>NC_081406.1:171142360-172549860 GCF_030272615.1 Cryptomeria japonica | reverse complement strand
GTGAATTTTAGATTAGAAGCTAATTTCAATTCACTTTTCTTCTAAGATTCTGGTGAGAAATATTGGGAGTGTTTTGTTCAGCTTGCGGTGCAGGGCTTCACTATGTTATTTCAGGTTATAACAAGATTTCCGATTACATTAAGATGGGTCACCCCAAGATATCAGAGGGTTGCTGCTCTAATTTACAGCAGGGATTTTCTCAAGCCTCTTCAATTCTATCCTGACAGGGAACCATTATCATTATTGTAACTTAGACTACCATGGACAGGGATCTTTTATCATCCCCATTATTGTAAGTTAAATTTCATTTTTTCCTTTGATCCTAACAAGATCTGGGCTAGACCGGAGGTTTTCTTTCCTCCATTCTTTCCTACCAGTGCCCACACTGAATGGAGGTGTAATTGTAACTATTTTTCAATTAATAAAATTCTTTGGCTTCGGCTTTTTATCGACCAAAAAAGAGAATAAAAAAAAATAATTACATTTTAGTTTTTAAAGTAGATTTAAATCTAAAACTATTTCAATTATTTAACTTTATTTTGTGAAATTAAAAATTTATTAGGATTTCTTTAATTTATATTATTTTTTCTAGTAAAATTTTAATTATTATGAAATAATTATGTTTAATTTTTTATCTTAATTATTATAACTTTTAAAATATAATCATTATTAAAATTAAATCATAATTATTATTAAAACTATACGAAAAACAAGGCAAGTACTCGCCACTATGTGGCACTTGTTTTTTTCTAAATATATTAAAGGATCTCTATAGGAACATGGAAATTCATTTTGAAATAGGGTAACGAGGGCAAAGATTAATAAACAAACCATATTTAGGATTTTTTGATTTGTTGCAATCTATCATACGTGAAATTTTTGTAAACATTAATATTAAGATATATATTAAAAATGTTTTGCCATCTATTGTTATTATAAAAAAATATTTTTCATTATACTTTTTCTTATATTTGATTTATAATTTTATTATTTGAGTTGCATAGGTTGATATGTTTGTATATAACCTACATCCTTGATAGAATCAAGTGCAATTATATCTTAGGTTATTGTTGCATTATGCGATAACACAAAATGAAGCTTTGGACATATGTGACACTATATGTGGTACATATAAGAGAGGATTTACAAAGTATTTTTTATGAAGATAATAAAAAGATAGGTTAATAATACAAGAGGTGGATAAATTTAATGAGGACAAAGTGATAATGGTACATTTATATATATTAAAGTGTAAAAACTTATAATAAACAATATAAAATGAGAATATCTATACCAAAAAGAAATGAGGCAATTAAATATTACATAAAGGTTCACATCAACAACTATTTAGTGATAATGATACACCAATTCATGAAGAATATAAAAAATATGCTTCAATTTTAGATATGAGTTGACAATAATATAACAAGAGAGGGGAATAAGAAAAAAAATGACCCTAAAGATGTACTAGATTGGATCAATTATCTATAGAAATAATTTAAATGAAATATATTTTTTTAAAAACTTTATGTGTTATAATAAAAAAGAACACATTTTGTATTTTGAATATATATATAACATGAGATTATTATAATGGTATTATATTATGTTTAATATTTTTAATAGGAACCAAGCCATAACACTAGTGCATTATGCTATTTTTTTTAAAACTATGGTTTCACCACTTTTTGGCACTCCATCTTACTGTATGTACCTCATACTACTAACCTATAATAAATTATATCTTTATGTAATATAACTTATTAAATATTATCTAGTTATTAATAAATTAGATAAAACATAAATTTTTTCATAAAAATTCATCTATGATAAAAAATAAGTTTTTGATTAAGATAAATAGGTTTTACATATGCTAAAAAACAAGTTACAACTTATAGTGGTTGAAATTGCATAATTATATATTTCGAGTCTATTTTGATAAAGTTACCATTAGTATAATGGATAGTATATAGGTAACATGTTTTAGTGTAGAAGTTGCTAAACAATGATAAATTTAATTTGATTTCATTTACATCTCCTTTATATTGGTTGTACTATTTATTTAGTTCACTTCTTTACATGTGTCAAATTAGTGAAATGTGAAATTAATCCAAGTCAATTCCACAAAATATAAAAAATAACCTTTAAACTTTTAAAATTTAAATTCAAATTTGGACACTTAATAATTCCCTCCAAATAGATAATATATGTTGAATTAAATGTATAAAATTTTAATTGATTTCTTAAGGTGTTGTATTCAAGGACAAAAATCATTTTACTTTAATTCTTTGGACATCCATTTAAGATGTTGCATCACATTGCTCATCACAAAGAGAGCATATCATATATCATTGGCATTGCATCATTATATATCATTATATCTAGGGGTGCTTTATATCTAGGGGTTTAACTAAAAGAAAGCCTTATTTACTTAGAAAAATTCTCAATTTGACAAAGACCACGCAGATTTCAAACATAATAGTAGACATTAAAATAAAAGTGAGGGTGGTGGAGAGGTATACCCACAAAATTCAATTGGACCATTTTTAAAATAAAAATGTAAGAAAATTAAAAGAGCCAAGCCCAACAAACTCAAAGAAACTAAAGAAAATCTAAATGGGGCGGGACCTTTATCATTTAGGTTGGCCAAACAAAAGGGGGCAACATCATCAATTGGCCCCAACCAATGATAACACCTCCTTCTATGGGAGGGTTGTTATATGTTTCTATGGACGGAGAAGGGAGATGGACAAATAAGTGGGAGGCCATGATATAGAATGTACTAAGAAAACTGGTCCAATTTAGGTGACAAGACTGTTAGGAAACCAAGATGCGGAAAACACTTTCCAAATGTTAATTTCTTAGAGGAGGGAAGTAGATAATACTTTTAATTTCATTCACAGTCATTAAGCTGTACAAATCAGAATACAAAATAAACAACATAATTACAATCTCAGAAAGAACAACGAATTTAACGTGAAAAAACCTTTACGAGAAAAAAACCCACCACCATTAAAAGATCACTTTATTTTAGCAAAAAAGGTTTACGATAAAGAATAGATCCTTTTCTTTCAAGCACCCAATCACAGTTCTCAGGTAACCATTAAAACAGAACAATAGGTTCCCAGATCACTAAAGATAGTTTCAGACCAATGAACTTGATCAACTATCTTAGATCAATGACCAATACAATAAATCGAACCCCTCCACAGAATGCTGCTACAAGATTTATCTTCTCCGAGCTCAGAAGAGTGACCGTCTGGTAGTTGAACGGTTCTCAACTGTTCACATTCGTGTTTACAACATTGTCCCACATGGATGAGACAGACGAGTCAATAAAGGTTCAAAACCAAACCACGCAACACTTCATTGGCCTCCCGTTTTTGGTCGTCACTTTGACTACAACCAGGACCTCCTCATCGGAGAAACATCCCATTTTGCACAAATCTGATATCGGCCGACTGCCCTCCTATACTAAACTGACTTCGACTGCTGATAGCTTAACTTCTACCAAACATTTTGTTGTTTTATATAACTAAAGACATATTTTATAATTAAAAAAGTTATTATTACAAATATATTTAAAAAAATTATAATCACTTAATTTTTATATTAATAGAGATGGTAGAATTTTAGAGGTAAATGTAATCTATTTATCTTCATATGAACTCTCAGGATGTTTCATTGGCTCAGCACAGAAATTTATAAAAGCATTGCAATATTTTTGTATTTATGAATGATATTCTTTTGACAAGGATAAATTTATGATAAGACACAAAAATAACATGTAATAATTTAAAAATATAAAACAATTTAAAATGTTTAAAACTAAAACTTATGTAATCTAGATCTAAATGTAATAAATTTAAAATTTAGAATAATTTGATTAAAGATTTTAATAATTATTTTTAAATATTATTTGATTAATTAACAAATAATTTTCCCCCCTATATTGACTACTTCACTATTAAATTAAATAGTTTTTAAAAATATTTTTTATTGAACTATTGTTTTGTTCTAGATTTTTTATTACATATAATGTGTAAATCGTCTGAGGAAAATATGTTATACAAATCATATTTGACCTATGAATATTGGTAGCCATCTCAATGTGAATATCGTATGATTTTGCAGGAGAAGGGAAATTAATTTTCTGACACAGTCCTTGTATTTATGTCACACTGATCAATAAAAATAGCCTTTTAATTAAATTGACGATTTAACCAATGGGATGTGGCCGGCATCTCATCTTAGTTAGCAGTGTATTAAAATAATGTGTGATGTACGTAATATTGAGTGGCAAAATTGTAAGACCTAATATTTATTTAATAGAGATAAATATATTATTTTAGGTAAAGAAAATTTGTATTTTGTATTTATTTTAGTTAATGGAAATAAAGAAAAATGATATTTTTATAATCATTTAAAATATAATATAATTTGAACTATACAATTTTTGCTGAAATTTTTTAATTCTATGTGTTGATTTGTCAAATTAATGAAAAATAGAATTCAATGAATGCATTAGTATCTTGCTTTTGGCATAAACTAATAATTGGAGCTGAGTTAAAGTAAATTCAATCATGGACTATGTTGTCATTTCTTCTAACTTTGTTTATTTTTAAAAAATTTCAAACTCAATCCCTTTGAAGTTGTGAGTGGGCATCCAAAATGATTTAAGTCAATTTGTAATGAAGAAAAAGAACAATAGATAAATGAAAAATTATAGAAAGAAATTAAAAATTAATTGAGTATTTTTTTTAAAGATTTGAAGGTCAAGCATAAAAAAGGAGCAAACTAAGATAAGAATATAGACAATTGAACACAATTGTTTTGACTATTTCTTTTATCATGACTTAATGAACTTTATCACTAGGTAGGCTATGCCAAATAAGGAGAAGCCTTATCATGTAGTTGGAATAATGGATATAGGGCTATATGTGGAGATTTTAGTATTTATCTTTGTATGAAATGTGGAGTTGGTATCTAAATAAAATAAAAAATAAACTTTTAATTGGGGTAACAAAATTTTCATTGTTGACTAGAAAGTTTAGATTGCTAACAATTTTTTTTTATCGCTACACATGTTTGTTTTTCTTTATGTTTGATGGGTAGAAGAGGCTATGAGGAGTTATGTAAACTAATTTGACAATAACTTTAGACTAAATGGGATGGTAATGTTGGCTATAGAATTATATCTTGGCTCTAATACATTAATCCTAAATCTAAAATTTATCTTTGTATCATTAATCCAAAATGAAAGGAAGCATAATTGTATACCACACTCTAACACTAAGCAATAAATTATAATACACTTCTGACACTTCTAAAACAAAGGACCCGATCATGGGTTAGAAGCCCAATTTTTATGGTTAAGATTTAAAAATTGTTAGGTAGCGTCCTAATAATGAGCATTCTCCTTCTTGATTCCTATAATATGATTTTCTTTTGTTTATAAGAACCAACATTAACTTTTAAAGAAATGATTCCATTTCATCTTTCTTTTATTTTATGTGAATTATATGTCATAGATAGTATCTTTCGATATAATACGTTATTCATCATAAACAGCTCAAACTAATCTATATTAATAGATGAATTTTTTATTTAGTACTATTCATATTCTGATACCTACAATTTTTGTTAATATTAATCATGAAACTGAAAAAACTGAAAAGGTAACACAAAACTCTCAAAATACTCTTAAATTCGACCAGTTTCAGAAAAATGTGACATCAGGAAGTAAAAGCTAGGTATAATTACGACAAAGAACAAAATACTAGACCACAGTGCACACTACTCCGCCAAACCAGGGAGATTATCTAAGCTCTAACCAGAAATTGGGGAAATCCGTCCTTGGAAAACATAGTAGCTAAGAATTTATGAGGTGGTCCAGATATTGGGATTCTCCATACTGAAGTAACTGTAACGATTACCAGGCGGGTAAGCATAAACAACTTTTGGGGTTTCTGGTTTTTTCTCTTCTTTCTTCTCAACCTTCTTCTCATCTTTTTTTTCCTCCTTGGCAGGACCCACGCTGAGCAGCTCTGCGTAGCCAAATCCGAATTTCCTGAGTCTTCCGGTTACACACACAGGGTCTGCATTCCCAATTATAGTGATCTTGTTTTCCTTCATTTCCACAATTACAGAATCCACCCCTGCAAATGCAAATGCAAATTTTCATTCAACAAATTACATAGCAAAGAAATCCAAGGTTAGCCTTTGAAAGCGAAAAGGAAAATGCAGGCAGCATACCTTCGACGGCTGCAACCACCTTGAGGACCTTTCTCTTTCTTTTCTCGTCCTCAATCGTCAATTTTAACACCATCTTTTTGCAAATTTTGAACAGAGGTTAAGATTTCAACATGGATTGAAATGGATTTAGATTTTTTAATAGTTTGTTTGTGAATCTGCAACTACTCTATTTCATATAGAAATGATCTAACATCTAATTGTATTAGAAATGAAATACACAAACTTATGAACTTTCCTTTAAAAATACATTTTTTTCACCAAATCAGAAACAGAATTCACAAAAGCAGACAAGAGAACATACCTTCAGTTTGGTATCTTGGTAATGGGTTTTGCTCACACATATGAGTGAGTCACTTAAGCAGACAACAGAACATAAATTCATTTTGGTATCTTGGAAATGGGTTTTGCTCACAGATATGGGTGAGGCTCTCTGCTCTGCTGCGGAACTTTTGGGATCTGTATAGAAATCCCTAGACTTGGGAGTACGATTATTTTGGGGTTTGGGTGATGAATAAATAGAATGTTAAGCGAGCATTTTGCTGTTCTTCGCGGAAAACCCTAAATAAACAATCAATACTGGGTTTTGTCATGGCTTTGTTTCGGGACAGCCTGTGGGTCGAGAGAGAGAGATTATTATAATCCAATTCAATTCAGGATTCAGTATGAATTGAGAATCATTACGAAGAAAGTAGGTACTAAGTTGACTTGCAAAACTAAAATCCGGTCCTTTTGGAAGCTTCCTCGAATTTAGGTAAGAAGTCATGTAAGTTGAAAAATTTTGTGCTTACCGAAACTGAAAGGAATATTTAGGTAAGAAGTGTTGTAAGTCAAAAGACGTGTAGTTGTTGAGCCCAGAATGGTGAGAGTCAGTCAAACATGCACTATTTGATCATTTCTTCTACGCTTCATTGTAACTTATTTTAATTTCTTAAAATTCAACCCCCCTAACATTTGTTACCTTTCAATATCAAGGAGTAAATAAACAAGCCACAAGGAAATTTAGTAGCTAGATACAAAGATAAGTAAATAAATATGGAGTTTGAGAGAAGAGTAAAGATTATTCAATGTAATCGGTTTTGTCGATTTTTATTATACTTCGAAGTTATTGTCTATGTTCTAATAATCATTCATTCATTATTCACTTCAGCCCTCATATAACATTTGCATTTTAACTACCTAATAGAAAACTTTTAAAAGTCTAGTAAAATCTTGCAAATGTACTAATACATGTTCACATGTGCATGTGCAGTTGACCAATTAACATGATCAACTACATATACAATTTCATTTATAATATAAGACAAGTTGCTCCAAAATGCCCAATTTTATAATTTCAAACTCAACAACCATAAGTTTGTTATATATTTGTCATTTTGCTTACCAACTAAAGTGAACACATCAACACACTTTCTAATTTTTTTATAAAAATCAAACTATGTATATATTTTTCTCATTTCCCTTGCCAACTACATATATGTATCTATACATACATATATGTATGTTTGTTGAGGGTTCTATAATTTGTCCATAGTCACATTAAAATTGTATATATCTTGCCTTTATATGGTTCAATATAGTCAACAAACTCTATTCACTTCACAACCATTGTAATTATATGGTTTTATTCCAAAACCCCCATTGCATTCATCGAAATGTCTTATTAGGGGGTTATTTCACATGTTTTTTTACTTGTTTTTGTCATTTTTCATCACACGTCTCTGCGAGCTACTATCTCCATCATGTGATATCTTGTAGGATACTCTCTATAGTTTTAGGTAACGTCAACATATCATTTCTCCTTTCAATTTGTAGATAATGGTATTTGGAAATCTATTCTACTCCAGTAATCTTATCTTTGTCACATCATTGTGAAATTTGTATAGGGTTTCATTATCATTTCACTATTATCCTTTTTAGGGTGATATAATCAAAATAACATGTATAATCAGATACGTTCATTATTTACAGTTTAATTCTAAAAACCTTTATTTTAATTCATCAAAAAAAGTATATATATTCAACACAACAATATGCATATTCATTATTATATATACACATTCACTTTTTCAAATGGTTTTGTTAATCTATTTTGTATTTTTTTTGGCAAAAGGTATATATTGCATTTTAGCCATATGCTTTTTTGATCATGTATGTTTACATTTATGATATCGTCATACATGTTTCTATTTTTTTCAAAAGTATAATTGAATATATATTTTTATTTTGTCATACATATTCATTAACAATGGTAAACATATTAATATCATTTTCTTCATTTGTAGGTTCAACTAGAATCATGACACAAGGTAAAAAGGGAAAAAGATTTTATAGAAGGCCCACAATTAGAGTGAATTATAGAGTGAAGTTCACTTCCTACAAAACTAGAAAGGAAGATACATCAATCCACAAAAAACAAGATGTTGTTCTTGAATGTGCAAACCACTGAACACATGATTCAAGTTTCAAACAAGCAATTTGTATTGATCAATCAAATTTTGAACCAATTGTTGACAATACTCAATCAATTTTGGAACCACTTCTTGACATCTCCCAATCAAGTGATTTTCAATTGGGTTCCTCAAATGTCTCCAAAATTCATTTCTCTTTCAAGAATAGAAAGTACAATAGAAAATATTACAGATAATTATATGTCCATTAGAACTATAGTAATCAAGTGGGAAATTCTACCTAGTAGTTTGAGGGTATGACCGATTAGAGTTACCTACACCAAATGGAGGGGGCCAAGAACCACTTTACTTGAGGAGGAGGAGGAGGCCAAATTTATCCAACAATGCATGGATATGGATGATATTAACCATGGCCTTCAATTTTCTCTAGTCAAATCTATTATGAACCTAATGATTGAATGTAGGCCTAACCCATTCAAAGATGGGATGTTAGGGAGGTCATAATGGAAATATTTTTTAACTAGGCATCCAAGTTTGATAATTAGAATGTTGTAATCCTAATTTTTTAATTCATTAAACACCCAAACATAATGATTCATTTGGTCCTTAATTCCATTAATGTACAATTGTAGCCTTTGGTAAGGTATCAGTTCGAGAGCTTAACGTGCCAATTTAAAATACTCAACATTATATTCAACTATAGTCCTTAGTTGTTTTAAATTTTTTAGTTAGGTAAAATGGCTTCCAATTCATAGTTGTTCATAGAAGGTTGCTAATTCTTTACTAAATTCTTTCCAATTCAACATTTTCCCTTGTTTGTAGCTTATCTTCCATTAGTACCATTGGTAAGGTATTGATTCTAAATATAATAAAGCTATCTCAATCATAGAATTATTTTGTATATTATGAAGGTTAAATTGTTGTTTTACGAGTCTTATCCATGAAATTACATTTCTATGAACAAATTTATGAATGCTTATTCTTGGTAGGTTTGATTATTGACCTTAGAAAGGTTTGCCTATCCCTTTATTTGGCTTATTAGGTTTGTAACCACCTTGGTGATTTTTTTGGGACTTAATTTTGATAATGGTTCCTTTGTAAACATCTATAAACCCTCATTTAAATATTTTATAAATGGGTCAAACAATTTACCTTTAACGAAATGTACTATTGTTTCATGTCAAAATTCTTCCCTCAATTTTAGGTGGTGGAAAATTAAATAGGTCTTTATATTTGAAGATGGAGAAAGGTGATCTAATCGTAGAGATTACATAGGTTTAATTATGTTTTTTATTTTAAGATTGATTAAAGTAAGAAAGTACTTCGTGTGAGAGAGAATTTAATGTTTTTATCTAGAAGAAAATATGAACACTAAATAAAAAATATATATTTTATGTTTAACAATAAATTTCAAAAGAGAAACGACCTAATTTTCTATAAGCTTTCCAAAAATGTAATGTTTTTTTAAAAAATTCTTAAAATTGTTGCCTACAGAAATAATTTAATCATATTTTTGACTAAATATTGACCACTAAGGTTTCCACAAATATAGTTATGTTAAAACAAAACTGCACAAATTATGGCCTCTGGAGAAAATTACTAAAAAAACATTAAATATCAATAATTTTTTTAAAAAATACCTTTAAAGTCTAAATATTATTTTGAGATGTTATCTAATATGTACCTCAAAACAAAACAAAAATTAGATTCAACTTCAAAATTTTGTGAAAGTTATGATGGAAATTAAAATGTTGGCTCAAATCATAGCTCCAATATTGCTTGTTATGATATTTATTGAAAATAAATGCAAAAAATCAAAAGTATAGTAGACCACTTCAAGGCGATGACCTCAATAATCAACTAGTAACATATGAACTCAATAATAGATGATATTATGGTTTGAGAGAAGCATCTCCACCTTATTTGTAAGATCAACTATGTAGAGATACCCCCCCTCATCTTAATTAAGAGGGATAATTGTCCTAAGTAATAATTATGTTAAAAATGACAAGAGTGCTTAACTTATTAGATTTATGGGTGTGTGTAGACACAAACACAAACACAAACACACATACATAAATAAATGCATACATATGTACATGTACATGTATGTGTATATGTATATGTATATGCATATGCATACGTATATTTATATGAATATGTATACATACAAACATACATATATACCTACATACATACATACATACATGCATAGATACATATGTATGCATGTATGCATGTATGTATGCATGTATGTATGTATCTGTTGGTATACATTATGTCTCGTAATTACACTTTAATTAAGTTGACTTAGGGTAATGCATATCATAGTAGTTTGGATATGAGACACTTAGGGAAGTGTGCACATAGGGATGATGTATGTAGGAGAAATTCAATCTTTAATGGTCTTATCTTTTTGTTGCATTCCATCTTCGGTGCATGATCCATTTCTTGTGGAATATTTTATTATTTCTCCCACCTACCCTACCTACCTTTGTTTCTCATTGAGCCACATGTCATTATTATGTGCTCACATATCCATATTTATTTTCCTTTATAAATAGGCTCATCTACATTGTATGTAATGATTTAGGAATGATCCAGTTGATAGTACTTGCATCTTGATTAGAACACACTTTATTCTTATCAAATCTATTGTCTTTCTTATTGTGCTATTCATTGTGCTCTAGATCTTGGTTATATTTGACAAATTCTTACATGGTATCAGAGCCATTGGAGCTTCATTGAGTAGTCTATTTGGAGAGCTTTTGGAGCATTCAATTTTTGGATCTGGGGAGCTGCATATTTTGGAGACATCTTATGGCAATTTTGACCTCACCGTTGCATCTGGGAGGCTGTTTCCATGAATTGTGAGTATAAATTCACCTATATTAGATGAAAAATGATTTTGGGGCTTTGGAGGAAAATTTTTGCCCATTTGGATGTATGGTATGGATTTTACAAAAAAAAATAAAATTTGCGAAATATTTTTAATTTTATTTCAACATCATTTAAATATTTCATAGTTTTTTGGTTTGTAAAAGTTTATTTAAAAAATCATTAAAATAATAATGAAAAAAATATCATTTTTTCCGAGGGTTTGTCACTGTGGTGACTCCCACTACCATAGTGCCACCGTTGGCTAGCCATCCATCTTGGTCGGGCTCCTCTCGCCACAACAACACCTCCCTGACTGTGCTGCAATTCTACCATCCTCGTGACTTCCTTCAGGCAACTCTCGTCGGACTATCATACTCCATTGGAAACAATTTACCCAACACTGTAGACTGTTTTCCAGCCCTCACTGGTCACTGTCTTGACCATCGTTCACTGCCCAGCCTCCGAATCCATCTCTTGATTGACACTCACTCAGATTGCATTTTTTATCAAGGCTCTTACCATATCTTCCATGAGGCTTTGTTCAATGCCAAATGCAACATGTGGTACCCTTTCATAGACCCCCATTTATTTTTACATATTCCATCCACCAAGTGGCACCGTTTAATTGCACCACACATTCATATGGCTTAAATAGTCACCAACCACGCAATACACAGTCAGCGTTAAAGACTGGCATGTGGTAGATTGAGACTAGTCCATGTAGTGCCATGCAGGCATCCACACAGATGCCACATCATCAAACACCTCAATAGTATAGAAAATATAGTCATCCACCACATCATTGTATAGAATTGCCACATCAGCTAGTCCACGTGTCATTTTCCATACTGATGACATCATCATCCATACAATAGACAGGGTGACCATTTGATGTTGCTCATACAATTATCAAATTTAAGATAGTGGAATGATGACATTAGCATTATGTCAATGGTTTGTCGAATTTTTTTGGACCCCCTCTCATTGAGCTTTTTGGTTTTGGAGGCCAACTTTGAAGGCCCACAACTTGCTCGTTCTAGCTCCTTTTTCAGTGCAATTTTTATTTATTAATTTGGGTTAATTTTTCTTGTTGTCCACAATGGTGGTGGTATTTTCTAATTTTGGTGGATGAATTTTTTAGAATTTTTTGTTTTTCACAACTGTACCTATCCAATCCTTGGTTTTGCAAGTTTAGAGGCTTCATTTGGACTCATACGACCTCCCTTTTAGGTGTCATTTTTTTTGAAATGGCGTAATTTTTTGTCTTATTTTATGTGGTGCTATCTAATTTTCACTATTTTTAGTAGAAATTTTACTTTTAGTATTTGGTCATTTTTGGCCTATTTGGTACTTGTATTTTGGTTGGATCTTAGCTTAGAGAACTTGCAATATTTTTTTGAGTCTCTTATAGCCTATTTGGGCCTGTTGTAAATTTTAAATCAAAAGTCCACTTTGCTATATTTTGCAAGTGGCCCATTATACATGCACTAAGTATAAAGTTCCAAATTATCATTTTGGGGGGGGGGGGGGCTTCTTTGATTGAGTGAGTTTAAGGGGCCATCTTGTGTGATTATGCCTCTCTTTTTTTATGTTTTTTTCTTTTTGGTGCTATGGGTTCTCCCAAATTTCTACTTTTAACTCCACATAATTATGCATCGTGGAAAATTAAAGCATGGAGTAAGTAAATGTAAAAATGACTCATTCATTATGTAAATGGAACAATAACATCACCACCTAATCATAAGGCTGATCCTAATGCTCAAGTTCAATGAATCACTAAAAACTCTATGGCACATGGAACTTTGAGAAATTATGTATCAGGTGACCTCTTTTTTCACATTGAGAAATGTACTACAATTAAAGAGGCTTGAGATATTTATGAAAAAGTATATGGTCAAGTTGATGAGATTAGGGGCTACAAGTTTGATGGTGAACTCGCAACATTGGATCCCAAATATTTTGATATAATATAAGATTATGTTATGAAAGAAAATGAGATAAGAGAAAAACTTAAGGATTGTGGCATTGATAAAAAAGATTCTCAATTGGTTTATAACTTGTTGCACAAGCTTCCATTAAGAAATGTAGCCTTTGTTTATACTTTTCACACCCATCGATTGCCTCAAGGTGCCTCATACACTCCCTCATCATTTGATGCATTCACTGAGGTGTTGATACTTGAGAAATCTAAATTGAACAAGATGGGGATTTTCAAGTCTTCAAAGTCACAAGATTTGGTGGCTAATAAAGGGAATCAAAGAAATCAAGGAAAAGTCAAGAACCACAAGTAGTCTAAGCCAAAGCCACAATAAGATGGAGCACAATCATCCCCTCCACAAAAATGGGTGAACCCACAATAGTGGGTTACATCTTTTGCAACGAAGAAATTGCACATTGATCAAATGTCAGGTTCAATCAAACCCCCAAAAACAATTTGATCGAACGTATTATTTTAAATACGTTCGATAGAATGTTAAATTATTAAAAAAGGGGGTTCGATCAAACCCCCTTTTTTAATGATTTTTTAAAATGAACATGGTCATTTAAAAAATAATTCTCAAAGGGTTTCGATAAAACATATATTCTATCCAAACTGCTTGCTAGAGATCCCCCCCACCCCGCCCCCAAACTTTCCTGGTTTCTATGAAGTTTTGGCCTTCGAAGCTCAAATTAGGGGCTCAAATGGATGAATTTTGACAAAACCAAATGCATGATAGTAGTACTCGTAGCGAGCTTTCCAATGATTATTAGTTTAATATATATTGAGCTTATTAATATTATTTTTAGGTTAATTGAACATAGGTTTCACACCAAACATCAACTTTTGAGTTCAACACCTATGGAAAAATAGTAAACAAGTGAAAAAAATTCTAAAATATATTTACATACTAGGTATTGAAGTCCTTTTTCTAACAAAAAATATAATTGATTTTCATTACATATACAACAAGTTATGGGTGACCAAATGGACATATGTCAAAATTACAGTTATCTCAACTTCAAAACTTAATAAAATATAAAATATTGAAGATAATGTTACAAAACTAAATTCAAAAGAATCACATTCATATCTATTATAGAAAAAAAATTATGCTTGACCAAGTGAGTATCACTCTTTAAAATGTTGTTTTTTGTAAAAAAAATAGTTTTCGTGGGAGATAGAAAAATGGAAGCAAAATGATTCCAAAAATTATGAAAAAAATATTTTTATAATCTAAACACAAAAAGACACAAATCACTAGTTCACATCATCTAAATATTTCTTATGGTTTAACAGTAATAGGTGTCTGAATCTGAAGTTTTTCTTGAAAATGAATATTGCATTGTCAAAGTTGGCAATAAAGTGTAACTCACTATCATGGGTTCACCCCAAGGTGAGTCTACATCCTCACCTAAGGGGACATATTATAAGGAGAATTTTTTTTGTGCATATTGCAAGAAGTCAAGACATGATGAACACCATTGTTATAAGAGTATAATCAATTTGTCTTCTAGAATGTCTACTTCAACTTCTTCTTCTAAAGAAAAGGATAAAGGGAAGAATCACTCTTTTGGGACAAATAAAGGATAAGCTCTTTGTGCTACTACAAGTCACGATTCAGGGATATGGGTTCTAGATTCAGGAGCTTCTCATCATATGGCATCTTTGTAGTCTATGTTCTCTTCACTTGAGCCTTGCAACATGCCACAAATTTTGATGGGGAAACATACATATACGAATTTGATTTGGAAATAATATATTTCCATTGGGGATAACTCCTTCAATGATACTTGTTGTGTGTACCCCATTTGACAAACAATCTTCTTCTCATCTAGTAGATCACTCATGGTGCAACAAGGAAAAATACGGAGTTCACACTTGATTTAGTTATCATTAGAGACTTACAGACTAGAGCTAGTGTTGCAACTGGGGTGGTTGATCATACATCTCGCTTGTACTCCTTTTCAAATTTTGGTCCTATTGATGAGGTTAATTTTTCATATGTTGATCACACTTCTTGTGATGATTCGGATAATGAGGCGAAGTTTGGGTACTCGAACTTGGGTATTCTCAAATGTAAAATCATTCTTGAGCCTTGTATTTCATCTCCTCCTATTGATATCACATCACCTCTTGCACTTGATGATGCAGATATTGGAACAGTTTTTGCCTTCTTGTGATTCAATGTAGTAGGATATTCCTTGTCTTCTAGCTATAGTTCCTTGGAATGACTACTTAACACTTGCATTGCAAGCTTGTTTGTGGAGTCCTACATTGCATATTTGGGAGACATTATTTATAAAATACACATTCTCTTCTCTTTGATGATCCTTCTTCGATTGTTGTGAGGGAACACTCTGAACCTTTTTTTCATTTTCTACATGATCATTCTTTTGAGGTTGATATGATTGTGGATTCTTATGTACAACGATTGGAGGTGGTCTCTTTATCCTTAGAGGATACATATGAGTCTTTGGATAGTGTTCTAAATTCATCCTCACTAGATCTTGGATTTCCTTTTTTAGTAGTGTGGATGAGTACACTTGATTTGTAGTGGGCAACTTTCAACATTGACATGGGGACACTTGAGCAGTTTTCAAAGACTCTATTCTTCTTGATTTTTTTTCTTACATCTTCCCTTCATGATTGGGGATACTTCATGGATACACTTTTGGTTTTGTTTCTTGCCAAGGGGAGGAACGTGGTTCAACAATTGTGGAGAAAATTCTTCATTCAATTTAGAACTTCTACCATTGGTGCAAATTCTACATTGAGGGGGAGATACTTGGTCTCTCTTCTTCTCTCTTATGGGGAGGACTTCTTCCTCACATAGGGTTTTATCCTTCTAATACTTATTTGAGAGTTATTTTCTATAGTTTTCATCTATCTTTTGGGGGGAATTTTTTATCCCATTGGGTTTTTCTCTCTTTCTCCATGTGTGAGAGATTGTGTTGATTTGCATGGATTTGTATTTTTGTACATTGGTACCTAACATGGACTTGTAGCTGGGACCCATCTTGCATTGTTAGCTTCAGTCTACATTAACCTAAGTTGCACTTAAGGGGGGGTGTTGGCATAAATTATGTCTCATAATTACACTTAATTTGATTTAGGGTAATGCATTCATAGTTATTTGGATATGAGACACTTAGGGAAGTGTGCACATAGGGATGATGTATGTAGGAGAAATTCCATCTCTTATGGAATATTAATTATTTCTCCTACCTACTCTTACCTACCATACCTACCCTTATTTCTCATTGAGTCACATGTCATGATTGTGTGCTCACATATCCATATTGTATTGCCTTTATAAGAAGGCTCATCTACATTGTATGTAATGATTCAAGAATAATCTAGTTGATAGTATTTGCATCTTGATTAGAAAATAATTTATTATCATCAAATCTATTGTCTATCTTATTTTTCTATTTATTGTGCTCTAGATCTTGGTTACATTTGAAAAATTCATACAATATGTGTGTGTGTACACACACACACACATGCGCTTGTGCACGTGCGCAGACAGACACACATACGTTCACACACACACACACATACATATACATACACACACACACATACATACATACATACATACATACATACATACATACATACACACATACATGCATACATATATGTGTTTGTGTGATATTAGGATAATAAAATTGTCTATTCTAACTCAATAAATTTAACTAACCTCACTATGATTGCATCATTTTCTATCACCTTTAACAATTATACGAGCTCAGGAGTAGGAAAATCTAATGATAGAGGAAGCCTTTTTCCTCTCTAGAGACTTATATGAAAAGAGAGTTGTCAATGCTCATTTTGATGTAATCCTACCAACCCATAGAGATATCTTTATCTTAGAGTTCTAAGACAATTCATTTTCATCCAATTTCATCTTGATTATTCTAATCAAGTTTTTGTTGGTAAACCAACCAATGCATTACCCTAAGGGTAATAGTATGATTAACTTTATAGGCAAATACCATAAGTTATGACCCATTTACTAATTTGAGTAGCAATAAAATCTTTTGTATTGCTTAAAATAATGGTAGGGGGAACACCAAATCTTGTCATAATACCTTATAAAGAAGGTCTAGATTTGAATATTTTGTAGCTTCCTTAAGTGAAACAAATTTTATCCACCTTGTGAAGTAATTTCTGACTACTAAAACCCATTTGTGTCCAACATTCTAGAAGGTGGGCTAGTTATGCTAATGAAATATAAAACCAATAGGGAAGAAGGTTTATCAACTTGAAGAAGATGGAGAGGAAGGGTCACTATTGTCTACTTTCTTGTAAAGTAAGGACACATTTTGTAATTTCTCATCCATTTATTGGAATCACTAAAAAAACTTGGATAGAAATAACTATCCCTCATGCACTTGTTATCAGTAGTCCTTAAACACAATGACCTCCTAATAGGCTATTGTGAACAATGCATGGATATGGATGATATTAACCATGGCCTTCATTTTTCTCCACTCAAATCTATTATGGACCTAATGATTGAATGTAGGCTAACCCATTCAAAGATGGGATACTAGGGAGGCCATAGTGGGAATATTTTTAAACTAGGCATCCAAATTTGATAATTAGAATGTTGTGATCCTAATTTTTTAATTCATTAAACACCCAAACATAATGATTCATTTGGTCCTTAAGTCCATTGATGTACAATTGTAGCATTTGGTAAGGTATCAACTCGAGAGCTCAATGTGGCAATCTCAAATACTCAACATTATATTCAACTATAGACCTTAATTGTTTTAAATTTTTTAGTTGGGTAAAATGGCTTCCCATTCATAGTTGTTCATAGAAGGTTGCTAATTCTTTACCTAATTCTTTCCAATTGAAAATCTTCCCTTGTTTTTTTATCTTATCTTACATTAGTACCATTGAGAAGGTATTGATTCTAAATATAATAAAGCTATCTCAATAATATAATTATTTTGTATATTATGAAGTTTAAATTGTTGTTCTATGAGTCTTATCCATGAAATTACACTTCTGCAAACAAATTTATGAATTCTTATTCTTGGTAATTTTGATTCTTGACCTTAAAAATATTTGCCTATCCCTTGATTTGGTTTATTAGGTTTGTAACCACCTTGTCGATTTATTTGGGACTTAATTTTGATAACGGTTGCTTTGTAAACATCTCTAAACCCTCATTTAAATATTTTACAAATGGGTCAAACAATTTATCTTTAAGGAAATGTACCATTGTTTCATGTCAAAATTATTCCCTCAATTTTAGGTGGTCGAAAATTAAATGGGTCTTTATATTTGAAGATGGAGAAAGGTGATCTAATCATAGAGATTACATGGCTTTATTTATGTTTTTATTTTAAGATTGATTAAAGTAAGAAAGTATTTTGTGTGAGAGAATTTCATGTTTCTATTTGGAACAAACTTTGAATACTAAATAGTTTCTATTTTTTTTATGTTTAACAATAAATTTCAAAAGACAACCTACCTAATTTTCTATAAGCTTTCCAAAAATGTAATATTTTTTAAAAAAATATTAAAATTGTAGCCTATAGAGAAAATTTAATGAAAGTTTTGACTGACCACTAAGGTTTCCACAAATATATTTATCTTAAAACAAAATTGCACAAATTATGGTCTATTGAGAAAATTATTGAAAAAACATTAAATATCAATAAATTAAAAAAAAACCTTTAAAATCTAAATATTATTTTGAGATACTATCTAATATGTACCTCAAAACAAAAGCAAAATTAGATTCAACTTCAAAATTTTGTGAAAGTTATGATGGAAATTAAAATGTTGGCCCAAATCATAGCTCCAATATTGCTTATTATGATATTTCTTGAAAATAAATGCAAAAAATCAAAAGTATAGTAGACCACTTCAAGGAGATGACCTCAATAATCAAATAGTAACATATGAACTCAATAATAGATGATATTATGGTTCAAGAGAAGCATCTCCACCTTATTTATAAGATCAACTATGTAGAGATAGTCTCCCTCATCTTAATTTAGAGGGATAATTGTCTTAAGTAATATTTATGTTAAAAATGTCAAGAGTGCTTAACTTATTAGACTTATGTGTGTGTGTACACACACACACACACACACACACACACACACATACATGCATACATATGTACATGTACATATATATGTATATGTATATGTATATTTATATGCATATGTATGTACATACAAACATACATACATACATACATATGTATGTATGTATGTATGTATGTATGGATGTATGCATGTGTGTGTGTGTATGTATGTGTTGGTGTAAATCATGTCTCATAATTACACATTACTTAAGTTGACTTAGGGTAATGCATTTAATAGTAGTTTGGATATGAGACACTTAGGGAAGCACGTGCACATAGGGATGATGTATGCAAGAGAAATTCCACATTTTTATGGTCTTATCTTGTTGTCCCATTCCATCTTCGGTGCATGATCATTTATTGTGGAATATTTTTTTATTTCTCCTACCTACTCCTACCTAGCCTACCTACCCTTGTTTCTCATTGAGCCACATGTCATGAATATGTTCTCACATATCCATATTTCTTTTCCTTTATAAGTAGGCTTATCTACATTGTATGTAATGATTTAGGAATGATCCAGTTGATAGTACTTGCATCTTGATTAGTATACAGTTTATTTTTATCAAATCTATTGTCTCTCTTATTGTGTTGTTCATTGTGCTCTAGATCTTAGTTATATTTGACAAATTATTACATGGTATCAAAGCCATTGGAGCTTCATTTTGTAGTCTATTCGAAGAGCTTTTGGAGCATTCAATTTTTGGATCTGGGGAGCTGCACATTTTCGAGGCATCTTATGGCGATTTCAACCTCACAGTTGCATCTGGGAGCCTTTTTCCATGAATTGTGAGTATAAATTCACCTATATTAGATGAAAAAATTATTTTGGGTCTTTGGTGGAACTTTTTTGCCCATTTTCGACATATGGTATGGATTTTACAAAACAAAAAAATAATTTTTTTGTGAAATATTATTTAATTTAGTTTGGATATTATTTATTTATTTCATATTTTTTAGGTTTGCAAATTTTTTATTTAAAAATTCATTAAAATAATAATGAAAAAAAAATATCATTTTTTTCGAGGGTTCCTGCCCCCCCGCCGACGCTATACTATATTTATTTTACTATAGGGTTTTTTACTATGGAGGCTCCCAATACCATTGTATGACAATCAGAATGATGACATCAACACTACGTCAATGGTTTGTTGAACTTTTTTGGACCCCCTCTTATTGAGCTTTTTAGTTTTGGAGGCCAACTTTGAAGGCCCACAACTTGCATGTTTTAGCTCATTTTTCAGTGCAATTTTTATTTCTTTATTTGGGCTATTTTTTCTTGCTGTCCATAGTGGTGGTGGTATTTTCTAATTTTGGTGGACGGATTTTTTTAAATTTTTAGTTTTTCACAACTATACCTACCCAATCCTTGGTTTTGCAACTTTAGAGGCTTAATTTGGGCTCATACAACCTCCCTTTCAGGTGTCGTCTTTTTTGAAAGTGCATAATTTTTTGTCTTATTTCATATGGTGCTATCTAATTTTCACCATTTTGGGTAGAAATTGTACTTTTAGTATTTGGTCATTTTTGGCCTATTTGGTACTTGCATTTTGCTTGGATCTCAGCTTACAGATCTTGCAGTATTTTTTGGAGTCTCTTATAGCCTATTTGAGGTGGTTGTAAATTTTAAAGCAAAAGTCCACTTTGCTATTTTTTGCAAGTAGCCCATTATACACACACTAAGTATAAAGTGCCATATCATCATTTGGGGGGAGGGGGGCTTCTTTGATTGAGTGAATTTAGGGGGATATCTCATCTAATTATGCCTACCTTTCTTTGTGTTTTTTCATTTTTGGTACTATGGGTTCTCCTAAATTTATACTTTTAACTCCACATAATTATGCATCATGGAAAATTAAAGCATGGAGTAAGTTAATGAAAAAATGACTCATTTATTATGTAAATGGAACAATAACAACACCACCTAATCGTAAGGTTGATCCTAATTCTCAAGTTCAATGGATCACTAAATTCTATGGCACTTGGAATTTTGAGAAAGCATGCATCAAATGACCTCTTTTTTCACATTGTGAAAGGTACTACAATTAAAGAGGCTTTGGATATTTATGAAAAAATATATGGTCAACTTGATGAGATTAGGGGCTACAAGCTTGTTGGTGAACTCAAAACATTGGATCCCAAATATTTTAATACAATCCAAGATTATGTTATGAAAGCAAATGAGATAAGAGCAAAGCTTAAGGATTGTGGCATTGAAAAAAAGGATGCTCAATTATTTTACAACTTGTTGGACAAGCTTCCATTAAGAAATGCAGCCTTTGTTTCTAGCTTTCACACCCATCGATTGGCTCAAGGTACTTCATACACTCTACCATCATTTGATGCATTCACTGAGGTGTTGATACTTTAGCAATCTAAATTGAACAAGATGTGGATTCTCAAGTCTTCAAAGTCACGAGATTTGGTCGCTAATAAAGGGAATCAAAGAAATCAAGGAAAAGACTAGAACCAAAAGTGATTGAAGCCAAAGCAACAACAAGATGGAGCACAATCATTCTCTCCACAGCAAGGGGTGAACCCACAATAGTGAGTTACATTTTTTTGGATGAAGAAATTGCACTCGTTTGTCCAAAACATATTTTTTACCACTTTTGATCGAATGCTATGTTCGATCATACCCAAAAAAAATTCAATCTAACATATTAGTTTAAATACGTTCGATCAAATATAAAATTATTAAAAAAATGGGTTTGATCAAACCCTCTTTTTTTAATGATTTTTTAAAATGAACATTGTCATTTAAATTTTTTATCTCAGAGGATTTCAATAGAACATATGTTCTATCCAAACTGCTTGCTAGAGATCTCCCCCTCAAAATTTCTTGGTTTCTGCAAAATTTTGGCCTTCGAAGCTCAAATTATGGGCTCAAATGGATGAATTTTGACAAACCCAAATGCGTAATAGTAGTACTCAAATTGATCTTTCCAATGATTATTAATTTAATATATATTGAGTTTATTAAGATTTTGTTTTTAGGTTAATTGAACATAGGTTTCACACCAAACATCAACTTCCGAGTTCAACGCCTATGGAAAAATAGTAAAAAAGTGAAAAAAAATTAAAAATATTTACATACTAGGTATTGAAGTCCTCTTTCTAACAAAAAATATAATTGTTTTTTTTACATATACAACAAGCTATGAGCGACCAAATGGATATATGTCAAAATTACAGTTATCTTGACTTCAAAACTTAATAAAATATAAAATATTGAAGATAATATTACAAAACTAAATTCAAAAGAATCACGTTCATATCTATTATAGAAAAAAAGTTATGCTTGACCAAGTGAGTATCACTCTTTAAAATGTTGTTTTTCATAAAAAAATAGTTTTCGAGGGAGATAGAAAAATGGAAGCAAATTGATTCCAAAAATTATGAAAAAATATTTTTATAATCTACACACAAAATGACTCAAATCACTAGTTCACATCATCTAAAAATTTCTTATGGTTTAGCAGTAATAGTTGTCTGAATCTGAAGTTTTTCCTGAAAATGAATATTGCATTGTCAAAGTTGGCAAAAAAGTGTAACCCACTATCATCAGTTCACCCCAAGGTGAGTCTAAATCCTCACCTAAGGGGAAATCTTATAAGGAGAATCTTTTTTGTGCATATTGTAAGAAGTCAAGACATGATGAATACCATTGTTACAAGAGTATAATCAATTTGCCTTCTAGAATGTCTACTTCAACATCTTCTAATTCTAAAGAAAAGGATAAAGGGAAGGATCACTCTTTTGGGACAAATAAAGGACAAGCTCTTTGTGCTACTACAAGTCATGATTCATGGATATGGATTCTAGATTCAGGAGCTTCTCATCATATGTCATCTTTGTAGTCTATGTTCTCTTCACTTGAGCCTTGCAACATGCCACAAATTTTGATGGAAAATCATACATATATGAATGTAATTAGGAAAAAATATATTATCATTGGGGATAACTTCTTCAATTATACATGTTGTGTGTACCCCATTTGACAAACAATCTTCTTTTCATCTAGCAGATCACTCATGGGGCAACAAGTAAAACTATGGAGTTCACACTTGATTCAGTTATTATTAGAGACTTAGAGACTAGAGCTAGCATTGTAACTGGTGTGGTTGATCATGCATCTCGATTGTACCCCTTTTAAAATTCTGGTCCTATTGATGAGGTTAATTCTTCATATGTTGATCACACTTGTTGTGATGATTCAGATATCGAGGAGAATTTTGGGTACACAAACTTGGGTATTCTCACATGTGAACTCATTCTTGAGCCTTTTATTTCATCTCCCTCTATTGATATCATATCACCTCTTGCACTTGATGATGCAGATATTGCAATAGTTTTTGCCTTCTTGTGATTCAGTGCAGTAGGTTATTCCTTGTCTTCCTGCTATAGTTCCTTGGGATGACTACTTCCCAAGAATTGTAGGTTTGTTTGTGGAGTCCTACATTGCATATTTGGGAGACATCATAGATGAAATTCATCTTCTCTTTGATGAAGATGATCCTTCTTCGATTGTTGTGAGGGAACACTCTAAACCTTTTTTTCATTCTCTACATGATCATTCTTTTGAGGTTAACATGATTGTGGATTCTTATGTATAATGCTTGGAGGTGGTATCTTTATCCTTAGAGGAGACATATGAGTCTTTGGATTATTTTCTACAGAGAGTCTTTTAGTGGCTAATCTTCGCCAATTGGCGAATTTCACGCGAACAGTCTGGGGTTTGGGGCAACATCATGGTCAAATCACCCATAATTTCGGGGTTAATGGTACACTGTAGAATTTGGCTTTGCCATTGACCACACACCATCAATGTGCATGCCCGTAATATTCATCTGGAATCACTCGGACGTTGGTAGTAGATCACCTTTGTTATTCGCCAACAATAGTAAAATGACCACATACCCAAGACCTAATTCGCCAATGGTAAATTAAATGTTCATTGCACACGTTGGCCAAATTCGCCAATATCAATTAAAACATTATAAGCATTCGAGGACCCATTTCAGCCCGCTTAAATTAAATTTTCATTGCACACCCACGTAATTCACCAAAAATGCAATTAAATTAAATCTTTATTGGCAATTGCAACGCTCGGGCCCCACGCAATTCACCAAAAATGCAATCATGGATTGCTTTAAATATACTCTTTCTTAAAATTTGTTCGTGTCTAATTAGTAAATTGGGAGCTCTTGAGTCTCGATTCACATTCCACAAATTGAGTTGGAAAGTCAAAGTTCATTGTAGGGTAGAGGGCCAGAGTTACAACCCTGCAACATAGGCCCAAGCATTCATGATTCCTGATTCAGAGAATTGAGAAAGCATAAAGGTGAGTAATCATTTCTTCATACTTGATAGTATTAGTTTTAACTTTTAATTCCTATTGAGAGGTCAAGACTCAAGATGTCACAGTCAGAGATGGGTGAGACTCCTCAGGGTGATGAAGGGATTGAGATGTCACACAAGGGTGAGACTGAGACTCCTCTGGGTGGTGAAGGGATTGGGATGTCAGACAAGGGTAGGAATCCTCAGGGCGGTGAAACTGAAGGGATTGAGAGGCCATCAAAACAACCAAAACTTAAACTTAAAGATTCTACCATAAAGTCTTTCTTTGCAATTGGCAAAGTTTCTGGTCCATCAACTTCTGCAGTTGTAGAAGCCATTCACAGTAGCTCACCACCACCACAAGGTGGGATTGTCATTGAGTTAAATGCATCAAATGAGGATAACAATACCGACACGGCAGAAGATGTTCTTAGGGATACACACAATGAGATAATTCACTCGGATGCAAATGATAGTATTGAAGATGATGTTGGCAGGAAGAAAAGAAAAACAAAAGTAAAACTGGGGCGAGAGTGGGAGATGACAAGGAGTTTTAAGATTGATTGGGTAGCAAAGTACCCATTCATTGAACCAGTCCCAAACAATGATGAACAACCAACAGAATGTAGGTGTAAGATTTGTAGTTGGAAAACTAAAAGAGAGAAGAAGATGCAGCTAAAGCTTGACACCATAGAAAAGCATATTGGTAAGGTTTATGAAAAATAGATCATAGATGGAAAGGAAACACAAGTAGTAAGATGGAAATCAAAGGAAGAATGTCTTCATCTTAAGTATGTCGTGGAATATGAAGAGAATAACCACAAAACAACACTGATTGGTAATAGTGAATTTGGAAATACAATCAAGGCTGGGCTTGAACATGCACCGAAAGATGCAAACCTGGCAAAGACTGTTCAGATGAGTGTTGTTTTTCATATTATGTCAAGAGGGCGCCCTATGAAAGATTTCCCAGAATTTAATAATTTATTATCTATTTTGAATGTTCCTTACTATCCTATGTCACATTAGTCAATAAACATTGGATAGGAAATGGCAAACTATCTCGCTGAGGTGGAAAAGCAAAATTTACAAGAGAGTGTAAAAGAGTCAAATTTCATTTCATTATCCATATATGAAGTTACTGTGGTAGACAATACTGCTTGGGTTTGTATACATGTGTATACCATAAAAGAAAACGTCTGCCAAGCTCATCTACTCTGTGCATGTGTTTGTAAGAAAGCTTTGAATGAAATTACTGGTATGGATGACTTGACAATTGCCAAGAAGTTGGTGTGTGTTGGAGCTAATGGAGCTGTAGTAATGCAAGGTCAAAGGACTGGTCTTTGCGCAAGATTACAAACTAGTATTGCATCATACATGGTTGGCATTCACTGCATGGCCCATCGAATGAATTTATCTTATAGAATTGTAAACAATTTCCCTACAGTGTCAAAAGTTGAAGATCTGGTCCACGAGCTCCACTCATACTTCTGCCGAAGTCCTAAATGTTTTGCAGAATTTTAGATTTTTGCTGAGGGAGTAATAGGAGGAAACAAGCTTCTCAGGGATGTTGAGACCAGATGGATCTCCTTGCATGGACCAGTGGAACGAGTTCTAATGGAATATCAATCCTTGATCGGACTAATGTATGAGCAACGCCTCACAGTAGACAAAGCTCCTGATCTCTTACATAAGTTAAGTGATATAAAGACTCTATTAACTTTAGCTAGTCTTCTCCCCATGTTGGATTCAATGAAAAAACTTGTTAAGAAAGCCCAAGATAGAACTATGTATATCAATGAGTATAGCACTCTACCTAAAATGACATGCTTGAGCCTAGATGGTCTATATTCAGATCTAATAGGGAAAAGCCCAAATTATTTTAGGTGGAAGATAATTACAGATTTGAATCATGCTGAAATTTTTTCACATTTCAATACAAAAAATGAGTTATGTGTCTTTGTAAAAGGATTTCAGATACCAATGCACCAATCTAGGATGAGCAAGTGAGGCAGAGCATTACCAGTTAAAAAGGAAGATTTTGAGAGGATTGTTAAATCTGTTAGTGATAATTTGAATTCTATTGCATATGAACTTTCAACTGAGATTCATGAAAGATTCCCTCGAGAAGAAATACTTGAAGCCATGGGTTATGTGTATCCTCAATTTTTGCATTCAATTGGAGATAATCCAAATGACGCAAATATGTTTCATGAAAAACTAGAGGAATTGATATTGACATTTTCAAAAGATACATATTGCAATGGACAACCAATAGAAGGAATTTTAAATTTAGATCATCTTAGAAAACAGTGTAAATAGTTTGCATTGGTTATGAAACAACAATTGGTTAACTTGGATAATCCATTTGAATCTAGATCAATCACAAGGCTTTGGAAAATTATAGATCAAAGTGAAGCATTGTGTATTGCAATACCAGAATATTTGAAACTTGCTGATTTATGTCAAACAATGATATTGGGGTTGGTGGAAGATGAGAGAGTTTTCTGTGCATTAGGGCTTTTGAAATCAAAGATCAAAAACAAATTAGACAAGAATTTGGAAACTTGCTTGAGGTTGTTTGTAACCTAGTATAATGTTAGAGATTTTCCATATGATAGGGCACTGGCAATTTGGAATTCCATGCGTGAAAGACGAGGGGTGTGCAACACTTTAAAAGCTGGTGGTGCTACTACTGAGACAAATGAATATGATGGATCGCAGACTCAAAGTCAACATGAAGACAAAGACATTTTTGAATACCCGACTCAGAATCAAGATGAACCTGTTAGTACTAGTCAGTTTCCAGATCTTGAGTCCATTTGGGATATAGAAGCCTCGGAGTGAGTCACTAAAGTGAATTAGCAGTTAGTTTATAGGTATTTATAATTATACTACAGTTCTTGAGTCATATTACAATTTCAATTTGCAAAATTTCATTACTATAGTTGTCATTGATGATTTTTGATATTGTATTCCTTGAATTTGTCAATCAAAACGGATACTATTTCATATTTTTAATTGTGAATTTGAATTATTAGTAAACAATTGAATTATTAGTAAATTGGTATTTGGTTCCACATTATGTTGAACATGAAATGCAACAATTTTTGTCACAAGATCCATAAAATTATTCATATTGCATAAATGTTACTACTAGAACCTTTCTACTATTCTACATTAAATTCTTAACATGATGTTCATGGCGATTAAGGTTTTGTGTTTGTTTTTTTGTCTTAGTTGGATAGTAAACCGAAGTTGTCGTGTGTTGAAAATCTGAGTTGTCCTCTCTTTATTTGTCCATGTCAACGTCAGGTGTGGTCAAACAGTTGGTCAGACATGTTTAATGTT
Organism: Cryptomeria japonica; assembly: GCF_030272615.1. Taxonomy (NCBI): domain Eukaryota; kingdom Viridiplantae; phylum Streptophyta; class Pinopsida; order Cupressales; family Cupressaceae; genus Cryptomeria; species Cryptomeria japonica. The sequence goes on along the minus strand of NC_081406.1, from coordinate 172,521,530 downwards.
TCATCTCTAACTCGTAGATAAATTTCATGTTTAACAATTTAAGTGGCGAGTTAGCAAGTGTTGGTTTGGGTTTAAATTGCGAGGTCTCTAGTTTTTTGAGTGTTAGCATTTTATGCTAGCAAGCTGGAGATTGATAACGAAATTGCTTTGGTCGCGAGGTCTCGAATTGGTTTGATGCCATGCATTATAGCTATGAGAGTTAGCGAGTAAGTACTAAGTTATTAATGGTCTGTGTACCACTACTTGCGCCCATTTATGATGGTAAATTAACATAAAACATCAATTTTTGTTGGTACTCACTGGGTCACTGCGGTCAAGAGATAAAAAGTTTTGAGATTTTATGGTTATCGCTAGCTCGTAGGTCCTTTATCATAAAGTCAGTTTAAGTTGCGAGCTTGTGAATACTGGGAGATTTTGGTTGTCGCTACCTCCCAAGATTTTTGCACTTGACCATTTTATGTTGTGAGGTTGTGATAGGGTGTGATTTTATGTTGTCGCAAGGTTGCGAGGTGTTTGTGGTTAAGTTATTTTAATTTGCGATCATGCGATGTGGTTGGTATCGCAGCTTAGTTGGTTTCATCGCTTGCTCGCAGGTTTTGAAGTTGTTTAGCATTTTAAGTTGCGATCTGGTGACAAGTAAGTTTTGTTTTGATTTTGTGGTCATCGCATGCTCGGAGGTTTGTAAGTCTTAAGTAAAAAAGTGTTGTGACCATACGATGGTGATAAAGTGCCTTGTTGTCGCGGGATTGCAAGGGTTTAAGTCAAGTTAACTTTCTAGTAGCAAGCTTGCGATGAAATAATTTATTTTGTTAGATTTGCAGTGGTCGCCAACTCATAGGTAAAGAAAGAATATTACAAATGTTGTTGCGAGGTTGCGATTGAAGGGCTTGATGAAGATCAACGGTTGTAGCTCACTCATGAGCTTCTTTGAGGATTCGTAAAAGGGGTTGCTAGCTTGCGATGATGAGGATTTGGTAGAATTGTCGCTAACTCGCTGGTTCCTTTCCAAATTATTATAACTGGTTGAGAGTGTATGATTAAAGATGAGGATTGACACGTGGACTTGTTTTCCGGGTTCTGTAAAAGTTTTGAATGGGAATAGCCAATCAAATGCCATAGTATCTACTGCTAGTTCATGTAAGTGTGGCAATTAATATTAATTAGACTTGAGAGAAGTGACGGTGCCCAAATACCATAAATTGCATGATTGAGCCGAGATTTTGACATTTGTATAATTGCATTAATGCCACGCTAGCTAGTTCATGCAAGTGTGGCAAATGGTAATTAATGAGACTTGAGAGAAGTGACGATGCCCAAATACCATTTTATGTTGTGAGGTTGCGACTGGGTGTGATTTTATGTTATCGCAAGGTCGCGAGGTGTTCGCAGTTAAGTCATTTTAATTTGTGATCATGCGATGTGGTTGGTATCATAGCTTAGTTGGTTTCGTCACTTGCTCGCAGGTTTTGAATTTGTTTAGCATTTTAAGTTGTGATCTGGCAACAGGTATGTTTTGGTCTAATTTTGTGGTCATCACATGCTCGCGAGTTTGTAAGTCTTAAGTCAAAAAGTGTTGTGAGCATATGATGGTGGTTAAGTGTCTTGTTGTCGCGGTATCACAAGGGTTTAAGTAAAGTTAAGTTTCTAGTTGCGAGCTTGCGATGAAATAAGTTGTTTTGTTAGATTTACAGTGGTCGCCAGCTCACAGGTAAAGAGAGAATATTACAAATGTTGTTGCGAGGTTGCGACTAAAGGGCTTGATGAAGATCAACGGTTGTCGGTCACTCGCGAGATTCTTTGAGGATTCGTAAAAGGGGTTGTGAGCTTACGATTAAGAGGATTTGGTAGCACTGTCGCTAACTCACTAACATGTGGACTTGTTTGTTGGGTTCTGTAAAAGTTTTGAATGGTAATCGCCAATCAAATAGAAGGGCATGAATTCAAATTTCACTCGAGTAATTCAAATTTGAAGTTTGAATTAATGCCATAGTAGCTAGTTCATGCAAGTGTGGCAATTAATGAGGCTTGAGACTTGAGAGAAGTGAGGGTGCCCAAATACCATAAATTGCATGATCGAGCCAAGATTTTGAATAATTGCATTAATGCATTCTATCTTCGAGGTAATCTAGTGAATTGAGATCTACAACAACATTGGAGAATTCGGAGTGTTGGGTGTCGAAAAATTTCAGAAAAGTGGTTAAGAACAAGTTTTTCTCCTGCAGCTAAAATGAGCTAGGCGACGAGTGGAACTGGAGGTTCCAAGCTCAAGCCCAAGCCCAAGCCCAAGCCCAAGGCCATGACAAGTGGAGCAGGAGGACCTAGAGGTTCCAAGGCCAGTGCCACTGAGGAAAAGATGGTTAAGAAATACAAAGAAGAATTTGTAGATTTGATGCAAGGGACTTCCGTTGCTTTGAATACAAATGATTTGGCATGGAGAGATTTATGGAGCCAATGCAAAAACCCTACCATGCTTAATATGACTCATTTTTCTTTGTTTCATTATTTCTGGAATAATAGGGTTAAGGGTGTCCCGATGTCAAACCCTTGAGATTTAAATATGGCAAAGTTAATTGTGTCAGATATGTATGTTGATGTGGATTTGATCAAAGAGTTGGCCAAACGCTATTGCCTAGTATCTAGGGTAATCAGAAGAAAGAACCAGTCTGCCCTAGTTTCAATTAATAGAGCTAGCTTTGTTGAAACTTTCTAGATTACTGGTGCTGCAAGTACAAATATAGATTTGGAGCAGATTGCAGAGGATTATGACAGATACAAAGGTGTTATCAAGAAGTATGCAATGCCCAGACACATGCCTAGGGTGAATAGGAAGCCGGTTATAATTCCAGAGAGTATCAAACCACCATTTGACATCACACCTTTCCACCATTATATGCATTGTACAATCTATGGATTATGCAGAGTGTTGGGTTTTGATGGAGATTCAACAGTGTCAGCTGAATTATTGATTATGGCCATGGACATTCAACACCTAGATGTTAACAAAGATTATGATTATGTGGGCTATGTGGTTGAACACATTCATAATTCTCTAGTTGAAATTTAGAGTGTTGCACCCAGCCCTACATTCAAGCATTACTCATTGCTGATGCATTTAATCTTGTTCTATAATGTTGAGTTCATGGATAAAGAATTGGAGCATTTCAAAGAAGAATTGGGTGTCTTAATGCCAATACAAAGATGAACCCAGGTTTGAGACAGTAGTTCTCCCCATTCTTCTTTCCTTTTCTTTGAAAATTGGATTGTTTTGCCAATTATGGAAATGCTAGGAATTAATAGGGAACGATTGTTAATTAATGTTAGGAGAGTTTTGAGACCAAACCAGTATGTTCCAAACTGGTCTATTTCACATAACTGGGGGGACTTTTATTTTTTTGATAACTTTACTGTGATCAGAGTCTATGGGTGTCCTCGGCCTCCCCATATTTTACCAAAATTTGTTCCAATTAGGATTGCTTTTATGGAGTTTATCTGGCAATTGACCCTAGTTGAAAAAGAATACCTTGAAAGACATAGGAAGGGTTCTCTTCTTCCTGAGCTTTGTGTTGCATCTGATTTTACCATTGGTAGGAGTTCCTTTGATGAAGTAAACAATTTCCTTCAACAATATAGGTTTGTTAATGTTGTGTCTAGATTCTGTGATCCTGAACAATTTATTAAACTTGCATTGCCAAAAATGATACCTTGGGCCACAATAAAGGACCATGAACCATTGGATGATGAATATGTGGTTAGAAATAAGCTGAGGAAAGATGAAGTACAAGAAAGGAGAAGAAAATGGAAAAATTTGATGAGAGTTGAAGCAGAATTGAAGGCTGCTGACCCTAGTTTCTTAGGTTTTGGCCCTGATAGCCCGTACCTAGAGAGGATTAACAAAATGTTGAGTTTATATGAAACTCTGATGGAACAAATACCTCAAATTCTTGAATTGGTTGCTCAGCAGCAAGACCCCCAAGATAGACATTCTTCACATGGCAAGAGGCCACTTAGTGTGTATGCTGATGATGTAAAGAGTGGGGATGAAGTTCAATCTACTCGAGTGCTAGCTACAAAGAAACAAAAAACCAATGAGGTCGGTACAATTGTGAGGAGAGACCCGCCTAGAGCAATTGTTAAAGAACAAGGACAATACTTTCATAAAATAAGGACACACCTCAAAGAAGCGAGGCAGAATAAAGAATGGGGAGAAACAAACGAAGCCCTTGCTCAAGGCTTTGATGAGTGTGTGATGTTGTCAGATGAGTTCATGAAAGATGATGACTTTATTAAGTCAGATGAATTTAAAAGTTTTTTGACAAGGTTGAAACAAAAATAATTAAGACAAAATCTGATCATAGAGGAAGCAAATGAAGAAAATAAATAGGAGATCATCAACGCACTGCAGGAATATGATCTTGGCAAGGAGAAAATATCTGTGGAACAGGAAAGACAATTGATTAAGAGTACTAGTATGATTATGATGCCTGACTAGGATATCCAGTCTATTTTTATTATTAATCATATTAGGAAGCAAGAGGACCCAATGTTTAAAACTGAATTTGAAATTGGAGATGCAATAAGAGGATAAGGATTTAATCCTAAGTCAAAGACAGTTGTTGCTTGGTCTTTGGCCCCTTCCACTCAAAATCCCCACCTTCTAAATATCCAAGTAGAAAAGAAAGCTGATAGAATGATCTGGAACTTGCAGAACACAACTGACACAGAGATTGCCTCATTTTTGACTCAAGTTTCTTTCATGAATTTATCAAAAATAAAGGATTTGTCAAGAAGATACACAAAAACATATACCCAATTGATTGCATTGTTTAAAACATATGAAGAGACATTGATGAAGAAGGGCACTCTGGAGGAAGAGTTAGTAGAGTTGAAAGAAAAAATTGCAAATGAGCCCCCTCCAATACAGATTACAGAACAAGTACAAGAAATACTAGCTGATGTGACAACAAAAATGGAGGAATACACAGGAAAAATTGAAAAGATTGAAAAGGAACAAAATGTCAAGGCTATCTCTATTGTGTCAGGAATTCTGAAACACAGGATTAATGTATTGAAAGGAAAATTGATGGTAGTGCATGATTTGCACATTTCTTTGAAAGAGGCAAGTAGAACATCCTCTGAGGCTATCGCTTTTCTTGGACCTTTGTTCAATGTTTGGTCAGGAAGAAGTAGATTAATGGATAAGCTAGATACTGCAATGATGTATAGTGACGAGTTACCTCCCAAGATCAGTGACACTAAAGACATGGTGGAGGTAATGAATGCAGCTTATGCATTTTTCACAGGGAAGGATGTGCTTATAAATGAAAAATTGCAGACATTTGGGGAAGGTTATAGTAAATTGGTGCCTTCAATTTATGGTAGTAATAGATATTTGAAATTAGTTTCTAATTGGACCAGAAAATTTGATTTGATTCTAGAGCAAGAAGAAATAATCAAGCATGTAAATGAACAGGTTGATGCTGATTTCCTTAACGGTATGCTTGATTCACTATTCAAGGTTGAGGTTGACCATGCAAAGTTTATTATTGAGTCCAGGGTAGTTACTGATGCCAGATGGACATATTTGGTTGCAAAGTTGGAAGAGGTAAAGGCATTCAGTTGGCCAATAAACAAAGAGGTGGACAGGTGGCAAGCCATACTAAAGCCAAAGAAGAAATCTCAGGTTGAGGTTGCTACCCAAGATTCCTCAAAGTAATCCTAAGCTTGTTGAATCCTCATCTTATAAAAGGATTCCAATATTAATTTGAGAGGGATGGCCACTTTTTTTTTTTGATCGGTAGAGAGGGATGGCCAGTTGGCCACTTTTATTGATGTTGAACTTGAAAACTCTTATATAGTTATAATAGCTCAACTGTTCAAGAATTTGATAAGTGCATAGTTGAATCGCATTGTGAATTTACTTTATGATATCATTATGAATATAATATCAATATCATTTGCAGTTTGCGATCTTCACATAATTGTCTTTGTGTTGAATTTATGTTTTCACTGTTAATTGAATGGTCAAGGGGTTTTCAGTTTACAAATGAATCTGGTTGTGTATGTAATGGCATTATTCATAATTTCATTCCTATATCTGCAAATGAATCTTATTGAAGTTTATTATCAGATTGTCTTTGAATTGTAAGTGGCTCTATGCCCTAGGATAAGGCACTGGTCTGTTGTCTTGATGTTTTACTAATTATGTTGTATTCCTATCTATTGTGGTGTTTAAAACTTTCATTCTTAATACTCTTATGATTTTATATGCTATGGATGTTTATGTAATACATATGGAGGTTTTCTATGACTATGTCTATAATCTACCCACCAATTACAATGAGGTGAATCCTTAATATTATTCCAGACTAACAAAAATTTTGCATTCCTGGGCATAACAGGATTAGGAAGCATTAAATGAAAAATTACATACACCATAAGAATGCAACAAATGAAAAAAGTTAAATCTCATGATTCTGATCATTTGAAAGAGAATTATACAAAAAATAAATATATATAACTCCTTCAAGAACTTGCATAAATCTTGACACTAAATGCTTTTCATTTGCTCTATAAATGACTATAAAGTATACAACTTGCTCCCTTCACCTAGAGTCTAGAATCACTACTGGAACCAGAAATGGAACCCCAATGACTATACAACTTGCAAAACTACTTGCCATGCCATTATCACCCTGATGCCTTTGGATGGAATGTGAGATGTTACGTTCTGTCCAACAGATCATTTCCAAATAGAGGAGGAAGCCTTCATGCCCAGAAATAGAGACAACGGAAAGAGGATCTCGAGACTTCATGCCCATGATTAGGGAAAGTGGAAACAGGAGATTTAGGGTAAATGTAATATGTTGGGGAGGGGTTGCAACTTCCATGTCATCACAAAGATGACTTGCTACCACTCCCCTCCCAAACAAATCCTTCTTTCATTCCTCTACGGCTCCTTCTTCAAACCCCTTGCCATCCTATGGCAGAGTAGAAGCAGAGGATGTGCCATGCTTGGCCTTTCTTGACAAGAAAAGGCTTTCACACCCCCTCTAGAAATCCTTCTCACTTTCACAACCCCTCTGACAATAAACAAAATCACATAGAAGAAAAAAAAAAAAACACCCATCCAGTATCACAGAGCACACAACAACTCCATGCACGATCCTGCTCAAACATCATCTTCCTTTTTTAGGAAAAAACCACTCTTAGAAAATGAAAAAGGTTTATTTTCTCTCGTACCAATTAAGTCACCACTCCATTGTATTTATAACATTTTCACACTTCATTTGTTGATGCTCATTCACGTGAAAAATCATCATTTTGGTGTTTTTCAACATGACTGTAGACTCTAGAAGTCATGCCTATCAAATCCACTGCATCCTGCTAAGGCTCATCTATTGTGAACGATTTTGTTCTGATTTTATTCTTCCTTGATTGGACAAATTCTGCTTCAGAATCCCTGACAACAAGCAACCTAAGCTCTTATTTCTCAGAGAAATTCGTGATCTCCCATCTCTAACTCAGAAGCTATCAAATTATTTTATGCCTCTGAAACCATCATCCTCGCTTGTCTAATCAACCTTGACTCAAGAGAAACCTTCAAACTAGTCCCTCAGGAACGAGTCAGCATCCAAGCCTTTAAAATTTTAGGTTGCGAGCTAGCAAATAGATAGTTTGTGGTTAAGTTTTATAGTTATTTCCAACTCGTGAGGTAAAATGTCTGAAGATGTGATCAAGCCATGAGCTGGCGACAAGTTGGTTTGGGTTTACATCACGAGGTCTCTAGCTTTTTAGGTGTTAGCATTTTATGTTACCAAGCTGGAGATTGTTAGTGAAATTGCTTTGGTTGTGAGGTCTCGAGTTGATCTGATGTCATACATTATAGCCATGAGAGTTAGTGAGTAACTCATTTCATACAGTTGTCGCTAGCTCTCATGTTTGTTTAATGTTAGCATTTTTAGGTCATGAGCTAGCGACTAGAAATTTTGTGGTTAGGTTTAATGGTTATCGCTAGCTCGCGAAGTTAAATGTCTAAAGACCTGATCAAGCAGCGAGCTTGCGAGTGAAGTGCTAGCAGTTAAGAGATAGACAATTTTATGTTGGTGAGTATGTGACAAGGGTTAAAGTTACCACTATCTCCAAGTCTCTGCGATGATGAGGACTTAACATTTATGGTCGAGAATTGGTGAGTGGCAGTTCAGTTTCCCTCAGTCGCTAGATCTCGAGGTTACAAAGGCTTAGCATTTTCAGCTTGCGAGTTGATGATAGAGAGAGTCATAAGGGCTTGTCGCTAGGTCGCGAGATTTTCTAATGGGAAGTCTTCCAGGCAGAGAGTTGACGAATGTGTGCCATGTGTTTTAATGACTTAAAGTTAATATCTTGAAATCACCAATATTTTTTTTTATGGTTTTAAAATAGCTTGAAATCGCCAATTTTCTTTTTTAATGGTTTGAAAAATAGGTTGAAATCGCCAATACAAATATTTTTCTGGTTTTAAAAACATTACAATTTGCCCATGCAAATATTTTTTGGGTTTTAAAAACATTACAATTAACCAGAATTTTTCACAAACTTTGAGCGATCATGACTAATTCACCAATGGTGATTATTATTTTTCTCCGTAAACCACAAAAAATTGCCAGTAATATTAAAATTTTCCTCAAGAATTATACTACTTTCACCATGTTTTTACACCTTGTCCAAGGGAAGGGTTTCTTAAAGTTTTCCGATTTTGTATATTCATCCTCACTAGATCTTGGATTGCCTTTTTTAGTAGTGTGGATTAGTACACTTGATTTGTAGGGGGCAAATTTCAGCATTGACATGGGGACACTTGAGTAGTTTTCAGAGACTCCATTCTTCTTGATTTTTTTCCTACATCTTCCCTTCATTATTGGGGATACTTCATGTATACACATTTGGTTTTGTTTCTTCCCAAGGGGAGGAATGTGGTTCAACAATTGTGGAGCAATTTCCTCATTCAATTTCGCGCTTCTACCATTGGTGCAAATTCTACATTGAGGGGGAGATACTTGGTCTCTCTTCTTCTCTCTTATGGGGGGGACTTCTTCCTCACATGGGGTTTTATGCTTCTCATACTTTTTTGAGAGTTATTTTCTATAGTTTTCATCTCTCTTTTGTGGGAGATTTTTTTATCCCATTGGGTTTTTCTCTCTTTCTTTGTTTGTGAGAGATTGTATTGGTTTGCGTGCATGTTTATTTTGTACATCAGTACCTAATATGGACTTGTAGATGGGACCAATCTTGCATTGTTAGCTTCAGTCTACATTAACCTAAGTTGCACTTAAGGTGGTGTGTTGGCATAATTATGTCTCATAATTACACTTCACTTAATTTGAGTTAGGGTAATACATTTCATAGCTGTTTGGATATGAGACACTTAGGAAAGTATGCACATAGGAATGATGTATGTAGGAGAAATTTCACCTCTTGTAGAATATTTTATTATTTCTCCTACCTACTATTACCTACCATACCTGCCCTTGTTTCTCATTGAGTCACATGTCTTGATTGTGTGCTCACATATCCATATTGCATTACTTTTATAAGAAGGCTCATCTATATTGTATGTAATGATTCAAGAATGATCTAGTTGATAATATTTTCATCTTGATTAGAAAATAGTTTATTATTGTCAAATCTATTGTCCATGTTATTGTGTGTGTGTGCGTGTGAATGTGTGTGTGCGCATGTGTGTGTGTGCGTATGAGTATGTGTGTGCACATGTGTGTGTGTGTGGACACACACACACACACACACACACACACACACACACACACACACACACACACACACACACACACACACACACACACACACACACAATGACACACACATGCACACAAAGACATGTGTATGCACACAAACACTTACATATATACATACACACACAGATACATACACGCACACATACATACATACATACATACATACATACATACATACATACATACATACATACATACATACTTACATACATACATACATGCATACATTTGTGTGTGTGATATTAGGATCATAACATTGTCTATTCTAATTCAATCAATTTAGCCACCCTCACTATGATTGCATCATTTTATATCACCAAGTCAACTATTATACGAGTTCAAGAGTAGGAAACTATAATGATAGAGGAAGCCTTTTTCCTGCTCTAGAGACATGTATGAAAATAGAGTTGTCAAGGATCCTTTTGATGTAATCCTACCAACCCAAAGAGCCATCTTTAGCTTAGAGTGCTAAGACCATTCATTTTCATCCAATTTCCTCTTGATTATTCTAATCAAGTTTTTGTTGGTAAACCAACCAATGCATTACCCTAAGGGTAATATTTATAGGAAAATACCATAAGTTATGACCCATTTACTAATTTGGATAGCAGCCAAATCTTTTTTATTGCTTATAATAAGGGTAGAGGGAACACCAAATCTTGTCATAATACCTTATAGAGAAGGTCTAGAATTGAATATTTTGTAGCTTCCTTAAGTGAAAAAACTTTTATCCACCTTGTGAAGTAATTTTTGGCTACTAAAACCCATTTGTGTCCAACATTCTAGAAGGTGGGATAGTTATGCTAATGAAATCAAAAACCAATAGGGCAGAACGTTTATCAACTTGAACAAGATAGAGAGGAAGGTTCACTATTGTCTACTTTCTTGTAAAGTAAGAATACATTTTGTAATTTCTCATCCATTAATTAGAATCACTAAACAATCTTGACTAAATAGGCCTCATGGACTTGTTATCAATAGTCCTTAAACACAATGGCCTCCCAATAGGCTATTGTGAATTTCTTCAAGCACCTTAATCTAGTTCAACTCAATGCACCTTAATAAAATTCCATTTATGTAGTTTTCTAAAAGAAAAACACAAAACAAAACACCTTAATAAAATGTCTCCTTTGTGTCTTTTTAAGACCTTGAGGTAAACATGACAATAATGCTCATGAACTTATCTATTTTGAATGCCAAGCTCAACTAGATGATCCTCCAATAATAAGTTGATACTACTATTCTTATCAACTTTCAATTCTACTACAAGCTACCCACATGTAACTCTTCACCTCTTATAAGTTTCTTCATTTTAATACGATGCCCTGTTCCATGAAAATTTTAACTTTTCATTAATTTCCTTTCTTAAAAGAAATATTTTAACACATAAGATCAATACCAAAATACATAAACCGATTTCCAAAATAGCAGATATACCAATTAATCACAAGAAACAATTAGAGAATAAATACCATCCACATGACACCAAGATTTGTACATGGAAAATCCGGTAAAGGGAAAAACCATGGTGGAAAGCCTACCCACAATCAAATAATACTTCTATAGTAAGTATGTGATTACAAATTGAGGGGCCTGCACTTGCAGGAAGACCAACAACCTAGAGCATACTACTCATTACAAAAGGAGTCTCACTGACTACATAAAAATCCAGACTACAATCTGAATGGAAGAATGGACTGTAATAATAGCATCTCCTATGCCTAAGTACAGTTCCAGTTACGCTCAATACCAAAGGACTTAATGCTCTTGCATAAAATCAACTCGATCATCAATGATCGACCAAATCCTCTACATGAATGATTATTATATTATTTGCTTGCCTACAATTATCCATCCATATGATCTACAATGAGATCATACACATATAAATACAAACCCTAGACCTCAAACAATAAGGGCGGCCACCCAAACAATAAACCAATTACATAATTATAAAACATATCGGCCAGAGACCAAATAAATATCATCCAAACCATAATAAATCACGGAAGCACATCGAGGAGACCAAACAACACGTTACATTAAGCTGGTCCATAACTTAGATAGACTAGAATAGGTCTCGTTCTAAATGCAACACCACAAATCAACTAGAACACAAACATGATAACCATCAACATCCTGAATCCATATAGAAGTCGCACCAACACAACTTATGCATAACATCAAAATATCTTCAACAACACTCTACCGATGAAATCCTCACCGAATAAAAGAACCAAGCTTACTAGCATATAAGATAGCATCCGATCACTAGATCAATACCAACTTACTGAACATGTATCTGAGTAGCATGAATAGTAGATCTAAGCCAATTCTATAAACCAAAGAATACCAAAGTATATCGGATCATCATGATCTAACCAACCAGAAACCAAACAACCTACCAGGACCAAAAGGATATCGATAAAGCAGCCAAAACAACTAGTGTTGACATTAATGAAAAAACATCAATGCAACACATAATCAATTCCTCCAAATGGCCAACAATATCCCCCTTTGGCATTCATGACAAAACTAGATCTGAAAAACATCCAAGTGCCAAGAAATGCCAAACAAATCTCCCACACAAGAATATAGCAATGAAGTTCTGATCCATACTCTTCCTGTAGATGATATCACAATTAAGTTCTACAAATTCCCCCCCTAATGTATATAACCCTTAAGTTTTTCACATGAATATCTCTCCCCCTTTGACATCAATGCGAGAGATCTGAAAAAATATCAAATAAAAATCATAAACCACTAAATCACAAGACTAACTACTCCCCCTGAGTAGTAGGATCAACACATCAATCCAGAATGAATAATAGTTCTGATAATGCATATCGGATTGATGCCAAAAATAATCAATCAATTTTTTGTCGGAGGGACAAAAATCCCTAATCTATCTCTGAGGTACTCAAATGATTCTTTAGGAAAAGGTTTAGTGAAGATATCTGCAATGGTTTTTTTAGTGTTCACATAAACCAATCTTACTTCATTTTCTTCCACCTTCTCCTTCAAAAAGTTATACTTGATAGATATGTGATTTGTCTTAGAGTAGAATACCAGATTCTTTGATATGTCTATAGCAGAAAAGTTATCACAGTGAATAACTATCAGTCCATTGCAATGCACTTTTATGTCCTTCAACATTTTCTTCATCCATAAAACTTGTGTACAGATAGTAGAAGCAGAAAAATACTTTGTTTCAGCAGTAGATAAAGAAGTACATGACTGTTTCTTGCTGATCCATGAAATAAGTTTCTTTCCAAGAAATAAAGCACCACTAGAAGTAATTTTCCAGTCATCAATATCACCTTCCCAGTATTCATCTGTATATGCACATAAAGTAAAGTCATCATCTTTAGGGTACCACAAACCATATTCAAATGTTCCTTGTAAGTATCTAAAAATCCTTTTCACTGCACTCTCATGATTTTCTCTAGGATCACTTTGATATCTTGATGCAATGAAAACTGCATTCATTATATCCGGTCTATTTTGAGTCAAATATAACAGACCTCCAATCATAGACTTGTATCTTGTAGGATTTATCGGTGCTGATTCATCTTTCTTTGTCAAATTTTCACTTGTAACAATAGGAGTACTAACCAGTTCAGAATTTTCCATATGAAATTTCTTCAACATATCCCTAGCATACTTAGTTTGATAGATGAAAATACCTTTTTCAGTTTGAGTAATCTGGAAACCTAAGAAAATTTTATTTCCCCAATCATAGACATTTCAAATTCTTTCTCCATATTTTTAGAAAATTCCATGCACAACTTATCTTCACCTCCAAAAATGATGTCATCAACAAAGAACTCAATAATGAGTATATCATCATCAATGACTTTATAATATAGATTACTATTAGCATTACCTTTAGTGAAGCCAAGCTTTAAAAGATATTTGTCCAACCTTGCATACCAAGCTCTAGGTGCATGTTTCAATCCATATAAGGCTTTCTTTAACCTGCAAACCATGTTTTATCATTTGAAAGTGAAAAACCATCAGGTTGCTCAATATAAACTTACTCATCAGGATCCCCATTTAGAAAAGCACACTTAACATCCATCTGATAAACCTTGTAGTTTTTATGTGCAACATAGGCAAGAAATAATCTTACAGCTTCAATCCTAGCTACAAGTGCAAAAGTTTCACCATAATCAGTTCCTTCCTTCCAAGATTATCCTTTACAAACCAATCTAGCTTTATTCCTCACAACTTGTCCATCTTCATTTAATTTATTCCTAAAAAACCATTTAGTTACAATAACATTCTTATTTTTAGGTTGGGGAACTAAAGTCCATGTGTTATTCTTTTCTATCTGATCTAATTCTTCTTCCATAGCTTTCATCTTTACATGCTTCAGTTACTGATACTGGTTCAACTTGAGAAATTAAACATAGCTCATTAGCTGCCAATCTTCTTCTTATCATCACTCCATTGTTCTTATCTCCAATGATCTAATCTTCTGAATGATTAAACATACATCATTAGGTGTTACCGGTTTAGTTATGATCATTTTCAATGTCATTTCTTGCTCATAAATTCTAATTTGACTTCTATTCTGCTCATCCATATTGACATTAGTGCTCTCCATAATTCTTTGCAATCTCTTGTTATAATGTCTATATGCTTTGCTCTGATTAGAATAAACAAGAAATATTCCTTCATCACGTCTAGGATCAAACTTGTCAATGAAATCATCTCTTGTGATATAACATTTAATACCAAATATTTTGAAGTACTTAATTGTAGGTGTATTGCCAAACCATAATTCATAAGGTGTCTTACTAGTTTCTCCTTTGATATGAACTCTATTGAATATATAAACTATTGTGCTCACTACTTCTCTTCAGTAGATATGAGGTAGATTAGCTTCCATCATCATGGTTCTAGGAACATCCAAGATAGTTGTATTCTTTCTTTCCACAACTCCATTCTGCTAAGGTATCCAGGGAGTAGAAAATTGTCTCATTATGCCATGCTTCTCACAAAAGTTATTAAACTCATCCGATGTGAATTATCCACCATGATCTAGCCTTAAGCACTTAATCTTCAATCTTGTCTTAGTTTCAACCTCAGCTTTAAAGAATTTAAACTTTCCAAAAGCCTCAGATTTCTCCCTTAGAAAAGTAACCCACATCATTCTAGAATAATCATCAATGATTAGCATAAACTATCTATCACCTTGAAAACTTTTAATTCTTACAAGACCACACAAATCGGTATGAATAAGATCAAGAACATCATTATATTTATCTTGTATACTCCTAAAAGAGGTTCTAACCTGTTTTCCCATTTAACATTCTTTACATACCGGATTATACGGTTTCACAATCTTAGGTATATCTCTAACTACCTTAGTTGAACTAATCTTTACCATGCAATCGAAATTCACATAACATAGCCATTTATGCCAAAGACAACTCTCATCAATTTGTGCAATCACATCTTCTCACCGGAATCCAAATGAAATATATTACCCTTTGTTTGAGTACCGTTTGCAATCTCCAATCTAGATCTATTAATGATCTTGCATTTTCCATCCTTGAATTGTAATTAAAATCCCTTATCCACTAACTATCCTACACTCATAAGATTATGCCTTAAACCTTCAACATAATAAAAATTATCATTATTGTGCTTACCATCTAATGATGTAGTTCCTTTTCCTTTGATCATGCATGATTTGTCATCTCCAAATCTAACCAGACCACCATCAAATTGTTGCAAAAGATATAAAATTCCTTTTATCTCCAGTCATATGATGTGAACATCCACTATCAATTACCCATTAGCCCTTATCTTCAATTTTAGTGGCAAGGGCCTTTTCTTCAGGTACATTCTCTTTCAGTTCTAGATCATCTTCCTTGATAGCCAGGAACACCCATTCCTTTCCATTTCCGGAACCACTAGCAGAGTCTTGTGCTAGTTCATCATTAGAATCAGTCACACCTTCCTCATCCACAATGTAGCATGATTTATCTATGTTTTTTTTGTACTTATGCTTGTTTTGATATCTAGGGTTAGGCTTAAAATATCTTCTAGATTTATCTTCAAATCTTTAATTCCTTTAAGGACATCTAGATGTGAAATGACCTATCTTATTACATGCAAAACATTTAAAAGGTGATTTTCCTTCATACTTAAATCCTACTAGTCCTTTAGGTACTCTTCTAGAAAATAGGGTTTCAAGTTGCTCAAATTCTTCATCTTCCCATTTCATATCTTCCAATTCCTTTGCATACAAATCTATCCAATCTTGCTTGTCGGTTGATGATGTAAATGCATGAAAAGATGGTTCAAACTTCACAGCTCCAGAAGGTCCAAATTCTTCAAGTTGAAGAGAAGATAATTTCTCAACCAAGGTATCTCTATTGATAGAAGTATTAACCATTGTGCTCAATTCATCAATTGCAGTAAGCTTCATCTTATAAGCTGGTGGTAAAGCTCTTAGAACTTTAGAAACTATTTAATCTTCACTTAGCGATCCACCACAACATTGATTTCCCATGACAATTTCATTTACCCTTTCCATAAATGCAGTAATCCTTTCATCTTCTTCCATCTTCAAGTTTTCATATCTCACCTGGTAACGATCAAGTTTAGAAATGTTAACAGTAGGGTCACCTTCATTAAGAGTCTCAAACTTGTCCCATATAGCCTTTTATATTGATTTGTCAGTCAATCCCATTATTTGTTGATCATAAAGTGCACACAAGAGGGATTTTCTAGGTCTACAATCATTCTCAAGCTCCTTATCCAAGTATTCTGGAGGAGGATTGCTAGATGCTAGATTAAAAGGAGTAACACCATTCTCTGTGATTTCCCAAATTTCCTTACAAAGACATCTTAGATGAGTCTCCATCCGAATCTTCCATACTCTGTAATTTATTCTATCAAGCCTAGGAATTTCTCTCTAAAAGACAACTGTAGCTAAACTAGATGAACTTGAACTATTAGGTACCATAGGATCTTCCTCAAGTGGTTAAGCTTCTGCAAAGAGGACCAGAGCTTTGATACCAATTGTTAGATAATTTAAATAACCGAAAGACAACTAAGAGAGGGGGGGGGGGGGTGAATCAGTTGCCACCAGATTACCGAAACCTTAAGCAATTAAAAATTTAATACCAGAACACGTAAGATCAATACCAGAATACATAAACCAATTACCAAAATAGAAGATATACCAATTAAGCACAAGGAACAATTAGAGAATAAATGCCATCCACATGACACCAAAATTTGTATGTGGAAAACCCGGTAAAGGGAAAAACCATGGTGGGAGGCCTACCTACAGTTAGATAATACTTCCATAGTAAGTATGTGATTGTAAATTGAGGGGCCTACATTTGCAAGGATTCCAATAGCCTAGAGCACATTGCTCATTACAAAAGGAGTCTCACTAACTACATAAAAATCCAGACTACAATCCTGAAGGAAGAATGAACTACAATAATAACATCTCCTATGCCTAAGTATAGTTCTGACTAAGCTCAATACCAAAGGACTTAATCTTCTTGCATAAAACCAACTCAATCACCTATGATAGACCAAATCCTCTACATGAATGATTATTACATTATTCGCTTACCTTCAATTATCCATCCATATGATCTAAAATGAGATCATACACATATAAATACAAACCCTAGACCTCAAACAATAAGGTCGGCCACCCAAACAATAAACCAATTATATAATTATAAAACATGTCGGCCAGAGATCAAACAAATATCATCCAACCCATAAGACATCCCAGAAACACATCGAGGAGACCAAATAATATGTTACATTAAGTCAGTCCATAACCTAGATAGAATAGAATAGGTCCGGTTCTAAATGCAACACCATGGATTAAATAGAACATGAACATTATAACCATCAGAATCTTGAATCCATAGTAGAAGCCACACCAACACCACTTATGCATAACATCAAAAGATCTTCAACAACGCTCTACCGATGAAACCATCACCGGATCAACAAACCAGGCTTACCAACATATAAGATAACATCCGATCATGAGATTAATACCAACTGATTGAACATGTATCTGAGTAGCGTGAATAGAAAATATAAGCCAATTCCATAAACCAAATCATACCAGAGTATACCGGATCATCATGATCTAACCAACCAGAAACTAAACAACCTACTGTGACCAAAAGGATACTGGTAAAGCAGCCAAAACAACTAGTGTTGACATCAATGAAAAAAAATCAATGCAACACATAATCAATTCCTCCAAATGGCCAACATTGAGTAATCTTCTATATCATCATTTGGCATGTATTGGAACCTACACAATTGATTTCTTAATGGCTTAAAAAAATTATTTTCCTTGTTTTCTATAGATAAAAGCAATTATTTTCTTCAATGTGAAAGTGAGGGGTTTCATTAGTGAATAAATATCTGGAACAAAATCCCTAATAAAATTTATTCTTCTTAGGAACCTTTGTATACCTTTCTTGTGACTAAGAAGGGGAAGAGACAAAATGGCCTCTACTTTTTTGGGTCAACGATGAGACCCTCCTTTGAGACTATATGGTAGATTTTTTTACCTTAGTCAAGTAAAAAATACACACTTATTGGGGTTAAAGGACACACTATATTCTCTACATCTCATGAATTTTTTCTCAAGATGATTGAAATGATCACATGCATTCTTGGAAAAATTAGTGATATCATCAAAATATACCAACAAATTGTCACTAAAAAACCCTTGAAAGTGACATCCACTATGCTTTGGAAGGTTTCACTAGCATTAATCAGTCCAAAGGGTATCTTACAATATGAAAAATCACCTAGGTGGTGAATTTAATCTTATACTATTATGGTTCCTTGACTAAAATCTAATTATAACTTGAATACCCATCAAATAATGAAAACCTTTTTGGACAACATACCCTCTATAGATTTTGTTTCATGAAGGGGAGACAATAGTGGTCATTAATGAAGGCTCTATTGAGGTTCCTCAAGTATACTCATATTCTAATATCCCCATTATACTTAATGCAACCAAGTTTGCCACCCAAAAGGAATTCTTGATGGGAAAGACTATATTAGAATCTATAAGTTTGGTCAATTATTTCCTCATTTGTGGTTTAATTTTGAGATTAACATGCCTTTGGTTTTGCCTAATTGGATATGTTAGGGTCCAACTTAGTTATATGTTGGGACAAGATGAAACAAAAAATTAAAGATCTTTATAAGTCAATGCAAGAATATCATCATAAGATTGACAAATCTTAATCAAATATTTTCCTTTAGATTCCAAGCATACCACTCCCAATTTAAAAAATTTATCATCTTCCATAGCCACCTACTCATAAGCCTCTTATTTGGTGGCCAAGTTTGTATTCTTATCTCTAGACCAACCATTTGAATTAAAGATATTTTCTAAATAATGAATTCTTTATATAATTTTTCAGTATTCAGATGTATGATATAATCACCATATATTTATTATAATATAGACTGATTTCTAACAAAAGGTTATTCCTTTTCTTGCAAATATAAATTTTTTATTGATCACCATCAAACCAATGCCAATTTACTTGTTATTGGGGATAGCGTGCTTACCACAAGATAAACATGTTATCTTTGGGCCTCCATGGTGTCTATCAGTATATCAAATGTGCTACAAATATACTACAAGCCTATCATCATCTTTGTTTTATTCTCTAGGGACTACACGGATGCAAAATACCTCAAAGTATTCAATCAAGTTCCATAATGTTTGTTTATAGGAATTGAGAATGTTTTTCTTTATTGTTCCCTATGCTTTAATCTCATTTTCACAACCAACTCATTATCTCCAAACACTATCAATAATTAACTCAATTCTTTTGTGCTAGGTGAATACACTAAATTAGGGCATTATATTAAACTACATTGGTAGTATAAGAAAACTAAGTCCTAAAAAAGTAACATTTCTCATGTTGTTGTGAGAAACTAAAACTAGACCAACAATAACACCATGCATGCTCCTCGAACAATAAAGTATATATACCACATGCCTCCTATAACTTCTTAATGTTTCACAAGATTGGGGATGAAATAATTTTTTTCATGAATGTAATAGGTTCCCAACCCTATTTTTTCTACATCATTATATGAGTCAAACTAAATACTATTCCCCTAGGCATTCATCAAAAAAATATATCTAGAATTTTCCTCTTATAAGTATTAGCCCCATTAACAACACTATCTTCCTTTGAGTCTTGTATGGTATAGTTCATATTAATAAAATTATGAGAATATGACTTGTTATAATTTATGGAGATAGGTTCAAATGTTCTAGTTACCTTTATATCGTACATCTAGTCCCAAACAACATATGAGGCAAATCTAAAGATAGGTGTCCCATTATATTTGTCATTAAACCTATAGAAAGGCATATAGTTTAAGTATGGCAGATGTTAGTGAATAAAATATCTTGAGTTATAGAAAGGCTGGGATATGCATAAAGATTAATACTTAGATCTTTGATAACCATAAGCTATACACACATCTCTCTCTCTCTCTCTCTCTCTCTCTCTCTCTCTCTCTCTCTCTCTCTCTCTCTCTCTCTCTCTCTCTCTCTCTCTCTCTCTCTCTCTCTCTCTCTCTCTCTCTCTCTCTCTCTCTCTCTCTCTCTCTCATGTCTCAATCTTTGATATAGGAGCATCCTTGCTAGTCAACAAATCGATAATAATATTTTCATAATGTTTAAGATCCTAGGTATTTTCCAAGTTTATTTTCACTCCATTTGTATGTAGAAATTTTAAATTTGTGCTTCAAATGTCTTGGAAGAGGTTAATAATGCCTTGTAAATAAGTTGTAAATGTCAAGTTTGAGTAGTTTTAAACTAAATAAAGCCATAAAACCTCGTCATCATATAAATAAAGTGGAAAGGGTGTCAAATAGGCATGCTACATTTGTATTTAACTGATTTTCCCTTCCTAGCGTGTTGTTGATCTTTTGTAGGGTTAGTTGAGTGAATTTGGTAGAGGAGTTTGATGAACTAAACATATTAGAACAAACTTTTCTTTATGAATCCATGATAATGATGTAGGTACATATATTTTATGACAATAATATTTCAATTATTTAAATTTTGAAGTAATTTTATTGAGATTTTTCCATGTTTCTAGAACACTATCATGTTTTTGTTAACAAGACAACAATCTTTATTTTAACATCAATATAGAACAATCCCTTCACCTTTGTGAAGTTACAAAAACTTCAAGAAGGACAAAATAAGGCCAATTTTTTTTATTTGAGATCTTGAAACCTAGGTTTGTGATTTTTAGGCCTAATTATGTGTTTTTTGGCCTCAAAATAGATCAAAGGCTTATTTTATGATTCAACTAACCAAATTTCTCTAAATTGTATATTATTAATTCTTATAGACCTATGTAGTAAAGTAGGCCAAGTTGCATGCCTAGTCAATAGATGTAGGTGCCTTTCTCATCAAACCTTTGGTTTGCAAGCTTCTACTTAATAGTATGACTATATATATTTTTAAATTTCTTGTGTTTTGTGAGTGATTAATGCAAAGTGATTGTTTAGACATCTTAAAAATGTCCAACTAAACCTTCCCTATCAATCTTAGGGCTTTATTAACTCCATTTAGTATCTACTAAATTATTAAGAAATTCTTTAAACAAGCCTAAATTTGACTATAAATGATAAGTTTTGACCCATTCTGTTAAAAAAAAACATGTAATTTTCAGACCTCTTTAATAAGGGCCAAATAGATATCCAAATCAAGTCTCAGATATGCATTAGGTGTATGAATAGAGTTATGACAAAAAGTCTTTGAGAAGGGCTATAAGCTCCTAGGTCACCTACTAAAGAAAATAGGGTCTAGGAATGTACTAGGACTTTGTCGATTGTTTTGATAGATTAGGTTATATGTGTGTATTGTGTAAATGTGGTTAGTTATGTTATGTGAATATCTACATGTATAATACATATAATCATGTTTTGGGCCTTTTTGTTCTTCAGATTATCCTAGACAAGAAAACAATCAAATTTTGTGTATGGGTTCCCTAAGGAGGTTCGGCATCATTTGTGGTACCAGAGAATCATAGAAGATTCGTATCTTAATTAATTTAAAATTAGTGTAGTGGTTGATCAATTGAGAATTAAAACTTGTATGAGAAGAAAATATTATTTAGTCTTATGCCATTATTGGTATTCGACAAGGAAACAACTCTTGTAAGGGTGAAAGAAGACCTTCTCTACTGAGAGATGGCATTCAAAGTTTGTGGAAGAGGACGAGGTCAAGGAACATCGGATGCAAATGCCAAAATTTTAGAGGATATTAGGAATCTTAGGACAAGACTACAAGACGTTGAAATGTCTAAGAGGAGAGGCATAGATCAAGGAGATGTCAGTGAGGATAAATTAGTGGCATGAGAAGTGCAGATGAATGTAGTCATCCTAAAAGAGGAAGAGAGGGTACAAGATAGAACGATCAAGGCCATTATGGGAATCAGTTCCAAACCTAAGATGGAGAAACCTACATATGAGGGTATACAAAAGCCTAAAGAACTTATTGATTAGATTAATGCATTTGAAAAGTACTTTGAATATGAAGAATCAAAGGATAATGAAAAGAAGGTGAGATTTATTGTTAAAAGGTTGAAGGATAATAGATCCATTTGGTGGGATGGAGTGAAAAAGGAGAGGATATAAAAGGAAAATTGCAAGATCAAAGATTTGGATAGAATAATTTATAAACTAAAGGGTAAGTCCACACCTAAAGACTATCAAACTAGTCTATTAAATACACTTCAAAATCTAAGATGAAAGACATGCCAATAAAATATTACATAGAGGAGTTATATAAGCTAACTATAAGAGAAAGATATGTAGAAGATGTCTTAGAAAATGTGGAAAGATATCTTAATGGTCTAAGATTCACCATTCTGGATGAGATCAATATGCTTTCTCCTAGATTAGTTGATGAAGCTTATTATTTGGCACACAAGGTGGAAGAGAATCTTTCTAGAAAGAAAAATTCAGAAAAATTCATACTCAAGAGGAAGGAGAAGAAAATTTAGAGGAAGAGGACGTCAAGGAGCTAGAAGTTAGCTACAATCATCTCAAAATGAGGCTAGTAACTCATAGAGTTCAAGAGGATTTTATGCATCAAGATGAAGAAGACCTTATCAAAGAAGAAGAGTATTGTTTATGGGTAAGTGTTTTAGATGCAATAAATATGTAGGTCATAGATCATATGAATGTCTAGAAAAAATCTCCACTAGTCAAGAGAGAGGTGTTTATGTGGCTCAGGTTGAAGAGGATGAAGAGATAGAAGAACCTATGACTTATAAGGATCCACTTCAAGTTGGTGAATCACTCTTGATGAAAAGACCATTACTTAAGCCCAAGAAGGAAGTCACAAAACCTCCACAAAGGAAGGATTTGTTTAGAACATTCAAGAGCAGAATAAATTACTGCAAAATCATCATAGATAGTGGGAGTAGAGAAAATATTATTTCAATAGAGAGAGTGCAAAAAATAGGCTTGGAAAAGGTAGTCCATCTTACCCTGAACAAAGTATCATGGTTGCAAAAGGGATTTAAACTCTTGGCCAATGGACAATGCAAGATTGATTTCCAAATAGGAACTTACAAAGATTAGGTCGTATATGATTTTAGGCCCATCAATGTTTCTCATATTCTTCTTGAAGACCTTGGTAATATGACATGAAGTCTATGCATGATGGGAGGTACAATACTTATAATTTTAAGAAAGATGGAAGAAACAATGCTCATAAAAACCTAAAAGAAGAGAGTGCTACTATTTAAGAAAGATAAAAAATGCTGCTAATAAATGGTAAGTATTTTTTAAACCAAATGAAGGAGGAAGAGGTAAACTTCACTTTGATAGGAAAGCCTAGAAGTGTAGTCACTAGCACAAAGTTGATCAATTTGAACTAAGAATTTTAATTAATGTTGAATGAGTATGTAGACACAATATTGGATGACCTACCTATTAATTTACCACCATTGAGAATTATCGCCCATCACATAGACTTGATTCTGGGAGCAAATCTTCGAAATAAGGGAGTTTACAATATAACTCCCAAGGAGAATGAAGAAATCAAGAAGTAGGTACAAGAATTATTGGAGAGAAAGGGTTGATAAGGGAAAGTTTAAGTTATTGTTTTGTTCCAATAGCTTTGAGTCCTAAGACGGATGGAGGTTAGATATTATGCGCATAGACTATTGAGCAATCAACAAAATTACTATCCTATATAGATTCCCTTTGTGAAGAATAGATTATTTTTTGGATTGTTTGAGTGGAGCCAACTATTTTTCTTAAGATAAAATTAGAAAGTGGCTATCATATTATAATTAGAGAAGGTATTTATTGGAAGACAACCTTTAATACAAATAATGGGCTCTATGAATGATTTTTTATGCAATTTGGCTTAACTAATTCTGTAAGAACTTTCAGGAGCCTTATGAATGAGATGCTTAAAGATTTCAAAAGTTTTTCATAGTATATTTGGATGATATATTGGTATATAATCAATCAAAGGAATACAATATTGGGTACCTAAGAATGGTATCAAATAAGTTGCATGAAGAGAAGCTACTAATAAATCTTAATAAGTGTACATTCTTGAAGATAAAATTAATCTACTTGAGCTTTGTCATCTCACAAGAAGGATTGAAGATGTATAGGGACAAGATAAAGGAAACCACTATATGGCATACTCCTAAGAGTAGCTTTGAGATAAAGATCTTTAATGGTTTAGCTAGCTTCTATTGAAAATTCATAAGGAATTTTAAGTGGGATTTGTGCTCAATAGTGCATACAATTAGAGGAGATAAGAAGACATTAAATTGGACTTAGGCTGCTGATAAAAGCTTTTTAGATGCTTAAAAGAAAGATATTAGGGGAACCTATCTTGTGTTTACTTGATTCTACTAATCTTTTTTCAAGTTTAATATGATACTAAAGGGACTAATATAGGTGTCATTTTGAGTCAATATTTGAGTAAAAGACATATCAAATGGATTGAATTGTTGTAAAAGTTTTACTTTTATTATCAACGATAAAAGTGGTCAATCTAACAAATTTGTAGAGGCTTTGAGTATGAGTTTGATCATGCAAGATGTAATTTCCCAATTTAATCTCTCAAAACCAAACAAGCAAAAAGAGTCATTTATGGTTAAGGCATGGTAGGAATAGGACACCTTCAATTTAGTTAGTAGTAGAAGCAATGATTTGGACTTAACAAGAATAAGTAAATGAAGATTTTTACAAGTCTCCATTGGGTAGTTTAGATATACAACAAATAGTTCTAAGAAAGCTCCTTGTATTATCTTTATAAATGATGATACCATTCAAGGCCAATACAAAGAATAACAAATAATTAAGATCAAGTCACTAACACCTGTGGGGTCATTTTCTAACGAAACGATGAAAAAATTTTTGTCACTCAAATTTCATCGGGTTATTCGATGGACATATTTTCATCGAAATTCCTACACTTTCTTTGTCGGAAGTTGACACATATGTGGTGGTCTAATTCATTAGAATTTCAAAGAAATAAACAATTGAATTCAAATTTTGTCGGGTTATTCGTTGGAGATACATACCAACAATAGGAAGAGAAATAAACAATTCAACCCCACAACTAAGCAGACAAGGATAAAATTAGACCACTAGTGCAGCAATCAACTTCTCCCACCAGACAAGACACCACCTCCATAGGTATAGCCACCACCTCAATAGGAATAGTGAAAGAGTAAGAGAGAAGTAGAATGGGCTAAACCCACACCATGGCTGCAAGAGAGAACTCCACTTTGATAGGAGCCCAATACGGGAGAAGCCAACCAAGAACAACATAAGCCCATTTAAGAATAAAAATCATTAAGCATTAAGCAACAATAGGGATGTGCACAACCCCAAAATGACAAAACGTTAACCATAAACAAACCACGACCAACCCAGGCCTTTGAAATCTATTAGTAATTGCCTAACCATCGAGAAGAAAAAATCTGCCAAGAGACCAAACACCAACAAAGCTACTCGAAATATAAAACAAAGAGAACAAAGGAGCAAAGCAAAAAATCCCCACAAGGCAGCCAAGACCACGAAACCCACATCAAGGTTCAATAGAACCAAGAAACCCATAGCACAGTGGAAAAGAATCACCAAACAAACCCCCAAATGATGAAGACTCTAGGCCAAACAAATAATGAAGATCAAGCATGGCCCCCAACAGATGAAGAGAAGTAATGAAATAAGAACAAACTAGCATTGAGCCTAGATCCACCACAAAGAGTATAAAATAGGAGCAACAAACAAATCCAACCCACTCCACACATGAAGGTCATGTAAAAAAAGGAATGGGGGCACTACAAAGACAACCAATGAGGGGGATAACATAAAAAACCCAAAAGAATCACAAGCAAAGCACATGGCCACAAACAAGGCCACCCGAGTAGCACAAAAGGGGACCAAACACAACAAAGAATAAACAAACAGGGGCATGCAATATCCTACCCTTTATCATCATCCTTGTCATCCCCATCTGCCTCTTATGCATGAAAATATTCGACCCCTCCACCCAAAACCTTAGAAGAATTCCCTCCTGCTGTCCTACACTCCATATATAATAATATATTACTTTTATAACAACAAATATTTTTTGTGTTCAACGATTGGTCCTTTGGTATTGGATATAAAAGTTAAAGATAACACAAATTTAAGATTACTAATAGGTATTTGGTCCATTTAAGTTGTATATAAGTTATATTCTACATAAAAATATAATATTATACTAACTAGAAGTGATATTTTTTAATTCAACTACTAGGGATTTTTAGATTAAGTTTTGGTCAAATCTTTAAAAAGTCATTTTTTGGACACTTCACACTAGACATATTAGTTTTACAAGTTCTCCGTGTTGAGTCACACCTTCAAAAATTAGTTGTAGATAGTTAAGTGTCCATTTTACATTTAAAAAAAAAAGGATCTTACGATATTCTATGTGATGACTACATGTTAACGAAGTTAGCCCTCATGACTATTGGTCCTTCTTCATTATACATTGTGAAGAACTCCCCACCAAATTTTACATTTCTCATGGTCGTTTCATGTAGAGAAAAATGAATTTCCAAAACCAAATTAAATGGTAATTGTACATCTAAATAAAATCAGTGAAGCTTCATGTAATGGAAGTCTTGTGTGTGAATGTACATCAAACAGATTGATTTGTAGGATACAATCTTTATACACATTTTAAAAATCTAAATAACTTTCCTTCTTATGTATGAAATTAAAATGCAATGATTTGATTGTTCGTATATGGAATGCATTTCAAGGTTATTACCATTGAAAAAACATTACTCATGAATGTATTCGTATTGGTACATATCCCTATAGTTCCTATGTACACAAGAGGCCATAAATATCTCATAGAACACATGTCATATGAAGAGGTCGATATTTATATAAAAGAAATGAGTTTTGTCCTTCTTATCCTTTTTATTTGCATCAAACAAATAGAAGCACTTAGTGTTGTTGCACTCTGTATATTTGATCATCACCATGAATGAAAAAGAGATTAGTTGATATGTTGAATCTTGATAAACTGTTAGTATTCTAAATATGCATTGTTTGACCATTTGATTATAATGTCAATGTCACATTTTGAAGTTTATAGTATAGCTAAACTTGGCATTGAGAATATAGTAGGCACATGAATGGAAGTGTGATAACATGGAATCTTTAATATTTTTGGCGTATCTTTCCTCTATAATAAGTACATTTAACTATTAAAAATTGTTGCAAGAGTAAAAATTCCATTTGGCATTTTAGGCTCCATGAATAAAATAAAGTTATTAAACTATGTAAAATATTTTTACTTCATGTTTCAATCATAGTAAATAAAAACCATACAAAATAAATATTATATAAAAATATATTAAAAATGTTGCATTGTCGAGATGGGGAGCACCACAAAATAGCAATAGCATAGATTTTTTTTTTTTTCTTTCCTAAGATGACATTAAAACAATTATAATGTCATTGGCAATCAATGCTATGATATGAAGTAGTGAAAAAATAAGTTTATTGAAATTAAATAAAACAAGGTTTCATCACTAGAACCAATAAATTTGAGTTACAAGATTCAAAAATTACATACGATTTTATTTGTTTGTTTATATTAAAGTAGAATTTTTTGTTATTATTACAAAAAAATTTTGATAAAAAAATTGTATTATAAGCTTAATTAGTAATTTTTTGATGAATATTTAAATTTTAAGAATTAAAAAATATTTTTGTCGAGACAAAGAGGACAACACATATATAAAATTTAAAATTGGAAATTACATATGATAAAATCAAAAAATATTTTATTTATATACAAACAGTCTTTTTATTTCACCCACCTTTTTTTTGTGAATAGTGTACTCTTTTATATACTTTAATGGAAATGCCTATTCATAACAAATATAATAATATCTTAATGATAATATAATAATACTATTTAAATATTATATATAATTAGATGTATTTAAATTATAATATTAATATTTATATTATCTGAATATTTTTTTTTTTATAAATAACTGTTTAGATTATTATCTTCTTAATATAAACTTGATCACATTGAATTTTAAAATCTTGCAATTTAAAAATAAATATTAATAATAATTTCAATTCTATTATAACAAATTTGTCTCTCATTTTGAATTTTAATTTAATTATATTTTGTAAGAGTTTTTCATTCTATTATATTATTTGTTGTCATTTTAGAAAAAATTGTATCTATATGTTATATCTCACAATATCATAAAATTAAAAAGATTCATTCTTTTTTTTTAAGTTAAATGATTTGAATATTATTTTGTAATTAAAATTTATTAAAAGATTTATAAAACTATTTGATTA
Organism: Cryptomeria japonica; assembly: GCF_030272615.1. NCBI lineage: Eukaryota > Viridiplantae > Streptophyta > Pinopsida > Cupressales > Cupressaceae > Cryptomeria > Cryptomeria japonica. The sequence continues at coordinate 172,492,818 of NC_081406.1, read as the reverse complement.
CAATATGTAAATTACATATATTTTTTTTATTTGAATTACAAATCTTAATCTAATGTAAATATTAAAAAATATAACACCAAAATGAAATAATATGTACCATCTATAAATTATAGTTAGGGTTAAGGTTTTCTTAATGTTAGCGTTAGAGGTTGGTTAAGATTGAGGTTTTAATTCTAAGATAAAGCTTAGTTTAGTGTTAGAGTTTGGGCTAGATTACTATTTTAGGATAAAGTCTTAGGTTACACTCACCATTCAATTAGGGTTAGAGTTAGGAACAGGGTTAAATTAGGCTTGGTTGATGCTCCTAAAATTTTGATTAAGGTTAGGGTTAGGGCTATAACTATGATTAGAGTTAATGTCTATTAGATTAGGGTTATGATGCTATTAAGGTTATGGTTCCATTTGAAATCCTAACTATTATAGTAATCTTGGTCCTAACCTAAATTTTAACAAAGAACACATATCAATGACTAATATCAAATCTATTCACTATAATCTATTTCATAAGTTAATTGTTTCCTTACATTATAAATATATTATAGTTCATAATGGAGGATCATAGGGGACTTTTGAGGAGGATCTCCACTAGATTGATTTATGTTTAGTATGACATGATTTAAATTATTATAACTATTTATTCAATTTGTACCCTCCAATTTATTATTTTGTGTATATATTCCTATCAGTGTAACTATTGCACCTCCTTTTGGTGCAAGTGCTAGTTAATATCAATATAATAGGTGTAGTTTCTATATAGCTATTAACTGATAAAAATAATGATGGATGGATTGATAAAAGGTCTATTTTGAAAACTATAAAGTGATAAATATTGATGTCATAAGATATACAAAATAGAATCCAATTTTGTAACATGTAGTTTGACATAGCTCCTATATAGAACATGTATACAAATTTAAACTCTTTAAAAAAAAAAAAAACGAAAAAAATCTTTATCATCAAACAAGCTTCTAATATTTAATAATTTACTACTTACAATATTCCCAAAACACCCATTAAACACAAGAATAATGAAATGTGTAGAATGCCCCCCATCAAATCTCTAGATAAGTATACCCTATAAACAAATATCACTTTCTGGGTATGCTTAAAGGCTCTTTGGTTACTGTTTGAATTACTAAATAAACATAGAAGCCTTAGACCTAAAATGGTATCAAAGGAATTGCATTTCAAATTTGGTTATACTTGATTTTTTTATCAATATTGCTACATATACATCAACTATAGAAAATTTAATCTTTAAGATAAAATCCTTTGGAATTTTCAATTATAGCATTTTCCTAGGGTTTGGAATCTCAAATGAAACGTCTTCGAAGTGGGTTCCTTTCATTTACATTCCATTTGTAATGTGCATAAATATTTTCATCTACAAAAGAAAAATGATATGCATTATACATAAAAGTTTAGTAGATAGTGCAAGAATTATACTCATGATAAGTTGTAGTGTATTCATAAGGTTTGTAGTTGTAATTGGTAGGATAATACATGGTTGTTTGAATAGGCTCTAGGTTTTTATCACCCTTCTTTTTCTCCTGTTTGGAAGAATCTTTTTTCTATTCCTTGGGAGGCCCCACACTTAAAAGCTCTATGTGTCCTAATTTCTTGATCTTTGATGTCAAATGCACAGGGTCTACATCCCCAATTACAATGTTCTTCCTCTCCTTGATTTCCACCATCACAGAATCCACCAATACATTTTTTTTTGTTCATTCTCTATGGGTATGTGCAAGATCAAGGGGGGCCAAAAAGTTGCAATGGAGAAAAAAATGCGTTTTCAACCTTTCCAAACACGCCAAAATCCGCTTTGACTTTTTGTTTGGGTTGGGCAAAATTTGAATTGGTTTGGTAATACCAAACCAAATCGGATATCTGATTTGTGATGTCACTATTGTGATGTCACCATTCTGATATCATACTGTTCAAATCGGATATCCGATTTTATCAACATAAAAAATATAGTTTGGTAAAATGGCCATAACTTTTGCGTTTCTTATCAAAATTTTGATTTTTTATAGGCGTTGTAAAGGTAATTCATAGACCTATCAAATGGATGAGGTATTCTGATGATATTATAGACCAAAAATTAATTATAATCATTTGAAGTTATTCCTTCAATTTTAAAACTTAAAATACTCACAAATTTTGCATACAAAGTTTCATTTTTTTCCTATCACCTCCTTTATCTATCACTTGTCTATCTATACTTATATAATATATTTTATATATCTCTTTCTTCTCTACTTATGTCACTTATTTTCTCATTCCATGTTGATAAATAAATTCCCAAGTTACATTCATCTCTGCATATATCTCCATCTTTCTATTCATATCTCTCCCTCTCCCACTCCATCATTGTCACTCCTTATTTCAATATCTCTTTAATAATCTCTCTTCTCTCTATTTATCTCCCTCCTTTACCTTATCCTACCTATATTTATATATTACTTATCTCTATCACCTCTTTTCTCTCCCTATCTTTTCCCCTCTCTCTCTATATCCCAATAGATCTATCTTCATGTATATTTATATCTCATTATCTCTAAATCTCACTTATTCACTCCATCTCTCCCTCCATTTGTCTTACTCTCTCTATCACATTCTATCCATATCAATCTTTATCTCCATCTTCACATCTCCATCTCTTTCCCTATCAATCTCTCTTTTTATATGTTCCTCTATCTTTATATATATTCCTCTATACATGATTAATCCACTTCTCTGTCTCTTCCTCTATTGCCCTCTTGAAGTATCTTTCCATTTCTCTACTTTAATCTCTTTATTTACTCCATCTTTATATATCTTTTTCTCTCTCCCCACATCCTTCTCTATATTGCCTTTATATATCTCTATATCTTCCTCTTTTTCTCTCTCCCTCTCTATCTATCCCTATCTATAATCTCTATCTCTCTTTCTCAATCTATTGCACTATCTATATATCTCTATCTATCGATATTTCTCTTCTTTTATATCTCTCTATCTCTTCCTTTTTTTATCTCTCTCTTTACCCCTCTCTATCCATTTTTCTCCATCTCTTCATATATTTATCTTTGTCTTTACCTCTCTCTTTCTCTATATCTACTCACCTCCCTCTGCCTTTATCTTCATTTTTGATCTCTATCTTCCTCTCTCCTTTTCAATATCTAAATACGTCTACCTCTTTCTATCCATCCTTGTCCTTTAGTTTTTCTCCCTCTCACTTCATACTCCTTAATATATATATCTCTATTTATGTCCTTGTCCTTTAGTTCTTTTCCCTCTCTTTAGTTCTTCATCTCTCTTCACCTTTATATCTCTCCTTATTTTGAAAATTAGTATATATGGTCTCCTAAGGGGTTATATCATGTCTTAAGGGGTCATAAAACATCACATGACCCCTTAGGACACAATATGACTCCTAACAACACCATATGGTCTCCTAAGGGGTCATATGGTGTCATAAGGGGTCATAAAACACCATATGACCCCTTAAACACAATAAGACCCCTAATGACACCATATGGAGTCCTAAGGGGTCATAAGACACCAAATGACCCCTTAGGACACCATACAACCCCTAATGATACAATGTGGCATCCTAAAGGGTCATATTGTGTCCTAAGGGGTCATAGGACACCATATGACCCCTTAGGATAACATACGACCCATAGCACCATATAGTGTCCCAAGGGGTCATATGGTGTCTTAAGGGGTCAAAGAATGTCATATGACCAATTAGGACACAATACGACCCATGATGACACCTAAGGGGTCATATAGTGTCATAAGGGGTTATAGGACACCATATGACCCCTTATAACACCATACAATCCCATATGACACCATATGGTGTCCTAAGGGGTCATATAACACCATATGACCCCTTATAACACAAGAAGACCCATAACGACATGATATGGTGTCCTTAGGGGTCATATGGTGTCAGAAGACACCATATGACCCCTTAGGACATAGTATGACCCCTAACGATACCTAAGGGGTCATATGGTGTCCTAAGGGGTTATATGATGTCCTAGGAACCTTTAGGACATAATATGACCCCTTAGCACACCATACAACCCCTAATGACACCATATGGTGTCCTAAGGGGTTGTAGGACACCATATGACCCGTTACGACACAATATGACCGACCCCTAACAACACCTAAGGGGTCATAGGACACCATATTACCCCTAACGACACTATATGGTGTCTTAAGGGGTCATATTGTGTCCAAAGGGTTCATAAGAGACCATATGACCTGTAACGACACCAAATGACACCTAACGATACCTAAGGGGTCATATGGTGTTCTAAGGGGTCATAGGACACCATATGACCCCTTAGCACACCATACAACCCCTAATGACACCATATGGTGTCCTAAGGGGTCATAGAACACCATTTGACCCCTTAGGACACCATACGATGCATACTGATACTATATGGTGTCCTAAGGGGTCATAGGACACCATATGACCCCTTAGGAGACCATATGACCCATAACAACATAATATGGTGTCCTAGAGGGTCATAGAACACCATATGACCCCTTAGAACACCATACAACCCATAACGATGCCATCTAGTGTCTTAAGGGGTCATAAGACATAATATTACCCCTTAAGACATAATATGACCCCTAACGACATCATATAGTGTCCCAATGGGTCATAGGACACCATATGACCCCTTAGGACTCGATATGACATCATACTACCCTTTATGACACCATATGGTGTCCTAAGGGGTCATATGGTATCCTAAGGGGTCATATGGTATCCTAAGGGGTCATATAACACCATATGACCCCTTAGAACACAAGAAGACCCATAATGACATGATACGGTGTCCTAAGGGGTCATATGGTGTCCTAAGGGGTTATATGATGTCCTAGGAACCTTTAGGACACAATATGACCCCTTAGCACACCATACAACCCCTAATGACACCATATGGTGTCTTAAGGGGTTGGCGAGCACCATATAACCTGTTAGGACACATTATGACCCCTAACAACACCTAAGGGGTCATATCGTATCCTTAGGGGTCATATAACACCATATGACACCTTATAACACAATAATACCCATAACAACATGCTATGGTGTCCTAAGGGGTCATATGGTGTCAGGAGACACCATATGACCCCTTAGGACACAATATGACCCCTAATGATACCGAAGGGGTCATATGGTGTCCTAAGGGGTTATATGATGTCCTAGGAACCTTTAGAACACAATATGACCCCTTAGCACACCATATAATCCCTACCGACACCATATGGTGTCTTGAGGGGTCGTAGGACACCATATGACCTGTTAGGACACAATATGACCCCTAAAAACATCTAAGGGGTCATATTGTGTTGTAAGGGGTCATAGGACACTATATGACCCCTAACGACACTATATGGTGTCTTAAGGGGTCATATTGTGTCCTAAGGGGTCATAGGAAAACATATGACCCCTAACGACACAAAATGACACCTAACGATACCTAAGGGGTCATATGGTGTTCTAAGGGGTCATAAGACACCATTTGACCCCTTAGCACACCATATGACCCCTAATGACACCATATGGCGTCCTAAGGAGTCATATGGTGTCCTAAGGGGTCATAGAACACCATATGACCCCTTAGGAGACCATACGATGCATAATGACACTATATGGTGTCCTAAGGGGTCATAGGACACCATATGAACCCTTAGAGGGTCATACAACCCATAACAACATAATATGGTGTCTTAGAGGGTCATAGAACACCATATGACCCCTTAGAACACCATACGACCCATAACGACACCATGTGGTGTCTTAAGGGGTCATAGGACACCATTTGACCCCTTAGCACACCATATGACCCCTAATGACACCATATGGTGTCCTAAGGTGTCATATGTTGTCCTAAGGGGTCATAGAACACCATATGACCCCTTAGGACTCCATACGATGCATAATGACACTATATGGTGTCCTAAGGGGTCATAGGACACCATATGACCTCTTAGAGGACTATACAACCCATAACAACATAATATGGTGTCTTAGAGGGTAATAGAACACCATATGACCCCTTAGAACACAATACGACCCATAACGACACCATATGGTGTATTAAGGGGTCATAAGACACAATATTACCCCTTAGGACATATATGACCCCTAACAACATCATATAGTGTTCTAAGGGGTCATAGGACACCATATGACCCCTTAGGACACCATACGACCCCTTGCGACACCATAGCACCCTTTACGACACCATATGGTTTCCTAAGGGGTCATATGGTATCCTAATGGGTCATATAACACCATATGACCCCTTAGAACACAAGAAGACCCATAACCACATGATATGGTGTTCTAAGGGGTCATATGGTGTCATGAGACATCACATGACTCTTTAGGACACAATATGACCCCTAATGATACCTAAGGGTTCATATGGTGTCCTAAGGGGTTATATGATGTCCTAGGAACCTTTAGAATGAAATATGATCCCTTAGCACACCATACAACCCCTAACGACACCATATGGTGTCCTAAGGGGTTGTAGGACACCATATAACCTGTCAGGACATAATATGACCCCTAACAACACCTAAGAGGTCATATTATGTACTAAGGGGTCATAGGACACCGTATGACCCCTAAGGACACTGTATGGTGTACTAAGGGGTCATATTGTGTGCTAAGGGGTCATAGGACACCATATGACCCCTTAGCACTCTACACGACCCCTAATGGCACCATATGGTGTCCTAAGGGGTCATATAACACCATATGACCCCTTCGGACACCATACGACGCATAATGACACCATATGGTGTCGTAAGGGGTCATAAGACACTATATGACTCTTTTGGAGACCATACGACCCATAACAACATAATATGATGTCCTAGAGGGTCATAGAGCACCATATGACCCCTTAGAACACCATGCGACCCATAACAACACCATGTGGTGTCCTAAGGGGTTGTAAGACACAATATGACCCCTTAGGACATAATATGACCCTTAACGATGTTATATAGTGTCCTAAGGGGTCATACAAAACCATATGACCTCATAGAACACCATATGACCCCTTAGAACACCATACGACCCTTTACGACACCATATGGTGTCCTAAAGCATCATATGGAATCCTAAGGAGTCATATATAACCATATGACCCCTTAGAAGACAAGAAGACCCATAACACCGCGATATGGTGTCCTAAGGGGTCATATGGTGTCATGAGACACCATATGACCCCTTAGGACACAATATGACCCCTAATGATATCTAAGGGTCATATGGTGTCCTAAGAGGTTATATTATGTCCTAGGAATCTTTAGGACACAATATGACCCCTTAGCACACCATACAATCCAAAAGGACACCATATGGTGTCCTAAGGGGTCGTAGGACACTATATGACTCGTTAGGACAAAATATGATCCCTAACAACACCTAAGGGGTCATATTGTGTCCTAATGGATCATAGGACATCATATGACCCCTAATGACACAAAATGATGCCTAATGATACCTAAGGGGTCATATGGTGTTATAAAGGGTCATAGGACACCATATGACCCCTTAGCACACCATACAACCCTTAATGACACCATATGGTGTCCTAAGGGGTGATAGAATAGCGTATGACCCCTTTGGAAACCATATGATGCATAATGAAACCATATGGTGTCTTAAGGGGTCATAGGACACCATATGACCCCTTAGGAGACCATACGACCCATAACTACATAAAAATGGTGTCCTAAGGGGTCATAGAATACAATATGACCCCTTAGAACACCATACGACCCATAACAACACCATGTGGTGTCCTAAGGGGTCATAAGACACAATATGACCTCTTAGGACATAATATGACCCCTAACGACGTCATATAGTGTCCTAAGGGGTTATAGGACACCATATGACCCCTTAGGACACAATACAACCCCTTGGACATAAAATAAACCCTAATGATACCTAAGGAGTCATAGGACACTATATGACACATAACAACACCAAATGGTATCCTAAGGGGTCATATAGTGTCCTAAGGTGTCATAAGACACCATACGACCCATAACACCATATAGTCTCCAAGCATATGGTGTCCTAAGGGGTCATACGACACCATATGACCCATTAGGACACAATAAGACCCCTGATGACACCTAATGGGTCATATAATGTCCTAAGGGTTCATAGGACACCATATGACCCCTTAGGACACCATACGACTCCTTGCGACACCATATGGTGTCCCAAGGTATTGTATGGTATCCTAAGGGGTCATATAATGTGCTAAGGGGTCATATGGTGTCCTAAGGGGTTATAGAACACCATATGACCCCTTAGGACACCATAAGACCCATAACGACACCATATGATGAGCTAAGGTGTCATATGGTGTCCTAAAGGGTCATGGGACACCATATGACCTCTAAGGACATAGTATGAGCCCTAACAAAACCTAATGGATTATATGGTGTCTAAGGGGTCATACGATGTCTTGTGACCCCTTAGGACACAATATGACCCCTTAGCACACCATACAACCCCCAACAACACCATATGACCCGTTCGAACACAATATGACCCCTAACAATACCTAAGGGGTCATATGGTGTCCTAAGGGGTCATAGGATACCATATGACCCCTTAACACACCATATGACCCCTAATGACACCATATGGTGTCCTAAAGGCTCATAGAAAACCATATGACCCCTTAGGACACCATAAGACTTATAACAACATCATATGGTGTCCTAAGGTGTCATATGATGTCCTAAAGGTTCATGAGACACCATATGACCCTTTAGGACACAATATTCTCTCTCACATTATTTCTTTTCCTCAATTACCCTTGATCACCTCTCTCCTCCTATGGGTTTATAGATACTTCCCTCTCCCCCTCTACCCACCCCCTGATTACTCTCTATGTCTCTCTTCACCTCTGTCTCCATCTCTCTTCTCTCTTTGTTGATACTTTCCCCTCCTCCTCTCCTCCTACCCCCTAATAATCTCAAACTCTCCCTCTCATTCTCTCTTCACCCTAACCACCCCCTCCCTCTCTCTCTTTGCCTCCCACCTAATTACCTATAGCTCTCTCTCTCTCTCACACACTCTCTCTTCTCCCTAATTAATCTCTCCTTCTCACCTCTCTCCCCCTCTCCTTTTTTTGATACTTCCCTATGCCCCTCCTTTTCCACTCTGAATTTTGTTGCTAGAGATGAGAAAGAAATACAGAGAGAGTGACATAGAGGAGGAAATTATGAAGAGGTAGAAAAATAAGCAGCTTGTAGAGCTTGAGAGATTTAATGAGGTATTCATTGATAGTTAGAGATATAGGTCTAGAGAGAGATGTATAAATATGAACAAAAGAGAGGGAGGAAGAAACAAATAGGTGGAGTGATAGGTTTAGGAGAGAGAGGTGAAGAAAGGAACAAACATAGATAACATGGTTTATCAAAATTTATCGAACTCAATAAAATTCATAAATTTTCTATTATTAATTAATTACTTATTTAGTTTATTTTGAGATGATTGTTACAAAAATTCATGCAATAGGGAAATCGTATGAAAAAGTCACGGGTTTTTTATGTTTTAAAAATGAAGAATGAATTTAAATGAATTATAATTATTTTTTAAAACAAATAATTGAAAATATACCTATTCCATATCATAGAGATCTTAATTACCTTTCCAACACTTGTAAAAAATCAAAATTTCGATATAAAACGCAAAAGTTATGCCCAATTTACTAAAAATATATTTTTTTATTTTTTCAAAAATCGGATATCCGGTTTTAAAACACAATTTTTTCCCTCCATATTTTGGTTCGGGTTTGCTTTGAGATTTGGCTTGGAAGTGACAAGCCTAGAAAGTCAACTGAAAAAAACGTGTTTTTCAGTATTCCTTGATTTTCCAAACTTTACACTGGTGGTTGATGACTTTTTTTATAGCCAAAATTGATAAAACGAAAAGGGTTTTTTAAGGACCTTCTCCGATTTCCAACAATATAAGGCTTGTCTTATTTAGAATTTAATAAATAAATATTATTTATTTTATAATTGAATTCTGACAAAAGTTCTGATTGATAGACTAATTGAAAAATACTCATAACTTTCAAACCGCATAACATTTTTTGAATCTGAAACATGCGTCACATCCTATGCTTCATCTACTATAGCAAAAAATTAAAAAAAAAAAAATTTCATAAGGTTTTGACTAAGTTAAGTTGGTCAGACGTAGGAGTTTCTGAATTTCTGAAAAGTTGTAGTAAAAAATTCATAAATAATTATTTACTTTATAAAAAATTATAAAAAAATATGTGTCACATCCGGACATGAGTCTAATACTTATATTATAAATCTTATAAAAAAATATTATGATTTGATTGTGATTAGGGTGGTTAGACATACACCTACTTCTTATCTTTTTCCTGAAATTTCTGTACCACTGCATTGAAATTTGAAATTTTCATCAAATAAGATTTTTTTTTTTCAAAAAACAACTAGTAGCTTAGAAACTACATTCAATTTTATATAGATTCTCTTCTTACATATTTTAAAAATAATGTTCATAACTTACTCAATTTTTCATGTCAAGTTGCATAACTCTGATTTTTTGAAATTTCATTGCCACTTAAGGGCCTGTTTTGGCACACCATGATCCCGCACATACCCCTATTTCATTCTCTATGACAAAAGTTATATAAAATTAGATCAATTATTTTAAGAAGAGTTATACTTCCTTCTACCCCTACAATTTCCTTTAAGGCCCTTCTTTTTCTTTACTCATCCTAAATAGACAATTTTAACACTATTTTTGACAAAATCAAAGGGTATGTTAGTAGACCCATTAACTGTTGTATATGGTGAAATTGGATAACAATAATAACGATATTGAAAGGCTAAATGAATTCAACCACAAAACCCTAGCCTAACAACAACAAAGATCCACCATAAACATATGAAGATTACCTAAGACAATGCAAATCAAATGAAATCACAAAGATTATACCATCACATGTCCAATAGGGTTTGGATCTCCATTCTTCCTATCTCCATTGATCTTGCTTGATATATTTGCTCTCAGATTTTATGTGCACAAGAGCTCAACAAAGAATGGAGTGTGGTTGCAAGTAGGATCGCCTATGTTCAAAAGCATAGTGTAGTTAAGTAGTTAGCGGGGGGTTGAATGCATAGATTGATTAGAATGATTGATTAGGGTTTGATAATGAAGGAAGCATCTCCTTATATAGAAGACACTATATGAAATGGAGGGATAAGATTGAGAGGTGTAAAAGGAGGTCGGCTATGATTAGAGGGTAGGTAAAAGAAATAATAAAATAATGAAAGGGTTAGGTAGTGTATGAATTAAGAGATGAATGACGTGTCATGGGTAGAAAAGATTAATGAATTAATTAAATAAATAAAGATTTATATAATTAATAGAAGAAGTGGGATCAATTAAATAAATAAGATATTTATTTAATTTAGGAAAAGGATAATTTAAATAAATAAATGTATTTATTTAAATGAGAAATAAGGCTAGAAGAGGATTAATGAATTAATTAAATAAATAAAGATTTATTTAATTAATAGATGAATTAGGCTAAAGTAATTAAATAAATAAAGATATTTATTTAATTAGATTGGATAATTTTAGGTGTCTACATTTTGCCCCTCTTTGAGACAATGCGGCTTGTCGCATTGTTTCAAAGAAGATAAGATGAACTGATACAGAGTTGCCCCAAGATGGGAATGATATGCCCCCTCGAGAGATTGGATGAAAAAATGTCTAAAAAGATCGCAGACAATCTCTCGATAAGAAAGATGGGATAGAATGGACTAACCGGATAAAGTGACAGAGTCACGGGATAATGAAGACTGACTTGGGAAACGAGGGCTAGGGCAGTCTATAAGATAGACCACGAGGGAAATACATCCTCATTGTCATCCACACATCCAAGATATCAGAGTGCAGAGTGAGATAGAGCAGCAACAGTCAACAGCGATGGCAATGGCTCATAGATTCGATTGCATTCACCGATTTTAGAGGCTAGCAGAGGCAGGAGAGCCAGTAAGTACCACAAAACCTCCTTGTACTTTGATGCATTTATTGTTGTCATTAATGCATACTAGGTAACGTAATAAATGCACGTTTATGTCAGGAAAATGCGTTTGTGTCCAAAAATATGAATTTGTGTCTTCTAGGTCAAATCGACAGTTCTGTGATGAACATACATTGTCGATTGGATAAGCTATTGAGAGGATACACTCAAGTAGGTCCTCTAGGGAAGACTAGGATATTAGATAGGGCTAGGATGGACAATTCTATGATGGAACATACGTTGCCAATTAGGAAACTACTCAAGAGGATACACTCAAGCAGAGGCCCTAAGATAGGATAGATCAAGGCACTTTGTGATGAATAGTGAGTACCAAGATATAGTACTTTGTGATGAACAGGGAGTACTAAAATATGAGCAGCACTTTGTGATGAACAATGAGTGCAAATGTGAGCAGCACTTTGTGATGAACAAGGAGTGCCAAACACGTAGTACTTTGTGATGAATAGGGACTACCACTAGGATAGAAGCAACACTTTGTGATGAACAGTGAGTGTCACTAGGACTAAGATGATTGATTTGTGTGACTGCAGGAGTATTTGCCTATGCTGGAGTCACGAGAGAGATTCCCATCGACTCAGAGGTTGCGACTTGAGTTGATAGCTGAGGATTGAGCTGCGATTGAGGCTATGGGATTGAGACATATTCCGTATGTGCCTGAGTTTCGGGCGAACATGAGATTGCTGACTGCACTGGCAGAGAGGTGGCACTCTGCGACTTGCACATTTCATTTGCCAATGGGGGAGATGACAATCACCCTGGAGGATGTATATAGGATTCTATGGATACCGATCGATGGGGATCTGATTTCGTACGATCAAGACAGAGACAGGGATGCCCTTAGACAAGCGTTCTAGGATTCGAGACTGGAGATGAGGGCAGGACATGTGGCATGGGATACCATGACATGGATAGGATTAGCACTACCAACAGTGTTGGCAGGAGTTATCAGTGGGTTCCTCTGTCCGGATAGGGTGACACGAGGGGTGGTTGTAGAGGACACAGGGGCCAAGTGAGATGATCTTGGGGCAGGTCCTTCTAGGGCTCAGACTCCATCGAGGCCAGCCGACTCTAAGGGAGGGAATTCATCATAGCTATAGAAGGCTCCCTATGTATCAGTATTGTACCATTTTTTAATGATGATGTAGACACTTGCGGGTGATTGTAGCCATATGATTTTGACATCATTGTATCATGACACTTTATATATATATATATGAGATGATTCATCTTTGCGGCATCTATATGCATGTGTACCTATATGATGAGATGTTTTTATGTGATGCTTATGATATGGATGCAAATATGTATATGATGCAATGCAATATATATTTTTTTTGTTCTTTTATGTTTTATATGTGTATGCATGATGCAAATGTGAATGTATGTAATGCAGATGAATATGATAATGCAAATGTAAATTGTGCTAACAGGTGTTGTGTGCAGGATGTGATGCAGTTGTGATATCTATATGTATGTATGTATGAAATGCTTATATGTGGTAATGCAGGTACAACTACATGAAATGCAAATGTTTTTGGTGTGTCATTATACTCAGTCATGTGATAGCAGGCTACGTGGACTCAAGAAGGATGATGGAAGTCAATCAAGAAAGGGGGATGGAAGACAGAAGATATGAAAGTGAAAGAGCTTCTTGTGTGTTATCATCATTGAGCTTTATTATGGCAAGTAGGTTATGACAATAGAGGCATATGTTCGACCCAAAAAGTCATTGTACCTGTTTGCATGGAGATAAGACAGTCACAAACAAGGAATGCCCCAATTCATACTAGACTCACAGTGTCCTCATATCCTTGGACAAGTCATAGCATTACTAAGAGACAATCCACAGACAACAAATACAAATAGGTGACGATACCCCATCCTCGCCTTTCTAGTCAAAGACATCCTAGAGATAAAATCTCTAGTCAGAGACATCCTAGAAAAGCTAAAAGATATGTCACCAAAAGATAAAATCAAAAGAAAACCAAGACTTGACACCAACATCCACTGTAGTCCTCAAATTTAGTGTCTCTTGTCACTTGTATAAGTCTTATTTGATTATGGTCACAATGTTTACTTTCACAGAAAGGATAGATAGCACTGAACCATATGTTGTCTGAGTCTGTTGAAAGATTTGATTTGTTGCTATTGTGTCTCATCTGAAACTGACTGAATCCATGAAACTGATACTTTATTGCGGATCTATGATGCAAATGTTGCTTTATTGCGGATTGTGCGTGGATAGACTGAAGAAAGATGGAAGAAACTGTACTCCTCGAAACATGTGATGTTCTCAGTTCCACACCCATCACTAGACGTAGGTTTTGCGTTAGCCACAGATAGGAGCTGATTTATTATGGATGGAAAGGGAGGTGAAAAGGGAGGTTTATTATGAATGGCTAACCAATCTTGGGTAGATCAATAACAAGCCATGATGGGAATGGGTAAGTTTATTATGGATGAATTGGTCATGAGTGTGTGCAAAGTGAAGTGATGAAAGAGAATCCTGAAGGAGGGAGGAGCAATGTCTCTACGCATGGCGCGGGTGACCTAGTGTTCACCATGGTACTTGCCCAGGGCACCATCGAAGTGGTTTTCACCGTTGGACGAAATTATTTCTCTTTACTTTTTTCAATTTTTCAATGTTTTTTGTGTCACAAGGCGCCTTTTTGCCAAGTTTTCACCAAGTAATGATTTTTTTTGTTTTATAATTTTTTTGTATTTTTGGATTTTTTGAATTTTTTTGTATTTTTGAAATTTTTGATTTTTTTGTATTTTTGAAATTTTTGATTTTTTTGTATTTTTGAATTAGGATATTCCAAAGAGCTATGTGTAGAACCTGTGAAGGTGCATGCTGTTGATAGGATCCTCCAAAGGTTCACCTTCTGTAGTTGAGAGATGATATGCCCCAGATCCATATGTTGTTGTAATGATGTAAGGACCAAGCCAATTTGGTTCAAACTTGCCCTTCTTCTCTCTGTCTTGCTGATTTTTGGGATTTTCTCTGAGAACTAAGTCCCCTACCTCAAATGTGCAAGGCTTGACTTTGTGATTGTAGCTGCATCGTTCCTTGACTGAATGATGTGTAGCTTGAGTGACTGTCTTTGTTGATAAAGGAACTAAGATAGAATTACTAGTGTGTGGACTACACAGGCCCATATGTGTGTCACCTGAAGAAGTTTGGGCATCACTGATAGCAAAGTCCTTCGAGGAAGCTCCATTAAAGGTCCATGATGTATCACTAGAAGGGAATGGATGTGTGAAACAAGTGGATGAGTGATGAAGGCTTGTGATTGTGAAAAGAAATGAAAGTAGGATAGCATGATGGAGACTTAGGATCAACAAGTATGCTTTTTGATTTAAAATTGTAGAACTTTTGCCCCCAGTTATTTTGATATTAGGGGAGATCAACTCTTGTTCTTTTTGCTTCATAGGATTTTTGTCCTTGAACTTTATTTTTGCAGAGTCCAATAGCTTTTGATTTTGATTTGGACTAAAGGAATTTTCTTTATTTTTGACTTTTAGATTTTTCTTTTCAAAGCTTGATTTTTGATCCCCAATGAGTAAGGGCTTTTGTGATTCTCATTGATCAAAGTTTGGGAGTGGAGTGGATATGGAATGAATGGATGATATGGTAAAGCTATGTGAGTTCTCAAGAGGGCTGGTGATACTCTCAATAGATTCTTCACTGGAATCACTCTTAGGACTATTGATATCAAGAGTTTCTTGCACCACTGGAGGAGATTTGCATTTAGACTTAGTAGCCACAACACTAGGTGGTTCACACCCAATTCCTTGGCATTGCAAATTGTTTGTACATTGTTCCTGTCGACTGAATACCTTAGGAGATAGTGGGAGTTGATCAACATGAAAGATATACTCACCACATCCCATGTCTTTAATCTTGAATTTTTCTTTTAGCTCTGTTTGTTTTGATGTAGAAGCTTTCAAGGATTCTGGATCCACATATGTTGAAGAAGGAACAACTTGTCGATTGACTGGGATTGTTATTTCTAATCTAGGTTGCAGATTGTTGCAATATATGAATGGATTAGGATCAACTTTGACGGTCACTTCAACTCCATTATGTGGAAACTTGATACATCGATGATATGTAGATGGGACTGCTCCCATCTCATGAATCCATGGACATCCTAGCAATATGTTGTATGTGAGATCAAGGTCTAGGACTTGACAAACCACATCTTTTGTAACTGGCCCAACTCTAAGAGGTAAGGTGATTGTGCCCTTGGATGAGCGCTCTTCATCATCATATGCCTTAATGGTAATTTTGTTTGTAGAATTCATAGCTTTATCCGAATATCCCAATTGTTTAATAGTGCTCAATGTACAAATGTTTAGACCTGCTCCTCCATCTATCAGAACTTGTTTTATTCGATGTTTGTGTATGAAGGCTTCAATGTATAAAGGTGCGTTATGTGGCTGACTTACGGAGGTATCATTGACTTCTGTGAATGTAAGGGAGTGTGGAATGGAAAGGTATCCCACCATTGCTTGAAACTGGTCCACATTCAGATTAGTAGGGATAGCAGTGTCTCTCAAGATTTTATCAATAATGGCTTTATGTGCGGGGGATATACGTAAGAGCTCAAGGATGGAGATGAGCGCAAGTGTCTTCCCTAACTATTCTACAAGGTCATACTCAGGTTTGGTTGATGAGGAAGTGGTGTTTTTAGCTGGAGCACCTAGCAAAGTGAATTTACCTCGACGAGTTGTAACATTACATTCAGAGGTAGGTTCGGAAGAAGATCCAACGCCTTTCAGAACGATCTTGGGTCTCTGGGTAGAATTCTCAGGGGTTTTGTCCTTGATGATAATGGTAGAGATATAATTGTCCATCGAGATGTGATTGATGGTTGAATCATAGTTATAAGATGCTCTGGTATAGTTGGTTTGGTCATCTGTGGCTGCAACTTTTCCCTTGTCATGCTTTGGGAATGGTTCCTTAAACATTTCATGTTCTTGATTGGATGAGTGTCCTTCAATCTCAATGTCACCCCTATCAATGAGATCTTGTATGATGTTCTTCAGTCGATGACAATTTCCCATCTTATGACCTTTGCTCTTATGATGTTCTTCAATCGATGACAATTTCATGTTCTTGATTGGATGAGTGCCCTTCAATCTCAATGTCATCATTCCACCAATTTGGTTTAACCTTTGGTTCATATGGAGGAAAATCTTGAATTGTGATTACTTTGTTTGCCACTAGCTTTTTGAAAACTGACTCAAGTGGTTCTCCCAATGGAGTGTACTTCCTTCGTGATTTGGAAGTTGTTTGAGTATTCACTTGATTGTTTGTAAAGCTTGATCCAGAAAAAATGATTTTTGGTCGTACCGTATTAGCATCAACAACACCATCATTGACTGTGTTCTTGTTTTTGTTCCAAAATCTTGGTTTATCTTTTCCTTTAAAGTCATCTTTGTTTTCCTTGAATAGCTTAATGACTCCTTGTTCAATTAGGACCTTTTCTGTTGCTAAGCCTTTTTCAATGATGTCCTTGAAGGTGGACAAGCAAGATTTTCTTAGGTCATAACCAAAGTCCTTGTTAACATTTTGGGTGAACATTTCTACCATTTGTTTTTGTGGAATTTCACAAGAGCATCTGCTAGCTAGATTTCTCCATCTTTGTAAAAATGATGAAAAAGATTCTCCATCCTTTTGCTTGGTGTTGCACAAAGTAGTGATTGATATGTCTGTCTCTATGTTGTAGGAGAAATGTTGAATAAATGCCTCTGCTAAGTCACCCCATGACTTAATACCAGGTGGAAGTTGGGAGAACCATTCCATAGCTTGATCACCTAAGCTTTGTGGGATTAATCTCATCAAATATGTCTCTTCTGCTGCTACCTCAATGCAAGCTGTGAAAAACTGTCTTATGTGTGCCTTAGGATCCCCTTTTCCTCTATACTTATCAAATTTAGGCGTCACAAAGTGTGTAGGAAAAGGAGGCTTTGGAATGCTCTTGTCAAATGGATAAGGACAAATGTCTCTCATTGTGTATGTTGGTTTCAGTGTATTTATGTCCTCCATTTTCTTTTGTAAGTCCCTGATTTGTTGCTCCAAATTGCTCCTAGGTGGAGATCAACTTCTTGGACCATACCCCATGCTTGAGGCACCAATTGGAGGAGAAGCATGTTGCATATATGGATGATATTGATCATACACATGTTCATATGGAGGAGGTCTATAGTGATGCTGCATATATGGACCACTTGGTATAGATTCATGTTGAGGAACGAAATATCTATTTTGTCCATGTATACCATACTCTATAGGCATGTCATGTTCTAATGTGTTGCCCCCAAATTTGACATGGGGTTTCCTTGCGTCCAAATTTTGAGCATGCCTTTGAATATCCAATTGCTTTGGTGGTTGATCCTTAGCATTGGTATGTGATCGAGAATATTTTTCTACATAAGACTTCCATAATGGTCTGCGAAGGTGAGTATCATATGCTTGACCATGTGTATGTGGGACCTCTGGTTTTTGAAACAAAGATTATGGTGATTCAGGCACAAGATGTGGTCTTCTATTGCCTCCACTATTAGGCCTCCTTTGAGCCATGTTGGAGTGAGGTTGTTGCAAAGGTCGATTTTCCATTATTTGAGACATGTCAAAATCATGAGGTATCTTGGATCCACTTTGTGCCATCATTTGTAAGAAGTATTGTCTATCATCATTGTGTGTATCATTGTTGTTTGTAGTGTCCATGTTCTCAACATTTGGAATGTTTCTATAGGCATCCATGTCAAGTAATGTAGTATGATCAGAATTGAAAAAGATATCATTCTCATACTCATAAGAACTCATGTTTGCAGACTCTTGAGCCTCTTTAGTTTCTCTCCTAGATTTTTGGAGATGGGTTTCATCCATGAACTAGGTATTGACCGAGATGTGTGAGACTAGATGAAAATGGAAAAAGTATGGAAGACCAAGAGTTGGATGGAATGTAAATGAATCCGAGGTGTACTTGCAATGTCCAAAGTGTAAGACCAAGTATGTATGTAGTAGAGTAGGTGTGACTTCCAAAGAGAGGATAGTTTCTCTTGATGAGGTAAGTTGACCTTGACTCTAAGTAAGACCAAATGAGACCCAAAGGTGATAGACCTTGATGAGGGACCACTTAGCAAAATGTTGTTGTATGTAGTGTGTTGACAAAGTATGATGAGGACAAGCAAGTGACCTTTTGACTCAAGTTTAGACAAATGTAAATTTAATGCAAGATGTAAAGCAATGATGGACTTTGTGAGACCCAGAGACAAGTTGAATGCTAGATGAAAACCTGGAGAAACAACCTAGGAAGCTCAAGAATTCTGAAATTGATTGCTCTTGTTTGTTGGACTATAAATTTTTTCCAATTTGTGAAGTTATTGGTTGTGACCAAATCTGAATGTTTGACTATTTTTCGTGACAAGAGGACACAATGTTGATGAGGACTCAATGTTTGCAAGTGTTTAGACTCAAAATGACTCCAAGAAAAGTGTGTTGTTTGATGTAAAAAATGTTTTGCATACACTTGAAGACACAATGTTTTGTTGTTTGGTCTTGAATGTTTTGAATGTTTAAAATAAGTCAAGCACAATTCTTATGGCTGGCCAAGACAATAGTTGTTGATCCCACATGAGGTTTTACCCCCGAGGCTTCGCTATTCAAAGCGGATACTTAGATGCTTGACCTCACTGGCTCCACCCTCAGCACTCACTTCTCGGGTCAGCCAAGCATCAATCCCCATGAAAACTCCCCGTGGCAAACTTTGTATCTCTACTAAGAACCGTATGTGTGTGGGCCACTACCTGAGGTTCGACCTCCTGCCTCAACAACTAGAAGGATTTTGGCTTCTAAAACAAAAAGGTGCTAGTAAGGGCATCCGCTCATGTGGCCATACGTGCGGCACTTTCAGCTCTGTAAATACAGAAGACTCTCAGCCGGTAGGGGTTACGCCCTACAACTGATCAAATAAATTTGATCAAACGGGTTTATGGGGAGACATAGTGTCAGTATGAACTAATCAGCACATGTTATCCATAGTTTTCACCATGAATACAATTGTTTATAGTGGTTCGGAAGAGGTGGGTTTTCCTCGCTACCACTTGGGTCATTCTCTTCTGACTAGTAGTCCTAATGACCACACGGGAAGACAGGCCCTCTAAAGATTAAATAAAAAGAGCCTGTTGCTCAAGACACAAAAGACAATGATTCAATTTTACTGCACCAATTGAAGTGTTTGCTAGTCTATGAAAACAAGGCACACAATAAAAATCCAAAAACCCTTGCCAAGGACCTGCAACAAAGATTTATTAGTAGATTGGATTGATTGAAATAATCACCCCTTCCTGCAAGCACACAAGTTAGGTAAATTTTAGATCCAAAAGACTTTGTGAAATAGGGGCCTTCAACAATGCATTTTTTTGACCAATTCAAAGATTTGATTCATTATAAAAAAGCACCATCTATAAAATTTCAAGAGATTTCCAGAAATGTAAGAAAATCCAAAAAATTTGCTAATTTGCTCCAAAAATTAATTTGTTATGAAAAATCATAAATTTTTTATATAAAATGCAAAATCAATCCAAAAAATCTAAAATTTTTACTGGAGAGTCCTGATTGTCTTCCAAACCTTCATAAAAAAATTTCTACAACAAATCCAAGCAGTTTGTGAGATATGAGTAAAATAATGCAAAACCCTAATTTTCAAAGATCTGATTTTTGAGGAATGATTTTGCATCAAATTTAAAATAACAAAGAACAGATCCTGTGTATAATTCTGAGATATTTCAAAAAATGTAATAAAATCCGAAAAATTCTCTAATTTACTCTCAAAATTAATTTTTTATGAAAAATCATAAAAAAATCATATAAATTGAAAACTTGATCCAAAAAATATGCAATTTTTACTAAATCCTTCTGATACTTTTCCTGACTTTCACAAAAAATTTGATGTCAAAATTCAAAGCCGTTTGTGAGATCTGATCAAAATAAGGAAAAACCCTAATTTTTAAAGATCCAATTTTTAGGGAAATATTTTGCATCAAAATTGAAATAAAAAATAACAGATCCTATGTATAATTATGAGAGATTTCCAAAAATATAAGAAAATCCAAAAAATTCTCTCATTTGCTCTCAAAATTAATTTTTTATGAAAAATCATAAAAAATTCATAGAAAATGAAACTTTGCTCCAAAAATTCTGAATTTTAGATTGTGAGCTCCTGATACTTTCTTCAACCTGTAAAAAAACTTTGGTGCAAAATTTCCTATCCGTTTGTGAGATATGATCGAATCTCTCTAAGATCTTGATTTTGTGTCCAAAACCCTAGCTGCACAAGATTATTCTCCAAATTGTTTTACAAAACAACAATATAGGGTTAGAAAAATCTGCAAAAAAAACATAGATCTAACAAAAATCCATGTCCCACGGGGCGTGCCAAAATTTTTATGGTGAAAATGGATAACAATAATAACGATATTGAAAGGCTAAATGAATTCAACCACAAAACCCTAGCCTAACAACAACAAAGATCCACCATAACATATGAAGATTACCTAAGACAATGCAAATCAAATGAAATCACAAAGATTATACCATCACATGTCGAATAGGGTTTGGATCTCCATTCTTCCTATCTCCATTGATCTTGCTTGATATATTTGCTCTCAAATTTTATGTGCACAAGAGCTCAACAAAGAACGGAATGTGGTTGCAAGTAGGATCGCCTATGTTCAAAAGCATAGTGTAGTCAAGTAGTTAGTGGGGGGTTGAATGCATAGATTGATTAGAATGATTGATTAGGGTTTGATAATGAAGGAAGCATCTCCTTATATAGAAAACACTATATGAAATGGAGGGATAAGATTGAGAGGTGTATAAGGAGGTCGGCTATGATTAGAGGGTAGGTAAAAGAAATAATAAAATAATGAAAGGGGTAGGTAGTGTATGAATTAAGAGATGAATGACATGTGTCATGGGTAGAAAAGGTTAATGAATTAATTAAATAAATAAAGATTTATATAATTAATAGAAGAAGTGGGATCAATTAAATAAATAAGATATTTATTTAATTTAGGAAAAGGATAATTTAAATAAATAAATGTATTTATTTAAATGAGAAATAAGGCTAGAAGAGGATAAATGAATTAATTAAATAAATAAAGATTTATTTAATTAATAGATGAATTAGGCT
The DNA here is from genome assembly GCF_030272615.1 of Cryptomeria japonica. NCBI lineage: Eukaryota > Viridiplantae > Streptophyta > Pinopsida > Cupressales > Cupressaceae > Cryptomeria > Cryptomeria japonica. Next base: position 172,470,467 of record NC_081406.1, on the reverse strand, counting down.
AAAGTAATTAAATAAATAAAGATATTTATTTAATTAGATTGAACAATTTTAGGTGTCTACAACTGTAAATAGAACCATAATTTATTCCCTCTGATTGAGTCCATTAATGGAGGCTAAAACCATCGAAAAGGAATTTGTAGTTCAATTCAAAAAATCATCCCCATTAATTTAATTCAAAAAATCAACCCCATTAATTTACTTTGTGAACACAATCTATAAACCATAAGACTAATGGGGTAGCATTCGTTAATCACCCTTCTCCTTCCAAGAATGATGTCAGATGGAAGATCGCCTAAGACTAAATGGATGAAAATAAATTTTGATGGGGTGGCAAAAGGCAATCTAGGCCTAGTTGGAATGAGATGTGTTGCTAGGGATGAGAATGGCAATGTTATTGCTTAAAAATCAATGTTCATAATACCAATAACATAGCAAAATTTAGAGCGACATTCGTAAGATTGCAAATGGGGATGAATATTGGTGCTATGAAAATTCATCTAGAAGGTGACTCAATGATAGTGATTAATATTATTCAAAAGAATTAAATTCCTCATTGGATGCTAGCACAATGGTTATATCTAATAAATAAATTGATAGGCAAATTTGAAGATTTTAAAATTAGTCATATTTATAGAGAGGGGAATGATTTGGCAGACAAGTTAGCCAAGAAATAAACTGAAATAGAAAGACATAGTTGAAGGGAAATCTATAGTCGTAGCTAAGGCAGTAGGCTAAAGTAGACCTATTTGGATTATTGATAGGACAGGTCGAATTGGCATCAATCTAAGAAGGAAATGATGATAGGAATTTTAAACCATATTGATGATTTTAATAGTAATGGGATCAATAGATGGGATATGGAATTTGAAGATTGATATCTACATATTCTGGTGGCATGAATTGATAGTGGAGGGTAATTGTATTTTTCAAAAACATAGATCTTTAATGGGTCATCAAGTCTACTACATCCTTCGAAAAAAGTGGTGGCAATAGATAATTATTAAGAATAGGAAAAATAAATGTTACTGGTTTGATCACCATCAATGAAATATGAAAGAGTCGAACACCTAATTAGAAATTAGCATGTTGGTTATAAAAAATTATGGAAATGATAGGAAAATTTGAAAAAATTAAAACTAGTCATGTATATAGAGAAGGAAATGAGGTGACAGACAAGTTGGATAATAGAACTGCAACTATGGTGGAGCAAGGATAACAAATAGGTTGATATTTGCGCTGAGGTGGTGGCTGCTAGACACATTAGTGGAAAGGAGTAGGTTTAAAAGATTGATTTGATAAGGAAATGATGAAATGATTCTTGACTTTGATGCCACTAATTTTCTACGATATTTTATAGCAAGGATAGGGTCCAATTGTATGATGGGCATTTAATTTTAGGTAACATGAAAGGTTGCTGAAGGAGGAAATGATTCCTATAGAAATAGAAATCAATTATAAAATATCACTCCCAATTTCTTAGGTGGCAATGGACATCAAATAATTCAAATTAAATTAATGGAATTGAATGGGTATGATCACCCATTAGTTCTTCATGTAGTGAGGAGAATTTTGGGAGATGAGTTTTTATTTACAAACCATAAATACTGAGTAAAAATAGATATCTCTTCCATGTTTATAGCAATTTTTATGGACTTGGGTTTCAGTAAATAAAAGGTAAGATTATTATATGAGAAGATCTTCAAAGATCAGGTTCAGGAGGTCATTGAAGATGTGGTGATGAATATAGATGCCCAAAATCTCATTCCCATTCCAAAAGACTTCTACAAAATGCATCTCAAGGTCCCTAAATTCCCCTTAGTCTCAATTGAAGATGAGGAGGAGTATCAAGATAGTCAACATGTGGCGAGTAGAGGATTAGAGTTTCTACTAAATTGGATGTAGATTGAGATAAATGAATCTATACGGAGTGGATAAAATAATATGTGCAACTGGAGGGGCTTGAGTGAGAAATGTAGGTGGATGATATTCTTCCAAGGAATGTGGCTGAGGTGGCAAGTAGATGACTTTAAGGTTTTGTCAAAGGTGAGATAATAGATGTGTGATGTGGTAAAAGGGTGATGAGGAGATCAAGTGGAAAGATTTACCCTCCTCAAGGAGTGAATGTTTCACAAAGGATTCTCTTCAACCTCTCATGCATATCACATTTAAAAGAGGGGGTTGAATTTGCTAGATCCAACCTCAATGGAAAGAGATTGAATGCCAAGTGAATTGACAATGAACTTGAAAAGTAAAGTAACCCCTCTTTTAGAATGGATAAGTTGAATTAAGCAATTTAATATTCAGTATAAAGATGACAAAGAAATGATTATAACTTGAGATAGAAATGCGGGATGAAGCTGTGCACCTAGAATTAGCAATAAAATGCTGAGACAAAGCTCCCTTGTAAATTTGAGCGAAAGTTGTCAGGACCATGTTGAAAGTGTACTTGGTCCTCCGAAAAATTCGTGCGCTGAAAAGGGTTTTTTCGTCTCTGAAAAATGAAGTCTAAACCTGCAAATATAGCTACAGACCTGCAACCTACATATAGAAAAGAGAGGAAATGTTGTTAGGATTAGGTGTTTTCCTTTAGGTCAAACCCCGGTTTGGAATTAACCAAATGATGAAAAATACTTGCAAGTAAATGAAAGGATATGTTTGAAGCATAATTCACCTCAAGAGAGGATTTAATTGAAATGTAGATAGAGTTGTTTGAAACGATATGTAGGATAGAATGTCAAAAGAGATCTTCTATTCAATGGTTGAACCCTTGACTTGAATGCAACACCTAGCCCTGAAAGGAGACATGAGATGCTCAATGGATGCTTGAATGCTTGAATGCTTGTACTTGTCTTTTTGAACTTGATTGTCTTTTATCGACTTACACAAATAGGAAGGGAAAATGTTTCTTATATATTCACCAATTAGGCTTATTTGACTGATTTTTTTATCTTAGGCCAAAATAGGGAAACTTTTCTCGATTCAAAATTGATAAGCCCAATGCAGGTTTTAAGTGGAGAGGGCCCAAAATAGGGCAAGGACAGGGGCACCACACCCCTATCCTACCCTAATTTAGGACAAAAAGAAGGAATAGGCAGTGTGAGGTGCAAGGAAATGCATGTTTCAGTAGGTATAAGCATGTCCTGGGTCTCCAATCAGGCTTAGGGATTCATTTTGCCAATGTGAAGACCCAAATGCGATGAAAAATTGCAAGGTCACAATTTTATAATGCTACATTTAGCCCCCACTTTAGCGAGAGTATAAGAATATGCCAATACTATCGATAAAGTACAAGGAAACAAGATTGAAAGACTTTCACCATATCAAGGAGGCAAGATAAACCAGTCCCCTAGTGGACTAAGGATCTTACGACTTCGATTGACAAAGTAAAAGGGAAGATCAAGATGGAAAAACCATGATTGCAAGTAGTAAGGTTCTCCTCACTATGAGTCATGAAAAGAAAGGGAAACAAAAATTACAAAGCAAAGACAAGTTCACTAAGTAACTTTGAGTATCAAGAAGGAAAATATGAGTGGAGTGTATTCCCCCATGTTAAAGCGATCACACACGCCTTATTAGGAGTGATTTCTTTAAAGTAGGATACACCCAACAGAGAAAGAGAGGGAACACATTATCGCAAGGATTTAGCCCCCAGACGAGGAATAAACCCAAGGATAATGAACACAAAACATAAAGCATGAGGTAGTTTCACTTTCTTGAGGGATAGTATGTTGTATGATAACTCATGTATATCATGTATATATATGCATAGAATAGTCATCATTCCCCAAAGAAAGAAAACTACCATGGAAGAAAGGGATCATAGGTGCCTTTTGATTCAACATAAAAGAGACCAAAATAGATCTCAATACTTTGCATCATCCTCAAGTAGACATTACAAGGGAAAATATAAGAATAGGGATACATATAGAATAATGATCACAAAAGAGAAAGAAAAGAGAGAGAGGTAGAAAATCTACGGTGCTAATGCAGCTAGTCTAGCACAACATCCACCTCCCGATCTTCCTAATCACTATTTTGGGAAGGCAGGAAACATGCTAGAGGAGCGACATCAAGTGCAATAGATGGAGCTATCACAAGATCCAAGAAAGGACTATGCTCATGTTCTATGTCACTTTGTTTGACTCTAAGAGCTAGGATTAAGGCTTTTGAAAATTATGCAGATAAATGTTTGTCAACATCAACGTATTCATATTCACTGTCAGAAGCATTAGGAGTTGTATTTGCCATCATGAATAACATTTTCACCAATTTCTTCACCAAGATTTATAGAAAGAGGAGCTCAAACATGAATAGAAGTGAAACTATCATATTGTTTTTTACAACTTAGGATTTGGAGATGTAGGTTCAACATCTTTTTTAGGAGAAAAGGGAATCATGTCAACTGATGGAGTTTTGGGAGATTGAATAGTTTGAGGAACAATTTCATGAGCTTGAGCATGACCTTTTTGTCGGTGTTCTCTCACACAATGATTTTGTCAAGTCTTAGCAGAAGGCTGAGAAGAAGGAGGAATATTTGTTGAAGGAGGAATATTCTCATCTTTGGTAGTTGGAGGTTTAGGTTGAGGTCTTTTAGTTTGAACAAGAGGAGAGGTAGGTATCTTCTCTCTATAAGAGAAAGGAGGCAGGACTACACCATATAAAGGAGGAACTTTTGGTGTAGGAAGGATACTAGGTCCATCATGAGGAGGAGGTACAAGTCTAACCTTATGAGGAACATTATTATTATTTTTAGGAGAAGGCATAGGTTCATCCATAGGAATAGGTTGAGAATCTTCCTTAGGAGTAAAATTGGTTCTATCTGTCAAGGGAAGAACCTCATTTCCAGGAATGATAGGAATATCAAGTTTTGAAGTTCTAGATTGACTTAAGGATAAGATCATATCTTTCTTCCATTTTTGACAAGATTGAAAAAGAGCATCGCTTCTTGGTGAAGGAGATTAAAATTGTTGAGGACAAAAGTAATCAATTGGAACACCTGGACTTCTTTTAGTTGGTCGAAATAATCTATGGTTAACAGCTATGGTTTATCCATTGTGGGGAAATTCCAAAAACTTATGGATTGGAGAAGCAATATCCTTCATGGAAGATAGTCAAGGATAGTCTAACTTCACACAAAATTGTTTAGAGGAAGGAATGATAACAAAGCTAACATCCATAGATTTAGTATGAACCTTGATAGTGAGTGTGATAGAACCAATGGTAGGAGAAAAAAATCCATCAAATAACTTAACAATCACATTGGTGTTATCATAGATTGGTTTATGCAAATGTAAAGTATAAAGATATTCCCCAGTGGTAACATTAACCATGCAAGAGGGGTCAATAAGAACACCATGAAAAGGTTTGTCTTGAATCTTCACAACTATGTATAAAGGGCCATCGAGTGCTCTATTGGTCTCACTAGGGTCAAATGTGATACATGGATCCTTAGGTGTTTCTTGTTTCTATACCATATTCACCAAATTTGGAGATGTTGTAGTAAGATCAGACGGAGAGAAAGAGTTATGTTTGTCTCAATCATATTAGAGGTATGAGAGGGTAAAGGATCAATGAATATCTTAAGATTTCAATTAGGAGAAGCTACTGACTTGTTTCCTTTATCAATTACACCTGCCACATATATAGTATTATTATCAAATCAAGTCTTGAATCTTACTTTTTAACGCAAAACATTTATTAGTATCATGATCAAGTTGACGATGAAATTGACAAAAAGAATTATTATTAAAGTAAGGTGAGGCTGCCTTAAAATGGTCAATTGGTTTTATTGGAGGAAGTTTGATAACATCTCTTTGTAACAACTGAAACCTAATGCTATGTAAAAATTCATTAAAAGGAGTAAATTGTCTTTCTCTTTTAAAAATTTAAGAAATAGGAGACACATTGTTGTAGAATTCACATTTTTGTTGATGGTTTCATTGAATTTGATGAATCCTTTTCCTGGTTTGAACTTTACAAGTGGTTGTTGAGCACTATTACCTTTATCACTCAGAGCCATAGGAGTGGATTTCTCTAGCCGACTCACAATCAGTTGATAATTGTGTAGAGTTGTGCACAACTGCAAAAAGGAAGTAAACTTAGAAAGGAGAAGTTTATCTCTAATATTTTGTTGTAAATTAGAAATGAAAATTATTTGAATATCATAATCAGACACTGGAAAAAAAATTTGAGAACACAAATGCTTATATCTACCAATAAAATCAGTCACTTTTTCTTTAACACCTTGTTTACAATGCATTAAATCAATGAAAGTAACTTTAGGACCTATGCTATTTTGAAATTGTTGAATAAAATAATTTGATAATTGTTGAAAATAAGTAATATAATAAAGAGAAATACCATTCTAAATCCTTATCTCTTAGTGTTCTAGTAAACAACTTGGCAAGAAATCTTTGATCATAAGCAAGGTTAGTACACAAAGTTTGAAATGTCTTAACATGTGTTAAAGGATCACCTTTTCCACTATAAAGTTTCAATTGAGGGACTTAAACATATTTAGGAGGGATAGTTTTAACAATATCAAGAGAAAGTGGGCTTGCAACATCAAATGTGGGCACACTAAACTTGGATTGAATCATAGAAGCAATTTGTTATTGCAATGATGACATAGTTTGAGAAAGGTTATAAATGGTTTCTTTGGTTAAGGAATTCATGTTAGACATGTTCAATTGAGAAGGTGGTACTGAAAGAAGTCATTGATTGAGAATAAGGTGGAGGAACACTATGGTAAGTAGGTATAGGTGATGATTGAGTAAAAAATGAGACACTAAAAGAAGGGATAGAATGATTAGATGAATTTCGCCCTTGTGTCACATTAAGTGATTGAGAAAAAATAGGAATACTTATTGAAGGCATAGATAAAGATGGAGGATTGAATGAAGAAGAGGGATTTCCCCCATGACTAATTTTTGTAGGTATAACATTTTGAGTTGATGTAGTCATAATGTTTGAAGTGAAAGTAGGAATGCTTGTTATTGGAGTGGTCAAAGGAATATAATGATTGATTTGTGTAGAAGGTTGTCAATAACCTAAGGTCTCAACACAACTCTTTATAGGCATGACATTAGAATTAATAATATAAGCAATGCCACACAATATATCAATTCCATTCTTATCACTTTGAATCATGTGCTTTAGATCTTCAATTAATGGAAGAGCTTCACTATTAGGGTATTTTTGGGACATCCATTGTTGAAAGTTGTCAAATTTATTGTCAAATTTTAAAAGTTGATCTATGGAAACTCTATTAAAAGCTTCTTCTTAATCATTGGAATTATTAATTGGGTAGATAGGGATGTTATCAGGATGGAAAAACATAGCATTATCCTCATTGAAGAAGTCACCCAAATTAGGCTCCATCTCTTTGGGAATTAAACCTTGGGAAACCTTAATTCTAATGCTTCATCTAACGGGGATAGTATAGGTATGACTAACAGTGGTAAAATTCATGCACTAGAGGGAAAATTTGAATTTTGAATTTTGGGAACAAAGTTGGAAAAATTGAATAATGCAAAATTCAAGGAAATAATGATTACACAATTTGAACTTTGTGGAAAGAATAAAAAGGACACAATTTTCCAAGAAAAAAATTGGGAAAAAGGAAATTGAAATTTTAAAATTAGGGCCAATGGGATACCACTTAATTTTAAAATTAAAATTAACAAAAATTAAGATTTTTAAAATCAAGGCAAATTATAATTAACCACGTAATTTTAAATCTTTCCTTGAAAGTTGTGATGTTGCAATTGGGAAGTATTTTTTGTTTTAGAGGGATCAAAATTCGACCAAATCATCCAATTTTCTAGATTTAAGTAGTTAAATGCAGTCAACAATCTCCCGAAATTTTGGGAAAAAAGTTGAGGATCAGGTTGAAAGTGCACTTGGTCCCCCAATTTTTTTTGAAATTTTCAAGGAAGAAAGTTACGATGATTTTAGAGCTAACTGCAAAAAATTGGTTGATTTTATGAAGTTTTGATAGGCGAAATTAAGGTTTGAATGTGAAAATAGTAACCTATTAGGATTTTAAAAAAGATAAGAAATTAAATTATCAATTTGAAAAGGATCAAACCTAATGGATAGGGACACCTTGAATAATGTTTAGAAAACTGAAATTGGTTGAAATTGATTGAAATTTTCACAAAATCCAAGTGAATTTAAAAATTAGGGTTTTAGGGCCTAATAGGTGAATTTTTAAATATTGAATTTTGGAAAAGGGAGGGAAATTGAAATTTTAAAATTTAGGCAAGGAAACAAATCTGAAAATAGTTCCAAATTTGAAAATTAATGTAAATTCAATTTTTGCACAAGTTCAAGTTGTTTTTTGAAAATTAGGGTTTTGACAATTAACCACTTAATTTTTAAAATTTGATTTGCAAATTGAACAAGACAGTGAGGAAATTGAATTTGACAAGCAATGCCATTTTTTAGATCTAAAACAATAGATAGCAATTTTTACAAGACACAAGTTCAATTTCAATTTTAACAACTAGGGTTTTGAATGAATTAACCACTAAGTTTTTGGAAGAAAATTAAACTTGTAAATGAAAAATATGCAATAATTTGAAATGTCAAAACATGCAAGACGTCGTATTCACCAAAATGTGATGATAAGATCGAGTGGAAAGCTTTACCCTCCTCAAGAAGGAGTGAAAGTTTCACAAAGGATTCTCTTCAACCTCTCACACACATCACATTTAAAACAGGGGATTGAATTCACTAGATCCAATCTCCATTGAAAGAGATTGAATGCGAAGTGAATTGACAATGAATTTGAAAAGTAAAGTAACTCCTCTTTTAGAATAGACAAGTTGAATTAAGTAATTTAAGACTAAGTGTAAAGATGACAAAGAAATGATTACAACTTAAGATAGAAATGCAGGATGAAGTTGTGCACCTGGAATTAACAGTAAAATGCTGAGACGAAGCTCCCTTGTAAATTTGGGCAAAATTTGTCGGGACTAGGTTGAAAGTGTACTTGGTCCTCCTAAAAATCTGCTCACGGAAAAGGGTTTTTTCGTCTCTCAAAATGAAGTCAAAAACTGCAAATACTATTGTGCACCTGCAACCTACACACAAAAAAGAGAGGGAATGTTGTTGGGATTGGCGGTTTCCCTTTAGGTCAAACCCCGGTTTGGAATTTACCAAATGATTGAAAAATACTTGCAAGTAAATTAAAGGAAATGTTTGAAGTAGAATTCACATTCAAGAGAGGATGTAATTGAAATGTAGATAGCATTGTTTGAAAGGATATGTAGAATCGAATGTCAAAAGAGATCTCCTCTTCAATGGTTGAATCCTTGACTTGAATGCAACACCTAGCCTTGAAAGGAAACTTGAGATGCTCAATGGATGCTTGAATGCTTGAATGCTTGTACTTGATTTCACTTTTTGAACTAATTTTATCTTATTGAATTATGCAAATAGGAAGGGAAAATGTGTCTTATATATTCACCAATTAGGGTTATTTGAGTGATTTTTCATCTTAGGCTAACATAGGGAAACTTTTCCCACTTCACAATTGACAAGCCCAATGCAGGGTTTAAGCTGACGAGACCCAAAATTGGGAAAGGAAAGGGGCACCATGCCCCTATGCTAGGAGGAAAGGGGTGTGACGCCCCTGTCCTAGGGAGATAGGGGCACCACACCCCTATCTTTCCCTAATTTAGGACAAAAAGCAGGAATAGATAGTGTGGGGTGCAAGGAAATGCATGTTTCGGGAGGTATGATCATGTCTCGAGTCTCCAATTAGGCTTAGGGACTCGTTTGATGTAGCCCATTAAAACATAATCAATATAACAAAGAATAATTAGCAATAACACACGTCTAGATCAAATGTTCTTCATTATTCTTCTGCAACTCCAACCATTCTGCCATTACAATGAAAAAGTCCCTATTTTAAACAATCACCAAAAATTTCCTTTTTGGGCAGATTTTTACAAAATCCGAAAATTGCCATTTAAGGAAATTTTCAAATCTATCCCAAAAATTACGAAATCTTCTAGAAATCTAAAAAATATTCCTACGACACAAATTAAAAACTTTCTAATCTTAAAAATATTACGAGCTCAAAATTAACTAAAAAACCAACTTTCTAAAAAAAACGAAAAAAAAGAGTAAAAGCAAATTTTGAGGCCTTAGATGAAGGAATCCGGCCCTGAAAATTGGGGCCCTAGCGAACTTCGTTCGGTCGGAAATCCAATCAACTCCTCAAGATCTACATCCACGTAAAATTTCAACCCAATCGGACAACCGAGTCAAAAGTTATGACCCCGCGAAGCCCCTGCATCATCGTTTCACCAATGTGAAGACCCAAATATGGTCGGAAATTACAAGGTCACAATTTTATGATGCTACAAGATGTAATGGTTTTCATCTATGAATAGCTAGTTAGGGTTAGGATGATAATTGATCCAATTTTGTATTTCTTGGAACTCTTTTGGGTTTTACAAGACTTATTTTATATTGAATCTGTAAACCTTATTTGAATTAATAGAATACAAAAATATTATTCAGAAGAATTTTGAACTAGTTCACTCTTTGAATTGAGTGTGTTCTCTTATTTTTTGGGGCTTTTTGTGTTGTTTTTGGCTTTGGGTCTGTGTGGGGTTTATCCCTTGTTTCACTTCTATTTAATATTTGTTTGGATGTTGGCCTTGGTTTGTAAAACTTTGGGTTTCAGGTCCCTATAAAACCCATTTATCTTTATCAAAAAATAGTAATACATTTATTTGTCAAGTGTAACAAAATGAACTTACCTTCATTTTTGCAGCAATTCACAAATGAAAACTTATTTCTTCAAGATTGTTTATACGAAAATAGGTTTTTTATTCCTACACACAAGAGATGCTCTATGCTTATCTCCATAATTTTTAGTATTTATATAAGATAATATTATGAATGAGAAGTTGTGGGTTCCAATCAAACTAAAAATTTGATGGTTTGTATGGTCATTTTTTTACTTTTATACTATATATTCAAGCTTAAGAAATTATTGGATTGTACGCGTTGACATGCTATTTTTTTCTAAAACTATATATATTACACTTCAAAATAAATCGTAAAAAAATATAGTAAGTAATATCTATTATATAGCACTCGTTAATGGGCTTAGTTGGGTTCAAACCAACCATGTTGATTTGACTGTTAAATGGGAGAGACTGTTGGAGGGATGGTGGAAAGTGAATTTTGACAGGGCTTCTAAAGGCAACCTGGGACCTTCAAGGGTAGGGGTTATTGTGAGGAGTTGGAAGGGAGATTCTTTGGCTATAGGGGCTCAAATATTGATGGACGGTACAAATAATTTGGCTAAAGTGACAACAACTATGCTAGTTGTTAGGGTGTGTAAGATGCTTGGTGCTAGAAAAGTGGACTTAGAGGATGACTCTCTAATTATCATTCTGGCTTTAAAGAAGAAAGGAATTGATCTATGGCACTTACAAGGTTCGATCTGCAACATCCTCGAAGAGTTGAAGTATTTTGCGGATTTCCAATTAAGCCATGTCAAACGCACTGGTAATGTCGAGGCAGATATTTTATCCAAGTGGGCTCTCACATTTGTTCAAGTGGGCGATTTTAGATTGGAGGATTTTTGCACTGTCATCTTTGAGAAGGGAGCAAATAGCTATATTTAATGGCATAGAAGATGAAGTGTACGGTGTCAGAATATTGTGAGACAAAGATAACATTTGAGCTTAGCAAGGCACCTTGTTAATGATATTTTTACGAGCCATGAGTTGGCATTTTATTTCATCCCCTTTCTTCTGGAGGCTTCATTAAGACAATAATAATAGTTGAAGCAGAGCTCTATGAAGGTTGCTGCTTTTATTTTGAGTAGTAGTGTAGCTGGAATTGAAGAACTCATGGAGGCCAATTTCACTCTTCGAAGTAGGAGATGGGTCTTTGCTTTCTTTAGAGAAATTACCATAGGTTAGCTGCAAAAATGTTTAAGTTTTCTAACAAATTGCTAGCCCAGAGTGCGGCTATTGTGGTCGAGGGACTTTCAGTCAACTCAAATTCAGGTTTAAAACCATAATGGATGTTTATGCCCTCATTATGGATTGGGGTTTACAATTGGGCGAAGAAACGACCATGGTTAAGAAGGTGATGGAGACAATAATTCACCAGGATTTTCTAATAGGAATGGACTCATTTATGGAATGGGTGGAACCGGGTGTGGGGTTCGATGCTCATGAGGGGGTGGAGGATGATGTGAATGGTCGTAATGCTTGGTTTATTCCCTTTCCTTTGGTGGGCAAAGGGAATGTGCAGGTTCCATCGTAGGCAGGAGGCCAGAAGGGGATGGGATGCCTTGAAGCTATACATAGAAATCAAAGAATTGGTGGTTGTCATTGCATAGGCAAAGACAAAAGATGAGCGCGGGTAGAGACAGGTGTTGCAACCTAGGCCGTCGAGGGAATTGGAGAACAAAGAAGCCAGGGTGGTGGGATGCAACCACCGATGGAAAGTCCAGTGGGTTGGCGCTTTCTATTTTTTGGTGGTTGTGTCCTTTTTGGATTGAAGTCCTTTTTTAGACAAAGTTTAGCAATTTTTTGTTGTAATTGGAGTGGTTGGTGGGTAGACTGATAATAGAATTTTTGGTAGGGTTGCTATCGGTTGGTGGTTTTGCCTTTTTTGGTCTCAAATACTTATTTAGACTTATTTTGTAAACTTTATTTTTCGATTTCAATAAAACATAAATTATTACCGAGCAAAAAAATATCTATTATATAGTATTATAATTTTAAATATTCATATATATTATTTTAGAATGTTTATTATAAACATATAAATTTATTTAGAATATTTTCAAATGGCAGGATAGAATTATTTCCAATTTTATAATATTTAAATATAATTATTTTAGAATAGTATCGATTTTCTTATATGAATTTAAGAACTTAGCCAGGGTCCCATGAGGGAGGCTTAAGCTCTATTTTTAAGGAAGAGGTGGTCCCATAAAAAAAAATTGGTGCTACAAGATTATTTAGATTCTTTTCCAAAAAAATAGAAGCCCCTACCTTTTAGGCCTACAAATATGACTCAGTGAAAAAGGGTGGGGCTAGAAATTGCCCCCTCCAACTTAGGCATGTTATTTTTCATTTGTCAAGCATCTAAATTTAATTTCTATTAAAAAGTAGTTTTGGAGGGAAATGAATTGTTTTTACTTGTTTTTATTATGCACATAAAAGATATTATATTCATGAGACCAACAACTTCCTTAAATTTTGTAGCTGAACTACACTACAAAATTCATGGGACCAGCAGCTTTCAAAATTTCCTAAAAAATCTCCATAGCTCCAACTTTATTTTTTAGGAAGGCCGTCTTGTTATGTATCAATAAAATTATATGTTGTTTATTCATTTTTTATATATTTGCAAATTAAATTGTACACAATCACAATTAAAAACTTTAAAATTACTATTATTTGTTAAGTTCTTTGTAAGAGACAATATTATATTTAATATTCTATCTAAAACATTAGAATTTAATTTCTTTCATATGTCAATAATTATGCTTTGATTTGTTTACACTATATCTTTATAATCTAACTTTCTTTTGAATCTTTTTGGCAATTAATATTTTTCTTAAAACATCACATTAAAAACATTGCAATGACCAATCCATCATTTAAAAAAAACAGATGCTAGGACAAATAGAAGTGGCTGTCAAATTCCAGGCCCGGTTCCGATCATGGAAAAAATGGCATGAAGAACAAGTCTTGTAAACCGGGTCTAAGGCTTTTCTCTGACTTTGATTCGTTCTACTTCGTCATATATTTATTAAAATAAATGTCAACTGCAGTCCGATGAACAGGAAAATTAAGGAATAAAATATTCAAGAGCCGGCAACCATGCAGCTGTTGAAGATTTGAATTGATCTACTTCTTATTTAATTTAAGTTGATACCTCTACACATTTTGTCCACACTATTTGTCTACTAAGAGTAGAAAACAAAAACCATTTATTTATTTTTAAATTTTCTTTTAATAAAATAGTAAATATGAGTAATAAATAAATAATGAGTCTTAAGTGTACCATTCATTCTTATGGAAGATGGATTCTTCTTAACCACTATTCATGAAATATGAGTCAATGAATTTTGCTAAAAAATTACACAATTTAACTGTGACAGCAATATTGTAATTTGATTTGCTGTGGAAACTATCTCGTATTTAACAATAAATAAGCGAATTTAGATATATTATGAATGTTGTAGAATTATTAAAAAAAATTATAAATAGACATTAACATTAATAAAGGTGATTAATTCTAAGATTTGATGAAGAATATTATGTTATATATGATATTACTCTCCATAGAGTTTTCACATACTAATATTTATTTTATTTTATTATGTACCAATCCTACAATTGAAATTCTAATTCTAATTCTTGCATTTATTATGTACCAATCCTACAAGTAAAATACTAATATTTGAAGGTGATTCTCAAAATGTAATTATGATCAATGCTACAAGGGAAAGCGAATCCAAGATGGTGAGTGAAGGGTCTAACTACTAAGTACCAAGATATGATTGCTATGCTTGGCCACATCAGATATCATCACACCTTCAGAGAAGGAAATAATACTACAAACAAGTTGGATAACTTAAATCCTTTTACCGAGGGTCTTATAACCTTGATAGTGCTACATGAATTACCTAATGTTGTTCGTGCCATGTTCCTTGGAGACAATCATCCCAATGAGAATTAAATATTTTATTATTTCCTTTTTAGTCTCTTTCTTGGTCACGTTGTACTACAATCATTTATTGGAAAGGACTGGCTTTGCTAAATCTTGTGATAGCTATGCTTTTATTAGTACCACCCTTTGTTATCTCTTCTCCAAAGCCAAATTTAGCTATCCCTCTTTGAGTCCTATACTTGGTTCTATTGTGCATTCCATGGGTGGGGACCTCATTCAAACATAGTCAAATAGTTGCGATAATTTTAAACAAAATTGAGTTCTCAGGAATAAGGTGGTAGAAGGAAATCTAGCAGCCTATGTAGAAGATATGAAGGGTTACAACCCTTTTGTGTTTGAACAATTTGGAAAATATTGGGACAAACATGATGTTCAGGTGGGTGGGGTGAAATTCACTATGTCTTTGGAGACTATTGCTTCTACTAAAGGTCTAGCGATTGAAGACACAAACTTCCCTAAGAAGCTGAAAGGCAATTATAAAGAAGATTCTAAAACATTCCTGAAGTCAGGAGAAAATGTGGGCAAGTATAATAGTGTCTTCAATAGGAAGGACTAACCTAGAAAATGGAAAGAGGTGATGTTGCTCCTCATGAAGTTCATCACCTTCGATGGGAGGTTCAAATTCTTCCATTCACAACTTTTCGCCATGCTTAAACATTTAACGTATGGGTTCAAAATAAATTTCCCATATTGGTCTTTTTCATCTATCTTTTAGTCTATAGTTGTCGCCAAAAACAAAAAAGATGTCCTTCCCTTGCACCAGAGGCTTGTTCTTTGAATTTAAAATGTTCATTTGAACTCCACACCTACTACTAGCTTGAATTTTAATCCTTCTCTCCCTTCTATGTGCATTGAGGTTTCAGTCATCTTGGATTACAAAGAGCCCATCCTCATTCCTAAACCTAAAGGTACCTCTACTTGGGTTAACCCGCTAGTCGAATGGCTAAATCTAAAATACCCTCGGTCCCTCCCACTATTGTAAGTATTGTTCAAGAGCCAAAAGATGAGGAATATTCCTCTATTGATTTTGCCTCCTCTTGGTCTACTGGGTTGGAGTGGACCTTGAACAACCCTATAAAAAAATAGGCCAGCGAAAAAATCATCAAGGAAATGGGACTTCCCTATTTATGCAAATAAGGTTAACAAACTCCGTGACAACTAGAATAAGTAGCTAGCTATTATCCATTCGCTTTTGGGTTAGCTTAAGGTGGCAAGAAAGAAAATTAATATATTGGAAGCCCTCATTGAAGTAGATTCTAGAGCTTCCAATTTGGTTGTGGAGGACAGACTAGAGAGTTTAGGAAGCGGCTAATGATTTGGCCAAAAAAATGGACAAATGGAAAGCAATAGAGAAAGAAATGAAGGGAATTTATTAGAAAATTGGCAAGAAAGAGGATAAGAACGAAACAATGAAGACTATGGAGGAGGTTCAATGTAGCTAGGTATCCCTCAAAATAAAAAAGGAGGATGTGATTGGGTAGAGCAATGAAATGTTTAAAATGTATTTGGAAACCCTATAGGCCATCCAAGAGGAGATCGAGAAGAAGTAGGATCAAAAGAAGAGGAATACAAACTCTTCCCTTCCTACGGTGTTGGAGACATTAGTGTCCAGGGTGAAAGAAACTCCAGATTCACCATCTATTTCATTTGGCAAAGGATCCAACAAATGATAGCTCACCTTCTACAATAAGGTGAAGGCTATGAGTTAGGATTGTAAGATTGAGAATCCCGTCACTAGGTAGGCTATTGGTTCATGTCTTCAATGGGGGTGGGCCTGTGTGTTTTTTGTTCTATTAGTCTTTAGCCTCTTCTATCTTTGGGTTTTATTGCATCTAGTTGGGTGCTCGCTGGTTTTTGTTCTTTTTTGGAAGTTGAAATTCAGGTTTTGGGTTTTCACTCCTTGTGAGTCTCATGGCTTTTCTTGCTTTTTCGTCTTTGTAGTGGTTATGCAATGGTTTGAGCCTCTCTTGATTTAAACTAATCAAAAAATCATAATTTAATCAATTAAAAAAAACACTCACATAAACTTATATGTTTCAAGTACCTAAACTTTTTTAAAAACGACATTATTATTATTTTTTATTCAAAAAAGCAACTACAAAAATGAATGCTATGTTGAGAAAGAAACCTAGACTACCAAGTATAACAACTCAAACAATATAAGACTCAAAGAAAAATACAATATAAAATCATTTCATAAATGCAAAAACCACTGGAATTTGACTAAATTTATTGTCCCCTGAAATTACAAACCTATTCTTTGATTTGTTGAATTGTAGAATCCAATTCTTAATTTTGATTAATTTTGATTATTATTATTATTGCGTAAGATATAATGTTTTATATGTCGACCCGTTTTTGTTTCGTCTAAAAGTGTTTGTTGCCTATTTTATGGAAGTATTCAACTACCTCGAGGGGCTTGTTTTCAAATTTCTTTTAAATATATTAATAATAAAAATAATATATAAAATTAGTTTTGTCTGTTGTTGTATGTTGTTCGTAGAACGTTCCTTTCACATTTAGTTTAATTTTAATAAAGACTAGAAAAGATTGGCTTTTAAAAAAAATAATTTAAAATTCTATATTGACCTAAATCAACTCCATTTTTACATTTGCGATGATACCAGATCTGATCTCTAATAAAAATTATTGAATTAAATAAACATTTAATATCATATTTATTCATAGATTTGATTGGCACGTTTTAATATAATGTATCTACAATGAAACACTTCAGAAGATTTGAACAAATAATTAATTATAAGTTTAATTTGGAGAAAGTCTAGATCTATAAATTTAAATAAAAGAAGTTTGTTTCACATAAATATGATAACATTTTTGTTTTTCTTTTATTGTACCGTTTTTTAATGTTTTGGTCTTTAGTTTCTAGAAAGAAAATGGGAGGATTCTTTAAATGTATGTTCATGTGGTTTATTTTATTGGCAATAATAATTGGAGTAGATGTTTGTTAGATTTGTGTGTTGTATTCTTTGAATGTATGTTCATGTTGTTTATTTAATTGGAAAGAATAATTGGAATATATGTTTGTTAGATTTGTTTGTTGTATTATAAAGTTTATTTGTTAATATTAAAATAGATTCAAATAAATATTTGAAGATGATATTTTGATGAAATAAGGTTTTTTAATTGTAATTGAGGGATATTTTTAGTATAAATATACTTATTTAACATATAAATATATTAAAGAGTTTTTCGGTATATATATATCTATTGTTCTAATATGTTGTAATCAATTATTTAAGAGTTGAGATGTTATTTTTAAACCTAAATATATAGTTATAAAAATAATTCACATTTATTTCATTTCAATGGTTAAAAAAATAATATTTTAAATAATTGATTGTCTATGTGAAGTTTCTAGAATTCACAATTTTACATTTTTTTATTTTTATTGACATTTTCTAACAAATATATATTTTATAATTTTTTAATATCCTACAAATATAATAATTATGAATTTTTAAAACCTATATATTGTCAAAACTAATTATATTCTTTCTTATGATATTATTTAAATATTATAATATTTTTTTACCATGTATAATATTTTTGCAATCATCTCAATATCATGATAATTGTTTTGTAATAATAATTAGTATAATAATTAATCCATGAGTAATTATCATGATTTTTTAAATCTTATATTTAAATAAATGTCAGGTTTGAAATTTCAACTTCAATTAATTTTTCTAAAAATCTTTGTAGAGAAATATTTTTTTCTTTTTAATTATTTAATAAGAAATTAATTAATTTTCAAAGTGTAAGAGGTCATATAACTCCAAAAAAATAGCAATAGATTAAACCAATATGAGTAAGCATGCATCTAAAATAAACTCATTCTTAAACTAAGGAGCCATGTACAAGGGGGTCCCATTTATCAAATTCACCTATCAAGCTCACCAAGTGTCAAACCTAGCCCAAATGTGCCTCCAAGGGTTTGAACCTTGGTTGGTGGTATTTTATCACATCCAATTATGATCATCAATTGTACTCAAATAAATCAACTACAACCCTTTGAATATTTATTTCTTTTTAAAATTTATTCAAATTTACAAATCATAATTTTATGTCACTCCTCACCAAAAAGGTCCAAAAATATGTTTTTATCAATGTCATAGGAACTTAAAAATCAATACTATAAGTATTCTCTCATGTAAATTGTGATAAACATTTTCCTTT
Source organism: Cryptomeria japonica (assembly GCF_030272615.1). Lineage (NCBI taxonomy): Eukaryota > Viridiplantae > Streptophyta > Pinopsida > Cupressales > Cupressaceae > Cryptomeria > Cryptomeria japonica. The sequence continues at coordinate 172,451,543 of NC_081406.1, read as the reverse complement.
ATTCTTACACATTTGGAGGCATAAGCTAAAGTCTAAAAACTTTGGATTATGGAAATATACTATTTAGATAGTTAGTACTTCAAAATTATTGGGATAGATAAAATAAATTTGATAATGTAGAGAATGTCTAAAAAATTTGAGATGAGTGGATTGATATTGGGTTACATTTGAATCTTTTGTTTCAAATATATTTAATTTTATTTTATTATATTATGAATACAAAATTGACTTACTTGATAAGGATAAATTAGTCATTGTTAGGAAGGTGGTGGTACTATTCAATATTTGAGAGGATGGTTTAAAATTTTATTGGCATGAAACACAATGATGTTATCAAAGGATGTAGTTGCCAATATGGTTTTGTGAAAGTTAAAATATGCTTTCTTTTAAATGATGCTAGCTTCAATCATATGAATATAGATCCTTCCTATGTAGGGTGAAAATGGAATCAAGTAGACTCTGACTAATACCTAATCCCACTGACATTCACACATTGGAGTATAAAAGAGCCTAAGGAAGTGATTCACTTTGACTTCCTCTTGTGAAAGAGAGTCAAGGAATACTTTTAGGACCTTTCTATTCCTTTGTTGATATGAAAGGAAAATGAGTCAAATGTAGGATCCAAGAAAGATAAGCTAGTGAAAGTGTGAGAATGGTTAAGATAACAGTTGATAAGAGAGAAATGCAGAACTCAAACTGAGATACAAAGTACAAATATGGAAAAGGAATTTTGATGTACAAATTTCATTGAAATTTGAGCTTGATTAAGATAGAACAGGGTGCTAGGCATTCTGGACCTTGTTCCTAATCAGAGACAGAAACTGAGGGTCTGCAAATAAGGAGAGATTATTCCCCCTCCATGCACTAAGAATTTAATAATGTTTAGACGTAAACCAAGTAGCTTCAAATTTTAATTGGAACTAGTAAGGGATCCGTTCGGTGCGTTGGGGTATAAACTCAATTAATAGGTCTCCTAGCCTTGAAAACCAAGGTTTGATATACCCGAAGGTATGGAGGAGAGTTATTCCTGAACACTGTCATTGACTTGATTTTCATTAAATCACGTTTATTTTATAGTGGATTGGAGTACTTGGCATTAGGCATTCCAACTTGGATCATTCCCCTCTCACCGACCTTATGGGCTTCTCGGAAGGGAAGGCCCACTAAAGATATGCACTATTGAAAAGGAAAGATGAGTCTATCTTTCTGATCACCTAATAAAGGTGAGAGAATTCTCTCCTATCATAAAAAACACACAAGACATGTTTGTTCATTTCCATTGTAATTAGTCTATGTGCCTAATTTATCAAAAATAAGTGCAAAATACTATGGCTGCAAACAAAGTTAGTAGTTTATATCACATTCTTTGATAGTGAAATGGTTTATAACTCTAGTGTTTCACAGTGAAACAAGCACCTATAAAAACAACAAACTACAACTTAGGTTTGGGAAAATGATAGTCTAGAAGCAAAAATAAGAAATGCAAAATACAACATTGGAAAAATCAATGAAAAACTAAAAATGCTATCAAATTGACCAAGAATGGTATCCAATTAACCAAAAACATTATTCTGAACACCAAGAACTGATGAGGAGTCAACAGACTAGAAGGATAACCTTGAACCAACTAACCTCTAAGGCTCACAAACTCAACCAAATCCCTACTACCAAAGGGTCCTTACACAACACCAAGTCAAGCAATGGTTCAATGACACTAAACAATACCTTGGGAGAATCAAAGGCTCCAATATGTCCACTTAAAAATAACTAACACTCTCAAGTCTTGTGACTATACATACCCTTGCAGTCATATGTGGGCTCCTACTAGGCTTTATGGGTTTGAAAGGCCCAGTTGACCAATTCCATACAAAAAACCTTGGAGGGGTGTTCTCACAACACCTTAACACAAATGAAAAACAATTTCATGGTTTAGACCCACCGAAATACCAATTTTGACTCACTTGCCCAAAACCAGAACCGGTTGCAATTAGGCTCCCATTTGAAGGAATCAATTGATAACTTTTGACACCCTAAGGATCTAGGGAAAAAAATTATATTTTTAGATACCCTTTTGGGAGTTTTCAACAATATCTCAGTTTCTTGTACCAGAAATAGCAATATCACCAGGGAGTTCATTTTATAAACATCATGACCATATTTATCCAAAATATTACAAGGTCCAATCCTTTTCATCATAAACTTGCAATGGATTCCCTTGGGAAACCTATCCTTGCTAAGATAAACCATGACCATGTCATCCACTTGGTACTGACATATCTCCTTCTCTGATCCACTCTTTTTTTAACCTTTTGACTAGTTTGTTGTAAGGTATCTCTAACTTGTTGGTGCATCTCTTTCATAGCCTCTGCAAATTCATCAGCATGTCCACTTCTCTTGTCCAACCCCTAAACATCTCTCAAATCAAAAACTCCTCATGGATGACTACCATACACAATTTCAAAAGGACTCAGCCCTGTACTATTGTTTGTTGAATCATTATAGGCATACTCTGCTTAAGGTATCACCGCATCCCAACTACTTCCATGCTCCTTTATCAAGCATCTAAGAATATTTCCCAAGGACCTATTCACAACCTCAATTTAGCCATCAGTCCGAGGGTGATAGGCTGAGCTAAAAGATAAATTTGTACCCAATTTTTTCCACAAGGTTCTCCAAAAATGCCCTACAAAATTGTTGTCCCTGTCTAATGTAATACTCAAAGGAAACCCATGGATTCTAACAATCTCTCTGAAGAGAAATCCTGCAATATAGCTAGCATCATTGGTGGTTATACAAGGAATAAAGTGAGCCATCTTGTTGAACCTTTCTACCACAAAAAATACATTATCATGACATGTCTTTGTCTTGGGTAATCCCATCACAAAGTCCATACTCAAACTTTCCCATGGTCTACTTGGTATAGGAAAAGGTTGGTACAACCCTTCATTGGTTGAGGCCCCCTTTTCTCTCTGACACATGGTACAACTCTCCACAAAATTTATGATATTAGTTTGCATCCTTGACCAAAAGTGAAATCTCCTAAATAGGTCCAAAGTGACCTCCTAAACCACCACTATGTTTCTCCTTCATTATAGTATCCCTCATTGAACACCTAAGGATACATAATTGACACCCCTTGAACAAAAGACCATCCTACAAGGTGTAGTCAGAAAAATCTCCATGAAAAGAATTTGAAAAATCATAGCATACCTTATATATTTCCTCGAAATCTTGGTCCTCTTCATACAATCCTTTGAGTTCTTCAACACCCATGCTCTACAACTAGACTTCTTGTACTGTTAACACCCTCCTACTTAGAGCATTTGCAACCTTATTAGCTACCCCTCTCTTATGCTTGATGATGAAGGTGTATGCTTGAAAAATTTCAACCCATTTTGTATGCCTATGACTGAGCTTCTCTTGTCCATTCAAAAAACTAAGAGCATGATTGTTAGTATATACAATAAATTCCTTATGAAGCAAGTAATGCCTCCAGTTTTTTAAAGCTTGTACCATGGCATACAACTCTAAATCATATGAGGAATACTTCCTCTTTTCTTAATTTAGTTTTTCACTGAAAAAGGCCACTTGTCTCCCCTCTTGGCTCAATACTGCTCCTATAGCCAACCCACTTGCATCACATTCAATGGTGAAGACCTTACTGAAATCGGGTAATACTAGGACTGGGTACTTGGCAACTTTCTGTTTTAAACACTCAAAACTCTTATCTACTTCTTTGGTCCACACATATTTCACCTTACCACCACCCTTTATGGTTTCCAACATAGGTGCACAAATATGACTATAATTTCTAATGAATTTCCTATAAAAATATTGCAAAACCATGAAAAATTCTTACCTCTCCTATTGCTTAGGTGTAGGCTAGTTCAAAATAGCCTCTACCTTGGAATAATCCATCTTCAAGTCATCCTTAGAGATGACAAAGCCTAGGTAAACCAATTCCTACTTCATGAAGTCACACTTTTCTAAATTTATCATCAACTTCTACTCTTGCAGCCGCTTCAAGACTATCTTCAAGTGTTTCAAGTGCTCCTCCTTTCTCTTACTGAAAACCAATGTGCCATTAAGGTAGACTACCACAAATTTCCCTATAAACTCCTACACCACTTCATTCATTAGTCTCAAAAGTTTCTAGGGGCATTTGAAAGACCAAAAGGTATCACAAGCCACTAATACAACCCTTCATTAGTTTTAAATGTAGTCTTTCATTAATCCCCCTCTATTATCCTTATGTGATGGTACCCACTCTTGAGGTGAATCTTGGAGAAATAGGTAGCTACCCCCAAATAATCCATTAGACCCTCTATCTTAGGAATAGGAAACCTATACCTGATGGTTATCCTATTGATAGCCCTAGAATCAGTGCAAAGCCTCCATTTCCCATCCTTATTTGAGGCTAAAATAGTAGCAACTGCATATGGGCTAAGGGTCTTTCTCACCAACCCTTTATCTAGGAGCTTCTAAATTTGCCTATATATCTCTTCATTCTATTATGGGGTCATTTTATATGTTGCCTTGTTAGGGAGTATTGCTCCTAGTATGAGGTCAATCTGGTGACTAATATCTCTAATAGGTTGAAGAGAATCAGGTATGTCTTCTACATCCACTCCTTTGTACCTCTCTAGCAGCTCCCTGATCTCCTTAGGTTCTACCTCACTCACACCCTTCTTCCTTTATTCCTTGGGCTTCACAATCAAAGAAAAGCCTACCCCACCTTCCTCCTTTACTGTATTTAGGAACTCTTTTTCTCCCACTATCATCACACTAGATCCTACATGTTGTGGGTCCCCTTCTACCACTGACTGTATCCTAAAAGTTAGACCATCCTTTTGGAAAGAGTAATCATTATTTTCTCCATCATAATGAGCATTTCTTTCAAACTGCCATGGTCTGCCAAGCAAAACATGGCAATCATCCATTGGAAGGATGTCACACAAAATTTAATCCTTATACCACCCAACGCTAAGCTCTACCCATGCTTATTCATTTATGAGTATGTGTTTCCCTTTGTTCAACCAACTGACCCTATATGGAAAACTATGGGGTATCCTCTCCAAGTTCAAATTTTTTACTACTTCCAAAGATACAATGCTATTAGTAGACCCTGAATATATGATAACTTTACAAACCTTACCTTGAATCTTGTAGTTGACTCTAAACAAAGCCTTTACTTGGGGTGGCCTAGTCTTCACTAGTTCTTTTAGTAGTGTCCTTTTGATCATCAGGTTCTCTCCCATCTCTGATGTCAAATTCACTTCAGGAGATGTCACATTCCTTGCATCTTCTTGAGTCAAAGTGGTTCTCCTCTCACCACCCTAAGAAGTTGAGGCCTTCTCTGGACACTTGAAGATTGGGTGCCACATTTGATTGCAGTTATAGCATCTAATACTAGAGAACTTGGATCCTCTCCTGGATCTATTTGTCCCACCTCTTCCATTAGGTCTTCTCCCATGGTATTCTTCTTTGCTAATTGACTCCCCAACTTTCTCTCCTTGGCTAGAATCACCACTAGTCCTTTGGTTAGGACTTCTTCCTCCAAAAATGCCTATGCCTCTGAAACTTCTCCCTCCTTTACCTCTATTACCCTACTCACTTCTTTTTATTTTCTCTTCTTCTCTTAGGGCCAATTGTAAACACTTGTTCACTGTCTTCGGTGCCAAGAAGATAATCTCATCTTGGATGTTCATCCTTTGGCCGTTCAAGTACCTACCCACTTTCTATGATTCCTCTTCTCATGTCTTTGATCTAAGACTGGGTTTAGGAAACTCCTTCGTATATGCATTCACATCAAGGTCTCTATGTTTGAGGTTTTCAAACTTTTTATACATCTGCACTTCATAGTCAATAGGCATGAATTGTGCCTTGACTTTAGCTTTCATTCTTTCCCAGGAGGTCATCATACTCTTTCCCTCCTTAACTCTGTCGTCTTGTACATAGTTCCACCATTTAAGAGAAGACCCCTTCAACCTTGTTTTTGCCAAATTAACTCTCTTACCTTCAGGGATTTCTTTGTACTCAAAATGATTGGTCAATGCCTCAATATAGTCTATCACCTCTTCTTCTTCCATACTTCCACTATATATAGGCATCAATGGTGTCCCTATTAATTGACCTTGAGGCATCTACAAATTCCCTCTAATCTGTAGGTATCTACTCTACCCACTTAGGGGCTTCCCCATCTTCTTTATCCCCTTCTCATCAGTGTCACTTCCATCTTCCTTATCCTTACCCTTAGTATTTTTCAATTCTTCAAGCTTGGACTCAAGCATCTCTTCAATCAACTTCTTCACCGCATCTTGTGACATACTCTTGGGAGGCATTTCCTTAGCCCCTATTTCAATCTCTTCCTCTAACATACACTGAGACCACACCACCCAAGTGATCTTCAAAATCCTACTCTGATACCAATATGATGAGGAGGCAACAAATTGGATGGATAACCTTGAACCAACCAACCTCTAAGGCTCACAAACTCAGCCAAATCCCTACTACCAAATAGTCCTTACACAACACCAAGTCAAGAAATGGTTCATTGACACTAACAATACCTTGGGAGACTCAAAGGCTCCATTATATCCCCTTACAAATAACTAACACTCTCAAGTCTTGTGTGACTACACATACACTTGCATTCATATGTGGGCTCCTACTAGACTTTGGGGATTTGAAAGGCCCACTTGACCAATTCCATACAAAAAACCCTTAGAGGGGTGTTCTCACATTACCTTAACATAAATGAAACAAAATTTCAAGATTGAGACCTACCAGAACACCAATTTTAACTCACTTGCCCAAAAACAAAACCAGTTGCCATTAGGCCTCCATTTGAAGGAATCAAGTGATAACTTTTGACACCCTGAGGATCTAGGAAAAAAAATTATATTTTCAGATACCCTTTTGGGATTTCTCAATAATATATCAGTTTTTAGTACCAGACCAACTTGCAGGCATCCCAATCTATACTGCACTAACAAACCTAATACGGCTATTAGACCTATTTGACTGAACGCCTTCCACAAACTGGTTTGGTTCTCCTAATTGGTGACAATCACTAACCATGAAATGCTATGTAAACCTCCAAAGTACTCTTCTACCACATTCAAACCCCTTTCAAGTGCTCTACCACTCAATTCTCACGTACTACACTCATCAAGCTGGTCTATCACATAAAGATGTCAGACCTATGGTTAGTTCTCCATCCGCCTCGCCTTGCTATTTTCTCTTAATGGCTTTTGGAACTGACATATGATACAGTGGCCTATCATCTCATATAATGACAGAGTGTTAAGTTAAGGATTGATAGGCCAAAACCCATTATTACAGTCAAACCCTAGGGGTTTGAGGGTTTTAGGCTACCCGATAGAGATTTTTTTGTAGAATGGGGCAACGATCACTTCAAGACTTCACACCGAATGCAAAAAAAAGGTAAAATGATATATTTTTAGGATCTATGTCATGAGAATTATTGCCAATCCACCTGCAGTATGCAATCAACAAAATTTAGATAGTTTCCTGAGTTTCCAACAGTTTTGATGCTTCAATTTCCTTTCCAAATAAACCAAAATCAACCCACTTACGTATTCTGGTGTTTGGAGTCCTTAAATTTGTCACCACAAACTAACACAACCTCCTCCAACCATTTTTCAAACTGAACGAACCGTTTGAGAATCACAACTTACAAAAAGTGCAAAATTGTCATGACAACAAATTGACAATATGACATTTTTTGCATTATTTAACCAACTTAGACTTCTAACTATCATAGTCCCCCAAAATAATTACATTTGATTCTAAAATATCAAAAAAATGACTCAAATAAACCTTTGGCCACTTGATACCTCAATTTAGACCATTGTGACCCTTATTGACTCAATTTGCTCTACAAGACCCTAGGTGACAATTTGAACCATACATGGACAAACTTGTCACACTCCTATGATATTGAAATAGAAAAAGGACCTATGGGGTCTTATTACATTCATCTTAGACTAATATAAAATCATCTTGTCTTTGGCTCATTCCTTCATAGGTAGGTGCTCCTGCACAAAGAACACTGCCAAATTGACCAAGAATGCTATCAAAATGATTGAGAATGCTACTAAACTAACTAAGAATGCTATCGGAAAGACCAAGAATGTTGCAACACATACTAGAAACACTAAGGTATAGATTGAAAATGCTAAAGTAAAGAAAAACATAAAAATAGAGTTGAGAAATATCCCATAAACACCATTTGAGGTGCTAGAATGCTACAATAGAGGTCAAGAACACGAATCTGGAACCTAAGAAAGCTAATCTATGTGCCAAAAGAGATAATCAACCCATAAATGAGATTTCTTGCAAGAAAAATTGTTAAATATCAAAGGAGCTAGGCCCCATGGTGGGCGCCAATTAATGTGATGCTAAAAATATGGTTAAATGAAAGCAAGCATACACATAGATGAGACAATATAATGAAATTACAAAGTAAATAAAAAATAAACAAATAAAAACTAAATATTTCTTTGAGATGTCCCATATTCCTCTATTCTTGAGGACCTTGAAGGTTGAAGAATTGTTTGCTCTCAGCAGAGCAATGACCTCCAAAGTGGCAACTCAAGAGTTGAGTAGCTACTTCATGATTAAGTAAATGATATGAAAATCTTATAAATGATATGAAATGCTTCTAAATGATGATATTCGAACTAAGAGAGGCTAAAATTCTTAGTAAAATATACTATAATGTAGATGCATGAAACTTGGATCTAGAGAATGAGAAATGAGAGCTCTATTTATAGGGAAAACAGGGCAATGAATGGTTTAGATTGAATAATCTCACCAAGGGCTAGGATTGAAAGTTATCAATCCATGGGAGGAATTCAATCCAATCCCAATTTGATAAATTTCACCTTGAGAGGGATTGAGAGAAGATGGAGGTTACCTTAGGAGGTAAGGTTGAGTTAACCATTAATGGGAGATAAATTTGTAAGATTATTTTCCAAATTTAGGGAACCTTGCTGGATAAATGAAATTCATTTAAAAGACTTTCTTCCAAATTTTAAAAGTGACCTCCTCAAATTTGGGGAAAGGATATGATTAAGTGGGTGAGGGAAAATAGTTAATTTTTGTAAAATAAAAGATTTATTTTAGCCAAAATAGGGGATGCAACTTGTATTTGTAGGATTTTGCAAGTGGGGGGATTTTAAATAAAGTTTGATTTATTTAAAATGCCAAAGGGGTTTTTAATTAAATAAATAAGTTTTATTCAATTAAATGGTTAGAGGGGATTTAGTAAAACCTTAGTTTAATTAATGGGTTAGGCTAGAAGGAATGGATTTTAATCAAGTGTTTAATTTGATTAATAGGCTGATAAAGATATTAACTAAACCTTAGTCTAATTAATAGACGAATAAATGATGATTAAATGAATAAAATTCATTTAATTAGTTGTGAAACTTTTACGTGTCTACAAAGTCTAATGTGAGATATATCATGGTAATATTTTCATTAATTTCATGTGTCTACAAAATTAATCTATCAGAAAGATATTCTACGACAAGAACATTCTATTCCAATATTGTCTTTTCAGAATATTTTTAGAACCCTTGTAAAATGACCCTGAATTCCCTTTTATAGAAAAATAAGGGAGCAACAAAGCTTTAGGCCAATTTTCCACTTGTCACATTTTCAAAACAACTAGATTTACCAAATGTATCTTTTAAGACTCAAAATTCTAGTGTATAGAAATATTAGAGTTGATTAACCTTTCATGATTTGATCTCTTATCATGAGGAAATAGATACTAGGCAATTAGTGACCAAAGGAAACAAGAAAGACTAAATATAAAAGAACAAGAGACTAAAAATTGGTTAAAACAAAAGAATATAACTAACTAAAATTCTTAGGGGAAGGAGATTTGTGACTCTTCTAAACCTTAATGATGACCTATGATCAATGATTTGGCAGAGTCTTCATTTATATTTTTAGTTGTCCTTACAAATCAGTTACTTCCTCAACTGCTTTAACAACACAATGTTTCTCATGCCAACTATGGACTTCAAAACTCTTAGGCCAATCAAATTGTTTGATAATTTTTACCCTGCTAGGAGACTCTTTGTACTTACTATCCACCACCAATTTCACATCTGTAATAAACTTCACATAGACAACATCGGTTGAGATAAATTTATCTATAAAAGTGTAATAAACAGGTTCAACAAGGTAATCTCCATCTCCCATTTTTTGGACAACTATGTCAACAATACCCTCATATTCTTTTTTACAGTCTTGAAAAGGCTTTAATTCTAATCTTTCATTGCACAAGGTAGGTAAGTCCAATGTTGCAGTTCTTTGAACACTCGTATTTTCTCTTTCATCACCTTTTATCTACCCTCAAGATACTGAATTTCATTAACCATCAAATCATAAGTTTTGCATACATTTACAATTTGTTGAGGAGGATTTGACATATATAAAGAGGTTACTCTGAGGATTTGAATCTTGGGCCCTAATGGCCTCCAAGATTCATAGAGTTGTCTTAACTCCTGTAAAGCATTTTCCAAATGAGAAATACCTTCAGAGAGGATAAGGAAACATCTATAAACATCTTCCAACTTATCTAAAGTAGATTTCAAAAGATGGGAGAGAGTTCCCCTTTGCAACTATGACTACCTTATCTTTTACAATTGTATTCACCTAGAATACCTCTTCCTCTTTCAATTTTAAATGATGTTATACATAATAAAATCCCCTTTTCAAAGTGGTTAACTCATCTAATATGGATGAAGATTCACCATGCTGAGTTATAACAATAGGTTCAAAAGATCTGATTGCAAGGCCATTTCTTAATCGAGCATTTTCTACTAGAGATTTAGTGTACAAAACATGTATCTCCATTCTCTCTCTAGAGGGAAATGATTTGATATCATATACCCTAATAAGAACATATCACATGCTAGGAAGTATCATATCACTGGCTAGGAAACATCATATCATGTGTAGTCATATATCTGTTGCCTTATTTGATCTAATAAGAACACATTTTCCAAGTTCCATCGAAGGACCAATAACATTCCAATTTCCTTTAGAACTTTCCTTGCTTCATCAGGAGTGAGATGATACAAATTATTATCTTCAAGAGTTGAATTCTCTAGTAGTCCTCTTTTAGATCCTTTTACTTTTAACTATAAGGCTTTGAATTATGGCCTCTTGACAAAACTATCATATACCATGATTGCGTGACAAGAAATGGCCCATTCATCCTCACACTCTTCAATAGGGATTTCTCTATTAAGTTTTGTGACATGGTTGAGCTCCTCTCTTATACATTCATTCCTTTGGGGTAAGTTTAGTGGTTTCTCAACTTCTTCCTCATAAATATTCAATTTCTATAGGACACTCACAACTTCACTAGTTTCTCCCTTTGGAGTATATTCTTCATGATGTGCCAATGGTGACCCTATGTGTTCAACCTCTATCTACATCTCAACCGGTGAATGATTTATTGATCCTTGAATTAATGGTGCTTGGGCTTCTTCATACCCTTTCTCTTGCTCCCTCAACTCATTATTTCCTTCATAAATTAGTTGGAAATTTTTCAACATAATCTCTATTCTCCTTACTTATTTCTTTTCATTGTTATAGAACACATGAAATTTGGGGTGTTGTTTTCTCATTTCATTTTCAATCTTAAGAAGGATAGCCCACTTTTTGCTTCTTTGAATGACAAGAGTAGTGTCAACACAATTTATTATCACATCCTCATGCTAATCTACATCATGTACAAAACTACAATTATTCAAATGCTTACTCTTGAGCCAATCCATAAGACCCTCAAGATCATAATTTCTTCAAGTCCCAAATTTTAGACCATATCTTCTAATGATGTAATTTTGCAATCTATCCAAGACCTTGTCGCTAATGGAAAACTCACCAAACTAGGTTGATCGTGGGAGGGAAGATCCCTTCCTATGATCAAACATATACATCTTTTCCATCTATAGGAACTGCTACATAAATTGAAGAAAAACTAACCTTGGGGAAACACACATTGGTAGTTGATGAGGTGGTTGCAGACAACCATATACCCTCATAAGAGTATAATTTTAGAATAAAAAATAATAACAAATGTTAAAATTACCCTCATCATCAATCTTTATATCTTTTTGGTCTCAAGAAGTCCATAACTTTCGTTGGTATCTGTGAGATTTTGCCAAGATCAAGAGCTCAATGAAAAGTACAAAACAGAGAGACAAAATATAGGACAAGAATAAACTATATTCTCATCAATAGATAGATGATCAAAATATTAAAAATGTGTTACATACAATGTAGATGAGTCTGCATATATAGGCAATGCAATATGGATATGTGAGCACACAAACATGACATGTGGCTCAATAAGAAACAAGGGTAGGTAGGAAATAGGTGTGGTAGGTAGGAGAAACAATAAAATATTTCACATGAGCTGGATCACCCACCAAAGGTGGAATTATCACTCCACAATAAGTGCATATGGTAGAGTATACTTAACAAGATCACACCATAAAAGGTGGAAATTCTCCTACACACACTATCCCAGTGTGGTACAAACACCCAAGTGTCTCATACCCAAACTACTATGAAATGCATTAAAACTTAAGTAAGGTGTAATAATATCATGATGAATAATTATTTACACCAACACCCCCCTTAAGTGAAACTTAGGGGAATGCACTTATGTCTACAATGCAACTAAGCAATGCAAGATGGGTCCCAGCTATGAGGCCATGTTAGGTGCCCATGTACAAAGGCAAATGCATGCAAACCAATGCAATGAAATATCTCACAAAGTGGAGAAAGAGAGAAAAAACTAATGGGAAAAAACCCTCCCCCAAAAGAGGGGTGAAAACTATACAAGAGAACTCTCATAGAAGTATGTGAGGAAGAAAACCCCATGTGAGGAAAAAGTCCCCCCCGATATGAGAGAAGAAGAGAAGATAGATAGTCCCCCCTCAATCTAGAATCAACACCAATGATAGAAGCTCGAGAATGATTGAAGAAACTACTCCATGAATGTCAAACAACATTCCTCCCCTTAGGAATAAACAAAACCAAAGGTGTATCCATGAAGTCTCCTCAATCATGAAGGGAAGAAGTAGGAAAAAACCTCATCATGAATGAAGTCTCTGAAAATTGCTCAAGTGTCCCTATATCGATGCTGAAAGATACCCCCTCCAAAGGCAGTGAACTACTCCACATTGCTGATAAAGTTACTCCAAGATCTAGTGGAGACGAATGTAGAACATGTCCCAAAGACTCACATGTCTCCTCTCAGCATAAAGAGACCTCTTCCAACTGCTATACATAAGTATCCACAATCATACCAACCTCAAAAGAATGATCATGTAGAGAATAAACAAGAGGGTCAAAGTTTTCCCTTGCAATAATCGAAGAAGGATCATCTTCATCAAAAAGAACATAAATATAATCAATAATGTATCCCAAATTTGTAATGTAGAATTCCACAAACAAACCTGCAATGTCTATCAAGTAATCATCCCATGAAACTAAAGTTGCAAGACAATGAATATTATATTGTACTGAATCACATGAAGGATAAACTATTGCACTATCTGCATCATCAGGTGCAATAGGTGATGTGATATCAATAGGAGGAGATGAAACACAAGGCTCAAGAACGGGGTCACATGTGAGAATCCCCAAGTTCAAGTACCCAAAGTTCTCCTCAAAATATGAACCATCACAAGAAGTGTGATCATCATTTATAGAATCATCATATATGAAATCATCCTCATCAAAAAAATCTGAAAAGGAGTATAACCAAGATTCATGATCAACCACCCCATTCGTAATGATAGATCTAGTCTCCAAGTCTCTAATGAAAACTGACTCAGGTGTGAACTCCACAACTCTCGTAGTTGCGCCATGTGTGATTTGATAGATGGAAAGGAGATTGTTTGTTAAATGGGGTGCATACAACACATCATTGAAGGAGTTATCCCCAATGGCAATAGATGCTTTCCCAATCACATCCATGTATGTATGATTGCCCATCAAAATCTATGGCATGTTGCAAGGCTAGAATGAAGGGAACATAAACTGCAAAGATGCCATATGATGAGAAACCCCTGAATCATGACTTGTAGTAGCACAAAGAGATTTTTATTTTCTTGTCCCAAAAGAGTGAGTCTTCCCACTTGTAGAAGCCATGAATTCTTTCCCTTTTCCTTTTGATTGTGAGGAAGTGGAAGTTGATGAATCATCCTTCTTGTAGGCATTAGGTAGATCAATGTTGTTCTTTTTAAGGATGTGTGAGAGCTCATCAATCTTCTTAGAATGGTAATGATGCTCCTCATGACCAAAATTTTTACAATAGGCACAAGTAGGTCTCTCCCTCTTTAGTGAATTGAACTTCTTGGAAGAGGATGAATCTCCTTGTTGTGGAGAAGGTGATGCTTTATCCTTAGGCTTTGATTGCCATTTCTTGTTTTTAAGTTATCCTTTCCTTGATTTCCTTTGTTCCCTTGATTTTCCACTAATGCTTGAGACTTAGAAGCCTTAAGAATGCCCATGCTTATCAACTTAGTTTTTTCCATCATCAACATTTTGACAAAAGCATCAAATGTAGGAATTGTGTAGCTTGAACCCATTGTCATCCTATGGGTTTGGAAACTAGAAATAGATACTGCATATTCTTGTGGAAGTTGATGAGCTTAAAATATGCTCATAATTTGGATGTTATGATAAACTTTTAAATGCCTTTACTTTTGTTATTTCATGGATGTTCAGACCTTGTTGATACCTTTTTGGGATATCCTGTAGCAAGATACTTTTATATTCCTGCAGCTCATTGTGTTGACTTGATTGCATTTATTGCCCCGTTGACTCCCTAAAATGACTGATATATCGTATACAGTTTTTGAATGATGAAGTAGGTTTAAAATGTGTGATTAATGAATAGATATCATGTATGTGCCATACACCTTTTCTGTTGCCTATTACCTTTTGTTACGCAGGTTTTTGAAGAACGATCGAGTCAAGCGCAGCCAATCTCAGCCTTGCAGTAAAGTCCATTTCCTGCATGACTTCAAGGGAGCTTCGGCGAAGACTCTTTGACCGAAACCATGGGAAAGAATTTTAATGACAGTCAATCTGGAAAGAGTGGAGCGCTAGATTCTCTCTAGATCGGGTTGAACACATAAATTCATTTATGAAGTTTGTTCCTTGATTCGGAGATATATTTTACTTCCACATCTTTCTTTGATGGGGTTAGTTAGTTAGTTGCTCTCCTGTTTTTAAATAAAGTTCTCCTCCTGTGAGAGAAGAAAGGGAGAAGAGAGTTAGAAGAAGATAGAATCAGAGTAGTAGATATCATGTAAGAATCAATATGATAATGAAAGACAGAATCTGTTTAACCAGAGACAGAGTTTGTTGTTAGTTTCCATATCAACAAAACAATGTATATCATTCTGTTTTTATGAATAAAGTTCAATGAAGTTCTGAGTTTAGCATCTACGTAATCAAGAGATGCTTGCTAAGGGGGCCCACTTAGTAGGTATCTATAGCTAGTTAGTTAGTTGTTCTTTCTTGTTAAGCTTCAGTTTGCTTTCATCTTTAAAGTTTTTATACAAACTCAGCTTTACATTGCTCCTGTAGCACAAGGAATCCATCACTGTGCCTGTTCCTGCAGCATAAGGCCAGTTCATAGTTTGTGTTTCAGTTGTAGTTATCATGGTTTCTATTTTAATCAAATCATAGCTGAGTTAAAGAGCTTTGCATTACCTTCCTGTAGCATAGGTAGAATTTCTTTTCAGTATGTATTTCTGCTAAAATTTGATCAAAATGAGTTCCTAGTGCATATATTTTGCTGCGCCATTTAAAGTATATGTCCCCTGGTTTGACAAGTAAATAAACATCTACAGAGAGAGATATTGGTCACCTGTTGGAATGCCCAATTCCCAGGAAAGGTTTTACTGTGATTTTCAAATCCTTTTGTGGGCGCGACCATTTTTTGGTGCCATTACCGGGGATGGCATCTAGCTAGTAGTTTATCAGAAGTCATTTTTGGCATTAATTTAGCTTGTTAGTAAAATTTTCTAGATCCTTCAAGCCACTATTCATTATATTGCATGCATAGAAGAAGAAGAGACACCCTAGGAAGGTTCCTCCCTGAAAATCTATTTATTGAACTACCATTTGACCTAGCTGACAATGAACCTGAGGAAAATCCATTCGCTCTGTTATTCCAGCAACCAAACATGGCAAATAATCCACCTAATAATCCACCTCTTGCATTTGAGTTTCCCATTGTTCCCCAGGGAGATACTGACAATCTTAAAAACATTCCCTCTTCTTTGCTTCCAAAGTTTTATGGCCTAGTCACAGAGGACCCAGAAACCTTTCTGTTTGAATTTGATGTCCTTTGCCGCAGTTATGACTACAACACAGACGCTTATAAATTGAAGTTATTTCCTTCCACCTTGAAGGAAGGAGCTCTCAGATAGTTCATGAGTCTAGGAAGAGGTGTCATCGATAGTTGGGAGGTCATGCAGATGAAATTCCTTGAAAAGTATAAGGAATATTGTAAGAGTGCCAGCAAAGGTGATGATATATTCTGAATTCAGCAAAAGGACGATGAAAGTCTAGAAGATTATATTTCCAGATTCTTGTTTTCACTACAGAGGAACTCAAACCATACTCTCAATGAGGACTCTCAGAAACTACTGTTCCTAAAGAGAATCAGTGATGCTTGTATAGACGCCCTGGACCTGATAGGAGGAGGTGATATAACCCAGGTGCCTTGGGATGATATAACGAAAATATGTCTTAACTACTCTCGAGCAATAGTTAAGAAAGGTCGAGGTCATCATGCTACAATAGGGAAGTCTTCTTCTGGTGGAGTTTCCCGAATGGAGATAACAAATTTGCTATCTGACTTCAAGCAGGACATCATTAATAATATGGCTACGCAACTGGACACTATGCAAGCTCGGAAGAAACATGAGGAGGCTGACATAGTTTTGGCCAAGTTCTGTCCATACTGCAGACAAAAGAAGCGTGACTATAGATGCAAGATGGTGGCTAATTTGGAAGCCAAACAACTACCTACTGACTTCAAGCTAGTAGAAGGAGATGATGATCAAGTGTTCTTTGTTGCACAAAGGAAACCATGGGCCCAAAGACAAGGTATGCCTCAAGACCCTTTAACTTTTGGTAATTCCTATTCTGGATATAATAATCAATGGCAACATGCATATGGACCACCACCACCCTGGAATCCACCTCAACCAAATTGGCCTAATTATCAGAACCAGCAATGGCAATCCCCTCAAGGAGGATGGTAGCAGCCATAAGGGCAATGGACCCCACCTTCAGGAAATTGGCAACAAAATTCTCAATGGCGAGGCCCTCAGCAATGGCAAAACCAGTCCTCTGGATTCCTGCAGCTTCCATAGCCACAACCACAAGCCCTTATGCCGCCTCCTGCAGTAACTGCCACAAATCCTGGACCTCCAAAACAAATGCCTATGCTTGCCCAGCCGTTGCCCAATCCCAATAATAAGCAATAGCAGCAGCCTCAACAGCTTGCGTATCTTGCTGAAGCCAACCAATATCAGGCTTATGCCTTAAACGTTAATGACATCCATTTGAGGTCTAGAACTACTCTACCTGCTCCAAAACCACCTCTGATTATTGAAATATCAGATCCTCCCCATGAAGAATCTACTGCACCTGTTGTTCCTAAAGAGCCTGTTCTGCAAAATCAAGACAACCCACTTTTTCCTCAGAGGTTGCAAAGTACTGCATATAAACCCATGGAAGAACCCACTTTTGACATTATGGATCAGCTCAAGATTGTGCAGATTCAAATTCCTTTATTTCAGGCTATTAAAGATATTCCTATTTTTGGAAAAGCTATTAAAGAAGCCTATTTGAAGAAGCCTGGATGAAAGAAAAAGGATCCTCAAATAATTCATGTATTAGGGAAATTGGCTGATATAATGTTGGGAAATGTAGTTATTCCAAAGTATATTGACCCTGGAAGTCCTGTAGTGTAGATAAATGTAAATGGCCAAGTTGTAAAAAATATTTTGATTGATTTAGGTGCTGCCATTAATGTCATGACAAAGCATACTATGGACTCCTTGAACATTTCAAACATTAGGTCTACACCCACAGTTCTGCAGCTTGCAGACAGCTCCACAGTTAAACCTGATGGGATAGTAGAGGATGTAATTGTCATTCTTGAATCTTGGGAGTATTCTGCTGATTTCACAATATTATCAGTTAAGGCAACTTTAGGAGGGTATCCAGTTATTCTTGGTAGACCATGGTTAGCAACTGCTGATGCTTTTATAGGATGCCGTTCTGGAGATATGACCATTTCTGATAGGCAGTCCACAAAGAAATTGGCTCTGTATCTGCCTGCTAGACCTCAACTAGATTTGTCCCAACCTGTTTGGCCAAATGTGGGGGAGCAAATTGAAGAAGCCAATTGTTTGGCTCAATTAATGATGATTCAAAATGACTCATTCTCACAACTTTAGAGTGAAGATGCCTTGCTGTTTAAAATTCTACAGTACAACTCTGATACGGGTAATTCATCTGATCCAAATGGTACTCATTTACAATGTTTCCTGCAGCAACTAGATTCTAAAAGTTCACTGCCTAAACTTCTAGTGATTTTTCATAATTTGCTTCTACAAGAGGTACAAACATTACCTGTAGACTCTATGAGTAATCTCATGGAGCAGATAGAATTGTCTCAAGGTCATTGTTTGAATATCAATAACAAGCTGTCACAGTCTCAACAGGCTGACCTATTAAAAATGCTACAGGAACATCATAAAGCTTTTGCATGGGAATATGGGGACATGCAAGGAATAGATCCTCGAGTTTGTACTCATAGGATATATATCAAAGAAGATTGTTCACCAATTAGACAACCTCAAAGAAGAGTAAATCCAACACTTAGAGAAATAGTTAAAAGTGAGCTTCAAAAGTTGTTTGATGCTGGTTTTATTTATTCAATCTCTGACAGTCAATGGGTTTCTCCATTAGTCATTGTCCCCAAGAAAGGTGGAAAATGGAGAGTATGTGTAGATTACAGAGAATTGAATAGTGCCACTAAAAAAGATCACTTTCCACTACCTTTTGTAGATCAAGTACTAGACTCACTGTCTGGCAAAAGATATTTTTCCTTTTTGGATGGTTACAGTGGGTACAATCAGATAAAAATTGCCCCTGAAGATCAAGATAAGACTACTTTTACCTGTCCATGGGGAACATTTTCTTATTCGGTCTTGCCTTTTGGCCTATGCAATGCGCCAACAATATTTCAGAGAGCAGTAATTAGTATCTTTGCTGATATATCTCATGAATGTATGGAGATTTACATGGATGATTTCACTGCCTATGGAGTCACATTTGAAGAAGCACTGGTAAATTTAGAAAAAGTATTGAAAAGGTGTAGAGAGCAAAATTTGTCTCTAAACAGTGAGAAGTGTTTTCTAATGATGGAAGAAGGTATTGTTCTAGGTCATTATGTTTCAAAGAATGGAATTTAGGTCAACCCTGCTAAAATTGAAGTAATTCAGAATTTACAAAATCCTGCAAAACAGAAAGATGTCAGAAGTTTTCTTCGTAATGTAGGGTATTATAGAAGGTTTATAAAAGACTTCAATAAAATTGTCAGTCCACTTTATGCTTTGTTAACAAAGGATTCCCAATTTGAGTGGACAGAGGCCTATGAAAAATCCTTCCTACAACTAAAGGACTTGCTTGCTAAAGCCCCTGTTCTTCAAGGTCCAAAATGGAATTTGCCTTTTCACATACATGCTGATGCTTCTGACCTTGGCATAGGAGTAGTTCTGAATCAAAAAGAAAATTCAGTTGAACATGCTATTTACTTTATCAGCCAGAACCTTCAAGGTCTTGAGCTCAACTATACTATCACAGAAAAGGAGTTGCTTGTAGTAGTGTATGATTTGAATAAATTTAGGCATTATGTCACAGGTTATCAGATATTCATCCATACTGACCATGCAGCAATCAAGTATTTGATGAACAAACCTGCCATCTTTGGTAGGTTGGCACGTTGGCTCTTGTTGTTACAAGAGTTTGACATTTCCATAATTGACAAACCAGGGAGAGCTAATGTTGTAGCTGACTTTTTATCAAGACTTCAATCAGCTGCACCTGTTGAACATGAGATCATTGATGATAGGTTCCCAGATGAACACTTGTTTTCCATCACTACACATATACCCTGGTATGCAGACATTGCCAATTATCTAGCAGCAAACAGAATACCAGACCACTTTTCTCTAAAAGAAAAGAAATTGTTAATAGAGAAAAGTTTTAACTTTTCCTGGATTGCAAATAGTTTGTTTTATACTAGACCTGATCAAGTAATGCGAAGATGTGTAAGAGAAGACAAAACTTATGACATATTGCATGCTTGCCATGATGAACCATGTGGAGGACATTTTGCAGCAAAAAGAACATCAATGAAAGGTCTTACAACAGGGTACTACTGGCCAACATTACATAAGGATGTTGTGGCCTATACAAGAAAATGTGACAGATGCCAGTGTATGGGAAGACCAACTAAGTCCGATGAAATGCCACTATATCCGCAGATAATAGTCACCCCTTTTGATAAATGGGGGATGGATTTTGTAGGGCCAATTGATCCACCATCAAATGGAAAGTCATACATTCTAGTTTGCACGGACTATGTAACAAAATGGGTCGAGGTAACATCTATGACTCATGCCCGAGATAACAAAGTTGCTGAGTTTCTATATGAATAAATTTTCACAAGATTTGGGGTTCCCAGAGAGCTTGTAACCGATCAAGGAGCTCAGTTTACGTTGAATTTGATCACTGCACTAATGAATGACTATAAAATCAAACATAGGAAGTCCAACCCTTATCACCCTCAAGCCAATGGTCAGGCAGAGGTAACAAATAGAGAAATTGAGGCGATCCTCATAAAGATAGTGCAGATCCATAGAAAAGACTGGAGCAATAGACTTCTTGAAGCAGTTTAGGATTATAGAACTATATGGAAAACAACAATGGGGTTTACACCTTTTGAGTTGCTTTATGGGAAAACAGCCATGTTACCCATAGAATTTGAACACAAAACTTTTAGGACAACTCTTGAACTCAATATAGACATATCTGAAGCACAGAAGGACAGTCTCCTGCAACTAAATGCTTTGGACGAAATGAGAAAAGCTGCCCTGCAGCATACAGAAGCAATCCAACAGCAAAAGAAGAAATGGCATGATCAGCACATCAAAACCAGGAAATTTTTTGCTGGAGATTGGGCTCTGTTATATGATTCCAGATATCAAGAAAACCAAGGTAAGCTCACAACATGTTGGCTTGGCCCCTATAAAGTTGAAAATGTGTTCGACAATAGAGTTGTACAGCTGGTAACAATAGACCCAGTCCGCTTCAAATTGCTAGTGAATAGCCACCGACTCCGGTTATACCACAAACTAGTCTCCAAGGAAGAATTCATGCAGCAGTTCGTTCAGATTCCTCCCGCTACTTTTCCTGCAGCATTACCGTAATTTTCAAAAAAAGCATGCCCATAATAAAGGTTTTCTTTTTACAAAAGGAAACCCCTTTTTCTCCATTCTCATTTATCGCCCCCATTTCACTTCTTTATCTTCTGTCCATCCATTCCATCCGTTCATTTCATCCGCCCATTTCACCCATCCACGTCATCCGTCCGTATCAGACTTAATTAAGATATCTTTCCCACTTGTCAATTCATGCAGACGCTGTCATCTTTCTTCACACGTACGTGCAATTATCAAAGGTATGCCATATCTTTTCTTATCACATATTTGATTTATTTCATTCTATTCATTTACTGCTATACATGTACCGATCATTATTACCCAAATCTCTACCTGTTCTTTACGACATATGAGGACACATGTCATACTTTAAGTAGGGGGTGGGGAAATCCATCTTTTAAAACCTGTCTTTTCACCGCTGGCATAACTGCAAAATAATCTTTCTTTAATACTTTTCTGGTACTTTCCAAATATGATCGCATGTCTTTCTTTATTGCATAATTACGATTAAGACTGCTTGTTCAAAAAGTTCATTTTTAGAAAAGAAAGAAATGTGACGGCACGAAAGAGGAAAAACCAGAGTAGAAAGGGAAGCAGAGAATTTGAATCTTCAAGCAAGGAATTGAGTTCAACTAAAGGAAAACTACAAACATGGGTGGTTAGTTGGTGCGACATGAACCTGTGGCTCATGAAATATTATTGCAAAATCCGCAAACAGTCCATGCATTCAGCCTCTATGGATGGTCAAATTATTTCTTGAGCTTAAATGATTTTGATGAGGAGGCTGTTGGAGAATTTTTGAGAACCCTTTCTGAAGGGGAAGCCACCGTATGGGGTCTAACGGTTGTTGCAGCCGAAAACAGAATTGATGAAGTAACTGGGCTTCCAGTCGTTGGAGAAAACTTTTCTTCAGACGTTGCAGCTGCAAGGGCTGAGTTTTCAATGCCTACTGATGGACCTCTGGAAGTCTCCAAGCAGGGATGCAAACGCGTATCGTTGCCTCCTCCTTATTCAGAGTATGCTACTTACATAATCAGGTATTTAACCTGTGAAGGCCGTTTTTCCTATCTGCATTCTCATCATTTTAAATTATTAAGCCATATGAGGCATGGGTTAGTTATAAATGTTCTGAATTTCTTGTTAAAATTTTTAGAACACAGTGCCCACAGAACTCAACAGGGGAAAGATAATTCTGTCGCTCATCATGGACTTATTAAATTACTGATTAAAGCTAATTGGGAAACAGTTACATTGCAAACCCTGACTTTCCGATACATAGCCCAGACTGACATGCAACAAAGTCTATGGGAAATAGAAAAGAAGAAATTGAAAAAGAAAATTGAAAGTTAGAAGCAGGAAATTGCTGAGTTGAAAGCAAAAATGGACGAAATGTTAAAAGTAACTGGTCAGATTATGGAATGTAGACCACCACCCAGAGTTTATGCTCTGTGCCTTAAAGAACAATTTTTATGGTTCCAATTGATGAGAATTTTCAGAAACCAAGATCCTATAATTCATACTGCCAAGGAATTCTATGAAGCATACTAGGCAGCCCCTAACTGGTTAAGGAATTCTCTCTGTGAATTCTATTTGCATGGCTTTTTAATACCATTTGAAACATAATGGAATCCTCTTCTATATATTGGTGATATTCATTTGAGAGCATTTATGCCATGGGCAGTAAATGAGGCAAATTATGGCAGGGAGTGGGAAACATATGAGGAAGCTGAGAAAATAGAGCCTGTTCCATTACGTTCTCAAAGTTCAAACCCCCATGCAATGTTGAAAGATTGGTTTACTCTGACATATGGTATTAATAATGTTTCAGCAAGAGAGAAAATATTTGATATCAGAAAACAAGTATATGATGAATTCCAGGCACAACAATATTCATTTTGGAAATTGGCATTCACCAGAAGTGAGAAAAGATGGGAGAGATTAACTGTTGGGTTAAGAAAGTTAGAACCACATGGTCCCCTAAATTTCACAGCAGCTCTCAAATGAACCAGTAGATATATTCAATTGGGACTTCAAACAGGATTTGAACTATGGTTGTTGCTGACATTCAGACCCCCTGTGCTAATGTGGCCACTTTATCCTCACGAGGCTACAAGTCTTAACAATGAATTAGAAGACCAAAGGTATGAAAAATGCTGGGATTTGAGAGGATTTTATTACAAGTTTAAAAATCCATTTTAGAGTCATGTAGCAACCACCGACTTCAGAGAAACCACCAGGAAAGTTAATGCTGGAGGACCAGCATTGGACTAAGTAGGGGGCAGTGATGAGCTTAAAATATGCTCATAATTTGGATGTTATGATAAACTTTTAAATGCCTTTACTTTTGTTATTTCATGGATGTTTAGACCTTGTTGAAACCTTTTTGGGATATCCTGTAGCAAGATACTTTTATATTCCTGCAGCTCATTGTGTTGACTTGATTGCATTTATTGTCTCGTTGACTCCCTAAACTGACTGATATATCGTATACAGTTTTTGAATGATGAAGTAGATTTAAAATGTGTGATTAATGAATAGATATCGTGTATGTGCCATACGCCTTTTCTGTTGCCTGTTACCTTTTGTTACGTAGGTTGTTGAAGAACGATAGAGTCAAGCGCAGCCGATCTTGGCCTTGCAGTAAAGTCCATTTCCTGCACGACTTCGAGGGAGCTCTGGCGAAGACTCTTTGACCAAAACCATGGGAAAGAATTTTAATGATAGTCAATCTGGAAAGAGTGGAGCGCTAGATTCTCTCTGGATCGGGTTGAACGCATAAATTCATTTATGAAGTTTGTTCCTTGATTCAGGGATATATTTTACTTCCACGTCTTTCTTTGATGGGGTTAGTTAGTTAGTTGCTCTCCTATTTTTAAATAAAGTTCTCTTGCGCGAGAAGAAAGGGAGAAGAGAGTTAGAAGAAGATAGAATCAGAGTAGTAGATATCATGTAAGAATCAATATGATAATGAAAGACAAAATCTGTTTAACCAGAGACAGAGTTTGTTGTTAGTTTCCATATCAACAAAACAATGTATATCATTCTATTTTTATGAATAAAGTTCAATGAAGTTCTGAGTTTAGCATCTGCGTAATCAGGAGATGCTTGCTAAGGGGGCCCACTTAGTAGGTATCTGTAGCTAGTTAGTTAGTTGTTCTTTCCTGTTAAGCTTCAGTTTGCTTTCATCTTTAAAGTTTTTATACAAACTCAGCTTTACATTGCTCCTGTAGCACAAGGAATCCATCACTGTGCCTATTCCTGCAGCATAAGGCCAGTTCATAGTTTGTGTTTCAGTTGTAGTTATCATGGTTTCTGTTTTAATCAAATCATAGTTGAGTTAAAGAGCTTTGCATTACCTTCCTATAGCGTAGGTAGAATTTCTTTCCAGTATGTATTTTTGCTAAGATTTGACCAAAATGAGTTCCTAGTGCATATATTTTGCTGCGCCATTTAAAGTATATGTCCCCTGGTTTGACAAGTAAATGAACGTCTACAGAGAGAGATATTGGTCACTTGTTGGAATGCCCAATTCCCAGGAAAGGTTTTATTGTGATTTTCATATCCTTTTGTGGGCGCGACCAGAAGTTTGCCCATCAAATTGAAGATCAATTGAGTATCCTTCTTATCAATGCCACAATCCTTGAGTTGTGCCCTCAATTCTTTTTCCTTAGTGACATAATCTTTTATAGTATCAAAGTTCTTGGGATCTAACATGGTGAGATCACTATCAATCTGATATCCCCTAATCTCATGAACTTAACCATACAAGTTTTGAACTTTTTCCAAGCATCCTTGATTAGAGTACATTTCTCAATATGAAAAATGAGATCCTTTCATACATACTTTCTTAAGGTACCAATTGCCATGATATTTTTAGTGAGCCAATCCAAGTGACTAACAAGATTAGCGGGAGAAACAATAGTTCCATCAATATAATAAGTTAGTCCTTATTCCGTAAGTTTACTCCATGCACCAATTTTCCAAGTAGCATAATTATGAGGTTTTAAGAGAGGAAGATTAGAAGAACCCATAGCATAAAAATAGAAAGAACATAAGAGCACAAAAGCACAAGAGACACCCTCCACATTCAATCAATCAAAGTCCCCCTAAAATGATGATTTTGGCACTTTATATGTAGTGTGTGTACAATAGGCCACTTGCAAAAAATGGCAAGGTGGACTTCTGATTTTGTTTTAAAAATGCCCAATAGGTTGAGAACTACAATGCAAAAGACTAGCAAGATAGATCTATGCAATACAAGTGCTAAATTGGTCAAAAAGGACCATATACTGAAAGTACAATTTCTACCAAAAATCACTGCAAATTGATAGCAAATTATGAGAGAAGACGAAAAAATTATGCACTTTCAAAAAAAATGACACATGAAAAGGAGTTTGTATGAGCCCAAACAGAGTCCCGAAAGTTGCAGAAACGAGGATTGGACAGGTAGAGTCACCAAAAACAAATATTTATGAAAAATATGTTCATCAAAATCAGAAGATAATTCCACCATGAGAAAGTACATGAAAACTCAGCCCATTTCAAAAACAATTGCACAAAAAAAGGAGCAAAAATAAGCAAGATATGGCCTTCCAAAGTTGAACTGCAAAAATGAAAAGCTCAACAAGAGGGGGGTAAAAAAATTTCAAAATACTGATGATGTGGCACTAACATCAGAAAATAATAGGCTTAAATTTGATGCACATCTGACCATCAAAAAAACTTCACATCCCCCTGCATGATTGTTTGTACGGTATACACATGATGACATGGCAAAAATTGGCAGGTTCCGTACAGGTTATGTGGTAGCACGATATGCAAAGGTGGCTGGTCGCATGTTAGGCTAAGTAGCGGTGTTGCCACATGGGCAGTGTTTTCGTGGTAGGCTGCATGGTAGAGGATAGTTAGCGGGGTGGTGGTGACTAGGAGTGGAACCGCTGGGGAGGTCATAGCCGACCGGGAAGGCAGGGCCAGGAAGCGGTACCGACGGTGAGAGGAGCATGGGCTGATTGGTAGGAGCATATGTCAGTCCACTAGACTAGAACATGGTGCAATGGTAATGGAGGAACCATCAGGAAAAACAGACGCCAATGGTGGATGCTGGTACCGAAGCCAGAGCCGGAGCAGGGCGACCCGAGCAGGGTGGTCGCTGATGGTGGGGCCGGAGAGCTGACCGGAAGATACACGACACAGATGGTGCAGAGTATGGTGGTTTGCGAGGCCCGAGGAGTAAGTACGCTGACTGGGGACAATGATCGCACGATAGCGGTATGGTGGCAGAGTCTGCAAAAAAACGTAGACAATACGGTGTCCTGGGGGTGGGGGTGAATAACACCCCCCAACCCTCGAAATACAATTTTTTTTTTGAGTTTTTTAAAAAGATTTTTTCAATTATTATTAATATTATTTTTTTCAAAAAAAATATTTTCTACGAAATGAATAAAAACTGTAGAAAATAAAATTTTTATTTAAAAAAATAAAATTTGAAAATTCATACCGTACTACCCAAACTGGGCAAAATTTTCCTCGAAGCCTGAAATTTGACTTTCACCCAATATATGCAAATTTATAATCAAAATTCATGGAAAGAGCCACCCAGATGCAATGGTGATGTTGGATCTAGTATAGGATGCCTTCAAAAGATGCTTCTCCTCAGATCTGCCTCTTTACATCATAATAAAGCCTCTTAAGGATGAATCAATGACGCTCTAATGGATCTGATACCATGTGAGATTTTTCCAAGATCAAGAGCTCAATGAAAAGTACAAAATAGAGAGACAAAATATAGGACAAGAATAATCTGTATTCTCATCAATAAATAGATGATCAAAAGATAAAAAATGTGTCACATATAATGTATATGAGCTTGCATATATAGGCAAGGCAATATGGATATATGAGCACACAAACATGACATGTGGCTCAATAAGAAATAGGGGTAGGTAGGAAATAGGTGTGGTAGGTAGGAAAAATAATAAAATATTCCACATGAGGTGGATCACCCATCGAAGGTGGAATTATCACTCTACAATAACTAGATATGATAGAGTAGTAACAAGATCAAACCATAAAAGGTGGAAATTATCCTACACACACTATCCCAATGTGGCACAAATACCCAAGTGTCTCATACCCAAACTACTATGAAATGCATTATCCTAAGTAAACTGAAGTAAGGTGTAATAATATCCATGATGAATAATTATTTACACCAACAATATCCTATCCATTTCATATCCCATCCAGTGTATGATCCTCATTACAAAGTGTTGATGAAAGGTGACATAATCTGCCACATTTAATTTTCTATCCCAGATGGAACACCATCTCTAGATTGAATATGACTTACCTTGGTTATCATAAAACTTTAGCTAAAGTTCTCCAGCCCATTAATATTTATGTTGAAACAAAATAGGATAACACAACAATGAGGAATATTTTGAATTTGATTTCCTTAGGGTTTTATGTAACCCTCAACAATCTTTCATGAAACTAAATTGAAATATATTATGATGAGAAATTGAAATCGAGATTGACATACTTATGCGGAATTCTCATTGCTATCAGCATTACCTAGGCTAGGATCTTGTCCTCAACATCCAACCCTAAGATTTGACATAAGGCATAATATGTTTTAATGAAATACTTCTCAAATTTATTAATAGAGAAAGGCCCTTTTCAAAAGGTGGTACATGAAGAGTATTGAATTTCCAATCCTAAAAGTAGGGTAAATATTTATGTCTATCCCAATATTTAGAATAAAGTAGGGTAAAAGGGATAGACACAATATGCTTTTCAAAAGGTGGTACAAGAAGAGTATTGGACAAAAAGGGATAGACATAAATATGCTTTTGTTCTATCTCAAAAGGGATAGGAACTTGTATATTTAGGAAGCATATATTTTCAAGAAAAATAAACCTACAGTAGGGTATGGTTTAAAAAAGCAACTATATTTTCAAACTTATGAATCAATTGAAGTTCAATTTCATTTTTAATTTTTGAAATTTATGGCCAAGAGAAGCCATCTTATTAGTCCCTCGTATCTATGGGCAAAGACTAATGTTTTCATCTCACTCAATTAATTTTTTTTCAAAATTATGTCAAACATTTTATTCTATGCTTTATCTTGATTTTTTATTAAAAGCATTTTTCTCTCCATTTTTTTATTTTTTTTATTGGCCATTATTTTTACCTACGGTTTTATTTTTTTTCATTTCAAAAAAACAAGTGACCAAACAAATGTGAGCAGGCAAAATATTGGGATGGTTTTATAATGTTTTATAAATTACGATATTGATATTTATTTTATATTCATTATTATCCTTATCCTTATCTATAGTTTACTTTATATTTTATCATAATTAATAAAATAATATCATTTTTCTCCCTTTTTTTAACATTTTTTCTTGGCCCATATATTTTTTCCTAAGATTTTTTTTTTTTTTGATCGATAAAAGGCCGAAGCCAACAATTTTATTAATCATTTTTGAAATTTTACATTAATCCACTCGTGCGAGCACCAGTAGGAAAGAGTGGAGGCGAGAAAACCTCCAGCCTTGCCCTGGACTGTAGTCCAGATAATCTTTACATCACTATACAATAGTTTCAGATCTAAATAACACATCAACACCTCGGGCTAGGGTGAGTAGGTGGGAGGGTGTTTCTTTTTTTTTTTTCCCCTCCCTTACAAGCCCTTGATTACAAATTTCAGTTATCAGTTATCCCCTGACTTCTTGAGGCATGGCTCTGATGTTGAACTTTGATTGCATTTAGTTTCTGTTAATTGCCAAGAGATAACCTTGTTTGTCCTACATGGTTAGTTTTTCAATCACTTGACAAAATTATTAGTGACATTTAGTATGCTATTTCAGATGAAATTCTATCTATCGGGATAGGAAATTTCCACAACTAAATATCCTATAAGGCCTATCCTTAGAAATCTTATATAGAGAAATATAAGCAAAACATTAAATGTGGTTGGATATTCCTCATTTTCCCAATTTGTAATAGTAGACCATGTATCATTCATAAGCCGAGTTTGTAGATAATATTCCTCTCTTGATCGGATTTTGACCATCCTTTATAATGAATCTCCAGTTTACCATCTCTTGTTTATGCTCCTGGATGCCATCCCTAGTAATGGGTAAAATCCAGGCTACAATAACAAGAGTGGGTAAATGAGATTCTATCATGCCAGGGATCGGCATACCCTCACTTCACTGTAGATTAATAATAGAGAGGGTAATGGGGTATATGATTATTCAGGGTTGGATATAACCTCTATCCTTACCTTGAATATTTTTCATGTATGCCACATATAAGCTACAGTCTAAGATTTGTCAAATGGTCACCCCAAAATAGAGAATTCGTCAGCAAATATCTAATAAGAATATGACAGGGCACTTGAGCGTTACAACTGGTGTTCATAGTTCAAAATAGGCCAAACACATGAAAAAATTGAAGCCATTATTTCTCGCCCTGATAGGATTTCCACCAATGTGAATAAATACCATTGTATGAATGCATCTAGATGCTTATAAACATATCTAGAGCATATATTCATATTAATGAGTGTCCAAACCAGAATGCGAATATAATGGTCCTATTTCCCCATCTGCATGTCTATATAAATAATCATTCCATCATAACTATTTTATCTAAGTACGCCTTGAAATTAACAGTTAAAGAAAACTATTTTAATGTCCTTTAGGCCACTTATGTTTGTTTTTTGGGATTCAGCAAGATTAATATCTCCTCCGAGGTCTCTGTTAGCTTCAAAATTAACACTGTTTTACGGAAATAGTAATATGCTAAATCGTTAGTATAGGCCAAACGTTTAGTGATAAGGAATGATCAAAATTGTCACATTCACTCACCAAGAGCCAAGGCCCACTCAATCTGAACCAGAAGACATGGTCGTAGCTTCCTCATTGTCTAGAACCATGCCCTCTGCCTTCAGGAAGTCCTCAAACCAAGTAGGTTTTGGAGGGTGTTTCACATGAAATAAATGCAGTAGAAAGTTGACATTCTTGTTAATTGCATCACTCCTCTCCCTGGTGAAGGCCACACCATCCATAGTGATAATGGGGAGTCTAGTAACCGGCCTATTGTTCTGAATGAGGACATCATAGTCTCTCGGCCTAAGGATTGTCCAGTCGTTTTCAATATTGACTAGAACCCGCTCCAA
The DNA here is from genome assembly GCF_030272615.1 of Cryptomeria japonica. Lineage (NCBI taxonomy): Eukaryota > Viridiplantae > Streptophyta > Pinopsida > Cupressales > Cupressaceae > Cryptomeria > Cryptomeria japonica. The sequence goes on along the minus strand of NC_081406.1, from coordinate 172,420,757 downwards.
ATCGCCTAAGATTGAGGCAATGAAGACCTCCTTACACAAAGCACATGTGTCCTCTTGATTCATGGTGGAGGTAACCGTCAAAGCTAGAAACATGGCGGCCACATCCGAGTTAGCTCTGGTTCGGTCTGAATTTGTAAGAAAGTCCAGACCAAGGATAGTCTCTACAGCATCAATAACTAAGGTGTGGGGAAGGCGTATGATGCGCTTGAGGTGGTCCTTAGTAATGGTGCCCTCAAATCCCATCTGCCTCTTAGAACTGCTTAATTTGATTGGGGTATCAATCGCCTGCTATACTTCAGTCCAGAAGGTCTTGTTAGATTAAAGAGATTCTGAATTTTAACCTGAAGGCTTGGTTTAATAGCCGTGTAGGGTAATTATGTGAAAGTATGAGCTTTCACATCCATTCTAAATTCATGCAAACTATATGCCCACTTTGGATGTTTCTTATTGGTTTAGTAATAATGCCATATCCTTAAATGATGAGTTGCTTGTGGGAAAATCGTTTTGAGAAGCCAAATTTAATTTTGGCAGATGATCAAACGAGTTTCTGATACAGAAAGCCAGCAAGTATGCCTTACACCAAAGCTCTGACCCGTCATAATGGCCAGGATTTCTTGGGGATCATACTTGCAATGATGATCAGACACTCTTAATTGGGGGTTTATTATTATATAATTGTTATATTTAGATATGAGTGTCCCTGACTATGGAGCTAATAATTGACCTCTGCTCCGTAAGATGAAATGTTTAATCCTTTGGGCAAAGTGTTTATTAATGACAACTAATATATAATCATAAAAATCTTGATAATTTGTGTATTAATAAATCTAAGTTGAAGATTTATCTGTATAAAATGTTCTGTAGATATATTTTCAGTTTGTATGTGTAGATATAAATATATGATAATATATATTAATTTTGATATATTCATTATATAAATGTTTTAATTATTAGTTTTGGATTATAAATATAAATAAATTTATATATGTATGAATATATATATATATATATAAACATATGTATATATACAGATATCATAATTAGATAAATACACACACACACACACACATATTCATATATATATACACACACACATATTCATATATATATATATATGTGTGTGTGTGTGTGTGTTTGTGTATATATGTGTGTATATATATGTTTATATATATGTCTATATATATATATATATATATACAGATGTATATATAGACATATATATAAACATATATATACACACATATATACACAAACACACACACACACACACACATATATATATATATATATGAATATGTGTGTGTGTATTTATCTAATTATGATATCTGTATATATACATATGTTTATATATATATATATATAAGTACATGTATATGTGTTTATATATATATATATATATATATATTTGTGTATATATATGCATATATATATATATATATATATATGTATATATGAATATCTATATCTTTGTAAATTTGTATATACTGGTTTATACAAATATCTATAAATATGTAAATATCCATTTTAATTAAGCTCAATGCTGTCTGTTATTAAGTAATTTCTATATAATATATATCTATATATATATTTATATATCCATTTAAGTATTTATAATGTGTTTGTATGTATTATATATTAATAACTGTGTATTATCTAAATATATAGCTCTATCTATATGCAAAGATTTAATATATTTATATATTTCTGTGTATCTATTTAGAAAGTTTGAAAAAATTGTCGAGTGTGTTAGTAAATTAATATGGGGGCCTCAAATGATATCAATCAGAGGAATTGGAGGATAGGTTTTCTCCTTTTCTCCTCTAGTTATGGGTTCAGGCTGTTTTTATGTATATGATAGGATACAGGTTATGGACAATTTGTGTGACTGCTATCATATGGTATGAATACTGTTATAGTTATAGGTTGTGTGTAGTTGTGAAATTTTGTTTTAAGGATAAATGATAGGAGCTACGTGGATTATTGTCTTACCATCAGCCCCCATATTAGCGAGGGAATCAGCTCTTTTGTTGCCTTCCCTGTAGATATGATTAAAGATGACCCCGTCAAATGTTTTGATGTCTATCAGTATCTTAGCCAGGGAGGCATTTAGCTTCCAATTAGGAATTGCCCCTTTTCTAAGGGCATTGATGATAATGGCTGAATCCCCTTCAATGACAATCCTCTTAATATTGAGTATAATGCATAGGTTTATCCCTACAACAAGTGCTTGCATTTCTGCTACATTGTTTGTGCATTTACCAGAGGGGAGGGCCATATAGGCCACCTTATCCCCACTTGAATTATGAAGGCTGCACCCAAGACCAGCACTCCCCGGGTTGCCCCTAGAGGTGCCATCAAAGTTAAGTTTAAACCATCCAACAATAGGGGGAAGCCACTTGCATTCATTACGTAATATAAAGTTGGATGGTGGGCCTCTACCAATGAAGGGTGGTATCTTTAGACCTTTCCATCTTAGTTTCATTTTTTCATCCCAATAGGACATATTGACATCTCTCTGGTAATTGGAGGTCTGGTTATTTATTATTTCAACTATGGTAGCTTCAATTTTATTGGTCAATTGATACCATTGCATTTTACTATCTTTGAAAAACCTCCTATTTCTTTCCTTCCAGATTTCCCAGATCATAATGGAGGGGGCAATGATCCATAAATTTTCAAACATGTAGCCAATGTTCTGGATTGGCCAAGCATGGAATAGATCAGAAATATTATTAGGAATAGGGGTATACCAAATTAGCTGATTTTTTAACCATCCCCAACAATTGTGTGCATAACCGCAGGTTAACAGAAGATGGTTAGAATTTTCTTCTTCCTTTTCACATAATGGACATCTGCTAGGACCTTCATATCATAGTTTGGTGAAGGTTTCATTAGTGAGGAGTCGATTCTGAATAGCCAACCATGCAAACAAGCCTTCTTTTGAAAGGCACCTTTTATCCCAACAAAGAGTTAGGGGTAGGTTGGAACATGGGTTATTATCCTTAATTAACAGTTATTTATAACCCTCCTTAGTTTCGTATTTCCCCCTTTTGGATCTAGCCCATATTAGTTTATCTGCTTCAGAGTTTAAAGAAACACTTCTTAAGGCTAGGATCTGAGATAAGAGGGATCTTTCCTGAGCCGGAATGTTTAGATAATCCATTGATTTCCATCTCCATGTTTTAAAGCTCCCAATGTAGAATTTCTCCACATAATCTTTTACATGCACACCCCAAAGTTCTTCAAGGGTGGGTATGATCTTATTGAAGTTATGAAGAGTATTTAAGGGAGGATGAGCCCCCCAGGAGTCTCTCCAGAAAAGGGCATCTAGTCTCTCCAGAAAAGGGCATCTTGCCCATTAACAATGTTCCAAGTTAGCTTGTCTGTTATGATATCTCTACACTCCAGCATAAAGTTCCAGATTCTAGAACCTTTATGAGTGTGGGCTGTCCTAAAGATGCTTATAGGATCTTGGTTATGCAAGTATTTGTTATAAAGGGTACATGTCCATTTGACTTTGGGATTAGTATACATTCGCCAAACAAGCTTCGCGCGTAATGCTTTGCTTTGGATTTTTAGATCTTTGATGCCCAGACCCCCCATCTCCTTAGGCAAGCATATCTTATCCCAATCGATCAATGGAAGTCTGAATTTGTCTTCAGAGCCTTGCCAAAAAAAGGTCCTCATGTGTTTTGTGATCTCCTTTCTCTTAGATGCGGGAAGGTCCATGCATGAGAGTTGGTAAATTGGCATAGCTGAGAGAACTGACTTGATCATAGTGGCCTTACCGATAAAGGATAACCATTTTCCTTTCCAGGAGGAGATCCTATTTGTGATTTTGGAGACTACCTGATCCCATAGTTTGGATGATCTAATACCCTTGTCTAAGGGGAGACTCAGGTATTTACATGGTAATTCTCCTATTTTGTATTTAAGAATATTTAGGATTTTCCTTTGGAGTTCTTTATTTGTGTTAAAAAAGGTTATGTTGGACTTCAGAGTGTTGATCTCTTGTTCAGAGATGGTGGTGTAGTTGTTTAGGATTTTTTTAATTACTTTTGCTTCTATAGTATTGCTCAGTCCAAACAACATGGTGTCATCAACAAATTGTTGATGGGTAATAGGTTCCATGTCAAAGGTAATTTTAAAACCAGTTAGCTATTCTATTTCTCTTGCCCTATTGAACATTCTTCCTAGTGATTCTACCATGATGATGAATAGAAAGGGGGAGAGGGGATCTCCCTATCTGAGACCTCTAGAGATTTCAAAAAAACCTTCTGAGGCCCCCATTGACTAGGATTGACACCCTAGGTGTAGCAATGCATTCAAAGACCAAATTAATCCACTACTTGTTAAACTCAAAAGATTCAAGACATTTGCATAGAAAGTGTCAGTCTACTTTATCATATGCTTTTTTAATATCCAGTTTGATCATCATGCTTGGTACCTTATTGTTTTGTACTGAATGGACTGCTTCCTGAACAATGATTATACCATTGTAAATGGATCTGCCAGGCACAAAACCTATTTGTTCGTCACTGATGATTATGGGAGAAGGTTGTGAAGTTTGTTTGCCATTGTTTTTGTGAGTAATTTATAAAAGGTATTACATAATGCTATTGGACGAAAATCCTCAAAACTATCCACTATTTCCTTTTTTGGGTTTAAAGCTATGAATGTGTTGTTTAGTTCTCTAAGAATTTTACCTGATTTTCTCATCCCTTCTAAGGCCTCTATGATTTCCTTACCCATGAAGCTCCAACATTTTTGGAAAAAGTGTGCTGGGAACCCGTCAGGGCCAGGGGCCTTATCCGGACCCATTTGAAATAAAGCTAATTCCACTTCTTCCATAGTTAGTTTTTTATTAAGAATCAAGTTGTGTTCTTTAGATATTAATTTTAGGATGTATTTTAAGAATTCACTCTCCTTAGTCCACTTGGAGCCTTCTTTATTGTTAAGGATAGTATCGAAATACTCAACTGCTGCCTTGGCTATCAGCTCAGGGTTATCACTGAAGACACCTGAGACCAATTTAATCTTGTTGATTCTATTGATAGCTCTGTGTTGTTTTGTGCTATTATGAAAGAAGCTTGTGTTTCTATCCCCAGCCTCCAGCCAATGATCCCTAGATTTATGTTTCCAATATATTTCTTCTCGAGCTAAGATTTCTTCATACCGAGCTAGATTGGTTTTTTCCTTTTGATATAGAATGTTATTCATCCTAAACCTAATTACTTCCTCATTAGTTTTCTCCATTTCTTTCTCAATCTCTATTTTTTGTGTGAATATATTTCCAAAGTGCACTTTATTCCAAATTGTTAATTGTTGCTTTATCTTTTTTAGTTTGGTTACTACTTTGAAAGTCTTAGAGCCTATGACTTCAATTTCATTCCACACTTTTCAATTAATTGTAATAGATTTTCATCCCTGAGCCACATTTTTTCAAAGCGAAAGGGGATTTTGGTTGGCTTTAGTTCTTCTGATATAATTAATTGGATCAGGAAATGGTCCAATCCTGAGAATGGGAGGATAGAGGATTCAAAAGACTGTGTTAGATTTCCACAAAGAAAGAATCTATCAAGTTTTTCTGCAATGTTGCAAAAACCTTGTCTTCTGTTATTCCAAGTGAAAGCATCATTTCTGGTTTTTAGTTCCAACAAATTACATTTATGTGTCCAGTCTTTGAAATCCAGACATGTTTGAGTCATTTTATTATTACCGCCCCATTTTTCCTTGGGGTCCAAGATTGCATTGAAATCCCCACCTATTATGTATGTTTCTTCAATGTCACTTAGAAGGAAATTCTCAATTTCATCCCAGAATTGTCTTTTTGCTTGTGTTTGGATAGGGCCATAGACATTAATTATAATAAAATTTAAGTTTCTTTTGATGCTTATAACCCTGCCACACATCCAATTTGGGTTTTTGCTTATTAGTTTGAAGGATATTTTCCTAGGGTCCCATATGATGGCCAATCCACCTGATGCTCCACAAGTAGTTTGTCCTTCAAGTTCTCTAATACCTAATTTTCTGTTTAGGTTTGTCAGTTCGCTGTTATTTAGTTTGGTTTCTTGTATTAAGAATAATTCTGGATTGTATTTAGCAATGCACCGCTTAAAGATGCGTTGCTTGTTAGGGTCATTCAGGCCCCTAACATTCCAAGTAAGGAGTTTGATAACCCTATGGGAAGGTTCTTCCCCTTCCCTGCCTCAAAAAAGTTTGTGATTTTAGTCTAACCCACACCGCTTCCAGCTCTAGTAAGTAATTCAGAAATTGATTTTCTCCCTCGCTTTTTTAGTTTAGAGGTATAATCCGGGGGTGAGCAGGTGTCAATGGCATTAGCTATCCCCAGGCTGCCCAATTTCTCTATTTTGACATCATAAATGGGGTTTTGTGCCGCACCCTCAGTTATATTAAGTTTGCATAACTCTCATGCTAGTAGTTTTTTTTGTAATGCTAGTTCCTCCTCATCAGCTATTTCATTAATAAATAGTTCAATGAGGTCATTTGTAACTGAATTTCCAACATACTCAAGTATGCATTTATCTTCTATTTCCCTCCTTGCATCCCCATTCATATCCTTGTCACTGTTATTTATGTTGGGGTTTTTTTCCTTTTTATTTTTTATTTTTTTATTTTTTCCTTTTCCTTTTTTGTTCTTGTTCTTTTTCTTTTTTTTTAAGCCTTTAACCATATCTTCTTCATGTGGTATGAGGTGATTGTCTAGTGCTTCAACATTCTCCTCCAAATTTCTGATGTAATCTTATGTAGCATCCCGGTTAACAAGGTTGGCCTCTAACCTCAAGGGGCTACTAACTATACCATCATCGCTCATTTCCATGGAAACCATGTCTACTAATGGTGTAGCGTTTTGCAAATCACTTCCTTTATTCACTATATCTATCCTTCTTTGTTCCCTCACAGGTTCCTTAAGTGTGTTTTCAATTTTAGTTTTTTTCTTTTTTGCCTACTATCTTTTTATGAATGTTTTCTAATTCCTTAGCCCAGGGGTTTTGTTTGTTAAACACAAAACCACCCATAGGGTTGAATTTTATGTTTAAATCCAAAACAGTCTTAGCCTTAGAACATTCTTTCTTAGTATTCTGAAAAGGGGAGATCATAGTCCTGGATGTGATGTCATCCGTGAGGATCTCCAGTTGAATTTCATATATTGAGTAGTTTGTGATAATTTTGATGGGTTTGAATTTTAATTTTCCTATGTCAACGTTGGCTAGAATTCTGATATCAGAGGATTCCATGTAATTATCCTCCAAACCATCAAACCCTCCTAAAAAATCCCCTAATTTTTTAAGGACTTGGCTATGGATTAATTCTACTGGCATATGGGGAAATTGAAACCATTTTGGTACCCTAAGTTTCTCAAAGTTTGTGGGGGAGAAATTGGGTTTCCAATTAAAAAATTTGAAACAATAACCTTTAAAGAATCTGTGATTGTTTCTAAGTAAATTATTTTTGAGATCACAAGAAATGCATTTGATAAACAGAAAATCATTATCTAAGCGGGTAATACTTATCTGATTTCCCGTGATGGACTTCAACCACTGGAGGACCTCAGAGGTCAAAGCTCCAAAACCAAACCATTTGCCAAAGATCCCACGATCATTGTAACATTCCCACAATTTATCTGTATGGTTGCCGCTTATTATCATAATGTTATCTGTGTTGAAGCATGATGGCTTTTGGATGTTTGAAGGTTATTTCTTAGGGAAGAATACCTCCCTTCTTCAGGTGGCAGATTTTGAACTTATCGAGTAGGGTTTTCTTACCCCTAGTTTTATTCTATTTGCCCCAGAGGCCACAACTCCATGTTCTTGAGAAAAAATCTCCGCTTGGGAGAGTGGAAACCTAGAAGACCGTCCCTTGTTAGGGAGCCAATTTTCTAGTAAGACCTGTGAATTATTATGGAGAACCCCATTCTTTTGAGAAGAATAATTTGCTTGATTTTTACGGGGTATCCTCCTGGTCTGCTGAGTCTGTATCCAGGCCAGCTTTGCTGGAGAAGAGGAGGGACCGTATGTTTTCCCTTGGTCAAGAAGTAGACCCTTTGGAGCCCCCACAACCAATTTGCTAATCTCATTGAGCTTTAAAATCGTTGAATTTGCCCCTGTAGCACATGAACAAGATGAATTCAAGGCATCAAATCTGTTTGAGGTGCCTATGGTATTTTTATGGACCCCCTGAGGAAAAAAACCAGTTTGCCATATCTTGTGAAACCTCCCCTACCTATGGGGGTATTTCGAAGGGTTTGCAGGAAAGCCTTTGCCATTCGCATAAATTCGCATTTTTACTTTTTTTGTTTTTTTCCTAAGATTTTTACTTTTTTTCTTTAAAAAAAAAAAGAAAAAGCATGGCCAATCAAATATGAGGAAAAAAATTAAATGGTTTTCAAATGTCTTATGGTAGAGACCTAAATATTTTTAGCTGGAGTTTTTGCTATACCTTAATGACAATAAACCCCTCTTATAAACCTATAAAGATTGAAGCTACTTTTCTTGTTGGTTTTGTTATAAAAAATTATTATCAATTATTTTATCTTAAAAAATTATATAAAATTGATTATTAAATTTTAAAAGAATTAATAATATTTGACATTATTTATGATATAAAAAATAATTAAAAAAATTATATAAACAAAATTATTTTTTAAAAACCATTTTAATATGGTTTTTTTATATTTTTTAATTTTTTATTATGATTTTACTTGTAATTTTAATGTAAAATATAAAATGTAATTTGTATCAATTTTAATATAGTTTATTTTATTTTATTTCAATTATGGTTTTAATTTTGTAAATTTAATTTATTTAAGAATTTAACTATATTTATGTTCAATTTTATAATTAAAATATTATTTATTAATATTGAATTTACCTTTCAATTAATACTATTATTGTTTGTAATATCAATATTAAATATTTTAATAATTTTTAATATTTAAATGTATATCAAGAAATATAATTTATTTAACTAATCTAATATTATAAAATGAAGTAATATGGTATAAGTGTGCTCTATTTAAAAAAAACTCTTTATATAATAATATTATATAGTTAGATGCTACATATTTAATTTTTATATAAAATTATTATTCAAATATATTTATTTTATTTTTAATATATCTAAAATATAATTTCTACTTACTATTATATGCAATATTTTAATATTTTAAATTATTATATAATATATTATTCACCTTTTTCTATATATTTATCTTTTCCTCTTTATATACATGTCTCTTCCTCTCCCTTTCTCTCCCTATCACAAGCATAGCATGTGTGTATTGGCAATGGATTTTATTACTCTCTATGACTCTATATCACCGTGTAAATCTATCTTTCCTTCTCCCTCTTTCTCTACATGTTGCTATCTATTTTTCTTTATATCTCCCTCTCTATCTTCCTGCCTCTCTATAGATGTTTGTCTCCCTTTTTATCTCACTATAGGGTATGTGCAGGATCATGGTGTGCCAAAATAGGCCCTTAAGTGGCAATGAAATTTCAAAAAATTAGAGTTATGCAACTTGACATGAAAAATTGAGTAAGTTATGAACATTATTTTTAAAATATGTAAGAAGAGAATCTATAGAAAATTGAATGTAGTTTCTATGCTACTAGTTGTTTTTCGAAAAAAAAAATCATATTTGATGAAAATTTCAAATTTCAATGCAGTGGTACAAAAATTTCAGGAAAAAGATAAGAAGTAGGTGTATGTCTGACCACCCTAATCACAATCAAATCATAATATTTTTTTATAAGATTTATAATATAAGTATTAGACTCATGTTCGGATGTGACACATTTTTTTATAATTTTTTATAAAGTAAATAATTATTTATGAATTTTTTATAAAGTAAATAATTATTTATGAATTTTTTACTACAGCTTTTCAGAAATTCAGAAACTCCTACGTCTGACCACCTTAAGTTAGTCAAAACCTTATGAAATTCATTTTTTTAAATTTTTCCCTATATTAGACGAAGCATAGGATGTGACGCATGTTTCAGATTCAAAAAATGTTATGCGGTTTGAAAGTTATGAGTATTTTTCAATCAGTCTATCAATCAGGACTTTTGTCAGAATTCAATTAGAATATAAATAATAATAATTTATTAACGTCAAAATAAGACAAGCCTTATATTGTTGGAAAGCTGAGAACGTCCTTAAAAAACCCTTTTCATTTTATCAATTTTGGCTATAAAAAAAGTCGTCAGCCACCAGTGTAACGTCTGGAAAATCAAGGAATACTGAAAAACACGTTTTTTTAGTTGACTTTCCAGGCTTGTCACTTCCAAGCCAAATCCCGAAGCAAACCCGAACCAAAATATGGAGGTAAAAAAATTATGTTTTAAAATCGGATATTGGATAAAATCGGATATCCAATTTTTGAAAAAATAAAAAAAATATATTTTAGTAAATTGTGCATAACTTTTGCGTTTTATATCAAAATTTTGACTTTTTATAGGCGTTGGAAAGGTAATTAAGATATCTATGATATGGAATAGGTATATTTTCAATTATTTGTTTTAAAAAATAATTATAATTCATTTAAATTCATCCTTCATTTTTAAAACATAAAAAACTAATGACTTTTTCATATGATTTCCCTATTGCATGAATTTTTGTAACAATCATCTCAAAATAAACTAAATAAGTAATTAATTAATAATAGAAAATTTATGAATTTTATTGAGTTTGATAAACTTTGATAAACCACGTTATCTATGTTTGTTCCTTTCTCTACCTCTCTCTCCTAAACCTATCACTCCACCTATTTGTTTCTTCCTCCCTCTCTTTTGTCCATATTTATACATCTCTCTCTAGACCTATATCTCTAACTATCAATGAATACCTCATTAAATCTCTCAAGCTCTACAAGGTGCTTATATTTCTACCTCTTCATAATTTCCTCCTCTATGTCACTTTCTCTTCCCTAAAATCTAGACTAGTCTCTCTGTATTTCTTTCTCATCTCTAGCAACAAAATTCAGAGTGGAAAAGGAGGGGTGTAAGGAAGTATCAAAAAAAGGAGGGGGGGAGAGAGGTGAGAAGGAAAGATTAATTGGGGAGAAGAGAGAGTGTGAGAGAGAGAGAGCTATAGGTAATTAGGCGGGAGGAAAAGAGAGAGAGAGAGGGGGTGATTAGGGTGAAGAGAGAATGAGAGGGAGAGTTTGAGATTATTAGGGGGTAGGAGGAGAGGAGGAGGGGAAAGTATCAACAAAGAGAGAAGAGAGATGGGGACAGAGGTGAAGAGAGACATAGAGAGTAATCAGGGGGTGGGTAGAGGGGGAGAGGGAAGTATCTATAAACCCATAGGAGGAGAGAGGTGATCAAGGGTAATTGAGGAAAAGAAATAATGTGAGAGAGAATATGGTGTCCTAAAGGGTCATATGGTGTCTCATGAACCTTTAGGACATCATATGACACCTTAGGACACCATATGATGTTGTTATAAGTCTTATGGTGTCCTAAGGGGTCATATAGTGTTCTATGAGCCTTTAGGACACCATATGGTGTCATTAGGGGTCGTATGGTGTGTTAAGGGGTCATATGGTATCCTATAACCCCTTAGGACACCATATGACCCCTTAGGTATTGTTAGGGGTCATATTGTGTCCGAACGGGTCATATGGTGTTGCTGGGGGTTGTATGGTGTGTTAAGGGGTCATATTGTGTCCTAAGGGGTCACAAGACATCGTATGACCCCTTAGACACCATTTAATCCATTAGGTTTTGTTAGGGCTCATACTATGTCCTAAGAGGTCATATGGTGTCCCATGACCCTTTAGGACAGCATATGACCCCTTAGGACATCATATGGTGTCGTTATGGGTCTTATGGTGTCCTAAGGGGTCATATGGTGTTCTATAACCCCTTAGGACACCATATGACCCCTTAGGACATTATATGACCCCTTAGGATACCATACAATACCTTGGGACACCATATGGTGTCACAAGGAGTCGTATGGTGTCCTAAGGGGTCATATGGTGTTGTATGAACCCTTAGGAGACTATATGACCCATTAGGTGTCATCAGGGGTCTTATTGTGTCCTAATGGGTCATATGGTGTCGTATGACCCCTTAGGACACCATATGCTTGGAGACTATGGTGTTATGGGTCGTATGGTGTCTTATGACACCTTAGGACACCATATGACCCCTTAGGATACCATTTGGTGTTGTTATGTGTCGTATAGTGTCCTATGACTCCTTAGGTGTCATTAGGGTTTATTTTATGTCCTAAGGGGTTGTATTGTGTCCTAAGGGGTCATACGGTGTTCTATGACCCCTTAGGACACTATATGACATCGTTAGGGGTCATATTATGTCCTAAGAGGTCATATTATGTCTTATGACCCCTTAGGACACCACATGGTGTTGTTATGGGTCATATGGTGTTCTAAGGGGTCATATGGTATTCTATGACCCCTTAGGACACCATTTTTATGTAGTTATTGGTCATATGGTCTCCTAAGGGGTCATATGGTGTCCTATGACCCCTTAGGACACCATATGGTTTCATTATGCATCATATGGTTTCCTAAGGGGTCATATGGTGTTCTATGACCCCTTAGGACACCATATGGTGTCACTAAGGGTTGTATGGTGTGCTAAGGGGTCATATGGTGTCCTATTACCCTTTATAACACCATATGACCCCTTAGATATCATTAGGCATCATTTTGTGTCGTTAGGGGTCATATGATGTCCTATGATCCCTTAGGACATAATATGACCCCTTAGGTGTTGTTAGGGATCATATTGTGTCCTAACGGGTCATATAGTGTCCTATGACCCCTTAGGACACCATATGGTGTTGTTTGGGATTGTATAGTGTGCTAAGGGGTCATATTGTGTCCTAAAGATTTCTAAGACATAATATAACTCTTAGGACACCATATGACCCCTTAGATATCGTTAGGGGTCATATTGTGTCCTAAGGGGTCATATGGTGTCTCATGACATCATATGACCCCTTAGGACACCATATCGTGTTGTTATGGGTCATATGGTGTTCTAAGGGGTCATATGGTTATATATGACCCCTTAGGATACCATATGATTCTTTAGGACACCATATGGTGTCGTAAAGGATCGTATCATGTTCTAAGGGACCATATGGTGTTCTATGAGGTCATATGGTTTTGTATGACCCCTTAGGACACTATATAATGTTGTTAGGGGTCATATTATGTCCTAAGGGGTCATATTGTGTCTTATGATCCCTTAGGACAACACATGGTGTTGTTATGGGTTGTATGGTGTTCTAAGGGGTCATATGGTGCTCTACGACCCTCTAGGACATCATATTATGTTGTTATGGGTCGTATGGTCTCCAAAGGAGTCATATAGTGTCCTATGACCCCTTACGACACCATATGGTGTCATTATGCGTCATATGGTATCTTCAGGGGTCATATGGTGTTATATGACCCCTTAGGACATCATATGATCCCTTAGGACACCATATGGTGCCGTTAGGGGTCGTATAGAGTGCTAAGGGCTCATATGGTGTCCTATGACCCCTTAGCACACAATATGACCCCTTAGTACACCATACAGTGTCCTTAGGGGTCATATGGTGTCCTATGACCCCTCAGTACATAATATGACCCCTTAGTTGTTGTTAGGGGTCATATTATGTCCTAACGGGTTATATGGTGTCCTACAACCCCTTAGGACACCATATGGTGTCATTAGGTGTTGTATGGTGTGCTAAGGGGTCGTATTATGTTCTAAAGGTTCCTAGGACATCATATAACCCCTTAGGACACCATATGAACCCTTAGGTATTGTTAGGGGTCATATTGTGTCCTAAGGAGTCATGTGGTGTCTCATGATACCATATGACCCCTTCGAACACCATATCATGTGGTTATGGGTCTTCTTGTGTTCTAAGGGGTCATATGGTGTTATATGACCCATTAGGATACCATATGACCCCTTAGGAAACCATATGGTGTCGTAAAGGGTGTTATGGTGTCGCAAGGGGTTGTATGGTGTCCTAAGGGGTCATATGGTGTCCTATGACCCCTTAGGACACTATATGATGTTGTTAGGGGTCATATATGTCCTAAGGGGTAATATTGTGTCTTATGACCCCTTAATACACCATATGGTGTTGTTATGGGTCATATTACATTCTAAGGGGTGATATGGTGTTCTATTACCCTCTAAGACACCATATTACGTTGTTATGGGTTGTATAGTCCTATAAGAGGTCATATGGTGTCCTATGACCCCTTAGGACACCATATAGTGTCATTATGCATCGTATGGAGTCCTAAGGGGTCATATGGTGTTCTATGACCCCTTAGGACAACATATGACTCCTTAGGACACCATATGGTGTCATTAGGGGTCATATGGTGCGCTAAGGGGTCAAATGGTGTCTTATCACCCCTTAAGACACCACATGGTGTCGTTATGGGTCATATGGTGTTCTAAGGGGTCATATGGTGTTCTATGACCCTCTAAGACACCATATTATGTTGTTATGGGTTGTATGGTCCTCTAAGGGTTCATATGGTGTCCTATGACCCCCTAGGACACCATATAGTGTCATTATGAATCGTATGGTGTCCTAAGGGGTCATATGGTGTTCTATGACCCCTTAGGACACCATATGACTCCTTAGGACACCATATGGTGTCATTAGGGATCATATGGTGTGCTAAGGGGTCAAATGGTGTCTTATGAGCCCTTAGAACACCATATGACCCCTTAGGTATTGTTAGGTGTCATTTTGTGTCGTTAGGGGTCATATGTTGTCCTATGACCCCTTAGGAATCAATATGACCCCTTAAGACACCATATAGTGTTGTTAGGGGTCATATCATTTCCTATGACCCCTTAGGTGTTGTTAGGGGTCATATTGTGTCCTAACGGGTCATATGGTGTCCTACGACCCCTTAAGAAACCATAAGGTGTCGTTAGGGGTTGTATGGTGTGCTAAGGGGTCATATTGTGTTCTAAAGGTTCCTAGGACATTATATAACCCCATCGGACACCATATGCCCATTCGGTATCGTTAGGGGTCATATTGTGTCCTAAGGGGTCATATGGTGTCTCTTGACACCATATGAACCCTTAGGACACCATAGCATGTTGTTATGGGTATTCTTGTGTTATAAGGGGTCATATGGTGTTATATGACCCCTTAGGATACGATATGACCCCTTAGGTGTTGTTAGGGGTCATATTGTGTCCTAATGGGTTATATGGTGCTCGACGACCCCTTAAGACACCATATGGTGTTATTAGGGGTTGTATGGTGTGCTAAGGGGTCATATTGTGTCCTAAAGGATACCATCTGACATCATATAACCCCTTAGGATACCATATGACCCCTTAGGTATCGTTAGAGGTCATATTGTTTCCTAAGGGGTCAGATGGTGTCTCCTAACACCATATGACCCCTTAGGACACCATATCATGTTGTTATGGGCATTCTTGTGTTATAAGGGGTCATATGGTGTTATATGACCCCTTAGGATATGATATGACCCCTTAGATATTGTTAGGGGTCATATTGTGTCCTAACGGGTTATATGGTGCTCGATGACCCCTTAAGACACCATATGGTGTCATTAGGGGTTGTATGGTGTGCTAAGGGGTCATATTGTGTCCTAAAGGTTCCTAGGACATCATATAACCCCTTAGGACACCATATGACCCCTTAGGTATCGTTAGAGGTCATATTGTTTCCTAAGGGGTCATATGGTGTCTCATGACACCATATGACCCCTTAGGACACCATATCATGTCATTATGGGTCTTCTTATGTTCTAAGGGGTCATATGGTGTTATATGACCCCTTAGGATACCATATGACCCCTTAGGACACCATATGGTGTCGTAAAGGGTGGTATGATGTCGTATGGTGTCCTAAGGGGTCATATAGTGTCCTATGACCCATTGGGACACTATATGATGTCGTTAGGGGTCATATTATGTCTTAAGGGGTAATATTGTGTCTTATGACCCCTTAAAACACTAGATGGCATCGTTATGGGTTGTATGGTGTTCTAAGGGGTCATATGGTGTTCTATGACCCTCTAGGACACCATATTATGTTGTCATGGGTCATATGGTCTCCAAAGGGGTCATATGGTGTCCTATGACCCCTTAGGACACCATATAGTATCAGTATGCATCGTATGGTGTCCTAAGTGGTCATATGGTGTTCTATGACCCCTTAGGACACCATATGGTGTCATTAGGGGTTGTATGGTGTGCTAAGGGGTCATATGGTGTCCTATGACCCCTTAGAGCACCATATGACCTCTTAGGTATCGTTAGGTGTCATTTTGTGTCGTTACAGGTCATATGGTCTCTTATGAACCCTTAGGACACAATATGACCCCTTAAGACACCAAATAGTGTCGTTAGGGGTAATATGGTGTCCTATGACCCCTTAGGTGTTGTTAGGGGTCATATTGTGTCCTAACAGGTCATATGGTGTCCTACGACCCCTTAGGACATCATATGGTGTCATTAGGGGTTGTATGGTGTGCTAAGGGGTCATATTATGCCCTAAAGTTTCCTAGGACATCATATAACCCCTTAGGACACCATATGACCCCTTAGGTATCGTTAGGGGTCATATTGTGTCCTAAGGGGTCATATGATGTCTTCTGACACCATATGACCCCTAAGGACACCATATCGTGTCGTTATGGGTCTTCTTGTGTTATAAGGGGTCATATGGTGTTATATGACCCCTTAGGACACCATATGGTGTCATAAGGGATTGTATGGTGTTATAAGGGGTCATATGGTGTCCTATGTCCCCTTATGACACTATATGACCCCTTAGGCGTCGTCATGGATCGTATTGTGTCCTAATTGGTCATATGACATTCTTTGACCCTTTAAGACATCATATGACCCGTTGGGACACTATATGGTGCTATGGGTCGTATGGTGTCCTAAGGGGTCATATGGTGTCCTATGACCCCTTAGGACACAATATGATCCTTTAGGATGCCACATTGTATCATTAGGGGTTGTATGGTGTCCTAAGGGATCATTTGGTGTCTTATGACCCCTTAGGACTCCATATGGTGTCATTAGGGGTCTTATTGTTTTTAAGGGGTCATATGGTGTTTTATGACCCCTTATGACACCATATGACCCCTTAGGAGACCATATGGTGTCGTTAGGGGTCATATTGTGTCCTAAGGGGTCATATGATGTTTTATGACCCCTTAGGACAAGATATAACCCCTTAGGAGACCATATATACTAATTTTCAAATAAGGAGAGATACAAAGGTGAAGAGAGATGAAGAACTAAAGAGAGGGAAAAGAACTAAAGGACAAGGACATAAATAGAGATATAGATATTAAGGAGTATGAAGTGAGAGGGAGAAAAACTAAAGGACAAGGATGGCTAGAAAGAGTTAGACATATTTAGATATTGAAAAGGAGAGAGGAAGATAGAGATAAAAAATGAAGATAAAGGGAGAGGGAGGTGAGTAGATATAGAGAAAGAGAGAGGTAAAGGCAAAGATAAATATATGAAGAGATGGAGAAAAATGGATAGAGAGGGGTAAATAGAGATAAAAAAAGGAAGAGATAGAGAGATATAAAGGAAGAGAAATATTGATAGATAGAGATATATAGATAGTGCAAGAGATTGAGAAAGAGAGATAAAGATTATAGATAGGGATAGATAGAGAGGGAGAGAGAAAAAGAGGAAGATATAGAGATATATAAAGGCAACATAGAGAAGGATGTGGGGAGAGAGAAAAATATATATAAAGATGGAGTTAATAAAGAGATAAAAGTAGAGAAAGGGAAAGATACTTCAAGAGGACGATAGAGGAAGAGACAGAGAAGTAGATTAATCATGTATAGAGGAATATATATAAGGATAGAGGAACATATAAAAAGAGAGATTAATAGGGAAAGAGATGGAGATGTAAAGATGGAGATAAAGATAGATATGGATAGAATGTGATAGAGAGAGTAAGACAAATGGAGGGAGAGATGGAGTGAATAAGTCAGATTTAGAGATAATGAGATATAAATATACATGAAGATAGATCTATAGGGATATAGAGAGAGAGGGGGAAAAGATAGGGAGAGAAAAGAGGTGATAGAGATAAGTAATATATAAGTATAGGTAGGATAAGGTAAAGGAGGGAGATAAATAGAGAGAAGAGAGATTATTAAAGAGAAATATAGAAATAAGGAGTGACAATGATGGAGTGGGAGAGGGAGAGATATGAATAGAAAGATGGAGATATATGCAGAGATGCATGTAACTTGGGAATTTATTTATCTACATGGAATGAGAAAATAAGTGACATAAGTAGAGAAGAAAGAGATATATAAAATATATTATGTAAGTATAGATAGACAAGTGATAGATAAAGGAGGTGATAGGAAAAAAAATGAGACTTTGTATGGAAAATTTGTGAGTATTTGAAGTTTTAAAATTGAAGGACTAACTTCAAATGATTATAATTAGTTTTTGGTCTATAATATCATCAAACTACCTCATCCATTTGATAGTTCTATGAATTACCTTTCCAACGCCTGTAAAAAATCAAAATTTTGATAAGAAACACAAAAGTTATGGCCATTTTACTAAACTATATTTTTTATGTTGATAAAATCGGATATCCGATTTGAACAGTATGATATCAGAATAGTGACATCACAATGGTGACATCACAATAGTGACATCAAAATTGGATATCCGATAATATTATCGGATATCTGATTTGGTTTGGTATTACCAAACCAATTTAAATTTTGCCTGATCCAAACAAAAATTCAAAGCAGATTTTGGCGTGTTTGGAAAGGTTGAAAACGCATTTTTTTCTCCATTGCCACTTTTTGGCCCCCCTTGATCTTGCACATACCCTATATCTTTCTCCTACTTCCACTATCTATAGACATATGTGTCTATATTTATGTCTATCCCTTTTTGTCCATCTTTGTCTAGGGTCTCACTATTCTTAGGCATCTATATCTATATCTCATTGTCTCTTTATCGAGCTATCTCTCCATACTTCTTGTCTTAAATCTCCCTTTGTCTCAATCTTGTTATATTGTTCTCTGTCTCCACCCCTATGTCTCTCGCATCACTTCCTATCTCTGTACTTATCTTTCTATCTCTCCCTAGATCTCTACCCCTATATATTTATCTATTTCATCTCTATCAATCCCAATCTCTCTCTCTCATCCATCTTTATCTATATATCTTTTATCTCTATCTCCTTACCCCCTCTCTCTCACTCTTCCCCACTCTATCTCTCCTCTCCCTATTATAAACATAACACAAGCTTAATTATCTTCTCAATTTATAGGTTTAATTTCACTCCTAATTGGATCTTTGTAAGTAGATGGATAGTTGATTTGAAGATCTTTTCTTCATTAAGATCTTTGCTGCACAAACAACATCTCTTTCTAAATGGCCTACCAATTGACCTCATTTAATACACATGAGTATGAAATTAATAGACCAAAAAATTCCTTAATTACATTTGACACCTCTTTGGCATGCATATTGTACAACAAGGTGCAATTTCTAGTTTTAGACTAATATCATATTACCCTAATTTTCTTTTTTCAGTTTATTGTTGAAATATCTATATGCTTGTTTCAATATCAAAATAAAAAATGGCAACAAATAAAAAGACAGTTGTCTTGAGGTACAAGACGAGCCGAAAACCACATAACATCAATCACTAAGATTCTTATGAAATCTTAAAAACAAGCAATCCTTTTTTTCACAAAAAAAAATAACTCATTAGTTTTTATCAAATAGTTAAGGACTCCAGTTGTATCACAACTCTTGTATACATTTGTGATTCAAAGTTTATGACTTTAAATTAAATTAACTATTTTTTAAAACTTCTTTTCTTTTATATATGCTTGATGCACTTTGTACGAATGAACCCCTATAACCCTAATTCCAAAAATGGAGTTCCTTTTGTTAGAAAAGAAGAAATAAATAGGCAAATACGTATGTACTACAACATTAAAAACTTAGATTTTATTATTGATCAATAACACAAAGAGATTTCATAACTTGTCCATTTATAGAGGACTTCATGCCATTATAAGTAGGATACAATAACTAAAACATGTTTACAACATAATTATTTTTGCCATATGTGGACAACAGGTGAATAGACTACGGAAAAGTGATAGACAAACTTGGAGATGTGAAAGGAAAATAAGAAAATGTGGAGGTGGATTATAGATACAAATTATTTATTGAGAAAAACAATGGAAATGTGGAAAGTAACCTTGGAGATATAAGAAAATTGTCTTCCATATTTTCATCTACTGGAGAGACACAATTCTAACAACTATTGTTTTTGTACAATTCAATTTTAATTGACTGCATAAGTGGTGACAAAGAAATTATTATTTTCCATCATTCTTCCTTAATTTCTTTTGTTGACAACTTTAGCATCAATTACACCCAAATTTTGCCTTAGATATTCAAAATTTTCCATAGGTAAAGCCTTAGTTAAGATTTCTACTAATTGATATTCAAATATACAAAATTCAAGATAGATTTCATCATTGTTGACTGGCTCTCTGATAAAGTGATATATTCTATCAATGTGCTTTCTCCTTTGGTGGAAAATATGGTTCTTTGATAATGCAATCACTCATTTGTTATCACAGAATATTGGTGTTGGCTTCTCTTATAATTGTAATAGGTTTGTCAATATCCCCCTCAACCATACTACTTGGCATGATACTAATGTAGCTGCTACATGCTTGGCTTCAGTTGATGAGACTATCACTATGTCTTGTTTCTTTAATACCCATGAAATCGCACGTGCCACAATGAAATATATATCTGGAATCAGTCTTCCTATCATCAACATTGCCTACAAAATGAATGTCAGTATAAAAAATCAAATCAAATTTGTTAGTTTTTAAATATAGAATTCCATATTCACTTGTTCCTGCAATGTATCTTAGTATCCTTTTCCCAACTTGCCAATGAGATTCTTGAAAGGAATCCATAAACCTTGAAATTGGGATAACACCTTATATGATATTTGGCCTTGTAATCATAAGATACAATAGACTTCCTAGTAGCATTCTAGAAAAAGTTGGATCAACATTTGACTCCATTTCCTCTTTGCTAAGTTTTGTTCCTATTGCAACTGGAGTTAATGCTGGTTTACAATTCAAAATTCTGAATTTTCTTAATACATCCTTGGCATACTTAGATTGGAAAATAAATATTCCTTTATCAGATTGAACAACTTCATTGCCTTTAAAAAGTATCTCATCATCCCCAAATCAGTCATTTCAAATTATTTCATCATTGTTGTCATAAACATGTCTATAGACAGATTACCCATAAAAATTAAGTCATCATCATATAGGAAAATAATCAAAATACCATTATGTTGATTCATTTTCATATATAATGTGAGCTCACTACTACTTTTATTGAATCCAACACTCATCAAATATGAATCAATTAGATTATACCAAACCCTAGGTGTCTATTTCAAACCATAGAGTGATTTTTTCAACTTAAACACTTTACTTTCATGCCCACATACCTCATAACTAGGTGATTGTTGTACATAGACTTCTTCAATAAGGTTAATTTTACATCCATTTGAAAAATGTTCCATTTATTTTGCACAACTATTGATGAAACTGTTTGAATTGTAGTTATTCTAGAGTCTAGAGCAAATCTTTCATTATAGTCTACACCATACTATTGTGCAAAACCTTTTTCTACTAATCTAGCCTTATGCCTATCAATTTCACCTTGTGCGTTAAATTTGGTTTTATAAACCCATTTGACACTAATGGAACCCTTAGCTTTACATAGATCCACAAGCTTCCTTGTTTGATTCTTTTCAATGGAATCAATTTTTTCATTTGTAGATTTGACCCAATGTTCCTCCTTAACTACTACTTAAAATTTATAGGATCATAAGGGAATAAAGAAAAAGTTGAGGAAGAATAAAAAAATTCTTCTCCTTGATCATATATATCTTTCAAACTTCTCTTTTTTAACCTTTTAATGAGGAAAGTATAGGATTTGACTCATTACTTAAATTTGGAGTGGGGTTCTCTACATGACTTGATGATTGACCTTGCACAAGATTTCTTGGTGGAGTGGTTTATCCTGGTTGATTTGATTGATCACCTTGTTCTTCTTGTTCTTATTCACTAGTCAATGTTGGTGCTCCAATTGTGACAACGCTTGACATTTCCATCTCATGATTCTTCCTCCTTATATATGACATCCTTGCTAGTAATCATTTTCTTTGAAACGGGGTTATATAATCTATAAGCTTTTGATTGCTCACGATAACCAATGAAAATATATTTCTCACTCATATCATCCAATTTTCTTCATAATTCAGCTAGCACTAAAACACATGAAATACATCCAAAGATTCTAAGATAAGATACAAAATGTTTCTTACCACTTCATGCTTCCTGTAGATTTTTGTCTTTAACACTCATCATAGGACTTTTATTTATGATGTGTACTACACATGCTACTGCTTTAGCCCAAAAGTCATTAGACAAGTTTTTAGCCTTTAGCATACTGCTTGCCATTTCCATTATGGATCTATCTTTCATCTTTGCTACACCAATCTACTATGGTGTATACCTTGTTGTGAAATATTTTCTAATCCTATGATATCTTCAAAGTTCTAAAAATTTATTAAAACTATATTCACCACACCTATCAAATCTGAGTGCCTTGATAAAGAATCCACTTTGTTTTACACCATTGATTTGAACTCCTTAAATTTATTGAAAGTATAAGACTTCTCCTTGAGAAAGTATATCCAACTTTTTATAGTAAAATCATTAATAAATGTCAAAAAATATAGACTTCCTCCTAAGAATGGAGTTTGCATTGAACCACATATGTCAGCATGAACTAACTCCAAAGGCACTCTTTCTCTATTTGAACTTTCTACTGGAAAAATTTCTCTATGTTGCTTTGGCATTATTCCAATTTTGCAAAAATTAGTAGGTTGCATGATGGGTGGAAAACCTTTTACCATACTCTTCTTCTATAATAAAGTCAATCTATCAAAATTAAGATGACCATACCTCAAATGCCAAATCCATGTTTGGTCTAAGTGAACTACTTTGAAGTTAATGTCCTTTGTTCCTTGAATTTCATAAATTTGAAGGGGGGACATTTGTTTCCTCATCATCTCAACCTTTGCAATCAACCTATAACTAGGATTCTTATCCAAAATTCTACATGCATCATCTTTAAATAAAACTTTGTACACTTTTTCAATTAAGTATCCAACATTCATTAGATTATGTTTTATTTCACACACAAAATAAACATCAGGAATATATCCTTTTTCACCATTTTTGTTCAATACATGTATTTAACACCTTTCCCCATAATAGATAATACATTATCATTTCCTAATTTTACATCGGATTTCACAAAATCATCTAGATAAGAAAATAACTTTTTATTTCTTGTCATGTGATTGCTACAACCACTATCTAGAAACCATATATCTTTAGAGCTTTCTTTAGTAGCATTATAAGTTATGAATAAAATTCTAGAATTATTATAAAATACACCTAAATAATTTACACTATTTTTATCCATCTCTTCTTGTTTCTTCCTACATTAATTTACCGAATGACCATATTTCTTATAGTATTAACATTCAGCATGAGTTTTATCAAACCTTGGTGTTTTCTCTTGAAATTGGTTTCTTCCTCATCCTCTATTATTGAACTAGCTAGTCCTTCCTCCTTGATCCGTATTTTTCTATCCATCTCTACTTCTTTCTCTTCCTCTAGAACTTGATTTTCCTCTTCCTCTGCTAGATGAAACTTGAGTTTTGAAAGCATTCTCTAAAGTAGAATTGTTATTCCTTCTTATTCTAGATTCGTGAGACAACAAAGACCACAAAAGTTTATTTACAAACAAATGAGTCAAATCCTTAGATTCCTCAAATGATTGCATCAGATCTACTAGATAGACTTCTAAGAAATTTTTCAACCAATGTTTAATCATAAATGTTTTCGCCATGTGTTCTCATTTGATTAACAATATTCATAACTTTAGTAAAGAAATGATCTATAGAATCAGATCTACCCATATGAAGATTTTCAAAGTTTCTCCTTAATGTTTGTAGATTATCTACCTTTACTTTGGTTGTACCTTGGTAAGTAGTTTGTAATACCTCCTAAGCTTGTTTGGACCTAGTTGTTGTAGCAACTCTTGAAAACAGACTCCCCCTTTACTTGTTGAATGATGAACAAAATCTTAGCATCTTCTTCCTGTTGTCCTTAAGCTGATCTTTTTCTACTTGTGGTAATACTAGATAAGCAGCCTCATCGCATGGTTCTAGAAAACCAATTTCTACCAAATCCCAAATGTCTTGAGAGCAAAACATTTTTTCATTTTGATTGAACAAAAATAAAAACGCTTACATTTTGAAAATGGGGATTTGAGGCTGATAAATACTGTTATATGTTGTCATGTCTGCAAACTCCTTTAATAGCTTCAAACTTTTTTGGTTCTCTTTTCAACTGCAACAACGACCTATAGCAATTTTCTTTATTTTATTATTCGACTGTGACTCTCTTCATAAACGTGTCTACAATTATAATTATACTTCAAATACTACAGTGATGGAAAGCCGTACTAAAATATTTGATTGGAAATTTTGTGTTGTTGCCTTTTCTTCAACTTTTGACGATCTCCTCAAATTTTGCAACTAACCAAAACAATCGATAAAATACCTATGCTCTGATACCAGTTTGTTAGTAGAGAAGAAATAAACAGGCGCATATGTATGTTGCATTAGAGAAAACTCATATATCAGTATTAATCGATAACACAAAGAGACTATATAGCTTGTCCATATATAAAGGAATTCACACCAACTATGAGTAGGAGACAATAATTGAAAGAAGTTTACAACATAACTGTTTTTCCCATATGTGGACAGTAGGTGAACAAACTAGAGAAACATGAGAGACAAAGATAGAGATGTCAAAGGAAACTAAGAAAACCTGAAGGTGGTTTACATTTACAAGTTATTTATTAATAAACAAACTGGACCTATGGAAAGTAATCTTGGAGATATAAGAAAACTGTCTTCCTTATTTTCAGCTAATGGAGACGCACAATTCTAACAAGTACAATTTTTGTGCAATTTAGTTTTAGTTGACTGCATATGTGGTGATGAAGAAAATATTATGCTCTAATATCTTTCCCTTGACCTGCATAGGTTAACATTTTAAGTGTTATGGTTACCTAGGAACGTACAGTGTCCAATCCAAGTAACTATTCACTTATGAATATCGCATCCATATAGTTATGAACGGCCTTTATTTTAGCTTCTTTTCATATGATGCATGATAGCATTCCTATTCAGGTCATGGAGAGCTTAGAGTTATTGCTTATCAATCATTTCATATGTTGCATAAATAACTATTCTATCTTGAGAATCAATTTATCATAGATATTTCGTTGGTGAAGAGGTCATTAAGGTTCAAATCTCTGTTGGGTCATTGTGCTCGCAAGGCCTTGTGCCTTCGCCAAATCATTATACTTGCAAATTTGAACAAGTGAAATTATTCTTTATCAAAAAAAATTTAAAAAATTTTAAATTTCAAACTTCTAAAGATTTATATTTGACTATAGATTTTGTTGAGTAAATGGGTATTTGCAGTGTGTTTCTAGTACACACAATACCTCTATGCGCGTTGGTGTTTCTTTTTATGCATGCAGTTGAATGTACCAAGCGTGTAACTATTTAATGTTATATAGCTCGATTGATTTTGGTGACAAAGGCTTTAAATATATCTATGACCATTAAATCCAATCAAAATATTATTATATTTTAAAATGTATCTTATAAAAGTGGCTCCGTGGTGGGAATTTTGATAGGCTACGTTATGCTCAGCATTACCATTTTCACTGATATTTTTAGCAGCCTCTTTCCCAGCAATCCTTCATTTATATTATTCTTCAATGTCACACTTATCCATATTTGTATTGAACTACCATATTGGTTATGCAACTGGTGCCTTTAAATTGATAAACCTCAATGTATCTTATATAGATTTTTTAAAATATAGGTATGGTGGTTGTAATTCTATTTCATAACTGTTTCAAAATAATCTGGCATGTAATTAGTTTTAGCATTATAAAAAAATACTAGTCAAGTCATCAGTGTTTACAGATTGTAATATATAGTATGTATGAATTTCTATTTCCAAAGGGAAAAAAGTGACACAAAGTAGACTGATATCATAACATTCAAATATTTGTAATAATGACAAGTCTACAGGAGTTGGAAATCATGTTATGGGCATGAGAGGACCCAATGAGTGATTTTATAATGGTCTTAAGGGCATTCTATAACAATCTCACATGAGAGGAAAACCAAAAATAATGCTTAATGGAATTAGGAATTTAAGACAAGATCCCACTAAAAGTTTACCTTGAAGGAGTTTCCAAACTGTACCGAATGAATCAAGCTTGGATTCAATTGTAATGGTTCTTTCTTTTGGATCTCTAAAGATAATTTAAATGAAATTCATATGAAATTTATTTTTACAAATGAGCTTCGCAAACACTTTTAACATTCATATACTTCTATTGTATAGTTGAAAAAGAAATATTGATTATAGTTTTGAAGGATTAAAATTTCTATTTAATCCTGTAAATAATGTCATGTTTGAAATGATTTAATAATGTATGCTTTTCTCATTTGATCAATACAATAAGATGCAAATTGGTCGAATGAATGTAATGTAGTAGATACTTATGAAAAAACATTAGAGTTATTGACTTAAGATATTTAATGAAGTTCTTAACTATTTATCTAGTTTTGTCTCAACTCTCTATCAGCTAAACATACTATGAGTATCTATGAGAAAATCTAGAAATTATTGGTGCTGAAGGAGTTAGTGGAAGAAATTAGGGAGGAATGTTAGAAGGGATTAATTTCTCCCACTCCACATTCCCTAATAATAGGGAGGTTTGGCTCTCCTCATTTACAATCTATTGAAATTGAACTGCAGATCATTCTAACGGTTGAATATATTTTTCATAATTGCTATAAACTAGTTAATCTATCTTCCCTATCTTCAACTTGCTATCAATAACTATAGTCTGTTAGGTTATAGTTTTCTATTTGTATTTGGTTTCTGTTAGATTATACTATTTTATTTGTATTTTGTTTCTTAAATTTGAGTTTGAGTTAAATGTTCTATAAATGAAGAGGCATGTAATTACAATAAAAAAACATATCTATTTGCCTCTGTTTGTTACAAAATTCATTTTTTGTTTTTGTTTTTGGCTTTTGAATTTTTCTAAATATTATAGTACAAAGGTTCATATATTCTTTACCACACAATCATAATAAAACTACTAGATAGAAGGGGCAGAAAGATCTGTCTCCTGAATTGATTTTTTTCATTTGGCTTTTGTATTCATCGGGTTCTTTTTCCTCTTCTTTGGTAGGATTCAAGCTCAATTCATAATTCTACGAACCCAAATTCTCTAAGTTTGTCTCTGATGCAATCTAGATCTGCATCTCCCTCTACAATTATCATATTCTCTGTCGTATCCACTACTATAGGATCCATGCCTGCAAAACGCATATTATTCATTTACATTATCCTATTTACTTTCAAATAAAAGTAATGGCAATCCTTTATATAGTTGAGCATTGTACCTTCAATCATGCAATGGCCTTTATTGTACTTTTGCTGCTTTTCTAGTCATCCTCCATAGCTAACGACACCATTTTCTGTTGATTTGAAACATGGGTTGCTCAATAAATTGAGTGGAAGATAAACTGTCGTTCAAAAGTCCAAAACATACGCAAAAATTAAAGGAAAAAACTAGACAGTATGTTCATGTTTGAGTGTATAGCCTATGGAGCCTGAAATTCTAAAGCAAACATGCTCGTTAGAAATCAATACCGATTTAAAGTTCATTTGACTAAATTTTCAGTATTGCAAAGTATTTACAGGAAGCATCTATTTCCATGAGGTGCACAAGAAGATCTGTAGAAATGGATGGTGTTCTCGAAACCAAGTCCCTTGCAAGATCTCCTTTGTGAAAAGAGCCGATGACAATGCTGAAAAGTTGTCTTAAATGAACTATTAATTATTTCATTGGAAAAATGACAAGAGCAATCTTTATATTTGGACTCATGTCAACTATTAATTTTCTTTCTTTTTATTGTCTTAAATTTATTCTATATCTTACAGGACTTTCTTACTAAAACCGAGATTAGAGAATTATCTTATTTTTATTTATCAAAAGTTTATTTTTCTTAAATATTATACTTCTCAAATCTAAAATAATAATTTTGCAACTCATTCTCACGAAAAAAAAAAGATAAATATTTGTATTGAACAAAATTTACAATGCAAGGTCTAGAATTTGATGGTTTGTGAATTGTATTTCAACTCTACATTCTATATTGCTATTTTTCAACTCATTAAAATATATAATTTGAATTCATATATTTTTATATAATTGGAATTGTGTTGAACCAAGTGAATTACAATTTTAATTTTTCAATATTGATATCAATACATTTGACTATCTCAAATTGAGAGCAGTTTAATTTTTAAATTTAATTATGTCAAATTCATTTTGTATCAAAGTTTTGGATAACACTATGGTCCATCCTTAGGATAAAACTGAGCTAATAAGGTAAAAATAGTTAAAGAGACTGACTAAGATAACCTAGTATAGAGAAGGGTAAGATGTGTAGTGTGCTAGATGAGACACAAAGTGAGAACACCAAGAGAGAAACAAGAAGGAAAAGATTTCTAAGGAAGAAAAGAAAAGCATTATAATAGTTTAATTAAAAAAGTCACAACAAAAAATGATAGAATTCAGAGGCTAAGATCTAGGCCTTAGAAAAATCATTGTTGAAGGTGACTCTCGCAACACCATCATGATGCTAAATGAGGTGGCTAAGATAGATTGGAAGACTGCCTCTCTCATTCAAAAGTGTTGCACCCTCCGCCTTACTCTCGGTAAGGTTAGATTTTTCCACATACGACACAAGGGAAATACGGTGGCAGACAAGTTAGCAGAGCTTGGCACAATGGTTAATAATTTGAAAATATGGTCTCATTTGCACAAAGTACCCATTGCATAACTTGTGCCATGATTTAATATGACATGCCCATTAATGATTTTTAATCTCAAGATTACCTTTTTTGGTATTTTCTTTTCTTGCCCTTTCCTTTCCCTATTGGATAAGGTGGTGATAATTTATTTTTGTTGGTACTCATTACTATCACTTTCAAACCTGTCACTTTCTCAATTTCACTTACGGGTTTGCATAGATGGGAAGAGATCTTAACCCGATCGAACTAGATGAATACTCCAAGTTCAAAACTAATGGTCAATTTTGGATTAAGGTGATTTAGGGAAATTTGGACTCCTATGTGGAGGGTATGACTGGCCATGATCCCAAATTGTCTATGGCCTTTATTCAAGCCTAGGATAATGGTGCTGTTAAGATTGGGAGTATTGCCTTCGTTCTTTTTTAAGAGACCATTGTGAAAGTGATTGGCTTGGCCCTAGATGTCATCTCCTTCCCCAAGAAACATAAGGGGGGTTATAAGGAAGATTTTGACTATTTCATTGAACTTGGTGAAGGAGCCCCTAAACTCCAAATCGGCTACAATAAAGAGGAGATCCAAGGTCTATGGAAGGAGATGGCCCTTCTCTTCATGAAATATTTCTTTGGATGGTAGAAAGAGGATATTTCACCTTTATCTCCTCCCTATGTTGAACCACTTGCACCAGGGGATAAGAATTAACTTTCCTTACTAGGTTTTATCTTCCTTGTATCAATCTATCTCTAAGGTTGTTGTCAAGCGTAAAACCCCCTTCATCAGGGTCTTATTAATAGATTATATAATTTTCATTTGGCCCAAACTCCCATAGGTGGGATCCCCACTGTTGAAATCGGGTTCACCTATGACCCCAACTTATATGTTGATCTTATTGTCACCCCATCCAACTCTGCTGAAGTGTCTCATTCGGGCCCTAAAATGGCCACTAGAAAACACCCTACGCACATGGCCAAATTCAAAGCCATAGCTACCTCTAAAAAAGAGCTTATTGAGGAACCTTGGATTGAGTAGCGTAACGATGTGGAAATTGTTGAGGAATCAGAATCTAACTCTATTTCCTTTGATGAATCGTATTTCTCTAAAACTATAGGCTTAGATGTGTCCCATGCAGACAATGTTAATGAAGAGATTAACCCTACCCATCCTCCCACAAACTCCACCCACCCCCCCCTGTTTGCAAATACTAAGCCCTCGAGCTTGATTATGGTCCTCACCAAGATTGTGAATGATATTCATGATGTGCAAAGGGTAGATGATTTATCGAAATGGTTTTTTGGGCAGATGAATGTGGCAATAAAGAAAATTAATAGGTTGGAGGTGACCACTGAGGCTAAAGTAAGAGATAATACCTAGCTAGAGGATTTGGATGAATAATTTAATGAGGACAAAGTTTGGAGGGCTACTAATGATTTTGTTGGCCTTACAGAGAATTGGGACAATGTGAACGAGAGGATTGAAGACCTAGATGCCAAGTTTAAGATGAGTGGACAAAATTGGAGGTAGAAGAAATTAAACGTTCCTAAGAGGTCCTTAAAATGAAAACTGAGGCCAATTTGGCTTCAAGAATGCTTATTTACAAGCTATCTAGACCATATAGGCTGAATTAAACAAGGAAGGAGAGAAGAAGTGAAAATAGACCGAAACCCTGATTGTGGGCTAAAGCCCCACAGAATCCCTGGTTAAAGTCATCCCTAATTCTGCAATGGTTTCCTTTAGCTCTAGGATTGGGTCTTGCGAAAATGTGTCATTCTTTGATAAAGTGCTAAGTTTATGTTAGGATTGGCCAGATAAAAATTCCCCCATGTGGTTGGCCATCTCTTTTTATCTTTCTTGGGTGGCTATGCTGGTTTTTTGCTTTCGAGTCTTTTTGGTCCTTCTTTTTTTGCTAGTTTTTTGGTCTCCCTTTATAGATATGTAATGGTACAGACCTATCTCACTTTTATTAATCAAAACAAGAAAAAAATTATGACCTAAACTAAAAAAGAAAGAAGAAACGAATGAAAATACAAATGTAAGTATATGTACACATATATGTAAATATATATGATGAAATGTGAAAAATCATCTTAAATTAATTAATTTTTATCTAAAAAATTTTATGTATAAGTATAATTTTCCTATAATGACTCAAAAATTTTATAACTCGAAAATCAAATTTCAAACTTAAACTAAAGGTTAACCTGAGTTATGTTATAAGAAGACGAAAGAGAGAAAAATAAATCAAAAAATTTAATGAATATTAATGTTATCGGTATTATTGTTCCTTAAAGTATCTTTACTTCAAATAGAAGTAAATTAAATTTAAAATCAACATTTTTCTCTGTATCGTGTAGACAAAAATACAGAATGATACAGCTACTTTTCTGGAGTGCACAACACGCAACCATCTTGAGATGACAACAGTAAATTAATTGATAGCTTTCTCCATTACCCTCTCAGCTTATCAATTTCTCTTGTACAGAGAAAAAATGGTGAGGAATTTTCTCCATCTACGTGGTTTAGATTGTTTTTCGTAGTGTGCACTGCGATGAGAGAGAAAAATCTCTTAGCGAAATAATCTGTCTCTTGATTATTTCCTGGATAATAAGGGATAATTTATTTTCCATTTTTCTAGTTTTTTATTTAAAATAAAGTTTTCTTCTCTCTAAGTTTATGATCATTATTTTTAAGAATTTTATTTGAGGAAAGTAACTTTCTTCTAAATAGAGTAATTTACTATTTTATTTTAATGTTTATGGCCCGACTGGGGTTTTAGAAAAAAGAAACCTTTGGGAATTTTTGGTTTCCCTTGCTTCTCCTTGCTTCTCCTCTGCATAATGTTTCTCTGATTTTTGGGGGGGATTTTAATGCAATTGTTAATTTAGAAGAGAAGGCTGGGGGAATCATCCCTAATAAGCATTCTATATCAAACTTTTGTCACTTTATTCATTCTTTGAATTTGGTGGATTGTAATCCTCTTAATGGGCCATTTTCATGGACCAATATGCGGAGAGACTTTTGTCAAATCTCTGAAAGATTTGATCACATTTTGGTTTCTGAAAACTGGTTTAATTCGGGCTAGGATTTAGTTTCCTCAGTTCTCCCCTTCACTGGTTCTGATCATTTTCCTATTCTGCTTACTATTTTTGAGGATAGGGCCCCTAGGAAATTACCTTTTAAGTTTGAACCAATGTGGTTTAGGGATTGATCTTTCTTACCTTCATTAAAGAAATGGTGGCTTTCTGCCCCATTTTTTCCTGGGTCTCGGATGTTTTAGATTACTGAGAAACTAACATTTTTAAAGAATAAGATTAGGGATTGGAATGTGACACATTTTAAGAATAATTTTGGAGAAAAGGCCAGGATTCAGGAAGAAATTGAGTAGCTTAATAAGAGAATTATTGCTTTATGCATGTCCTCTCTTTCGTATGATAGGCTAAAGTTTTTGAATCTTCAATTGAGTGAGACTTTGGCTAGGGAAGAATCTTATTGGAGGCAGAAGTCTAGGGACCTTTGGCTTTCCGAAGGGGATAGAAATACTAAGTTATTTCATTCTTCTTCTAAGTTTAAGAGGCTTCGCAATCGAATTTCATGTATTATTGATTCTAATTGGTAACAGCATGGTTGATGAGGATAATAATGCTTCTGAAGCCGTTAGGTTCTTCAAATCGTTGCTTACGGCTGAACCGGTTGCTGTAGATAATGATTTTGTGAATTCGATCCCCCCACTAGTGTCTTATGAAGATAATAAGATGCTTATGGCTCCCTTTTCGTTGGCTGAGCTGAAAGAGATAGTCTTTTCCATGCATCCGGAAAAGGTCCTGAGTCCGGATGGGTTTATGACTCTATTTTTTGGGAAGTGTTCGGACTTTATTGGAAATGATGTTTTGTTAGCCTTGGAGGAGTCTAGAAGAAATAGGTCGATATTGAGAGAGCTTAATACTACTCTTATTGCTATTATTCTGAAAGTGGAAAATCCTAGCTCTTTTTCTAATTTTCATCTGATTGTCTTGTGTACTACTCTATATAAAAATTTTACTAAGGCAATTTTGGTTAGGCTTTCTAGGCTCCTTCCTCAGATAGTTTCCTTGGAACAAGGTGGATTTGTGCCTGGTCGGGAGACATCTGAAGGTGCGATTGTAGCTCATGAAATTTTGCATTCCATATCACAATTCCAGCCATGTTAATTGGCAGTCCCTTGTGGTTGTTTTGAATCATTTGGGTTTTTCACACTATTCGATAAAATGGGTGTTTTCATACATATCTTCTGCCCACTTCTCAGTTTTGATTAATGGTTCCCCCTTGGGGTTTTTTGCTTCCTCCCGAGGACTTAGGCAAGGGGATCCCTTCTCCCCTTTTTTGTTTATTCTTTTGGCGGAAGCGTTAAGTAGGGTCATCTCTAACGCTACGACATCTGGTTTATGGTCAGGTGTCAGAGTTGATGGCCTTCTATCTCCACAATCCCATTGTTTGTTGATGACATGCTTCTGTTTGGGGCTGCTTCTTTGAGGGAAGCTAGAGTTATTAAGAAAATAATCTCTGACTATACTTCTTTTTCTAGACAGAAAGTTATTAATCAGAAGTCTAAAGTCTTCTTTGTGAATGTCTCCCCTCTAGTTAGGGATAGACTCGTCCACTTTTGGGGTTTCCAAGTAGGGACTTTTTTTTGCATGTATTTGGGCATTCCTTTCTTTCTGGGATCTGAAAAGACCTCCTTTTGGGATAAAGTTGTCCATTCAATAACTTCCAGAATTTCCTCGTAGAATCACAAGTGGCTTACGATGGCTAGTAAGATCCTTTTAATCAAATCAATTTTGAGTGCCATCCCTACATATTTAATGTCTATTTTGCAAGCTCTCCCTAAAGTTATTAAGGACATTAAGGTTTCCCTTAGATCCTTCCTTTGGGATGATAACTTGAGAGGTAGAAAGAAGATTCCTCTTCTTGCTTGGGACAATATTTGTTGTCCCAAAGAGCTGGGGGGTGTAGGTATTTGTGATTTGGCTGTTCAGAATAAGGCTTTGGCGGTGAAATTTATGTGGAAGTTATATGTAGATCCTTTTTAGCAAATAGGCTTCCATCATGCTAGCTATGTATTTAAGGGGAGTTTCTAGAGAAGGGATTTTTACTACTTCATCTCTTCTGAAGGGTTCGACATTTTGGAATGTTTTGGTATCTTGTAGGAGGGTTATTTTACCATATTTATCTTGGGTTGTCCATAATAGAAAGAAGGCCTAGTTTTGGGATGAAGTCTGGAATGGGCATCCTGCTCTTTCAGCTATCCGAGACTGGTCCCCTTTGCTCGGATCTTTGGGGGCCTTTTGTTGCAGATTATTTTGACATTGTTTCCACAGGTCCATGTTTAGTGGCTAAATGGAAGAATATTCCTCCCTTGCCTATTGATAATGATCTTAGACTTGCTTTTGTGGAAGAAATTCACAAAAGACCTCTTGTCTTTCATGATAAGGAGGACTCCTTGGTCTAGACTAAGAATACTTCAGGTGCATATTCAGTAAAAGATGGCTATAATTCTTTGGTTCAGATTACTTCATCCTCTTGCTGGCCTACTAAGCTATTTTGGCACTTAGCTTGTCTTCCTAAGGCAAGGTCTTTTGCTTGGTTGGCAGTCTAGGATAAATTTCTCACTGGGATGCGATTGGACAGGCTTGGGATTACAATAGTATTTCCTTGTGCTTTTTGTGGATATTGTATGGAATCCATGGATCATCTTTTCTTGCTCTGTCCATTTGCTTGTGAATGTTGGTATTGGCTTTTTGGCATGCTTGGTTGATCTTTTGCTCTTTGTCCTAATCTATTTTTGCAATTCATGGCCTAGCCCTTCTTGTTCTCCTCTTCGTTTTATTCATCTCTTTGGGTTGTGGCCCCATCACTGGTGATCTAGAATCTCTGGTTGGAAAGGAATTCTAGGATTTCCAAACATAAACCTCCTACTCTGACTGATGTGATTGGTAAAATCCAAACCTCCATTTGTGAGGTGGTGGTTTCTTTCATCCATAAAAATTTAGACCACCTCAGGCATTTTTCTCATTGGGACAATTGGGTCTCTTGGAAATGGTCTTCACTTCGTCTGATGTCTTCCCATGGGGCTATATCAGTTGGACTCTCTTCTCTTATTAAACGTAAGATGGCTAAATGGAGCCCTCCCCCCTTCTCTTCATTCAAACTACAGTTTGATGGGGCTTCTAAGGGGCATTTGGGAAGGTCTGGTATTGGAGTAGTTATTTTTTATCATTCTTCTAAGATCATCAAAGCTGCAGGAAAACACATTGGTTAGGGTACTAATAATGTGGCTGAGTTTCAGGCTTTATCCTTTGGGCTTGACCTCGCTATTTCATTGAATATTAAAGATATTGTTATTGAAGGAGACTCAATGGTGGTTTTTCAGGCAGTTGTTGCCAAAAAATATCTCTCTTGGCATTTACAGTATTTTTTAGATCACATTCTTGTGCAATTAAAGTGTTTTTCCACTTTCTCTATCTCTCATTGTTTCAGGGAGATCAATGTCAGTGCAGATTTCTTGGTGAATAAGGTTGTTGCTAAGGATGTTGATTTCTTAGAGGTTTCTCCTTTGGACATACTAGTTTCTTGCATGAGGCTTCTTTCTTAGCAAGATCTCTTTTTCAGAAACCTCCTTCATTTTCCATGCTTGATGTGGTTTTCTTTCATAACTATCTTTTTCAGAAACCTCCTTCATTTTCCATGCTTGGGTTTCTTGCATGAGGCTTCTTTCTTAGCAAGATCTCTTTTTCAGAAACCTCCTTCATTTTCCATGCTTGATGTGGTTTTCTTTCGTAACTATCTGTAGTGAGGGTGTTCCTTTTCAGGACAATATCTTTGTTGTTGATATTTCCAGTTATAATTTCCTCATGGAGTAGGGAGATTGTTGTGGCTTCTCCTGTCAGGTTGAGATCCTCTTGATGGTGTTGTCCTCTCCCATCTCCTTGCTGAGTGTGGTTTTTACTTCCCTATATGGCTATAGGGGGGATGTTGTCCTGCCTTATGGCAACATCTTTGTTGTAGCTATATCTAGCCGTATCTCCTCACTAAGTATGGAGGATGGAGGGGCAACTTTTGATTGGCTGGTTTTTTTGCAATGGAGGGGCCTTTCTTTGTCAACTGTCTGCCCTGTTTGCCTGTGTGCTTGTTCATTGGGGTTACCTTGTCGGTGGGTATCTTGATTTCCTTTTGATGGCATAGAGGTTTTGTATCGGGTATTGATTGGTATTGGGCATTACTCATCTCTACTCATTGCATGTTAAGCTTTGTCTTTTCAGTTTGGGTATGTTAGTTATGTTTGTTTGATCTTATGCACTTTTTAGCAATCATTATACTTTGTGGTTGGGATTTGGTGACTTTTTGGAGGAGCTTCGTATCATTATGAAATGAGTTGGCCCTTTCTGTTTAATCATCTAGCATCGTGGTTGATCTTATTTTTTGGGAGTTGCAATTTAATGATTGAGGATGTTGTGAGGCATGAGTTTGTTTCATCATCTGTTGAGTAGCTTCTTGCTCGCTACTTTTTCTTATGATGGACGGCTAATCATATTCTGGTTATCTTTTTCTCTATTATATTCTTGGTGGTGTGTAGTTATGGTATCCATTATGTCTTTGCATTTATTCTTACTAACAAAAATGGAGAGTTCTTGGCAAAATTGGTGGTTGGTGGCTTTTTTTGAGGAATTGGAAAGAGCAGTTTGCATGGTGTTGTAGATGGTTTCTTATTTTGTTGTTATTTCTTTAGCTTTTACTTTGGATCATCCTGCTTCCTGAGGGTCTTCATCACCCTTCTCAGCTTTTTATCTAGATTGGCATATGCTTGCTCACCATTTTTGTGTTGTCGGGATCACTTATTCTTGGTTCTCTTCTGGTTTTGAGTTTTGTTCTTTTCAGAGCCTTGGAATCATGTGGTGTATAGATAGGTTGGCTTTGGGGTGATGACACTAGTTATGGTTGGACATCATTGGCTCCATTTTGAGATGTTCTCTTATATACTGGTTTTCACAGCTTCCTTTATATCTAATACGGTTGGCTTTGTAACTGAGGGGTTTATTTGTGATGTCTATGGGCTTTTGTATTGGGTAGATAGGCTTATGTTCTCTTGAGCAATACTGAAGGGTTTTCTTACTGGTTCTTTTCCTTCAGTGCTCTTTGAACCAGACACCTATAAAAAACTAAGTATTTAATATAATTTTAGTGGTTCCATCCACTTTTATCAAAAAAAAAAAAAAAAAAAAATTAAGTCTATTGTTCTTCTTATTTTGTAAAATATATTTTAATATCATAATTTAGAATTTAATAATTTTCAAATGTTTTATTGATGAGTACAAAAATTGTTTATATTAAAAGTAGTTGTTAATATTTTTTTTGTTTTGAGATTTTTATCTAAGTTGACTTTTTTACCCACTTTTAAAAGATCAACACCTATTTAATTGAAAAAAAATTCTTTCTGAAAATTATATTTTATTTTCAAAAACTTATCCTCTAAAAATATTTTTTCCATAATAGATTAATTGTTTAATTATTTTTATTAATTCCAAAGACATTTTCTTCTAAATTGAAATATTATATTTTGAAATTATATGCAAATTATTTCAAAATTGTAATTCTCATTATCTTTCAAATATATTTTAAGAAATAAAGCATAAATTGTATTTGATTTATTTTTAAAATATACAAATTGATTTTGATACTGATTTCCTTATAAAACAAAAATTAGATTTCATTTATTTTTAATTAACATTTTGTTCTCCTTAAAAAAAAATATACTGCCATTTATGAAATGTCTATGACCTAATTATGACGAAGCCAACTTATATATTAATTGGAGAAAAAAAAACACCTTTGAATATTATTAGTTTTGATATTTTTCTCTATTCTCCTATTATTTTACTAGTTTATTATTGCTTCCACCCCAGCTCCAACTAATTTCCTCCACAACCATTTCAAGTTTCATGGAAATTGGTTTGGTTTTCCTCATTGACACGAATGAAAAACGTGTTCTTCAAGTCTGGAATATTATAAACCATACTGTGAACTTTCAATCGGTATTCATTTCTAACGAGCGTGTTTGTTTCAGGATTTCAGGTTCCAGAGGCTATATACTAAAAAAATGAAGGTATTGCTCACAATTTTCCTTTGACTTTTGTATATCTTAGGTTTTTAATTTTTTATGATATTCTCTGTCGTACTAATGAATGAGTCGGAACAGAAAAAAATAGTATTAAAATTTATCATGGAGGACGACAAAGCAGAGAAAAGGGCCATGAAGGCCATTGGAGGATTCGAAGGTGCGACAATTATTTTACATAACGGATTACCATTGTTTTTATTTGCAGTTAAACAGGAGGATATTTTTTAACAATATATGTTTTGCAGGCGTTGATTCGATTGTAGTGGACAAGGAACAAAATCAGATAACTGATAACTGTAGAGGCAGACGTAGACTCAGTCGCTGTGACATGCAAGCTCAGAAAAATTGCGGCCACAGAATTATTGAGCGTTGGTCCTGGTGAGGAAGAGATAGAAGAAGCTGAAGCAGAGCAGCCAAAAGAAGAGGAAGCTGAAGACAAGAAGCCAAAAAAGGAGAAACTAGAGAAACCTGAAGACAAGGAGACGAAAGAAGGAAATCCAGTAGAGGCTACACCACCACTTACATGTTTTCATGACTCACCCATTTATTACTCCAATTGCCCTCATGTTAGAGATGAATATCCCAGCACCTGCACTATCCTTTGAAAAATCCAGAAGCAAAACATTTGACAGTGAACCAGCCCCGAGAAATATTTTCTCAAGGCTTTTTGTTTGCTAATCTATATTAATGCATTTAAATTGAACAGTTATATTGAACTGGTTAATTAGAATAGTGAATATATGTTGCAGCAGAAATATTGAATTTGCAGGGGCAAAGTGTGTAATTTAAATCGTTAATTTTTTGAAGGTTAAATATATTTGATTTCATAAAGTTTTTGTTTGATTCATGGAACCAATGAATCAAGGTGTTTATTGATGAATAGTATGATCATATATCTTAATGATTTTGTTATAGTCTTTTATCATGACGTTTAGTATGTAGGATCTATAGATTGGATCAACATCAGGCTAGCTTGTTATACCAAATCGTTTTAGTCAAAAGAAACCAATATTTCTTGTCTTTAGTGTGTTCATTAGATTAATTTTTCTTTTTTTTATTGTATCCAAATATAATATTTGGCAGAATTTTGGAAAGGTTAATTTTTTTTTAATGGTTAAGAGGAAAAATTTTCAATAATGGTAAAGAAATTAAATAATTTTCTTTTGGGTTCTTGAGAAGGGAGAAAATAATTGTCTACCAATCTCTTATAGTTATAGATTTTGCATTTTGGGGGCTGTTGAAGATAATAGGGTAAACCCACAAGCACTTAATATCTTATTGGTTGATGAATTTTATTTAGATTACTTTTTTATTTTGGATGCCAAATTAATTTTGACAATCACTTTTATGGGCATGAAACCATTTTGGTGGCCACAAATAGGGGGGAAAATCCTCTAATGTGTGTCATCTGATGCAATCTGATGTAAGAGTAAATTAGGGGTCAGTAATCATGATCATCTAAAAATATTGTTTCCAGGCCGCCTCTTTAAAAACAATTAACTATCTAATAAACTTTTTAATACCAACCAATCAAAATCAAGTAAAAAAATATTTTCAAATGTTTAGAAATATTTGGTAACAAAAAGTAAACAATTTTTACAAATATCTAAAAAAAAAATCCATTTTATGATTGAACAAAATATTTTGTGATGAGCCAAATTTTTTTTAATAAGACTAAACTGTTTGACACATGGTATTGATAGATTATAAATTTAAAGTAAAGGTTTGTAAAAAATTTCAAACTAAATTGATTAATATCTTTTTATGTAAAATTAAAGATATTTATTAATCCATCCAATTTGAAGCATTTAAAAAAAAAAATGTTTCAATAAAAAATGAATAAAAGAATTATTTTTTATTTTTAATAATCAAATTTAAATGAAATACATGAGAATTAATAAATAGGTTTTTTTAATTTTAATAAATAATATTATTTTTATTAAAGTATGATTATTTAAAATTGAATAATTAATCTTAAATAAAATAAAAAATAAAAATCAATAATAATAATTTTTTTTCAATAACTAAATTTAAATTTATTTTAACTATTCAATAAACATTAAACAATTACTATAATAAAAATAAATAAATTATTAAAATCATTAAAATATTTTCCTTTCACCTCCACTTACCTCCAATTATATTTACTAACTATGTTTGTAAAAGTCATCAATTTAAGTCTGATTATTTAATTTCAATTAAGCTTAAAACCCAAAACATAAAACTGAAAAATTAGTAATAATAATATTATTTTTTCAATAATTAAATTTAAATTTACTTTATTTATTAAATAAATTTTACATAATTATTATAATAAAAAAGAAATAAATTATTAAAATTATAAAAAACAATTTACTTTCACCTCCACTTACCTCTAATTATATTTATTCAACTATGTTTCATGTAAATAATTAAAATGCATCTGTACAAATCTCAAATTCATTTTCATTTAATTTATTTTGTTTAAGTTAATTAATATCTATACTTTTTATTTTTTTTGATAAAAGTGGATGAACCACTAAAATTATATTAGATCTTTATAATTTTTTACATGGTGTCTAGTTCAATGAGCACTGAAGGGAAAAAACTAGTAAGAAAACCCTTCAGTATTGCTCAAGAGAACAAAAGCCCATAGGCATCCCAAATAAAACCCCCCAATTACATAGCTAACTGCATTAGATATAAAGGAAGCTTGTGAGAAGCTTGTGAGAACTAGTAGAGAAGATATAATCCCAAAATACAGTCACCACTGCTTGAACATAATCAATGCCATCACCCCAAAAAACCAATCTGTCTATGCACCACATGAATCCAAGGCTCTGCAAAGAACAAAATACAAGGCCAGAAGGGAACCAAGAAAAAGCAATCCTGCCAGCATAAAAATGGTTAGCAAACATAGGCCCATCCATATAAGAAGTGGAGAAGGATGATGAGAACCCTCAGGAATCGGGATGAGACCAATCCGCAAAATAGTCCATAGCAAAAACCATCATAACAATAATAGGATAAGAAGCCATCTGCTCCAACATAGTAACTGTACTTTCCAATTTCTCAAAAAAAGCCACCAACCACCAATTTTGCCAAGAACTCTCCAAACAATGCAGAGCATTTTGAAATAAAAAAGAAAATACAAAGATTGAATAAATTCCATATCTAGACACCATCTGGAATATAACAATGAATAGGATAACCAGATCATGATTACCTTGTTACCATAAGAGAAAACATTGAGCAAGAAGCTTCACACCAACAGATGAAGCTACCTCATATCTCATAACAAAACCAATTATTAAAACAACTTTCGAGATAGCAGATCACCCACAAAATGAAATGATTCAACAGAAGGACTAGTTCCAAACATTCTAAAAATGAAACCTGAGAACAAAACCTCCTACTTGAAGCTATAAAGAGATATGAATACCAAAAAAGAAGAGGATCAAAGCCAATATAATTTAACAAACCCCTGCCACAAAAACTAATGATTAGCAAGAAAAAGCCAACCCTGAGATACCCAATGGAAACTGAGATATCCCTTTATAGTTATACCCACATAAACCAATCATGTAGCCACATAGGACAAGACAATACCAATCCAAACACCTGTCATAATGCTAATGGAAAACATAAAGAAAGGCCAGAACCAAAACAATCTCCTAAAAATCTAATGAAAACGAAGTTATCCATCAACAGAGATATCCAAAAAATGCTGCCACATAGACCAACATAAAAACCCAACCCAAAGTTCTATTCACTACTAAAAAATCCAGTCTAGCCTAAATTGCCCTTCCATCCTCCATACTTGATGAGGAGCTACTACCAAAAATAGCTACAATAGAGATGCTGCCATAAGGCAAGACATCACCCCCCTATAGCCATATAAGGAAGTAAAAACCACACAAAACAAGGAGAAGGAAGAGGACAATCGAATAAAAGGAAGCTCAATCCAAAAAGTGGAAATCACAAAAAAATCTCTACTTAATGAGGAAATTCTCCTAGTAAATGACAACAGCAAATATATTGCCCCAAAGACCAACACCTTCCCTATAGGCACTTACAAAAGAACAACCATATCAAGTATAGGGAATGAAGGAGGTTTCTGAATTGAAGATCTCCTATGAAAGAAGCTTCATGCAAGAAACAAGAATATTCAAAGGGGCAGCTTTTATAAAGTCAGCACCCTCAGCAATAGCCTTGTTTGCTAGAAAATCCGCAAAGATATTAATCTCTCTAAAACAGTGAGAAATAGAGAAAGTAGAAAAACCTCTTAATTGTAGGAGAATGTGATCTAACAAATACTGCAAGTGCCAGGAGAAACACTTTTTGCTAATAATCGCCTGAATGACCAACATTGAGTCTCTTTCAATAACAATATCTTTAATGTTTAATGAAAGAGCGAGATCAAGCCCAAAAGATAAAGCATGCAACTCACCCATATTATTAGTTCCTTGACCAATATATTTACCCACTGCTTTGATGATCTTTGAAGAATGATAAAAAGTAATTACACCAACACCAGACCTCCCCGAATTACCATTAGAAGTCTTGTCAAACTGAAGTCTGAAAGAAGGAAAAGGTGGAGGACGCCATTTAGCCATCTTGCGCTTAACAAGTGAAGATAGTCCATCTAATATAGCCCCATGAGAAGGCATCAGATGAAGCAAAGACCATCTCCAAGTGACCCAATTGTCCCAATGAGAAAAAGACCTGAGGTGATCTAAATTTTTATTAATGAAAGAAAGCACCACCTCACTAAGGGAGGCTTGGATTTTACCAATTACATCTGTCAAAGTAGCAGATTGATGTTTGAAGATTCTAGAATTCCTTTCAAGCCAAAGATTCCAGACCACCAAAGATGGGGTGACGATCCAAAGAGATGAGTAGAATGAAGTGGGAAACAACAAGGGCCAGGTCTTAAAATGCAAAAGTAGATTCAAACAAAGAGCAGAAGACCATCCAAGCATATCAAACAACCAATACCAACATTCTAAAGAAAAAGGACATAACAGGAAAAGGTGATTTACCGATTCCATACAATGACCACAAAAAACACAAGGAAATACTATTGTAATCCCAAGCCTATCCAATTGCATCCCAGTAAGAACTTTATCTTGGACTACCAGCCAAGCGAACACCCCTGCCTTCGGAAGACAAGCAGGGTGCCAAAAAAGCTTAGTAGGCCAACAAGGAGGTAAATAGGGTTGAACCAAAGAATTATACCCATCTTTTACTGAATAGGAGCCTGCAGCACTCGTAACCCAGACCAAAGAGTCCTCCTTATTATGGAAAACTAGAGGTCTATTATGAAGTTCTTCCACAAAGGCTAAAATAAGATCGTCATCAATAGGCAAGGGAGGAATATCCTTTCATTTAGCCACTAGACATGGACCTGATGAGACAATGTTAAAATAATCTACAACAAGAGGCCCCCAAATATCCAATAAAATATCAAACAAAGGGGACCAGTGATGAATAGTTGAAAGAGTAGGATGCCCATTCCAAACTTCATCCCAAAACCGGGCCTTCTCCCACTATGAACAACCCAGGATAAATGTGGTAAGACAACCGTCCTACAAGATACCAAAAAATTCCAGAACACTAAGCCCTTCGGAAGAGATGTTGCAGTAAAAATCCTTTCTCTGGATGCTCCCCTTAAATACTTGGCGAACA
Source organism: Cryptomeria japonica (assembly GCF_030272615.1). Taxonomy (NCBI): domain Eukaryota; kingdom Viridiplantae; phylum Streptophyta; class Pinopsida; order Cupressales; family Cupressaceae; genus Cryptomeria; species Cryptomeria japonica. The sequence goes on along the minus strand of NC_081406.1, from coordinate 172,376,812 downwards.
TTATGGAAGCCCATTTGCTAAGAGGCTCAGCATATAACTTCCAAATCAATTTTGTCCCCAACGCTTTATTCTGAATGACTAAGTCACGGATACCTGCTCCCCCCATCTCTTTCTATATTTTAAACCTAGGAACTTTTATGCTAAATCACAATAGTTGTTTGTTTTTTATTACAATAAATAGGTTTTGAGGGGACCAGAAACCCTGTAAAATAAGTTTTGAAGGGATTTGAAACCCTCGGATTTTTCACATATTTGGAACCAACAAAGGGACACTGCAAAGATATGTATCAAAATTAAAGAGTAGCAAAGCCACAACCAAAACTAGTAAAGATCAAGGGTTTATCTGGCACCCTCAGCCAACAAGAAGGGTTTTCCCAATTGGCCAAAGTGGGCCATTGAAAACTACCAGCATAAGGGTTTTTCTAGGATCCCTCAACCATGAAAGTGGGTTTTTCTAGGCAAAGCAAGCAACATCCATCTCCACCTCAATAGGATATCGGTCTCCTCCAGCCACATCCATCTCCCCCTAAATAGAAGATAGGACCACCTCAATAGGAATGATAAAAATAACACCAAGAGGTAGAATAACCAGCCAAAAACACCAGGCCATGAAGCCATGAGATAGAAATACATAAGGACCCATCCTTAGAAATAAGAAAATAAGGGTTATCATAAAGATTTCAAAGCCAAAAACATCCACCCCATGGGGTTTTGGAAGGATCCGCAAACCCAAAGTGTTGGGTTTTAACTTGGGTCCTAGACCCATGAAAGAAAAACCCCAAAAAGAAAGTCAGAGGAAAGCAGCCATCCCAAATCTCTTCATGCATCTACTCACAGGAAGATAAGCAAGACTCAACTCCACCTCTATAGGAGTTGGGATCTCCTCAAAAAAAAACCCTGAAACCATCCCATTAGAAAGAAAAACAAAAAGAAGAATCCAAAAAGCAAACAACCCCAGACCAACCTCCCGAATGGAGAGGACCAGGCCCCCAAACCTTATGCAAGGGAGCAACAGCTGAGCACCTCTCCCACAAGAAAATCTAGCTACAAGGGACCAAACATCACGGCTGACACGGAGAGGACCAGAAACAAAACCAACCCCACACCCCTCAACGTAGGAAGAGAAGGTACCACACCACGCGTAAAGCCCCCCAAAACCATGCGGGCTGCATCCGTCGCAGACCCTACCGCAAACTCCAAAAAGCCTTTGGACGCCACCAAAGGGGAAAACCGCCCGCAAGGCAGAGGCAAGAACAGAAGCCATGGAGAAGCTTGTACCCAGACCGTCCGCTTCCTCATCCAGTTCTCCCTCATCCTCACCCTCGCCACCCTTTTCGACGGCAGGAACCCTTGCATTCCTACTTGCAAGAGCTCCCTTTCGCGCTCATCCCTACAGCCCTCATATCTGCAATTGTTCTGCAATTGTTCCTCAAAAGTTGTTTGTTTAATGGTACTAATTTATCAATTTTTATTGGATTTTATTAGCAAACTAATTTATCCATATCCTCTGGTTGCATATACTAAACTACTAGATCGATATCGATAACTAGAAGCACTCGTCCCCTGAGTAAACTGGATAAAGAAAGGGCCCGTGCTCCATGGAACCAAACAAAGCTCCAAGATACAAAACAAGGGCATGCCAAGAAGATTGAGATTGAGATCCAGTATCAGAGTCATATTGATAGCCAACATCTTCGGTAGGGTTTTTTTAAGCAAACATTAATTACAATTTACCACGCGGGATCACCAGCATCATAGCAATCAGCTAAGGTGGTATAGGCAATCTTGGAGCACCACCCGCGTGAGAGGGAACATCTCCAATTGTTATTGATTCATCACTAGCAGCATCTAAGCTAGTTTCAAAAGCATCTGAGCAAAAGTAAAAGATCCTATGAAGAAGTGGTTCATTTCTCAGTTGAATATCCAATTGATCCATGCATGCCAGCACGACATGGCATGAATTGATGTCACGAAATTGCATAGATGAAGTGCAGAGAGACACGACGTCGAAGTTGATGGATGATGTCAGCATCGGGATTAGCATGTGGTGATTGGTGATTCGACGATGCATCGTAGGCAATGAGCAGTGGATCGATATAATTGAATCAACGGTCTGGCATCGATTTTGAGATTTGCAGCAGATCGGCTAGGCTATCGATTGCTTATGTTGAGATCTGCTTTGCCTCCTCATGTCATCGTTAGCGTAATCCAGGAGATTAATTGACTATGGAGCAGCCAGGAAATATTTTCTCAATGTTTTTTTTTGCTTTGTCAAATGTGGATTGTATTTCTAATTGAATCTTTCAAGCTTAATCAATCTTACTTTATTTTTAAGCATAATTGCCCGTTGAACTCCGTTTACTATATTGTTCTTTTAAATAGTATAAATTCATATAGTGTAAATTCATATTACTCTGGAGATTTCATTATATCTCAAACACCAGTATTTTAATCCATGAATAATTCCAACTAGGTTTCAGTATCGCATACTTAAAGAGAAGGCTAATGTGTCATGGCAATATTAATGGTGAATTTAAGTTAACTTTATTTGATCTAATACTTCTTCGAAGAAAAATCCTCTTTTAAATCTTAGAGAGCTAATTTTATTTTATTTCTTTTGACGTAAAATTATTTATATTATATTTTAATTTAAAAAATATACAAGGTAAATTAAATAATGAATATCTTCTTTCCAAATATATATGCACAATATATTTCTAAATGTAATTCTTTTATTTTTTATATTCAAGTAATTTAAAATATACTATCTATTCCCAATTCCAGTCTTAATCTTCTATCCGAACAATTCATCAAAATGCTTAAGTCTTAAATCTTCTCTTCCCTTGCTGGGGATGGAAAAACCTATTTGACTACTTTTTTATTATCGCAAGGTTCCTTTTTTTCTTTTAAAGCTTGGCTTCAAATTTTGATATCATATAATATTGATATCAGATGACATGATATCGATATAATATCAGTATGCTATCCTTTCATTTAATTAAAAAAAATTAAATCACTTTGCTTAAATTTTTAAAATAAAAAAATTAAAGATCTTTAAATTGGATTTCCTTAAATTTGTCAAATCGCTTTTCTTTTATTGCAGCCATATTTATTCTATTGCTTTCATTAAAATAACAACTTTAATAATAAATATCATTGTAATAAAAAAAAAAATTATAAAAAATTTGTTTTTCAAATGCCTCTGCCGTTAGGCCAGCTTAGGCGTCCCCAGCCATCCTCAGGATGGTCAACAGTCTCTGACAAAAAAGTTGACCATTTCTAAGTTTTCGGGACGGTTTCTGAAAATTTAACTGGATTCGGGATGGCTTAGAAACGTTTTCAGCCATCCCCCATCTTGGAAACTAAGTGAATTATAATATTTCAAAAACATCCAAACCAGACCTACAAACAAAGAAAAATTACTATGTATATAAAAAATAATTAAAACTCACATAATTAACACTTTTTATCTATTTAATTACAAGGGATTTTGTGAAACATATACAATTAAGAAAATTGTTTTTATAAATATATAACATCACATATCTTATTATCTTATTGTAAAGCTAGATGCATATATGAATGTATGAAAGAGAACAAATATATCTATCTATCCTTGAATTTTACCACCATTAGTTTACCTTGTATCATGCACAATCAAGTGCATATCAATCATATCTGCATAATAAAAGTCAAATCACATCACTATAATTAACTAATGTATAAATATACTCACATAAGACATACCTATATCGTATTATATATTTCTCAAACATGATCATTTAACTATAATTTGATCAAGACTATAGAATGAATAATTAGACAATACTTAATCATCAATCGATAAATAACATTGAATGATTAAACTGAAATGACTAATATGAAAACACTAAAACTAAATAGATCATATAATAATTCAATTATATAATTATGTCTCAGCCATAAATAAACATGCAAATACATTCAATATAATAATAAAATAACATAGATATAAATTGGTTCACAATTATATAATAATAATAAAGACACAAATGTGACCTACAGCTTTTAAATACAAATATTATTCTCTTCCAAAACTCAAATCTGATAAGACAATAACTATGACAACTCTAAAAGTCAGTTTCTACGTACCCATTTTCATGAATTAATAACAATGACAAATCTTAAATATCAATTTCCAAACTATCATTTTCATGAGTCAATGACTATGACAATTCTAAAAATCATTTCCTAAAATACTATTTTCATGAATCAATGACTAACAGTTCTAAGAGTCATTTGCCATGCAATATGACAATTCTAAGAGTTATTTGCCAAATTATCATTTTTGGTTGGCTGACCATAAACTTTATCATCTCTAATTAAGCCACTACCCACAGTGTATATGGAAGATGTATTTGCCATATCATCGACAATTTGAAGGAACTCCAATGTTTCAACCACATCCTTCATGAGTGGCCTACGTTGACGTTTTCGGCTCAGGCATTGATAGGCTAAATTTGCAACTTTCTGAGCTTGTCTAAAAGAGAATTCTTTCTCTAGTGTAGGATCAAGTATCCGTAACAGGTGCTTTTTGTTGTTAAGAAGTGGATAAGCCCACTCAACCAAGCTGTGTTCTGTGCTAGGCCTTGTCTGATCAATAGACGGTCTACCAGTGAGCATTTCAAGTAATACTACGCCAAAGCTGTATACGTCACTTTTAGTTGTCAGATGGCCTGTTCAAATAAATAAAACAAATAAATCACTGTGTAATAGCAGATAAATTATTCAAACTTTCATCAACCACTGTCATGAAGAAATCAAATAACTGGTTTACAAAATTCAGTGTAGTAATATAAATGAACACATAGCGTAGATAAGATATCTATAATGTGCAGCTGAATCTAAAAGATTAAGTTATCCCAGAAGCATACCACTAACGATATACACAGGATCTGCATAACCGTATGTACCCATGGCAAGAGTCGAAACATGAGAATGGCTACCTTTTGGCCCATCTTTTGCAAGACCAAAGTCTGAAAGCTTCGCCATATAATCCTTCATCAGAAAAATAGAAAAATAAATAGAAGGTTCCATTGGGATATAGCCCACATGGGACTGAGGTGATTTTGGATATCACATTAAAACATAGTGACTAGAGAAAACATTGCATGAGAATAATGTACAGCTTAGTTAAAATGTTTTTGGAAATACTAACATTATCAAGGAGAATATTTGATGGCTTAAAATCACGATAGATGACTGGGTTCTCAGCACAATGAAGAAAATCTAATCCTTTAGCAGCCCCAAGTAAAATCTTCATTCTACTTGACCAGGACAGTGAAATAGGCGTCTCTGTAAGATCACAAAACAAACGACTGAATAAGGAACATTTAACATTACAAAACTGCTCAACAACTAGGGTGATCTAAAGCTTAAGAATTAGACTCAATCATTGCAAAATAATTCTCGATTTGCTCAACAACTAAATTGAGGATCACAAACCGGAATAGATTTCTGTATATCAACAGACAGCTTGACTGTAGGATGCTAATGTCAAGCGTACAATCGAAGATAAGTGTTGCCAAGCATGCAGTTGAAGTATTTTAGACATTCAAAATTAATTTTTATTATCTTTTTTGTAGGGTAACTTTTAATAGATTGCGATTTTCTTTCAGAGTTTCTCTTGTTGTTTAGTTTAAATTTCTCAAGAATGTTGAACAGTGACAACAATGAAAATCTTAAAACAAATCTAATCTTTTCTTAAAAAACAGTTTTTTAGTATCTTGAATATATTCTACTTATTTCTGTTATCTAATTTTAATAGCTACTATTATAATTGTTTTCTCTAAGATACCTTACCCCTGGATGTTTCTTTGACAAGGTTCTACCACCTAAAACTGTATCTTACGTGTTATTCTTCTTCTATTTAACTTTCTTCATTACTTATTCGCAACTAACATGTGCTGCAACATTTAATATGAAATTTATATATGTTTTGAAAAATATGAAATAGAAATCATTTTCAATACATTTCTGTATTTTATGTGTGTTTTCTGCTCTCTATTTTTGTTTCTATCCTCCTATGCCGATTCCCTTAATGAGCTGGCCCATGCTAAATAACCTTATGTGATTCAAAGTTCTAACTAGTCGCACATGATTGTCAAGTGCTACCAGTCAACAATAGGATCAAGCCAAGCTGATCTAACATCATAAAGTAACACTGTAAAACCAGCAGATGAAATCAATCGATTAGGTTTGACATCCAAAGAAACGGCATAAAACTATATCAGGGCACAAAAAAATGCAATTTCTCAAATGTCTCAGTCCGTACATTTTCATAATTTTATCATCTATATGATCGAAATCAAATGCATCAATTCAAACCATTTGATGATTCTATCAACGAAATCTCACAATTAATAGTTTTTAAGTAGAGTTCAAGACTTTTCAGGTGTGCGAAGGGTTTCAAGTTCTAACCCCAATAATACTCCACGCCTGACATTGCTCAAGGAAACAAACAAGGGTGGGGAGAATGTGATTGAAAAAATAGGAAAGAAACACTTACGTCGAAATAGATGACTTGCAAGACATCCATTAGCCATAAACTCATAAACCAGCAGTCTGTGTTTACCTTCACAGCAATACCCAATAAGTTTCACCAAATGAGGATGACTCGACTGTCCCAGAAACATGACTTCTGCCTGCAACCAACCAAATATGATTAAACTCTGCAATTGGATACCCAAAACCAGTTTAAGTAACAAGGGTTATAAGTTTACCATCCATTCTTTGTGGCCCTGACAACCTTCTAGATCAAGGACCTTGACAGCAACAGACTGAGCTTTAAGCCCTATTTTCATATCGTTGTCAATGAAACCCTTATAAACTCTGCCAAACCCTCCTTTCCCCAATAGAAAATCTAATCTGAAGTTTTTTGTAATTGTTTTAAGCTCATTCAAAGTGAAAACATACACATCAGAAACAAAATTCTGTCTCGAGACTTTAACCTCATGTCTGGCTGGTAAGGGATTACCGCGTACACTTCTGTATATTGTAGCTTGATTATCAATTGGTGTTGGTAGGGCTGATAACCAAGCACAAAAGTACATAAATTACGATATATAGATCACCATTTACATTGATTAGTGCCCAGATACAAAAACAAGAAAGAATCAACATCTTAATGCCTTATTGCCTAATACATAAACATCAATTAGAAAACCACTGACATTCAATTATTTCCAAAATCTTAAGCTGCAAAACAAGAAAAGCTAACTATTTAATAATAGCAAAGAAAACTCACATTGTTTGCTAACGTTATAACATTGGCACTGTTGATCTCGTCTCCAACAGCCTTTAGCTAAACTCTGTAAGAATTGCATTGTTCAATTCTGAATTAGTGTTCTCTCTACAGTTGGGACAGTTGACCGAGAAGCACTTTGCAGGGCTTACGCTGATACTTTATCAGGACTCTATTTAATCATGTTCTTCATTGGTCAGAAAGTGGGTAGCTCATACATAATAAATAATCATGTATTTTTATTAATCAAAAGTCATTCAATTTGATGATAAACAATCTATATAAGATGAGAAAGTTAAATCTACTACCCAAATATTTTGTCCAGGGAATCTATTCAACTATCCAAATATTTAAATATATTCAAAAATACAGTTCATCTTTGAAATACTTTAATAATACTTCCTTAAAAATCTATTTAAAACTAAGAAGATTGACAAAACAAAAAATTAATTATCAAAATAAATAAGAAAAGTCAACACTACATAAGATTCGACTGAACCACACATATACTTTAACAATCATTTTCTTTAAAAATAGAAAGATTGAGAAAACAATAAATTATTTGTCCATATAAACAACAATAAAAAAATATTCCGCCAAGTGATGAACTCATTTCTAGGAAAGAAAGGATGGTTGGTCAATTATTCCAATGTCGATCAAATAATTAACTCATCATAATTTAAACTACCTTTGCGTAGAAAACACTAGAAACCTTATTTTTTATTCTATTATATATAGTCATCTAATTTGTCAATAGAAAACATTTGCTGTGGTCATGAAAACATGTGTCTTACGTCTGAATGTTTGGATTTTCCTACGTCGGAATGCGAATACAATATGTAACGTGGCAAATTCTAGGCTGTAAAACTTTGTTCTAAGTGGCTAAGGAATTTTTTTTTGGAGTGTAAGGTCCTACTTCACTATAAAAAAAAATATTCAATAATAATATAACGTGGACTGTGGGATAAAGAAACATTTTCTGATAGGTGATCATTTGAACTGGCCTTTGAATAATTGAGGGGCTTCTGCTATCCTTCACTTTTTTTTCTCTCTTCACTACAGTTGGTGGAGGCCATATCTTCATCATTGCATCCCTTTGTTATACATAGGTAGCAGAAGGAGCTCTACATCGCTACCAAGGGTATTTATGCTCACCAAGTTATTTCAGTATCTTTTTGAGAAATAGAAGACTACATCAAGAGTTTGGCTCTTTGTTGATGCGACTCACATCTATGGGTGTAGTTCATGGCACTATGTTACTCATTGTAGATAAAAAATGGCCCATCATTTCTTGTAGCTACACAAACAAATAGTACTTTTTCTGTCACCCCAAACATTACAATGAATCTGAGATTCATGTGGAAGAGAACATATTTCTCTCTCATTTCCTTTGTATAATAAATAACCAGACTTTTCTTGGAGAACCAAGCATTTGCATGTACTTTCCACTTGGTTACTTGTACATCTAGAGTTTAAGCCTAATCACTTGCAAGAATGACAATGTCATAGCCTTGCCTCTTAGATCGACATTCTAATACTTCGACTATGGAAAGATTTATATTTTGAGTTGTGAATAACAACATATTATTTTTTCCTTGTAATCACTAAAATTGCAAATTAAGAAACCATCTAAGGTAATAATCACCTATATTTTGTCAAAATTCTTTATTTGTTTAACTATTTATTTTTTCACTTATTAATCTTTCAATTTGCTTGATTCAAAAAAAATTTCATTGCCTCTTACATTCATAAGCCGTAAAAAATTCGAGGATCAGTCTAACATTCAAAAATTGTTAAATTGTTAAAATAAGTTGGAGATGGTTGTACAGTGGTAGAATGTGTTTAAATGGATATTTTCCAACAAGGGTCTATTTGGTAATCATGTTGTTTCATAGGTTTAGGGCTTTCCCTCTATTTATACAATAAAAAACAAGGATCTATTTGGAAATAAAGAGTTCCTTTTTATTATCATTGTTGCTAGTATTAGAGAACCTCTACATTAAAAAGGCATTGTACTCAGAAAGCTTAAATAGGCATCACATTGATTAAGATTTTCATATTGGTAATTGAGTAATCCTTGAAGATACTTTAGGAAATGTGTCATGCAGCGTATATTGATGAATTTCAAGCTCTAGATATTATATTAACTATGTTACACGGGACTAAATTTTAGAAGTTTGGGACCTTATCCTTTAGTATCTCGATTCTTATAAAGTTACTCTATTTTTTTAATTTTGGTGTTCTTATTATGTTGTCTCTAGACTTTATATTAATTATTTACTATACATATCTTAATTTTGAATTCTTCTTGTTAGTGATGAATCATTGGCTTGATCTCCAAGCTTACTCTTTTTAAGATTTTTTATTATAATCTATAAAGATTCAGACCCTTACAGAATTATATTAATAGAAAACTCTAATGGGGAAGGATTTTCATCATAAACCTCATTACTATTGGTAGCAAAAGGATGAATAAATGAATAAAAATTAATCTTTGTGGGAGGATGCACATTTTTATTAGCACAATTCATGTCCATTTGGGGGGCAAGGAATTCCTCTATCATTGGGTTGTTCTCACAATTGTTTTCATCTTTCAATGCCCCATCTCTATTTAATGTAGTATTAGGTGACATATAGTTGAGGAAGTGAATAACATCTTTTTGTGTTGAAGTGTCTTGATAAATAAGGTAGTTTCTAGTATAGGAATATGCATCTATGTTGATTAAATATGTTAAGATTTGGATTATCAATGTCTACATCATGTTTCTCTAGCACTAAAGTTTTCATGTTAAATTTATGTCCCTCTTGCATCAAAGAATCCTTAAAAAGGAGGTGCATATTTTGGGGGAAGAATCATCATCATTGTTCAATGCTTCATCTCTAGAGAGAGATCATTGAAAGAAGTGTTAATGATATCCTAAAGTTTTATATTAAAAAATCTTCATGAATAAGTGAAGCTTTGGGAGAGGGACAAGTATGATCCATCAAGGCTTCATCTTTAGAAGGAAGAGCATTAAAATGGATAGAAGGTAAGGTTTTATCAACATCTTGTATCGTAATTTATGAAAGGGAGCTTATACTTAGGGTGGAAAAAGGTTCAATTGTAACTGAAATGTTGAATTGAAATGATTATACCTTAGGAATGACAATGGAGGTGATACAACACTCTTTAGAAAATTTCCCCAAGTGTTGATGCAATAAGATGACAAACATAACAAAATAAATCACAAAATCATACCTAGATGTAAGTTGATGTAGCTTGCTACTCAATATAGTAAATATTTGATGCTAAAGTGCTTTCTTGATTATTTTCAATGCCTATAAAATCCCATTAGAACCATCTAGGACTTATGAATTATAAAGGATTTCTTTATGTAGGATTCACAAGGTATTTTTGAGTTTAGATCGATATAAAATGGTCAACTAAAAAAATTGAGACTAGATCCTAAATTGTGAAAGTTGGCACTATAAATGGTAATAATTTCAATGAACTCTGGTGAAAAACAATTGGAATCTACCCTATTCATGCCAAAATAGGGTGTCCAAAAGTGAGCCATGAATGTTAGGATTTATGATGTTAAATTGGATCATAATTTGATTATTTTATGATAGTTAAATTGTGGAATTGATAATTAAATTATGGAGTAGGATAGGGCCCAAATAGTTAAAATTATATAAGATAAATTACACTAAAGTAGGGACCCAAAAACAGTGTGAAATTGCAAAGGGGTAGAATTTACAAGATTACAATAGTACAACTTAAAAACCCATAGATATGCATTTAGAAACATAAATTACATAATTTACTAAAAACTCACTAGGTAAAACATTACATGAACTCACAAAACTTGAACAACACTTACAATAATAAATAGCATTTATATTAGTGGAATATATAATTAATAAAAATAATTAATAATTAATAATTATTGCATTATTTGGAAACCGTTGAAGTATTGGGAACTAGGTATAATAAGCTATCTAGTGAAGCCTAGTTCCTTAAGTATACAAAATTTAACAAATGAACCTACTATGAAGAAAAATAGAAGAACCATCACCAAAGGCGTAATATAAACATAAAAAATTAAACAATTCCAGGGTAAAATCCACAATTTGCATAAATGCTTACATATTCTCGTAGAGACATTTAGTGGCAAGATAGGTCCATAAGCTAAAATTTGAAGGTGGAGACCTCTTATACAATATTTTAATATATTAATTAGCCATGATATGAAATGGAAATACAATCCTGCAATAGTATATCATTTTTTGTAAATACATAGACAGCTAGAACTAGAAAACATCAAAATTTGAACTTAACAAGGATGGATTGAAACAAGATAGAATTTGGGTTAAAAATTATTATAGGAGGACATAATTAATATATAAGACTTGAAAGTTGAATGACGATAGAATTTGGGTTTCAAATTATTATAGAAGAAGATAATCATGCCAACTTGGTTGGTTAGAGGTTAAAGAAAACATAATTTTGGTCTAAGTATGGGACAAACAAAAGTAGTATTTATATAAATAAACTGAAGGACCTGTAACACCCCGTTGTGGAAACTGAGAGTATAAACAACTAAAAACCCAAACACATTGAAAATATATTTTTTTAAAGGGAAGCATGATGCATCAATCATCTACTAACTCAATACAACACTAAGTAAATGTATTATATAACATAAATGAATTATAACAATGTTTAGCGAAAGACTGAATCAAATCTCCTAACAATCCTCTAAGGGTTCCCTAACATCGATACTAAGCAACACTTACCAATATACTTTAAACACCACTAAGCTACTCATCACATAAACATCTCTAATAGGATACATTGACTAAACTTAATCAAATAAACTCATAATTATTAATCATATTACTCATCATATAATGATCTATGCTAAGTTCATTTTAAGGAACCAAACTAAATATTTATAAGATAATCTTTCAACATGAAGTAAGATCATTTAAACCATCCAACTAAATGTCATTTCATCATTACAAGCTATTCAAATACAATAGTCCTAATAGAATCACCTCCTTTAGGAGTGCTTCAAATACAATGTCAAGTACAATTACAATTATGTTTACAAATACAATTATTTTTAGAAGATACACAACAAATAATAGCATAATGGTAGATCATCTGGCAACTGGAATATGATGACATTAAAAGCACATGGTGAAAAAATAAATCTCACCCAACCATATGGAACCCATAGGCCCACCTCCCATGCTAGGAGATAGACACAAAGCCCAAATAAACAAACAAGAAGGCTAGGGACCAAAGAACTAAAAAACCTCACAACCAAGATAGATAAGGCACTTATTCACAAGACAAGAAGATAGAGATAACAACCAAAGTTTTCCAAAGAAAGGATAAAAATCAAACCAAATAAATTCCACAATCAAGGATTACCAAAGTAAGAATATCAACCAAAATCTTCTAGAAACATAAAAATATTTCCACATACAACCAAAGAACTTCCAAGGTAAAATCACAACCATGGTAACATCCAAAATTAATTAAAAGATTCCCAAAGGCTTCCACATAAAAAATGACACAATAGGATACTATGGTGCAGCAAAGGGTGTCATCGCATAGCCTTTCATGAGTTACTCTAGTAGTTTGACTCTTTCCTCACTCCAAACCTCATTCCCCATAGATAACTCATGTGATACTATACAATCCTTTCATGTAGACAAGGCATTGCATAGCATGCCAGCTCCAACATCTCATTAGATGGATAGGTCTTCCCAATCTCATCCTCTATCTTTATGAGCATAAGAGGCCATGAGTAGGGCATAAAAAATAATCTTATTAGTGTATGAAACCCATACCAAAGTTTAATTATTAATGTTATCACTTATTAATCTACTCTCCTATAGGTTAGCCTAGCAACCACTTACGACCCCAACTCCCATAGAGAGCCACTCCCCCTTAATGCATTTAGATATCCTAGCACATAAGGTTCAAATACTCTAGTATAAAATGAATTGACATGAATCCAATATCAAGGTCAGTTTATATAACCAAAATAGGACTTTCCATGCAAGACCCTATCAACAAGGGTTAAGTCCTCTAACTAGAACTAAAGCATAAAAATTATAATTTCTTCCACAATCAAACATAGGAAAGGGAATGAAGACACCAATACAACTAAAATGAGATCAATAAAATCCATAATATACATGAATAAAAAGGTACAAGTTTGGAGAAAGTATGGGCAGGAGATCTAGTGTGAGTGCTAGGGTTTTGGGGTCGAGGGATGCAAATGAGGAAGAAGATGACACCAAGGCAGATGGAGGGGATTTGAATCCCATTTTAGCTTGCTTTTGATGCCCTTTCTTTTGGATCTTTATCTAATTGGTGTTTGCAATGTTTCATTGTGGATGGGTGTTTGTTGTGGGGGTGGCCCTATTGTTTTGGTGGAAGTGTTGAGGCATGTACAGGTTTGACGGGGTTTGGGATCTACCATGATGGCTATGCTCTTTGTTGTTCCTGGCCTATTTGGCATGCAAATCATTATCTTTGGCATCCAGAAAAATTATTGGAAGTGGCTCTTCCCTCCATGCCTATTTGCCCTCCTCGACCCTTGTGGGGTCTAGCTATGTCCCGTATCTATTGTTCTTCCCTGGCAGATTTGGTGTCGTGGTTGGATTTACCTACAGTATTGGGCTGGAGCTATTTTGAATGTGGCTTGGGGTTTGCTACGGGAGATGTATGAGAGGAGAGATCCTCTCTATTCTCTCTCATGTTGATACAAGGGGTTTGGCGTGGAGTTGGGGGACGATCTGGGATCCAGGTGGTATATGTGATGAAAGGATTTTCTCTCTTCTTCCAGAGACTTGGTGGGTTCTAGTGGGTTTGGGGTTATCTAGTTTTGGAAGATATTTTTGCCCAGATTGTGTACTCTACTTGTTCTTTCTTAGGGATCTTCCTTTTAACCTCATTCCTTCTCCCCCTTCTCCTTGGATCTATGGTGGAGGTTATTTCCTTGTTGGCTATGCCTTATTTCTCTATCTTTAGTTCAAGCTAACAGTTTTGTTTCTGGGGAGACTCTCTGTTAAGGGGGTTTTCTTGTTCGTACTTTCAAGATATTTCAATGGTCCTCTTGAAGGGTGGAGGTGCCTTTTGTTCTTATTCTTCTCAAGAGGATAACTTTCTATTTGGGTTGCATCTGTCAGTTCCTCTCAATCTACCTTATTGAGGTGGGTCATTCTTTTATATAGGGAAAGAGTTACTGGTTGGTTTCTATTAGATGGAACTCGCTGGGAGTTGGTTGGTTGTTTAAATTTCTCTCCATACTTTTGTGCTTTTGGATGTTTTCTCCTATAGAGGCGGAGAGACGGGAGGTGCTCACCTACTTGGAGTTTATTTGGTTCAGGTATCTCATTCAAATTACGCTTTCGGAGTTTTTCAGGTTATGGGAACCTGTCAAAACCCATTTTTAAGGACCTTAGAAGTTTGATGGCTGATTATGTGCTATGTGTTGTTCTTCCTCCTCTGATCCCTATTGAGGTGGTGATTGTGGAGAGCTTTCAGTTTTCAGCCATGCTCTTGGTTGAGGGAGCCAGTAAAAACCCTCCTCCGTTACTTATTTGTTTTACTAACTGGGTGTTTGTTTCTAGTTTTAAAGGGCACACCTTGGTTTCTTCTACTTCTTGTTTTTGGTTAAGGTGTGCTAGGTTTGGGACCCTAATATCAGGTTGTGGAATCTTGGTTAAAGCCATCTTGTATTGTTGTGGGTGCCTGTCAAAACCCTCAGTGTCTTTGAGGTTGTTGGAGCCTATTTAAAACCATCTTCTATGGTTATGGGAGCCATTCAAAACCCTCAGATTCTTGTCTCTTTTCTTGGGTCTAGCCTAATATGTAATGTTTTCTATTTCCCTTTGGGAAGTGTTTCAGTGGAGGTTGGATTTATGAAATATTTGTATATCTATTGATCAATTGTTTATTGTTGGGTTATGGATGTCAGTTCATCCACGGGGTTTCAGGTTCCCTCAAAACCTTATTTTCCCTTAATCAAAAATAACGTACAAGTTTAAAACAAGCCTGTGCAACAAAATGGGAGTTGAAACATGGTTAAAAGGGCAAATGAAGATTTGGAAAAATAGCTACAAGTGTTGAGAAAAGAAAATTGGTGTTTGAAAGTAAAGTCTTTTGTTTGTAAAGTCTCATATGGGACAAGAGGTTTGTTAATTGTTCTTTTAATAAAACAATTAATTTGTGTGAAGTGGTTGTTGGGGAAGAATGTGAGACTGAGGGGTAGAGTATGTCTAAAAATATAAATTTTGTAGATTGTGATATTGATAACAATGGCTCGTTTGGAAAGAACATTGGTTTTCAAATCATGAAGAAAATGGGATGTGGAGGGAAAATATGGGCAAGGAGTAATAGTGTCCATTTAACTAGTTCTAAGGCCTAAAAATGAAGGCCTTGGATATGATAACAAAAATAGAACTGGTGTTGCAAGTATTACAAGTGAATGTAAATCAGCTCAAAGAATAAAATGTTTTCACTATCATAAGGAAGGACATAAAAAAGATAATTGTTGGGATCTTCACCCTTAGTCAATTTGTTGGTTGAATAATCATTTTAAAAATTCATGCTAGAATAAAGTGTGAAATGAACAACAATCTTTGAAAGATTGTATATAGATTAATTATGGATACATTGATGGACCCAGTTGGAGAAAGGTAACCAATATGTTGAAAAGGTTGTATAAACCTAAAATTTTTAATATAAACAAAGACTAGAAAAGAGATTATATCAGTCATAGTTGATGAAGGGGATTCAAAGAAGAGATCATACAGATCCAAAGGAATGGTAATGTTAAAGGCATTAAGTTGATTTGCCAAAGCTATAGTTGCGGAAATCTAAATGAAGCTATAAAAGATTAAGAGCTTGTAGAGATCGTTAGCAAATGATTGAATAAATAAGGGGGAGCATAGTAATATTGTTAACCTCCAAATTAAAGTTCACTAAAGAAGGAAAAAAAGACTAAATACCATCAGTCAAGTGTTTGAAGAAGTTGTCGTAGTAGTTGAAGAAAGGTGCAAAGAACAAAAGGATAAGGGGTATGATAGTAGTTGTGATTAAGGGAGAGTGTTGCAAATAATCCCAGCTACCCCACCGAATCTAGCATGTGTATATTATCAGTATGTACTACATATCTATAGACATAACACAAACAAATATTGAAACATTTTTTCCTTGGATTTGGATGGATTTTCATTTATTCCTCCAACCTTTTCTCTATCACACATTATGGATAGTGTAAAAAGTATCATTTTAAGTTATCCACCACTCCTCCATAGTGTTTAAGTGGTTTGTAGAACTTTTAAATATATTTTTACAATCTCCTAGAAGAGAAAAGTCCAGCTCCTCCACAAAGGTGATAAAGGGTATGAATCTTAATGTAACGGTTCTTGTATAAAGAGCTCAAGCTTAGGAAATGTTGTCTTATTCTATTTTGAACAAAAAAAATTACTATGCTTTTTTTTCATCTCATTTTTTTGCTCTCTTTGTTTTTTATTAAGAGTAAAACAGGTTTTGAGGGGACCCAAAACCCCATACAACAAGTTTTAAAGGGACCTGAAACCCTCAATTTTTCACAGATCTAAAACCAATAAAGGAATATTGCAGAAGGATACAACATAAAAAAGTAGCAACCCAGCCACAACTAAACAATATAGAATAAGTGTTACATAACTAGTGGCAACAGAAAAAAGCTAAAGCCACCCTAAAATATTTTAGTCAAGTATGAACATAGGGAAGCATAATTCCTTAGTCATAATCATGGGCCTTATCTAGGCTCCTACAACCTTATCCTTGAGAGTGAACCCCACTATTTGAAACATGATTTTCATTATCTTCACCGCCAAAAAAGAAAAAGATAATTGGGATGCCATCAAAATCTTCCTTGTAGCCAAACAAATGGGCTTCTTCAGCCGCCCAACAACACTTCTAGGCAAATCTAGTAGCATCCAACTCCACCTCAATAGGAGAAAAGTCACCTCTAGCCACATCCATCTCCCCCTCCATAGAAGATGGGATCCCCTCCATACGAAAGACTAGAGAAACCCTGAGATGCATAACATGGAGCACAAAAAACAGAGCCATGGAACCTAGAGAGCGAGGGACCGAATAACCCTCATCATGAAGAGAACCTAGAGTCAAAAGACACATACATGGAATACCAAACCCCATCAAAAGAAAAAAAAAGGGTTTTACAAAAGCTCCCTTAACCTTCTTCTGAAACAAAAGAACAAAGGTTTTCACCAAGAACCCAAAACCTATAATACCCATACCAAAGGGATTTAACATGCCCCCCAAACGAAAAGAACTAGATTTTGGTATGGCTCCCACAACCATAATAGAATAAAACTAAAAGGAACTCCAGTCATACACAAGATAACAAAGGATGAGGGAAAACTTCAAAAACCACAAAAGCATCCATATCTGTTTGGGAGGTGAGCTCTGCCTCCAAAGGAACAACCAAAGAAGCTCCAAACAAATTACCACCCAACACAACTCCCTACATCCACTCAAATGTATATAAGAAAAAAAAATCTCCACCTCTATAGGAGATGGAGTCGCCATGAGAAGGAAAATAGAGGGAGAAACCAAAAATGGAGGGGACCCAAAGCCCACAAAGTCCTCTGTAAAACATCACACCCAAAACAGCTAGAGACCCAAGCAAGAAGCAACATAAAACTTCAGGCAAAAAAAATGAAGATCTCAAACAGGGGTGCAACACAACCTTACCAAACCATCGCCAAAAACCTGAATTGCACCCTCACAGTAACCCACACAACCATGCACTCCAAGAGTAGAGGACATCTACAACCTAGAAACAACAAATGGGTCACAATGGAGATCAGCTTAGGGAGATGCCACATGCACCCCTGCATGCTACCAAACACCACATCGAACCAAGAATGACCCCACCCATCAACCAAGACAAAGATCTGGGACCAACGGAAAGCCCCATTTCACCATTCGATTATCAGTTAGCATCACCTTCTTTAGAGTCCCCATATACAGAAACCCTACCGCCGCTAATCACTCTTCTCCCTCCGCGCTCCATCCCTTCTTGTTTATCTTACCAAATTTTAGTTTTTAGGCTCCCTCTATTTCCATCAACATTGTCGATTAATTTCCTAAATTTGACTTACAACCCCATCATGGGAAAGGAAATCTTGACAGCCAAACATTCACTATCTCAATTTTAAATCCATAACTAAAAAAATTAAAATATGGGATTTGATAGTGTTACTGCCAAACTGTATTTTTTTAAATTCATCATTTGGCTTTCGATTTTTTTAAAGTATTGTAGTGTAGAGGTTCAGATATTCTGTATTACAAAATGATATTAGAAGTAGTAAAGGTGAGGGGCAAAAATATCTAATTCTCTTGATTGATTTTTTCATTTGACTTGTTGTCTTCATTGTGCTCTTTTTCCTTTCTTTGGTAGGATTCAAGCTCAATTAATGAATCTAAGAACCCAAATTTTCTAGGTTTGTCTTTGACGCAATTTAGATATGCATCCTCCTCTACAGTTCTCATATTCTCTATCGTATCCACTACTACAGAATCCATGCCTGCAAAATGTGAGAAAAATAACAAGTGCAAAAAAATTACAAAGAAGAACAATAGCACATAACACACAGATTTACGTAGAAAAACCTGGTAAAAATATACCAGTAAAAAACCACAGGCAAATTTTGTCTTTCGTATTGATTCTCAGGAATTACAGAGTTACAACAATCTCAAAACTGTACATCAAAACAAGACTTCGAGCATCCTAAAATAACTGAGTTGTAAAGTCCTACTTGAAGACAACTTACTAAATATAGTAAATATGACTCAACTAGTGCTAGCTAAGAGTCCAATTTGGACTTCACATTCCAACACAAAACACATATTATTCATAAGCATCATCCTCTTTACTTTCAAATAAAAGCAATGGCAATTTGTTATATAGTTAAACATTGTACCTTTAATCCTGCAATGACTTTTATTGCCCTTTTCTTTCTTTTCTTATCATCCATAGCTAAGAACACCATTTCCTACTGATCCAAATTATGGGTTACTCAATAAATTGAACGGAACATAGACTTTCATTCAAAAGTCTGAAAAATGCACAAATATCAAGGGAACAAAGTAGACAACATCTTAATGTTTGAGTGTATAGCCTAAGGAGCCTAAAATTTTCAAATAAAACATGCTCATTAGAAATCAATACTCATTTAAAGTTTATTTAACTAGGTTTTCAGTATTGTAAAGTCTATAGGAAACGTTTGTTTCCATGGGGTGCATAAAGTGAGTGAAAGCCAACATTTTTGTAGAAATGGATGGTTTCCTCGAAACCATCAACTCCCTAACAAGATCTCCTTTGTTAAAATAGCCAATGACCATGTTGAAAAGTCATCTTGCATGTTTAATAGGAGAATTATTATCATTTAATTGGTAAAATGACAAAACCAATCTTTCTAGTTGGACTCATGTCAACTAAAATCGTCTTTCTTTTTAATGTCTTAAATTTATTTAATATCTTATAGGAATTTTGTATTAAAAAATTTGCTAAATAATTATCTTATTTTTATTTATCAAAATTTAATTTATTGAAATATTACAATTTTTAAATTCATTAAAATATATAATTTGATTTGATATATTTTTATATAATCAATTGTGTTCAACCAAGTAAACTACAACCTTTTAATTTTATTTTTATTTAATTTTTACATGTTAATATCAATACATTTGACTATCCCAAACTGAGCACAACTTATTTTGATTAAATTGTATCATATTTATTTGTATCAAAGTTTTAGATCACACTAAATGATCCATCATCAAGATGAAAGAGAGCTAAGATAGTAAAAATTATTAAAGAGAAGATTAAGGAAAACTAATATAGAGAAGGCTAAGATGGGTAATTTGCTAGATGATGCACAAAGTGAGAACTCCAAGAGAAAAACAAGAAGGAAGAGATTGTTAAGTAAGAAGAGAAAAATATTAGAATAGTTAATAGATCAAGGAAACCCACAAAAAAAATGATAAAATTGAAAGGCTTATAATGGGGACATGTGATAAAGAGGAGGAGGAGCAAAGTAAGGTTTGGATAGCTAAGGAGAAAGCATTTAGATCCCCAAAAAATAAGGGATGAGCTCAAAGTTAGAAAAATGTGAAAATGAAAAAGATCAACTACACACATGTTAGAGTAGAAAAGATCATCAATCAAACACACACATAGAAGATCTCTCTCTCTCACAACGAATAATGATAATAAGAAAGAAAGAGGGAAAAGAGGGAATGAATGAGAGTACAAATGTAAGTGTCACACACATAGACGTGTGCACACACTCTTTCTCTCTCTCACTTACTCACTATATATGAGTAATGATAATAAGAGGATGTAAATTAGCATAACTTTAACAGAAAAAAGAAGAAAAATATTATGACCTAAAGTTAAAAAGAAAGAAGGAATAAAAGAGAATAAAAATGTAAATATATCTATTTGTAGATATAAATACATGTGATAAAATGTGAAAAAAATATTTTAACTTAATTAATTCTTATCTAAATATATATAAATATAATTTTCTTATAAATCAATTTTTTAACTCAAACGAAACATCAACATGAGTTAAATTATAAGAAATAAAATCAATGATTGACTAATCACAACACAAACAAATACTTTAAAGTCCTAAATTGTCTTCATAAAAGAAAATCTAAAACATTTCTTAAAAATAAAATAAAATTTTGAGGAAACATTTTAATATAAAAATATAATATTTTGAGGAAACATTTTGCAAACAATTGATATTAACACAAGAAGAGGAAAGAAAGAAATATAAATCAATGAATTTAATGAATATTACTGCTATCAGTATTATTGTTCTTTAAACTATCTTTACTTGAAACAGAAGTAGATTAAGGAAATTTAAAATCAAGATTTTTCTTTGTATCGTGTGGACGAAAATACAGAATGTGGTACAACTACTCTTCTGCAGTGCACAACATGTTCAGCTGTCTCCTCCGCCGAAAACTGGAAATTGATTGATATATCTCTCCATTTGTCTTCATGGAGAAAGACATGGTAAGGAATCTTCTCCCTCTATGTGGTTTAGATTATTTTTTGGTACAGTGTACCGTATGATGAGATAGAAAAAGTCGTTAACAAAAAGTAATCTATCTCTTGATTATTTTGTGGATAAGAAGAGATTTTTAATTTTTTCTGGTTTTTCTGGTAACGAACCTTCTCCATCGAGGTGGTTTAAATTCGTTCACAAGGTCAATTATAACAAACTATTCTGAATTTATAATTTTTGAACATTAATTATCAGGAGAACATATGTTTTAATTCCGAATTTTTAGCAATCTAAATGTACGTAAAAAATTTATGTGAGGCATTACGCACTCATTGCTTTGAAATCAGCTAAAATTATTTCCATGCAAGCTTCGTGGAAATTGGATTTTCCCATCATTTCCACAAATTTTCTAGCTTTTATTGACATAACGGATGACAATTGGTTCTTGCTAGAAAGACTTTAAAATACTTGAAAACCCAGTCAAGTGACTTTGCTATTGGTATTCATTTCTAGCGAAAAACCTATAAAGACATTGCAATACTGAGAACCTAGTCAAATGAACTTTAAATCGGTATTAATCTCTAACGAGCATATTTGTTTCAGAGTTTGAGGATCCATAGGCTATACTGTCAAACATGAAAGTACTGTCCAATTTTTTTCCATTGATTTTAGTGCATTTTGTAGAATTTTGAATCTGACCTATCCTCTCTGAACCAACTGATTAGCAAACAATAGCAGCAAAAAGAAGAAATTGCAAAAAGAAATCACAATTCATAATAAAAAACAAAGTGCCTTGTTTTTTTGGAATTTCACACACCAATATCTTTATTGAAGCTTAATAAGAAATTACATAGAGGCTGCATATATAAAGAATTTGCAGCCTAAAACAATTAATAATAACTGCAGTTCTAAATATATTCCTAGCATTGCACGAAAAGCTACTAAGGCTCTCAAACTAAAAAAGAAAAAACTACTCCCTAAATTAAGAATATAATTGCATGCACAACATGCTTTATTTACTAAATACAAACTCATGCAAAAAACAAAACAAAAAAAAGACGTAAAGATTAATGCATGTTGGAGTACATGCTTTATTTGCATGAATAAACAAAAAAACTGATTTAAACTAAAAATAGCTTATGCATGGTGATGAGTGGATAGCTTCATGTCCAAACTAAAGTTGCATGGAGCTGCATGCTAGAGCAGCATCACTTATCAACATACTCCCCCTTGATGCTGAGAGGGCTCACAATCTTATCTCATAGTGCTATAAACTGATCTTTCGCATCCGCTTTGGTGAATATATCTGCTAGCTGATCCTAGGTGTTGATGTGCTTCAATTTGACATCCTTCTTCTACACCAAATCTCATATGAAGTGATATTTCAAATCAAAATGCTTTGTTCTGTTGTGATGAACTGGATTCTTAGCTAACTTGATGGCACTCACATTGTCACAATATAACACTGTAGGCTGAATTTGTTTTTCTCCAATTTCTTCCAAAACTTTTCTGAGCCAACGAGCTTGTGTACCTGCTGAGGTAATTGCAACATACTCCGCTTCTGTAGATGAGAGAGCAATAATACTTTATTTTTTCGAGCTCCAGGTAATCAAATTAGAACCAAAAGAAAAACAATTTCTAGATGTAGATTTACGGTCATCCATACTACCTCCCCAATCTGAATCACTAAAGCCTACTCAATTGAACTTTTCAGAAGAGTAGTAATGAATACCAAAACTTAAATTCCCTTTCACATACCTCAAAATCCTCTTGCTGCCTTCATATGTATTTCAGATGGATTTGTCATATACCTTGAAACAAGTGAAACTGAATAGGCAATATCAGGCCTTGTGTGGATTAGAAACATCAAGCTCCCCACAATACTTCTGTAAGCTGTCTCATCAACTAAATTAGCACCATCATCTCTACATAACAAATCTCCATGAGCACTTGGAGTGGAGGCAGGGTTACAATCAATCATATTAAATTTCTTCAGCATATCCTGTGCATACTTTGTTTGACAAATAAAAATCTCATCCTTAGTTTGATAAACCTCCATTCCTAGAAAATATTTCATTAGACCAATATCTTTCATCTCAAATTCTTTTATCATAGCAGATTTGAATTCATCTTTCATCTTAGAACTACTACCCATATACAAAAGATCATCAACATACAAACTTATGATGAGAATATCAGTACCTTCTTATTTGTAGTAAAGGGTAGGATCACTCTTACTTCTCTGGAAGCCATTCTCCTGAAAGTATCCATCAATCCTGGCATACCACGCTCTTGGTGCTTGCTTGAGGCCATACAAAGCCTTCTTCAACCTGTAGACATAATTATCTTTTCCTTGTACTTCAAAACCTTGTGGCTGCTCCACATATACTTCCTCTTCTAAGTACCCATTCAAGAAGGCACTTTTCACATCCATATGATGTATGCACCACTTCTTCTGAGCTGCTAATGAAATCAACATTCTTATGGTCTCTTGTCTTGCTACTGGTGCAAATTTCTCTTCATAATCAATTCCATATTTCTGTGTGAAGCCTTTAGCAACTAATCTTGCCTTGTGTCTTTCAACATTCCCATCACTATTAAATTTGGTCTTGTAGACCCATTTGGTGCCAATCTTTTTTTTGTCATGTGGAATTTCTGTTAACTCCCAAGTGTCATTCCTGTGAATGGAATCCATCTCTTCTTCCATGTCTTTCACCCAAACCTCATTAGTACATGCATCTTCAAAACATGATGGTTCAAAATCAACCTTGGCTAATAAAGCAAAATTCATTGTCTCACCTACTGGGTTTTCTTCATGTACTTGATTTCCACTCCTCTGGTAGATATCACTCAATCTCCTTACTTTCCTTATAGAACTTGGAGAAGAAGATGGACTTGAACTTGGTACTAAAGAACTTGATGAAGGGTTGCTTGGTGGAGTTAAACCACTGGATATAGAAACATTAGTTGGCTGCTCCTGATCAATATCAGCAATTATATCATCATTCAAAATAGATTTTGGCTTCTCAACATGGCCTTTTTTATGACCATAAACTCCCCCTTCATCAAAAATCACATCTCTTGAGACAATAAGCTTGTTAGTGAGGGGATTATACAACCTATAAGCCTTGCTTTTCTCACTATACCCAATAAAAATACATGACTCACTCTTTGCATCTAATTTCTGTCTATTCTGATCGGGTACATGCACATAAGCCAAACAACCAAAAACTTTGAAATGATTAACATTAGGCCTTTTACCATACCAAGATTCATAAGGAGTCATATTTTCTAGTGCACTGATGGGACTATGGTTGAGGATGTACATAGTTGTAGCAATTGCATCTCCCCAATAAGAATTGCTCAATCCCTTGGTTTGTAACATGCACCTTGCCATTTCAACCATAGTACGATTCTTCCTTTCAGCTACTCCATTCTGTTGAGGTGTGTATGCAGTAGTAAGTTGCCTCTTGATGCCATTAAAATCACAATAACTTTGGAAAGCCTTTGAGCAAAATTCTCCTCCACAATCAGTCCTTAAAAAATTTATCTTGCACCCTTTCTCATTTTCCACCAGGGCTTTACACTTCTTGAATGTATCCAAGGCTTCATCTTTGGCCTTCAAAAAATATACCCTACAATTTCGTGAGTAATCATCAATAAAAGTGATGAAATATGATGACTTACCCAAACTCTTAGTCTGCATAGGACCACATATATCTGAATGAACAAACTGAAGTGGGTGATGAGCCCTCCATGCATTGCCCTTTGGAAATTTTTCCCTTGCATGCTTTCCTTTAGCACAACCTTCACAAACCTCCTTGTGTTCCTCAACCTTGGGCAAACCAGAAACTAATGCATGCGAAGTTAAAAACTTCAAACTGTGAAAATTTAAATGTCCATACCTAAGATGCCATAACCAACTTGAATCCTCATAAGCCATATTTGCCAAACTGTTGTTATGTTCACCAAACCTCAAGGGGAACATCCTATTTCTTGTCATAGGAACAACAGTGATCACCCTATTATCCTTATTCTTATCATAGATAGTACAAGTCTTATTATCAAAGACTACTTTATAATTTTTCTCACATAGCTACCCAACACTTAACAAATTGTGCTTCAATTGTGGAGTATAATAAATATCATGAATACTCTTTATACCTTCTTTTGTTTGGACCTCCATAGCTCCTTTGGCAGCAACCTCCAATGATTTATCATCACCAAGCTAGATCTTAGATTTGAAACTTCCATCCTTTGTTGAGAACAACTTCTCATTCCCTGTCATATGGTTAGAGCATCCAGAATCTATGTACCAAACATCTTTACTAGTATTTTCACCCTTGGAATAAGATGAAAATAAGTGATCAGGAGGATTCTCACTTCTTTTTTGAGCATAGTTAGCACTTTTACCTTCTTTCAATCTGCATTCTCTTTCAAAGTGGCCATACCTGTTATAGTGGTAACATTGAACATTTCTCTTATCAAATCTGCCTCTACCTCTTCCTCTGAAACCACCACTTCCTCTTGAGCCACCTCTTCCTCTACCTCTTGAAGAATTTTGGCTTTTCCCTTTACCTTAGCCTTGATTGATTTTGGCACTACTGCTGCTTGCATCTTCATTTTTTGTGATTAGCAATTTAGAGGAAAACACTTTCTCTACACCTTCTAAAGAATCTTTCAATCTTTCTTCATGAGACATCAGGGATCCAACTAGTTGATCAAACTGTAGTTTTGTCAAATCCTTGCTTTCTTCTATGATTATTGCTACATGATTCCATCTGTGTGTCAAAGATCTCAACACCTTTTTTATCAAAACTTCATTATTTACAATTTTCCCAAGTGTGGCCATTTTATTGACCACATCTTTGACTCTGACACAATAATCACTTATACTTTCGGCTTCTTGCATCTTCAAATTTTCAAACTCTCACTTCAATGTCTAAAGCTTGACCACTTTAACTTGATCACTACCTTGGTAAGCTTCTTGTAGAGTCTTGCAGGCATCTTTGGCAGTTGTTGCTCCTGATATTCTTGGAAATAAGCTCTTATCAAGAGCTATCTGAATGTGAAACAAAGCTTGAGCATTCTTTTTCCTTGCTTCCTTTCTAGCTATTTTGTCATTGGTTGTAAGGGCATTCCAATCAGCTGGCTCTTCATAACCTGATTCAATAATCTCCCACAAATCTTTTTCAATCAAAAAGGTCAGCATCTTAATGCACCAATAATCATAATCATTTCCATCAAATTCTGGAACGGGCATATGGTTAGAATTCGACATGATTAACTTTGGCGAAATTCCAACAATAAAACTTTAACCTAAAACAGTTTTATCTGCTCTGATACCACTTGTAGAATTTTGCTGATTAGCAAACAATAATAGCAAAAAGAAGAAATTGCAAAAAGAAATCACAATTCAGAATAAAAAACAAAGTGCCTTGTTTTTTTGGAATTGCAGGCACCAATATATTTATTGAAGCTTAATAAGAAATTACATAGAGGCTGTATATATAAAGAATTTGCAGCCTAAAACAATTAATAATAACTGCAGTTCTAAATATATTCCTAGCATTGCATGGAAAGCTACTAAGGCTCTCAAACTAAAAAAAAGAAAACTACTCCCTAAATTAAGAATACAATAAGTGCATGTAGAGCATGCTTTATTTACTAAAAACAAACTCATGCAAAAAACAAAACTAAAAATAGACCTAAAGATTGGAGTACATACTTTATTTGCATGAATAAACAAATAAACTGATTTAAACTAAAAATAGCTTATGCATGGTGATGAATGGATAGCTTCATGTCTAAACTAAAGTTGCATGAAGCTGCACAGCATCACTTATTAACACATTTTAAGGTCTTTTGAACAACATTCTATGTTCCATTCAATTTATTGAACAACCCATAATTTGGATCAACAGAAAATGGTGTTAAAATTAAGTATGGAGGACGAGAAAAGCAAGAAGAGGGCGTTGAAGGCCATTGCAAGATTCGAAGGTACATAATTTTGTTATATAACGTACTGCTGTTGTTTTTATTTGAAGGTAAACAGGAGGATTTACATGAAAAATATGTGTTTTGCAGGCGTGGATTCGATTGCAGTGGACATGACACAAAAGCAGATAACCGTAGAGGGAGATGCAGATCCAGTCTGTGTGACATCCAAGCTCAGAAAATTTGGGTACACAGAGTTATTGAGCTTTGGTCCTGCCAAAGACGAGAAAAAAGAATCCGAAGACAAGAAGCCAAAAGAAAAAGAAAAAGCTGAACCTGAAGAGAAGAAGCCAAAAGAAGAAAAACCAGAACAGCTTCCTCCACCGCTTATATGTTATCCTGCCACACCCATTTATTACTACCACTACGATGATGTTAGAGACCAATATCCCAACTCTTGCATTATCGTTTGAAAAATCCAGAACCCAAACAAGAGATTTATTGGACAAGTTATAGTTTGGCAGATGTTTAGATTTCTAGCTAGTGCTTCATGATTGAATGGTTTCCAATGTTTTGTATGTCCAGATTTCCAGTCCATTATGGGATGGTGACTGTGTACCAATCCCAGGAAATATTTTCTCAATGTTTTTAGTTTTGTCAATTTGGATTGTATTTCTAATTGAATCTCTCAAAGTTAACTGATGTTATTTTATTTTTAAGCATAACTGACCGTTGAACTCCATTTACTAAATTGTTCTTTTAAACAATAAAGTCTCAAATTAGTCTGTAAATTTCATTATGTTTCAAACACTAGCTTTTTTATCCATTAATAATTCCAATTGGGCTTTCAGTATCTCATACGTTTAATGTGTTATGGTCATCTTAATGGTGACTTTTTCATCAAAATTACCATTGGATCGTGGTTTTAGTCAATGGTATTGAAATTATTTATAGTTTTTTTTTTATTGATTCTGGGTATACATCAGAGCTTGGAGTAAAATGAAAGTAATTTATTTTGTAGTTTGAAAAAATAATCAAGTGTTAATTTAGAGAGAATTTGAATTGATATAGTTGTATTGAAAGATTTTTTTGGGTGTGGTTTTTTATTTTTCAAGGGTTTCTTCATATATATATATATCTTATGTAATGATTTTCTTCTCTTGTTTGGTTGTTTTTATTTCCATTCGTGATCTATCACTATTATGTACTTGGATGTTTTGTTTTCCTAACATACTTTCAGTTTTAAGCTATCTCATGTTTCAACAATAAAGACAGTATAATATTTATAAAAAAAATAGTGAAGGTTGTAAAACTGGTTGTTACTCAGGGGTATCTATGGGCAAATGTAGAGTATGCGCAGTTAGTATATACATATGAGTAAGAGAGAGATATAGAGAAGCTGCTTAGAGAGGAGATTAGAGCTAGTGAACAGAGGTATTCATTAGCAGGGATAGATCATTTTTCGAAGACAAAGAATGATAAGAATGGTTGTTTTGACAGCTCATTACTAGAAAGGAGACCATGTGTGTGTCACTTACAAAAAGGATCTGAAGCTAAAGTCATCAAAGAGAAGTTTGTTAGAGTTTCTCATATAGTAGAAGGAGATTAATTACATTTAAACGAATAACGATGTTGAAGACAATGGGTTGGGTAGTTGATGATATAGTTGCAACAGCTTGAGTGAAGAGATATTGTTAGCCAATGATTCAAGAAATCAAGGGAATCATAGTCATGTTGTCACCCTGCAAATCAAAGTCACTGATGTAGAGAGTAAGAAAAATTGTCTCAAGACTACCAATTAAGTGTATGAAGAAACGGTCGTAGCAGTTGAAGAATTTGATTTTGAAGAAATTGGAGCACAATAAGAAATAAGACTAGGAGATGAAGTGTGTTTTTGAAGTCAAACAGAAGAAAAGAGATCAAACTCAGCAAGCGATAGGAGACTATAGCAAAGAGGAAGTCACTCCAGCTGTAGCTAAATTAGTAAAGAAAACTTCCAGTTTAATGTCTGGAGACAAGGAGTCAAAGACATAAATAAATATAAAGAAGAAGATTGTGGCCAGTAAAAAGTCACCAGGAAAAGTAAGATCAAAAAGATCCAGGGAGATCATGATGAGCCCTAGCATTTGGAGAAATTTGAGTATCTATGACAAAATTTAGTAATGATTGATGTTGAAGGTGCTAGTGGAATAAATTAGGGAGGAATGTTAGAAGGGATTAATTTCTCCCAATTCACATTCCCTAATAATAGGGAGGGTTGACTCTCCATGTTTACAATCTGTTGAAACTGTACTATAGTTCATTGTAGCGATTGAATATATTTTTTACATCTGCTATAGACTAGTTAATCTGTCCTCCACATCTTCAACTTACTATCGATGACTATAGTTTGTTAAGTTATAGTCTTTTCTTTGTATTTGGTTTCTTAAATCTGATTTCGAGTTAAATCTTCTATAAATGAAGAAGTATGTAATTTGTTTTATTACAATCAATAAACATATCTATTTGTCTCTTTTTGTTGTAGCACTCATTTTCTATTTTTGTTCTCTTTCTTTCAAATTTGACAGCGTTACTGCCAAACTCTAGCTTTTTAAATTAATCATTTGGCTTTTGAATTTATTTAAGTATTATAGTGCAAAGGTTCAGATATTCTTTAGTACATAATCATAATACAAATAGTAGATATGAGGGGTAGAAAGATCTATTTCTCCTAAATTGATTTTCTTCAATTGGCTTGTTGTCTTTATTAGGTTCTTTTTCCTCTTCGTCGGTAGGATTCAAGTTCAATTGA
The DNA here is from genome assembly GCF_030272615.1 of Cryptomeria japonica. Taxonomy (NCBI): domain Eukaryota; kingdom Viridiplantae; phylum Streptophyta; class Pinopsida; order Cupressales; family Cupressaceae; genus Cryptomeria; species Cryptomeria japonica. Next base: position 172,346,693 of record NC_081406.1, on the reverse strand, counting down.
TAATCCTATGAGCCCAAATTTTCTGAGTAGGTCTCTGATGCAATGTGGATCTGCATCCCCCTCTATAGCTATCATATTCTATGTCGTATCCACTACTACAAAATCCATGTCTGCAACACATATTATTCAAGTATATTGTCCTCTTTACTTTCAAATAAAAGTAATGGCAATCCTTTATATAGTTCAACATTGTACCTTCAATCCTGTAATGGCTCTTATTGCCCTTTTCTTTCTATTCTCATCCTCCATAGCTAACAACACCATTTTTTACTGATCTAAAGTATAGGTTGCTCAATAAATCGTGTGAAAAATAGACTGTCATAAAAAAATCTGAAAAAATACACAAAATCAAAGGAAAAAATTGGATAGTATGGTCATGTTTGAGTGTATAGCCTATGGAGCCTGAAATTTTGAAACAAACATACTCGTTAGAAATCAATATTGATTGAAAGTTCATTTGACTAGGTTTTTGTGTATTGCAAAGTCTTTATAGGAAACATTTGTCTTCATGGCGTGCATAAGAAGATTTGTAGAAATGGAAGGTGTTCTTAAAACCAGCAACTCCCTGGCAAGATCTCCTCTGCGAAAACGTCAATGACCATGCTGAAAAGTCATCTTAAATCTTAAATAAGAGGCATATAATAATTTAATTGGAAAAATGACAAAAGCAATCTTTATAATTGGACTCATGTCAACTATTAATCTTCTTTCTTTTTATTGTCTTAGATTTATTCTATATCTTACAGAACTTTCTTAATAAAAACTAAATAGATAATTATCTTATTTTTATTTATCAAAATTTATTTTATTTAAACATTAGAATTTTCAAACTTAAAACAATCAGTAATAATTTGGGAACTCGTTCTCACTTAAAAAAAAGAAGATAAATTTCTATTGACCAAAATTTACATTGGAAGGTCTAGAATATGATGGTTTGTGAACTATTCCTCAACTTTATAATGTATATTGAAATTTTTAAACTCCTTAAAATATATAATTTGAATTGATTATATAAAATTTAAATTCATTAAAATATATAATTTGAATTCATATATTTTTATATAATTAATTGTGTTCAACCAAGTAAACTACAACCTTTTATTGTTTTAATTTTAAAATATTGATATCCATACATTTAGCTGTCCCAAATTGACCACAACTTAATTTTTAGATTCGATTGTTATTTTGTATCAAAGTTTTGGATCACACTATAATCCATCCTTGGATGAAAGAGAGCTAAGAAATTAAAAATTGGTAAAGAGAAAACCAAGACAAACTAGTATAGAGAAGGGTAAGATGGGTAATGTGCTAGAGGAGACACAAAGTGAGAACACCGAAACAGAAATACAAAGGAAGAGATTGCTATGGGAGAAAAGAAAAGCATTATAATAGATTTTTTTTTTTTAAATAACAACAAAAATGATAGAATTAATAGGCTATTAGTGAGGAAGGATGATAAAGAAGAGGAGGAGCAGATTGAGGTTTGGATAGCTGAAGAGAAAGGGTCAAGAGTCCCAAAAAAACATAAGAAACAAGCTCAAAGTTAGAAAAATGCTAAAATGAAAAAGATCAATCAAACACACCATGGACACAAAAGATCTCTCTCCCTCTCTCCCTCCCTCCTATACTCCCATGCTAAAATGAACAAGATCAATTATTAGAAGATGAAATAAAGAAAAATAACTCAAAGAATTTAATGAATATGAATGTTATCGGTATTATTGATCTTTAAATGATCTTTACTTCAAACAAAAGTAAATTAAATTTAAAATCAGCATTTTTCTTTGTATCGTGTGGAAAAAAGAATTTATATGTTTTTAAATTTTAAAAATAAAAATATAATGTTTCTAAATTTACACAAATATATTTTTTCTAAATTCACACATATTTCAAAACTAATATAGTATTTCACATTACATTTAATCTCTTTATAGAATATAATTTTTCATTTCCAATTTAGATAGATTAAAAACAATTTTATATTTCTAAATTTCAATAATAAAAACTAATAGTAAGATATTATTAATTATAACTTTTATAATACTTAATGCTAAGATTCTAAGACTAAACTAAATTGAATGCTAACCATAAATTAAATTGAATCTTAACCTAAAAAATAAATGAATTGAAACCATAACACCAAACCAAATTGTACTCTAAATTTTACACTAAACCTAATTGAACCCTAACAATAAACCAAATCAACCCTATACAAAACCCTAAACCTCACAATTGTTTTAATTTGGATAAATTTTAAAACTCATTTTCATTGTCATCTAAATTTATTTGAACCCTAAATCAAAAACTAAACCCAAGATGTAAACTTATATGAAAATTACACCAAATTTAATCATAACCCTAACCCTAAACCAATTTGAGCCCTTAACATAAATCTAATTGAACATTATACCAAATTAAACCTTAACCGTAGACCAAATTCTACCCTAACTTTAACTGTAAACCAAATTGAACTCTAACACTAAACATAATTAGATACTTAAAAAAGTTAACCCTTACCCTTAAATTATTTTAATCCTAACCCTATGCTTAAAGGAAAACCAAAAATTACACTAACCCTAAACCTAATTAAACACTAAGCGAAAGTGAACTTTAAATCTTACACAAATTATGGATCTTAACACTAACACTAAACCAAATGGAACCCCACATAACATTAAATTAAATTGAACCCTAACCTTAAGACAATTTGAATATTAACATTAAACCTAATTGAACAATAAACCATATTGAAACCTAACCCTAACCCTAATCAAACACTGAATCAAATAAAATGCTAACCCGTATCATATTAAGGATAGTGTGCTAAAGTGAACCCTAAATTTAATATAAATTGTGACCCTAACATTATACTATATTTAACCCTAGCCCTAAACCTAATAATTAAATATATAACTGAATTGTTAGTCTCAAGACTTCTCCTATTGGGTCAACACACTATCCTTGTGCAAAGAGACATGCCCACTCATGTAGCACAGGGATTGTGTGATCGTTGTTCTCGTCTATATGAGAGAATGCTTGGTTCCATATGGTGCATCCCCATGAGCACATATGATGAAAGGCATGCCTGCACATGTAGCATTGGGACTTCTCGGAAGAGACATGCCTGCTCATGTAGCACAAGGATTGCACGATCGTTCTTCTCATCCATATGAGAGAATGCTTGGTTCCATATGGTGCATCCCCATGAGAACATACGATGAAAGGCATGCCCACACATGGAGCATTGGGACTTGTCAGAAGAGACATGCCTACTCATGTAGCACAAGGATTGCATGATTGTCCTTCTCGTTCATATGAGAGAATGCTTGGTTCCATATGGTGCGTCCCCATGAGCACATACAATGACACTTCCTCCACTGCACTCTAGAATCTAATGCCTTGTGTATTTTTAAAGTAGTGACCCTATGTGGATTCATGATTTGGTATCATCCTTCTTTATTGATGTTGCACTATATTGTTCCATTACTTGTGTCATGTATGCATCATGTATGGCATGTGTGATCCTATCATCCCCCTTGTATACTTTGAATGAATATTCTGAACGATCTCCAAAAGCACGATGGGGTGGACCTAAGGGTTCCACGTGGTCGAGTGGCATTGCAAACCACCGTTGGGGACCAATGGAGTCAATTCATGATCACCTCGGAGAGTGCTTCCACCTCCCTCAACACATGTTCTTTCTCTTTCATCTATTCTTGCAAGTTGTAATTCAAATATATATTGAAATAAGCATTGTAATCATTGATGATACGTATATTAAACACTTCAAGTGGAGATTGATGTAGTTGAACATAATTGATATAGTTTATGCTAGTTTCACTTAAGTATATTATGGGCCCATAACCCATAGGTCCCAAGATCAATTTCATAACTTGAATATAAGATATCTAAATGAGTTGAAAATTTTTAGGAGTAAACATGTGGGCAGGTTGAACAATACAGGGGGAGATATGACCTTTAAAATTTTATTTTTTATACCAAAATTTAAATTCAAATACCCTAGTTACTTAAACAAAAGAAAGGTTGGAACTATTTTATATCAAGTGTTTTGTGGGTGGTCATAATGCATTTCTATTTTCTTTTAAGATGCTAGTAACATTATTTTTAGTACTATCTTTACCTATTGTACTTTGCTATTGGACTTGATCAACCCAATAACCTTGTACATGTGATTTATTTTATTAAAGAGGATATTCATGTAGTCCGCAATGCGTGATTATCGTCTTTGAATATATGTTGAATATATAGTAATGAGTGACTACTTATTATGAGATAGATACACGTCATTTAATAGGTATATGTCACGTATTGACATAGGGTGACACTCTATATGAGATTATCAATTTGGGATATACTTATAAGAAATATGTGTATATATATTAGATAAATTCATTTCATGTATATATATAGTAGATAATTTTTGGTAGCTCCCAAGAACAACTAACTTAGATAAGGTAGGTAAATTCATTCCATCTCCCTGATTGGCTTTAAAGGTTCTTGTATTTGGGTTAGCTAATTCCCTATCAGCACCATTTTTAATAGGTTTGCCAGTAGTCAGTGGTTCATACAGTCCTCTTAGGAGTTGGATCATCTCAACCATGGTGTGTCTGATCATATTAGCTTGAAACCTCATATTAGCTTGAAACCTACGCCCCCTTTTGGTAGCTGATGGGGATAGAATATCATTCGTTGTACATATCAATGATGTGTGCTTTACGTCTAGATAATAATAATAAAAAAAAGTTCAAATAAATTTCCGTCTAAATTACGACGGTAACTAAACTTTCCACCGACGATGGAATCGTCCAACCAACAACATTATCGTTGGTGCAAAGTTTCAAAATTCCACTGAAATTTAGACCCCAACTAAATAAACATCCGACGAGGATGTTGTATGTCCGATGACACTTCCTTGTCGGACGACCGTCGATGCATATTACTTTACCAACCAAAAAAGCATCAGACCAACAACATTCTCATCGATGCAAAGTTTTAGATTTCTGTCAAAATTTTGACGCAATCTAAACAAACATCCGACGAGGATGCTATATGTTCGATGAATTTTTTGAACGGAAGAGCAATCATGCCCGCCATTGATAGAGTCCATGGTGTCGTCGTAAAGTTGATAGTCAAAAGCATCATCAGAAAGTCCAACGATGATTTTTCTACGACTACTTTTCTCAGCAGTCCGACGAAAAGTAGTCACAATTCTGACGATCGTCCATCTAAATTTAGCCTCGAATGTACTAGTGTAGGGTGCAGAAAATTGTCTCATCGCATAGCCTCTCATAAGTTACCTTAGTATTTTGACCATCTCCTCACTCCAAACCTCAATCCCCATGGAGAACTCATGTGGTACTGTACAATCCTTTCATGTAGACAAGGCATTGCATAGCATGCCAGCTCCAAAATCTCATTAGATGGATAGGCCTTCCCAATCTCAGTCTCTATCTTTACGAGCACAAGAGGCCATGAGTAGGGCGTGAAAACTAATCTTATTAGTGTGTGAAATCCATACCAAAGTTTGATTATTAATGTTATCACTTATTAGTCTACTCTCCTATAGGTTACCCTAGCAACCACTTAGGGCCCTGACTCTTATAGAGAGCCACTCCCCCTTAATGTATTTGGATATCCTAGCACATAAGGTTTAAATATAATTACTGCAGTATAAAATGTACTTTAACATGAATCTAATATCAAGGTTAGTTTTTATAACTGAAATAGGATTTTCCATGAAACACCCTATCAACAAGGGTTAAGTCATGTAACTAGAACTAAAGCATAAAAATTATAATTGTTTCCACAATAAAACATAGGAAAGGGCATGAAGACACCAATACAACTAAAATGATATCAATAAATTCCAAATATACATGAATAACAAGGTACAAGTTTGGAGAAAGTATGGGTAGGAAATCTGATGCGAGTGCTAGGTTTTTGGGGTCAAGGGATGCAAACGAGGAAGAAGATGACAACAAGGCAGATGGAGGGGATTTGACTCCCATTTTAGCTTGATTTTGATTCCCTTTCTTTTGGGTCTTTATCTAGTTGGTGTTTGCAGTGTTTCATTGTGGATGGGCGTTTGTTGTGGGGGTGGCTCTGTATGTTTGGTAGAAGTGTCGAGGCATGCATAGCTTCGATGGGGTTTGGGATCTGCCAAGATGGCTATGCTCTTTGTTGTCCTTGGCCTTTTTGGCATACAAATCGTTATCTTCGGCATCCAGAAAAATTATTGGAAGTGGCTCTTCCCTCCACACCTATTTGGATTCCCCGACCCTTGTAGGGTCTGGCTTTGTGTCATATCTGTTGTTCTTCCTGGTAGATTTGGTGTCACAGATAGAGTTCCCTATGGTCTCGGGCTGGAGCTATTTTGCATGTGTCTTGGGCTCTACTACGGGAGATGTATGAGAGGAGAGATCCTCTCTATTCTCTCTCGTGTTGGTGCAAGGTGTTTGGCTTGGACTTGGTGGAGGATTTGGGATCCGGGTGGTATCTGTGATGGAAGACTTTTCTCTCTTCTTTTAGAGACCTGGTAGGTTCTTGTGGGTTTGGGGTTATCTAGTTTTGGAAGATACTTTTGCCCGGATTGTGTGCTCTACTCGTAATTTTTTAGGGCTCTTCCTTCTAACCCCATTCCTTCTACCCCTTCTCCTTGGATATGTGGTGTTGGTTATTTCCTAGTTGGCTATGCCTTATTTGTCTATCTTCAGTTCAAGATGGCAGTTCTTTTTCTAGGGAGACTCTCTGTTAAGGGGGTTTACTTGTTCGTGGTTTCAAAATATGTCGGTGGTCCTCTTGAAGGGTGGAGGTTCCTTTTTGTTCTTATTCTGCTCAGGACGATCACTTTGTATTTGGGTTGCATCTCTCTGATCCTCCTAGCTTGCCCTATTGAAGTGGGTCATTCTTCTATAGAGGGAAAGAGTTGTTGGCTAGTTGTTGTTAGATGGAACTCGTTGGGAGTTGGTTGGTTGTTTGAAGTTCTCTCCATGCTTTTGTGATTTTTGCCCTTTTCTCATATAGAGGCGGAGAGATGGGAGGTGCTCACCTACTTGGAGCTGATTCAGTTCAGGTACCTCATTCAACTTACACTTATGGGGTTTTCAGGTTATCTGAACCTGTCAAAACCCATTTTTAAGGACCTCAAGATTTTGATGGTTGAGCATGTGTTATGTATCATTCTTCCTCCTTTGATCCCTATTGAGGTGGTGATTGTGGATAGCTTTCCACTTTCATCCATGTCCTTGTTCCTCCTGGTTGAGGGAGCTAGTAAAAACCTTCCTCCATTAGTTGTTTTTTTTAATAACTAGGTGTTTGCTGCTAGTTTTAAAGGGAACACCTTGGTTCTTCTGGCTCTTGTTTTTTGTTAAAGTGTGCTTAGTTTGGGAGCCTAATATAAGGTTGTGGGAGCCTAGTTAAAACCCTCTTGTATGGTTGTGGGTACTTGTCAAAACCCTCAGTGTCTTTCAGGTTGTTGGAGCCTATTTAAAACCATCTTCTATGGTTGTGGGAGCCACTCAAAACCCTCAGCTTCTTGTCTCTTTACTTATGTCTAGCCTGATATGTAATGTTTTATGTTGCCCTTTGGTTGGTGTTTCATTGGAAGTTAGCTTTATGGAATCTTTGTATATCTATTGATCAACTGTTTCTTGTTGGGTTCTAGATGCCGGTTCATCTAGGGGGTTTTGGGTCCCCTCAAAACCTATTTTTCCCTTAATCAAAAATAAGGTACAAGTTTAAAACAAGCCTCTGGAATGAAATGGGAATTGAAACAGGGTCAAAAGGGCAAATGAAGATTTGAAAAAATAGCTAGAAGTGTTGAAAAAAGAAAATTAGTGTTTGTAAGTAAAGTCTTTTGTTTGTAAAGTCTCATATGGGACAAGTGATTTGTTAATCGTTATTTTAATCAAACAATTAGATTGTGTGAAGTGGCTATTGGTGAAGAATGTGAGGCTAAGCGGCAGAGTATGTCGAAACATATAAATTTTGTAGATTGTGATATTGATAACAATGGATGGTTTGGAAAGAACATTTTTTTTAAAATCATGAGGAAAATGAGATGTGAAGGAAAATATGCGCAAGGAGTAATAGTGTCTATTCAACTAGTTCTGAGGCCCAAAAATGAAGGCCTTGGATATGATAACAAAAATAGAATTGATGTTGCAAGTATTACAAGTGCATGCAAATCGGCTCAAAGAATAAAATGTTTGCACTATCATAAGGAAGGACATAAAAAGAGAATTGTTGGGATCTTCACCCTTGTTCAATTTTTTGGTTGAAGAATGATTCTAAAAATTCATGCTAGAATAAAGTGTGAAATGAATAATCTTTGAAAGATTGTATACAGATTAATTATGGATGGATTGATGGACCTAGTTGGAGAAAGGTAACAAATATGTTGAAAAGGTTGTACAAGCCTAGATTTTTGAATGTAAACAAAAAATGGAAAAGAGATTATATCAGTCATAGTTGATGAAGGGGATTCAAAGATTCAAAGAAGAGATCATAGAGATCCAAAGGAATGTTAATGTTGGAGGCATTAAGTTGATTAGCCAAAGCTATAGTTGCAGAAATCTAAATGAAGTTATAAAAGATTAAGAGTTTGTAGAGATTGTTAGCAAATGATTGAATAAATAAGGGGGAGCATAGTAATACTGTTAACCTCCAAATTGCAGTTCACTAAAGAAGAAGAAGAAAAAAATTCTAAAGATCATCCGTCAAGGGTTTGAAGAAGTTGTCATAAAAATTGAAGAAAGGAGCAAAGAACAAAAGGATAAAGGGTATGATAGTAGTTGTGATTAAGGGAGAGTATTGAAAATAATCCCAACTACCCCACGGAATCTATCATGTGTATATAATCAGTATGTACTGCATATCTATAGACTTGACACAAACAAATATTGAAACATTTTTTCCTTGGATTTGGATGGATTTTCATTTACTCCTCCATAGTGTGTAAGTGGTTTACAAAACTTTTAAATATTTTTTTGCAATCTCCTAGAAGAGAAAAGTTCGTCTCCTCCACAAAGGTGTTAAAGGGTATGAATTTAAATGTAATGGTTCTTGTATAAAGAGATCAAGCTCAAGAAATGTTATATTATTCTATTTTGAATAACACTAATTACTATGTTTTTTTTTCGTCTTATTTTTTGCTCTCTTTGTTTTTTATTAAAACAAGTTTTGAGGGGACCCAAAATCCCATACAACAAGTTTTGAAGGAACCTGAACCCCTCAAATTTTTCACAAATCTAAAACTAATAAAGGAATGTTGCGGAAGGATACAACATAGACAAGTAGCAATCCAGCCACAACTAAACAATATAGAATACGTGTTACATAACTAGTGGCAACAAAAAATATACAAAGCCACACTAAAATATTTTAGTCAAGTATGAACATAAGGAAGCAAAATTCCTAAGCCATAATCATGGGTTTTATCTAGGCTCCCACAACCTTATCCTTGCGAGTGAACCCAACTATTAGGAACATGCTTTTTGTTATCTTCACCTACAAAGGATATAAAAAGAAAAACCTAACATTGATGCCATCAAAATATTTCTTGCAGCCAAAAAAAGGGCTTCTTCAACCCCCAAACAACACTTCAAGGAAAATCTAGTAGCATCCAACTCCACCTCAATAGGAGAAATGTCACCTCCATACACATCCATCTCCCCCTCCATAGAAGATGGGATCGCCTCCATATGAAAGACTAGAGAAACTTTGAGATGCATAACATGGAGCACAAAAAATAGAGCCATGGAACCTAAAGAGTAATGGACCGAATAACCCTCATCATGAAGAGACCCCAAAGCCAAAAGATACAAACATGGAATACCAAACCCCATCAATAGAAAAAACAAGGGTTTTACAATATCTCCCTTAACCTTCTTCTGAAACAAAAGAACAAAGGTTTTCACCAGGAACCCAAAACCTATAATACTCATAACACCAACCTGCATAACCATGCACTCCAACAATAGAGGACATCCATAGCCTGGAAACAAAAAATTGGCTGCAAGGGACATCGGCCCAGGGAGATGCCGCCACATCGCATACACCCTTGCACGCCCCACCACATCGACCAACGAAAAGCCCCATTCCACCATTCAAGTCTCAGTTGTCATCACCTTCTTCAGAGTCCCTGTATGAAGAAATCCTACCACCGCTAATCACTCTTCTCCCTCTGTGCTCCATCCCTTCTTGTTTATCTCACCAAATCTTAGTTTTTTGGCTCCCTCTATTTCCATCAACACTATCGATTAATTTCCTAAATTTGACTTAGAACCCCATCATGGGATAGGGAATCTTGACAGTCAGACATTCACCATCTCAATTTTAAATCCATAACTAAAAAAACTTAAAATACGGGATTTGATAGTGTTACTACCAAACTGTATATTTTTAAATTCATCATTTGGCTTTCGAATTTTTTATAGTGCAAAGGTTCAGATATTCAATAGTACAAAATGATAATAGAAGTAGTAAAGGTGAGGGGCAAAAATATCTAATTCTCTTGATTATTTTTTTCATTTGAGTCGTTGTCTTCATTGTGCTCTTTTTCCTCTTCTTTGGTAGGATTGAAGCTCAGTTGATGAATCTACAAACCCAAAGTTTCTTGGTTTGTCTCTTATGCAATTTAGATCTGCATCCCTCTCTACAGTTCTCATATTCTTTTTCATATCCACTTCTAGAGGATCCTGCAATGACTTTTATTGCCCTTTTCTTGCTTTTCTTATCATCCATGGCTAAGAACACCATTTTCTACTGATCCAAATTATGGGCTACTCAATAAATTGAACGAAACATAGACTTTCGTGCAAAAGTCCAAAAAATGCACAAAAATCAAGGGAACAAAGTAGACAGTATCTTAATGTTTGAGTGTATAGCCTAAGGAGCCTGAAATTTTCAAACATAACATGCTCATTAGAAATCAATACTCATTTAAATTTCATTTAATTGTGTTTTCAGTATTGTAAACTCTATAAGAAACGTTTGTTTCCATGGGGTGCATAAAGTGAGTGAAAGCCAACATTTTTATAGAAATTGATGGTTTCCTCGAAACCATCAACTCCCTGACAAGATCTCCTTTGTTAAAATAGCCAATGACCATGTTGAAAAGTCATCTTGCATGTTTAATAAGAGGCACATTATCATTTAATTGGAAAAATGACAAAACCAATCTTTCTAGTTGGACTCATGTCAAGTAATATTTTTCTTTCTTTTTAATGTCTTAAATTTAAGGAATTTCGTATTAAAAACTTTGCTAAATAATTATCTTATTTTTATTTACCAAAATTTAATTTATTGAAATATTACACTTTTCAAACTTAATTAAGCAGTAATAATTTTAAAACTCATTCTCGCCAAAAAAATATAGTATAATTTTATTGATTGCAAGGTCTAGAATTCGATGGTCTGTTTCAACTTTAAATTATATATTACAATTTTTAATTTCATTAAAATATATAATTTGGCTGGTTATATTTTTATATAATCAATTGTGTTCAACCAAGTAAACTACAACCCTTTAATTTTATTTAATTTTTACATGTTAATATCAATACATTTGACTATCCCAAACTGAGCACAACTTATTTTTTTTATATTGAAAATCGGTGATAAAAGAGAGAGTTTACATCAGAGCTCCTAGGGACAATGCCTCAACTATAGCATTCAAGTTACATCACATGCATCGAATGATAACAAAAAGGTACAATACAGATATGAAACAAAAAGAGATAAGTAGGGCCTCAACAGGTGGCCAAGCTAAGAAAAAACATGGTTTAGATTTTCCATCCAAGTGGTCCACCCGCTTGGCCCTTACATCCATACAACATCTCTATTACCATGGAGCTGGAACAACATCTCAACCTGCTCAAAAGAGGGTTCCCTGCTATCTCAGATCTCCCGCGTCAGTTTCTTCAGCGCTCTGTCAAAGGCAACCACGTTCTGGGAGCAATGCATCTAATCATATCCACATCTCATCTCATCAACAAACATGGTATCCGATCCATCTTCCAGGAAATGCAACAATTTGTTCCTTTCCAGATCCAGGATGATGGAGATCTGCATAGCAACATTATTAAATGTGAGTCTTCAAAAAGACTCAGTAAGGGATCTAACCTGTCCTTGAAAACATTCCTCATTCCTAATTTTCCAAATATACAAAATGATATTAGGAAAAAGGATAGATCAAAATAGATTATAATCCTTATTAAGTCCATGCACAGATCCAGTAACAAATTCCATAGTGTTCACAAAGTTGGGAATCTGGATCCCAAATAGAAGCCAAACCTCCTTTGCAATAATACAATCAAAAAAGATGTGTCGGCTAGTTTTAGGTACTCTGCATATGGAGCAAGGATCAGAGGAGAAGTATTTCCTTTTGAGGGGCAGTCTATCTATAAGCAGAAGCCAAGTGAAGCACTTGATTTTCAGGGCAATGGGCTTCCTCCAAAATTTGGTAAAGATTTTGTGCCACTCTGAGGTGTTGATGTTCACATACCAAAGGTTATTAAGGTGATGCATAATAGACTCATCAAAGGTGAGAATAGGGTAAATATTCCTAGCCTTAATTTTATGCAATACAATGCCCCCAGGCCACTTAAAGGAAGTAAACCTATGGGAGTCCACATGGCAGTTTTTGGGAGACCAAGATTAAGGCAAGCATCTTGAATAAGCCTATATGTGCATTTTTTGGACTGGGGGAGGTCATATATGGTTATGAGCTCAACCCAAGAAATGAGATTGTCATCCTCTAGGATGTCCATAAAGCAAGTGATGCCCTTTTGGGCCCAAGACTTGGCAGAACAGCCCCGAGTGAGGGCGAGAGGCTTAGAAGCATGAAGAAGATTCCACCATGGATAGAATCGTTGGTATGAAACTCGGTGTCAGACAGGAATTTTCTAACAACCTCCTAAGCCTTCTAGATAGATTTGAAGATAGAGGTACCTTGTACAACAATAGGGAACTTACCGGCAATAATATCAGAGAGGGGGAGGTACTTCCAAGATTTGGCTTTTTTTGGAATAGCTCTTTCAATGTTGCATCTAATCAAGACTTTCCAGGGCTCATGTCCTTCAAGTGAATGGAAAATCCACTTGGCCAACAAAGCTATACCTTGACATCTAAGATCCTTGAGACCAAGCCCACCAATTTTTTTCTCAATGTGGCACCATTTCCATCTAACAGAATGCATTTTCTTACCCCCCTTCCCATCAGACCACAAGAATCATCTAATAGTTTTTTGGATTTTGAAGATCTAGTAGTTGCTAAACATCCAGGTCGAGGAGTAATAAATGTTATAAGATGAAAGGTTCTTCTGGAAAACTTGAACTCTGCCAGCCAAGGAGAGGAACTTGTTGTTCCATTTGTTAAGCTTGTGTTCAATTTTCATCCAAACCCAGACCCACATGTCTCTGAGCGAGGGGGAGATAGAGAAAGGGATGCCAAGGTATTTGACAATCCTATTAGGCCCTCCCCATTGGAAGCTAGAGTGTGGGACCCAGTTAGGGGGATCATTCGTCCATCCTAAGAGGATGGATTTAGAGAGAGATTTAAGCACCAGAGATAGTACCAAATAGGTGGAATTTCTGATTGAGGGCATCAAAATTTTGTTTGGTAAGTTCAAGGAACAAAGAAGTGTCATCAGCAAACTAAATGTTGAAGAGTTGAGAGTCATCAGCTAACCTAAGCCCTTTCACGCTAGGAGATAAGAAATTATCTCTAAGAAGATAGAACAGGGCTTCAGAGGCAATGATAAAGAGAGCAAGGGCCAATGGGCAACCTTGCCTTATGGACCGTGATAGCTTGATCTAGGAGGATAGGTCACCATTAACTTCAACAAGGGTAGATGCATCCTGAAAAAGAACTTTAATAGTACTACAAAATTCATTAGGGAAGCCAAATGCCTTCATCATCATAAGAATAAAATCCCATTCAATCTTGTCATATGCTTTTTCAAAGTCAACAAGGAGCATGGCAGAATTCTGACCCAAGGTTTTGGACCAATCCATAGCCTCCCAGCTGGTAATTACATTCTCAAGAATATACCTGCCCTTGATGAAGCTGGTTTGGGTGGAGAAAATGAACTTCGGTAAGATATTTTCAAGCCTAATCGCCAAGATCTTAGCAAGAATCTTGTAGGAAATGTTGAGTAAGGTGATAGGCCACCAGTTCTTTATAAGGGCCTTATCCCCATCTTTAGGGATCAACTTGATGATGCCACAATTGATGTTCTCTCCAAGGGAGCCACTGTCAATGGATTCATTATACATTTCAAGAAGGTCACCACAAATCTAGTCTATGTTAGCTTTATAGAACTCGGTAGAGAGTCCATCCGGCCCGGGGGCCTTATCATTCTTAAGGGCATTGATGGCTCTCTCAATTTCCCCAATTGTGATTCTTTTCTTAAGGATAAGGGATTCATTAGAAGATATTTTAGTGGGGATGAGTTGTGTAACATTAGCTCTCATAGTTCTGGCGTGGTCCAAGTCATCAGAGGTGAACAGGTTTTGATAAAACTTAGCAAAGGCTTCGGTGATGCTGCTTGGATCAATGATTTCAAAGTCATCAATAATAAGCCTATCTATAGATTCCCTAACATTTTTCCTTTTGAGAAGGTTAAAGAAGAATTTAGAACCTTTATCTCCAAGTTGAAGCCATTGTTGTCTACTATAGATCATGGCCCCTCTTATCTTATCCTGCTGGTGACTTCTGAGAGCATCTCTTACCTTGGTCAGTTTGGTGGTTAAAGGGATGTTGTGAGGAGATTGCTGTACATCCTTCTCAATAAGATGCAGCTGAGAGGTGATGGTTTTCTCACTATATCTATAATCATTGGCTCTTTGTTGACCCACGGTTCAGAGCAATTTCTGCCAAGCAGGGACATTGTAGTTCCACCTGCCAAGGTGTGAGGATAGGTTCATATTTTGTCTATTCAAAATCCTAATCAATTTAATAGAAGCAAGGGCGGTAGGGTATTTAAGAAGGTTGGAGTTGAGGATGAATTTTTTACACCCTTTGAAATTGTAGGCAGAGGAGGAAAATAATTTAATCTGGGAGATAATTGGGTGATTATTCAACATAGTAGAAGGTCTAACATAGATAATGCTACCATTAATATCAGGAACAAAGGAGAAGTAATCTTTGTTAGCATAGAACTGATCCAATCTTGAGTAGATCCGGTTGGGTATTTTCTGGTAATTGCACTAGGTATGCCAAATGCCATAGTTGTCCTTTTTATTACCAGCAAGGGGATAAAACAAATTTTTGAATGTTTTAAATTGATTCCAATGGGACTTCTCTGTGCCCTTCTAGTCAAACGGGTTGCCCCCAAGTTTGTCAGACTAGGCCTCAATCATTTTGAAATCCCCCCCATAATCCAGGGAGTGTCAGGGAGGGATATCAAATATTCCCATAAAAGGATCCTATCTTTATAATCATTAGGAGCGTATATAGAGCAAACTCCAAACATTTTGTTATCAATATTAAGAATAGCCCAAACAGCCTGATTGCAAGGGGATACCCCTGTTTGGGTAACACAATTGGCCCACTTATTATTAATGAGAAGAGGAAGCCCACCCCTATCTTTGGGGTGATCAGTAGCAATTTTGATAGAGTCTTTCTAGATGAAGTCAAGATTGACTTCAAGATTAAATCCGGTGGTCTTCAGTTCTTGGAGCATAAAAATATCAACATTGTTAACAGAGTTCATGAATGACTTAACAATATGTTTCCTATCAGGGGCTTCTAGTCCCCATATATTCCATGAGACACAATTCATGAGGAATCATTGGTTATAGGATCCTTGGTCCCCATCGGGCTACTGATAGCAGATTGAGGGGTTGATTGTTTCCCCCCTTTCTTTTTATGTGCAAGGCCTTTGTTCTTAGAGCCCATATGACGACCTTTTTGCCTGGGAATGGAGCTCATCTCAAGCAGGTCGATATCCTCACCTTCATCATTATAATCCATGGGGCAGTCATCATGGTGAAGGTGTAGATAAATGTCAGGAGTGGCGGTGAGAACCATATTTGGAGAGCATGGGACTTGAGAGAAGAGGGGGTCGTCATCAGCTAAGGCAGTGATGACCTCAATGACCTGATCATCCCCAATCTCATTAAGTTTACTGGTTCAGCCGCAGAGCCAATGTTGGAACCATAATTGGCGTTCCCAGAGGTGATTAGTCATCTGGCAAAGCCTCCTTGAGGATTGGAGTTAACATTGATCTGCTCATCATTTTCAAAAGCTTTAATGATGGATTTAACTATCGAATTGGTATGGGATTTACTAGTAGATGACCATGTGGTCATGACATGATCAATAATAGGATAAAGTTTTTTACTTTTATTCTGTTCAGGCATTTTATTGACCACTTTTACTTTTTCAAGGGCGAGTTGTTGAGCATTTTTTCTTCTGTGTTTTTTGGATTTGTTTGTGACCACCTGGAATTCATCACCATGCTCCTGTTCCAATTAAATCAATGCTTGTGTAACTAGAGAGTGAGGAGGAGGTTTGACATTAAATTGACCCACTATTAGGTGGAAATCATCTTTGGTGGCATTTGAGTCCTTTTTGGTAGCCTTAGGGGCGAATTGAGCAGGGGGATTGGCAGCTTTAGCCCTAGTTTCACCATTGTTTTTGTTGCGGTTAATAATAGGGCAATCTTTACGGACGTGCCCTTCTCTTTTACAGAGGAAACACGCATTAAGACCCCCAAGAATTTCCAGAGGGCAAGAGAAAATCTCACCTTGAATATTCATGTTTAAAACCCTAGGTATGTCTATGCCAGGTTTAATGGATATGAGCAATCTGGCATCAAGATTTGCAACCAATCGGGTCGAATTGTCCATCTGAATGACCTTACCGATAGGCTTGAGCATCCGAGGGATGAATTTCTAGAGAAATGGTGGAACATTTTTGAGAAGAATCCACCTAGGGCAAGATAATGCGAGGATTTCCTCAGAGATAGCCTAGGGAGTCCAGCCTAGGGCTCGAAAAGAGGTCTTACCCACAGACCAATATTGTTTTTTTAGGGCTTCGGTCTGCATTTCATGGTTATGAAAAAGAATCACATATAGCCCCTTTTGTATCTGCCTACAGAAGGAAATATGGAGTCCAAGCTTAAGATTCCAATAGTTAAAGAATCAATAGTCCATAAATTTCCTAGGTGGACATTTATCGACATCAATACAAGCAAAGAACACTACAGTAGTTTTGAGTCTATCCTTTTCTAAGGATATCTTGTTCAGCATACAATCATTAGGGATCATGAGGCATGAATCGAGAGTAGAGTTGGAGCCCTTACCCAATGCATGCCCTCCTCCATCTCCAAGGGATGCCACAAACTGAGCTTGTTCGGAGACCTCCAAAGAAGCATTAGAGACGGTATCTCTATAAGATGCCTTCGGAGATAAAGAAGAGGTATCGAAATTATTACCATGGCTGGTTGCAAGGTTAGGTTTAGAATGGGACGGTGCAATGAATGCACCATCCGAACAAGGCTCCATATTGAGCTGAGTGATCGCAGACAGAAATACTAATTGCAAGTAAATACTGACATAGCAATAAATTGAAGCTAACTGACTGTGAAAGGAAATAAGGAAGGGTTAATTCAGATCAAACCATGTGGAGGAGGGTATCCTCCTCCACCCAATCAACTTTGCACCCATTAGAGCGTCTAGAAACCAGCTTGCAGTACGAATGCAAAGGTTGTCTTTCGCATGTAGATCACCATTTGTTGAAAACAACTTATTTTGATTAAATTGTATCATATTTATTTGTATCAAAATTTTAGATCACACTAAATGATCCATCATCAAGATGAAAGAGAGCTAAGTAAAAATTATTAGAGAGAAGACTAAGACAAACTAATATAGAGAAGGCTAAGATGGATAATTTGCTAGATAATGCACAAAGTGAGAACACCAAGAGAAAAACAAGAAGGAAGAGATTGCTAAGTAAGAAGAGAAAAACATTAGAATAGTTAATAGATCAAGGAAACCCACAAAAAAAATATGATAAAATTGAAAGGCTAATAATGGGGACATGTGATAAAGAGGAGGAGAAAAGTGAGGTTTGGATAGCTAAGGAGAAAGCATTTAGAGCCCCCAAAAAATAAGGGATGAGCTCAAAGTTAGAAAAATGTGAAAACACACATGTTAAAGTAGAAAAGATAAATCTCAATCTCTGACGAGCATATTTGTTTCAGAGTTTGAGGATCCATAGGCTATACGCTCAAACATGAAGGTACTGTCCATTTTTTTAAAATTGATTTTAGTGCATTTGAAGGTCTTTTGAACGACATTCTATGTTTCATTCAATTTATTGAACAACCCATAATTTGGATCAACAGAAAATGGTGTTTAAATTAAGTATGGAGGACGAGAAAAGGAAGAAGAGGCGTTGAAGGCCATTGCAGGATTCGAAGGTACATAATTTTGTTATATAACGTACTGCTGTTGTTTTTATTTGGAGGTAAAAAGGAGGATTTACATGAAAAATATGTGTTTTGCAGGCGTGGATTCGATTGCAGTGGACATGACACAAAATCAGATAGCCGTAGCGGGAGATGCAGATCCAGTCTGTGTGACATACAAGCTCAGAAAATTTGGGTACACAGAGTTATTGAGCTTTGGTCCTGCCAAAGAGGAGAAAAAGGAACCCGAAGACAAGAAGCCAAAAGAAAAAGAAAAAGCTGAACCTGAAGAGAAGAAGCCAAAAGAAGATAATCCAGAACAGGTTCCTCCACCGCTTATAAGTTTTCCTGCCACACCCATTTATTACTACCACTACGATGATGTTAGAGACCAATATCCCAACTACTGCATTATCGTTTGAAGAATCCAGAAGCCAAACAAGAGATTTATTTGGCAAGTTATAGTTTGGCAGATTTTTAGATTTCTAGTGCTTCATGATTGAATGGTTTCCAATGTTTTGTATGTCCAGATTTCCAGTCCATTATGGGATGGTTAGCATAATCCAGGAAATTAATTGATTGTGTACCAATCCCGGGAAATATTTTCTCAATGTTTTTAGTTTTGTCAATTTGGATTGTATTTCCAATTGAATCTCTCAAAGTTAACTGATGTTAATTTAGTTTTAAGCATAACTGACCGTCGAACTCCATTTACTAAATTGTTCTTTTAAAACAAAAAAAGTCTCAAATTAGTCTGTAAATTTCATTATGTTTCAAACACTAGCTTTTTTATCCATTAATAATTCCAATTGGGCTTTCAATATCTCATACGTTTAATGTGATATGGTCATCTAAATGGTGACTTTTTCATCAAAGTTACCACTGGATCGTGGTTTTAGTCAATGGTATTGAAAACTATTTATAGTTTTTTTTATTGATTCTGGGTATACATCAGAGCTTGGAGTAAAATGAAAGTAATTTATTTTGTAGTTTGAAAAAATAATCAAGTGTTAATTTAGAGAATTCGAATTGATATAGTTGTATTGAAAGATTAATAAAAGCTTTCAATCTTTTTGGGTGTGGATTTTTGCAAGGGTTTTTCATATATATCTTATGTAATGATTTTCTTCTCTTGTTTGGTTGTTTTTATTTCCATCCATGATCCATCACTATTATGTACTTGGATGTTTTGTTTCCGCAACATACTTTCATTTTAAGTTATTTCATGTTTCAACAATAAAGATAGTATAATATTTATAAAAAAAATAATGAGGGTGGCATACCCACAAAGTCTAATTGGACCATTTTAAAAATAAAAGTGGAACAAAAATAAAAGGGCCAAGCCAAACAAAATCTAAGAAAGTAAAGAAAAACTAAATGGAATAAGATCTTCTGGCATAAGGGCATCGTAATAAATTAGCTCCCTATCTATATTTTATATTTAATTCCATATTTTCATTTAAGTTTGGAGATCTAAAATACTGTTGAATAGTGTGACCCAGTTGTGGTTGTTAAACTGGCTGTTACTCAGGGGTATCTATGGGCAAATGTAGAGCATGCGCAGTTAGTATATACATATGAGTAAGAGAGAGAGATATTGTTGGTTTGGACTGTTGTAGCAGTAGCCCTGAGAAAGATGATGTTTCTTTTCCTGTTGAAGCTGCTTAGAGAGGAGATTAGAGCTAGTGAACAGAGGTATTCATCAGCAGGGATAGATCATTTTTCGAAGACAAAGAATGATAAGAATGGTTGTTTTGACAACTCATTACTAGAAAGGAGACCATGTGTGTCACTTACAAAAAGGATCTGAAGCTAAAATCATCAAAGAGAAGTTTGTTAGAGTTTATCATATATAGTACAAGGAGATTAATCACATTTAAAAGAATAATGATGTTGAAGACGATGAGTTGGGTAGTTGAAGATATAGTTGCAACAGCTTGAGTGAAGAGATATTGTTAGCAAATGACTCAATAAATCAAGGGAATCATAGTCATGTTGTCACCCTCCAAATCAAAGTCACTGATGTAGAGAGTACGAAAAATTGTCTAAAGACCACCAGTTAAGTGTGTGAAGAAACGGTCGTAGCAGTTGAAGAATTTGATTTTGAAGAAATTGGAGCACAATAAGAAAGAAGACTAGGAGATGAAGTGTGTTTTTGAAGTCAAACAAAAGAAAAGAGATCAAAGGCAGCAAGCGATCTAGGAGACTATAGCAAAGATGAAGCCACTCCAGCTGTAGCTAAATTAGTAAAGAAAACTTCCAGTTTATTGTCTGGAGACAAGGAGTCAAAGACATAAATAAATATAAAGAAGTTGATTGTGGCCAGTAAAGAGTCACCAGCAAAAGTGAGATCAAAAAGATCCAGGGAGATCATGAGGAGCCCTAGCATTTGGGGAAATTTGAGTATCTATGACAAAGTTTAGCAATGATTGATGTTCAAGGTGCTAGTGGAATAAATTAGGGAGGAATGTTAGAAGGGATTAATTTCTCCCAATTCACATTCCCTAATAATAGGGAGGGTTGATTCTCCATGTTTACAATCTGTTGAAACTGTACTATAGTTCATTGTAGCGATAGAATATATTTTTTACATCTGCTATAGACTAGTTAATCTGTCCTCCACATCTTCAACTTACTGTCGATGACTATAGTCTGTTAAGTTATAGTCTTTTATGTGTATTTGGTCTCTTAAATCTTATTTCGAGTTAAATCTTCTATAAATGAAGAAGTGTGTAATTTGTTTTATTACAATCAATAAACATATCTACTTATTTCTGTTTGTTGTAGCATTCATTTTCTATTTTTGTTCTCTTTCTTTCAAATTTGACAGCGTTACTGCCAAACTCTAGCTTTTTAAATTAATCATTTGGCTTTTGAATTTTTTGTAAGTATTATAGTGGAAAGGTTTAGATATTCTTTAGTACATAATCATAATAGAAGTAGTAGATATGAGGGGTAGAAAGATCTATTTCTCCTAAATTGATTTTCTTCAATTGGCTTGTTGTCTTTATTGGGTTCTTTTTCCTCTTCTTCGGTAGGATTGAAGTTCAATTGATAATTCTATGAGCCAAATTTTTCTGAGTATGTCTCTGATGCAATGTGGATCTGCATCCCCCTCTATAGCTATCATATTCTATGTCGTATCCACTACTACAAAATCCATGTCTGCAAAACACATATTATTCATGTATGTTGTCCTCTTTACTTTCAAATAAAAGTAATGGCAGTCCTTTATATAGTTCAACATCGTACCTTCAACACTGCAATGGCTCTTATTGCCCTTTTCTTTCTATTCTCATCCTCCATAGATAACAACACAATTTTTTACTGATCTAAAGTATAGGTTGCTCAATAAATCGTGTGAAAAATAGACTCTCATAAAAAGTCTTAAAAAATACACAAAAATGAAAGGAAAAAAATGGATAGTATGTTCATGTTTGAGTGTATAGCCTATCGAGCCTGAAATTTTGAAACAAACATACTCGTTAGAAATCAATATTGATTGAAAGTTCATTTGACTAGGTTTTTGAGTATTGCAAAGTCTTTATAGGAAACATTTGTTTCCATGGTGTGCATAAGAAGATTTGTAGAAATGGAAGGTGTTCTTAAAAACAGCAACTCCCTGGCAAGATCTCCTCTGTGAAAAAGTCAATGACCATGCTGAAAAGTCATTTTAAATCTTAAATAAGAGGCATATAATAATTTAATTGGAAAAATGACAAAAGCAATCTTTATAATTGGACTCATGTCAACTATTAATTTTCTTTCTTTCTTTTGTATCATATTTTTGGATCACACTATGATCCATCCTCGAGATGAAAGAGAGCTAAGAAGGTAAAAATTGATAAAGAGAAGACCAAGACAAACTAGTATAGAGAAGGGTAAGATGAGTAATGTGCTAGACAAGACACAAAGTGAGAACAGGGGAACTGAAATACAAAGAAAGAGATTTCTATGGAAGAAAAGAAAAGCATTATAATAGAATTTTT
The DNA here is from genome assembly GCF_030272615.1 of Cryptomeria japonica. NCBI lineage: Eukaryota > Viridiplantae > Streptophyta > Pinopsida > Cupressales > Cupressaceae > Cryptomeria > Cryptomeria japonica. The sequence continues at coordinate 172,324,265 of NC_081406.1, read as the reverse complement.
TTTTTAAATCACAGCAAAAATGATAGAATTAAAAGGCTATTAGTGAGGAAGGGTGATAAAGAAGAGAAAGGGTCGAGAGCCCCAATAAAAAATAAAAGACAAGCTCAAAGTTAAAAAAATGCTAAAATGAAAAAGATCAATTACACACATGTTAAAATGAAAACAATCAATCAAATACACCATAGACACACCCTCGAGACACCCTCTCTCCCTCCTATACACTCACGCTAAAATGAACAAGATCAATTATAAGAAGATGAAAGAAAGAAAAATAACTCAAAGAATTTAATGAATATGAATGTTATCGGTATTATTGATCTTTAAATGATCTTTACTTCAAACAAAAGTAAATTAAATTTAAAATCAGCATTTTTCTTTGTATCGTGTGGAAAAAATTATTTATATGTTTTTAAATTTTAAAAATAAAAATATAATGTTTCTAAATTTAGAGAAATATATTTTTTCTAAATTCACACATATTTCAAAACTAATACAATATTTCACATCACATTTAATCTCTTTATAGAATATAATTTTTCATTTCCAATTTACATAGATTAAAAATAATTTTTTATATTTCTAAATTTTAATAATAAAAACTAATAGTAAGATATTATTAATTATAACTTTTATAATACTTAATACTAAGCTTAATATTGATGTTTAATCCCTTCAATCAAGCCCTAATACTAACAATCAAACCCTAATACTAAACCATATTGAATTCTAAGACAAAACTAAATTGAATGTTAACTATAAATCAAATTGAATCTTAACCTTAAAAATAAATTAATTGAAACCATAACACCAAACCAAATTGTACTCTAAATTTTACAGTAAACCTAATTGAACCCTAACAATAAACCAAATCAACCCTATACAAAACCCTAAATCTCACAATTGGTTTAATTTGGATAACTTTTAAAACTCATTTTTATTGTCATCTAAATTTATTTGAACCCTAAATCTAACACTAAACCCAAGACCTAAACTTACATGAAAATGAATATTAGCCCTAACTCTAAAGTCACTGTAATTCTAACTTTTACACAAATTGTAAATCCTGAAACTAAAACTAAATCAAATTTAATCCTAACCCTAATACTAAACCAAATTGAACCAAAATCATAAACCAAATTGAATATTAAACTTACACCAAATAGAATCACAACCCTAACCCTAAACCAATTTGAGCCCTTCACATAAATCTAATTAAACATTATACCAAATTAAACCTTAACCATAGACCAAATTCTACCCTAACTTTAACTATAAACCAAATTGAACTCTAACCCTAAACATAATTAGATACTTAAAAAATTTAACCCTTACCCTTAAATTATTTTAACCCTAACCCTAGCATTAAAGGAAAACAAAAAATTACACTAACCCTAAGCCTAATTAAACACTAAACGAAAGTGAACTCTAAATCTTACACAAATTATGAATCTTAACACTAACACTAAACCAAAATGAACCCCGCATAACATTAAATTAAATTGAACCCTAACCTTAAGCTCATTTGAATATTAATATTAAACCTAATTGAACAATAAACCATATTGAAACCTAACCCTAAACCTAATCAAACATTGAATCAAATAAAATGCTACCTCGTATCATATTAAGGATAGTGTGCTAAAGTGAACCCTAAATTTTATATAAATTGTGACCCTAACACTATACTATATTTAACCCTAGCCCTAAACCTAATAATTAAATATATCACTGAATTGTGAGTCTTAAGACTTCTCCTATTGGGTCAACATACTATCCTTGTGCGAAGAGGCATGCCCACTCATGTAGCACAGGGATTGTGTGATCATTGTTCTCGTCTGTATGAGAGAATGCTTGGTTCCATATGGTGCATCCCCATGAGCACATACAATGCAAGGTGTGCCTGCACATGGAGTGTTGGGACTTGTCGGAAGAGACATGCCTACTCATGTAGCAAAAGGATTGCACGATCGTCCTTCTCGTCTATGTGAGAGAATGCTTGGTTCCATATGGTGCATCCCCATGAGCACATACGATGAAAGGCATGCCCACACATGGAGCATTGGGACTTGTCGGAAGAGACATGCCTACTCATGTAGGACAAGGATTGCATGATCGTCCTTCTTGTCCATATGAGAGAATTCTTGGTTCCATATGGTGTGTCCCCATGAGCACATACGATGACACTTCCTCCATGGCACTCTAGAATCTAATGCCTTTTGTATTTTTAAAGTAGTGACCCTATCTGGATTCATGACTTGGTATCATTCTTCTCTATTGATGTTGCACTGTATTGTTCTATTACTTGTGTCATGTATGTATCGTGTATGGCATGTGTGAGCCTATCATCCCCCTTGTATACTTTGATTGAATATTTCAAACTATCTCCACAAGCACGATGGGGTGGACCTAAGGGTTCCATGTGGTCGGGTGACATTGCAAACCACCATTGGGGACTGACGGACTCAATTCGTGATCACCTCGGAGAGCACTTCCACCTCCCTCAACACATGTTCTTTCTCTTTCATCTATTCTTGCAAGTTGTAATTCAAATATATATTGAAATAAGCATTGTAATCATTGATGATATGTATATTAAACACTCCAAGTGGATATTGATGTAATTGAACATAATTGATATGGTTTATTCTAACTTCACTTAAGTATATTATAGGCCCATAACCCATAGGTCCCAAGATCAATTTCATAACTAGAAAATAAGATATCTAAATGAGTTGAAAAATTTTAGGAGTAAACACGTGGGCATGTTGAACTATACAGAGGGAGAGATGACCTTTAAAATTTTATTTTTTTATACCAAAATTTAAATTCAAATACCCTAGTTACTTAAACAAAAGAAAGGTTGGAACTATTTTATATCAAGTGTTTTGTGGGTGGTCATAATGCATTTCTGTTTTCTTTTAAGATGTTAGTAACATTATTTTTAGTACTATCTTTACCTATTGTACTTTGCTATTGGACTTGATCAACCCAATAACCTTGTACATGTGATTTATTTGATTAAAGAAGATATTCAAGTAGTCCAGAATGCATGATTATCATCTTTGAATATATGTTGAATATATAATAACGAGTGACTACTTAGTATGAGATAGATATGTGTCATTGAATAGGTATATGTCATGTATTGACATATGATGATAATTTATATGAGATTATCAATTTGGGATATACTTATAAGAAATATGTGTATATATAGTAGATAAATTCATTTCATGTATATATATAGTAGATAAGTTTTGGTAGCTCCCAAGAACAACTAACTTAGATAAGGTACATAAATTCATTTCATCTCCCTGATTGGCTTTAAAGGTTCTTGTATTTGGCTTATCTAATTCACTATTAGCACCCATTTTAATAGGTTTACCAGTACTCAGTGGTTCATACAATCCTCTTAGGAGTTGGACCATCTCAACCATGGTGCACCTGATCATATTATCTTGAAACCAGTGCACCTCATATTAGCTTGAAACCTATGCCCTCTATTGGTAGCTGATGGGGATAGAATATCATTCGTTGTACAATTCAATGAGGTGTGCTTTACGTCTAGATAATAATATTTTATTTTTTTAAAATAAATTTCCATCGAAATTACGATGACAACTAAACTTTCCACCAACGATGGAATCGTCGGACCAACAACATTATCGTCGGTGCAAAGTTTTAGGATTCCGTTGAAATTCAGACCCCAACTAAACAAATATTCGACGAGATGCTGTATGTCCGATGACACTTCCTTGTCGGATGGTCGTCGATGCATATTACTCGACTGATGAAAAAATTGTCGGACCAATAGCATTCTCGTTGGTGCAAAGTTTTAGACTTCTGTCAAAATTTCAACGCAATCTAAACAAACATCTGACGAGGATGCTATGTGTCCGACAAGTTTTTTGACTGGAAGATTGATCATGCCCGCCGTTGGAAGAGTCCATGGTGTCGTCATAAATTTGATGTTCAAAGACATTGTCAGAAAGTCTGACAATGAGTTTTCGACGTTTACTTTTGTCAAAAGACCAACGAAAAGTAGTCGCAATTCTGATGATCAACCATAAAAAATTAGCCCCGAATGTACTAGTGTAGGGTGCAGAAAAGGATCTCATTGCATAGCCTCTCATAAGTTACTTTAGTATTTTGACCATCTCCTCACTCTAGACCTCAATCCCCATGGAGAAATTATGTGCTACTGTACAATACTTTCATGTAGACAAGGCATTGCATAGCATGGCAGCTCCAACATCTCATTAGATGGATAGGCCTTCCCAATCTCATACTCTATCTTTACGAGCACAAGAGGCCATGAGTAGGGCATGAAAAATAATCTTATTAGTGTGTGACATCCATACCAAAGTTTAATTATTAATGTCATCACTTATTAATCTACTCTCCTATAGGTTACCCTAGCAACCACTTAGGGCCTTGACTCTTATAGAGAGCCACTCCCCCTTAATGCATTTGGATATCCTAGCACATAAGGTTCAAATATAATTACTCCAGTATATAATAAACTTTAACATGAATCCAATATCAAGGCCAATTTATATAACTGAAATAGGACTTTCCATGCAACACCCTATCAACAAGGGTTAAGTCCTCTAACTAGAACTAAAGCTTAAAAATTTTAATTGTTTCCACAATCAAACATAGGAAAGGGCATGAAGACACCAATACAAATAAAATGAGATCAATAAAATTTAAATATACATGAATAACAAGGTACAAGTTTGGAGAAAGTATGGGCGGGAAATTTGGTCTGAGTGCTAGGTTTTTGGGGTCAAGGGATGTAGATGAGGAAGAAGATGACAACAAGGTAGATGGAGGGGATTTGACTCCCATTTTAACCTTCTTTTGATGCCCTTTCTTTTGGGTCTTTATCTGCTTGGCGTTTGCAGCATTTCATTATGGATGGGCGTTTGTTGTGGGGGTGGCTCTATTTGTTTGGTGGAAGTGTGGAGGCATGCGTAGCTTTGATGGGGTTTGGGATCTGCCAGGATGGCTATGCTCTTTGTTGTCCCTGGCCTTTTTGGCATGTTGATTGTTATCTTCAGCACCCAGAAAAATTATTGGAAGTGGCTCTTCCCTCCACACCTATTTGACTTCCCCGACTCTTGTGGTGTCTAGATCTATCTCTTATCTGTTGTTCTTCCTTGGTAGATTTGGTGTCACAGTTGGAGTTCCCTACGGTCTCAGGCTAGAGCTTTTTTGCATGTGGCTTGGGCTCTACCACGGTAGATGTATGAGAGGAGAGATCCTCTCTATTCTCTCTCATGTTGGTACAAGGTTTTGAGCTTGGTCTTGGGGGAGGATTTGGGATCTGGGTGGTATCTGTGATGGAAGGATTTTCTCTCTTCTTTTAGAGACCTGGTGGGTTCTTGTGGGTTTGGGGTTATCTGGTTTTGGAAGATATTTTTGCCCGGGTTGTGTGCTCTACTCGTTATTGTTTAGGGCTCTTCTTTCTAACCCCATTCCTTCTACCCCTGCTCCTTGGATTTGTGGTGTCGGTTATTTCCTAGTTGGCTTTACCTTATTTGTCTATTTTCAGTTCAAGTTGGCAGTTCTATTTCTGGGTAGACTCTCTATTAAGGGGGTTTACTTGTTCGTGGTTTCAAGACATTTCGGTGGTCCTCTTGAAGGGTGGAGGTTCCTTTTGGTTCTTATTATTCTCAAGAGGATCACTTTCCATTTGGGTTGCATCTTTTAGTTCCTCCCAGCCTGCCCTATTGAAGTGGGTCATTCTCCTATAGAGGGAAAGAGTTGTTGGCTAGTTGTTGTTAGATAGAACGCATTGGGAGTTGGTTGGTTGTTTGAAGTTCTCTCCATGCTTTTGTGCTTTTGGACCTTTTCTCCTATAGAGGCGAAGAGATGGGAGGTTCTCACCTGCTTGGAGTTGATGCAGTTCAGGTATCTCATTCAACTTATGCTTTTGGGGTTTTCATGCTATCGGAACTTGTCAAAACCCATTTTTAAGGACCTCAAGGTTTTGATGGCTAAGTATGTGATATGTATCATTCTTCCTCCTCTAATCCCTATTGAGGTGGTGATTTTGGAGAGCTTTTGGTTTTCATCCATGTTCTTGTTCCTCCTAGTTGAGGGAGCCAGTAAAAACCTTCCTCCATTAGTTATTTTTTTCACTAACCAGGTGTTTGCTGGTAGTTTTAAAGGGAACACCTTGGTTTCTTCTGGATCTTGTTTTTGGTTAAGGTGTTCTTAGTTTGGGAGCCTAGTTAAAACCCTCTTGTATGGTTATGGGTACCTATAAAAACCCTCAGTTTCTTTCAGGTTCTTAGAGCTTATTTAAAACCATCTTCTATGGTTGTGGGATCCACTCAAAACCCTCTGATTCTTGTCTCTTTTCTTATGTCTAGCCTAATATGCAATTTTTTATGTTTCCCTTTGGCTGGTGTTTCATTGGAGGTTGGTTTTATGGAATCTTTGTATATCTATTGATCAGCTATTTCTTGTTGGGTTCTAGATGCCGGTTCATCCAAGGGGTTTCAGTTCCCCTCAAAACCTATTTTTCCCTTAATAAAAATTAAGGTACAAGTTTAAAACAAGCCTCTAGAATGAAATGGGAGTTGAAACATGGTCAAAAGGGCAAATGAAGATTTGAAAAAAATAGCTAGAAGTGTTGAGAAAAGAAAATTAGTGTTTGAAAGTAAAGTCTTTTGTTTGTAAAGTCTCATATGGGACAAGCGATGTTTTAATTGTTCTTTTAATCAGACAATTAATTTGTGTGAAGTGGTTGTTGGAAAAGAAAGTGAAGCTAGGGGGCAGACTATGTCTAAAAATATAAATTTTGTAGATTGTGATATTGATAACAATGGATGGTTTGGAAAGAACATTGGTTTTCAAATCATGAAGAGAATGAGATGTGAAGGGAAAATATGGGCAATGAGTAATAGTGTCCATTCAAGTAGTTTTGAGGCCTAAAAATGAAGGCCTTGGATATGATAACAAAAATAGAACTAATGTTGCAAGTATTACAAGTGCATGCAAAATGGCTCAAAGAATAAAATGTTTGCACTATCATAAGGAAGGACATAAAAAAGAGAATTGTTGGGATCTTCACCCTTGTTCAATTTGTTGGTTGAAGAATCACTCTAAAAATTCATGCCATAATAAAGTGTGAAATGAATAATCTTTGAAAGATTGTATACAGATTAATTATGTATGGATTGATGGACCTAGTTGGAGAAAGGTAACAAATATGTTGAAAAGGTTGTACAAGCCTAGATTTTTGAATGTAAACAAAGAATGGAAAAGAGATTATATCAGTCATAGTTGATGAAGGGGATTCAAAGAAGATATCATAGAGATCCAAAGGAATGTTAATGTTGAAGGCATTAAGTTGATTAGCCAAAGCTATAGTTGCAGAAATCTAAATGAAGCTATTAAAGATTAACAACTTGTAGAGACCGTTAGCAAATGATTGAATAAATAAGGGGGAGCATAGTAATATTGTTAACCTCCAAATTGTAGTTCACTAAAGAAGAAGAAAAAAAGAAGTCTAAAGACCATCCATCAAGGGTTTGAAGAAGTTGTCGTAGAAATTGAAGAAAGGTGCAAAAAACAAAAGGATAAAGCGTATGATAGTAGTTTTGATTAAGGGGGAGTGTTGCAAATAATCCCAACTATCCCACCAAAACTATCATGTGTATATCATCAGTATGTACTGCATATCTATAGACTTAACACAAAGAAATATTGAAACATTTTTTCCTTGGATTTTGATGGATTTTCATTTACTCCTCCATAGTGTGTAAGTGGTTTATAGAACTTTTAAATATTTTTTTACAATCTCCTAGAAGAGAAAAGTCCATCTCCTCCACAAACGTGTTAAAGGGTATGAATCTGAATGTAATGGTTCCTATATAAAGAGCTCAAGCTTAGGAAATGTTGTATTATCCTATTTTGAACAACACAAATTACTATGTTTTTTTTTTCATCTTATTTTTTGCTCCCTTTGTTTTTTATTAAAACAGGTTTTGAGGGGACCCAAAACCCCATACAACAAGTTTTGAAGGGACCTGAAACCCTCAAATTTTTCACAGATCTGAAACTAATAAAGGAATTTTGCAGAAGGATACAACATAGACAAGTAGCAACCCAACCACAACTAAACAATATAGAATAAGTGTTACATAACTAGTGGCAACAAAAAAAATCTGAAGCCACACTAAAATATTTTAGTCAAGTATGAACATAAGGAAGCAGACTCCCTCAGCCATAATTATGGGTCTTATCTAGGCTCCCACAACCTTATCCTTGAGAGTGAACCCAACTATTAGCAACATGCTTTTCGTTATCTTCACCTACAAAGGATATAAAAAGAAAAAGCTAACATTGATGCCATCAAAATCTTCCTTGCAGCCAAACAAATGGGTTTCTTCAACCCCCCAACAACACTTCAAGGCAATTCTAGTAGCATCCAACTCCACCTCAATAGGAGAAAGGTCACCTCCATACACATCCATCTCCCCCTCCATAAAAGATGGGATCGCCTCCATAGAAAATACTAGAGAAACTTCGAGATGCATAAGATGGAACACAACAAATAGAGCCATGGAACCTAGAGAGTAATGGACCGAATAACCCTCATCATGAAGAGACCCTGGAGTCAAAAGATACATACATGGAATACCAAACCCCATCAATAGAAAAAACAAGGGTTTTACAAAATCTCCCTTAACCTTCTTCTGAAACAAAAGAACAAAGGTTTTCACCAGGAACCCAAAACCTATAATACCCATACCAAGGGGATTTAACATGCCCCCCCCCCAAAAAAAAGAACCGGGTTTTGGCATGGCTCCCACAACCATAATAGAATAAAACTAGAAGGAACTCCAGTCATACACAAGAGAAAAAAGAACAAGGGGAAACTTCAGAAACCGCAACAATATCCATATCTGTCTAGGAAGAAAGCTCCACCTCCAAAGGAACAACCAAAGAAACTCCAAAGAAATGACCACCCAACATAGCTCCCTACATCCACTCAAATGTATACAAGCAAAACACATCTCTACCTCTATAGGAGATGGAGTCACCTCAATAGACAAATCTGTATACAATCCATGAGAAGGAAAATAGAGGGAGAAACCAGAAATGGAGGGGAACCAAAGCCCACAAAGTCCTCTGTCAAACATCACACCCAAAACAACTAGAGACCCAAGCAAGAAGCAACATAAAGCTTCATGCTAAAAAGACCAAGATCCTGAACAGGGGCGCAACACAACCTTTCAAAACCATTGCCAAAAACCTGAGCTGCACCCTCACACCAACCTGCATAACCATGCACTCCAACAATAGAGGACATCCATAGCCTGGAAACAAAAAATTGGCCGCAAGGGAGATCGGCCCAGGGAGATGCCGCCACACCGCATACACCCCTGCATTCCCCACCACATCGACCAACGGAAAGCCCCATTCCACCATTCGAGTCTCAGTTGTCATCACCTTCTTCAGAGTCCCTGTATACAGAAATCCTACCACCGCTAATCACTCTTCTCCCTCTGTGCTCCATCCCTTCCATCCCTTCTTGTTTGTCTCACCAAATCTTAGTTTTTTGGCTCCCTCTATTTCCATCAACACTGTCGATTAATTTCCTAAATTTGACTTACAACCCCATCATGGGATAGGGAATCTTGATAGTCAGACATTCACCATCTCAATTTTAAATCCATAACTAAAAAAATTAAAATACGGGATTTGCTAGTGTTACTACCAAACTGTATATTTTTAAATTCATCATTTGGCTTTCGAATTTTTTTAAGTATTATAGTGCAAAGGTTCAGATATTCAGTAGTACAAAATGATAATAGAAGTAGTAAAGGTGAGGGGCAAAAATATCTAATTCTCTTGATTATTTTTTCATTTGAGTTGTTGTCTTCGTTGTGCTCTTTTTCCTCTTCTTTGGTAGGATTTAAGCTCAGATGATGAATCTAGGGACCTAAATTTTCTAGGTTTGTCTCTGATGCAATTTAGATCTGCATCCCTCTCTACAGTTCTCATATTCTTTATCGTGTCCACTACTATAGGATCCATGCCTGTAAAACACATATTATTAATGTACATCAACCTCTTTACTTTCAAATAAAAGCAAAGGCAATTCGTTATATAGTTAAACATTGTATCTTTAATCCTGCAATGACTTTTATTGCCATTTTCTTGCTTTTCTTATCATCCATGGCTAAGAATACCATTTTCTACTGATCCAAATTATGGGCTGCTCAATAAATTGAATGAAACATAGACTTTCGTTCAAAAGTTCAAAAAATGCACAAAAATCAAGGGAACAAAGTAGACAGTATCTTAATGTTTGAGTGTATAGCCTAAGGAGCCTGAAATTTTCAAACAAAACATGCTCATTAGAAATCAATACTCATTTAAAGTTCATTTAACTGGGTTTTCAGTATTGTAAAGTCTATAAGAATTGTTTGTTTCCATGGGGTGCATAAAGTGAGTGAAAGCCAACATTTTTGTACAAATGGATGGTTTCGTCGAAACCATCAACTCCCTGATAAGATCTCCTTTGTTAAAATAGCCAATGACCATGTTGAAAAGTCATCTTGCATGTTTAATAAGAAGCGCATTATCATTTAATTGGAAAAATGACAAAACCAATCTTTCTAGTTGGACTCATCTCAACTAATAATTGTCTTTCTTCTTAATGTCTTAAATTTATTTAATATCTTATAGGAATTTCGTATTAAAAAATTTGCTAAATAATTATCTTATTTTTATTTAGCAAAGTTTAATTAATTGAAATATTACACTTTTCAAAATTAAAATAATCAGTAATAATTTCAAAACTCATTCTCGCCAAAAAAAAATATAGTATAATTTTACTGATTGCAATTAGGTCTAGAATTCGATGGTCCGTTTCAACTTTAAACTATATATTACAATTTTTGAATTCATTAAAATATATAATTTGGCATGATATATTTTTATATAATCAATTGTGTTCAACCAAGTAAACTACAACCCTTTAATTTTATTTAATTTTTACATGTTAATATCAATACATTTGACTGTCCCAAACTGAGCACAACTTATTTTGATTAAATTGTATCATATTTATTTGTATCAAAGTTTTGGATCACACTAAATGATCCATCATCAAGATGAAAGAGAGCTAAGTAAGTAAAAACTATTAAAGAGAAGACTAAGACAAACTAATATAGAGAAGGCTAAGATGGGTAATTTGCTAGATGATGCACAAAGTGAGAACACCAAGAGAAAAACAAGAAGGAAGAGATTGCTAAGTAAGAAGAGAAAAACATTAGAATAGTTAATAGATCAAGGAAACCCAGATAAAAAATGATAAAATTGAAAGGTTAATAATGGGGACATGTGATAAAGAGGAGGAGAAAAGTGAGGTTTGGATAGCTAATGAGAAAGCATTTAGAGCCCCAAAAAAATAAGGGCTCAAAGTTAGAAAAATGTGAAAACACACATGTTAAAATAGAAAAGATCAATCTCACACTCACACACACACAAAAAAAAATAAAAAAAATGCAAAGGATCAATCACACACAGACACGAAGATCTCTCTCCCCCTCTCTGTCTCTCTCTGCATGTAAATAAATATAACTTAATGGAATAATAGAAAAAACTATGACCTAAAGGAAGAAAGAAAGAGGGAATGAATGAGAGTACAAATGTAAGTTTCACACACACACAACCACTCTCTCACTCAGTGTATATGAATAACATTAATAAGAGCATGCAAATTAGCATAACTTTAAGAGAAAAAAGAAGAAAAATATTATGACCTAAAGTTAAAAAGAAAGAAGGAATAAATGAGAATACAAATGTAAATATATCTATTTGTAGATATAAATATATGTGATAAAATTTGAAAAAATTATTTTAACTTCATTAATTTTTATCTATACATATAAAAATAATTTTCTTATAAATCAAATTTTTAACTCAAAATAAACATCAAAATGAGTCAAATTATAAGAAATAAAATCAATGATTGACTAATCACAACACAAACAAATACTTGAAAGTCCTAAATTGTCTTCATAAAAGAAAATCTAAAAAAAAAATTATTTTAAATTTTGAGGAAACATTTTGCAAACAATTGATATTAATACAAGAAGAGGAAAGAAAGAAATATAAATCAATGAATTTAATTTGGCATTTACAAAAAAGTTGACGTGATGATTTGGCAAGTTGAGAGGCAGTTTTAGATGAGCCCGCATTAGATTTAACCTAATAATAGTAAATCTTAGTAACTCATCACCTTTTGCATGGAATTTCATCAGCTTTCTCCATTCCCACTCTTGGCCGTTATATTTTGCAGGGCATTTGTAAAAGGAAAACCGTGCAGTGATGGCAGGGAGTGGAGGATTGGAGTCGGTGTTGGCTATTGACATATAAATTCCCTCTTCATGCTAAGGAAATATGACAGGTCTCAAAATCTTCTTCTCGAAGTCTAGAATAGATAAAGTGTTCTCTATTCTTTTCATCTCTTTTTGCTCAAAAAACTTTAGCGGCAGAAGTCACGGTGACTGCATGGGAGAGAGGAAACAGAGCATTGAGGGTAATGTCCAAGTATTTTCATCTCTTTCTCAAATTTCATTCTTCTGTTGGTGCAAGTTGTTCGAGATAGGATAGTGAGGAGGTGGAATATGGAGCTGGGCAGTGACAATGAAGGGCGCCAAAATATCCAGTGGTAGTGTAATGCATCTTATAAATTTTAGATATGGAAAGTGAGTTTTAGTTATTTGTTGGTGGGAAGATTGAACCAATTTTTGCAGGATTCTGGATGTCTTCTTAACAATTATGGAGTAAGTTGAGGGATGTCGTGACTGTTTCTTTTCTAGATGATTCATTTGTAGATAGCAGTAAACATTTTACTCTGGAGTGGGGGATGAGAGTTAGGGTATAACTTGTAATAAGTGATTTTCCATTGTTTCAATTATTTATGTTTGACAAACATTATGCGACTTCTCCTGTGCACAAAATATGGTGGTGTTTGTTTGTGATTTTCTTAACATATCATCTTGCCTTCAAGAAGCACCATCTGGATTCCTTCCAACTGTTGTCATTCAGGGTTGGATTTATTTTTTAAGTTGTGTCTTTTATTTGTAGTTTCTTTGGTATAAGGAGGGATTTTCCATCATATTCCTCTCAGGCGAGTTGGGACAAATAATCCAACACTCAGAATATATTCTTGTTATCATGTGACGTGGTTGTGAGGGACAGCAACATACATGTTTGTATAAATCATGTGGATTTTTCATGAAATAGGCGGCATAGGACTTGGATTGGGGTCGTGGCTCTATATTGAACTGATACGCTTGGAATCTATATTTAAACTACAATGGGATCTATATTGAACTGACTATTTTCAGCGTGGAGGAAGCCATGTGGATTGCTGGAGCTTGCTATTTCTGTGCATAAGGATTTATATTACAAGTTGTATATAATTCAAGTAATTGTTGTAATCTACATTATTGAAGATTTTTTATTATTTGAGATTAACTTCTCCTACAAATATTATTGAGGTGGGTTTCATTTATTTCATCTCTTTAAATTCCAGTTGCTAAACTTCACTTATTGTAAATTAAGTTATATTATCAAATGATTTCTCTAGGATATCTCTCAATAGCAGGAGCATGTTATATTATCAAATGATTTCTCTCGGATATGTCTCAATAGCAGCAGCATGTTATATTATCAAATGATTTCTATGGCATATCTCTCAATAGCAGTAGCATGTTAGAACTTTAATGTGAATTTTACTATATTCTTGTTTTTTAAAATAAAACAAAGAAAAACTTTTATTTAATTTTTATACATTTTTATCCCTACAAATAGTAGGGTGAAGACAACCTCTAAACAGTTGATTGGGATTAAAATATAACATGTAATCTTATTCAAACTTCTATGTCCTTCTATCTCCCATATAATAACATACCAAATTTTAGATAGAAAATTTCATAATGTATTATCATGTATTTTTCATAAAATTGTTAGTTAATTAAAATAAATCATTGATTTTTAATTAGGGTTAGGGATAAGTTTGGGATTGAAATAAGATTAGAGTTAAGTCTAATTAGAATTAAGGTTTTAATTCAATCAGGGTAATAATGAGGGGTGTGTTTCAATTAGTGAAGAGTTAGAATTTAATAAGTTATAAGGTTTCATAAATTTAATAAGGAATAGGGTTCAATTAGGGTAAGGCCAGGATTCATTTAGGATTAGAGTTAAGGGTTATAAATGATTAAGATTTGATTAGGGGATGGATTATAGTTTAATTATGATTACAATTTTGGTTCAATAAGGCTCTCATATATTTTGAATATTGGATAATGTGCAACAATGTATTAAGTAATAATGTAAATAATATTGGATACAATAAGATTGACTCCAAGATTACATTTAAAAGTATTTAACATTTAATTAAATTAATATATATTTGATTTAAATATGCCAAACATAAATCATTTTTTAATGATCTTTTAGGTAATAATGTAAATGGGATTGCATGCAACAAGATAAACTCCAAGATTAAGGTTAAAAATATGTGTGAGAAGGATAAATCTTGACATTTAATATATAGATTTTTCTATTTAATATAGTTGATTTAAGTATGCAAAACATTTTTTTTTCTAATTAAAATTAAACTCAAATAAAAGTTATTATATTAAAATAAGGTATGTTTAATTTAACAAAACTTGAAATCAATTTTAAAGTTAATCAATTTAAGCTAACTTATTATTGAACTAGTTACTTTTATTAAAATGTGATTGATTTTAAATTAGGGTTAGGGATAAGTTTGGGATTGAAATAAGATTAGGGTTAGGTCCAATTAATGTTATTGTTACAATTCAATCAGGTTAATGGCAATAATTATGTTTCAATTAGGGAAAGTGTTAGAATTTAATATGGAGTAGGGTTCAATTAGGGTTGTGATTCAATTAGAGTCAACTTTAATTCAAGATTAGAGTTAAGGTTCATAAATTATTAGGATTAAAATTTGGAAAGGATTATAGTTGAATTAGGATTACAATTTTGGTTCAATAAGATTTAGGGTTAGGTTTTAATAACAATTGAGGTTTAATTACTTGGTCAGGGACAAAGTTCAATAAAGGTAAAAATTTATATTTAGGTTTAGCATTAGAGATAGGGCTAGGATTATTCAATATGTTAGGGTTGGGAATCAAATATGGTTAGGGTTAGGGTTTGGGTTAGAATTCAATTAGTGGAAGGGTAAGGGTTAGGGCTCATATAGAAGGGTAAGGGTTAGGAATCATATAGGGTTGGGTGCAACTAGTATTAGGGTTAGGGTTCAAATAATATTAGGATTATGGCTCCATAAGGTTTAGGGTTAGAGTTTAACTAGGGTAAGTGTTTGCCTAGGGTTAGGGTTATGGTTCAATTTGCTCCGTTAGGGTTTAAGTTTTGGTTCAATTAGACTCAAGATTAGAGACCAATTAGTGTTAAAATTTGATTAGATTTAAGATTACAATTAAAGTTTAATTAAGGTAGGGTTTAATGTTGTGGTTCAATTAGGTTAAGGATAAGTTTTGGATTGAAATAAGATTAGGGTTCGGTTCAATTATGGTTAAGGTTAGAATTGACTTAGGTTAATAGTGAGTGGTGCATTTGAATTAGGGAAAGGGTTAGAATTTAACAAGGTATAAGGTTCAATTAGGGTTTACATTCAATTACGATTAGGGTTAAGGTTTATAAATTATTAAGATTTTATTAGGGGATGCATTATAGTTTAATTAGGATTACAATTTTGGTTTAATAAGGGTTAGAGTTAAGTTTTAGTTATAGGTGGGATTCAATTAAGGTTAGATTTAATGTTGAATAAGAATAAATATTCAGTTAGTGTTAGGGTTAGAATTAGGGATATGATTCTTCAATATGTAGTAATGTTATTTAAACTTCTATCTACCATATAGAAACATACCAAATTTTAGATAAAGAAAATTACACAGGTAATAGTATGCATCAAAACAAATTATAGAAAATAGTTATTGTTTCATAGATTTTTTAAACAATAGAGTCAACCTTTTATAATGAATTTTGATTAATAATTTCTTTATTTTTCAAAAATAAAATCTATTTAATATCACCATAATCTAAATATGATAATATGATAAAGCTCTCTATATATTTTGAATATTAAAATGTAAGACATATGATGAAATATCTATGCAACTTTTTCTATTCAACAAATTTCAAGAATATAACTAAAAAAATAATATACATCAATCTATTAGGTATAATGTAAAAAGGATTGGATACAACAAGATTGACTCCAATATTATGTTTGAAAATATTTGACATTTAATTAATTTAATATATTCTATTTAAATATGCCAAACATAAATAATTTTCTAATTATCTATTGGGTAATAATGTAATAGGGATTTGTATGCAACAAGATATTTATATAGTAGTAATCTCTAACCTTACTAAAAAATTGACATAAGATAGTTTGAAATTTAAGGCTTGACATAAGATATACATAAAATAAGTCTATTGCAAAGACTTTACTATTTATTAGTTGTTGAATTAAGGTCGGCTACAATTAGATATAAGATTAGCTTTAGCTTTCAATTATGATGAAAAGAAAAAATGCTCTTCAAAATAGATATCTGTATTTTACATCAATTTATTTAAATATAAATATACTAGTGAATATTACTGCTATCGTTATTATTGCTCTTTAAACTATCTTTACTTGAAACAGAAGTAAATTAAGGAAATTTAAAATCAAGATTTTTCTTTGTATCGTGTGGACGAAAATACAGAATGTGATACAACTACTCTTCTGCAGTGCACAACACGCAACTCGCAAGCATGTTCAGCTGTCTCCTCCGCCGAAAACTGGAAATTGATTGATAGCTCTCTCCGAGTCTCCATTATCCTCAATGGAGAAAAAACATGGTACCGAATCTTCTCCCTCTATGTGGTTTAGATTGTTTTTTGGTACAGTACACAAAAAAAAGCGATAAGGAATCTTCTCCCTCTATGATAGATAGTAAAAGTTGTTAACAAAAAGTAACCTCTCTTGATTATTTCGTGGATAAGAAGCGATTTTTTTTTCCATTTTTCTGGTTTTTAAAAAAAATAATAGTTTTTTTAAACTAAATTTACGGTCATTATTTTCCAAAATTTATTTGGTGAAAATAATTATTTGAATTTCTAAAATTAAAATAAGTAATTTAAAATAGGTCGTTGTTTTTTATTTTCATATTAATAAGACATCCTTCAAATTATAATCAAAGAATTATATGAAAACTTTGAAATCTCTCATGTTTCAATGAAATTTCCTTCTTGTAATTTATGGCATGTTCTTGTGTAAAAACTAGTTTACTTTAGACTATGTTTCAATTAACTTGAATTATGTATTAGTTATAAGATCATGCAATAAAGATTTTAGTCTTAGGGATTCTCATAATGGAAGTAGTAACATGTATCAATTATTATATTATTTCACACTTATGTCTGAAGAATTCATTTTATAACCATTGAGTAAATGTGCAAAAGACTAAGATTAACTACTAGATTCAATTATCCTTTGGCCTTTGGCTAGTATCACATGTCCATGGACTATCAAACCCTTTTCTAGTTAATTCTTCTTAAATGCATCAAAGGACCTCTATAAGAACATGAAAATCCATTTTTAAATAGGTTAGAGAGGGGGAGAGCAATAAATAATCCACATTCAAGACTATTTGATTTGTGCAATCTATCATAGATAAAAGTTTTATAAACATTACCATTAGGATGTGTATTAAAAATAATGAATCTTTATATATAATTTTTTAAATCTATTGAGTACTCTTATATTTGATTTATAATATTAGTATGTTTTGAAAAGGTTGATCTGTTTCTATATAACCTATATCATTGATAGAATCAAGTGTCATTAGATCTTAGGTTATTGTTGGATTATGTTATAATACACAATGAAGTTTTGTACACATGTCAAATTATAGGTGGTACATATGAAAGTGGATTTGGAGAATATATTTTTGTATTTCACTTAAATGAAGATAATACAAATAAAGGTTAATAAGACAAAAGTTGGATAAAATTAAACACGACAAAGTAATAACAATACTTTGATAAACATCAAAATGTAAAAACTAATAATAAATAACATAAAATGAATAGAGCTATATCAAAAAGGCATGTGGCCATTAAAGACTACAAAAAGATTCAAAGTAATAATGATACTTTGATAAACATCAAAGTGTAAAAACTAATAATAAATAACATAAAATGAATAGAGCTATACCAAAAATGATTGATAGTTCATTGATAAGGTAAAGGTTTCAGGAAATATCTGTTCGCAAAATAATTTGAAATTCTATATTGAAAAATAGAGGCTTCTCTTTTCCTTTTCAGACTTTCACCTGTTGTTTTTTTAAGTAGAAAATTTCTGTAAGCAATCTACATTTTTAGTCAAAAATATAATTTTTGAACATTAATTATCAGGAGATCAACATATGTTTTAGTTTTGAATTTTTAGCAATCTAAATGTACGTACTAGCACTCATTGCTTTGAAATCAGCTAAAATTATTTCCATGCAAGCTTCGTGGAAACTGGATTTTTCCATCATTTCCACAAAATTTCTAGCTTTTATTGACATAACGGATGACAATTGGTTCTTGCTAGAAAGACTTTAAAATACTTGAAAACCCAGTCAAGTGACTTTGCTATTGGTATTCATTTCTAGCGAAAAACCTATAAAGACTTTGCAATACTGAGAACCTAGTCAAATGAACTTTAAATCGGTATTGATCTCTAACGAGCATATTTGTTTCAGAGTTTGAGGATCCATAGGCTATACGCTCAAACATGAAGGTACTGTCCAATTTTTTTCCATTGATTTTAGTGCATTTTAAGGACTTTTGAACGACATTCTATGTTTCATTCAATTTATTAAAAAACCCATAATCTGGATCAACAGAAAATGGTGTTTAAATTAAGTAATTATTTTCTTCTCTTGTTTGGTTGCTTTTATTTCAATCCATGATCCATCACTATTATGTACTTGGATGTTTTGTTTCGGCAACATACTTTCACTTTTAAGTTATCTCATGTTTCAACAATAAGTATAATAATTAAAAAAAAATAGTGAGGGTGGTAGAGAGGTATATGAACAAAGTCTAATTGAACCATTTTAAAAATAAAAATGTAATGAAAATAAAAGGGCCAAGCCAAACAAAATGTAAGAAAGTAAAGAAAAATTAAATGGAATAAGATCTTCTGCCATAAGGGCATCGTCATAAATTAGCTCCCTATCTATAGTTTATATCTAATTCCATATTTTCATTTAAGTTTGGAGATCTAAAATACTGTTGAATAGTGTGACCCAGTTGTGGTTGTAAAACTGGTTGTTACTCAGGGGATCTAAGGGCAAATGTAGAGTATGCGCAGTTAGTATATACATATGAGTAAGAGAGAGAGATATAGAGAAGCTGCTTAGAGAGGAGATTAGAGCTAGTGAACAGAGGTATTCATTAGCAGGGATACATCATTTTTCGAAGACAAAGAATGATAAGAATGGTTGTTTTGACAACTCATTACTAGAAAGGAGAGCATGTGTGTGTCACTTACAAAAAGGATCTGAAGCTAAAGTCATCAAAGAGAAGTTTGTTAGAGTTTATCATATATAGTAGAAGGAGATTAATCACATTTAAAAGAATAATGATCTTGAAGACAATGAGTTGGGTAGTTGAAGATATAGTTGCAACAGCTTGAGTGAAGAGATATTGTTAGCCAATGATTCAAGAAATCAAGGGAATCATAGTCATGTTGTCACCCTGCAAATCAAAGTCACTGTGTAGAGAGTAAGAAAATTTGTCTAAAGAACACCAATTAAGTGTATGAAGAAACGGTCGTAGCAGTTGAAGAATTTAATTTTGAAGAAATTGGAGCACAATAAGAAAGAAGACTAGGAGATGAAGTGTGTTTTTTAAGTGCAAAGGTTCAAATATTCTTTAGTACATAATCATAATAGAATTAGTAGATATGAGGGGTAGAAAGATCTATTTCTCCTAAATTGATTTTCTTCAATTGGCTTGTTGTCTTCATTAGGTTCTTTTTCCTCTTCTTCGGTAGGATTCAAGTTCAATTGATAATTCTATGAGCCCAAATTTTCTCAGTTTGTCTCTGATGCAATGTGGATCTGTATCCCCCTCTATAGCTATCATATTCTATGTCGTATCCACTACTACAAAATCCATGTCTGCAAAACACACATTATTCATGTATGCTGTCCTCTTTACTTTCAAATAAAAGTAATGGCAATCCTTTATATAGTTCAACATTGTACCTTCAATCCTGCAATGGCTCTTATTGCCCGTTTCTTTCTATTCTCATCCTCCATAGCTAACAACACCATTTTTTGCTGATCTAAAGTATAGGTTGCTCAATAAATCGAGTGAAAAATAGACTGTCGTTCAAAAGTCTGAAAAATACACAAATTGGATAGTATGTTCATGTTTGAGTGTATAGCCTATGGAGCCTGAAATTTTGAAACAAGTATACTCGTTAGAAATCAATATTGATTGAAAGTTCATTTGACTAGGGTTTTGAGTATTTCAAAATCTTTATAGGAAACATTTGTTTCCATGGG
Organism: Cryptomeria japonica; assembly: GCF_030272615.1. Taxonomy (NCBI): domain Eukaryota; kingdom Viridiplantae; phylum Streptophyta; class Pinopsida; order Cupressales; family Cupressaceae; genus Cryptomeria; species Cryptomeria japonica. Next base: position 172,303,626 of record NC_081406.1, on the reverse strand, counting down.
GTGCATAAGAAGATTTGTAGAAATGGATGGTGTTCTTAAAACCAGCAACTCCGTGGCAAGATGTCCACTGTGAAAAAAGTCAATGACCATGCTGAAAAGTCAATCTTAAATCTTAAATTAGAGGCATATAATAATTTAATTGGAAAAATGACCAAAGCAATCTTTATAATTGGACTCATGTCAACTATTAATTTTCTTTCTTTTTATTGTCCTAGATTTATTCTATATCTTACATAACTTTCTTAATAAAAACTTATTAAATAATTATCTTATTTTTATTCATCAAAATTTATTCTATTTAAACATTATACTTTTCAAACTTAAAACAATCAGCAATAATTTAGGAACTCGTTCTTACCAAAAAAAAAAAAAAAAAGAGAAAAATTTGTATTGACCAAAATTTACATTGCACAGTCTAGAATTTGATGGTTTGTTAACTATTCCTCAACCTTATACTGTATACTGAAATTTTTAAACTCATTAAAATATATAATTTGATTTCATATATTTTTATATAATCAATTGTGTTCAACCAAGTAAACTACAACATTTTTTTTTTTTTTAATTTTAAAATATTGATATCAATAAATTTGACTGTCCAAAATTGAACACAACTTAATTTTTAGATTCGATTGTTATTGTGTATCAAAATTTTGAATCACACTATGATCCATGTCAAGATGAAAGAGAGCTAAGAAGGTAAAAAATGGTAAAGAGCAGACCAAGACAAGCTAGTATAGAGAAAGGTAATGCGCTAGAGGAGACACAAAGTGAGAACACAGAGAGAGAAACACAAAGGAAGAGATTGTTATGAAAGAAAAGAAAAGCATTATAGTAGATTTTTTTTTTATCACAACAAAAATGATAGAATTAAAAGGCTATTAGTGAGGAAAGGTGATAAAGAAGAGGAGGAGCAGAGTGAGGTTTGGATAGCTAAAGAGAAAGGGTCGAGAGCCCCCAAAAAATAAGAGACAAGCTCAAAGTTAGAAAAATGTTAAAATGAAAAAGATCAATTATACAGACACTGTTAAAATGAAAAGATCAATCAAACAAACCATAGACACACATGATCTCTCTCCCTTTCTCCCTCCTTCATATACATTCATGCTAAAATAAAAAAATCAATCACACACACAACATTATATATATATATATATATATATATATATATATATATATATATATATATATATATATATATATATATATATATATATATATATCTTTCTCACACATACACACAAAAACAAACACACACAGAGATGCACATACTATGAATAATGATAATAAGGGCATGTAAATAAATATAACCTAGTTGAATAAAGAAAAAACTATAAGCTAAAGGAAGAAAGAAATAGGGAATGAATGAGAATACAAATTTAAGTGGCACACACATAGATAAATTCTCTCACTCACTCACTCTATATGAATAATGATAATAAGAACATGTAAATTAGTATAACTTTAATTGAAAAATAGGGAAAAAAATTATGACCTAAAGTAGAAGGAAAGAAGGAATGAATGAGAATACAAATGTAAGTAATCTACATACATATAAAAAAAAAAATTATAATTCGAGAATCAAATTTAAAACTCAAACTAAACATTAACATGAGTTAAATTATAATAAGATGAAAGAAAGAAAAATAACTCAAAGAATTTAATATGTTTTTAAATTTCAAAAATAAAAATATAATGTTTCTAAATTTACACAAATATATTTTTTCTAAATTCACATATATTTCAAAACTAATATAGTATTTCACATCACATTTAATCTCTTTATAGAATATAATTTTTAATTTTCAGTTTAAATAGATTAAAAATAATTTTTATATTTCTAAATTTAAAAAATAAAAGCTAATAGTACGATATTATTAATTATAACCTTTATAATACTTAATGCTGAGCTTAATATTCAATCAAACCTAATACTAAATCATATTGAATTGTAAGACTAAACTAAATTGAATGCTAACTATAAATCAAATTGAATCTTAACCTTAAAAATAAATTAATTCAAACCCTAACACCAAAATCTACTGCCATCCTCAATGAATTTTTAGAGTGACTTTCATTGTTATCTATATTCATAAATTAACATCCAACTAATTTGAACCCTAACCATGTTACACTAAGCATAACACTAAACCAAACTAAACCTTAATCTTAACCCTAAACCTAATACTAAAGAAAAGTGAACCTTAATACTAATCTTAATTCTAACATTATACCAAATTGAAGCCAAATACAACAACAAACCAAATTGAACCTTAACCCTAATTGTCATTGTCATCTAAAACTCATTGTCATTGTCATCTAAATTTATTTTAACCCTAAATCTAACACTAAACCGAAGACCTAAACTTACATGAAAATGAATATTAGCCCTAACTCTAAACTAAATGTAATTCTAACTTTTACACAAATTGTAAATCCTAAAACTAAAACTAAATCAAATTTAATCCTAACCCTAATACTAACCAAATTGAACCAAAATCATAAACCAAATTTAATATTAAAGTTACACCAAATTGAATCATAACCCTAACCCTAAACCAAGTTGAGCCCTTAACATAAATCTAATTGAACATTATATCAAATTAAACCTTAACGATAGACCAAATTCTACCCTAACTTAAAGTGTAAACCAAATTGAACCGTAACCCTAAACATAATTAGACACTTAAAAAAGTATACCCTTACCCTTAATTTATTTGAAACCTAACCCTAACTAAAGCTAAAAATTAACACTAACCCTAAACCTAATTGAACACTAAATGAAAGTGAACTCTAAATCTTACACAAATTATGAATCTTAACACTAACACTAAACCAAATTGAACCCTGACATAACATTAAATTAAATTGAACCCTAACCTTAAGCCAATTTGAATATTAACATTAAACCTAATTGAACAATAAACCATATTTAACAATAAACCATATTGAAACTTAACCATAAACCTAATCAAATATTGAATCAAATAAAATGCTAACCCATATCATATTAAGGATAGTGTTCTAAAGTGAACCCTAAATTTTATATAAATTATGACCCTAACACTAAACTATATTTAACCCTAGCCCTAAACCTAATAACTAAATATACAACTAAATTGAACACTTACCCTAAATCTAATTGAACCCTAACCCTAAATCTAGATCTACACTAAACCAAATTAAAGCCCACATCCAAAACTAAAATAAAAAAGTAAATTGTCACATTAATTAGATACTAAACAAAATCAAACTCTAACCCTTATTAAATCAAAGGGTTAATATTTTAATCACAACTCTAACTCTAATTCTATATATAATTTAGCTTTAACACTAAAAAAAGTAAACCCTCACCCTAAATTAATTTGAACACTAATCCTAACACTAAACCAAAACCAAAAATTAACACTAACTCTAAACCAAATTGAACACTAAATGAAAGTGAACTCTAAAACTTAAACAAATTGTTAATCCTAAAGCTAACACTAAACCAAACTAAACCTTCACCATAACATTACACAAAATTGAACCCTATCCCTAAACCAATTTAAATCCTAACATTAAACCCAATTGAACATTAAATCAATTTGGACCCTAATGCTAAACCAAATTGAACATTGACCTTAATAGTTATCCAAATTGAACACTAAAATTCAACGACTTGATATATGTGGACGTAATTTATATATCTTAAAATTGAAGATATATATGCTAACTTTTATTGTCATGATTTTAGTAATTTAATTTTAATAATTACCTCAATAATAATATCTATGATGTTTTTACATAAATTTTTCTATATATATATATATATATTTGTCAAGAATATAAACTAATGAGAGAATAGAAAAAAATATCAAAACTAAAAAATTAGGAGCATCTTAGTTTAATATAAATAGTTTCATTTTGCTTATCCATATATTTCTAGTATACTTATATTCTTGAAAAAAATTCTGTAAAATTATCCATAGAATTATTAAGGTAACTAAAAACAAATTAAATGTAACTTTTTCTTTAGAAGTAAATCAGATCCAATTTCTAATTTTGAAAAACAAATCAAATACAATTTATGTTTCATTTCTTAAAATATATTTAAAAGATAATGAGAATTAAATGTTGAAAATTATTTTTATACAATTCTAAAATATAATGCTTAACTTTTTAATAATTAATCTATTATGAAAGAATTACTTTCAAGAATAATTTTTTGAGAGTAGAATTCTATTTTCAAAAAGAAATAACTTCACTTAAACAATCTTTAAAAAATAGTTAAAAAAATCAACTTAGATAAAAATCTCAAAACTAAAATATTAATAACAACTATTTTCAATATAATCAATTTCATTTCTATTTATTGAAATACATAACAAAGTAATAAAAAAATAAATTATATAATTTTATACTCATCAATAAAACAATTGAAAATTATTAAATTCTAAATTATGATCTTAAAATATAAAATAAGAAGAACAATAGACATAAAATTACTCTAGTTAGAATAAAACTACTTCCCTCAAATAATTTTTAAAAAAATAATGATTGTAAACTTTGTGAAAAAGAAAAGGAGATTCTAGCTAGGGAAGAATCTTATTGGAGGCAGAAGGGATCTTTGGTTATCAGAGGGGGATAGAAATACCAAGTTTTTCCATTCTTCTACTAAGCTTAAGAGACAACGCAATAGAATTTTGTGTATTGTTGATTCTAATGGGAAAAATCTATTTGATGAGGGTGATATTTCCTCTGAAGCCTTTAGGTTCTTTAAGTCTTTACTTACGGCTGAACCTGTAGCATTAAATAATGACTTTGTTAATTCGATCTGCCCTCTAGTGACTCAAGAGGATAATAAGATGCTTATGGCCCCTTCTCTTTGGAGAAGCTAAAAGAGGTAGTCTTTTCCATGAATCCGGAAAAGGCTCTAGGTCCGAATGGTTTTATGGCTTTATTTTTTCAGAAGTGTTGGCATTTTATAGGAAAGGATGTCTTCCTAGCTCTAGAAGAGTCTAGGAGAAATAGGAAGATTTTGAGAGAACTAATGCTACCCTTATTACTATTATTTCAAAAGTGGATAATCCTACCTCTTTTTTTTGAGTTTTGTCCTATTGCCCTATGTACTACTTTATATAAGATTTTTACCAAGGCAATTTTTGTTAGGCTGTCTAGGCTCCTTCCTCAAATAGTTTCCATGGAGCAGGTGGCTTTGTGTCTGGTAGGGAAACCTCTGAAGGTGCAATTGTAGATCATGAAATTCTACACTCCATTTCGCAACAAAAGGTTCTGACCCTGATCCTTAAACTAGACATGCTTAAAGCTTATGATCACGTTAACTGGTAGCCCCTTGTTGTTGTCTTGAATCGCCTTGGGTTTTCGTGTTGTTGGGTTAAATTGGTGTTTTCATGCATATCTTCTACCCATTTCTTAGTGTTGATTAATGGCTCTCCTTTAGGGTTCTTTGCTTCCTCTCAGGGAATTAGGCAAGGGGATCCTCTCTCCCCTTTTTTATTTATAATTTTGGCTGAGGCATTAAGTAGGGCCATTTCTAATGCGACAACATCTGGATTATGATTGGGAATCAAAATTGATGGCCTTCCTTCTTCACAATCCCATTGTTGTTTGTTGATGATACACTTCTGATTAGGGACGCCTCTTTGAGAGAAGCTAGAGTTATAAAGAAAATTATTTCTGATTATGCTGCATTTTCTAGTCAGAAAGTTAATAACTGGAAATCTAAGGTTTTATTTTTGAATGTCTCCCCTCTATTTATAAATAGACTCATACATTTTTGGGGATTTCAAGTAGGGACCTTTCCTTGCAGGTATCTAGGCATTCCTTTTTTCCTGGGCTTAGAAAAGACCTCCTTTTGGGATAAAGTTGTTCACGTGATCACTTCCAGAATCTCTTCCTGGAATCATAAGTGGCTTATGATGGCTGGTAAGATTCTTTTAATTAAATCAGTTTTGAATGCCATCTCTACATATTTGTTGTCTATTTTGAAGGTGCCCCCTAAAGTTGTCAAGGATATTAAGATTTCCCTAAGGTCCTTTCTTTGGAATGATAATGTTGGGGGTAGAAAGAAGATTCCTCTTCTAGCATGGGACAAAATTTGTCATCCTAAAGAACTGGGAGGTGCAGGTATTCATGATTTAGTAGCCCAGAATAAGGCCTTGGGAGCTAAACTGGTGTGGAAGTTATATGAAGACCTTTTGAGTAAATGGGCTTTGATTATGCTTGCTCAGTATTTAAGGGGAGCTCCTAGAGAACGGATTTTTATGGCTACATCTCTCCCAAAGGGTTTTGCATTTTGGAACTTTTTGGTTTCTTGCAGAATGGTTATTTTACCACACCTTTCTTGGGTTGTTCATAATGGGAAAAACGCACGGTTTTGGGATGAAGTCTGGAATGGGTATCCTTCTTTTTCAGCTATTCAAGATTGGTCCCCTTTGCCTAATATCTTATCGAATCTTTGGGGGGCTTTTGTTGCAGACTATTTTGATGTTGATTCTACAGCTCCATATCCAGTAGCTAAATGGAAGGATATTCCTCCCTTTCCCATTGATAACGATCTTAGAGTTTCTTTTATGGCAGAACTTTAGAAAAGACCTCTTGTATTTCATGATAAGGAGGATACCTTTGTTTGGACTAAGAGTGCCTCAGGTAATTACTCAGTAAAAGAGGGGTATAATTCTTTGTCTCAGGGTTCTTCGACCTCCCTCTCCTAGCCTACTAAACTGTTTTGGCATCCAGCTTGTCTTCTTAAAGCAGGGTCTTTTGCTTGGTTGGCAGTCCAGGATAAATTTATCACTAGGATGAGATTGGACAGGCTTGGGATTACAGTGGTAGTCCCTTGTGTTTTCTGTGGCTATTGTATAGAAACCATGGATCATATTTTTCATCTTTGTCCTTTTGCTCAAGAATGTTGGTACTAGCTCTTTGGAATGCTTGGCTGGTCTTCTTCTCTTAGCCCTAATCTATTGTCACATTTCATGGCTTAGCCCTTGTTGTATTCATCTTCTTTTTATTCATCTCTTTGGATTGTGGCACCTTCTCTTGTGGTCTAGAGTATCTGGTTAGAAAGGAATTCCAGTATGTTTAAACATAAATCTGCTACACTTGAAGAAGTTCTTGGCAAGGTTCAATCCTCCATTTGTGAGGTGGTGCTTTCTTACATCCATACAAATTTAGATCACCTGAGGTCTTTTCTCACTAGGATAATTGGGTAACATGGAAATGGGGCTCTCTTCATCCAATGCCCTCTCATGGGGCTATAACAGCTTGTTTATCTTCTCTTGTCAAGTGTAGGATGGCCAAATGGAGTCCTCCCCCACCAGTTTGCCTTCAAGCTTAATTTTGATGGTGCTTATAAGTGTAATCCAGGAAGGTCTAGTATTGGAGTGGTCATTTTTTATCATTCTTCTAAGATTATTAAAGTTGTGGGAAAATATATTGGCTAGAGCTCTAATAATGTATCTAAATTTTAGGCATTATCCTTTGGTCTTGATCTCGCTATCTCTTTGAATATTAAAGACATTGTTATTGAAGGAGACTCAATGTTGGTTTTTCAGGCGGTTTCTAGCAAAAAATGTATCTCTTGGCATTTACAGTACTTGTTAGAGCACATTCTTGTACAATTGTAGTGTTTTTTCACCTTCACTATCTCTCATTGTTATAGGGAGATCAATGTCATTACGAATTTCTTGGGCAATAGGGATGTTGTTGAGGGTGCTGACTTCTTAGAGGTTCTTCCTTCAGACATTCTAGCCTCTTGCATTAGGATTCTCTCTTAGTAGGAATTGGGTCTTACCTGGAAGCCTTCCTCATTTTCTATGCTAGATGTGGTTTTTCTTTCACAAATATCAACAGTGAGGGTGTTGCTTTGCCTTAGGACAACATCTTTGTTGGTGGTGTTTTCGGTAAGAATCTCCTCATGGAGCCTGGAGGATGTGGTGGCTACTCTTGCTGGTGTTCTATCTCTCATTATTTTTATAGAATTGTGTTGTAGTCTTCTTCATACTTCTTGTTGGGTGTGGTTTTTTTTTCGCATATGGCTACGGGAGGATGTTGTCCTGCCTTATGGCAACATCTTTGTTGTGGGTATATTCGGTGAGTATCTCCTCATTGAGCATGGAGGAGGAAGTGACTGCTTTTTCTTGGCCGGTACCCTATTGTTTTTGCATTTGTTTTGTGCCTCGGGCTTATTTACTATTTGGAGATTGGGTGACAATTCTTCTTTGTCCAATTTATGTTCTGATCAGGTGTTTATGGTTTGGGACTGGGTTCAATTTGATGATGTTTTTGGCTTTGGATTGGTGGGTGACTCAGGCTCATATGGTGTTGTGACTTAGATTCTTTGAGGCATTGTGTCTGGTAATTATGGCTTCTATGTGTTCATATTTTTGCATTATCTTACAATCATTAGCTCATTATGTGTTGAGGTGTGGGCATGGTGTTTATTCAGCTGGGGTTTGGGTAATGAGTGGGGGTTGTGCTGGCTTCATCATTTCTTAGTCGCCTGAAGTCATGTTTGGTCAAATTCTTTTCTGAGCTGCTTGTTTCATGATTGGGGTGATGTGCGAGGGGGTTGTATTTCTTTTTAATGATTATGCTTTGTTTTCTTTGGAGAGTAGTTGTTAAAATTGGTGGTTGGTTGATGTTTTTGAGGAATTGGAAAATGCAGATAGATTGGTGTTTCAGGTTTCTCATCCTACTGCTATTTCTTTGGTTGTTTCTTTGGATTACCTTATGGTTCGATCTTATTCTACTTCCTCGGGGTCTTCAACATCCCTCCCTTCTCCTTATCTGGATTGTCATATGTTTGCTCACCATTTTTGTTTTGGCAGGTTCACTTATCATAGGTTCTTTTCTGGTTGTGAGTTTCATTCTAATTAGAGGATTGGAAACATGTGCTTCTTAGACAGGATGGTTCCAGTTTTGGTTGATCTAGGTTAAAGGCACTTGTTCTATTTTGATAAGTTCTCTTCTATATGCCGGTTAAGGCAGCTTCCTTTATATCTAATGCCGATAGTTATATAACTGGGAGGGTTTTCATGGGGAGCCTATGGGCTTTTGTAATGGGTAGATAGGCTTATGTTTTCTTGAAAAATACTGAAGGGTTTTCTTACTAGTTCTTTCCCTTCAGTGCTCTTTGAACCAGACACATGTAAAAAACAAAATTATTAATATAATTTCAGTGGTTTCATCCACTTTTATCAAAAAAAAAAAAAAAAATGAAAAAAAAAATCCCTTCTTATCCACGAAATAATCAAGAGATAGATTAGTTTTGTTGACAGATTTTTCTATCTCATCATAGTGCACACTCTACGAAAAAAACAATCTAAAACACATAGATGGAGAAGATTCCTTTACATTTTTTCTCTGTACAAACAATCCCTCAATAGTTTTGGTTTAGCGATCATTTTGATTAGTGTCATTGTTTGGAGTTGTCTCTCTGTAGACAAACAGACAAATTTTACTGAGCATAGATGAGATGTCCAAGCCTCTCATTCATTTTCACTGGCTTGGTATTTTAGCTTTGATAGGCATCGCTAATAAAAGTAATAATACATGGTGTAACAATTTTGTTTATACTCTGCGATCATGCATTCTAAGACTTGACAACTCTTTTAACGCATTTGGTCAAGAAGTTCGCGGGCTTTGTATGCTTCCTTATTTCCATATTTCACTTGCATATGTGTCTCCAACCATAATATCTGATAAAAAATCTGTCTACCTCGAGCTTTGATGGATGTTCATAATTTATGGCAAAGCTCACATTTTGGTATGCAGGGTGCTGACAAAGGTGGTGAAATTCGACTTTGCACTTGCAGATTTCATTTGCTTGGGAGTTTGTAAAATAGTTTCAACAAGTTCGTTCGTTTTGTGCATATTCGACAATCACTACATTCCGGGGATGATACCTTTTTAACACATTTTGTCAATAATAATTAAATTATTCAATTTTAGTAAAATTCTACAATCTATGATAATAAAGAAAGCAGTTTTTGGATTTGACTCTGTGCAAATTTTTAAGCATCAATGTGTGGATCACACTCTGTGATCCATTTATCCTAATGAAAAGTGTAATCAAAACTTTGATGCTTAAATATTTGCACACAATCAAATTCAGAAACTGCTTTCCTTATTATATTATTTTTGAAATATGTGTGAATTTAGAAACATTATATTTGTGTAAATTTTGAAATATTATTTTTTATATGCAAGTTTTTTTATATTTTTAAATATGGATTTAATAAAACTTTATAAAATATAGGTATGCTAGTTTTTTAAACATTTGTGTATGCATTTAACTTTGTTTTTTGAATTTAGAAACATTATTGATCCATATAACTTGATTTTTTGAAGTTAGAAACATTATGTTTTTATGTTTACAATTTTATAACATAGAAGTTGTTTTCAATTTTTCTAAATTGGAAATTAAGATTATTTCTTTTTCCTCTGTTTTTTATTTGTTATAGAAACAACTCTTTAAAAGCATGTATGTTCATGCTCATTGAAGGAAATGACTCTTTAAAAATATAAAGTTTCTATTTTTATTGCAGCTTTAAATATTTCATTTCATAATCCTTTTTTAAAAATATATGTAGATTGAATCTATAATCAACATTTCTCCGACTCGCTAAACATCGTCAACTGCTTGAGTGGTCGCATGGATCCTAGTTGGATGATTGCTAGCCTAATCAAGGACTGCTGAAATATAATTAATGATCTGACAGATTTCAAAATATCGCACATATATTGGGAAGGCAATAAGGCGGCAGATCTACTGCCCAATCTGGTGGTGGGATACGTGGCAACCAACTAGTGGAGTAGCAGGGATGATTTCCCCAAAAATCTGTGCGATCTGGCACGTAACTATTAATGCATTAATCAATGATATCTCATCATGACATGACTGAGTTGATAGGGAAACAACTCTTTCTGGTTTTCCCTAATCAAAAGTCTAGAAACCTCCTAGGCGACTGGTTTTCCTATATCATTGTGTGGTTTTTCTGCTACTGTTTTGATATCCTTTAGGTGTGGCCCATTTTTTGCGACTGGTTTGTGATAGCGACCTCCTATTATTTGGCGACTAGGAGCATAATGGGAGGGGATAAGAATAGACAAGAGCCCTCTACTTGCGAGAAGTGGAAAAAGAATAAAGATGTTTGGCAGGAAGTCGTCGATGGTGGTCTCATCCCATACCTAGACTGACTTCATCACCCCTCTCCTGTGATTATAGAGGTCTTTTTTAATGGATGGAAAAAAGGGAGTCTCAGGGCTTATGGTGTCGATTATCAGATTGATGAAACTTTGGTGGCGACGGTCGCTGGTCTGGCTATGACTGGAAGAAGGTTTTACAGAGATAGAAAAACTAGGGAGGAGGACTTATCGAGTTTCTTCAATAAAAATAAGGAGTGCTCCAAAGTCACCAAGATGTTAGATGGCAATTATAATAGAAAAGACCTCATGGCTCCATGGGCTGACATGGCAGAGTTTATAATGAGGTATATCACGCTTGATTGCAGGTATGCAAGTATCTTCTCTTAACATTTCACTATCTTAAATCATTTTCGCCACGGTAAAATTATCTTTGTTCCCTACTAACTTGCCTCCTCCCTTGAGAATAGCCTGGAAAAGCACCTCCAAAACCCTAACAACCCTATTCTTCATGAGGGACTTATTGTCCTTATCATGGAACACACCAAATCCCTTGAAATTGTGCCCCCGCTTGCCGAGATTGGTCTACAGACAAAGGTCCAAGATGTCTGTGATTCGAAGATGGACCTAGATGATAGTGGGGTTCCTGTTGATGACCCTGAATACGAACCTGTGGATGAAAAGGAAAATATGGCCACTCCTGAGACGCTCGGTAGTAAGAATCCCTCCAGATGGGCATGTAGTAAATACAAAACCAACAACAAGCTAATCATCAAGAACGAACCCTTCACCAAAAAGAAAAAGCTAGTGCTGAAGGATCACAACCCGAAGATTATGGACCAAGGGATTAAACTAGACATCCCTATCAATGTTTAGAAAGATAATTAGGGGAAAGATGGTAGTCGGATGAATCTTGTCATGGAAGCCACCAGAAGCCAGGAGCACTGCTCGGAGTGGGTCGAGCATGAAATCAACACCCTCAAGATGAGGGTTAAAGAAATAATTAACATTTTCACTACTTCCCCTGAACCTAGCAAGCCGAAAAATATCATGATCATGACTCAAAAACTTTCTCAGAATGTTGAGGTAATGAAATGTAACCATCAACAAAGGATTGATAAGGTGGAACAATCCATGGCTGAGATTAAGAAATGTGAGATTTTGCCAAGATCAAGAGCTCAATGAAATGTACAAAATAGAGACACAATAGAGGACAAGAATAAGCTGTATTCTCATCAGTAGAAAATGATCAATAGTTCAAATTACATACAATGTAGATGAGCCTGCTTATATAGGCAAGGCTAGGGATATGTGAGCACATAAACATGACATGTGGCTCAATAAGAAACAAGGGTAGGTAGGAAATAGGTGTGGGTAGGTAGGAGAAACAATATAATAGTCCACATGAGGTGGATCACCCATTGAATGTGGAGTGTAACAACAAGATCAACACCATAAAAGGTGGAAATTCTCCTACACACACTATCCCAATGTGGCACAAACACCCAAGTGTCTCATACCCAAACTACTATTAAATGCATGTACCTAAATAAACTTAAGTAAGGTGTAATAATATCCAAGATGAATAATTATTTACACCAACACCCCCCCTTAAGTGCAACTTAGGGGAATGCACTTAAGTCTACAATGCAACTAAGCAATGCAAGATGGGTCCCGGCTACTAGGTCATGTTAGGTACCCATGTACAAGTGCAAATGCATGAAAACCAATGTAATGAAATCTCTCACAAAGCGGGGAAAGAGAGAAAAACCCAATGGGAAAAAACCCTCCCCCAAAAGAGAGATGAAAATTAGATACAAAGAACTCTCATAGAAGTATGTGAAGGACAAAACCCCATGTGAGGAAAAAGTCCCCCCCATATGAGAGAAGAAGAGAAGCTAGGAAGCCCCCCCTCAATGTGGAATCTGCACCAATGATAGAAGCTCGATGTATGAAGAAACTGCTCCATGAACATCGAACAACATTCCTTCCCTTAGGAAGAAACAAAACCAAAGGTGTATCCATGAAGTCTCCCTAATCATGAAGGGAAGATGTATGAAGAAAACTCATGATGAATGAAATCTCTGAAACCTGTGCAAGTTTCCCTATGTCGATGTTGAAAGATACCCCCTCCAAAGGTGGTAAACTGTGCTACACTGTTGAAAAAGGTACTCCAAGATCTAGTGGAGATGGATGTCGAACAATATCCAAAGACTCACATATCTCCTCAAAACATAAAGAGACCTCCTCCAACTATTGTACATAAGTATCCACAATCATGTCAACCTCAAAAGAATGATCATGTAGAGAATGAACAAGAGGGTCAGAGTGTTCCCTCGCAACAATCGAAGAAGGATCATCTTCATCAAAGAGAAGATGAATGTCATCAATTATGTCTCCCAAATCTACAATGTAGGATTCCACAAACAAACCTGCAATGTCTATCAAGTAATCATCCCATGAATTTGAAGCTGGAAGACAATGAATATCCTGCTGCACTAAATCACATGAAGGCAAAACTGTCGTACTATCTGCATCATCAAATGCAATAGGTGATGTGATATTAATATGAGGAGATAAAATACAAGGCTCAAGAACGGGGTCACATGTGAGAATCCCCATGTTCAAGTGCCCAAAGTTCTCCTCAAAATATGAACCATCACAAGAAGTGTGATCAACATGTGTAGAATTATCAAATGTGAAATCATCATCATCAACAAAATCTAAAAAGGAGTATAACTGAGATGCATGATCAACCACCCCAGTTGCAATGATAGCTCTAGTCTCCAAGTCTCTAATGAAAACTGACTCAGGTGTGAACTCCACAACTCTCTTAGTTGCGCCATGTGTGATTTGATAGATGGAAAGGAGATTGTTTGTCAAGTGGGGTACACACAACACATCATTGAAGGATTTATCCCCAATGTCAATAGATCCTTTCCCAATCACATCCATGTATGTATGATTGCCCATCAAAATCTGTGGCATGGTGCAAGGCTCAAATGTCGAGAACATAGACTGCGAAGATGCCATATGATGAGAAGCCCCTGAATCTAGAAGCCATCTCTCTAAATCATGATTGATAGTAGCACATATAGCTTTTCCTTTTCTTGTCCCAAAAGAGTGAGTCTTCCCACTTGTAGAAGCCATGAATGCTTGCCCTTTTCCTTTTGAATATGACGAAGTGGAATTTGGTGAATCATCCTTCTTGTAGACATTAGGCAAATCAATGTTATGTTTTTTGATGATATGTGTGAGCTCATCAATCTTCTTAGAATGGCAACGACACTCCTCATGATGAAACTTTTTACAATAGGCACAAGTAGGTCTCTCCCTCTTTGTTGAATTATCCCTCTTGGAAGAGGATGTATCTCCTTGTTGTGGAGAGGATGATGCTTTGTCCTTAGGCTTTGATTGCCATTTCTTCTTGTTTGAGTTGTCCTTTCCTTGATTTCCTTTGTTCCCTTGATTTGCCACTAATGCTTGAGACTTAGAAGCCTTAATAATGCCCATGCTTATCAACTTAGTTTGTTCCATCATCAACATTTCATTGAAAGCATCAAATGTAGGCATTGTGTAGCTTGAACCCATTGTCATCCTATGGGTTTGGAAACTAGAAACAAATGCTACATATTCTTGTGGAAGCTTGTCTATCAAGTTGAAGATCAATTGAGTATCCTTCTTATCAATGCCACAATCTTTGAGTTGTGCCCTCAACTCATTTGCCTTAGTGACATAATCTTGTATAATATTGAAGTTCTTTGGATCTAACATGATGAGATCACTATCAATCTGATATCCCCTAATCTCATCAACTTGACCATACAAGACTTGAAACTTTTGCCAAGCATCCTTGATTAGAGTACACTTCTCAATATGAAAAATGAGATCCTTTGATACATACTTTCTTAAGGTACCAATTGCCATGATATTTTTAGTGAGCCAATCCAAGTGACCAAATGGATCAACCTTAGGATCAATGGGAGCAACAATAGTTCCATCAATATAATGAGTGAGTCCTTTTTCCATAATTTTACTCCATGCATCAATTTTCCAAGTAGCATAATTATAAGGAGTTAAGAGAGGAAACTTAGAAGAACCCATAGCAGCAAAAAGGAAGGAACACAAGAGCACAAAAGCACAAGAGACACCCCCCCAAATTCACTCAATCAAGTACCCCCCAAAAATGATGATTTTGGCACTTTATATGTAGTGCGTGTACAATAGGCCACTTGCAAACAATGGAAAGGTAGACTTCTAATTTTGTTTTACAACTACCCCAATAGGCTGAGAACTACAAAGCAAAAGATGAGAAAGATAGATCTATGCAATACAAATGCCAGATTGGCCAAATGAGACCATATGATGAAAGTATAATTTCTACCCATAATTTCTATAAAATTATAGAATATTCTGAGATTAGACAAAAAATAATGCACTTTCAAAAAAAACGACACCTGAAAAGGAGTTCGTATGAGCCCGAACGGAGACCTGGAAGTTGTAGAAATGAGGATTGGATAGGTACAGTCACCAAAAACTAAGAATTATGAAAAATATGTCCATCAAAATTAGAAAATAATTTCACCATGTGAAATTACATGAAATTATAGCCCATTTCAAAAAAAATTGCACCCAAAAAGGAGCAAAAATGAGCAAGATATGGCCATTTGAAGTTGAACTGCAAAATTAAAAAGATCAATGAGAGGGGCCTACAAATTTTTTGAAAAATGATGACGTCAGTGAACTATGGGGTTAAATTTCATGGCCGTATGACCATCTTCAAAACTTCTCAACTTACTGGGTGCTGACTGTGCAAGTGATTTGGCAGCCAACTGGACTGCTGACGTGGCCGGAAGGTGATGTGGTAGGGTCTGCGTGTGCTCCACATGGCGCTAATGTGACGGGTCCTAGAGACCACATGGAAGAAGGTGCAGGGCCACCAGAGGGCTGGCGAGGTGGCGGCTAGAGATTGGGTACCTACGGCGGTGGTGAGGCCAAGGGGGGCTTGCGGGGGCGACGCGACAGGGAGGCGGCAAGGCTATGGTGGGGTCGAAGGGAATAGCTGTGCTAGGGCTGTAGCGAAGGGGCAGCTCGGGGGTGGTGTGGAGGATAGCGTGGCGGGGGGCTGCGACCGGGGGAGCTGCATGGGGGCACTGCGAAGGAGCTGCGCGAGGGCGGAGCTGCTGGAGGGAGGAGCTGCGGTGCCAGGAGGTGCGGTCGTCGGTAGAGGGCCCATCGGAGCAGCGGGAAGGCGAGTACGACATCCAGAGCCGCTACAGACCTACAGAGTACAACAGGTCATGGGGGGGTCTGTGGACCCCTTAAAACAAATTTTTTGATTTTTTTTTTTTGATAAATTTTTTTATCCGAAATTTCTTTTTTTTTCGAAAAAAAAAAATTTTGATGAAATTTTTATTTTTATTTTTCGGAAAATATAAAAAAAATTACGAAAATCATACAATAATAGCAAAATTGGCGAAAAAAACATTTCTCACCAAAATAGGCTGACTTTATAACCAAAATTCATGGAAACGGCCACCTGGACGCAATGACGAGGTTAGATCTAGTCTAGGACGCCTCCAAAAGATGTTGCTCCTTAGATCTACCTCTTGACGTCACAATAATGCCTCTTCAAGATGAATCAATGATGCTCTAATGGCTCTGATACCATGTGAGACATGGACCAGCTCTAATACCATGTGAGATTTTGCTAAGATCAAGAGCTCAATGAAATGTACAAAATAGAGACACAATATAGGACAAGAATAAACTATATTCTCATCAATAGAAAACGATCAATAGTTCAAATTACATACAATGTAGATGAGCCTACTTATATAGGCAAGGCTAGGGATATGTGAGCACACGAACATGACATGTGGCTCAATAAGAAACAAGGGTAGGTAGGAAATAGGTGTGGGTAGGTAGGAGAAACAATATAATAGTCCACATGAGGTGGATCACCCACTGAATGTGGAGTGTAACAACAAGATCAACACCATAAAAGGTGGAAATTCTCCTACACACACTATCCCAATGTGGCACAAACACCCAAGTGTCTCATACCCAAACTACTATTAAATGCATGTACCTAAATAAACTTAAGTAAGGTGTAATAATATCCAAGATGAATAATTATTTACACCAACAAGAAAAATCTCAAGAGTCTGGTAGACATTAGTAAAGAAGCCATGAACAACAACATTGAGGGGCTTGAAAAGATTAATGAGATGGTTGTTGATTATAGATCCTTCCACAGTGACCCAGTGAAAGATCTTGGAGGAGATGATGTGGCTGCTGGAGACAGCAAAACCACTGGACCCAGTTCCAGAACCAAGAATAGAAGCAGCAACAAGGGTACCTCCAGATTCATCATGGAGAAGCTTGAGGAAATCAACAGGATTTCCATCCAAAAGAACAAGGATCTGGTGCTCTCGCTTAACTAAGAGCTTTTTTGCTTTGGCTTGTTTGTCTACATTTTTTTTGTCTTTGTTTTTGTTCGGGGTTGCTCCCCTGTTTTGCTGATGTTTTTTGTCGAATTGGCCATTGGCTAGCTGTTGTAAAACTTTAGGTTTTGGGTCCTTCTAAAACCTATTTATCCTTATCAAAAACATTTCTCCCATAAAATATAATATAAAGAAAACAATATAATTATAATCTAACTATTAACTCTTGTTATTTTGTAACTCTTCATTTCTTTCCATTTTTTCGAACAAAAAAAATTGATTTACTAATTTAACTCAAACCAAGTATTTAGTTTTTGAAAATTTAAATTAATTTTAAAAAAATAAAAGCAAAAGCAAACTTTCATGTGGTTTAATTTTGCTTGAATGCGTTGTAATGGAACAATTAAGTGATTTGATACAATATTTCTATTATGTGTGAAAATTTGTTTTCCCAATGAATGTTGTTGCAAGGTATCTGTTAGGAAGAAAAAAATGGATACTACATGTTTGTCATTCGGTAGGTCAATTCTTCCTATGGATTCGTAACATGGATTTCTTCCGCCTCCTGTGGTTCCTTAATAGTGGTCGCATGCCCGTTCACTGACAGTTCAAGCTTTGGTGTAATGACAATGGTGATTCTAAGAAATGGTATCAGAGCGCCAGGTCATGGGTTCGAATCCCTGGACTTGTCCCTGGAATCCTTAGTAGTCATTGAGGGGGGGGATTGTTGGTTGTCCGGCAGGTCAGCACCTACTGTGGATTTGTTACATGGATTTCTCCTACCTCCCATGGTTCCTTAACTTTGGCCACACGTCCGTTCACTGACAATTCAAACTTTTCGTGTAATGGCAACAACACTACAAACAACGGAAACAACACTTTCCTCTAAGAATCACATAACTTTGAAATTTAATTTAATTTAATTTGCTACAACTTATTTGCCTATAATAGTTGCACTCCAAAATAGTAAGAAAAGAAACTTACCAAAAAAACTTCCTATTCTTTCATTAGTTGGATGATGTTGGTTGCTCATGTTCTTTACATTTTACTAAAGCCGAATTTAGAAACATGTTCTTTACTTTTTATTTTTCTTACTAGTTATGGAATGTCTATGGTCTAATTATGAAATGTCTATGGTCTAATTATGAAGAAGCCCACTTAATTTTAATTGGATATAAAAACCTTTGATATCATTAGTTTTGATATTTTTCTCTATTCTCTTATTAGTTTATTATTGCTTCGATGTAATTTCCTCTACAACCATTTCATGCAAGTTGTGTAGAAATTATTTTTGTTTTCCTCATTTCCACGAATTTTCTAGCTTTTCATTGAGACCAATGAAAACGTGAACTGAAAGTGAATGAAATATTATAAACCAAGTAGTGAACATTCAATTGTTATTCATTTCTAATGAGCGTGTTTGTTTGAGAATTTCAGGTTACAAAGGCATATACTCAAAAATGAAGGTATTGCTCATAAATTTCCTTTCATTTTCCTGTATCTTAAGTTTTTTTTTTTTTTGTTAATTATAGTGTTTGTCCAACTCATGAGTGACATGGAATAGCAAAAAATAGTGTTCAAATTTATTATGGAGGACGACAAAGCAAATAAAAGGGCCATGAAGGCAATTGGAGGATTCAAAGGTGCAACAATTTTTTTATATAACGGATTATCATTTTTTTTATCTGCAGTTAAATAGGAGGATTTATATGAACAATATATTTTTTGTAGGCATTGATTCAATAGAAGCGGACAAGGAACAAAATTAGATAACTGTAAAGGGAGACGTAGATTCAATCGCTGTGACATGCAAACTCAGAAAAATTATGGCCACGGAATTATTGAGCATTGGTCCTATTGACAAGTGTTTTGACACACTCACCAACAGTTAGGTAGTTTATGCAAACACTCACCACCTCTCCTGAAAAGTAATGAGTCTGGAAGAACTCACTACTCTAAGGTCTCTATAGTCGGGTCTCGATGGTGATGGGAAGCTCAATGGTTGATGTGGTTATACCTATAAAGGGGCCTACTGGTTAGAACTAAATCTCGTTGGTTACAGATAACTGTACTTCCTCTCTTTTTGTATTTTTATGGTTTAAGGTTCTCTGCAAAATAAAATGTGAAGCGTAAAGGGAAACAAGAAAATAACAATAAAGACCAATATAATGACAACTTAATGAACTACTAAATTAGTTCCATGCAATCCAAGCAATTATCAAATATTATCCAAGTTAGCATTCAATAATGGACCTCCAACAAACCTGCAAAATCATCAACTTCACAAGTCTATGGAAATAAAAAAAATAATCAACAATATGGCCTATCACAATAGCTCTCATACACCACTGACGTGCGCAATATGATTCATAGAGTGATAGACAAAAAGATTAAACCACATTGCTAACTCAAAATAATAGACATTACCAAATTACACAAAACAATCTGGTAGAATATAAACATAGATCAGGCAATCTACAAGGTGCTTTTCATATTAATCTCCATGAATGTATAACAAAAAATAACTCAAACTTCTTAATCAATCTGCAAAATATTCTAAAATCTCTAACTAGAACACAAATCATCAATTTGGGACCTTACAAATGAATCCAACTTCTCAATTTATGCAAGTTCTTTACCCTACTATCTAGGAAATAACTCTATTCTAATTTAAGAACTAATCCTAGGAGTTGCAATTAACTTGCAAGTTTTTGCCTTGATACTCCACTTAACAACTACAAAATGGGGGTTGCATGAGCACTATGAAGACCCTACTAGGTGAGCCACGTTTTCATAATCATTTGGAATTTCTCTCAAAATTGGAACTCAAGTAGGAGCAGCAGTTTAAAATACAAGAAAAAGATTTGCTATCTTTAGCAATTGTGTGCTTATATTTTATTTCTTGGTAAAAGCTTTAGAATTTTCAATTATACATGCAACTTCTTGGACTGGAGGATTAGCTACATGCTTAATTCTAAATTTATATTTCTTCAAAACCTCATCCGCATGTGCTCCCTGTTCCTCTAACTTCTTCACTATGTCTGCCACCTCCTGACATTGAGTGATCAGATATGTGTATCTGTCCATAAGGGCGACATCAAACTAGGTCACGAATCCTAGGTGTTGTGCCTCATATGCATCCCACTAATTCAAAACTTGTTGTTGGTCCATTATTCCAGTATCAGCTCTTCTGAGGCCAAAAGGTCCTAGCATATTTGTTACAAAATTCTCGTATGACAAAATTTCTCTAAGGAGAGGGTCCCGAATCTTAGTCATATCCTTGATATACTACTGAAACATCTCAATCTTCAACTCCAAAATGTATACATAGGACTATAAGTTTTTATAGCTATCGCCTCCTAAGATGTCTTCTTTTATTGCCATATCTTCTCCTAGCTGCAGTATCCTTTTCAAAACTCAGAACTGTTTATTGAAAGTGTTCGCCTTCCACTCCCATTGTGTGGAGCAGGTTGCCAAAGCTCCACCTACCTGTACCGCCTTACAGTATATTTCTACTGTATTTTGCAAAAACAACCTAATCTTGGCTGCATTTACCTGAGTACAATAATCTATTGTTGTAAGAATAAACTTATGTCCTGCAGATGAGTTAGGGTTAATAACACCTACGAAATCCAGTGCCCATTAAGCAAAAGGTCTTACCTCGAACACTGGCTGGAGAGGCATAGTAGGATTTCTTTCTCTGGAGGCTGTAGTTTGGCACGTATGGCAATGTCGAACATGCTCATGAATATCCTTAAATATGATAGGCCAATAATATCTAGCCTTCAAGATTTGATGTACAGTGGCATCTGCTGACCCATGACCTATACCATATTTCCCGTGAAATTCCTCAATCATATTATGGGCTTCTTGATGATCAAGGCATCGAAGGTAGATACCCTCATAATTTTTCTATAGAGTGTTGAATCCTTGATCATATAATTAGCACTTTTGAACCTTAATGCTTGTCTTTGTGTGGTTGTCAATCCCTCTGGACACCTATTATTCAACAATACAAATACCAGATCCATGTAACAAGGGTCCTGAGTGAATGACTTCAATGTATATGTTGGCACTAGATTTGAGGGATGTTGGTTGCCATGGCTTGAGACAATCCTTGGCCTCGGACCAACTTCATTGGATGCATCTCTAAGTCAAATTATTGCAATATTTCCATCCATTTCCCTCGTTGTTCTCCCAGTTCAGACTGCATGAGTAGTGACTGCACTGCTTAGTCAAGAACAATCGCATAAATTTTACTCCTCAGGATGTAATGTCTAAACTTCTCGATTGCTCTTACTAATGCAAAGGCCTGTTTTTCAAGAGAAGAATATCTAACCTCAACACTTTTCAAAGGAGAGTTCATAAATGCAATAGGCATCTCGTCTCTTGCTCGCCTTTGTGTCAAAACAACTGTTCTTGAGTGTAGCGAAGAAAAAGAATATATGTAAAACAACAGTGTGTAATCAAGGCTATTTAGTACAAGAGCTTCGGCGATAGATTTCTTGATCTAGGGGAAAGCCTCTTTTGCTTCAGTTGTCCATTCGACCTTAGCATCCTTCTTCATCATTTCATTCAATGGCTTAACTATTTTTGCAAACCCAGTAATAAACTTTCTAACAAAATTGATCTTCCCAAAGAAATATATCATCTCCTTTTTACTGTCGGGCATTTGTAACTTCAATAATGCTTCTACCTGATCTGGGTCTATAGAAATCCCATATCTCTGAAATCTCTCCAATACCCTTTTGAGGTGATCTAGGTGGTCTTCTCTGACCTTGGAAAATATCATCAAATCGTCCATATAAATAATAATGCATTTTCCAATCAGTTCTTTGAAAGCCATATCCATCGCTCGTTGGAAGGTTGCCCCAGCATTAATCAACCTAAATGGCATTCTTTTATACGCATATGGTCCCCACTTCATTGTAAATGTTGTCTTCATACGATCTTCATAATTTACCAATACCTAGTTATATCCTGAACAACCATCTAAAAATGACATAATTTGTGAACCATTCACTATTTGTAGTACTTCATCCAAAGAAGGGAGTGGGTAATTATCTTTCTCAGAGGCTTTGTTGAGATTGTGAAAGTCAATGCAAAGTCGTATTTCTCCATTCCTTTTCCGCACTGGTACCAAATTAGCAACCCAAGTATACTGTCATACAAGAAAAATAATCTTAGCGGAAAGTAACTTTTGCACTTCCTTGAAAATCAAGGGTTCTATTAGTGCATTGACTAGACATTGCTTTTGCCGAAACGGCTTTATGTTAGGTTTTAGGGGAATCACATGGGTGATAATCATTGTATCAAATGTCTTTAAATATTCATACCCCCATGCTATTACATTGATGAACTCTTTGAAGATTTGTATTAGTTTTTCTCTTTCATTTTGAGTGCAAATCTTCCCAATATAGACAATTCTGTCTTGTCCTTCTGGACCAATATTATGGGGCTCGTATTTTCCAGCATCTGAATCTATTGTTAATCTCTCTTTTACTCTAGGGTCTGAATCAAAAAGTCTCTCTAGGGTGACCATCCCTTCAGGAATAACGTTAGTTGGTAAATCCCAAAAATCCACATTACCTTTGTTGTTAAGATCATGCGATTTGTCTTCCTCATCAACAATTTGATCTTCAAAAGCCCTTGAATTGGCGAGAAAGGCTAAGATGTGGGCATCATCCTGAAAGACTTGGAAATGTTTGATATTGTCAAGTACAGCAGGTGTAGAGATTAATTCAACCAATAACTTCTTTAAAGGGGATTGGCTTACTGGTTCTAATGTCCTGGCAGCTATGGCCAACACATCAGGTATTCCATTGACTTTACTAGATACCAATTGAATTTCGCAAGCATCAAAATCTTCAATCAGATCCCACACTCTATTTCGATATGCTACTAACCTTTTGTCGTGGCATGCATATTGGCTTTGCACTTGTTTAACCACTAACTCAGAATCTCCTTCTACCTTCAAACACTTTGCCCCTTTCTTATGAGCAAAAAGTAATCCTCTAATGAAGGTTTCGTACTCCGTCATGTTATTAGTACAAGGGAATTGGAGTCAATAAGAAGCCAAAGGGGTTTTCCCTTTTGGGTTGGTTAACTCTACGCCTGCTCCACTGCCTTGCTTGGATCTTGACCCATCAAACTTTAAAAATCATATTTCATCTTTTGGTCTCTTCATATTTTTCACCTTTGGGTCAATGATAAGGTTAGCGTTCAGAGAGGATTGTTGCTTCTCAAGCTTGAGACCTTGTGATAATTGAGGTTGTTCAATTTTGGGTTGGATAAACACTTCAATAGTGTTAAGAATAGCTTGTTCTGGTTGAGGTTGAAGTTTGGATTGTGTTTCTTCCTTCTTAGGCTCCAGAGGAATATCCTCCTCTTCGTTTTTAACAATCTCGACTGCAAGAATCTCCTAGCTGTATTCTTTGGGTAAGGTAGTTTTGTCTACAGGGTCAACTATCTGGGGCTCTAAACATTCACAAGTTAGACCTTGAACTTCCTCCATATTGGTGGTATGATTATCCTCTTCATATGCAACCGGACTCATCAACTTTGTAATCTCATTCTGACATGGGATACATGAGACTTCCGAGTGCTCCTCATGGTGTATCTGACACCACTTCGGAAGAAGCAACTCTTGTATCTTCATAGTGTTTCCCAAGAAACACATTCCTTGTTGTACTATTGTAGCAAACTCTTTGACCCGCCTTCTATATGTAGTCTTGTCAGCTTGAAATAGTTGAAGAGGAGCTAGTGAAGAGAAAGTAAGAATCTCATTGACCCTGTAAACTCTTGGGCTTACCTCAGCAAACGCCATTTCATTGAGAGCACCATAATCCGTGACTAATTTCTTCAATTTAGGCTCACTATCAATTCGGATCCGGTTGCTTACCCCCTTCCATGGGAGCCATAAGTACATAATACAAGTTGAGAAATATCCTCCCAACATCTTGGACCAATCCCTACTGAGGAGAATCCCATATACTTTTGGAATATCCACCACTTGAATGTCAACATAGCGAGATATTCGAGGATTAATGCCAAAATGGATGTATACATCTTTCAATTCTCCAATGATGTTAACCTTTGTTTTGTCTAGTTGCACTACCTTACTATTTGCACGTACTGGTTGAAGTCTGAGTTGCTAGCATATAGAGTAGGGCATTATGTTTCCTGAAGCTCCTGAATCTACCAAATAGTTATGTAAATTCTTCCCACATATCTTCAAACTCAGTAAAAATGGTGGATTTTCTATTGCATCATTACTGATGTTAGCGCTGACTTCATTAAAGTCTGCCATCTTAACCTCATTGCTCTATGATTCTAATATTTCCAACTTTCTAAGGAGAGCCCTCTTCTATTTAGGGAAATATCTCAATACTTCCATTAAGGACATAGTGGTGGCAATCCTTTCCATCTCCTTAGTAACATCAAATGATCCTTTCAGAACATAATCTTGCCCCTAAGCTTGTCTAGGGCGTGTTCCTTGGAAAGCTTGAGGAGGATGAGGGTTTTTGCTTGCATTAGCATCAGTAGGTACAATCCCACCCATCGAGGGAGGTGGCTCTGTTAATGGAGCCTTGCCTTGACTCCTAAGATTGTAATTGTTCCTGGTTTGAAAGGCCTGAGCATTGTATACACATGGTTCACCTTCAGCTTCAGCCTGAAATTCTTTACACAGGAAAGTATTGACTAGCATGGCAATATTAACTTTATCAAGTTCATTATTGGAACAATCTTTGGGTTGAGAGTCAGCTTGAGCAATTCTTATGATTTTCTTGAACTAAGCACAATTAACATCAGAATGGGCAGTTGTGTCATGCAACATGCACCGATTAGTTAGCAAATTCATATTAGCAAGGTTAACACTTTGTGTGTGGTTTGGGTTATCTCGTGCGTCCGGGTGATCATGGTTCACCCCACCATTATTCGGACCCATATTCCACTACCTATTATAAGGTTTGTTATTGTACCTTTGATTTTGGTTTTGGGTATTGTAGTTTTGCTAATTATTACATGGTTGGGATTGATTATACCCTCCTAGAGGATTCATCTTTAGCTGGCTCAAGTCTAAAGTAACCTGTGAGATCATTTTCTTTAAGGCTTCTACTTCAGCGGATATATGGGATCCTTGATTCTCAGGTGCCATAGTTGGAGGTTGGTTCGTTGGATTAATGTTGTCAAATTATTGATTTCCAACTTGCGCTTGACCAGCATATTGTGTTTGAGTCAGGGTGGTATTGGTACCATTTTGCCAAGTTGACGCTTGAGCGGCAAAATGTTGATTCGCCTGAGGTTGGGGTGCATAGATTGGTACAGGGTTCATCATTGGGGCACCTATAGGTAGAGACAAGGGTACACCTAGGAGTTGATTGTAGTTTCCTTGATTCACCCTTGTAGGTGAATTATATCCGATCCCTCCTGGGGTTTGATTCAGCTCATGATTCATGATAATTTCTAATGTGAAGACTTTCGCCAAGGTGTCCCTTTGAGCTTGAGGAACACTCTTCTTAATAAAAATAGTAGTCCAAGGGTCAATAGCTCTTAGATATGAGTCGATGGCTACATTAGGTGCTACCTAGTAAGGGGCTTGTAGCCTCTTGAATGCCCTTTGGAAGCTAGTATTAAAAGTCATTAATGGCTCATTTGGCAATTTCTTAAGAGAAGCGAACTGATGGTATAGTGTCCCGGGGTCTACGTACACTCGGAATTGATCAATGAAGGCCTTCTCCAAGAGGTCCCAACCTGTGATGGAGTTAGCTGGTAAGGTTAAGTACCAATTATATTCATTCTCCCCAAGTGAATATGGGAAGAGTCTAGATACTACATCTTGGTGTTCAATATGATTACGAACAACCGCATCTTTGAATGCTTCAATATGTTCATCAGTCGTTCGTCCCCCTAAATGGTAAAATTTTCTGCAAAACTTATCCAAGTTTCTAGGTAGGTCATGTATACCTCCTGGTATGGTTCCTAATGGTGTGGTGCCTTGGTTGAAGTAGGCCATCGAAGGTAGTGACGGTGGATGTTGAGTCACAAAAGGTGTAGCGATAGGCTGAGGACTAGGGATCAGTTGATCTCCTATGTTGGGTATGGATGACTGTATTGGTGAGGATGTTGAGGGTTGTTTCTTAGATTTGTTCTTCTTCCTCCTAATGTTAGGCCCTAATTCAACTAAGTTGGATGGTGAAGAACCACTCCCAAGGACTCGGTGGAATCTCTTGGGAGAGAAAGATGATATACGATCCAGCTTAGTACCTCAATTTTTTGGTTGAGGATGTGGTTGTGGATTTTCTCATGGGTTCACCTCAGGATTGAGTTGTCTTTTTGCCTTTGCTTCTATACATATAACCTTTTGTCTCTCGTTGTCTAAGATTTGTCATGTTTGTAACCAATCATTGTAAATCCTTGTATTGTCCAAAGCAAAGTCCTATAGTTGGGTAAGATTGTCGTCTTACTCGTTGTTGAGGTTAGGTTGGGTAAAGGGCATCAATCCATCTACTGGAAGTACCATATGCAGTTTACCAATTAGGGTATTAGTCTTGGCCCTCCTTCTAGTGCCAGTTTTTGTTGACGAGTGTTTTCACACACTCACCAACAGTCAGGTAGTTTATGCAAACACTCACCACCTCTCCTGAAAAGTAACGAGTCTGGAAGAACTCACTACTCCAAGGTCTCTATAGTCAGGTCTCAATGGTGATGGGCAGCTCAATGGTTGATGTGGTTATACCTGTAAAGGGGCCTGTTGGTTAGAACTAAATCTTGCTGGTTATGGATAACTGTACTTCCTCTCTTTTTGTATTTTTATGGTTTAAGGTTCTCTAGGAAATAAAATGCAAAGCATAAATGGAAACAATAAAATAACAATAAAGACCAATGTAATGAAAAATTAATGAACTACTCAATTGGTTCCATGCAATCCAAGCAATTATCAAATATTATCCAAGTTAGCATTCAACAACGGACCTCCAGCAAACCTGCAAAATCATCAATTTCACAAGTCTATGGAAATAAAAAAAATCATCAACAATATGGCCTATCACAATAGTTCTCATACACCACTGACATGCGCAATATGATTCATAGAGTGATAGATAAAAAGATTAAACCACGTTGCTAACTCAAAATAATAGACATTACCAGATTGCATAGAACAATTTGGTAGAATATAAATGTAGATCAGGCAATCTACAAGCTGCTTTTCATATTAATCTCCATGAATGTATAACAAAAAATAACTCAAACTTCTTAATCAATCTGAAAAATATTCTAAAATCTCTAAGTAGGCCACAAATCATCAATTTGGGACCCTTACAAATGAATCCAACTTCTCAATTTATAGAAGTTCTTTACCCTACTATCTAGGAAATAACTCTATTATAATTTAAGCACCGATCCTAGGAGTCGCAGTTACTTGCAAGTTTCTACCTTGATACTCCACTTAACAACTACAAAATGGGGGTTGCATGAGCACTATAAAGACCCTGCTAGGTGAGCCATGTTTTTGTAATCATGCAAAATTTCTCTCAAAATTGGAACTCGAGTAGGAGCAGTAGTTTAAAATACAAGAAAAAGCTTTGCTATCTTTAGCAATTGTTTGCTTATCTTTTAATTCTTGGTAAAAGCTTTATAATTTTCAATTATACATGCAACTGCTTGGACTGGAGGATTAGCTACATGCTTAATTCTAAATTTATATTTCTTCAAAACCTCATCCGCATGTGCTCCCTATTCCTCTAACTCCTTCACCATGTCTGCCACCTCCTGATATTGAGTGATCAGATATGTGTATCTGTCCATAAGGGCGACATAAAACTAGGTCACAGATCCTAGGTGTTGTGCCTCATATGCATCCTACTGATTCAAAACTTGCTGCTGGTCCATTATTCCTGTATCAGCTATTTTGAGGCCAAAAGGTCCTAGCATATTTGTTACAAAATTCTCGTATGACAAAATTTCTCTAAGGAGAGGGTCCCAAATCTCAGTCATATCCTTGATATATTGCTAAAACATCTCAATCTTCAACTCCAAAATGTATACATAGGAATGTAAGTTTTTATAGCTATCACCTCCTAAGAGGTCTTCTTTTATTACCATCTCTTCTCCTAGCTACAGTATCCTTTTCAAAACTCAGAACTATTTATTGAAAGTGTTCACCTTCTGCTCCCATTGTGTGGAGCAGGTTGCCAAAGCTCCACCTGCCTGTACCGCCTTACGGTATATTTCTACTGTATTTTGCAAGAACAACCTAATCTTGGCCACATTTATCTGAGTCCAAGATTTGGCGGCAGTAGCTACTTGTCTCACCTCTACTAGTGCCTTTACTTCTCCCTCTGGCAGTGATGCGGTTGAGGGTAGGTCATCAGCTCTACAAGAGTGTAGAGATTTACTCATTTCAATCAAGAGTTGTTTATATTGCCCAAGTTGCACCTTAAGCTCCATATTTGAGGTGTGCTCATTTTCAACATGCCCTCTGACAACACTTGTGCCTAGCTCCAAAGTATCTGGCTCTCCCCACTTGGTTTGCTTACCCAGATTTACTTGGGATATTTGATACTTAGGAGAAACCTATCCTTCAACTTCATGTGGAACTACCACATCTGCAACTACCTCACCGAAATCTATTTTTGACAAATGATGGATGGTTTTTAGCCTTTTAACCTTTGGTGGTTCCTCAGTGATTACTTGTTATAGAGTGACCTCTGGGAGTTCTACTTTTCTCTTTTTCTTCTTGAAGGTAAACTCCAGCCATTGTGGTATATCTCCATCTTTATCATCCTGATGTGATACTATATCTATAGTTATGACATGAACCTCTACTTACTCCTCTGCTTCATCTCTTCCTTCTTCTCTTGTTTGCCCCAGATCTTGGGGTGAGGAAATCTGGCTGGCTAGGTTAGCTTGGAGAGTTTGTTGTTTGTGCAACTCTCCTAGTTTTCCACTGACCTCCTCGTTGAATTCCATTTCTTCATCACTTGGCTCTGTTTCTCCTTGCCCGCCTTCTATATCCTTAAGAAGGTCCTCTTGATCTTGAGGAGTTAGGATCAACCTTTCATTCAATATGACGTCTGCCTCAACCCCTTTGCCTTCTAGCAGCTGTTGTTGCTCAAGATCCACTTCTTCCTGATTGGAGTCAGACTCGATGTTTCTAACTTTCACCCCTTCAATGGTAGATATGAAGCCTTGCACTCTGTGTTGCCCTGCAGATATATTGACTGATGGTGGTGTAGGAGCAGTGCTGCTTGGAGCATTTGTGTCATCTATTGAAGGTGGCTGAGCGGGTATCTCCCTAGTAGCTTCTACATTCTCTTCTTGTTCTTGGGTACCCTCTCCTTCGGTGCTCCCTATAGCCGTCCTTGGTGGAAGTACTTTGGCCAATGTTACCGCTCCTAATCCGTCGATCACTCCTAGGTCTGTAGCCTATTTCAACAATTCAGACACCCTCATCTTCTCTTGGATTTTCTTCAACAAGTCCTCGGTGAATTCTTGAGGCTTGTCTTCTTCACCTAGGTCGGTGGACGTATTTTTCCTTGAGGTTGACCTTGTCTTTCAAGCATACTCCTTATGGCCCCTTGACTGAGGTACCCCTGAGGTGGATTCCTTTTATTTTGTCTTCAAGACGCTGGGCCTTACCCTCTGGCTTAACCATTGTTTAGTCTTGTTGATGACTGCCTGGGAGACCTTCTCCATATTTGTATCTTCACTTACAAACCATTTTACTGGGGATAGGGGCCTCTTATCTATCCTTGATTCTCTATAAATTGGATCAAGTAACTCTCCATCATCCCTCAAGTCTTTAGGGAGGTTAGTTTCAATCCGGAAATCTCTTACCTGTGGCATGGATAATCTTTTATAGTTCTTCTCCCTTACCTCAAGACTATCTTGCAGGTTGCCCCAAAAGTCTTCCAAGCTGGGCCTTTGCCCCTCATATGCCTTAGGCATAGCTTGTTTGAGTTTCCCATAGGGATCATAAAATTCCCTAGCATGATCATATTCTTTTAAGTTTAAATCCTGAAGCTCTTGTTCCGCTAACTTTGCCACTTGTATCTTAGAATAGGCAAAGTATCCAATAGACACCAAGAAATCAATACCTATTTTATGTTTTGATGATAGCAGTGACTGGAGGCCTACAAGCTGCCTTACATATTCCAGCAGAATTACCCTATTGTTATAGTAATGAGGTAGCAGCATTGGGTTCCCTGTGAATCCACTAACCTTGATGTAAGTGGAGTGTGGGTTTTGGATGAACCAACATGCCCACTCTCGGTTGATAGACATAGCCTCCAGGCTAATCTGATATCCTACATCCCCTGTTAATTTGATGATTATTGGGAAAATGAAGGCATCATTAACTCTCTTGAAGTGCGCTTTAGCATTGGTCAGAGTGAGTTGGGAATAATACTCCCATATCTTCTTATGTCCTTCTTTCTCTCCCAATTGACCTTCCACCTATAGGCCTGGGAATTTTCCAGCTCTGGCAGCTACCCAGATGACATATGATGTGAAGAAGAACTTTTGGGTATCCTGCACCTCTTTCATCTGCTTACAGATATTATCAGAGAGGAACTATGGCCAATCAAAGTATTGTTTCCCTATTATCATAGTGCTCATGAACTGGAACATCCAGGGATGGAAATGCTTGCAGTTCGGCTTGCCAAAGGCCCTGCTGAGCATAATGATTAGGTCCTTTTGAGGTTCTTTGAAATCCGCCCTTGGGATCTCTGTTGCCTTGAGCCCTATCTTTCTGTCTTCTTCTAGCCAGTTGGCATTCATGTGCCTCTTACTGGCTGATACTTTGTCATTCCATGCCTTTAAAGCCTCTTCTTTGGTTAGCAAAAATACTTCTTCCCTGGTGCGGATACCAAAGATGAATCCAAGCATATCTGGGGACAAGTCTATAACCATTTTTCCTTGTGCATCCATGCACTTTCTAGTCTCTAGATTGTAAAATGGAGCAATGGCCATTATTAATTTTGGTCTGTAATGACTGTGGGAACACAATAGCTTCCACTAGGCTGGATCTCTTGATTCTTTGATGGAGGGCCTCCAGACTAGGTTTATCTAATTGAGCCCTGATATCTTCAATTTCTATGTGGCCGATTTCAGTATCTGTAACCCATCTAATTTTATCCTCAAGCTTTGAAACATGGACCTATCATTGATAATGGTATTTCATGGTGGCTGGGAGTCTATCAATTTCTTTACCTCTTTTCCTGGACGATGAGTCCATCTAACTAATCGAACCTGCAAGCAAAACACAAATCTTCAGTCTCCAAAATTAGGCATAAACTTTAATTTGCTTCGAGACTTCGGGGTCCCGGGCTTGGCACAAAGGGAGAAGGCTCGGAACTCTAGGGTTCTGAGGTTAGGAATGGGGTGATCTAGAACTCCAGGGCTCTGGGGTTCCGAGGTGATGGAAATGAAACCGCCTAGAACTCTAGGGAACCAGGGTTACGGGATGGTGGAAATGAAACTGCCCAGAACTCCGGGGATCCGGGATGGTGGAAATGAAACGACACCCCAATACTCTAGGGATCTGGGGTTTCGGGGTGGTGGAAATGAAAAGACCCCGAACTCCAAGGCTCTAGGGTTCCGGGGTAGGTCATGCCAACCACCCAGAACTCCAGGGTTCTGGGGTTATGAAATGGAAGCCGCCCAGAACTCTGGGGCTTCGGGATTTCGGACTCAAAAACTAGGGCACACAATGAAAAACAAAGGGACGCAAAAAAAATGAAAGAAAAACAAACAAAAAAAGAAAGGAAAGGAAATCTAACCTAGAAATCACAACAAGGGCGAGAAAATTCACCAACCTGGTGAATCGAAATGCCTGAAAACGCCAAAGAAAGCTCGGAGGTCCAGAAGTTCACGACTTGGAGCTAGGGAGGAGGAGCTTTGAATGCACAAAATGAATTTTAAAAGTCCATCATGTCTATTTATATCTCCCTGACCCCATCCATATGAAGGTGTTAATCACAACCTCGAGATTCTGGGGTCCCGGGTTTCCGAGCTTGACAAAAGAAAAAGAACACCCCACCCCGGAACTCCGGGGATCCGGGGTTTCGAAGCAGGCAAGCAAGGATGACCTCGGGGCTCTGGGGCTCTAGAGTTCCAAGGTAAAAAGACAAAAGGACCTCGAGATTCCGGGGCTCTGGAGTTCCGAGGTAAATAAACCAAAAGGACCTCGGGACTCCGAAGTTCCGAGGTCAAAAACAAAAAAGACCTCAGGACTTTGGGGCTTCGGAGTTCTGAGGTAAAAAAACCAAAAGGACCTCAAGACTCTGAGACTCTAGAGTTCCAAGGTCAAAACCAAAAAACACCTGGGGACTCTGGGGTTCTGGAGTTCCGAGGTAAAAACTAAAAGCACCCAAAAAAAGAAAAAGGGGGGCCACATTTCGACTCAAGGAGACTAATGGGGAAAATATATGCAAGACATAACAGGTCTTGCTGAAGAAGAGATAGAAGAAGCTGTAGACGAGTAGCCAAAAGAAGAGGGAGAAGACGATCGAGCTATCAGAAGAAGAGAAAGATGAAGAAAGAGGCCAAAAGAAGAGAACTAGTTAATGCATTTAAATTGATAGTTATAGTGAACTACTTAATTAGAATAGTGAATATATGATGCAACATGAATATGTAATTTGCAGGGGCTATATGTGTAATTTAAATCATTAGTTTTTAAAAGGTTTAATGTATTTAATTACATAAGTTTTTGTTTAATTTCATCTATGTTGGTGAATAATGAGTTTTTGCAGGATTGAATGAATCAAGGTGTTCATTAATGAATAGTGTTACAATATATGTTAACGAGGTTTTTATAATCTTTTATGATGAGGTTTAATATGTAGGATCTATAGATCGGGTCAGTAGTGGTTTGTTTTGATTGATTGATCCATCATATTTTGTATACTCGAATATTAATTATCATCATGCTAGCTCATTATATCAGATCATCTCAGTCAAGAAAAACCAATATGACTTGTTATTCATTTTGTGACTTTAAATTATGTTCTTGGTGCTCATTAGATTAATTTTTATTTTACTAGATGTTAAGAATACACATGTAAAATGAGTTTTTAGTTTCTATTGTATCTAAATATAATCTTTGAGAGAATTTTGAAAAGGGCTATTCTTACTAATGGCTTTATTTCGTATGGTTTGAAGGTAATTTTAAATAATGTTAGAAAATTTAACAATTTTCTTTTGGGATTCTGAGAAGGGAAAAAATAATTGTCTACCAATCTTTTATAGGTGTAGATTTTTTATGTTTTGGGTTGTCCAAGAAATTTAATCTCTTATTGGGTGATGAATTTTATTTGGATTACTTCTTCCTTTTGGGTGCCGAACCAATTATAATAATCATTCTTATGGATGCCATTATTATACCATGAAACCATTATGGTTACCACAAATAGGGGAAAAGCTTCTCTATTGTGTGTCATGTAACACAAGAGTAAATTGGGAGTCAATAATCATGATCATCCAAAAAAATTGTCTTGATGGTTGTTGTACTTCTCTTATGTGATATCACATATTAATAATCAGACTTAAAAGAATTTCATGTTTTAATAATTGTTTTTTAGTTTCTTTATTATAATTCATAGAATTTTCTTGTGTCAAAACTAGTTTATTTTAGATTATTTTTCAATTTATTTGAGTTATGCACTAATTGTAAGGTCATAATTTTGTTATATTAGTCCTAGGAATGCTCATAATGGAAGTTGTAACAAGTTTAAATTCTTATATTTTTTCACACATATGTTTAAAGAAGTCATTTTATGACAATTAGGGAAATGTGCAAAATATTAGGGAAGGATAACTACTAGAGTTCATTAATCCTAGGGCCTTGGATAGTATCAAATGTACATGGACCATTGAACAATATTCTAGATAACTTTTCCTAAATATATATATAATGTTCTCTATAAGAACATGGAAATTCATTTTGAAATAGGGTAGAGAGGGAGAGAGATCAAGAAATAAACAATATTTTAGGGCTATTTGGTTTGTTGCAATCTATCATACATGAAATTTTTGTAAACATTACCATTAGGATATATATTAAAAATATTGTGCCATCTAGAATTCATGTTATTGAATACTTGTATAGTATTTTTATTTTTTTATTTTTTGGGTAAACCACAAAGTGCATACTAAATTATATTAATAAAGAAAGAAAATGATTACAAAAAATTATCATGATATTATAAAAAGAAGGGCACAATGAGAAAAGCTCTAGCCATGCATGCTATTGAGAGACTAGCAACTAAGGATAAAAAATTTAAGAGCCAAGTTAGCAGAAAGACAAACTCAAAGATGATGAGCATGTATCCAAATAACACTAGAAAAGAGCACAACCTCATTTTCAAATTCAAGTAGTGAGACAACAAAGAATACAAAAATAGAATCTGAAGTAGAGGAACATAGGGGCATCATCAAGGTGCAAATAGGGGAGAAAACTAAAAAAATCCCCAAAGGGAAAAACACATGAACATATCGACCCTTGAGGAGGTGACATTAATTTGGGATATTATCTCCTTCTTCTTCTTTAGCACCTGGGTCCTGTTGGGGCTACCAATTGTTGACGCAAAGACTATCCATTCTCCTCTTCTGAGTTTCTCCAGTATGAGCACTGATAGGTGATCCTTTCAAGCCTCTATGTGGGCAATCCTTTTCATGAGCATCTTTATGGACTTGGCAACCCTCAAGTGTAAGGCCAATGTCCCTTAGAGACTAAGAATAACCCAACTTAGAGCCCACAAGGAAATCCTTAGGCTCCATACGAGGATAGTTCCAAGAGTGAATGATAACCCGTTGAGACATGGACTAGCTAGGACTCGAACCTAGGACCTTCCATACGATGTTGGAGTGCTTTACCACTGAGCTACTGGCCCCTCTTGGACTAGTCCATCATCAATCCAGGTGTGGCTTATTTCCAACACCAACACCCCCCCTTTAGCCACACCTCTCATGCGCTTGGGGCTCCTAGCCTGAACCTGACTCTGATACTATGTTGAGACATGGACCAGCTAGGACTCAAACCTAGGATCTTATGTACGTTGTTGGAGTGCTCTACCACTAAGCTACTAGCCCCTCTTGGACCAGTCCATCATCAGTCTAGGCGTGGCTTATTTCCAACACCAACACCTCCCCTTAAGCCACACCTCTGGTGTGCTTGGGGCTCCTATCCTGGACCTGGCTCTGATACCACGTTGAGACATGGACCAGCTAGGAAACGAACCTAGGACCTTCCATACGCCACTGGAGTGCTCTACCTCTGAGCTACTAGCCCCTCTTGGACCAGTCCATTATCGATCCAGGTGTGACTTATTTCCAACACCAACATAACCAGCATGGGGGAAGAGGGTAATGATGAAGAAGGTGTTGAAGGGTATAAAACAATTTTGAAAATAAAGAGGCCTAAGAGGAAGGGAAAATTTCTAAGAAACTATTTAATTCCCCCTCAAAAAACTTTGAATTATTGGCCCCAAGCTATTTTTCATCGCACTATACAACTTTGCATACTAGGGTTTTTTCTTTAGGAATTTCCTAGGAAAACTTCCCCCACCCAGCCCTTGCTGCTAAAAAGATTATATTTTTTAATTTCCCTCTCGAGGTTGTCGAGAGGGACAAAATCTTACTTGATAAACAGATAAGCCGACAATAGCAACGAACCATAATTTTCAAGAACATCAAATGCATTCGATAGAAAAATTGATACCGCATGAGGCATAGATGTTGTGGGGGGCCTTGGGATAGATGATCTCTTCTCCAACCACCATGATAATGGCACTAAGGATCTTGTTGTTGTCCCATGTGAAAATCCGCTTCATGTGGTCTTGCGTGAAGGCACCCAAAGTCGGAAATTCCCAACCCACAAATGGAACCATTATCCTTTGGTTCAATGACTTGTATTCCATACGAACTAAAGATGGAGGTCAAATTATAACACAAGATGACTAAAGTTGTAGTGACAGCCAAGAGTTGCAGAGAGAATAAACGAGAAAAAACCTGCCATAGAGAATGAGGCAAGCAATAGGCATAAGGGAAAATAAAAATACAGCCACCACATTTCACACGCGAGAGTCTCGATATGTGAGGACAACAGGAAAAATAAATTCACACAAGGGGAGGTAGTCTTCACATTAACAGATAATTAATGACATGATATGAAAATCACCCCCATGTACCCATGACAATATAGAAATACTTCTAAGATGTCCTTTACAACACTCCTCAATAGCGTGAGAGTATACCATGTGGTCAGGGAGAATGCCAAATTTAATGAATCCTTTCTAAACGTACACATACCCAAAAAGGGCACTGTTGGGAGAAGGATTTGATAATATAACCAGCTGGAGATATCAATGGTAATACACATGTTCCCAAATAGAGATTAAATGGAACAAAAGCCAAAAGTTAGGCAACACCCAATGGGGGCAATCCATAATTTTAAAATTTAAAATTTAAAATTGCAAACACTGATAGAGACATAACATGTATTTATAGGATATTTAATTTGAAATGGATTATGATCCATCCTCCCTAAATAATGGTCCTGAATAGACATTGGATAATATCGCCTTTGCATTCAAATGGACACATTCCTGGTTAAGAGAACAACCATGATTCACAAGATCATTTGTTGGTTTATTTGCCTCTCTAAAGCAATGCAAGATGGAGTAAGCTGGGATTTTTTGAATGAGGATTGAAGCTTCCTGAAGGACATGTTGCACATTCTAGCTTGGTGTTTCAAATTTCTTAAGGGTCGAGATGATATTAAGAGCATATCCCTCAATTATTGCATTATCAATCTCAAGCTCACACACAACATGGAGACCATGAACTAGAGAAATTGCCTCCACCACATTGTTGGTGGTATTAGAAATCCTTGTGGCCTCTGCAACTAAAACTTACCCAAACGAATTATTTATAATGAAACCAACTCCCAAGATACCAGGATTACGTTTGACTGACCCATCAAAATTTAATTTCCAGGAGGGATAGTCTAGAGGTTTTCACTTCGAATTTCTAATTTGGAAAATCCTCTAGGACTTCTGAAGCTTGCAGCCTTTTTGAATTCCTTAGGACCACATCATCTCATAATGTGAAGAGAGATTACAAATTTTGGACTTGGAGGTGTGGGCATTAACAAAATTTGAGATAGTATTCTCAATATATGCAATAATGTGGGAGACCTCATCCCTTTGTTTTCTTAAAATCCTTTTTTTTTTCTCTCCCATCATATATTCAAGATTAAAATTGTGCAACCTCCCATAATGAAGAAAAAAAAGGAATCCTTAAATAATCTTGCTTAGGCATCAAAAACCTAAAGGAGGGTGGAGTGAAGCGGTCCTTCCCAATTGAGCTCATACGAAGCCAAGACCAATATTGAAATGCAAACAAACAATTCAAGATGAGGTGATCTGTTGAATCCCTTTCCAAGTTGCATAAAACATAGTCAAATGGAGCAAATATTCCAAGGTGGGAGAGGCTAGAACTAGTAAGGATCCTATCCTTAAGAGCAAGCTAAGAAAATCCTCCATCCTTTGAGAGACCTACATCTGTCCAACAAAAGGAGAATCCACTCCTATTAAGGGTTGACTGGGACTGCTTACAAAGAATATTATATCCTTCCTTCACTATATATGAACTCATTTTCTCCTTTGTCCAAATAAGATTGTCCTGTTGATTTGAACCATGAATGTAGTGATGAGAGAGAACATCAACAACAAAGACTTGTAAGAACTATGAGAATCGAAGTGAGATAAATCTCTCAATTTAAAGGGAGAGACTCCATCAAAATAGGAAATGAACATATAATTTACAACTATTGAGCCCCAATTATCTTTATGGATTTTCTTAATATTAGGAACAATAATAATTGAGTCTAGAGGGGAAGACCATTCCAGGAATCTTCCCAAAAAAATCCTTCTTTCCATCACTAATGATCCAAGACAACTAAGGAAGAAAAATATTTCTACATATCACAAGGAACCTCCACATTTGTGGGCCCTAGGGAAGTTTAAAAGTAGTAAAGATCCTTTCTAGAGAAGGGAAATCAAGATACTTTGCCAAAATAATAGAGACCCATTTATAATTACAGTTTGAAAAGATCTTCCATACCAACTTGGCTCCTAAATCCATGTTTCTATAGAGAAGATTATGAATACCAGCTCCACCATTCTTATTTATGGATGCAATATTTTTCCCAAGCTATAAGGTGGGTCTTTTCTATTTTTTCCCTCAATCCTTTCAAAAGAAAATATTTGAGATTGAACTCAATTGATGCTAGGACACCCTTAGGGATTGATAAAATAGACATAAGGTAGATGAGAATAGAAGCTAGCATTGATTTGATCATAAGAATATGACCTGCAAGTGAGAGCCAAGTATTCTTCCAGGAAGAGATTTTGGAGAAAATTGAAGTAATTGAGCCCCAATAGCTACTTTTGTTTCTACCTAAAAATATAGGAATCCCTATATATTTGCAAGGGAGGGAGTCCAATTTGAACCCAAGGAAGTTGGACAATTTCAAGGAAAGGAAAGGGGAGTAGTTCAGACATAATATCTTTAATTTGGAAGCG
Organism: Cryptomeria japonica; assembly: GCF_030272615.1. Classification (NCBI taxonomy): domain Eukaryota; kingdom Viridiplantae; phylum Streptophyta; class Pinopsida; order Cupressales; family Cupressaceae; genus Cryptomeria; species Cryptomeria japonica. The sequence continues at coordinate 172,264,439 of NC_081406.1, read as the reverse complement.
TTTACACTCTAACCCAAAGCAACACAATATACTTCAATGGATTTCTTTATAGTCTTTTCCTCTCACAAGGATGCGTCACTAAAGAGCAAGGTGTCATCCACAAAGAGTATATGAGTAACAAGAATTTTCATGTTGTGCAATTTTATTGCTTGGCATAGACCTTTATTAGGGAGGGATGAAATGGATCAACTTAATGCTTCAACCATAATGATAAAAAAGAAGGGAGACAGGGGATCTCCCTAGAAAGAGAAGAGGGGAAAAAGATGCAAGGAATAACATTCACAGGTATAGAGAATTTGGTCTAGTGGAGATACAAGAAATGATCAATTTCGCCCAAAGTTTGGAAAGCCAAATTTCAATAAGGCTTGAACCAAAAATTCCAATCTTACTCTATCATATGCCTTCATCATGTTGTTATATAGAGCCTAATCAAACTTAGACGTTATATTTTCCCCTTTTATCATTGCAATTTCCCCCCAAATTATTTAATGGGGGTTTGGGGGCAGTGCCCCCAAGATGGGGTCTAGAGAATTTTGTAACCAACATAAATCTTGATCAAAGGCTAAGGGTTAGGGTCTTTTGTAGTGAATTTTGTAGCATTTGTAGCGGTATTGAGTTGTAAGGGAATTGTTGTTTGTAATCAGTTTGATTTACTGGATAATAATATTGGTGGAGCATTGTAAATTGTACACCCTTAATTGGGTGGTAAATTCCACACTTAGGTTAGCACTCACATTAGTGTGTTTGCATCTTGCATTTCAATTTATCTTTAAGCATTTAATTCATTAATTTAACTAAACCTAATGTCTTCTTTTATCACTCTATACATCATAAAATTGGCCCCTTTACCCAAAGTGTGCCCCTTTTTATTTTATTATTTTAATTAATTAATTCATCAAAAGCCCTAATTATGTCCTATTTCGACATTCAAGGTCTGATTTTGCATATCTTAATACCTTGAATCATTGCATCCTTCTGGAATTGACTTTAGAATCATGATATCTTGCTTTCTCAAAAATTTGGGAAAAGTTTGGTCGGACCAAGAGGCGGCCACTTGGTCCCGAATTTTTCTCCCAAAATTTTGGGAGCATATTTTGGCGGTATTTTAATGTTTAAATTCAGATAATTGTGAAATTATATTGATTCTACATCGGCCTATTATCAAAAACAAAGTTAGGGTTTCATACATATAGCTTTTCTTTTCCTCATTTGAAGGATCCATCTACAAGCAATTGAAGGAGCCTTTTATGAAGTGAAAGTATAGGTTATATGGAGTCGACAATCAATAAATCAAACATTTATCAAGTCTTAATCAACCGTTGTCATCGTCAATTGAAGCTTTAGGGATATTGAAGAATAATAGGATATCACTGACTGTTGATTGGCTTGTACCTCTCACTTGGGGTTTGATATGGTTTCATGTTATTTTCATGTCTCTATGTGAGTTTCATAACAATGATTTTCATATCCACATTCATGCCTCAGATCCATTATTGCATTTGTGATTTGAAGCATTTACATTTACATTTACATTTACAATCATTTAGGTTTTATTCTCCAACTGTAGGGTAGAACTCTATATTTATTTCCTTATTCATTTAGGATCTTTCATACACACAAGGTTCTAGTGCAAACACTTTTTCAATACATTATTGGCAATTTGTGGAGGTGGAAATCACCAAAACAAGGGGTTTGACTAAGGCAAAACCCTATATAGCCACAACACAATTTCTCTTCTTTTGGTATGTAATTTGTAGATTCAGGGCTAGAAAGGACAAAGGAGACCAAGACAAGGTGAATTTCCTTTTGAAAATATTCTTAAGACACCTCAGGACCATGGCGCTACAGAGGGACCATGACACCCACTAAGGACCATGACATTGCATCTTGGTCCCAACATTTTTTCCTGAAATTTCTATACTCTAAACCTCTTTTACTTTTCAAAATATTTGTTTGTGGCTCTTTTTGGTTTCTGTAACACTTTGTTTTCATCATTTCATTTCAATACATTTAGTATTCATAATTTCCAAAACTAATTCAAGTTACACAATTTCAACTCAAACAAAAGGAGAAATAGGACCTCAATCAACATTCAACCCTCTTTCTAATAGAATTGAGGTTGTATCTATTTAAATTTCATCCTCATTTTAATGTATTGGCTAATTTTGTGAATTGGTGGTCTTAACCTACTTGGTGTAACCCTAGTTCCAAATTACATGATTACATTTTGGTGAACCCGACTCCTTACACCTTTAATTTTGATTTATGTTCTCAAATCTGAGTGTTTATGCAATTTAAACTTCAAGTTTTCATTTACAAATTTGATTTCCTTGCAAAATTTTAAAAATTTAGAGGCTAATTTCACTAAAACCCCAATTTTTAAATTCAAACTTGAACTTGTGAATTGCCTAATTTGGGTTAATTATTTCAGATTTGATTGGTGAAAGCATCATAAAAATTGAACATTGTTTTCAATTTTGCATTTGTTAACATTTGAAAATGGAAAAATGTTGTCATAATGCATTCATTTCATAGATGTGGCAATGGGTTAACCTCCTTTGTTTCAATTGACCCCTCTCCTAAAGATCCTCTTATCCATGAGGACATTTTAGTGCAAAAAAGAGTTGTTAACAATTCCTTCAAAACTCTCCCATATTCTAAGGATAAAGATTTGAATAATGATGTTAATATTTCTCCTAAAATGTGCCTCTCCCATGAAACTATCTTAGAAGAAGAGGATGATATCATAAACACCTTTCTTAATGTTACCTTACCTTCCATACATGATATTTCTCTTAGACAAAAATATTGATGGATATTGATTTATTTTCTACCAAATTTAGTCTTACCAATGGGGGCATATTAGTGCAACAAGAGGTTATGAACACTTCTTTTAAATATCTCCTTCCTAAGTATGAATCTTTCAAGAATGAGGCTCATTTTCCTCCTAAAAAGTACTTTCCCCATGAGTATTACTTTTTGCAAGAAGATGGTATTGTCACTACTTTTTAGTGATATAATTTCTACTAGAGATGAAGCATTAATGAGTTATATTTTTCCCTTTCCTAAATCTTATCTTAACCATAAAGATACTTTGGAAAAAGAATATGAAATTATAAGTAATTTCCTTAGTTCTCTCTCTCCTAAATATCCTCTTAAAGACATTTTGAGGTAAGAGGATGATTGAAACAACACATGTATTAATGCTCTCTCTTCTAAGGATGAAGCATTAATAAATAGTGTCTTTCCCTCTCCCAAAATTGGCCTTAACAATAGGCACATCATGGTGTAAAAAGACATTTTTGATACCTCTCTCAATGATCTCCCTTTTTGGGATAAACCTTTGGAGAATGATTTTGATTACACTTTTACTATGTACCTTCCTCATAAGAGTACCTTGGTCAAAGAAGATAACATTATGATAATAGAGGGTGATATGATTGAAAATTCCCTTAATAACAACTCACCTTCTATTAATTTCAATAAACTTTCCTCAAAGGATGAAGAATTAATACATAATGCTCTCCCCTCTACCAAATTTGGCTCTACTCATGAGGATACCCTAGTCTAAGAAAATATTGTTAATATCTATTTCAAAGATATCCCTCCCAAGGATGAAGATTTGAAGAATAATATTTATCCTTCTCCTAGAGAATCTCTACCCTATGTGGATCATTTCACGATAAAGGATAATATGATGGCTAAATTTCCTAGAGAGACTATACCCTCTTTCAATAACTTTACCTCTAGGGATGAAACATTAATGCCTACTTCTAGTTTATCTCCCAAAATTGATCCTATCCCATATAATATTTTGGTGCAAGGAGAGACTATCAACACTTCTTTCAATAATCTTTATCATACAAATGATGTTGATCCAAGTCTTCTAAAAATCATAAGTTTACCTTGGAGCAAGAGAATGATCTTGGGTCACAAAGGTTTGATATTGTTAATAACCTTAACTATGCGGACATCCCTTTCATTCAATCCAAATAAAGTCGTATTCACAAAGAAATGTTTAAGTTTGAACCACTTGATGATTTTAGCTCTATTAGACCTTCCTCGCATGTTCCCAAACCATCTTCAATCAATATGATACATGTGAATGGTATTGAAACATATAATAAACCCCTCTTCATGCCTCAAGGTGCTAGTCCTTTTTCAAATTCTCAACCTCTTAAGAAACCTCTCTTGGTGGTTCAAGGCAATTATAGTGATGATTCCTTTTGCACTCCTAAAAAAGAAGTTATTACTATGCAAGGAGGTTACCCTACTAAGAGCCCTTATGAGTATTCTAAACAAATCATGCAAGAGAGTGACAATTAAGTTTCTCACACATATAATATGCGAAACAATAGGCAACCTAATCATCCTCTGATTATTCCTTATTCACTTCCTACCTCTCAGCCTATTCTTTTACAAGCACATCGTATATCACAAACTATGGGTAAAGAGTATGACCTTATTGAACAACTTAAAGCTACTCTTGCCAAGATATATCTTTGGGATTTAATTTAAACTTCATCCACATATCATGGTGTGTATGGTGAAAATGGATACAATAATAACAATATTGAAAGGCTAAATGAATTCAACCACCAAACCCTAGCCTAACAACAACAAAGATCCACCATAACATATGAAGATTACCTAAGACAATGCAAATAACTCAAAATCACAAAGATTATACCATCACATGTCCAATAGGGTTTTGATCTCCATTCTTCCTATCTCCATTGATCTTGCTTGATATATTTGCTCTCAGATTTTTATATGCACAAGAGCTCAACAAAGAACGGAATGTGGTTGCAAGTAGGATCGTAGTGTAGCGAAGTCCTCCAAAATTGTTGATTAGGCTGAGTGATTAGGGTTTGATAATGAAGAAGGCATCTCCTTAAATAGAAGACACAATATGAAATGGAGGGATAAGATTGAGAGGTGTAAGAGGAGGTCGGCTATGATTAGAGGGTAGGTAAAAGAAATAATAAAATAATGAAAGGGGTAGGTAGTGTATGAATTAAGAGATGAATGACATGTGTCATAGGTGGAAAAGGTTAATGAATTAATTAAATAAATAAATATTTATTTAATTAATAGAAGAAGTAGGATAATTAAATAAATAAGATATTTATTTAATTTAGGAAAATGATAATTTAAATAAATAAATGTATTTATTTAAATGAGAAATAAGGCTAGAAGAAGATAAATGAATTAATTAAATAAATAAAGATTTATTTAATTAATAGAAGAATTAGGCTTAGATAATTAAATAAATAAAATATTTATTTAATTAGACATGACAATTTTAGGTGTCTACATTTTGCCCCTCTTTGAGACAATGCGGCTTGTCGCGTTGTTTCAAAGAAGATAAGATGAACTGATACAGAGTTGCCCCAGAATGGGAATGATATGCCCCCTCGAGAGATTGGATGAAAATGTCTGAAAAGATTGCAGACAATCTCTCGATAAGAAAGAGAGGCTAGAATGGACTGACCGGATAAAGTGACAAAGTCACAGGATAAAGAAGACTGACTCGGGAAACGAAGGCTAGGGGTAGTCTATAAGATAGACCACGGGGGAAAATACATCCTCATTGTCATCTACACATTCACAAGAGCATAGTGCAGAGCGAAAATAAAGCAGCAACAGTCAGCAGCGATGGCTTTTGTTCACAGATTCGACCGTGTTCACCGATTCTAGAGGCCACGGAGGCAGGAGAGCCGGTGAGTACCACAAAACCTCCTCGTACTTTGATGCATTTATTGTTGTCATTAATGCATACCAGGTAATGTAATAAATGCACGTTTATGTCATGTAAGCGCATTTGCATTTGAAAAGTATGAATTTGCATCTTCTAGGTCAAATCGGCAGTTCTGTGATGAACATACGCTGTCGATTGGATAAGCTGTTGAGAGGATACACTCAAGCAGGTCCTCTAGGAAGACTAGGATAGATCAAGGCACTTTGTGATGAATAGTGAGTACCAAGATAGAGTACTTTGTGATGAACAGGGAGTACTGAAATATGAGCAGCACTTTGTGATGAACAGGGAGTGCAAATGTGAGTAACACTTTGTGATGAACAGGGAATGTCACACACGTAGTACTTTGTGATGAACAGTGAGTGCCACTAGGATAAATAGCAACACTTTGTGATGAACAGTGAGTGTCACTAGGGTAGATAGCCATATGCATTTAGATAGCGAGTAGCATTTTGTAATAAACAGTGAATGCCACTATAACTGACATGATTGAGTTGCTTGACTGCAGGAGTATTTGCCGATGCTAGAGTCAGGGGAGAGATTCCCGTTGACCCAGAGGTTGCGACCTGAGTTGACACTTGAGGACCGAGCTGCCATCGAGGAGATGGGCTTGAGACATGTACTATATGTGCCTGAGTTTCGGGCAAACATGGGTTTGCTGACTGTGCTGGTTGAGAGATGGCACTCTGAGACGTGCACGTTTCATCTGTCGATGGGTGAGATGATAGTCACCCTGGAGGATGTATATAGGATTATGCGAATACCGATTGATGGGGAGTTGATTCCGTACGATCGAGATGGTGACAGAGAGGCCCTGAGATGAGTGTTCTAGGATCCAAGACTGGAGATGAGGGTGGGACACGTGGCATGGGGTACCATGACATGGATAGGATTAGCACTACCAATAGTGTTGGTAGGAGTGATCAGTGAGTTCCTCTGTATATGATGAGATGTTCTTATGTGATGCTTATGATATGGATGCAAATATGTATATGATGCAATGCAATATTTTGTTTTTTTTGTATTTTATATGTGTATGCATGATGCAAATGTGAATGTAAGTAATGCAGATGAATATGATAATGCAAATGTAAATTGTGCTAACAGGTGTTGTGTGCAGGATGTGATGCAGTTGTGATATCTATATGTATGTATGAGATGCTTATATGTGGTAATGTAGGTACAGCTACATGAAATGCAAATGTTTTTGGTATGTCATTATACTCAGTCATGTGATAGTAGGCTACGCGGACTCGAGAAGGATGATGGAAGTCAATCAAGAAAGGGGGGATGAAAGACAAAAGATATGAAAGTGAAAGAGCTTCTTGTGAATTATCATCATTGAGCTTTATTATGGCAAAATAGGTTATGACAATCGAGGCATATGTTTGACCCAGAAAGTCATTGTACCTGTTTGCATGGAGATAAGACAGTCACAAACAAGGAATGCCCCAGTTCATACTAGACTCACAGTGTCCTCATATCCTTGGACAAGTCATAGCATTACTAAGAGACAGTCCACAGACAGCAAATGCAAATAGGTGACGATACCCCATCCTCGCCTTTCTAGTCAAAGACATCCTGGAGATAGAATCTCTAGTCAAAGACATCCTGGAAAAGCTAAAAGACATGTCACCAAAAGATAAAATCAAAAGAAAACCAAGACTCGACACCAACATCCACTGTAGTCCTCAAGTTTAGTGTCTCTTGTCACTTGTATAAGTTTTATTTGATTGTGGTCACAATGTTCACTTTCACAAAAAGGATAGATAGCACTGAACCATATGTTGTCTGAGTCTGTTGAAAGATTTGATTTTGTTGAAGCCCATTGTTGCTGCTGTGTCTCATTTGAAACTGACTGAATCCATGAAACTAATACTTTATTGCGGAGAAGATGAAACTTTATTGCGGATCTGTGATGCAAATGTTGCTTTATTGTGGATTGTGTGCGGACAGACTGAAGGAAGCTGGAAGAAACTGTACTCCTTGAAACATGTGATGTTCTCATTTCCACACCCATCACTAGACGTAGGATTTGCCTTAACCACAGATAGGATCTGATTTATTATGGATGGAAAGGGATGTGAAAAGGGAGGTTTATTATGAATGGCTAACCAATCTTGGGTAGATCAATAACAAGCCATGATGGGACTGGGTAAGTTTATTATGAATGAATAGGATGTGAGTGTGTGCAAAGTGAAAGGATGAAAGTGAATCCTGAAGGAGGGAGGAGCAATGTCTCTACGCATGGCGCTGGTGACCCAGTTTTCACCATGGTACTTGCCCAGGGCGCCACCAAAGTGGTTTTCACCGTTGGACGAAATTATTTCTCTTTACTTTTTTCGATTTTTTCAATGTTTTTTGTGTCACAAGGCGCCTATTTGCCAGGTTTTCACCAAGTAACGATTTTTTTTTTTAATAATTTTTTTGTATTTTTGAATTTTTTGAGTTTTTTTTTTTTGTATTTTTTGAATTTTTTGATTTTTTTGTATTTTTGAATTAGGATATTCTAAAGAGCTATGTGTAAAACCTGCGAAGGTGCATGCTGTTAATAGGATCCTCCAAAGGTTCACCTTCTGTAGTTGAGAGCCGATATGCCCCAGATCCATATGCTACTGTAATGATGTAAGGACCAAGCCAATTTGTTTCGAACTTGCCCCTTTTCTCTCTGTCTTGCTGATTTTTAGGGTTTTCCTTGAGAACCAAGTCACCTACCTCAAATGTATGGGGCTTTACCTTGTGATTGTAGTTGCATTGTTCCTTGACTGAATGATGTGTAGCTTGATTGAATGTCTTCCTCGATGAAGGAATTGAGATAGAATTACTAGTGTGTGGACTACACAGGCCCGTATGCGTGTCACCTGAAGAAGTTTGGGCATCCCTGATAACAAAGTCCTTTGAGTAAGCTCCATTAAAGGTCCATGATGTATCGCTAGAAGGTAAAGGATGTGTGGAACATGTGGATGATTGATGAAGGCTTATGATTGTGAAAAGAAGTGAAAGTAGGATAGCATGATGGAGACTTAGGATCAACAAGTGTGCTTTTTGACTTGAAATTTTAGAACTTTTGCCCCCAGTTATTTTGATATTAGGGGAGATCAACTCTTGCTCTTTTTGCTTCATAGGATTTTTATCCTTGACCTTGTTTTTTGCAGAGTCCAATAGCTTTTGATTTTGATTTGGACTGAAGGACTTTTCTTTATTATTGACTTTTAGATTTTTCTTTTCAAAGCTTGATTTTTGATCCCCAATGAGTAAGGGCTTTTGTAATTCTTATTGATCCAAGTCTGGGAGAGGAGTGGAAATGGAATGAGTGGATGAAATGGTAAGGCTATGTGAGTTCTCAAGTGGGCTGGCGATACACTCAATAGATTCTTTGTTGGAACCACTCTTAGGACTATTGATATCAAGAGATGCTTGCACCACTAGAGGAGATTTGCATTCAGACTTAGTAGCCACAACACTAGGTGGTTCACACCCAATTCCTTGCAAATTGTTTGTAGATTCTTCATGTCGACTGCATGTCTTAGGAGATAGTGGGAGTTGATCAACATGAAAGATATACTCACCACATCCCAGATCTTTAATCTTGAATTTTTCTTTGAGCTCTGCTTGCTTTGATGTAGAAGGTTTCAAGGATTCTGGATCCACATATGCTGATGAAGGAATAGATTCTCTATTGACTGGGATTATTATTTCTGATCGAGGTTGCAGATTGTTGCAATATATGAATGGATTTGGATCTACTTTGACAGTCACTTCAACTCCATTGTGAGGAAACTTGATACATCGATGATATGTAGATGGGACTGCACTCATTTCATGAATCCATGGACGTCCTAGCAATATGTTGTATGTGAGATCCAGGTCTAGGACTTGACAAACCACATCCTTTGTAACTGGTCCAACTCTGAGAGGTAAGGTGACTGTGCCTTTGGATGAACGCTCTTCATCATCATATGCCTTGATGGTAATTTTGTTTGTAGAATTCACAGCTTTGTCGGAATATCCCAATTGTTTAATAGTGCTCAATGTACAAATGTTTAGACCTGCTCCTCCATCTATCAGGACTCGTTTTATTCGATGTTTGTGTATGAAGGCTTCAATGTGTAGTGGTGCATTATGTGGCTGACTTACATATGCGTCATCGGCTTCTGTGAAAGTAAGGGAGTGTGGAACGGAAAGGTATCCCACCATGGCTTGAAACTGGTCCACATTCAGATCAGTAGGAACAATAGTATCTCTCAAGATTTTATCAAGAATGGCTTTATGTGCGGGAGATATGCGTAATAGTTCAAGGATTGAAATGAGCGCGGGTGTCTTCCCTAACTGTTCTACAAGGTCATACTCAGGTTTGGTTGATGAAGGATTGGTATTCTTAGTGGAGGCACCTGGCAACGTGATCTTACCTCGACGGGTTGTAACATGACATTCAGGGGTATGTTCGGAAGAAGATCCAACACCTCTTAGGACAATCTTGGGTCTCTGAGGAGGATTCTCAGGATTTTTGTTCTTGATGGTAATAGTAGAGATATGATTGTCTGTCGAGATGTGATTGATAGTTGAGTCATAGTTGTAAGGTGCTCTAGTATAGTTGGCTTGATCATCTGTGACTTTGGCTTTTCCTTTGTCATGCTTTGGGAATGGTTCCTTAAACATCTCATGTTCTTGATTGGATGAGTGTCCCTCAATCTCAATGTCACCTCTATCAATGAGATCTTGCACAATGTTCTTCAGTCGATGGCAATTTCCTGTCTTATGACCCTTGCTCTTATGAAATTCGCAATACTCATCATCATTCCACCAATTTGGTTTGACCTTTGGTTCATATGGAGGAAAATCTGGAACTGTGATCACTTTGTTTACCACAAGCTTTTTGAATACTGATTCAAGTGGTTCTCCCAATGGAGTGTACTTCCTTCATGGTCTAGAAGTTGTTTGAGTGTTCACCTGATTGTTGGTAGAAATTGATCCAGAAAAGATGAACTTGGGTCTCACTATGTTGGCATCAACAACACCATCATTAACTATGTTCTTGTTCTTGTTCCAAAATTTTGGTTTGTCCTTTCCTTTAAAGTCCTCTTTGTTTTCTTTGAATATCTTAATGACTCCTTGTTCAATTAAGACTCTTTTTGTTGCTAGGCCCTTTTCAATAACATCCTTGAATGTAGACAAACAAGCTTTCCTGAGATCATAGCCAATAGCCTTATTAACGTTTTGAGTGAACATTTCTACCATTTGTTTCTGTGGGATTTCGCAAGAGCATCTGCTAGCTAAATTTCTCCATCTTTGTAAAAATGTTGCGAAAGACTCTCCTTCCTTTTGTTTCGTATTGCACAAGGTAGTAACTGAGACATCTATTTCTATATTGTAAGAGAAATGCTGAATGAATGCCTCTGCTAAGTCGCCCCATGACTTAATACCAGGAGGTAATTGAGAAAACCATTCCATAGCTTGATCGCCTAAGCTTTGTGGAAACAACCTCATCAAGTATGTTTCTTCTGCCGCTACCTCAATGCAAGCTGTGAAGAATTGTCTTATGTGTGCCTTGGGGTCTCCTTTCCCTCTATACTTGTCAAATTTTGGCGTCACAAAGTGTGCAGGAAATGGAGGCATTGGAATGCTCTTATTGAAGGGATAAGGACATATATCTCTCATAGTGTATGTTGGTTTTGATGTACTCATGTCCTCCATTTTCTTTTGTAAATCTCTTATTTGTTGCTCCAAATTATTTTTGGGAGGAGATTGATTTCTTGTAGCATACCCCATGTTTGAAACACCCATTTGAGGAGGAGCTTGTTGCATGTATGGATGATATTGATCGTAGACATGTCCATATGGAGGTCTATATTGATGCGGCATATAGGGAGCACTTGGCATAGCTTCATGTTGAGGAACCCCATATCTATTTTGTGCATATATACCATATTCAATAGGCATTTCATTTTCCATTGTGTTGCCCCCAATTTTGACATGAGGTCTCCTTGTGTCAAAATTTTGGGGATGCCTTTGAGTATCTACTTGTTTTGATTGATCCATACCTTGAGCATGCGATTGAGCATATCTGTCTGCATAAGGCTTCCATGATGGTCTTCGAAGGTAAGTATCATATGTTTGAGCTTGTGTATGTGGGATCTTTGGTTTTTGAAGCAAAACTGATGGTGACTCAGGCATCATATTCGGTCCTCTATTTCCTCCACTATTTGGTCTCCTTTGATCCATGTTGGATTGAGTTTGTTGTGAGGGTCAACTTTCCATAAGTTGAGACATGTCAAAGTCATGAGGTATTTTAACTCCACTTTGTGCCATCATGTGTAAAAAGTACTGTCGATCTCTCCTCATTATCTCTTCAACCAATCTATTGAAATGAGGATTCATTATGGAGTCTTCTATGTCTGCTGATAGTATTGAAGAGTTGTCCACATTGTCATTGTGTGTAGTATTGTTGTTTATAGTGTTTGCGCTTTCCCCATTTGGATTGTTTCTATAAACATCCATGTTTGGTAATGTAGTGTGCTCAGGATTGAAGAATAAATCATTGTCATACTCATAAGAACTCATGTTTGTGGATTCGTGAGCTTCTTTAGCTATTCTCCTAGATTTTTGAAGGCGTGTTTCAACCATGAACTAGGTATTTGACCAAGATGTGAGAGACTAGATGAAAAATGGAAAAAGTATGGAAGACCAAGAGTTGTATGGAGTGTAAATGAATCTGAGGTGTACTTGCAATGTCCAAAGTGTAAGACCAAGTATGTAAGTAGTAGAGTAGGTGTGACTTCCAAAGAGATGATCGTTTCTCTTGATGAGGTAAGCTGACCTTGACCCTAAGTAAGACCAAATGAGACCCAAAGGTAAAAAACCTTGATGAGGGACCACTTAGCAAAGTGTATTTGTATGTAGTGTGTTGACAAAGTATGATGAGGACAAGCAAGTGACCTTTTGACTCAAGTTTAGACAATTGTGAATGTAAAATGAGATGTGAAGCAATGATGGACTATGTGAGACCCAAGGACAGGTTGAATGCTAGATGAAACCTGAAGAAACAACCTAGGAAGCTCAAGTATTCTGAAACTGATTTCTTTTGTTTGCTGGACTGTGAAATTTTTCCAATTTGTGAAGTTTTTGGTTGTGACCAAATCTGAATGTTTGACTATTTTTCGTGACAAGAGGACACAATGTTGATGAGGACTCAATGTTTGCAAGTGTTTAGACTGACAATGACTCCAAGAAAAGTGTGTTGTTTGATGTAAAATTGTTTTGCATACACTTGAAGACACAAAAGACACAATGTTTTACTGTTTGGTCTTGATTGTTTGAATGTTTAACATAAGTCAAGCACAATTCTTATGGCTGGCCAAGACAATAGTTGTTGATCCCACATGGGGTTTTACCCCCGAGGCTACGCTATTCAGAACGGATACTTAGATGCTTGAGCTCACTGGCTCCACCCTCGGCACTCACTTCTCGGGTCAGCCAAGCATCAGTCTCCATGAAAACTCCCCATGGTGAACTTTGTATCTCTACTAAGAACCGTATGTGTGTGGGCCGCTACCAGAGGTCCGACCTCCTGCCCCAACAACTAGAAGGATTTGGGCTTCTAAAACAAAAAGGTGCTAGTAAGGGCATCCGCTCGTGTGGCCATACATGCAGCACTTTCAGCTCTGTAAATACAGAAGGCTCCCAGCCGGTAGGGGTTACGCCCTACAAATGATCAAATAAATTTGATCAAACGGGTTTATGGGGAGACATAGTGTCGGTATGAACTAATCAACACACGTTATCCATAGTTTTCACCATGAATACATTTGATTATAGTGGTTCGGAAGAGGTGGGTTTTCCTCGCTACCACTTGGGTCGTTCTCTTCTCACTAGTAGTCCTAATGACCACACGGGAAGACAGGCCCTCTAAAGATTGAACAAAAAGAGCCTATTGCTCAAGACACAAAAGACAATGATTCAATTTTAGTGCACCAATTGAAGTGTTTGCTAGTCTATGAAAACAAGGCACACAATAAAAATCCAAAAACCCTTGCCAAGGATCTACAACAAATATTTATTAGTAGTTTGGATTGTTTGAAATAATCACCCCTTCCTGCAAGCACACAAGTTAGGTAAATTTTAGATCCAAAAGAGCTTGTGAAATAGGGGCCTTCAATAATGCATTTTGTTGACCAATTAAAAGATCTGATTCATCATAAAAAAGGATCACCTGTAAAATTTCAAGAGATTTCCAGAAATGTAAGAAAATCCAAAAAATTTGCTAATTTGCTCCAAAAATTAATTTTTTTATGAAAAATCATAAAAAATTCATATAAAATGCAAAATCGATCCAAAAAATCTGAAATTTTTACTGGAGAGTCTTGATGGTCTTCCAAACTTGCACAAAAAATTTTCTGCAACAAATCCAAGCAGTTTGTGAGATATGAGTAAAATAATGTAAAACCCTAATTTTCAAAGATTTGATTTTTGAAGAATAATTTTGCATCAAATTTAAAATAAAAAATAATAGATCCTGTGTATAATTCTGAGAGATTTCCAAAAATGTAAGAAAATCCAAAAAAATTGCTAATTTTCTCTCAAAATTAATTTTTTATGAAAAATCCTAAAAAATTAATATAAAATGCAAAATCGATCAAAAAAATCTGAAATTTTTACTGAATCTTTCTGATAATTTTCCTGACTTGCAAAAAAAAATTTATGTCAAAATTCGAGTCCTTTTGTGAGATCTGATCAAAATAAGGAAAAACCCTAATTTTTGAAGATCCGATTTTTAGGGAAATATTTTGCATCAAAATTAAAATCACAAAGAACAGATCCTATGTATAATTATGAGAAATTTCCAAAAATATAAGAAAATCCAAAAAATTCTCTCATTTGCTCTCAAGATTAATTTTTTATGAAAAATCATAAAACATTCATAGAAAATGAAAATGTGCTCCAAAAATTCTGAATTTTGGCTTGAGAGCTCCTGATACTTTCCTAGCCGTTTGTGAGATATGATCGAATCTCTCCAAGATCTTGATTTTGTGTCCAAAACCCTAGCTGCACAAGGTTATTCTCCAAATTGTTTTACAAAATAGCAATATAGGGTTAGAAAAATCTGCAAAAAAAACATAGATCTAAGAAAAATCCATGTCCCACCGGGCGTGCCAAAATGTGTATGGTGAAAATGGATACAATAATAAAAATATTGAAAGGCTAAATGAATTCAACCACCAAACCCTAGCCTAACAACAACAAAGATCCACCATAACATATGAAGATTACCTAAGACAATGCAAATAACTCAAAATCACAAAGATTATACCATCACATGTCCAATAGGGTTTTGATCTCCATTCTTCCTATCTCCATTGATCTTGCTTGATATATTTGCTCTCAGATTTTTATATGCACAAGAGCTCAACAAAGAACGGAATGTGGTTGCAAGTAGGATCGTAGTGTAGCGAAGTCCTCCAAAATTGTTGATTAGGCTGAGTGATTAGGGTTTGATAATGAAGAAGGCATCTCCTTAAATAGAAGACACAATATGAAATGGAGGGATAAGATTGAGAGGTGTAAGAGGAGGTCGGCTATGATTAGAGGGTAGGTAAAAGAAATAATAAAATAATGAAAGGGGTAGGTAGTGTATGAATTAAGAGATGAATGACATGTGTCATAGGTGGAAAAGGTTAATGAATTAATTAAATAAATAAATATTTATTTAATTAATAGAAGAAGTAGGATAATTAAATAAATAAGATATTTATTTAATTTAGGAAAATGATAATTTAAATAAATAAATGTATTTATTTAAATGAGAAATAAGGCTAGAAGAAGATAAATGAATTAATTAAATAAATAAAGATTTATTTAATTAATAGAAGAATTAGGCTTAGATAATTAAATAAATAAAATATTTATTTAATTAGACATGACAATTTTAGGTGTCTACACATGGAATGTTAAAAGTTTTTTTAAATAACTTAGATATCCCACTAACAATGACACCTAATAATATTTCTTGTTTGATTGATCCTATAAATGAATCTAAAGCTCAAATTTGCATTCAAACAAGATGGGTTGTCATCACATGAGATCCAACATCAATATTGTCCACTTATGATTGTTGATCTTATCAATGGTAATTCTATAAGAAGAACCCTTTTTGACAAAGGCTCTAGCCTTAATGTTTGTAGCATTAAATTATTGCATAAAATCAAGGTGGATACATCTGTTATTAAACCAAATCTTCCTATTTATGGCTTTGATAATGTTGCTAGATCTTCTTTAGGTACTATAACATTTCCTATTATGGTGAGATCTGTTATTTTACCTACACCTATTCATGTCATGTGTGATGATCTTAATTATAATATTCTATTGGGATGACCTTGGCTTCAATACATGCACGTTGTCCCTTCTACTTTCATAGGAAACTTAAGCTCATCTACAACAATAAGATGTATACTTTGTTTGTTGATACCAATTTACAAGATCTATTGTAAAACTCGTCTTCTTGTTAAAATACTTCCAATTCTTCTAAAAATACTCCTACATCTTCAAGTAGGCTTATTTCCTTGAGTACTCCTGATTCTTCTTCCACTCATACTGAATCACCATCTTCTCCTGAAGATACTTTCTGACCATAAAAATTGCTCTTGGAAGAAGATTGGGGATCCTTGGTCTTTAAACCTACCTTTGTAGGGGAATACAAAGTCCCTCAAAGAGAACCTAAGACTAAAAATGAAGGTAATATGGTGGAAGCTAAAAAGCAACCCACTTTGTCTAAAGAAGTTAGTAACAATTTTGTGGCTACTTCTAATTCAAACAATTCTTTGGGATCTTCTTCTTATTCTTCTAATTATGGCATTGAGATCTATGAGGCCCCACCATATCTTTTTGATATGGCATCCATTTATGGTCCAATTTTTCATATTTTAGCTAAGAGTGGATATAATAGAAATGGTTGTGGCACAAATGAAGAAGGGAGCAATGTTCCTTTAGAAAATAACATATGTGGAGCTTCCTTTGGACTTTGATATAATCCTTCAAAGCCCATCAAAGCATCAAAAAACCATCTCTCATTGTGAATGCTATATTTAGTCTACGGATGATTACTTCATCTCAATTGGATCATCATCTACATCTCTCAATACTCATCCCACTCATAAGGAAATTTTGGTGATGGACAAGTCTCTTTATGGATCTCCCCAAGAGATTTCCAATCTCACATATGAGGCTTCATCTTCTATGAATTTTAATATCCTCTCTTCTAGAAATAAGGCCCTAATTAATTATACATGTCCCTCTCCTAAGGTTTCATGTGTGCAAGAGGAGCATGACTTAGTGACCTATTCTCCTACTATAGACTGCTTTCTTGATCAAGACATTTCAATACTAATTATCTTATACTTTTTTTTTCTTGCATTGAGTGTAGATAATTTCACATTTCATATTCAAATTTTTCATCCAATATGTCATATATTCAAATAACAGTATTGGCTATAATGTTGCTCATCATTATGTGACATTGGTAGCTCACTTATTGGGGGATCATTGTCATTAATGATAGTACAATTTCATGTGCAATCATACTTTGGAAGCAACATAATAGCCATTTTTTGTCTCATCTCTTGTCTCTATGTAACCTCTATGTATGGGGGCAAGAATCATTTCAAACATCTCTCCTTATTAAGATTAAACTTTCCATTTTGTGAAGTAATGTCTTATATAAGGATTGGTTATTGATTGTAGAGGTGTATATTCATATTGGGAATTCCCTCTCTCATATTGGAACAAGTATCCCTAATGAGGATCTTATGTACACATCCTTAAATAGGACCTCTTCCTTGGTCGTGGAAGTCTTTAATCATTTATCAAATTCATTTCTTCATTGAGTGGTGTCTATTATAAGGAGCCCTTATATGTTGTGAACGTGATATCCCTGATGAGGATCTCTTTCCTTCTTTTATAACAATTTTTATTTTATAAATTATCCCTCTTTGATGTCCTTGCCTCTATGCTTGGAGGGAAAGGGTGATATTTAATCCTATATTATTTTCTCCAATGATTCACCTTTCCTTTGCGGAGTTACATTTTTTGATTGATTTCATCTCTTGCATAGAATATGTGTATACCTTATTTAGGACCTATTCTCTATTTTTAATGATACATCTTTCATGAACAATGTCTCCTTAGTGAAAGTGTGTAATATTTTGCTAAGAATCCTCTTTTCCTAAATATTCGAGAATGTGTGTATTATTTTCTTCCCTCTATTCCTTTTAAAGATCTTATCTTTATCAAAGATCCCCTCTATTCTTGAAGGTGGATGTCTTTGGATAATGATATTTTCCTCCCATTCACAATTTAAAAGGTGATTATACATTTTTCCACTTAATCTTTCATCTTGTGTTAGAGAGCTACAATCCTCACACTCTTGGTTGTGCTGGAATTGTGGTTTAGTTCTATTTCTTACCAAATATTCCATGATGCACTTCGATCTTGTATCAAGATTTGTTGTGAGCATTTGTCATCAATTTTCCTTCACAATTCGATGTGGTAAACATGATACCCTATTTCAAATCACTAATTAGCAAGTCAAAACAAGGGGGCCATATAGCTACCCTCAAAACTCATCATTTCCTTGGTAAGAATTTAGGTGATTTTGTGATTTTATCTAACAATGTGGCTTTCTAGGATGCGGTTCCTAACAATCTACTATAGATACCACTTGGCGCTTTGTTAAACACCTTATGGATATATCTTTTTTAATGAATGTTTAATTTTTTGTATCTAAGCTTGTATATGCACATGTGTCATATGACCACTAAAGTGGGGGCTAAATGTAGCATCGTAAATCGTACACCCTTAATTAGGTGGTATAATTCCATGCTTAGTTAGCACCTGCCTTAGTATGTTTTCATCTTACATTTTAATTTTTCTTTAAGAATTTAATTTATTAATTTAATTAATCTAAAGTCTTCTTTTATCACTCCACACATCATAAAATTTTACCCTTTACCCTAAGTGTGCCCCTTTTTAATTTATTCTTTCAATTAATTAATTCATCAAAAGACCTAATTATGTCCTATTTTGACCTTTAATGCTTGATTTCGCATATCTAAACACCTTGAATCATCACATCCTTCTAGAATTGACTTTAGAGGTGACCTCTTGGTCCCGAATTTCCAGAGAATTTTTTGGCAGTATTTTAATATTTAAATCCAAATAATTATAAAATTATATTAATTCTAGGTTAGCCTATGATCAAAAACAAAGTTATGGTTTCATACATATAGCCTTTCCTTTCCTCATTTGAAGGATCCATCTACAATAACTTGAAAAATCCTTTTATGAAGTGAAATTATGTGTTATATGGAGTCTAAAAAATCAAGCATTCATCAAGAATTTATCAAGTCTTCATCAACCATTTTATCATCAATTGAAGCTTTGGAGATATTAAAGAATAATAGGAGATCACTGACTATTGATTGGCTTGTACCTCTCCCTTAGGGTTTTCTATGGTTTCATGTTATTTTCATGTCTCTATGTGAGTTTCATTACAATCATTTTTAGACTTGCATTCATGATTTAGATCCATTATTGCATTTATGATTTGAAGCATTTACATTTACATTTACACTCATTTGGGGTTTACTCTCCAAGCATAGGGTAGAACTCTAGATTTACTTCCTTATTCATTTAGGATCTTGAATACACACAAGTTTCTATCACACACACTTTTTCAAGACATTATTAGCTATTTGTGGAGGTGGAAATCACCAAAACAAGGGATTTGACTAAGGCAAAACCCCATATAGCCACAACACAATTTCTCTTCTTTTGGTATGTAAGTTGTAAATTTGGGGTTGGAAAGGATAGCTCAAAGACCGAGACAAGGTGAACTATCTTTTTTAGAGATTTTGAAACCACCTCGGGACCATGACGCTATAGAGGAACCATCGCACCTACTGAGGACCATGGTGATGCATCCTGGTCTTGACAATTTTTCCCAAACTTTAAGGTGCAAACTCTAATCCTCTTTTACTGCTCAAAATATTTTCTTGTGGCTCTGTTTGGTTTCTACAACACTTTGTTTTCATTATTTCATTCCAATAGATTTACTATTCACAATTTGCAAACCTAATTCAAGTTACACAATTTCAACTCAAACAAAAGGGGAAATAGGACCTCAATAAGCGTTCAACCCTCTTCCTAATAGAATTGAGGTTGGATATATTGAATTTTCATCCTCCTTTTAATGTACTGGTTAATTTGGCTAATTGGTGGTCTTAACCTATTTGGTGTGACCCTATTTCCAAATTACACCATTACTCTTTGTTTGGTAGATGTAGCCCAAGTTTGGGTGAACCATGTTAACAATTGTCTCATCTCTATTATTATTTATGTGTTCTTCATTCTTCTATTTAACCTTTATTTGCATTTAATTAATATTTTTTGCATTCAATTCCTAACACATCATATCAATTTTGAGGAGCTTCACTTGTGACTTCTCTTGATTAATTGAATGGAGGATTTCATGACCACTAAGAGAACCTTCATAAGTTTATTTCCTTGTAACAAAGCCTTCTTGTTCTTCTAAAATAAAGTTTGGAAATAAATTTACTAATCTTAATGGGATGGGCTTAGTGAATATCTTATATACTATGTTGCAGAGAGAAATGGGCCTGAATTTAGAAAAGGAGGTTGGGGAAGAAGATTTTAGAATAAGGAGAACGAGTGTGGTATTGAACTTTTTGAGAATATTACTATTGCATCTTGGTTCGTCTAACGCAAGCCATAGATCTCTTCCAACAAAGTGCTAATATTTCTGCAAAATCATAGTTGTGACCCTGTCAGGCCCTGGAGCTTTATCCACTTATATTGAGAACAACACCTTCTTCACTTGTTCTAAGGAGAAACTTTTGAGCAGGTCAAGATTGTCTTGTTGAGAGATAATGTTGAGAATGAAAGAAATAATTTCCTATGAATCTAATGGGAGATTAGGAGATGAGGTCAAAAAAAGGTTAGAGAAGAACTTAATAGCCTCTTGCTAAATCTTGTCAGATTCAAGCAAAACCTAGCCTAAGGAATCCTTAATCTAAAAATAGAATTATAATATTTCCTTATGGTTGCGGAGGAGTAGAAGAATTTGGTATTCCTATCACCTTCCCTGAGCAAAACCTCTCTCAAATTTTGCCTCCAATAAATCTCTTCTCACTTGAGCACTTTTTCTAATTGAGATGAAGGTCCTTTTGCTTCTTGTACAACACTTCATCTATGCCATTGGAAATAATTAAATTATTAATATCATTGAGTTGATCTTAAATCTCTAATTTAGAAGCAAATGTATTTTTAAAACCCCAAGAAATATACAATTTGATTTCCCTCTTTGTATGTTGGCGTTTATTGAATAGCTGAAACATTCTAGATCCTCAAACAAAAGGAGCATTTCGCTACCACTCCCACATGAGGGAGATAAAAGACAAGTCCCTGAACCACATATGTTGAAATCTAAAAGAAGATCTAGACCTAAGAGGGGCCTCGAGACAAATGAAGATTCCAAAAGCACTACAAAATGATTCGACCTGAAAAGTGCAAGCATGGAAGTTGAACAAGGGCCAAGCTTTGACACCCAATTCAAATTAGAGAAAAATTTGTCTAATCTCTCTGTAATATGAAAAAAGTTTCTTCTTCTATTTATTTTCATTGACTCTTATATTTGATTTATAATTTTATTATGTTTTCCATATATTGATATGTTTCTATATAACCTATATCCTTGAAAGCATCAGGTGCCATCAAATCTTAGGTTATTGTTGGACTATGTCATAACACACAATAAAGTTTTGTGCATGTGTCAAACTATATGTGGTACATATGACATGAGATTTAACAAATATTTTTTGTGTTTCACTATAAAGAAGATAATAAAAAGAAAGGTTAATAAGATAAGATAAGGAAAAATTTAAAGAGGACAATGTGAATGACACATTAGTATATAACATACTGTAAAAAGTGATAATAGGCAACATAAAATGAATAGAGATATACCAAAAATGCATGAGTCCATTAAAGACTGCACAAAGGCTTAAATGAACAACTATAATTAAATATTTCAATGATAATGATACACGAATTCATGAAGAACATAAAATAGATACTTCAATTTTAGATGATGAGTTGACAATTAAAATGGATAAGTTTCTTATGGCATTAATGGGAGCGGGGAGTAAGAATTTTTTTTATATTCTTTATTAACAAAGAAAGTTGAGTCCTAAAGATGTACTATATTGGATTGATTATCTAGAGAAATAATTTAAATGAAATACATGTTTTCTATAACATGTATGTGTTATAAATTCAAAAAGAGCAAATTTCGTGTTTTCAAGACATATATAATAAAAACTTATTATAATATTTTTATATCATGTTTAGGATTTTAATATAAACCAAGCTATAACACTTGTGCATTATGCTATTTTTTGTTTTAAAATGGGGTTTGACTACTTTTAGCCCCTCATCTTAGTAAGTTTAGATAATATAACATTTAATTATTGTTGACCCAGTTTGTTGTTGTGTCAAAAGACCGATCTATCAACACCCGATACAAACTGTAGAGATATGGATCCCATGGGAGGCAGTTAGTCCCTTGTCATGAATCCTGAGGGGAGTGCTAACAATTTTGCCAACAATCTCCCCCTCAGCATTACCCGAGGGGATTTTAACCCATGACCCAATGCTCTATTACCATTTGTTGGCCCAGTTTGTTGTCATGTCAAAAGAACAATCTATCAACGCCTGATACAAACTATAGAGATATGGATCCCACGTGAGGCAATTAGTCCCTTGTCACAAATCTTGAGGGGAGCACTGACGATTTTTCCAACAATTATATCTATTTCTTGATAGATTAGAAATAAAATATAGAATATTTTTAATAAAAGCATATCTATAATAAAATATAAGATACAAGTTATAGTGGTTAAAATTGCATAATTACAGATATTTCATTTCTTTTTTGTGTCTATTTTGGTAAATTTGTCCCTAATGTAATGGATAGTATAAAGGTAACATGTTTTAGTGTAAAATTTGCTAAATAACATAAATTTAATTTGGTTTCATTTACAAATCCTTTATATTGGTTGTAATTTTTAGTTAATTCACTTCTTTGCATGTGTCAAATTAGTGAGATGTGGAAATAATCTAAGTCAATTCCACAAAATACAAAAATAACCCTTAAACTTTTAAAATTTAAATTTAAATTTGGACACTCAATGATTCCCTCTAAGTAGAAAATACATGTTAAATTAATTTTATAAAGTGTTAACCAATATGTTAGGATGTTGTATTTAAGGAAAAATAATAATTTACTCAATTTCCTTTGAACATCCAAATAAGAGCTTGCATCCACATTCTATCATCACAAAGAGGGCCTACCATAGATCATTGACATTACACCATTATCTTGCATTAGCATTTGAGGTATTACTATATACTTGCCTATTGTATATGATGTTTTTTATGTAGGTTTGGACTAAATGAAAACATTATTTATGTCAAAAATTCCTCAATAATTTCTACAAAAATTACGAAGATTTCAAACATAGTAGTAGACATCAAGACAAGTAAATTTCCATTGAGTTTTGTCTAGATCACTCAACACACAATTCAAATTTGCGGTTAGAGATTAAATGCAAAGGTTGGAATTTGATTTAAAGTATCAAAAGAAATATTTGTTAATTATGGTCTCAATTTTCTTACAAATAAAAAGGTCAATCTAAAATATTTGGCATACAAATCTACATAAAATATGAATGTTTTTATATTTTTTAGATATTACTGTAACAACCTCTAATTACTTTCGCAAGTAGTTGATATCAAGAACATGAAATGAAAGCTAATATGTTTTTTCAAGTAAAAGCTAAAGAAAGAGTATTTGTTTCATCAAAGTCACCTTGGAGACAATGTTAGTCTTATGGCTTAGCCACATTTCTTTTTATGAGATATCTAAAAGATTTGAACCTTACTGAAATGTGAATTCATGAAAGATACAATTATATTCGTCATTTATCTTTAAATAATTGAAATACAACCCTTTCATTTTATTTAATTTTCAAATATATAATAATACATTTATGAATCTTAATTTTTATTAAAAAGTATTCATCTTTCATTTTAAACTAATTAAATTATCAAAAAATAATAATATGATATATTATTTTCTTATAAATAACTTAATAATATAACTCAACATCTCTAAAATCATCCATGAACATGAAAAATCAAATTAAACATTGAAATTCATGCATCCCTTTCGTACATTCATTCTTTTATCAATGGATGCATTTTTCAATAAAATAAATAAATCATGAAATCCAATGAACATTAATGATATCACTATTATTGTTTTTAAATTTCTTTTTTTATTTTTTATTTTTTATAATTAAAAAAAAAAAGGTGGAAGTGTCACTTAGTAAGAAAAACTTTGATCCTTGCTCTACAATACATAGAAAGGTTGTGAGACTTAAATCTCTAATATGTCAAAAAATACAATATATGTTATAATGTCCAAAATACGAGTGTCACAAATCAAGGTGAGTCCGAACCAAAACATCAAGAGACCTACACTTATAATACCACACATACCAATTTATATCATTATGAAAAAGACCACTGCATAGCTATATGTAATATTATCCTGTATTCATATCTCCAAATTTTTTCCCTTGAGAATTAGATAAGAATCGAAATCACATTTTGAACCCATCATATTAAGTTCCACCTTGAAACTTCCCATATTTACCAAATGAATAAAGTTTGTAAATGTATCAATAAATGTCCATGCTTGTTCATGTAAATATCTTATCTGTATAACCTTTTTATGTATATCATGTTCGACAATAATACAGAATCACATACAACTACTATTCATGGAGTCCACAGCACGCAAGCATTTTCATGCTGAAATGATTGATAGCTCAGTGGTAAGGCAACAGTTTTGTTCACAAAATAATTTAAAATCTTTTATTGAAAAATAGAGGCTATATTTTCGTTTTCAAACTTTCATCTGTTGTTTTCAAGTCTATATTTTTAGTCAATAATATAGTTTTTAAACATTAATCATCAGAGATCAACATATGTTTTAATTGCGAATTTTTAGCAATCTAAATGTACGTTAAAAATTTAGAAACATGTGCCAGGCATTACTTATTGCTTTGAAATCAGCTGCAATTGTTTATTCGACTAATCATTCCATGCAAGCTTCGTAGAAACTGGACTTTTCCATCATTTCCACAAGTTTTCTAGCTTTTATTGACTTCACGGATGACAATTGGTTCCTTCTAGAAAGTCTTTGAAATGCTGTAAAACCCAAGCAAGTGACATTGACATGGCGGAAACCCTAGAAAGACTCTGCAATACTGAAAACCTAGTCAAGTGAACTTTAAATCGTTTTTTATTTCTAAAGAGCATGTTAATTTCAGAATTTCAGGATAAATAGGTTATACGCTTAAACATGAAGGTACTTTCCAATTTTTTTCCATTGATTTTAGGGCATTTTTAGAACTTTTGAAAGAGATTCTATGTTTCATTCAATTTAACCATCCACAAATGGTGATTGAATTTCTTCTTCAGTACTGTCTGCCTGAAGGCTATTGCAATTATCTAGTCTTGGAATCCCCAATGCCACAATAATGGTAATTTTTTTATTTAAAAGCATCCACCTATGTACTAGATAATTTAACATTATTTTCATGTATTATTGAAGGTTCATGCTGACCATATTGAATAGAAATTATGTTAGATAATAAAAATATCAAAATATTAATTTTATAAATTTAATTCAAATTATATAGAAAGATACTATTCACTTCCCAAAATCTTAATTGCGTATCTATCATAAAAATGTTTCTCTTTTACAAATAATTGTAGATTGTACTTTTAACATTTATAAATCAACCAATCAATCTATTGACTTCAATTACAATTGAGAGTATGTCTCAACAACTCATTTGTTTTTCAAATCTTCCCCTGGACCAAATTGGTATGTTCATATACTGTAGGCCAAATTAATGGTGGCTTGTGGCCCTCTATTTTGCTTGTTACAAATCAAATTGTAATCTTTAGCCCTAGCAATTATAATTCTTATTGGTCCAATAAATTCATTTCTTGATATGATTATTTGATTCTTTAATTGTGTAATGTTTGAATAAAATATTTAAATGATTTATACATCATAGTTGATTATTTATTTTTATCATTATTCATTAGATTGTGAAGTTTTACAAAGCATAATTTTTTTTCAAGATAAATATGCCAATTATTATTTTTTTGATAAGGATGAGTTATAGAATTATGAGTAATTATTTAACTTTTATAAGTTTAATATTTACTAAGAACATTGAACAATAAATCTATTGAATCATTTACTATTTGTTTTATAAGTATGTCTTTTATTGGAAAAGTGCATTATATAAATATAATAAATTGAAGACAATAATAAAGTCTTTTGTTAATTGGCATCAATTTTCCACAATCTAATTGAAAAGATTGTTTTTAACATTTTTTTTTTTAAAAAAAGGAAGAAGAAAATTACTACTCAATGTCTGACTGTCATAAATATAATGTGGGACAAGAATAAAATAATTATTTACTATTTTTTAGTGTCAATGACATGTTAAATGTTTGACTGATAAAATAAAATATTTCAATAAAATGATTATAGATTACTTTCCAGCATGGTCGTCCACAAGTTGCCGCGCTCCATTTCCACGAATCTTCTGCCCGTTCCTGCCTTTCACTGACTTTAATTCACCTCTTGCAAATGGGATTTTCCTATAAAGACTTTGCAATACTGAAAACCCAGTAAAATTAGCTTTCAATCGGTATTTTTTCTAACCAGCGTGTTTGTTTCAGAGTTTCAGGTTCCAGAGGCTATATACTCAAACATGAAGGTACTCTCCATTTTTTCCCTTTGATTTAAGTGCATTTTGAGGACTTTTGAACGACATTCTATGTTCCATTCAGTTAATTGAACAGCCCATAATTTGGATGAACAGAAAATGGTGCTGAAATTACGTATGGAGGATGAGAAAAGAAAGAAAAAGGCAATAAAGGCCATTGCACGAATAGAAGGTACAAAGTTTTAGTACATAACGGACTGCCAAATAAAAGAGGAGGACATACATGCACTGTGCTTTTCATGTATTAGTGTGTTGTGTTAGTGTGTAGTGTTTTTGGATTTAATTGTATATTATTTATTTGTATCAACTTTTTAAATCAGATTTTGTGATTAATGAAATGTGATTCAAAACATTGATACAAATAAATTTTTAATAGACAATAAATAAATATGCATGTATTTTGCAGGCGTAGATTCAGTTGCAGTGGACATGACGGAGGACAAGATAACTGTAGAGGGGGATGCAGATCCGGTGTGTGTCACAGACAAACTAAGAAAAATTGGATATACAGAATTATTGAGCTTTGGTCCTGCCAAAGAAAAGGAAAATAAGCCGCCTGAAGAAACTAAGCCGCCAGAAGACACCAAGCCCCCTGAAGAAAACCCATCAGCAAACATAGATATTCCTGCCCCACACATTTATTACTGCTATTCCGATTATATCCCGGAAGAAGATACCAACGTCTGCACTATTCTTTGAAGAATCCGAAAGCCAAACATTAGATTAGTTTGGGGATTTGCAGTTTGTCACGAACGTTTTCAAGTACAGCACTTAATGGTTTTAGTTATGTTTTCGAAATTGAAAGTCTGTAAAGATTTCCAGTTCCTCATCATGTGGTTGTAAGCATACTACCGGAAATTAATTGACAACGTAAGAGGCACGGGAAATATTTTCTCAATGCTTTTTGGTTTTCTCATTCATAGTACAGTGTATGGTATTTCCAATTAAATCTCATAAATTTTGATGGATGCGTCTTTTAAATATAAGATCAACTGGTTATTTGTTTCCTAATAGAAAAATTTAATGTAAATGAAATTGTCTTATATATTGTATATCTTTATTTAATATATATTTTAGTTTGTTTTCATATTTTATTTGTGTAAATGATAGTACCTATTGTATATCTTTATTAATAGTTTTAATCTTACTTTTTATATAAATGCATAATATTTAATTTTTGATGAATAAATTATATTTAATTTTCTATTGGATTTAAAAGATAATTATACATAATGAAAAGGAATGGTTCGTATGAAAACATATCCTCAAAGTCTCGATGGGTAAGAGCTTGAAACAAGGATGGGAAAAAAACTCCAAGCAACTAAAGCTATTTGAAGAAGGTAGAATAAATAACCTCAAGCTTTCTCCATACATGTCAACGGAAAAGCCATCAATAGGGTCCCCATTAGTGAGAGTTCCCTCCTCTTAAGGGATGTCCTCCAAGGTAGTTTGATCACAATTAAGGAGATGGTTAGATCTAGGTATAAAATTGTGTCTTAATGCTGCCACTTAGTAGTGTCAAGTCCATGAAAGGAAGCAAAGGGTGATTGAGAGGATTGGGACCATATGAATAAGAGCCTTATCAAATCTAGAAGATTTTCTATGACCTTTTATACTCCCTCGAGGGGAAGAAGGGTTTAGAGGTACCCTAGCTACAATCCAAAGTGCATTACCCTAGTGGTTCAAAAGAGTTTAGAAATGGTGAACTGCATGTGCAACTTTATGAGCTTGACCTAGAATCTACATAAGAATATTGGACTAGATCGTAGCTTTAATATACATAAAAACTATTTGAGTATAGAATACACTAAAAAGGAATTGTTTCTTGGGTGGGTGGCTTCATTCGATTGGCTACTGAATCATAAAGAGGTTAAGAGGTCCAATCTCCCCCATCTCCATTCTACTGAAGGGCATGTCATGCTAGCATTACCAATCAAATGAAAAGGTTTAGTAGATACATTGCAGTTTATAAGGGAGCTACCCAATTCCTATAGTCTAAAATACAAAATTGTATCTTTCTAAGAATTAAAGAGAATTTCTACCCAACAAGAATGTCAATATAGCTATAGTTGAAAGGGAGACAAGTCAATCTCCTAATAATATAATATGCCTTGAGAAAATGGAAGGGTATAAAAGGCCTAAAAAAATTATGGATCCAATTCCAAGCTTCTTGAGCTTTAAGGAAAAACTAGAAGAGGTGTTTAAGATTGTCAATTTTCTTACAAAAATGACAATATTTTTTAGAACCCCAAAAGGGGTTAAATGAGTACTAATAGGAAGACATTGACATAGAATTTACACTAGGAAAAATGATCCAAATTGAGTTGAAAAATAGATTACCAAAAATACTAAATATGTAAACACCACGAGCCAATAGAGAGTTGAAGATAACAAATATAGTTTAGGTGACCAACAATAGGAAGATGAAGAAAAACCCACATATAACATTTATGACACTTGAAGTTGTGAAAGGATGTATTTGGATATCATTTATATTCCTTCCATTATGGCTTAAAAATATCTCACTCAGTCTTTAATAATTAATTTGTTGAGGGATAGTATTAATAACATCTTATAAAATTTCCTTGTCTTGATTAGCAAGCTTAAATTTAATTTTAAATTCTAACAAAGAAATAAATTCTTGGTATCTTAATGAACAAAATTTGGTAGCAATCAATGCCTCTTGTAAAAATTATCAAGGCATGACATGAAGAACTAGAGACCACCATATGGAGTGTTCATTAATATACAAGACAATGTAGAAGTAACCTATTTCCCATAAAAGCTAAGGATTAACAACTTTCCAATATACTTTAGTAACAGTAGTTCTATGGATTTGGATAGACTATATTAGGGTGAAAAGAGTATCAAATTCAAGCCCTTTCCATGCAATGCCTTTGATGATTTTGTAGGCTTGATTTTCTTTTAAGGATTTGATCATCCACTTGGCACATAAAATTACTCTTTGCCCATGAATAAAAATAATTCTTAACCTCTTTGAATCTTGATGGAGAAAAAAATCTACTAAAAATATTAATGAAAATTATAATGCCCATCATCAGAAGCCTAGAGAAAAAAATTTAAGCTACAATCATTTTATTACTAAGAAGATTTTGAGGACACTTAATAGGAAGAATAATAAATATGAAGGGATACCATGATTTTTAAGTAAATTTGAAACTTACAAAGAAAATAAAGAAGCATGGTAATGAAATAATTGATATTTCTCTCAATACAACAATAGCCTGCAAAAGAGTAGAAGGAGAAGCTCAAAAAGAAAAGGGTACACACAAAAGAGAAAATAATATTTATATTCTCTAAAATCTATTTCCAACCATAATTACCTAACCAACCCAACATAAGAATTAAAATATTTCCTAGATCATCAAGTAAATATTTAAAAAAATTATAATAGACATGTTTTGAATTATTTTGAAGACTAGGTAAATCGAGAGATGGCTTGAACCCTTACATAATATTCTACTAGGATAAAACAGGGAGGATCTCATAAGAAGTGAGAAACCAAAACCAAAATGATAAAACTATTTTTTGAAAGAGAGGCTTTTGACTAGAGCATCGAACCACAGGAACATGGTTCCCAACCCTATTAGGTTAACATTTTCAGATCAGAGGGGTTTAGGTAAGAACCCTGAACTAAATTCTAGAATAAACCCCTTAATTTGAGATATGTATAATGTACACTAGTACATCAATAGTTAGTGCTCAACACTATCATTCAAGACCCCTCTAGACTTTGCCATCTAAGGTATGTATATCTAGGATATGCTTGTTTCACTCTTTTTTCCAAGAAGGGTATGGTTACTGTAAACACTTAAAATTGTCCTGTCTAATTAAATAAATATTTTTATTTATTTAATTATTTTAAGCCTAAGTCTTCTATTAATTAAATAAATATTTTATTTATTTAATTGATCCCACTTCCTCTATTAATTAAATAAATCTTTATTTATATAATTAGTTCATTAGCCTTTTCTACCCATGGCACATGTCATTCATCTCTTAATTCCTACACTACCTACCCCCTTTATAATTTTAATCATTTCCTCTACCTACCCTTTAATCCTAGCTGACCATTTGTCTTTACACCTCTTAATCTTATCCCTCCATTTCCTAAAGTTTTTTCTATATAAGAGGATATTCTCTTTCATTATCAACCCTAACTCCCTAATGAATGAGAATTTTAATCAATATTATGCAATCAAGCCTTCTTGCAATCAAGCTATCGACCAAATTTCCATTCTTTATTGAGCTCTTGTGCACACATAAAATCTAAGAGAAAATATGTCAAGAAAGATCAATGGAGATAGGAAGAGATGGAGATTGAAACCCTACTAGACATGTGAATGGTATATTTGATTTGTTTTTGTTGATTAGCATGGTCTGAGCTATCTCCATTGTGTATGGTGGATTTCTTTCATTGTTAGGCTAGTATTTTGTGGTTGATCCATTTTAGTCTTTCAATATTGTTGTTTTCCATTATCCACTTTTCACCATATACAGTGACAGATTTTCTATCAATTGTAGCGCCTAGTAGTATATGTGAATTCAATATTTTAGGCAAGAAAAATATCTAGAACTTTCAATTGGACAACTCTATAAGGGCAAGAGAAAAATTGGAGTTGGCGCACACTAATTTTTATCGCCCTAAAAAAAAAATTTATTAGAAAGAGTTAATATTTAATTGCATTATAAGATATTTATACCATAAGACATGGGTCTAATTTTTGTAGAATAATTATAAAACATTTGAAAAGTTTAAAGTGTTTAAGGTCTAAGTTGAGAAAGAGACTGGACACTTCATTAAAGTACTAAGATCAAATAGAGGGGGAGAGTACACTAACTAGTTTGTGAATTTTTGTAAGCATCATGGTATCAAGAAGGAGTTGACATCAAGCTATACTCCATAAAAAAATGGAAAGAGTAAGAGGAATAATAGGATCATTGTAGCGATAACAAAGAATATGTTTAAATCCAAGGGACTCACAAATAAATATTAGGTTGATGATGTAGCAACAGTAGTTTATTTAAAAATAAAAGTCCCAAAAAGGTTGTACATAAAAAAATTCCACGAGAGGCATTGATAAAATGCAATTAGATGGTTGAGCACATGAGAGTGTTTAGATGTGTACCATATGCACTATGCCAAAGGAGAAGAGGCAAAAAAATTATGATAAGTGTAAGAAGTACATTTTCATGGGCTATAATGTAGAGTCCAAATCATATAGGATGTATAACTTCATCACCAAGAAAATAGTGACTACTAGAGATGTTGAGTTCGTTGAAAATGAGTCATGGGATGGCTTGGTGGACACTTCTTCGAGTATCTTAGTTAGACAACCTCTTGATCATGAAGAAGAAGAGTATGAATATAGGGAAGATAATGCTACAATAGGTATGGAGCCCAATAATCATCTCTAGTGAGCTCTAGATTCACATAGGTAGCCAGACAAATGACTCCAAATATCTTTGTACATAGACAAGTAATTAAATAGATAGTTACAGCTTCATTTGGTTTCAAAGAGCTCTAGGAAACTCCAAACCACTACACAGGCAATGAATACAATGAACAAACAACTCTAAAAATGGTCTGCACAACAAATAAATAGTGATATTTTTTACCCCACTCTCGCCCCCATCATCATCATCTTCAACATCTTCTCCTTCTCTCACCTTTGCAACATTGCTCCCTCTCGAACCCCTTTCTCTACCCCTCCTGCTCCCACACATTTTTTAGTGATTAAATGAGTGTTCAAACCATTGACTACTATGTAGTTATTACAAATACATATTCAATAACATTTATATAATAATCAATCATTTACCTTGTCAACATTGTTCTTTCATTTTGAAGAAATCCTATTTTTTATTTTTTGAATATTATTCAAAAACATGGCTACAATAAAGGTAAAAATACTAAAAGGGTTTTGACTGAGGCCATCCCTTGCAATAACCTACCAAAAATATCTTTTTCTATTGTGTGTAGGTTTCATCTTTAAAAAGAGAAAGTTAACCTAGTTATATCTTTCCTCAAACTTCCTTCCTCTCCTTAAGTTTTTCATTTGAAATAGTTAATTGTGATATCATTTTATCACCCTAAATGTATTAATTCATTTTGATCTCATTATTTATTTTCTGTGTATAAGAACATATTCTAGAATGTACAAAAAATTCTATATTGTTTCTTGGTGAAAGAATAGAATGATGTGAGGATGTCTACATGACACATGACACACTAGTGTCCATAGGAAAGATCTCAATCAAATTATCATAGGCTATTAAGAGCTAGTAATTTATAGTTCTATTACTATCATATTATAATTGATATCCAATGGTTATACATTTTTAATAGTTTATAGTAGAAAATTATGTCCTACTAAAAAATTGTGTTATTATTCAAGTGCTTATTTCATTTGCACTAGAAAAGGATAAATGAATTATTTAAGAATGTATGATTAATTCAAGTTTAGGATATAAGATTTACTATTGAGGAAACATTTTATTCCTCTGTAAACTTTTAATTGTATACAATACACCTAGATCTCATATAAGTTCTAGGATTAGTTGTCATAGATGATTTTCCATAGTTTGTTGAAGAGTCCATTTTTTTGGCTCGATTGATTTTATATATAAGCACTCATATTATCTTATATTCTCTAGATTCCCAATAAATTTTATGTCAAGTGACATATGTCCTCATAAATCTTGTTGGTTTCTTCCCTCATTTTTTCTACATGACTAATCTCTTCACATCCCATATCATCACTTCCTAAATATTTTCATGTGTGATAATATTACTTTTTCCCCTTGTTGTAGGTCTCAACATTGTAGCAAAATATATATATATATTACAATAAATCCTACAAAATAATTCAAAATTATATAAAAACTGTTTGTGACTTACTAGGGGGGTTGATCTCACTTCCCCAAAAAGATATCAAAGATATTAGATGTTGTATATCCTTGTGAGTGAATTTTGTAGAAAACCTAAATTTAGAATAAATTAAAAAATATTACTCCATATTCCTTCAAATTAGGAGGTTGCATATAACCACTTGCTTATCTCTTTAAAAATTAGGAAAAATTTAGTAAATTACATCTATGGGAGAGAAAAATGTGAAAACCCTGATTTTGTAATCTTTTAATTTTCATTTAGTTACTCTAAAATATAGATTGTATTAGCTTTTATATCTCCTCAAAAAATACATTAAAAATATTTAAAATATTTTCCAAAAAGGAGATATATATGCTCACCAAAATGATCTCCAATATTGTTTAAAAACTTGCATTGCTTCTAATCTTCACAATGCAAAGATCATGCTATTATATCACTTGTAATGGATCAAATTGTATAAAGAGAATATAATATGAAATATTTTTCAATTACTTGACAATAATAGAGAACAACAAACCACTTTGTGGGGTGAAATCTTCAAATATCTAAAATGAGAATAATTCACTATATTTTATGATATTAAACTTACTACTAAATCCGACCAAATTATACCATAGCTACCATCTAATTCATCTTACATACTCGATTATAACCCTTATGATGATATAACTACATATATCACTATAATGATTACTATATAACTTAAGTAGGAATCAAGGTAGCCACAAGCCAACTACTCATAACCCCAATCACATATAGGATTAAGGACATAGCATAGACTATTACGCTTCAACACCACAAATAAGGGTGAATCTAAACCTTAAGTAAGTATGAAAATATGATAAAATAATAATAAAATTGTATATGAAAACTAAATAATGGACAATTATTCTAACTAGACTCTTTCGTGCATTTGGAACCTTATGCTGCCTCATATTTCATGGAGATTATGGAAGGAATGAAATAATCTAATTTTTAAGGATAAAGCTTGCTATGCTAATATTGTTGTCAATAAAATTTATTTGGCTATTACAGAAAATTTCCAAGCTATTTGTGATGGGTCTAATGTTGTCGGCTATCTCTCCCCCATTAAGGAGGACCTAGAAATTGCTTAAAGGTGGAAAATTAATTGGGATAATTCCAAACCTTTACACAAGTTGAAGAGTCTTAGAGATGGGATCAAGTGGCATCCACCCCCTTGGGGATGGGTCAAAATCAATACAGATAGGGCAATGAATGGGAATCTCGGACCTTCTAGTTGTGGGGAAGTGGTTCATGATCACAATGGAAAGCTCATCTCAACAATGGCCCTCCCTTTGGGTACCCAGAAAAACCACTATGTTGAGGCTTATGCAACCTATGTTGTGGTCAAGTTGGCTAAGGAGAAAGGCATGAGAAGGGTTTGGCTCGAATGTGACTCTCTTAACTTTATTAATTATCTTAAGGGTTCTTATTCCCCTAGTTGGGCCATTAAGAATATCATTGAGGACTACCTTTCCCTTCTGGGTGAATTTGAAGACTTTCAAATTTCACACATGTATTGGAAAGATAACAAGGTTGTCGATAATCTGGAAATATCGGAGTTGGCTTAGCTAACAGCAGAGTGTGGGATTTTAATGATAGAATCATAGTGGATCTCCTCATCCTCATTCATAATGATTGTATTGTGTAAGATGCGTAGGGGGTTCTTAGAAATGATGAAGGAAAGCGGGCATTTTGTCCTAGCTAGGATAGGTTGTAATAAGAAAGAGTCAAATGTTCTAGAGGATATCCTTTTCTTCATTCTCTAGTCGAGCTTATTTACTTTTACTCTATAGATTATGGTGTTTGGGGATTTCTTCCTTGATGGGAGGGGACAAAAAACCACTTAAATCCCACAAAGGTGTATGAGGAATGGTGTAACAATGAAGAGATCTAGAGTGAGCTATCTATGTGAGGCCTAACTACATATATGGAGACGCTGCATGGGTCAAATACCCTAGTCACTAATTCCTTTGTCCAGGGTTGGAAGGATGGAGTCCTCGGCCTTAATTTATAAATTAATGAGGAACTCATGGGCAAGATTTCTAATACCTTAATTCAAGGGTCTAAATTTTACAGGGAGAAGAAATGTACCACTTAAGAATTTAAGACCTTCCTCACACTGAAGGAGATGGAAAAAATGAAGAAAAATGCAAATGGGGGTTGGGATACAATTATGTTTCCTAATCCCTCATGCGATACCTCACTTTGGATGGTAAATATTGCAATATTTTCAATTACCATTTTATTATTTTGAACCACTTCCACCATGACAAATGTATTTTCCTACCCTTTTATCTGGTGGCTTCCCTAAATCATAGTATGTGGGCTCATGTGAAGAGAGTTTACTCCCCTATTATCCATGAGGGCTTGAGACTTTTGATCATGGAACATGTCAAAGCCCTGTATGTGGAGACGAACCCTAGGACTAAGATAGGCATTGACTTTTAGAAGAATGTCTGGGTGCATTATGGGGATATGCCCTTAGATGAGGAGGAAGATTCGGATGAGGACGATGTGTACCATATCTATGAAAACTAGGTACCAATGCCATCCTCTTCCAAAAACTCCAATCTCAGGGGTAGGAAATTTGTGATTTTGGACGAAGATAATGACCTTGACTTTACTATTGATTTGGTGGACCCTAATAGTGATGTGAAGGGGAATACGATGGTTAGGGCCTCTGATGCCAACACAAAAGGGAAATAACATATTTATGAGTCCCCGATGGTTAATTCTTATTAAGTGTTGGTGAAAAAGAGAAAGGTGATCCGTATGGATTCTGGCAGGCAAGAGATAGAACAGTTTGACAATTTCAACATGCCTGCTAATGGGGGTAGGGCTACACCAAAGGAAGTGGATTCCTCTGTCCCCAATGTCACAGTCTCCAACATTTTCCTGTGTAACTTTCAAGAGCATCAAATCTCTCTATTTTCTTGGATTCTTTAGGATCTCAATTACCTCAGAGGGAGGATTGATAAGATGAAGGGTGATTCAAATCACCTTGAGAAGGACCATGAGAGTCGAATCAAAGCTTTAGAGGAGGACAGACACAAACTCAAACAGAGTTTGACTGCGGTGGTGATAGTTAGTAATGAAGCTATGGATAACGTAATGAAGGCATATGCAAGCAGAATGAGCAAGTCGAAGTGTTGTGTGTCACTTCCCAAGATATTTCCCCTTTGGGCAGTATGAAGATGGGTAATATTACTAAGGCTACTGATGCAGGGATAAGAAAGGTTCCAAGAAATCCTTCGGATAGCATGGCGGATATCAAGGTGCCCCACTCGGGTTCTACGACTAGAATTTGCAACAAATATAAGGGTATGACCCCTATTGATGGTGTTAGTAGGCAAGTTTTGTTGATAAATAAAGAGGTTGTTAGGAAGAATGATGAATTAACCAAGCTTTTGTAACTTTGTTAGGTTGTTGTTTTGTTTTTTGTTCGGGTTGTTGTGCCCTATTTTTTTGGGTTTTTTTACATCTTGTTGGTGTCTGGGTCCCTATTGTTTTTGTTTTCTTTATCTCTATATACTTTGGCTTTCCAGTCCCTATAAAACCAATTTTCCCCCTTAATCAAAACTAAATAATGGAGAATAAAACCCTAGGTTATGTAGGAATATTGGTTTCATCATTAAATGAGGTTAGGGGCACCTTGCACATGACTAATTTAAAGAATATATAAATAAACCACAAATTCACCTAGATAAACTTAAAGCTAAGATTTTATACTAAATTACTACTTTTAGAAATTAAATAAACAAAATAGCTTCACTTCGATTTGTGAACAATGGTTATATATTAAAGTTAATATGTTCTATAGAATTTTTTTGTCATAATATAAAAATTAATGATCTCATTCTTGAATATGTCTCAAGCTCTATGTGGCCTAATTAAACAAGTGGGTCAAATTTGAGTCTTTTAGATTATAAAGTTCAAGTAATACGATAATGATTTGATGCATGAGAATGAACAATTATTTATGGGAATGATCGATAAAAAATAATAATAAAGTTTTTCTTTACCTTTTTTACTTATGTATAAAGCTATCTGTAATGATGGAAATGTTTACAAATGCATTTGTGGAGACTATTGAATCAACAGATAGTTGTGTTCTCTTAGGTCAAAACCCTTGAAAATAGAAAGAAAGATTAATGGTAGCAAGAAAGATAAAAGAAAGAATTAAGTAGCATATATTCTTCAACCTTTAGAAAATCATAATGTAAACTCTCAAGCCAACATGTTCTTCATATAAATTAAATATGCATTGAATGTATTTAAATGCTAAAATATTTCATGTTATAGAAATCTGTATGTCAATCACAATTAAAATAGGAAATGATAGTAATTGAAAAATTCATATTTGAACATTCAAATTTTTGGGTAATTTTTAGGCTTAATCAAGATATGGATATGCTAATATTTAAATAGAAAATGATTGTACAAATTTATATGCGAACATAAATACAACAAATTATCCACCAATGATGAATATTTAGGAATATATGTAAATATGAATAAGATAAGGTTGAACATATAAATATTAATGTAAATGAACATGAAATGGATAAAAGTTAGCATCTATTCATTACGAATCACACTTTGTGATCTGAAACATTGATCAAAACAATTGCACCTAGTCCATTCCAAAAATTTCAGAGAGGAGGGGAAGTTTCAGGGGAGGATGAGGAAGGGAATGGGGATGGAGATGGGGAAGATGAGGGAGATGGTCAAGGTGGGTTTCTTCACCTGGTCGGCACTTCTGCCCTTTTTTGGGCACTCTTGGTCTTGGGGTCTTTTGTTTGGTCTCCACATTCAGGGTTCCCTACTCTGGATTTATGGGAGATTGTTTCCTATGCCCTAAGTGTGTGGTTGTCAGGTTCTAACCTTCAGATCTGCCACTTTTTTCACCTGGACCATCTTTTGGGTTCTATTTTCTGCTCCTACGATGGTTGTCACGATTTTGTCTTTTGCTTTGCCCCCTTTCACGTGAGGGCCTTCCCCTACCCTATTCGTCAGGGGTTACATGGCTTTATGGGTCGTGTGGCTTATGGTGGAGTGGCTGAGTGTTGTTGCTCTGTGTTCTACTTCCTTTTGACGTGGACAACTCTTTCTATGTCATTTTTTCTATTTAGTTGTTTTTTTGTGCTCAACATTGGGAGTTGGTCATGTTGTTGCACCATCTTTCTTCTCTAGGGGATTTTTTCTGTTCTACATGTCTCCCTTCCTATTCCTCACCTACTGGGGCTTGGGGACTTCTCATGCATGGTTTTTTTCTCTATGTTTGAGCATCTATTTTGAGTCTTTGTGTTGTGTGCCTTTGTCTTATGGCTATCTGTTTGGGGGGCTTTCGACGGCCCTGTTGTTTCTAAGAGGCTCCTTGGTGGGCCGTATTGGGTCTCATATGTTGTTTGGAGGAGGTTTGTCCTTTCCTCCTTATGGGATCTCTTCGATGATTGATTTTTCTACTTGTGGGTCATGTTTCTTGGCCTCTTTGAAGGGTTGTGTGCTCATAGTTTCTATGGATGTGGCTATTGTGTTTTTTATTGCTCCTACTCTTCCCATGTCTATTTAGATTGGCAACCCTTCTTGTGATCCTATCGAGGTGAATTGTTTGGGGTTGTTAGGGTTTCGAGATAGGGTGTGTTGTGAATGTGTTTTCTTCCTCTAAATATGTCTCCTACTCTTCTCATGCCTATTTAGACTGACAACCCCTCTTCTGATCCTATCGAGGTGGATTATTGGGGGTTGTTACGGTTTCAAGATGGGGTGTGTTGTGAATGTGTTTTCTTCCTCTAATGATGGCTTTTCCTTTGGTGTTAGTGGTCTTCTACTATTTGTGGATGGGCAGTGGTGGCACAATTTGGGCTAGTTACTTTGTGGGCACTTAACCAATGTGTGCTCCACTTCCATCGTACTCGCTATGGTGATGATAGATGACTTCATTTGGGAGATTCTTTCATCTTATATTTTGACACTTCTCCTCTCTGCCCTTTGCTCCTTTTTTTTCTACAAATTGTGGATCTATTGAGGTGATCTAGTGTGGATCTATTGTGGTGATCCATATAATGTTGTTTGTAATGGTTTTCTTTGGGTGGGGTTGACCATGTTGCATCTTTCCCTTTCTATGAACAGTGTTGTTCATAGGGGTTTTTCTTGTAAAAGGTTTCGAGAAGTTTCTCAAAACCCAATGTATTTCCTTCTCTCCCTTACTGTGTTGTCCTAGTGAAAGGGGTTACCATTGCAAGTTGATTTGGGGTTCTCCTAAACTCCTCTATTTTTTATTAGATAATTTTTTTTGTTCGAGATCCTTTCCCATTGGTTGATGCTTTATTCAAAAGTACCCTTTTTAAAATGGGCTCGCCCTTTTTGGTTTTTCTGTTTGGGGTGATCTCATTGCTTGTAAGGTCCCCCTTGTGCGCCTAGTTGGCAGTTATGTATCAATAATGGGCCTATCCCATCTTTATCTAATCAAAATAGAAATTATATAAAAATAGTCTCAAAACAAAATCAAATTTCAACATTAATCTACTAATTTCACCATTACAAATCAAACTTAGAATAATTAGACAATTTACAAGGTATAGACTAACTATAAAAATTAAGAATAGTTAAGTATAAAAATACCTTACTATTTCAATTATGAATGTGTAGTTTATATATATATATATATATATAAACAATAAGAATATTTAATTATTTTGATTATTAGAATGCATATTATACATATAGTATATATAAATGATGATTTTATATTAATTCAAATAGACTGAAATCTCTTCAGTTAAGAACCAAGGACTGAGAGAAGTCACTTGAAACATAATCCCAACCTAATGTCTTATGATATTTGAGTTTTACACTCAACAAGACTTGATCCGTAACGAATTTATTCTTAACTATTCAGCTTCGTGACCTCACTTAATTATATTCCATCAATATGAATCTCTTCAAAATAAATTACTTCACACAAATCAATCGACAAAATAAGAAAAATTTAAAATCCACCTTTTCAAATATGAATCGTGTTGGGAGAAAATGCATACGATCACGTATACCTACTCTTCAAGGGAAATTGAAGCACATTTTAAGTTACCTGTTGTCTCTTTTACAAACTGGAGAAAAATTGATTGATTGATAAAGCGAGCCTGTTCAATGAATGCCGCCGAACATGTGGACTAGTAGAATTCAAGTCGCCGACATAATGTGGGTTTCCCACGTAAATAACCAGCAAGTTTTTAAGTTCTTTACGTAACCAACAATATTACCACGTTATGATCGTGCCAATTTGCTGAGTAAGCAGTTAAGACTGGTTTCTATGATAGGTGCGTGGAAGCTTGGAACCATCCATTTCCACAAATCTTCTGCCTTTCACATAATTAATTCACCCCACGCAAATGGACTTTTCCTATAAAGACTTTGCATACTGATAATCCAATCAAATGAACTTTCAGTAGGTATTGATTTCTAACCAGCGTGTTTGTTTCAGAATTTCAGGTTCTAGAGGCTATATAATCAAACATGAAGGTACTCTCCATTTTATTCCTTTAATTTTAGTGTAGCTTAGAACATTTCAAGGACATTCTATGTTTCATTCAATTAATTGAACAGCCCATAGTTTGGATCATCAGAAAATGGTGCTGAAATTCAGTATGGAGGACGAGAAAAGAAAGAAAAAGGCAATAAAGGACATTGCACGAATACAAGGTACGACTTTTTAGTATACAACGGACTGCCATTGCTTTTATATGAAGGTAAAGAGAGGACGTAAATGAATAATATGTGTTTTGCAGGCGTGGAATCAGTTGCAGTGGACAAGACAGAGAATACGATAACACATGGAATCTGTGATCCCATGTGTTTTGCCAGTCTGTGTCAAAGGTAAACTAAGAAAAATCGGGTACACAGAATTATTGAGCTTGGGTTCTGCCAAAGAAGAGGAAAATGAACCAAATGAAGACAAACAGAATGAAGATAACCAGCCAAATGAAGAAAATCCGTCACCAAACGTAGAAGAAAATTCATTGCCAGAGATATCTATTCCTGCCCCATATATTTATTACTGCCATTGCGATTATGTGAGAGACGAAAATACCCACCTCTGCATTATCCAAAAGCCAAACATTGGATTAATTTGGGGAGTAACAGTTTGCCAGGAATTTGAATGTTATTAGTTGTGTTTTAGGAATTGAAATAATGTAAAGATTTCCATTTCTTCATGTATTAGCCACGAGAAATATTTTCTCCATGTTTTCTGTTTTCTCATTTATATTACAGTGTATGTCATTTCCAGCTATATCTCTCAAACAGTAACGAATCTGTTTTAGTGTTGTTTTAGTGTTTTTTTTTATTGTAGGGTTTTATATCAATGTCTGAAGTATTTTAGTTATTTAATATGAGAATACAAATTTTGCTTTGATAATTTCTGGCTAAGAGTTAAGGATTGAGGGTTATCAGATAAAATTCTGATGTTGAGATCTTACACTCAGTAATATTTGATCCCTAATGAACTCATTAACATTTTAATTTTATTTTAAAACACAATTGATATAATTTTTTTTAAATATTTTTTTTAAATTTAAATTTTCATCAAAGCACAAATGATTTGACTTTCACTATTGCACACCTAAAGAAAAAGATACGACAATGCTATGAAGAAATTAAATCTGATTATTTTCATTAAGCACATAAATGATTTATGTTGGCTTTCCATCTTGCACATTTAAAGACAAAGCTAAGAGTCTAAGACTATGTTATGAGGATTAAAACTTATTATTAAGGGTAAGTTTATTTGACTAAAGTATCACATTATTTATGATTTGACAATCGATAGGCTTCAATAAATTTTTATTATAATATTTATAATAATAATTTCTATTAAGTAATTGTTTATAAAGATGATTGAAAAGATATCTATGATTTTATTTTATTTTAGGTGTTGAAGTAATTTTTTGATTGTAATTATGTCTAGGTTGCTTGATTTTTTATTCATTATGATAAATTATATTTTTAATGGTGAAATATTACTGCATTGAATCTTGAATAGCTATATTAAACTTGTTATTTAGAGTACTGAAGCTATTATAAAATTTGAATAGTGAACCTATAAGAATTAAATATGCAATACAGTTCAAAAATAATTATAGATTTGATCATATATTTAATTATATAAATTTTTATTTAATTTCATCATGCTAATGGATAGTAAATTTCTAAATGAGTATAATGATAAAAGTTGCTAATTGATATATATAATATAAATATATATCTCAATGTTTAAACTTTAATCTTCTATTATGATAATTAATGTGTACATTGAATACAAAATGTACAAATCAAATAACCACGAAACTTTCTTGAGATCACTTAAATCATATCACTTCACACAATAGAGTAATGAGATTTGTTATCCATTCCATTACAAAAATCATCGTGGTCAATCATGAGTGGTTCAGATCTCTCACTATCATTTTATGACCTCAAGTTATGTCTATTGGTGTACATTCACATTTATTTAGTTATTTAGTTATTTATTTATAAAGGATAAGTAAAAAATTTTAAAATGAGTTTTAGTTGGTTTCTAGTGCATCTTAAAATTCAATCTTTTAGGAGATTTTTGAAAAGAGGTAGTATTGTTTTCAATGATTTTATTTGAAATGATTTTAAAGGAATTTAATTTATTTATTTTCAAAATAGAGACTTTCTATTATTTTTTATATGAAAAGAGAAAAATTACTTTTTACGATTATTTTACATAAACCGAATTTCCATGTTTTGGGGTGTTAGAGATGACATTTTTAGCTAGTTCTTTATCTTTTTAGATTTTTTTTCAAAGGAAAATTTAATATAAGATTAGGGTTCTAAATTAGCAACATTAGACCTTTTTAAACACCATTTATTTTTCTGATAAACCCATCTATTGAAGTGCCATTATTGGTGGTATTTTAGCTCTTCTCGACTAGAAATATTTATTTGGGTTTACTTCTTCCCTCTAAGTACCCAAATAGTTATAAAAATCACCCTTTTGGGGTGCTAAAATATTTAATAAATATCTCCTCTTTGGATGAAAATATTTAATGGTTTTTCACTTTTTAGAGTTTCCAAAACTATAGGATGATATATTATATTAAGCAGTACATTTGTTTGTTTTCACCTCTCTTAAATGTACTTACACATGTTGAAACTTTGAGCATAAAAAAACACCACCATGTAGAACAATGACGAATAATAATATACACAATATATAATATCATAGAGAAATGATGATTCAAGCCCATGAAAAAAATGGAGAAAGCACAAGTAATGTCACCATAGATAGCTACAATGGTAAACCGAATTGAGGCAAATTTTGAAAATTTAAAGAATTTTCAATGCCAAAATTTTGTTGGGTCTACGTACTGGCATGTTGGAGGGAGCAAGCAATGGATCTTTACCAAACACTCAATTCTTTATTATGGGAAGGAAATTATCTTGGACAAAGCTTTAATACCATGTTGGAAAGATTATGAGCCCATCATGAAGCTAGCCACACTTCAAGGGATTGACCAAGAAGCAAACCAACCACAATCAAACATGACAAAAAATAAAAAATGGAGATCAATATGATATGAGATAAAATTGTTATGATACAATGTACCAATGAGCCTTGCTTATATA
This sequence comes from Cryptomeria japonica, assembly GCF_030272615.1. Taxonomy (NCBI): domain Eukaryota; kingdom Viridiplantae; phylum Streptophyta; class Pinopsida; order Cupressales; family Cupressaceae; genus Cryptomeria; species Cryptomeria japonica. The sequence goes on along the minus strand of NC_081406.1, from coordinate 172,220,146 downwards.
GGCAAGAGATGATGTCATAGTAACTACTACCCTTATACGAAATTAAATAATAATGCATAATACTAACTACTTGAAGAAAATATTAAATAATTAGACATAGCCTCATATCTTCTAGAATTCCACCTAGGATAACTAACATGATCTTGTGAGCATTACTAAATGACAAGTTACATAAAGTAACTTTATGATAACTAACTTATGTCAATTAAGCCTAAGTACACTTAATGTGTAAATGACATTTAATGACAACTTATCACGTATGCCTAAGTAATCTTAATAAGCGAATAGGTTCTAACTTTTAACTAGTTAGTAAATAGCCTCATTCACACCAACATTTTTTGGGTTCCTTGATAATGTTCACTATCTTAAATGTCCCTGGGGTAGGTTTCTTCTAATGTATTTTTTTTTGGAGGGAGTTACTACTATCTATTTCCCCATTCTTTCTACTATAGGTCCTATGGAGGTGGACTTTGTGGTCTAGGCTCCTTTCATATAGATCCTATAGAGGTGGATTGTGTGGGGAGCTTTACTCGTAGTCCTTTCAAGGTGGACTCTACAGAAATCTTTTCTCTTGGTCCTATTGAGGTGGAATTTTTCAAGATTCATGCTACTACTAATCCTATATAGGTGACTAAGGTGGCTAAGTTTGTAGGGGATTGTACTCAGAGATGGTGGTGTTTGACTAGAAGCAAAATTCTAGTTAAAAGATAACATGATATAGTTTCTTGACTTAGGTTTTTGATTACCCTCCTCCCCCTCTTCATTTGGTTGGCTACTTCCCTCTTCCTCTACTATCCTAGTATCCAATTCCTTTCTCTTCTAGTCTAAGTTGAAAGCTATTTATCTACCCTATTAGTCTTGAATTCAATGTTTCTCCTTTCCTTGTTTGAGAATGTCTCAGTTCAAGGTGGTCCTACTAGTAAAAGGTTTTAGGGTGCCTTTCAAAACCTATTGTTTATGAAAATAAAAGCTTAAATTTTAGGGTTGGTACCCTTGTCTCCCATCGGTTTGCTACTTTAGTCATAAGTAACTTATTGTTTTAAAAAAAGCATCTAGTTTTTTTGGTCTTTTGGTAGTCTCATAGCTTGTGAGATCCCTCTTGTCCGCCTGATGGTTGATATGTAAAAAGGTTTGGAGCCTATATCTTGATTTACCTAATCAACATAGGGAAATTTAAATTAGAAAATTCAAATTTTGGGGTTTATTTGAATACTTTTGAGGCTGAATCAAGATATGGATATGGTAATATTGAGATGGTAAAGGATTGTAAGAATTTTTATATGAACACAAATACAACAAATTATCCACCAATGATGAATATTTAGAAATATATGTAAATATGAATAGGATAAGGTTAAATGTATAAAAAAATTAATATAAATGAACATGAAATAGATAAAAATAAGTATGGACCCATTAGGTAAAATTAAGATAAAATATACCACTTACTAACATAAATTATATAAAATTAGTATTAAAATAGCCTCAAAACAAAATCAAATTTAACATTAATATACTAATTTCACTATTACAAATTAAACTTACAATAATTAGACATCGTTACAAGTTATGAACTCGGTATAAAACTCAGCATAAAAATTATGAATTGGTTAAAGTATAAGAATACATAACTATTTCAATTATGGGTGTGTAGCTTATATATATATAAAGCATAAGAATACCTAATTATTTCCATTATAATGTGTATCTTATACATATAGTATATATAATTGATGATTTTTATATCAATCTAAATAGGTTGAAACATCTTTACTTAAGAATCAAAGACTTAGGAAAGTCACTTGAGACACAATCTCGATCTCATTTCTTATGATGTTAAGACCTTACACTCAACAAAAATTGATCCTGATAAATTCTTCTTAACCATTTAACTTCATGATATCACTTAATTATATTCCATTTTTAATTCTCTTTTCAAACCAAACTACTTCACGCACAATCAATCAACACAATAATTGGAATTTAAAATCGACCTTTTCATATATGAATCACGTTGGAAGAAAATGCATACGATCACGTATACCTACTCTTCAAGGGAAATTGAAACACCTTTTATGTTACCTGTTGTCTCTTTTACCAACAGAAGAAAAATTGATTGGTTGACAAAGCCAGCTGTTCAATGAATGCCAACGAACATATGGACTGCAAGAATTTAATTCACCGACACAATGTGTGCTCCCACGTAAATAAGCAGCAAGTTTTGAAGTTCTTTACGTGATAACACTTTAACCACGTTAAGTTCGTGCATCCAATATACTGAGTAAGCAGTTAAGACTGCTTTCTATGCATGGTGTATGGAAGCTGGAAACCATTCATTTCCACCAATCCTCTGCCTTTCACTGACTTTAATTCACCCCTTGCAGATCAACTTTTCCTATAAAGACTTTGCAATACGGAAAATCCAATCAAGTGAACTTTCAGTCGGTGTTGATTTCTAGCCAGCGTGTTTGTTTCAGAATTTCAGGTTCCAGAGGTTATATAATCAACCATGAAGGTACTCTCCATTTTTTCCCTTTGATATTAGTGTATTTTTAGGACTTTTTGAACGACATTCTATGCTTCATTTAATTAACTGAACGACCTGTAATCTGGATGAGCAGAAAATGGTGCTGAAATTATGTATGGAGGACGAGAAAAGAAAGAAAAGGGTAATAAAAGCCATTGCAGGAATACAAGGTACAACGTTTTAGTATATACGCGCTGCCATTGCTTTTATTTCAAGGTAAGGAGAGGACGTAAATGAATAATGTGTGTTTTGCAGGGGTGGATTCAGTTGCAGTGGACACGACAGAGAATATGATAACTGTAGAGGGGGACGCAGATCCAGTGTGTGTCACAGACAAACTCAGAAAAATTGGGTACACAGAATTATTGAGCTTTGGTCCTGCCAAAGAAGAAGAGGAAAATGAGCCAAATGAAGACAAGCCCAATGCAGATAACCAGCCAAATGAAGAAAATCCATCGGCAGAGATAGATATTCCTGCCCCACAAATTTATTACTGCTATTGCGATTATGTCCCAAACGAAAATACCAACCTCTGTTCTATACTTTGAAAAATCCAAAAGCCGGACATTGGATTAATTTGGAGAGTTACTGTTTGCCAGGATTGCTGTCAAGTACCCTATTGTAGCGTTTTTAGTAATGTTTTCGGAATTGAAATAATGTACATTTTGCCTGCAAAGGTTTCCAGTCTTGCATGATGGGGTTGTAAGCGTTATTCCCGAAATTAATTGACATTGTAGCAGCCACGGGAAATATTTTCTCCGTGCTTTTTGTTTTCTTATTCATATTACAGTGCATGGTATTTCCAATTTAATCTCTCAAACTTAACCAATCTATTTTATTTTGTTTTTTTGTTAGAGGGTTCTTTCTATGTCGAACCCTGAATTGTTTAGTTATCTCATTCAGCTGAAGTGTGTTATTCTAGCATCATTTCTTATGATGCCTATTTTTTATGGGTACTTTATCTAAAGAGAAAGATTCATTCATATTTAAATTTCAACCACTTGTTTTTTTGTCCAAACACATCAATAATTTCAATAATTTCAGTTGGCTTGCCCTATTACCATATTAAATTTGACTTCAAATTTATTATTTTCATTCAGACATAAATAATTTCAATTGACTTTCTATTATACATTTTAAGATTGTATTTTTGTCAAAACACATTAATAATTTCAATGGGCTTTCACTATTTCCATATTAAATTTGACTTCAAATTTACTATTTTTGTTGTGACACAAATTATTTCAATTGGATTTCTATTATACATTTGAAGACAATGTTAAGATGATATTAAATTTGACTTTAAATTTAATTTCAAGGGTAATTTTATTTGATCTAAATATAATATTATTTATGATTTAATGGATAGGTATTGATAAATTCTGGTTATTATGTTTATAATAATGATTTTATAAGTAATTATTTACAAAGATGATTGAGAAAAAACACTCTTGAACTTTATTTTATTTTATTTGTTTGGGAAATCTATTATATGTGGGATTATGTTAATGTAATCTTTGATTGTAGTGATGATTGTGTTTTTTGTTTTTTTTCATGAAAGCAAGTTTATTAAGAGATGTATGATGTAACAATGTCTAAGTCAATTGATGTTTTATTTATTACCATGAATTTTACTTTAGTTACTAAATATTATTACATTTAAACTTGAAAAGTTATATTAAACTTGTTATTTAGAATAGTGAACCTAGAGGAGATAAGTGTCTAATATAACTCATTAAATTTTGTAAGATACAATAATATATTTATTATATAAAATTTTATTTAATTTTAATCTTGTTAATGAAAAGCGAGTTTCTAAATGAACATATTGATTAAAGGTGCTAATGGATGCATAATATAAATATATAATATGATTTTTCAGCTATAGCCTCATTATAAAAGTTGATGTGCACATTGAATGCACAAAAATTACATGTTGGGTAACCAAGAAAGTAGAAGATTATTGAAGTCATTTAATCCATCTCACTTCACCTAATGGAATAATGAAGCTCGTTATACCATCTTGTTACATAGAGATCATCCCAAGGAACTTGGGCGATATCTCCTCCTCCCATCAGATTTGATCCATCCAAAAAGTCCTCATTAACTCTTTTGAGAATGATCAATTTGAGATATTTGTCTCCCAATCTATTACACCTAGATTCTTGTAGGCTAAACAAGAAGCATTCTACATATTCCTCCAATGGATCATCTTATTTTTGACTTATTTTTAAAATTCCATCTCCTCTCATATCTCCTCCTCTTCAATATTCCTTATATTTCTTGAGAAATTTTTCCTTCATGGCCACCCAATCAGCCACTACATCTCTCACTAGAACTATAAACCATCTCAAGGTAGAATCCTTAAGAGTAGCAGGGTATAATTTCAACCTATGGGTGTCTATGGTGTATTCATATCTACGACAAAAGACATAAAACTCAAAGAGAAAGGTGTAAGCATTTTAGTGATAAGCCCATAGAAGTTTGGAAGAGCTGAAGGTGGTATATTTTGTAGGATACAATTTTTCTCTTTGTTCACTATGGGGAAATGTGTTAGGTCCAACTAGGGAAGCTAATGTACTGAGAGGGGAGGGGTGAATTAGTACTTCAAAACTTTTCTTGAACAACAATTTTACTGTTAAACATAAATTGAATACTGATGATCTCATAATATATAATACTAAAACATAATCATAGAAATAACATTCATACAAATTTCACTCCATAACAAAAAGATTTTGGTTACGCAGAAACTCTTGGTTAGAGAGAAAAACTATGGTGGGGATGGCACCCACAACTTCACTACTGCAATAATCAAGATTGCCCAATTAGAGCTACATGTTTAGCTATTTCTGATAGCTTACCCTGTTAGGAGTACAAAGATCTTCAGATCTACCTTGCTAAAGGATTTCACAAACACTTTTACAAAAATGTTGTACATGGTTAAAGGCTTTACAATTTATAGACTTTGTTAGAGTCTTTTACCCTGTTAGAGGTTTCTAACTCAACTCAAAATAATTCAATCAAAATCTTTACAAAATATCTAAAACTTTACATCTGAAATGTTATAGCAGACTCTATGTGCTTAATATGAAATTACCTTGCTCATAGCATACCTCGGTAATTGATAAGTCAACTCAGTGACCACTTCTGTATACTCTATCACTTAAACTGTTCTTTGAAAAACCTTCTTAGTGACCTCTAAATATCTCTGTTAATCTTCACATCTTATCTTTTCTCAAGATTTTCATATTCAACTCATCATTTTTTCTCTTGTTTAGATACTCAAATCATTCTCTATAAATAGATCTCTTAGACGGTGATCTATTCATGCATCGATCATACAAACATGTTTTATCGAATGAATAAACATAGAAATTATTTCATTGGATAAACTCCCTCAAAATCATACAAGATCTTTAAATGCAATTTCCTATGTAATAATGGTTCCAAGTTCTTGAATCTTGTAACACGTTTCACATGTGTGTCCAAGTTCATTGAATCTGGTAACACGTTTTCACTCGGTTTAGATTGACTTGGTATACCTTCTTTGCTGCTCGGTAGACATAGAACTTTACTCAGCAGACAGCTCGGTGTGTCTCATCTTGGTGACTAGTCTTTCTTCTGTAACCGACACCTTAGTAATTACCGACTGGACATTTCGGTGGTATTAACCGACTAGAGTATATAGAATGACTTTGGGCACAAAACTAATGACAACGTAGTAAATAGCAACAATCTCCCCTTTTGACATTAGTTTGGTATGTTTGACAAAACTCCTTTCAAAGTCATAATACAAAATTTATATACTTACGAAATAAACTGAAATGATAGTATATACATTTGTTCAAATACATACTCAATTACATACTCCCCTTATCAATATGCTGAACAACTTGATGATCGATACTCTATATTTCATGCTCCTGATGTTCTATGCTCCCCCTGTCAATTTCAATTGTACACTCGGTATATATTTTATAAACTTTGTACACTCAGATACTCTGTATACTCGGTACACTCCCCCTATTTGACAAACATCAAAACTAGTTACCATTTGGTGGGGGCAACTGGTCAAAAATAGATTTATACTTTGTACGAGCGTCTTTGAGAGCAGTAGTAAGTGTATCCTTAACACTTTCCATTAGTGAATTCTCAGCTATAATATCAGCTAAGAGTCAGATCAAACCATCTAAAGTGCTTCCCTCGGCTTGAGTGGACAATTGGGTAGCTCGGTTGATTTGCTCTTGGAATGATGATAAATGAGGAATAAATAATGTCTGAAGAGTCATGATATCCATCCTTATTGTGTGCTCTTCATTCCGAAGTTCTAACTATTGATCCATAAGAGTTTGTAGCTTTGTATAAAAATTTTGAATAGAATTTGGGTCGGTAGTCAATTTATTTGAGAGATCGCTAATCTCTTTTTCAATGACTTCGATCTTATTCTTGATATCTTTGATAAACAATGAAAATGTACATAAATTCTGGAATAAATAAATAATATGCTTGAGTTGAGGGGACAACTCAGCAATGAATTCAATAAGCTTTGTTTTACCTATAGCAATTGCTTTCTACACTTCTTCAATCATCTTGGTAGTTAGCTCTTTTTCTTTCAATTTGCTAAGGTATTATGATGCTTCTACTCCTAATGATTCCAATTGAGTGAGTAGTTCATCTAGTTACATATGGATGGTAGCATCTTTATTTACAGTAGCTTTAGGTAGCATGTCTGTCAATAATGCTTTAACCTTCTGAAGTACTTGGTTCTTCTTCTAAATAGCTATATGTTTTTCCTACTTTGCTTTGGCTTTACAAAGCTCACCGAATTCTATCAGTGCTTGCCCTTTTAATTTTGCAATGTCAACATTCGGGAACACAATAGGTTTTGACAGATCTATCTTGAAACTATGCTTCTTTTCTTTCTTCTCTTTTGATGATGATGCCTTCACCGGTTGAATGAGGACAATGGCTTTGGAGGCTTGTCCTTCCTCGGTATGTTGCTCGGTGGAGGCAACACTTTTGACAGTTCCTATAGCCTCTATTGCATCCTTCAGTGTTTCTTTGATTGGGGTCTCAGTGGCAACAATTTCAGTGTTTGCAGGTGCTTGAGAAGTTTGCTCCCTGGTGGCCTAAGAGGTAGATTCACCTTGTATAGACTTTTGATCCTCTTTACCTTGATCTATGTCCTAAGGTTTTTCAGTTGAAACTTGTTGGGTTACTGGAGGATAGGACTTAACTTGTTCCAAAACTGATTCACTTGATACCAGTTTGGCATAGGCATTCCCTTCTATCATTTCTTCTTCCTATGCCTCAGTATCCATGACATCCTCATCTAACTGAATAGTTGAAGCAATATCTTGCTCGGTGATGTCAACTATCTCCACTTCACCTTGAGGCTCTTCAGTTTGAATTCTAAATATTTCTTGCCATTTTTCTTTAGTTTCATTTTCTACTTCAAGATAAAGGCCATTCTTCATTTTAAAGGCCCTTTGCTTAACTTGAAAATTTGTCTAGTAGTTTTTCAAATGATCTTTTATATCATCTACCAACATATCTAGAAAGAGATGTACCAAAACTCTTTCTCTAATCTGCTTCTCCGAGTCCATAGCATATTTCCATCTATTGTCAATATGAGAGTACAATTCTTTTGGAAGAAAATCAGTTACTTCCAATGGAACTACTCAGAACTTGAGAAGTGTACAAACTACTGACTCTTCTATTTGCCTCTTTTCTTCTTCTATTTTGGAGTCATACTTTACATATCTAAATGACCCAAATCCACCATATTGTTTTAAATTTACACAAAAATTATCAACACTGTGTACATCTTCCTTAATGCTTTTTACAATCTGAAATTTATTTGCATCTTCAGACTATGTGTCACTTTCCAAAATTAGTTTTATGTTCTTCTTTCTATAAGTTTTTGTAACCTTAGGCATTTCAACATTTTTTTGCCTCTTGCCGGGTAACACAGCAGACGATCTAGTGATCGGTCGCTTTACTGGCGGGGTCGGTGATATTTTGGTTGTATCATGTTTCTTTCTTTTCAAAATTTTGCCTTTTGGCAACTCGATGCTTAGTGTAATTGCTGCTTCTTGAGCTTAAGATTCTTCCTCAATTGAAATTTGATCACTCTTGGTAGGAGTGGAGGTAGAACCTTATCCAAACTTTTCAGTTAAATCCTTTATCATTTTGGTGGATTTTCTAGTAGCCTTAGGTACTACAATGCTCATTTTTACTTTTTCTTTTACCTCTTCATAGGTGCCATACCTAATCTCGGTAGGATGCCTTGAAAGCGCTAAGAAGGCATCTATCTGTTGTTGAGCAATGTCAAAATCAATCTCATAATACATAGGCGGTAAAGATTGAGTCCTCAGCTCTACTGCGTTAACATAACAGTAGTCGGTATCCAACTCAAAACAGATGGTATCCTTATACTTTTCCACTAGCTATGGTGGGATCCTGTACCTGCTATGCATCTTTTTCTGAAAATTGTTAAAGTAATCATCCATTATCACATTGAAATTATCACCTAGCTGATTGATGAAATCACTTATCTGATGGGTGATTGGTTGGTGTAATTCCCAATCAATGTTACCAACTGAAGGAAATAATTTCTGAAAATAGAAGAACATACACACTAAGAGTTACCCAAACTTTAGTGTGTTAGCAGTATTATTCTTCTTTGGTTTCCTTATTGTGTTGATATTTTCAAAAAGATTCTTCAACAACACTTCACATAAGTCAATTTTCATACCCTTTTTCATAATTTTATAGGCCAAATCTACAGCTACACACAGTACACTGTTTTCTCTTGCCGACTGGAAGAAACAATAACCAATAACTCTAATAGAAAAGTTAAGTTTTGCATCAGTTACATTGTTCAACTTAAGACCTCTGCAATCAGACTCAACTTCGATTAATGTTATCAATTCCTTTTGTGAAATCATCTTTTGTGCTCGGGCATGGTCAAATATAGGGTATCTGGTTATTATGTGAATAATCTCCTTGGTGATCTTGAAAGGTTGATCCTCTAACCACATAAAATCGTCATGCACTCTGCTCAAGATAAATTTGACCCATTGGGGTTTGAAGACTCGGGGATAGGTTAGGGCTTTGATCAATCCCTTAACTTTGATGTGCTCAAACTTGCTATCCAAGATTCCATCGGTGCACAATTCATCATACATATTCTTATTTTCAGTATGACCTAGCTCTTCAACACGACACTTAGTATAAAATCTGATATCTTCTATCAACAGAACCCTATCTGGAATAAGAGAGAATGCAATTTTCTCATCAGGTTCGGATGCCACTTTGGAAGGTAAGGTGTATTTTACTAACGGCTTCTCAATGGTCTCAACTACAATGGGTTTTTGTACCTTGGGAGCCATTTCAAACTTGGAATTCTACTTACAGAATAGCTTAGGGTTTCAAATAACCAGAAAACGCTTCCAACTTAGTAAATACAATGCAAATATTCACAACTAATTTTGATCGGTTAACTTGCTTGAAAATGCATTTTATATTGTGTGAAATACCTTGAATTCGCTTCTGGGAATGTTTGATCACCTTTAATTTGCTTAGCTCTCCTCTTTGAAAATTTGTAAGTGAAAAATGACCGCACAGAGTACTTTAATTACATCCTTTTGACCTTATCGGGTTTCATGCAGTTAAGTATACTGAGCATTAAATGCACTCAGTTCCACTAAACCAACTATCTCCCTTATACGCTTTTACTGACTAGACAAGCTTAATGTATTTACCGACTTCTCTGGTAAATCAAAAAGACTAGATAATATTTCAAATTTGCTATTGCATCTTGGCTATGCAGATCTTGGAATTAAGTATATGATTATATAGGAACTGTTAAAATCTAACCTTGTGAGAATGCAGTCCCTTTATACCTTTATTGATTAATTGAAATTAGATGCACCTAACTCGGTAGGTAAGGTGATTTCTTCATTGGTTGACACATTTTTCTTCTTTTTCCTGAATTTCTGTAGTTTACTTGTTATCTCCTCAATATCTCTTCTGGGTTGATCTCTGCATTCTTTAGCCAAATGTCCAACTTTGTGACAATGAAAGCATGCCATTCCAGGATTTCTCCATGATCTCCGATTGTTCATTCCAAACCTTATCATACAATTAGCACTTATATGTCTGTATCTTCCATAGTATTCACACCATATCCTTGTATTGTAATCCCAAGGTACTGCAATATATTGACGATTAAGATCTGTGTGAGTTCGGTAGCTTCTAGCATTTGCTCGGTTTGGAGACCATATATAGTTTTTTTGCTTAAACCAACACTTCTTGGTATTGTGTCCATATCTATTGCAATTTTTGCAAAACTCCTTGAATTTTGCCTTTTGATAATTGTTAACAGACTTTGGCCTACATTGTTTAGATGTGTGACCATACTTATTGCAATTGTAACAATAGCCATCAGACCTAGTAACATTCGGTTGCTTACCTTTTCTGATCCGGCAAACGTTGGCAGTATGACCTTGTTTTCCACAGTAGTTGCAAATAGGCTTCGTGTCCTTCATCTTATCTTTGTTTCCAGCCTTTTTTGATGATTCTCCTTTCTCAGTGGTGTTGATCCCTTTCTCGGTAGAGTTATTTCTTTTACAACCGAGTCCGACAGATTTGTTAGGTGATTTTAAGTTTAGTTTCTCATCCAACATTCTTGATACTTCATAACTTTTCTTCAGTGTTTCTTTGGACTTCTTTTGTTCTTCTAGTTCATCGGTCAATCTTGATAATTCAAGTTTCAATGCTCGGTTCTCATTTTCTTTTAGAGTTGCTTCATGACGTGCATAACCCAATTGATCAGACAGATTATGTTGAACTCCAGTCATCCTTGATATTTCATCATTCTTTTCAGACACCATTGCTTCTAGCTATTGTTTTTCTCTTTCTACATTTTGAATATTATCTTCAGCTATTCTCAATGCATCAAGATTTTTCAGTCATTTGTGTGTTGAAATACTCATGTTCCCTTCTCATTTCTTTTATCTGTTCATTCAGTGCTTTGTTCTTTTCTTTCAGTTCTACAATCATTTCTTCAGACTCTTCTGATATGCTATTCTCAGATGATGTCTCAATTTGTTGCACCAATTCTTGTGAGTCATGTAAATCATCAAACAACCTTCTTCTGACTTTCAGTGATCTTTGCATTTTTCTCTACATATCTACAATTACCTGGTTAGCATGATCCAATTCTTCTTGAAGATTCACAATTTTGTGAGATTGTTTGTAGCCTTCCATTGATAGTGATGCCCTCCTAAATGGACAAGGTTAGTCAATGATAAATAACACAAGAAAACCAGAAAATCATTAGTGTTAGTCAATCAAAAACTAATCTAAAAAGGCATACCAAGAGAGAAACTAAAAACATGCTAATATATCTAACTAAAGAAACAAAAATAATGAGACATCTCCAAATGCCTCTTAGCATGGCCTTAGCTCCTTCTACCTTGTTCCTCTCCTCTCCAAGTTCCAAAATAGTGTAGCTCTCAACAGCTTTTTGCACTATGGATGCTTATGGAGGATTGAGATTTAGTATTGTGCTTTAAATATGAAATGAAAAGCTAATACTATGCTATTGATACTAAAAATGATTTATTTTATCCAAAATAACAAGATATTAGTTGATTATGCTAAAATGCTCTCTTAAAATGCCTATAGGTTAAATGCATACAAGTTTTCAGGATCTGGATTATGAGGAAATGGGCTCTATTTATAGGAAAAATGGAGCAATGGATGGTTGAGATTGAGTAATCTCAACAAGGGTCGGGATTGAATGATTTCAAATCCATGTGAGGGCTTTCAACCCAATCCCAGGATGATAAGTGTCAATGTGAGATAGGTTGAGAGGAGAGGGAATAAGCATTAAATGCTTGACATGACCTTGGGAGTTAAAGTCAAGGTTGGTTGAATGAATAAACTCTTTATTTAAAGAATAAAGCTTTTATCCAATGGATAAACTCTTGTGCAAATGTGAAATGGATGAATATGGTCAAAACAATAAATGTTTAGGGAGACAAGTTTGAAATAACCATAAATGGTTATGTAAGAGCCATAAATGGTCATGTAAGAGCCATTAGTGGTCTTGGAAGACTTTGGAGGTTAATTTGTTGAACACACAAAGCATTAAATGCTTTTCAAAGACTTTGGAGTCTTTGAGAAGTGACTCCATTTTGCTTAGGAATGTGACAATATTTAGGGGATGGATTAGGTTAATTAGGAAAGGGTTAGAAGAATCTAGAAGGGGATTAGATTTGCAAGTGGATTTGGTGGGTGAGGGAAAATAGGATTTTATTAAAATAAAAATTCATTTATTTCAATAAATGTGTGCAAGTTGCATTTGTAGGAAAATGCAAGTGGGGGGGATAATGATTTAAATAAATGTTTTATTTAATTTATTTAAAAGAGGAAAAGGGGATTTAATTAAATAAATTGATTTTATTTATTTAATTGAATGGAATTTGATTTAATAAATTAATTAAAATAAATTGAATAATTTATTTAATTAATAGAAGAATGTTTGGAGATGAATTAATTAAATATTAATTTAATTAACTAATGGCTAGTGGATTTTTAATCAAATAAATAGCAAATATTCATTTAATTAAAATGGACAAATTTGTGTGACTACATTTGCCCCTCTTTGAGATGGTGTCGTTTATCGCGTCGTTTCAAAGAAAGAAAAATTGGTGTGAAGAAATGCCCCATAAAATGTAAATTTAATAGGTGGTATGCCCCCTCGAGAGATGGGCCAAAAAATTTTGAAAATTCGGGCGATCTCTCGAAAAAGAATGAAAATTGGCAGGGTGGTAGAAGAGAAGAAGTTAGCCATACGGGTGAAAGATAGAAGAAAACAGGGGAAAAATGGAGAAATGGGGGCTCGGGAAGTTCACAGGGACCACGGCGGTGAGCGGGGGAAGTTACGGTGACAACAAAGGGTATAAATGGGGTGAAAGGGGTGAAAACAGGATCATTTGTGACCGCGACCATTTGGAAATCAAAGCTCTGATAAGGACATTTTGGAGGAGTGAGTAACAGTCAGGATGCCGATTCCGATCACCGAGGACAGATTTGAGCGAGTTCGACGGTTCCAGCATCCAGACGACTACGGACTAGCGGTACGCAAATTCAAAATTTTAATTTTTATACATTTTTGATAGCTTTTTAGCTAAGTCCAAGTCAAGTCAGAGCAAGAGCGCTGGAACTACGGTTTTCGCGCTTTTTCTCCATGAACTAGTGCTACTGCGCCACAATGGCACTATTGCCCCATTGTTTGAGTGCTTTTGCTTTGTTGTAGCGCTATTGTAGGCAAGTTTGGGTGCTTTTGAATAAGAAGCACTATTGAGGGCTTAATTGAGCGCTATTGATTTAAAGTAGCACTACTGTGTAGTTGTTTTAGTACTTTTGCAGTTTGAGTGCATTTGTATAGCTTATTGAGTGCTTGTGTTAGGGTTGTAGCGCTATTGTTGGGAAACTAGTGCTTTTGATGGTAAAATAGCACTTTTGCCTTAGGATAAAAGAGATGCCCCAGTTTGGATGAAGAAAATCTCCCGATGCCAATGATGGGTGGATGGTGAAGTGAAGTGGGAGTTGTTTTGAACCATAGCAGCCTGATGAGACTTAGGTCATTTGTTAGGATAAATGTCCGTTGAAGCCTAGGTGGCCATGATTGCTTACCTATTGAGACCCGAAGATACTTGATCAAAGTATCTGATGATAGTCTAGGTTTAAACTTAAGAAAGTTTGAAAACAAAACAACTGATGGTGATTGATGAATGTCCATGTGCAGGAGGAGTTACGCGTGTTGCAGTTACGCGAGCGCCATCCCGCGACACAGGAGTTGCGGGACCGATTGACACAGGCAGAGATAGACTGCATTGCCGTGACTGGTCTATATGAGGTGATGCACATGCCCGTGATTCGTATGAATCACGGATTGACCACAGCACTGGCAGAGCGGTGGCACAGCGAGACGTGCACCTTCCATTTAGCACAGGGGGAGATGACAGTGACCCTGGAGGATGTGTGGCGCATCCTACGGATTTCGATTCGAGGGGAGCTGGTTACATACGAGAGATCCTGGGGGACTCTTGCAGTTCAGAGGATTTTTGATGAGGACGTGTTTATTGACGATGGCTCCATTGCTTGGGAGGATATAGCAGCATTATATGAGCCTCTGCCAGCAGTGTTAGCAGGGATCATAGGCGGACTACTTTGTCCGGACAGGCGATCACATGGGTTGGCCGTCGGATGGGGACAGGTTATCGAGATGATGATGACTAAGGGGACCCAATTTGCGTGGGGTCCGTGCGTGCTGGCGCACATGTACCAAGAGCTCCATGAGGTTGTTTATCGGGGGAGGGGTTCCTTAGTAGTGGGCATGACACTGCTACATATTTGGGTTTGGGAGCACCTACCAGTGACTCGACCGGTGAGTCTGAGATTCCGAGCGATAGACCAGCCGTACATGTTTATGTATAGTGGTATGATGAGTTAGCCCCACCTGGGGAAGTTAGAGTGGTGGCGATAGGCACTGGACGATCTAGATGCAGTGATATGGCGGCCATACTTGGAGTGTGAGCCATGGGATGATGACGCAGAGGCATTGCCTTACGTGTTTATGACCTGATTCCTCATTGGGAGGACCGCATACCATGTGGAGAGATAGGTGCCTGGGAGAGTGATGAGGTAGTTTGGGCGACAGCAGGGACTGCCCAATGAATCAGGAGAGTATGTTCGAGTGATTAGGGAGAGGTATGCATGGGGTCCAGTGCTACCATATGATCAGGCACTGGCAGAGTTTCAGACACTGCAGGGGAGACCATGGGACATACGACCGATGGTCGTGGATGCAGGTGTTACAGATGAGTACACGCAGTACTGGGCAGCACACCCGATCCTATGGATATCAGATCTAGCTGAGCCGATCCTAGAGTTTGAGGATGAGAGGGGACGGAAACGGAGGAGAGGAGGAGGTCGAGGACCCAGGGCAGGTGGAGGAGATGGAGGAGGGGGTGGAGGAGGAGGAGGAGGTGGAGGAGGTGGAGGAGGAGGTGGTAGTGGAGGTGGAGGAGGTGGAGGAGGAGGTGGGTTGGGGCTGCAGAGGTAGTGGAGAGGGAGAGGTGGACTGCCTCTACAGATATCACAGGGACCATTGATATGGGGAGGAGTTCAGCTGAGTGGGAGGGGGATGGAGAGAGAGATCCCGATGGATAGAGGGGAGGGGCCTACTGGAGAGGGTGATATAGGTAAGGCGGCAATGGACAGAGGGGAGGGGCCTACCGGAGAGGGTGATACCAGTGAAGCGGCGATGGACACCGAGGAGGGGCCTACTGGAGAGGGTGATACAGGTGAGGCGGCGATGGACACCGGGGAGAGGGCTACTGGAGATTTGTGAGATCATATGATAGCTCATTTGCAGACCCGGATAGAGGATTTAGAAGAGGAGGTAGCAGCTAGGGATGTGCAGCTATTTGCATGAGAGGCAGAGCTAGTGGTGGTGCTGCAGGAGAGGGATAGTGCGGTGGAGAGATTAGCCGAGCTGCAGGAGAGAGTCCGGGTGGGACTAGGAGCACAGGGACCTACAGGGGAGGTGATGAGGGAGATGCGGTGAGCATAGGCGGAGATAGAGTACTGGCGAGGTTTATATGAGCAGGTGGTGCCAGTTAGCTAGCGAGCTCTTAGCTATTCTCAGATGCGGTAGGCCAGATCAGAGCGATCGCAGAGGGCATAGAGTAGTGGGGGTGTGATGGGTCCTCTACGGTAGGAGAGATCAGGGGATGTAGGAGGGAGTGGGGGTTCGATGAGGCCTCCACGGAGAGATGGATTAGGTGGTGCAGGCACCAGTGGGAGACCAAGTGGCACTGGTGGTGATGGTACAGCATCTGGCCAGAGTGGCATTTGAGAGAGCATTTTTGCATATATGTATTGTATCATTTTTATTTTTTGGACTGTATCTTGGATGGCTCTTGGTAGCTGATATTTGTAGACTTCATTGTACTCTGATATATGAGATGATATATATGAGGAGCTCCCATATTGTGATGATATGCATTTGATATGTTTATGGATGTTTATGCAGGATCATGAGTTATTTCTTAGATGGATATGTGTATATGTATGCATTTGATGAGATGTTTCTTTGATGCATATTTTTATGATGATGTATGATGTTGGATACTGACATATGAATGTAGGTTTTATATATGTATGATTTATTTCGATATTTGATGGAATGCTTTATGTATGTAATGCCATGATGATGATGTATGCTTATGATGATTCATGAACAAGATTTTGGTGTTTCCTTTTGCGATGTAATGATGAGATGATTTATGCGATGATGTTTATGTAATGGTTGAATGAATGACATTATGTATGGGTATGCATCTAGATGTGTGTTTAGATGAATGTAATATGGATAAACAAAATGTAAAGTACAAATGTTCATATGATAATGCCTAAATAAATGCATATGTATAATGGAGATATATAATGGTATGAACCAATGTTTGGAAACAAATGGATTTATGATTCTAAATGTTTAAATATGATTTAAGTACAAATGATAATGTGATGATACTATAACTTATGGCTTTTAATTACTGCACCTTAATGCAATTTTTTAAAAATGGATAAGGAATGCAATGTAAAATGAATCCAAAAATGAGCCTAATAAGATACTTTAATAAATGGATGAATGAATGCACTTTTTAATTATAAATGAATGTATGCAATGATAAATGATAAATGATAATGAAATGATGATGGATAATTTGGACACTAAATGAATGCATAGTAAATGATTTAAAACAATCAAAGACAATTTTGATCCTATGAATGAATCCCATTATTTATGATTGATGCAATGATGCAAATGGTTAATGAAAACTAATGTCAAACATGAACTATATGCAATATTAAGTTAAAAAAATGACATGAATGGACTACTGCAAGACGCACCTAAATGCGATGATGATATGATCATGAGGAATGCAAGGTTTTTAAGACTTTGCATGATGCATTGATGATGTATCAGAGTACTCGGTCGTGATTGTATCCAAGACCAGTTTTATTGGTCACTATTATATGTAAATCCTGCATATGAATGAATGAATGGATGGGTGATATGCAACGGAAAGCAATATATAAACAAATGAGATGAAATGACGATCCATAGTGCTCTATTTTCATCATTGGGATTTTAAAATGTTGGAAGAGAATACAAGCGTCTTGACATAATGATTCAAGATGACCTGAGTATTCCTTACATGGATTTTATATAGCAAGTTAATACAAACAACTTGATATAAGGGTCAAGTCGACCAGAGTATTGCTTGCAGAACAGATAAGGATTATCTCCTTTCATGCATGACTTGAAACATCCTCCTTGATCTTAGACTGATCATATCCTGAGACAAGTGCATACCATACTAAGAAATAAAACCTTTATCCAATTTGGATGAGGAGGAACCAAAGAATGAGCATTTGTACCTGCAAACAAACAGTATATACATAAAGAATAAAGAATAAGGATCCTTGGTAATGGTTCATGCTCATATGGTCGAGGTATACGCTGTAGTCAGCAAGCCGTAGTGATCTATGACTGTATTTGGCATAAGATCATGTAGCTTAGTGAACTTCCCACGTAGACACCATTAGTACATGCCCCAAAACTTCATCAGAAAAAAATGCACAAATGATACAAAACAATGCTGAAAGATCCTGATACAGATAAACAAACGATTTTACTCACAAATCAACCAAGTATTTGATAGCTGATCATAATTTTCTTGTCAAAGAAAATGTCACTTTTGTCTTTGTTTTGGTAAGGAAGGATGCATCCTTGTTTAAAGACAGTTTTGAGTGTTGATGTTGATTTTGTGGGTTGATTGATAAATGGTCATCACGTGAGTATTGTGTCAATGTTTGTTTTGTATCTACGCGGATGAATATGTACAAGGTGTTGCCATGTTTTTGTTTGATTTTCAATGGTTTTTTGATGTTTTTGGATTTTGTGGAACAGTTTTTGAATGTTTTTGCCAATGAATCATAAGTAATGTAGAATCAACTTCCATCATCTAGATTTTAAGGGTATTGCCCCCAAGTGTAGACATGACTATGAAAAAGTGGGATGCAAGACGCATGAAGTACTTTCATTGATTACAGATCAAATTTAACAAGCCATGGTTAGATGGATGGATGGATGTGTGAATGTATGAATGTGATCACAACGAGCTTGAAAGATACTGGAGCCATTGTCTTTACGAGTGGTGCTTGTTTGCCAGGTTTTTACCATCGCACTTACCCAAGGTGCCACCAGAGTGGTTGTTCACCATTTGGATGCATGATTTTTCTTTACTTTTTTGAATGTTTTTGTATTTCTTCAGGACATTTTTCTGAATGTTTTTGGTATTTTCTGGTATGTAGGGGAGCCAGATGCTCTATGTAGCTTAGGTATAAAACCTTTTGAGGTGCATGTTGTTGATTGGATTTGCAAGCGGTTCTCCTTCTGATGTAGCCAACTGATATGCCCCGGACCCGAATACAGCAGTGACAACATATGGGCCCAGCCAGTTTGACTCAAACTTGCCCTAATGTTCTTTGTTTGGTTGGTTGCGAGGATTCTCTCGTAGAACAAGATCACCTACCTCAAATGTACGAGATCTAACTCGGTTATTGTAGCTTCTACTCATGCGCTATTGATAGGCTTTGAGATGGTTGTATGCAGCTTGTCGCTTCTCATCTAGTAACTCTAAGTCCTGCAAATGGGATACTCTGTATGCTTCATCATCGATGAGATTGTGCAAGGAAACCCGTAAGGATGGTATCTCAACCTTAATAGGTAAGATAGCTTCAGCACCATAGACCAATGAATAAGGAGTTGCACCTGTAGGGGTTCGAATGCTAGTTTGATATGCCCATAGTGCTAGATTCAATTGAACATGCCAATCACGGTCGACATCATTGACTATCTTCTTTAGGATCCTTAATATGTTTTTATTGGATGCTTCGGCCTGACCATTGCCTTGTGGGTAGTAGGGAGTGGAAAAGCGGTGTTGGATATGAAATTTCTCACAAAGTTCGGGGACATCCTGATTTTTGAAAGGAAGACCGTTATCTGTGATGATGGACATGGGTACACCATACCGGCAGATGATGTAATTGAGGATGAATGAGGCGATCTGCTTGCCAGTGACTTGGGTAAGTGGAACAGCTTCGATCCACTTTTTGAAATATTCGGTGGCAGTAATAATGAATTTATGGCCATTTGATGAAGATGGGTGAATCTTACCCACAAGGTCAAGGCCCCATTGACAGAAAGGCCATGGTGTTGTGATTGGTTGTAGTTCCTAGGCTGGTGCATGTATCAGGTCACCATGAACTTGACATTTCTTGCATTTTCTGACAAAGTAGTAGGAATCTTTTTCCATAGATAGCCAATAGTATCCATTGCGCAGGAGTTTCTTGGCTAGTGAAGGACCACTTGCATGAGTTCCACATATTCCTTGATGTACCTCTTCCAAGGCCTTTGTTATCTCATCCTGTTCCAAACATCAAAGGAGAGTACCATCAAGACTACGTCAGTATAGGTTTTCAGCAATAATGGTATATCGAGCAGTTTGGCGAATGAAGGTTTTACGTTGGTTATTCGATTGGTTGGGAGGAAGGGTGTGATCGCGGAGAGAGGTGTAGAACTCACCGTACCATGGGGATTCAGAACTGACAAGGTGACATATCATCTCGGATTCGGGGATATCATAAGCGAGAATCCAAAGCTGTTCTACCAAGAACTCGTAGCGTGTTGAATTCTGTGGAAAATCTAGGAGAGATGTGATGGTGGCCATAGCATCAGCAGCTCGATTCTGATCTCTTAGTATCTACTCAAAAGTGATAATAGTAAATGATGTCTTTAGAGTGTCCACCATTTGCTTATATGGCATGAGTTTATCATCCTTAGTTTGATATTCATCTATTGCTTGTCGAATGACCAGTTGGGAGTCGCCATATACTTGTAGTTCTTGTAATTTCTATTGTACGGCTAGCCTGAGTCCTATGATCAAGGCCTCATACTCTGCCATGTTGTTTATACATGGAAATGTGAGCCTGTAAGACTTCAGGATGCTGTCACCTTGAGGTGTGATAAATAGGATGCCTGCCCCCGAGCCATGTCTAGTGTATGAACCATCAAAGTATAATTTCCATGGTTGTGTTGTTGTGATCATGAATAGCTCTTCATCTGGAAAATTGGAAATGAGAGGATGATTGCCTATGAGTGGTGTATCGGCCAACTGATCTGCAATAACTTGACCTTTGATAGCTTTACGGTCCACATACTCGATGTCAAATTCACTTAGAATCATCACCCATTTGGCCAAGCGACCTGTCAATGCTACTTTGCTGAGTAAATACTTGAGTGGATCAATCTTTGCAATGAGTTGTACCTTATGTGTTAACAAATAGTGCCTTAGTTTAGTGGCTGCTAAGATTACTGCTAAGCAAGCTAGCTCAATAGGTGTGTAATTGAGTTCATAGCCCACCAGTGTGCGAGAGATGTAGTAAACAGCACACTCTTTTCCTTCTGCATTATGTTGTGCCAGTAGTACACCCAATGTTGTACTTGTTGCTGAGATATAGAGTAACAACGGTCTACTTGGATCTGGTGGCATCAACAATGGTGGATTCATGAGATAGTCTTTAAGTGTCTGAAATGCTTGTTGGCATCTGGCATCCTACTGAAAGTGGATGTTCTTGTGTAGCAAGTGTGTGAATGGGTGACACTTATCAGCCAATTGTGCAATGAATCTTCGAATGGATTGAAGTCGTCCTTGTAATGTCCTTAGCTAATTGATATTCTTTGGAGGTGGCATGTCCATGATTGCTTTTACCTTTGTTGGGTCGACCTCAATACCTTTGCTTGAGACAATGTATCCTAGAAGCTTCCCGGAGGTCACTCCAAAGACACATTTTTTTGGGTTGAGTCGAACATGGTATTGTTCCAGTCTATCAAAGATTTTATCTAAGATGTGGAGATGCCCTTCTCTGGTGAGTGATTTTGCTAGTAAGTCATCCACATAATCTTCCATCATAGTATGCATCATGTCATGGAAGATGGTGGTCATTGCTCTTTGATAAGTCGCTCTTGCATTCTTTAGACCAAAAGGCATTACATTCCAACAGTATGTGCCCCATGGACATGTGAAGGTTGTCTTATGTTGATCTTCTGGTGCGATCTTTATTTGATTGTATCCTGAAAAGCCATCCATGAGTGAAAGCATGGCATGTCCTGCTATCAGATCCACTATGATGTCGACATTTGGAAGGGGGAAGTCATCCTTGGGACATGCCTTGTTTAGATCTCTGAAGTCGGTACAAATGCGGATGCCCCCTTTTTGGTTTGCCAACAGGCACAATGTTGGAGATCCATTCTGCATAATCAATTGGCCTAATGAAACCAACATCTAAGAGTTTCTTGAGTTCTGTTTTGACTAGCACTGCAATCTGAGGATGCATCTTACAAAGCTTCTGCTTGACAAGTTTGGCTCCTTCTGCTACTGTGAGGTGATGCATGACTAAATCAGGATCAAGCCCAGGCATGTCTGCATATGACCATGCAAAGTTGATCTGACGCTTCTGGAAGAACTCTATAAATTTAGGTTGTTCCTCCGGAGTGAAGAGATGTTAGATGTATGAGATGAGGATTTTCAAGAGTACCCACATTATATTCTTTAGTTTCCTCGATGAGAATCGTTGATCGTTCCTATTGTGTACTAGCAGGTAGGATGTCAAACCCTTCATCCTCAGGCGCCTCAAAGAGGTTTTCACCATTGGATACACTCTTTCTTTTTACTTTTGTCAGATCAAACAGTGCCACAGTGTGGTTTTCACTGGAAGATCTATGTTTTATCATTATATTTTTGCAGCTGAAAGGTTTAGCATCTGCCCCGAAGTATGCTGCACTATTAAGTTCAATGGCGAATCCAGCTTTGTGATCCCCACTTGGTAGATTATCCCTTAGTTCCAAAAAGTCAATGATAGCCTCATCGTTTTGGAAGAAGTCAAGACATGGAGGATTTGGTTGGTTCCATTCGATGAGTTCAGGGTGAATAATAGGCATTTATTCATCGATTAGGTTAAGTGCATTAGATGTATTAGTGAGGGTTAGGATGTTGTGGTAAAGGTCATTGATGGTACTCTCCCTGTCAGAATCAGGTGTAGGATGAGATGTAGGGTCTGTGGAAGATGTTTCCAATTCAAGAACCCAAGTGATTGTTATCTGTGCTTCTCCATAAACAAAGATATCTTTGTGTGGCAGAGGTGTTGATGTGTCTTCCTCATCTGAAGTGTTAAGCTATACCAAATCAAATTCCCATTCATGTGAGTCGATCTATGAGTCACTTTCCAGCATCCGATTACTATACCACATTGGGATGTCCTTGGAGTTAAATACTGCAGGTGTGATTGGTTTATGTATCTTTGTAGTGATTGGTGCTGCAGGAAGTTTGATGGGGATCAAGGAATCTGATATGGGGAGTATCGGTAGTATTGACTCAGTGGTTTCTGCTAGAACTGCAGGTGCCATAGATACTGCTGCGAGTTCTGATACAGTTGCTCCTGCTACTGGTGTTATTGATGGGATTACTGGTTCACTTGGTGGGATGAATGGCATTGGTGATGGTTGCATTGGGGTTGTGAGCCTCGATGGGGCAGTTGGGATGGTGCTTGAGGCTACTTTAATGATAAAAGGTGTCCTTTTTGTAGTAGGCTTACATGATGGTTTGCTGGGTTTTCCTTTGAATCTGAGTTTAGGAAAGATTTCTTTCTCAAAGCATAGGCCTGTATTACCTTTGGGTTTGAATTCTGGCAGTAGAGTTTCATGGCATCCTTGTTTGCAATATCCCAAAGCACTCTGACCATCATATCCCATTCTTTGCATAATGAGGAGACCTTTTCCATACTGATCCATAGGAAGCTTAACTTGCGGTATATCAGTAGTGATGGGATCTTTATAGATCCAGTCCGCTAAGTCCTCATCTTGGGTTTCTTCTTCTTGACTCTTTCCAAGGATGAAAGGCATCAAAGCACACGCTAGTGTGATTAGTGGTTGCTGGAGTAACTGCTGTGGTTTACTATGCATTCTAGGGGAAGTGGCCATCTGTCCCACACAAAAGAGTTGACTCAAATTGTATTCCCCGGGACCTTCCTCTGTTCTTTTCATCTTAAGCTTTTCTTGCTTTGGTATAGGGGTGTTTGAATTGGCAAGAGAGGCGGGACTTATATATGATGTGGAGGAAATGGCTTCTCTATTATTAGGAACAGTAATCTCTGGTTGATGGCTAATATTATGGCAAAATGCAAAGGGATTTGCATCGCCCAGGATTGTGATCTCTACACCATTATGTGGGAACTTGATACATTGATGGTAGGTAGATGGAACAGCTTGCATGGCATGTATCCAAGGTCTCCCTAACAATAGGTTATATGGCAGAGGAAGGTCCAGAACCTAACAGATGATGTGCTTTACCACAGGGCCTACCCGGATTGGTAGTACCACAGCTCCTTTGGATGAACGCTCCGCATCGTCATAGGCTTTGATTGTGATCTTCTTACGAGGATCCACTAATTCTACCGCATAGCCCAATGCTATGACCAACTGTAGTGTACAAATGTTCAAGCTTGCTCCATTATCGATCAAGACTCGCTTGATCCTATGCTGATTAATAAATCCTTCGATGTGGAGTGAGGCGTTATGAGGTTGCTGGAAGGAAGAGTTGTCACTTTCAGAGAAAGTGAGAGAAGGTGATGACTTTAGACTTCCAACCATGGCTTGAAATTGGTCTGTATTCAGGTTTGCAGGGACTGACGCCTCTTGGAGTGCCTGATCCAAGATAGTTTTATGAGATGGCGATAGGCGCAATAGCTCTAAAATGGATATAAGCACAAGGGTTTTGTCTAATTGTTCCACAAGATTGTACTGCTTTGGGATGGAGGTGGTGCCTTGTGGAGCTGCTTTTATGGTAACTTTGTCGTGACGCATAACAACATTGCAATTTGAGTTGGGATTTTTGAAGGTTATAGTTGCAACTTGTTCATTGGCATCATACAGATGATTTATAGTGTAATTATACGTAGCCTGTGTATAATCAGTGGTATCAGTGCCTTGCCTGGAAGTGGAAGGACCCCTTTGATCTTGTGATGGAAGTGGATTTTTGAACATCAAATGATCATTATTGGTTGTTTTTGGGTCATGTCCTTCAATTTCAATTTCTCCTCAATCAATAAGATCCTGAATGAGATCTTTCAATCGGTGACAATTACTTGTCTTGTGTCCTCTCCCTTGATGGAATTCACAGTGTTCAGTATCTCTCCACCATGCCGGTTTGACCTGAGGTTCATAGTTTGATAGTTTAGGTAGAGTGACCAAATTTTGAGAAATGAGTTGTCGCAATACTGTTTCAATGGGTTCCCCTAAGGGAGTGTATGTGCGTTTCTATTTTTGCTGACGAGGTCTTGGTTCATCGTGAGATGTGATGCGACCTTGATTGGAAGAAACATTTGTGTTATTCTGAGGTGGAGGATTCTGTCCTGCAAACCAAACCACAGGTTGTGCGTTTTGGATAGTCCGAGCATCCACAACCCCATCGTTGACGCTATTCTTGTTTTTATTCTAGAAGCTTGGTTTATCACTGTTGAAGCGTGGGCGAGGAGCATCCTTTGGTTCATTGAAGATTTTGATGAGGCCTTTCTTGATGAGTGCCCGTTCACATTTTAAACCCTTGGTGATCATATCGTTAAAAGAGTATGTGTCTTTGACATCTAGGTGAAATTCCATTTCTTCGTTTAAGTTGGAAATGAATATTTCCACTAGTTCTCATTCAGGTAACTGAAGAGAACATCTGCTAGACATTTGGTGCCATCGTTGCAGGAATACTAAGAATAGTTCACCTGGTTTTTGTTTGGTGTTGCACAGATCAGCCATGGTGATGTCGCGTTCAATGTTATGAGAGTAATGTGCGAGGAATTTTTGGATGAGTTCCTCAAATGTTCTGATGCCACCTGGTAGTCGGGAAAACCATGATGTGGTTGTTCCTCCCAAGCTTTGGGGAAAAAGGCGCATTAGGTAGGTGTCTTCATATGCTACTTCAAGACAAGCGGAATGAAATTATCTGACATGATCGCAGGAATCTCCCTTTCCTCTATATTTTTCAAATTTGGGTGTTTCGAACCCACGTGGAAAGGGTGGCATGTAAAGATTCCTATCAAAACAGATGTCATTAAGTGAGAATTGGTTAGTCTTGACACCACTATGAAGTTGTTTGGCGAGACTCTCGACTTGTTACCGCAACATCTCCATTTCATTTGGAGGAGGAGGTGGTGGGTTACCTCACGGAATGTTATATCTGATGGGATCTCTACCTCTTTCCTCTTCATGGTGACTTTCTCTTTCTGATGCTTGTCTTAATTGGGCAAGATCAAAGTCAGAGGGGAGTTTTGCTCCCTCTTGAGCGAGTCTTAAGAAGTGAGCGTCTGCATTACTCCTGAGTATTTCGTCAAATAATCTGTTAAAGAGAGGGTTATGCTAAGCCCTTTCTATTGTTGCAGGAGTAGGAGTACTTGGGTTTTCATCATTCGCATTTCCTCCAAGTGCTTCTTGAAATTCGTTGAGATTTTCCTCTTCTTCTTCTTCCATTTCTATTTCTTGTTGCCTTGATTGTGAATGGGTTTGAGCCATTTTGCTTTACAAGCTTTTGTTGAAGTTGATTGAAGATGATGATGAGTTGTTTGATGAAATGAAAGGTTGATGGTTGGTGAATTGTGTTGTATGTGGATCTCTAGCACTTTTAAGGTAGATGTAACCGAAATTCCTTTTTTGAATTGCTTGCTTGTTTTGATAAATTTTGATGTGATAAGGTGTAGAGAAATCTGAGATGTGTTACAGATTTAACTACCTAGTAATGAGAGGATTCACTCATGAACTAGTTTTAACCTGCGTAGATGTGTTTCTTAGGATGAGCTTATCCTAGATGTAGAAACAATCTAAAAAGTGATGTGATGTGTTTGATTCAAGTAATATCTAAAAAGGAATCTTGAGACAAGAACCTCTTAATGTTTTGAGAGTTGGGACGGATTGATGATGAAGTGATGATGGATGAGCAAGATGATGGATGTTTTGTTTTCAACTTTCAATAAAAACTTTGTGTTACAAATGGGACAAACTCTACCTCTTCCCTTTCGGGTGTTGGTGGTATTTCTCGAGCTGTGTCGTATGTGATACAGACGTTTGGGAAGAAGTTGGGATTAATCTTTCCTCCTTGGTTTTTGTGATAACTCAGAGCTCTATATTGCATAACAACTCTAAGGTTCAATGATTCAGAATCAAATTTGTTTGTTTTTCCTTGAAGGTAAAGACGCATGCGATGCAGAAAGACTCTATGTGAGAAAAAGATTTGTCGATTTATATAGAAGAACTTCCTTCTTTTGATCAAAGCCTTTGAGCTTACTGGTCTTCTTTTCAAGTTGATATTCTGATGACGCTTCTTCTTTCGCAAGATGTGAAGAATGGTCATAAAATTTGACTCTTTGTTGTTTGTACTTTGTTTTTGGTATTTTTGGTTGTTTTTGAGAAATGTTGGATGAATACTTTTTTTGGGGGATTGATTTTTTGATTTTTCTTTGACAAGAAAACAAAGCAAGCACACAAACACAAGAATGTTGCCTAAAAGGCACAAATAAGTATGGGTCTAGATCAACCCAATCCTTGGACTTGTATATGACCCTTCCTTTAGATGTATTTTAAGGTGTATTTCCAAAGCCTAAAGTTGGCTCAATTTGCACTAGGTCTTTAAAATGAACACACTTCAAACACTTTTTATTCCTAAGGTCAAATGACCAGTTGTGATAAATTTAGCCCACATCTTGATATTTCTTCGACTTTGGTACTACATACCTTATGAATCCCGCTGTGGTAGGTAAGGATGTGATATACTAAGTCTTGCACGAGCATAACAAATAGATGATCCCTATGATGGGGGAGTCACCACTTTTATCAAGCCACAAGTGACTTTTCAAAAAGCTATGTTTCTACTCAAGGAAATATGTATGGTATCTTGGGAGAAAAACCATCTATGCTCTTGCACTAAATTATATCTTAAATATCCTCAATCAATAGAATGGGTGGGATACTACTTAAAGGTGTTTAGTCATGTTCGATGTTTTTGGACATAAGTTCATTCTGCAGTGACTCACTTAAGAGCCTTGTAACTGGTGGTGGGGCCCATTTGTCCTTTCGACCAGTTACACTGTAGGAACAGCTATACCCAAGGCTACAGCTTTCGCTCTCACCTGATTTCTATAGCGGCTCGAAGGATTTACCGCTCGAGGTCGTTCCTAGAGTATCGATCCCTTGGCAGGCCTCTCTTAAAAAGATAAAATTTTGAGTGTTACTAACACTTTTCTCTTGCACCTAGGACCACGAGAGCCAAGGGAGAGGATAGTGTGTGTTAGAGGTAGGACCACTCGACTAACTTTTTGCACAAGTGTGCCAAACACAAAATTCACTTGTTCTTTTTAATCCATCATTGCAATGTGATCTAACTATTTGGAGATGTTGCTCCAACAGCCATGGTGTTCTTTTTAACTTCAAAGGCAATGTGTTTTGTAATCTAGAATTTTGGAAATCCTGGTCAACTTAATGAAAACACGTTTGCTTGAAGTAAAATTTGTTTGCAAAAAATAAAAACAAGTGGATTGTTCTTTTTACTTGCCCAAAAATCAAAGTGTGGATTGTGATTATTTTTTTTAAGTTTGATGCAAGGAAATCAAATTTGTTTTTTTGATTTTAAGCACCAAAAGACAAGTTATCCTAACTAGAAAGCAATAGAATTTTGTGTTTTTCAAGTATTTAATGCAGCAAAAGACAAGTTATCCTAACTAGAAAGCAATAGAATTTTGTGTTTTTCAAGTTTTTAATGCACCAAAAGACAAGTTTGTGATTTTTTTAATGGTGAGTTTTAACCTGCACAAACAAAAACGTGTTAGAAAAATCGATGTCCAAGGGGGGCTTCCACAAGCCTAAAAATTTCCACTTTTTTGGTTACAAGGCGATTTGGATGACACTCTGTTACAATAGCGCTAGTCTATGTTTAAGCAGAGGCGCTACTTAACACAAAAGCGCTTAAAGAAGGGGAGAGACAGAGAGGCAAAAGCACTAGAAAAGTTCAATAGCGCCAAAATAACTACAAAAGTGCCAAAACAAGTCCAAAAGCGCTGAAATGAGGATAATCGCGCTATTGTAAGAACAATAGCGCTAATTGCATAAATGTCGATAGCGCTAGAACATGTTCAATAGTGCCAAAGCGCAACCTGTGTGACACTTTCAATAATCAGACATGTCAGTTTTTAAAAAATGATGTTTTGGTGGTCTTGATTCACGTCAAGTTCACCAAATGATGCCCTCCTAAATGGACAAGGTTAGTCAATGATAAATAACACAAGAAAACCAGAAAATCGTTAGTGTTAGTCAATCAAAAACTAATCTAAAAAGGCATACCAAGAGAGACACTAAAAACATGCTAATATATCTAACTAAAGAAACAAAAATAATGAGACATCTCCGAATGCCTCTTAGCATGGCCTTAGCTCCTTCTCCCTTGTTCCTCTCCTCTCCAAGTTCCAAAATAGTGTAGCCCTCAGCAGCTTTTTGCACTATGGATGCTTATGGAGGATTGAGATTTAGTATTGTGCTTCAAATATGAAATGAAAAGCTAATACTATGCTATTGATACTAAAAATGATTTATTTTATCCAAAATAACAATATATTAGTTGATTATGCTAAAATGCTCTCTTAAAATGCCTATAGGTTAAATGTATACAAGTTTTCAGGATCTGGATTATGAGGAAATGGGCTCTATTTACAGGAAAAATGGAGCAATAGATGGTTGAGATTGAGTAATCTCAACAAGGGTCAGGATTGAATGATTTCAAATCCATGTGAGGGCTTTCAACCCAATCCCAGGATGACAAGTGTCAATGTGAGATAGGTTGAGAGGAGAGGGAATAAGCATTAAATGCTTGACATGACCTTGGGAGTTAAAGTCAAGGTTGGTTGAATGAATAAACTCTTTATTTAAAGAATAAAGCTTTTATCCAATGGATAAACTCTTGTGCAAATGTGAAATGGATGAATATGGTCAAAACAATAAATGTTTGGGGAGACAAGTTTGAAATAACAATAAATGGTTATGTAAGAGCCATAAATGGTCATGTAAGAGCCATTAGTGGTCTTGGAAGACTTTGGAGGTTAATTTGTTGAACACACAAAGCATTAAATGCTTTTCAAAGACTTTGGAGTCTTTGAGAAGTGACTCCATTTTGCTTAATAATGTGACAATATTTAGGGGATGGATTAGGTTAATTAGGAAGGGGTTAGAAGAATCTAGAAGGGGATTAGATTTGCAAGTGGATTTGGTGGGTGAGGGAAAATAGGATTTTATTAAAATAAAAATTCATTTATTTCAATAAATGTGTGCAAGTTGCATTTGTAGGAAAATGCAAGTGGGGGGGAATAATAATTTAAATAAATGTTTATTTAATTTATTTAAAAGAGGAAAAGGGCATTTAATTAAATAAATTGATTTTATTTATTTAATTGAATGGAATTTGATTTAATGAATTAATTAAAATAAATTGAATAATTTATTTAATTAATAGAAGAATGTTTGGAGATGAATTAATTAAATATTAATTTAATTAACTGATGGCTAGTGGATTTTTAATCAAATAAATAGAAAATATTCATTTAATTAAAATGGATAGATTTGTGTGACTACAGATAGGATCTTTCTCTTTAGGCTGTGAAACCCTTTACCAAGACTAGTGCTCTGATACCAATTGTTAGGTCTAACTAGGGAAGCTAATGTACTGAGAGAGGAGGGGTGAATCAGTACTTCAAAACTTTTCTTGAACAACAATTTTACTGTTAAACATAAACTAAATACTGTTGATCTCATAATATATAATGCTAAAACATAATCATAGAAATAAAATTCATACAAATTTCACTCCATAACAAAAAGATTTTGGTTATGCAGAAACTCTTGGTTAGAGAGAAAAACTGTGGTGGGGATGGCACCCACAACTTCACTACTACAATAATCAAGATTTCTCGGTTAGAGCTACATGTTTAGCTATTTTTGATAGCTTACCCTGTTAGGAGTACAAAGATCTTTAGATCTACCTTGCTAAAGGATTTTACAAACAAGTTTACAAAAATGTTGTACTTGGTTAAAGGCTTTACAATTTATAGACTTTGTTAGAGTCTTTTACCCTGTTAGAGGTTTCTAACTCAACTCAAAATAATTCAATCAAAATCTTTACAAAATATCTACAACTTGACATCTGAAATATTATAGCAAATTCTATATGCTCAATATGAAATTACCTTGCTCATAGCATACCTCGGTAATTGATAAGTCAACTCAATGACCACTTCTATATATTCTATCACTTAAACTGTTCTTTGAAAAACCTTCTCAGTGACCTCTAAATATCTCTGTTAATCTTCACATCTTATCTTTTCTCAAGATTTTCATATTCAACTTTTCATTTTTTATCTTGTTTAGATACTCAAATCATTCTATATAAATAGATCTCTGAGACGGTGATCTATTCATGCATTGATCATACAAACATGTTTTATCGAATGAATAAACATAGAAATTATTTCATTGGATAAACTCCCTCAAAATCATACAAGATTTTTAAATGCAATTTCCTATGTAATAACGGTTTCAAGTTCTCAAATCTTGTAACACATTTCACATGTGTGTCTAGGTTCATTGAATCTGGTAACATGTTTTCACTCAGTTCAGATTGACTTGGTATACCTTCTTTGCTTCTTGGTAGACATAGAACTTTAGACAGCTTGGTGTGTCTCATCTCGGTGACTAGCCTTTCTTATGTAACCGACACCTTAGTAATTACTGAGTAGACATTTCGGTGGTATTAACTGACTAGAGTATATAGAATGACTTTGGGCATAAAACTAATGACAACTTAGTAAATAGCAACAAAATGAAATGTGGACTTGCATTATTTTGATTAGCATCATTTGCATTCCTCATATTGACTCTAGGTGTAGATTTATGAGGTGAATTAGAACTTTCTTGGGAGTTAGGTGATGATGGAGGATAGTGATATACTAGATGTATTCATGTCACGACTATTAAAGTTGATAAACCAATAGTATTGGACAGGAACTATCCAAGAGCGTCCCTTCTTCTCTACATGTATAAAGTGCAGTCCTAGTTGATCTGTACATGGTTAGTAATGAGTTTGGTTGTCTATTTAAATTCTAAAGGTCCTATATCCACTTGTGATCATGGCCAACCTAAAAACTTCTATGACTCGGGGATTAACTATCCAAAATTGAGAAACCCTTTGTGGACTACAACTTACATTTAAATTGTTAACCTAGAGATGTATACTTGAAATGGGTTTGCACTACATGTGCACTATGACTCTATCTAGGTTGTTGTCCTACTTGATAAAAAAAATTGTAGTAATATAAAATACAGGGAAGTAACCAACCTGAAATGATAATAATCAATAATGAAATAATACAAAAAGAACAAATATACCAAATCATTCAATAATAACACTTAATATAAGATAACAAGGAAAGCAGCAATGCAATTGAATAGTGACTATAGTAATTAGAATACTATGTTGTAGCTACATTAAGGATAATAAGGAAATTAAGATATTTAACTGATATGCATAAATAGAACTTAAAGATGTGTTACCTCAAGTGGGACCTCTTGGGTAATAAAATTTTAGATGGACAATGAGATAAAGTAAACTAGGTTAGCAAACCACATATTCAAATTTATTCAAATTCATACATGTGTCTACTCATAACATGGAATGTACTTTGAAAAGAGGCGTAAAGACATTAACCTTTTCAAGTTCTCCTCAGACTCATATATTCTTCCATTTAATAACTAGTCCTATAACTACCTAACACTCATTCCTCTTATATAGGAAGAGATTTATTGATAATTAAGAAAATCATAAACATTTAGAGTCCTAAAAGGATTGCATTACATAACTATATCCAAAGTATAAATACCCATTTTCAATAGTATAACATAACACTAAATGGCACTACTGAATATGGTTATTCAAGTATTGAAGAGGTCTTAATGTAAATCTCACTCTCTAATGGTTCAGGATAGCCAGACCACTTGTTGACTTGTTTAAAATAAATTTTGCTTATTGTTGTAGGAAACTGTATTGTCTTGGCTACAAGAACTACTTCAGTCAATTTGGTTGAAATGTTGCACAACATGTTAGCATACAAAACATCACATATGATACTAACTATTCAAACTCATTGTACATATATTATCATAATTCATTAAATAGACATATCATAGTGCTCCTATGTGTCCTAGGTAATGGAAAGACTTACTTTATGATCAAAGTTATAGCATATCAAACATGAAAGTCTAAACTAAACTCTAATGAAATTTTATGTAAAAATACAAAACATGGACTCATCACATCCTTTCATCTCTCAAACCCTTATCATCCTATTCTACATCTCATAATACCTTTTCATCGATATTTAACTACAGTCTACCACCCCCCCCCCCCCCCCCCATGCACTCCAATGCCATCTATTCCATCAATCCAAATTCCCCTCGCAATCCAACATCAAATGAAAATTGACTTACCCAATGAAATATTTGGTCTTGTTCATAGCCTTGGTGAAAGCCTTGATCAAAATCCAATCATCATCCTTGGGATGTATCCTTCCAAATCCTTGTGTTGTTATAGGATTATCATTCCCACATCAACAACACTCCATATACCATCAACCCAATCTTTTTTTTGTTTCAAAATATAATTTTCCTACATCAATAACAACCCATCGACCATCATTCCATCTTAGCTTTCCATCTTGACTAGGGCAACATCATGTTTGTCTTTGGGTCATCATCCACTCCCAACCCATTGTATATCTTGCACATCTTGTAAATAGAATCAATCATGTGTCTCCATCTAGTATCATTTGTACATATGTGTCTTAGGTCCCATCTCTCATGTCAGTCAATCATTTATTGTCAAGACTGTGTCCCTATATATCTAGTGCTTCAATAAGATCTACTAGTCCCATAAAGGCCTTAGGCGTCTCACTTGTCTCTTGTCATAGGATATTTCATTTAGCATTCATCATTGGTCTTTGTAGGATGTATCCTTCCTCATACCAAGACAAATCAACTGACTCCATCATCATCCCTATACACAAAAGGTGCTTGAGATTCTTTTTTATTTTTGTGGTGCCTTTGGATCTTTGTTTATCTTTATCTTGAGCTTCATTTTTTTACCTCCTAATGGTCACCATGCTCCTTCATATCATGGTGTGCTATGAGTGGTGAAATTAGGAGCATGGTCTTGTTTCTCTTTGTTTTCTTGTGTCTTCTTGATGTATCTTGCATTGTTTCCACATGGATCCTAGTGATCTCATGTTATGTTGGGGCATATCTTCTAATTATGCTTATCTAGCAATGTGTCCACCAAATTTTCTTGCAACTTTGTGTGATGTTAGACTAACCTTTTTGTTTTTTTGTGTCAATCCTATACATTTTATATAATCTCACCTTGGTTCCTCATACCCTAGTGCATAATATCATATGTCAATTAGAAATGAATTTTCACTACATGGTAGTCATCATACTATTGGAAAAGAAGAGGTGGACAGAAATAATAGAAGCTTCAAATAAAATGTAAATTAGATCGAATAATATTTATCATTAAAGCTA
The DNA here is from genome assembly GCF_030272615.1 of Cryptomeria japonica. Classification (NCBI taxonomy): domain Eukaryota; kingdom Viridiplantae; phylum Streptophyta; class Pinopsida; order Cupressales; family Cupressaceae; genus Cryptomeria; species Cryptomeria japonica. Next base: position 172,185,758 of record NC_081406.1, on the reverse strand, counting down.
TGAGATTTCCACAATCCATGTTATATTCTTATGAAAAAATTTGGATTCGATTGTGTGTATTTTTTTCCCATCGACATTTTGAATCACACTCCATGATTCATATTTCATATCTTTGGAATTATTTTCATCCTGATGATGAATCACAGAGTGTGATTTGAAATGTCGATGGCAAAAAAATAAGCACAATCGAATCTAGAAAATTTCATAATAATATTTATCATATAAAAGAAATCAGCTATAACATAAAAAGATAGCACCATAAAATAATAAACACATAATAGTCTGGTTATGTGAAGAAACCTTTTTAGGGGAAAACTTCACCAAGAAAAGAGGGAAAATTATATTAATCTTCAAAGATATTATAATATAAAAATAATTTCCCTGATCTTGCATCTATTTGGCAGCATATGTGTACCTGTAAAACTACTTATTTTGTCTCTAACTCAACCCCTCAATGTATAGACCCTTGGGGGCTCAATTTAGCACCATAAAATATTACCATGGCCAAAACAAGGTTCTAAAAAACCATAGTAAAATTATATGCAACCCCTACATGTCAAACATAGCCTCTTACATGATATTACACCTTTATACAAGTTGTCATAAGAATCCCCCAAATATAGGAGATACTCTTATTTAATGAATCATAGACTATTGATAACAAATGTGAGGATTGTTCTAATCTAAATGCAGCCTACATTGGGCTTAAAATGGTTAGACATGGAAGATTTAAGAAGGTATGGTTGGAGAATGATTTGTTAAATATAATAAATTATTTGAACAAAAAATATCCTCCTAGATGGATGATTAACCATTTAATGCAAGAATGCTTTGAAATGATGACCACATTTGAGGCTATTATAATTTCACATGTTTTGAGGGAGGGTAATAGGTCAGTTGACCACGTGGATAATCTAGGTGTGGTTAGAGATGATGAAAACTGGTGGTAGGAAGGGGATTCCTTCCAATTCTAATTTCCAGTTGAGTGAATTGGCGAGAAAAGATGCAAAAATCTCTCTTCACTCAAACATTAATGATGATATCATATGTGTAGGACTTTTCATAGAAAGGAGTGAAGGTGAATTTCCAGATTGTTCTTCTGGCTCTATTTGTTTTGTCTCATCCTGAAGCCTAGTTTTGGTGTCGACTGAAAAAATTATAGTAGTATCATAATGGGGGGAGACAAAAATAGAATGGAGCCATCCTTGTGTGAGATTTGGGAGAAAAATGAAGAGGTCTGGAGGGAAATCATGGATGGGGGAATGGAGCCCTTTGTTTGGAAACTTCATGAATAGAACCATCAGCTCACAGATTTATTTGTGAGTAATTGGGATAATGGGGTGTGTGTGTGTATGGGGTAGAGTTCAAAATCGATGAATTATTCATTGCTGAGATTTTTGGGCACCGTATGGAGGGCAGGAAATTCTTCAGGGAAAGGAAGAATTTAGAAGAACCCCTCTCAATTTTCTATGAAAAACAAAGTGAAAGAAGAAGGGATAAGAAGAACCCGAATGGTGGCTACAACCGGCTAGACCTTCAGAGTCTCTATTACTAATCATTCTAAGAATGAGGATAATCTGATTCTAAATGAGGGTTTAATCCTCTTAATCATGGAGTATGCGAAAGCCCATGAGGTTACACCCTCCCCTTCTCTGAAAAACCCTGTCTTTAGCCAACCAAGAGGTGCACGATGTATCAGATACGATGCAGAGGGCAGAATGGCTATGGACTGGAATGATGTCCAGGTGTCAAATGACTGAGATTATAAACCCTTAGAGGATGAGGGTCCCCTGAAGAATACCACTCTTTTTACTATCAGTAGTAGAAAAAACCCACCTAGATGGGCTACTAAAAAGAAACCCCCTATTTCACAAGCCCACTTCTTGGGCCCGCAAAATCTGAAAAATAGAAGACTGGGAAAAAGGTGGTGAATCTTGACAAGGAGGATAATGAAATAAAACTTGACATCTCCCTCAATGTGGACCCCAGTGAGACCAAAGATGATGAAATAGATGTTGATAAGATCCTAGGGAAGTCGCTAATGTATCAGAAAAAGTGTTTCCTATGGTTTTTGGGGAAATTAATATTCTGAAATAGGGGATTAAAGATCTCATTGCCACTTTCACTGAGATTCTAGTTTCAGATAAGATTGACAAACTTCTGTAGTTGTCCTAGCAAATTGTGAAAGATATTAAGATCATGAAGACTAAACATGAGGCAAAAATTGACAAGCTAGAGAAAGAAATACAAAAACTGAAGAGTAAACTCAAGGGTTTGGTGGAAGTTAGCAAGCCATGCATAGTAGTGCCGATGATCTCAAAAGAGTCAATGTGTAAATTGCCATGCAGAAGGAGCAGATGACCAGAGCTGAGAGATCCCCAAATATCAACTTGACTAAGATAAACCAAGAGGTGCAAGCATCCATGGAACCATGTACTAGGACCAAGAGAAAACATCAGGTTATTGGTAGTTCGAGGTTCATTATGGAGGAACTCCAAGAGATTAATAATAAAGTGATCTAGAAGAATGTCGAGCTTATGAAAGCTCTTTCTTATCTTGTTTTGTTGGTGCATCCTGTTTAGGTTTGTTTTTTGTGGTTTTCTGTTCTAGGGTGAATCCCCTGTATCTGTAGCTAGTTAGTAGTTGGTTAGACTCTAGTTACTATGTTTTATTTTTTGTTGGACCTGGGTTTTGGGTCCCTGTAAAATCAATTTATCTTAATCAAAAACAAATGTGAGGATTGTCTTATGCATTTCATAATAAATTATTCTCACATGCAAAATGATTCACCCCACTTTTAGCCCTTTCATTTGTCATAACATCCCTAAAATAGGCCTTAGATATTATACCACTTGATGGGCATCTTTTGATAGCTAAAATTTGATTTTTAAGGTAGCGACATGTGGAAAAAGTGCCAACTAATAAAACCCATGCCCCTTATGTTGGAGCACAATTATTTAATTACATGAATGCCAAATAACCATGGTAAAATGTAAAATGATAATAAATACATAATCTGGAATTTCTAAGGTTAAGAAACCTTAATTCTCAACACATACAACACACAATCTCCTCCCATGCATCTATCCTACATGTTTCTTACCATCAAAATGGGCAAGTAAATCTCATGATACGCAAGTAAAATCAAAACTCACATTAACCATTAGTGAAAAAGAAAATGACACAAACGGTCTCTGGATGCAAAACACAAACTTAAAAATATTCTAATTGAGAAAGGTGGACTCAATGGTCAATCCACAATTACAATGTCATACACACGTGTATAAGTATAAGTTTTACAATATCTATTATTAATTAATATTATCCAATACATAACAACAATAACAATAAGGCCATCAAATTAGCATTATATATATATATATATATATAGTTTCCTAAAACCAAATTATATAAGATAATTTATATTTTAAATAAAACACATTTAACAATTGAATAAAATATAATTAAAAATTAACAATTTAGATTTAACCAAAACTAAATCAAATTTATTTAAATTAAAATAAAACAAAATATATATTTATTTATTTTTATGTATTTAACATGCCTTTTTTTTCTTATTCTTTTATGATAGTCAAATACCATCCCGGAAGAAAGGGAATAACTTGTAATTGTATCATTGGATCGTTATGAAATTTAGATATGTTGGTTTTAACTAAATTATCTACATTCTCACTGGAGAGATTTTCTTAATATTGTCTGGTGTGAAAGTTATTAGCAACAGAGTGTTGATCTAGGAAAAAAAAACAGTGTGGACAGCAAGTTTGCAAGTTTGATTCAATTTTTCTAATCCATACTTTTGATTAAAAACATATTTTATGTCATACAATCTCAGAGCTCAAATAACAACAGAATTGGAAAAACAAATGGGGTTTCAACATCAACCCAAAATGGAGAAATGGAGTCCCAATTCCAAAATTTTCTCAACTGGAGGAGAAGCAAGAGTTTGTTAAATTTTAGTTTTAAAATCAGAAAGTTTATTGTTGTTTTATTTCCAGATCAACAAGAAATTTCTTTTCTCAAACTGAGAATTTAAATGAAAGTAATACCCAACAAATAAAAGATAAACAACAACAAATCTTGCAACCAATCCTATGGAAAACAAAATCAGATTTTTAACCCATTGATTGCAATCAAAATTGGACATTTAAAGGGGAAGAAGCAAATATTTTTCTCCCTAAATTTCATCTTCAACTCATAAGGAAAAGAGATAACAAGGGAGAAATAAAACCCAACCTCTTCTTGGAGACAATTAGTGAGAAGAGAAATTGGGTAGCAACAATTCACCACACAAATTTCTACAGCTCTCCAAATCTCCTCCAATTTCCTAGCAATCTTCCTCCTTCCAAAACCACCAAAATTTCCCCAAAGACAAGTGTAGAGAATGAATTTCCCCCTAAAAGAAAACCCTAGCTTCTTTTCTCCAGAGAGAAAGAAAATAATGGAGAATAAAATATTCAAATTCTCAAATCTCATTATATGGGATTTTTTTTTTTAATATCTATTCTCTCATAATAGAAAAATGGGCATTTAAAAATTTTAAAAAGTATAACAAGCAAAATATTATAAACTATTCCTCTTTTTTTCTTTTTGTCATTCCAATTACGTTATTTTATATTTATATATATATATATATATATATAAAATTAACAACTAGATTAATTAAATAATTGACTTCTCAATTTCCAACTGCATAAAGTCAAATCCAATATTAAATAAATAATATAATTAAGTAATCAAGGCAAGCGAATAATTAAAAATTAAAATCGCTAAATGACCATAAAGTCAATAACACGAAAATAGCAAATAATTAAAAATCGTTAAATTTTATTAATTTGAGGATCACAAAATTACTAATGAGGTTGTAACTACACTCAACACAGTCAAACAAATGAATCACTAATCAAGAAACTCATATAAAATAACTTAATGATCAACCAACCATGCCATGCCACATATACTCACAAGTCATGACGATGATGGCGACATGGCAAACTTACCAAGACTGATAACAAGGACTCGGCGATAATATTTACAGGCATACAAATGGACTATATGATTATCAATTCTTGATGAAATCAAAGTGTGGTCTAAATGATATTATTAAACTCACAATCTATATGTTATTATTAATATAATATCTTTAAATACTACATAACAATATGTTGCACAAATTTGTACAAATTCAATCTACAATGACTAAAAAAAAGGGTGTGAACTTGAAAATTTTGATTTCATATTTTGAATTTTGAATCAATCCTAAAACACTTTAAATTAAATGAAACTAAGAAAATCTTAAATATATATAAATCTAAAACAAATAAAAATAAATCTAAAACAATTAACTAAACCTAAAAATATATACCCAAAACTAAATAAAAATTAACATAGCATACTGATCTCACCGATAGAAACTTAATAACAATAATATAATTGGACATCTTACAAATTATAAACTAATTTTAAAGCTCAACGAAAACATTAATGACCTGTAAAACCCTAAGAACACTTAAACTATTTCAATTATTAGTGTGTCGCCTAATTATATTTATTTAATCATTAGTGCTTTTCAATCTAGCATTATTTCAACGCAAAACAATTTAAAGTCCTTGCTTTCATCACGTGCGAAGAAAATACGGGCAACCACTGTACAACTAGTCTTCAAGGAATCCACCGCACATGAAAACATTAGTCAATTCACTGAAACTTCTCTGCATTCCCTGCCGTCTTATCAGTCCAAATCTGGTAAATATAAAGACAATTTAGAAAAAAATTGCCCAATTAAAGCCGCCAATGTGTCAATTTACAGCTCACATATCATACTAGAGTTTAAGAGTGTTTTGAACTCTAATAGAAGATTTTTATGTTAAGAAGTCACCATTGACTACATTACATCCGCATTTTAAATATTGTTTATCTGAATACATTATATGTGCATTTAATCGTATGTGCATTGAAGAATGTTTTTCATTCAAAGTTAATGTAAATTACAATTTTCTATTCTCTTTTTATGATACAGGCAACCACTGTACATGAAAACATCAGTCAATTCACTGAAACTTCTCTGCATTCCCTGCCGTCTTATCAGTCCAAATCTGGTAAATAAAGACAATTTAGAAAAAATTTGCCCAATTAATGCCGCCAATGTGTCAATTTACAGCTCATATACCATACTAGAGTTTAAGAGTGTTTTGAACTCTAATTCTATGACAAATTTTTAGAAGATTTTTATGTCAAGAAGTCACCATTGACTACATTACATCCGCATTTTAAATATTGTTTATCCGAATACATTATATGTGCATTTAATCGTATGTGCATTGAAGAATGTTTTTCATTCAAAGTTAATGTAAATTACAATTTTCTATTCTCTTTTTATGATACAGGCAACCACTGTACATGAAAACATCAGTAAATTCACTGAAACTTCTCTGCATTCCTTGCCGTCTTATCAGTCCAAATCTGGTAAATAAAGACAATTTAGAAAAAATTTGCTCAATTAATGCCGCCAATGTGTCAATTTACAGCTCATATACCATACTAGAGTTTAAGAGTGTTTTGAACTCTAATTCTATGACAAATTTTTAGAAGATTTTTATGTCAAGAAGTCACCATTGACTACATTACATCCGCATTTTAAATATTGTTTATCTGAATACATTATATGTGCATTTAATCGTATGTGCATTGAAGAATGTTTTTCATTCAAAGTTAATGTAAATTACAATTTTCTATTCTCTTTTTATGATACAGGCAACCACTGTACATGAAAACATCAGTCAATTCACTGAAACTTCTCTGCATTCCCTGCCGTCTTATCAGTCCAAATCTGGTAAATAAAGACAATTTAGAAAAAATTTGCCCAATTAATGCCGCCAATGTGTCAATTTACAGCTCATATACCATACTAGAGTTTAAGAGTGTTTTGAACTCTAATTCTATGACAAATTTTTAGAAGATTTTTATGTCAAGAAGTCACCATTGACTACATTACATCCGCATTTTAAATATTGTTTATCCGAATACATTATATGTGCATTTAATCGTATGTGCATTGAAGAATGTTTTTCATTCAAAGTTAATGTAAATTACAATTTTCTATTCTCTTTTTATGATACAGGCAACCACTGTACATGAAAACATCAGTAAATTCACTGAAACTTCTCTGCATTCCTTGCCGTCTTATCAGTCCAAATCTGGTAAATAAAGACAATTTAGAAAAAATTTGCTCAATTAATGCCGCCAATGTGTCAATTTACAGCTCATATACCATACTAGAGTTTAAGAGTGTTTTGAACTCTAATTCTATGACAAATTTTTAGAAGATTTTTATGTCAAGAAGTCACCATTGACTGCATTACATCCGCATTTTAAATATTGTTTATCTGAATACATTATATGTGCATTTAATCGTATGTGCATTGAAGAATGTTTTTCATTCAAAGTTAATGTAAATTACAATTTTCTATTCTCTTTTTATGATACAGGCAACCACTGTACATGAAAACATCAGTCAATTCACTGAAACTTCTCTGCATTCCCTGCCGTCTTATCAGTCCAAATCTGGTAAATAAAGACAATTTAGAAAAAATTTGCCCAATTAATGCCGCCAATGTGTCAATTTACAGCTCATATACCATACTAGAGTTTAAGAGTGTTTTGAACTCTAATTCTATGACAAATTTTTAGAAGATTTTTATGTCAAGAAGTCACCATTGACTACATTACATCCGCATTTTAAATATTGCTTATCCGAATACATTATATGTGCATTTAATCGTATGTGCATTGAAGAATGTTTTTCATTCAAAGTTAATGTAAATTACAATTTTCTATTCTATTTTTATCTTTCCATAAATTTTCTATACTTGACTGACCTGATTGACCCGTGCAAATGGGCTCTTCCTTAAATACTTTGCAATACTGTAAACCCAATCAAGTTTAGTTTCAATTGGTATTGGTTTCTAACGAGCTTGTTTGTTTCAAAATTTCAGGTGCTAGAGGCTATACACTCAAACATGAAGGTATTATGCATTTTTCCCTTTGATTTTAGAGTACTTTCTTGAAAGACAATTGAATAGCCCATAATTTGATTGCGCAGAAAATGGTGCTGAAATTAAGTATGGACGACGAGAAAAGCAAGAAAAGGGCCATGAAGGCTATTGCAGGATTACAAGGAATAATATTTTAGGATAGTATTTAAATAATATGTTATGTTAAAATTTAATTATGTAGTTTTTGAATCAAATTTATTATTTTGTAAATCTATTTTTTTTGGTATGAATGGTTTTCTTAATACTTCTTGTGTCTAGGTAGCGCTACCTAAGTATTAAGATTTCTAAGGAGGTCACTACTTATGTATTACTCCAACTCAAATATGTTTGATCAAGGAATTTTATCTCAATCAAGCTTAATTATCTTGTTATCCACTTGAATAATTAAGCACTCCAAACAAGTTTGATCTTGTGGGGAACTCTATGATTCAGTAGATTTCAATTGAAAGAATATTGAATGATTATTTTTCTAGAAGTCGCAATACTTTCACCATGTAAGCATCATGTAAATATAATAAATGATATGTGAACAATTTATACTCATAAAAGATGAGTTCCTAATACTACTCATGCAATATGAATCATTTAGAAAACTACTCTGTAGAACTAACACACTGAAAAATTACTTCTACTTATTACAAACAATATTTGTTTTGCAGGTGTGGATTCAGTGGCAGTAGACAGGACAGAGAACAAAATAACTATAGAGGGGGCCGCAGACCCAGTCTCTGTCACAAACAAACTCAGAAGATTTGGGTACACAGAATTATTGAGCTTGGGTCCTGCCAAAGAAGAGGAAAAGAAGCCTGAAGAAAATAAGCCACCAGAAGAAAATCCATCGCCAGTCATATATCTTCCTGCCTACGGCTATAACGATTATGTTACAGGCGAAAATTCCACGCCCTGCACTATCCTTTGAAAAATGCAAACCACAAACTTTAAATTAATTTTGTAAGTTACGGTGTGGTGATAACGCTGTAAAGGCCGTCTTTTAATCTTGCTATGGATAATTTGAAATCAAAATAGTGTACGTTTTGTAAGTCTAAATTTTGTGTGCCTCACGATTAGGTTGTGAGTATTCCAGGAAACTAATTAACAGTGTACTGGCCACGGCAAAAATGACAATGTTGTAATTTTATTTTGTCAAATTATTAGTGTAACAATTTAATAGATTGACATTAGTAAAAATGTAATGATGTGAAAAATTCAAAACAAAAAGGTGTGGAAAAGAGAAAAGTTTCATTTTGAAATGGAGGAATGAGCTCTGCTAGGGTTTGAGGTTGTCTATTACTTCTTGTTTGTTTCAAACGGCATTTACTGAGGGATTTTTGTGTTTATTATGGCTCCAGTCAACTTTAGCCCAACAGTTGATGCTGGTGCTGGAGTTGCTGCAACGGACACTCATGGCGCCCCCGAGCAAACGCCCTCGCAAATTTGTTCCGAAAGTGTTTCATGAGGTAGGTCCTTGCCTAATGTTGTACTTCCTGTTCAGGATTTTGACAATGCCTGTGGCTTGAAAAATGTACTTTGATAGGTTATTTTGTGGCTAGGATCCCTCCTGAAAGCATGCTTCGTGATTGGGTCACCAAAGCCTTGTCTCCTCATGGAGTTAGGTTTGATGGCATCCAAAGTCTCATGAAAGGTTTTTTTTGTTTTGCTTTTCAAACCCTTCCCATGTGGAGGCTATTCTCTCCCATGGTCTGTGGACTGTTAGGTTGTCCCTTCTGGTTTTTCAGCATTGGTCTCACGATTTTTCTGTCTCAGATGATAAAAAATTGTGAGTTCTGGTCTGGGTTGAGTTCCCTGGTCTTCCTTTGTCTTGTTGGTCTTTCATGCAAACCATTACTCAGTCTGTTGGCAAAGTTGTTTGCCTCGAGCCAAACCATTTTATTAATGCTCGACCTCAAAAGAGGGTATGTATTGAAGCCAACCTTTCTCGTGACTTGAAAGAAACTGTTGATATTCAAGTGGGAGGTAACACCTTCACCTAGAAGGTGCTTTATCTGAACATACCCAACACTTGTTATCGGTGCTAGTCGACAGATCATAAGATCAGGGATTGTCCCTTGGCAACTCTGAAATGAAAACCCCTTGTTAAGGAGTCTAGCTCTCGACCTATGGAGGGAGCCAAGAAGGATGAATGGACCACTGTGGTTTGTAAAGGTAAAACCCCTACGGTTTCAGCCCAAAAGACTCCCATCGGTTTCAGTCCTCAACTGACGACAGATCTTCCTGTACAGTCTCCGTCCTCCCAGGCGGCTTCTACTCCAGTTTCAAACCCTGCTCAATAGGGGAATGCTTCTTCTGAGGGTGCTAGTCACCCTCCTTGGGTGTGCACTCCTCAGGTTGTGTCTGCAATTTCTACTCCACACTCTCTACGCCACTCTCGCGGCCCTTCAAGGCATGCTGAGATTCTAGATGGTTGTTCAAAAAAACGGTGAGTTATCTCTAGTGGGGACCTAGATTTTTTGCGCAATAGCTTCTCCTCTCTTGGGGACGAGGAAGATATGTTGGTTTTGTCATGAATTACATCTCATGGAATGTTTGAGGTCTCACAGACCTCGCCAGAAAATATTTTGTTCAAGATGTTCATCAACGTATTGTAGGCCTAGATGTTCTTTGCCTCTAGGAAGTTAAAATTGCAGGTTTCATGCTCAATGCTACATGTCGTGTTATTTGGCCAGATAGCCTTGTTTTTGCTTCCCAGCATGAAGTTGGTCAAGGTGGAGTTGTTACTCTCCTTTCACCTTGGTGGTGCTCTGTAGTTATTTCTCATGGGTTTGATACCATGCAGCGCATCATTTGGGTTTTGCTTTCAATTGATAATCATTCTGTTGGGATCGTTAATGTTTATGCTCCCAATGATTCGGTTGAAAGATCATACCTCTAGCAATGGATCGCGGATAATCTGCCACCTACCACTTGGGTCATATGTGGGGACTTCAATATGGTTGAGGTGGCTTCCGATAAGGATGGATTTTTGCCTTTCTGCTAGACAGTTGGTGCACGAGAAGCTTGGTACTATATGCGCAATAAATTGGGTCTTTTCGACCACAACACCAATCATTGCCATCTTGGTGGGATTTGGCACACTTGGTCTAATTTCAGAGTTGGCTTTGATAGAATTATTAAAAGGATTGATCATGCTATGACATCTGTGAAATATTTTTTCTCTTTCTCTGAAGATCATGATCTTCCCATCACTCCTCTTGTTGATGTGACATTGTCAGACCACTTCCCCATAAATTTTAGCATTGAATGGCAGACAGCTAGGCAGCGTCCTTCCAAAACTCAATTATACCTCAACACGTCTCTCCTACACCATCAGTCCATGATGGCCCACATTCAAAGAATTTGGAATTTAGATCCAAGGCCCCATCATCACACTGGTTGGATTGTGTGGTGGCATGATGCAATTTCCTACTCTGCGAGGTTTTTACACATTATGGTAAGCAACTCGCCATCTACCGCAAGCGGTCATATGATGTGACCGCCAAAGCTCTATATGCTGCCACAGAAGCTGTAGCCTTGAATCCCTTTGATTCTACCCTTCAACTCCATTTAGCCCAACTCCGCCATCAGCAACAAGTTGTTGATAGTCACTCTGCCAAAGGAGCTCAAATCAAAGCCAAATTGCACTTGCTCAAGGTGGGTAATAGGGCTTCTAAGGAATTCTTCTTGGCTCTACATTCCCGTCATACCTCTGTAGGGATTAAGAAAATAAAAGAGGGACAGGCTATTCTCACCGAATTGCCTGACATATTGCAAGCCTTTGTCCATCATTATGAGAAGGTGTTCACAGCACAAGGAGATTCTCCGGCCAGAACCCAAGCCTAGCAAGATTTCTTAGTCGTTGTTCCCAAATGGCTCTCTAACACGCAACAAACCTTTTGTGATCTCTTACTGACCATTGATGATCTCAAAGAAGTCGCCTTTTCTATGGCAGATGACAAAGCCTCGGGTTGTGATGGCTTCCTCTATGAATTCTACAAAGCTCTTTGGCCTTGTGTTGGTCCTGATCTTCATAAGGTCTATTTGGAAGCTTTTCATTCCCACTCCTTGGGAAAAATGATTAACCAGGGAAACATCAAGTTTATCCCTAAGGCTGGGGACCTAGAGGACATTTGCAATTGGTGGTCTATTACCTTGCTTAATGTCTCTTATAAGATCATTGCCAAAGCTTTGGCCCTCAAGATTCGTCATCTCCTGTCACTTATTGTCCACCTGGAAAAGATTGGATTTATTAAATCCAAGTTTATTCTAGACAATATTGTTGTTGTTTGAGAAGGGATGGACTGGGCCAAACTCTCTCAATAGCGGGCAATCTTTCTTAAGATTGGCTTCGCTAAAGCATATGATCGCATTGAGTGGCCTTTTATCTTGGCTATGCTCAAAGCCCTCGGCTTTGGTCCCCGATTCATCTAGTATGTTCGAATGTTATTTGGCTTGCATCACCATTAATGGTCGATAGTCTGAGACTTTTGGCCTTTTCAGATCCATTCACCAGGGATTCCCTCTGGCTCCTGCTTTATATGTTCATGCAACGGAAGGGTTTGGTTACTTACTTGCTAATGCCATAGCTGGAGGGCATGTCTATGGTATCTCCCTACCTAAGTCACCTTCCCAACTTATCAATGGCCACTTTACAAATGATTCCTTTCTCACTCTCATTGAGGATGAAGATAATGTGTAGACCGCTCTTCAGTGTCTAAACACTTTTTGCTTGGCTTCCAATTCGACCATTCAATGGCACAAGACGCAATGTTATAGGCAATCTTTTCTTCCCGCTCCACCTTGGATCCTTCAATATGATTGGAAGTGGCTTCAGCATGGAAAAATATTTCACTTTTTGGGCATTCCTTTTGCCTTCCAAGCTTCGCCTTTGGATCTCTAGAAGGCGGTATTAGCCAGAATAAAGAAAAAGCTTGCCTACTGGATCACCAAGCCTCTCTCTTTGGCTGGTAAATTCCAAGTTTGCTCCAAAGTGTTGGTCGCCACCCATGTCTACTACTCCTCATATTGGGCTCCTTCAAAGGCCTCTTTCATAAAGTTGGAAAGACTTCTGCAGGCCTTTCCTTGGGCCTCTGGGTTTGACCATCATGGTTTTCACAGGGTTGCTTGGGAGTACTATTGTCTCCCCAAGGAGTCAAGAGGGCTCGGCCTTATTTCTACCCAGAACCAAGGGATGGTCTTATGTACTAAATGGGTTATCATAGCCTTATCTGGTGACGAAGCCTGAAAAATTCTTCTTCGGCATTTCATTTCTTCAAGCTTTCGTTCCAAACAGCCAGTCTAGAAGGGGATTGGCTTGCAAACCTTTCTCACAATGAAAGAACCTATTTAGATACAGGGTTCTTTTATGGTCAAAAGTATCTGGTGTGCTTGGGAAGCTATCAAGTCTTGGCTTCGATGGGCTGGTGATGGCTTTCGGGATGACTTATCCATGAATCAGCACAACCTCTAGTGGTCACCTCTTTTTTAGGTGCAAGGGTTACCTCTGGCAAAACTTCAGGGTGTCAGTGCTCTCCGCTTTCACAAGCACGGCATTCAAACCCCTAAGGATCTTTTTTCTATATCTTCTTTGAGCCTCCGATTGTGGGAGGACCTCCAGGTCCATTTTCGCCTAACTCAGTCAGATCAACAGACTTATGACCTTCTGGTCTTGGCCCTTCCCTCAAATTTACTTCATAAGCTCAATATTTGGTCTGTTAGACCTTGGTGGAAAGACTGAAAGTGGTATCCTTGGACTCCTTTCACCAACTACAAACCCAAAATGGGTTATCTCTGGTTGGTTCCTCATTTTCCTATGATTCATATTCTCAATCAGTGGTGGTACTTGCAGTCTTCTCATACTTCCTGGAGATTCAAGTTTTTGGTTGTCTGTTCCGCCATCACCGAACCTAAGATTGAACACTTTGCTTGGTGTTCTTTTTCAAGGTTTGCCTTTGGGTTCCAGACTCAAGCATTTGGGAGTTCCTGATCCTCGATGTCCTTTTTTTGGTCATCTAGAAACTTTTATGCACATCTTTTGGTTCTGTAGAAGAGCTCAGCAATATTGGAGTTGGATTCATGACTTTTTCGGCCTTTTCGGCTTGAGCCATTTTCCTAGCACATGGATCTTCTAAGTGATTTGCCTAGAATCCCCTATAAGTTCTCCCAGATATGGCATGCTTTCAAAATGGAGATCCTTTACACTCTTTGGAAGGATAGAAATGTTGTTATTTTTTCTCACAGCTGTTTGGATATTAATGTTTCGCTTTATGCTAAATCTTGTATATGTAACAATGTATTAATGCAGATTCAGGTACAAGCTAAAAAGGTGGCCTACCTTGAGGAGCTCCTCCAACACTAGGGCGATGCCCCTTGTGCGATTGCCTGAGTACCGTCGGACTCTGTCTCTGTCAACTGTACTCTGCCCCGTGGCCGCCACCGCGGTCACAGCTCCTCTGCTCATCACTCTCAAACCCCACGGTCCCAGCCTCCCCATCGCCCCTCAGGTGGGAGAGATGATGATTGGCAATGCTACTCGGCTTCTCTGCCACAGTGTGGCTCTGCCTCGAGGTGGCCCTTTGCTTCTCTTGTGGCCTTTTCTCCTCTTGTTGCTACGGATTCTAGGTGGCCCTCTGCCACCACCTCCAAGTTTCCTCGCCTAGCTCTAGCGATCTCGCCTCCTAGGCAGGAGGAAGGAGAAATTGAAAAAGATCTAGAAGATGAGTGGTCTATGCCAAACCCGACTCCTAGCCCCGCTGATGTATGGGGCAAAAAAGATGACCCGGATCCTCCTTCCTCAGCTGCCACTTCTTTGGCTGCTTGAGGAAGTTTTTTGATGAATAGCTTGTTTTTTTTGTTTCCGGCCGATGGTCGAGTGACTCTCATGGGGGGTGATCTTGTATCCCCCGGCCTTTTTTTGTGAATACATACTTCAATATTTTTAATTAATAGAGAAGGCCTATTCATCAAAAAATGTAATAATGTTTATTGTAATGATATTTTAAAAAATAATTATTTAAAAATGTATTTGAGAAATATTTTTTATAAATACAAAGATTTGTATAATTTAAATTTTGTTAAGTAAAATAATTAAAGTTTAAGTGGTCCACTTAAATGAATAAAGTTGAGGATTAATTTATATATTAGGTAGATACATGATCATTCATTAAAATAAAGACATCAGTCAATGAATTAGTATTTTATTTTTACTTTTTAAACAATAGAAAATAATTTTTTATCTTATTTTTTATACTATCTAAATTTAATAAAACAATTCAAACTATTTAAAAATAAATCAAATCAAAAAAATAATTGTTGGAACTAGAATAACTAGAGAAATATTAAACTTTTCTAGTTTTTGTTAGCAAAGGCTTCCCATATGAAAAATATATAGGCTCTAATATCATATATTGGTAAATTTCAATCCAAATAATCAAGATGTGACTTCAATAGATGAGATAGAAGGCTAAGACCTCTACAATATGAAAATATGGATTTTATATGCAAATTTGAAATTAAGTTGCCTTAATATGATATTACCATGATTAGATACATTTCCTTATGATGCTAGAAAATAGTCATCATATCTTTCTTAACAACACTACCTAATATGAAATTATAATAGCAATAAATCATGCATAACAATACCATAAGATAGCAAGGAAAGGGTTAGGGCCCTTTCCTTGCTTACCTTAATCAAAAACAATACCATAAAATAGCAACAATGAGATACAAATCAGCAACATAAAATCATCACATAAGATAGGATTTACATGGAGAAACCCTTGTGAAAAAAATATCCACCAAGAAGAGAGTTCAAGTATGCACTATCTTCAAATAAATGAGATTACAATACATTTATTAAATTATTCATCTATTTTCTTCCACTATGGCAGAACTTATGTACATGTGAATAACCTCTTTATGCTTCAACTTGTCCTCCTTTCTTCAAAGTGACTATACATCTAATTACTCCTATTTAATTTTGACATCCAAAGAGTTAGTTATATAGACATGACAATAGCTCTAAAACACCAAACAAGGTGTCCAAAGAAATCTCTTTATTCCAAACATCCCAACCTCTTGGATTGCCTCCTCAAAATGTGAAAGGATGTTAATTTTGGATCCAATACTTTCCCTCCAACTTGGGCACCCAAACTTGAAAGATAAATTACATTGAATACAATATATGATAGGATACTAAAATACACATGTTTCCTCTTCCAAACATCCACTTAGAGAATCCCAATAGTCACCCATTTGTTATCTTGGTATATCATTAACAATTCCATTCTAGGCATCCACGTGTGGATAAAACAATATTAATAATTATGTCTACAAATCATCTTTATCACTGTGCAACCCAACACCCCTTATGAGTATATTACAAACAATAATGAGAATAAATATTACAAATTATTTTTCCAAAACACCCTAAGTTCCTAAAGAAACTTTTCAAGGATGTTGAAACTATTACATAGGATTTACAAGGTATATGGCATCTTAAACCTAACATTCTCCCACTTGACATCATATATTATAGATACACCTATAGAAATCACAAACTAAAGAAAAATATCCATAGGCAATGATATACCTCCTGAATCTTCACTATACTCTCATGCTCCAACAAACTATCTACAAAAGAAACCATGATAACCACCATCAATAAAAATTCTCACATCCTCCAACATGAGCATTATGGAATAAAAAGGAACATGTAAAGGTGAGAAATATCAACTATCACTTAAACCTAAACCAATCCTTACATGAACATAAGCATAAAATTCAAATGATAACAAAGACTTTGAGTATCTACCTTACTCATACCAATTGGAATAGCAGCCACAAAAAATTACAACTCATCCAACATAACCATAGCTCAAAGTAGGGTATACCATCATAGATAGAACTTTGTGTTATTAACATATCAACTAAAAATAGAAATTAAATCTTTGTACATCTATTCTCGTATCTCAATGAAACATACTAATGCATAAATAACAACAAATAAGGATAACTAACAAAGTCTATATTAACACCAAAATAATCTCATGGATATAAGATATTCTACATCCAATTCATCCCAATGCAATCAATAGATTGTAAATGTCTTCAAAATGCATAACCTACAGATCCTAATCCAATGAAACATACAAACTCGTCATAAAATTAGTAATTTGATAACCAAGATATCTAAGAGGATAGCCTAACATATATCTAGAAACTCCCACTACATAAGTAATAACAAAACTAAAAATAAATCAAAGCATAAAGTCTACCTATAGTACGACCACCCTTAAATAACACACAAAGCATTGACTCGGTGTGTACTGTCCTATGTGAGCCCACCTCTAAATACCTTTTTTATTTCCTAAGGTTATTCTCCTTGATACAACAATGCTTGTCAAAGAGAGAAATGTACTTGTTGAAAACATATTATTTTTTTCATTTAAGAGAAAGTGCAAAGCTAAGTTGGAAAACGCACATATGGGATATTAAAAAAGGGGTATTCATTTATTATAAAAGATACAATATGTCAAATTTTTAAAAGTAAAATTGTAATAAATTTATGCAAATATAATTATAGTGGTAAATTATATGATTAGAAAAATCTTAACTCTTACAGTAAACCATATTATATTAATCTATATTTTTACATGTCACAAATATATATATAGATTGCATATAATATATTATAAAATGAATAAATTAATAAAATGATAAATAGAGAATTCATTAATCCAAGCATTAGAGATACATATAAAAATGAATAAATTGATTGATGATATTTACAGAAATATAATTTCACTAAATGTTTACTTAAATATTATTATTTAATTAGTTATATATTTAATTTAATAAATATAATCAAATTAAATTTTAATTATCTTAAATTAAATTAATAATCATGAATTGTTTGAAATTATGTTATTTTCCTCTTTAATTTTATATTAATCATTTAAAAGAAATTAAATAAATTTCAAAAATTATAAAGTTATAAAAAAATAATTATGTAATATTTATGTTTAATAGTTTTGAATAATCTTTTATAATTTATCAAATATATAGAAAAAATATATTATAAAAAGCATTGGGATTAAAAAATTTAATATTTACATTAACTCATTATTGATATCTTCATTTCCAAATCTATTAAAAAAATATTTAAAAAATATATATATATTCAATTTAACTTATTATATATATTTATATATAAGCCTTCACCTTCAGATTTTTTTAAAAAAAATATTAAGTTACTTTTAATATTGATTATTGCATAAAAACATTAATACAATTTATTTACTGTTTTGCTTTTAAAGAAAAGTGAACCATTATTATTCTATAAAATATTTTTTAATGTAGCTCCAAGACTACTCATTCTCTTAAACCAAAAAAAAAACATTTTTTAGCGAAGGTATGGTTTTCTTTCTGACAAAGGTAGATGTTTTTTTTATTATATTAGCGGGGAGAAGGCCCTGAACCTTAGAACAACAAAAGAATAGAGAGAAACAGTAAAGATTTGGCATCTAATAGCCAGCCAAGGAACTTGCCAACTACTCTCAGAAATAGTAAAAAAATATCATGTTTGTATAACTAAACATGCTATTCTTATCTAACCACCATCTACCCACCGTAAAATAAATATTTAAACAATGCAAAAGACAAACTATCTTAACAAAGTAGCCAACGGTAATAAAAGTACTATTCATATGGCACGTAAGCCTATTCCTATCCAAATGCACATAGCAACTACTACTAACTATAGTAGTATTAACCAAAACATATAAACAAAAACTTAGATTCTTAATCATCTTTGATCATCCTCCAGTTGCACTCCATGCTATTCACTTGATCAGTCCACATATCCCCCAGGGTGGTATCCTTCTCCTTATTGTCATCATCCAATTTTTCTTCCTTCAGTAGCTTCCTCATCTTCATTTTCATCCTTTTCCCTAAAAAAAACCCCTTGTTTCCTTCCTCATGATACCATATGTAATGACACATAGCAAGCAGAGGAAGTCACCCATTTGTTCAAAATGTTGCTTATGGTCACCCAATCTTAGTTCCAAGTTCAGGACCCTCTTCTAGAACTCTATTATTTCTCTACACGGGTTCTTATTATCTTCGTACTCAAGTGGCAGATCTTGAGAATAGGGGACCATGTCAATGTTATCATAAGAAGTAAGTGGAGGGAAGGTCGGGTCACTTTAGGTTCAATTTGAACCTTCTTGTCCTTTTCCAATAGCCTCGTAGATCTTCTTTCTCCAAAACTAACCTCTTTCTTCTCTTTTTCATTTATCCTATCCTCTTCTTTATCAGAATCTTGTAATTCTAGGTCAATGGTGATACTTTTCCTAGCAGAGTCTTTCTCACCCTTTCTATCCTTGATAGGACTATTTTTGGGGGTTTCCATTTTCCTTTTGTCTAGGTTTATTTTTAGTAGGGAAACCTTAAGAGACTCAATCCCCTATTTGGCATGAGGGTTCTTTCCTTTAGCATTAGCCAATAGATGTTGAAATAATCTATAGAAAAAAATTTGGAGAGGGTTCCACATAGGATAGCACACACTAAGTCAGTGCTTAGTGTGTGTTGTTTAAGCTAGGTGTTATAGTACTTCACATAAAGGATATGGCTAACTCATGTATTACATAATGTCAAAGAAAAACATACAAATCCTATAAACAAATATGTTATAATACCTCTCTCACCACTAATCTTGATAGCTCCCCCAAGTTTTTCACACTTAGTCACGTGAACACAAACATCCAAAAAGAAAAACAAGACCAATGAGAACCTATGAATTAAACAATATACTTCTTCCACGGTAACATGTACCAAGATGTGTAAATTAAGATCTTCTTCACCTTTATAAAACAAAAAGGATATCAACATCTAACATTCAAATCAAATGAAAACATGGTAGAAAAATATGTAAACCTCTCATGCAGAAGGTAGGTGAAATATGGTAGGATTAAGGTGTCATCTACCTTGTAAATCTTATGACTTGGTTACAAGATTCTTGTAAAGTGTTCTAAGGCTCTCAAGATGTATTGGGAAATAATTTGTAATATTTTTCTTAGCATTGTTTGTATTACATTCATAAGGGGCGATGAGTAACACTAGTAGCGATAAAAGTGGGTTGTGAAGACAAATATTCAATATTGTTTTCCCCACTTACGTATGTCTAGAATAAGATATTTAATGACTTAATAAAGTGAAAAGAGAGTGACCTATGGGTTTCTCTATGTGAGAGTATGGAAGAGGCAATAGGTGTCTCTTGGTTTTGATCAATTATTACATTTAATGTAATGTTTATCTTACAAGTATAGGTGTCCATGTTGGAGGGAAGGTATCAAAAGCTAAACCGATGTCCTTTCAAGTTCCATGGAGGCATTCCAAGGGTTGTGGTCATGAGTAATGAAGAGTCTTATTTGGAAACCTTTATTGGTGGTTTTGGAGCTTTATACATTTTATAAATTCAACCTTTGGGTTTATAATTTATGTGTAACAAAATGCGGAATAGTTGAATCTAGTTTTCTTTATAGAAATGAAGGGTGGATGGGAGGCATAAGGATATTTTTCACATGTACATAGGTTCTTCTATAGTGGAGGAAAAGAGGATAATGGAAGTGATTGTATTATAAGTGCTTTTGTTGTTGTTAATATAATCTTGTTCTCTCTTCTTGGTGAGTTTTTTGCTGCAAGGATTTATCCACATAAATTCTATGTTATGTGTGGATATTATGTTGTTGATGTTAATAATTATTTATTGATATTATAAGCTCACTTAAGATAGGTTTATTAAGCATGGTTAACGAGCTAATTTTTGGCATCATAAAGAAGGAGGATCTAATCATGGTTTTTCCACAATTAAGGCAAATTAATTTTCAAATCTGAATATGAATTTCAGATTTTCATGTTGGTTATATACAAGCTTTGAATCATCCTTTGATTAGTAAATTGAATAAAGATTCATTTTCACAATCTTTGGTATTGAACCAATTTAATTCCCAACAAAACAAACAAATATTTCCCCTAATTAAGAGAATATTTCCAAAGCCACATACAATTTCATGTAACTCTCTAAATAAGACCTTAGAACTATATCCATAACTCAATACCAAGAACAAAGTGAACAATGAAAATATATAATACTACACACATATTTTTCTTAACAAGTAGACTTGAAACTTCTATATTCAATACTAACTCATGACAAGAAACAATACGATATCAAGAATGCATATGATAATAAAGTGTGAAATACCTCTCAAACCATTCACTTACAAAGTCTAGACCAAGAGTGGATACAATATTTTCATGTGCACACAACACCAATAAATAAGAGCTTATATTAATTTGCAATCTTCTCTTCAAGTATTTAATGGATTCACATCCATAACTAGGTGTGAACTCCTCAATCTTTCTATTGAAATCCTTATCAAAGAGTAACCATAGCTACATATAATTTTCATAAACAAGATATCTCTAAGTAGCCTTACACAATTCTCTTTAGTCTCCATGAGAATCCATCAATAAATTCATACCAACTTCAAATTCAACTCTACAAAATTATGAAGCTCCAAGAAAATAATTAATACTCAAAATAAAAGAGAACTAACAATTTCATGATCTTGCATATCCTAAAAATAATATTATATTCTCCTAAGAACATGTCATAAACTGATACCTCACCAAAGAATCAAGAGTCCTCCATAGAAAACCAAGATGCCAAGTGATGCAGGAGCATCCTCAGTCTATGAGAAATCTTGCTTCAACCAAAAATACTTCCTTTTAGTTTTGTTCTTGTTCAATTCAATGTTGCAATTTATGTGTTCTTTCAGTGTGTTCCCATAGCTAGTGCTTTTTCATTGCAGATCAAATTTTTGATTTCTAGGCCTATTCTTGATCATCATTCCAGATTTTTTCAATCCATTTGGATTATTTTATAGTGAGTTGTTGCTTCTAGATTGGCTATTCTTGGTTCTCGAAGCAGTTTGTGAGATTAACAGCTAGTTGGTGATTTATTCTTGTGCGGAGCGATTTCTTGGCTTGCATATATATTGGGTGCCTTGCTCAATGTTCTCGAGTCCTTGGTCGACCTTCCTTGGTGGTCTGCACTCTATTTGTATTCTTGGTAGAGGATATCTTTATGTTTTGTAACCAACCTATTTTACACATTTCATTTTTCTATCTTGGTAAATGTTTTCTTTTATGGTCGACCCAGATGTGTTCTAGATGGTATGTGATCCTTAGGAGGTAGAATGGAGTATGAAGAAGTAGATGATGATCTAGATTCTTGAATTGTAATTCGGATACCTCTTGGAGGTTCAAAAGGATTGTAATCTGGCATGTAACTATATGATTACTAGATGATCTACAATGAATATATGATGATGCAGATATTTGATTTTGTATTTTCTCTATGTGTTGTTGTTGCTTCCATTGTGTTACTCTTGTTGCATGATCTGGTATGTTCTCTTTGACGACCCATCGAACCATGGATGCACCAAGTGGTATCAAAACTGGTTGTGAACCTTGAGGCATTCCTTTGGGTGAACAAATTGTCAAGTTAAGGAAGGTTGTGAATGTGTTCAATAGATCGCCAAGTGTGAGGCAATTGAAACTTGAAGTCAGATCGTCGAGTTGAGGTAGTTACACCAGAGCAAAGGAGGAGATGCCGCCAAGAAAAATGAACCCACTGAGGGTAGAGCAGATGATAGAGGATTTCTAAAATGAGATGAGGAACAAGATCCCAAATGCATTAGCTAGTTTGCAAAGGAATTCAGAATCTGAGGATGAGTATGAAGAGGTTGGAGAGGAACTGGAGGTCGAGAAGGTTGAAGGAATAGAAGATGAAAGAGAATAAATATTTCTTCAAGTGATGGCACAAGTGAGTAAAGTTCATAAAGTGGAGGTTTTGAACTTTTCAGGTTCGCTGAATCCAAAGGATTTGATTGATTGGATCAAAGAGTTGGAGGACTACTTCAAGTCTGAGGATATTAAGGCCCCACAAAGAGTCTAGTTGGCACAAACTAAGTTGAAAGGGCATGTTTTTTTATGGTGGAAAGAGTTGTAGAGAGATAGAGTTGAGAATGATGAGATGAAAATCACTCGGTGGAGGAAAATGGTAGCAAGATTGAAGGATAAATTTATTTCAGGAGACTATGAGTTGGAGATGTTCAAGAAGTTACAGAACTTGAAACAGAGAAACATGAGTGTGAAAGAGTATACCGAGGAATTCTACAAGGTAATGATCAAATCTAGACATAGAGAGATGGATAGTGAGAAGGTGGCTAGGTACATAAATGAACTTGCATTTAGCATTCAAGATGAGATGAGTATGTTGAAGATTTCCATAGTTGAGGAGGCTTAACAATATGCTTCGAAGGCTCGGGAGAAAGTGAAAACAAGACAGTAGAATAACCCTAGAGGACAAGAGAGATATAAAGGGAAGATAAGTGGAAATATAGAGAAGTAGAATATTGAAGAAGAATCCAAACCTAAGTGGAGTAAATAATCGGATCAAAAGACATAGAGAAAATGGAATGGTAGTAGCAGTAGAGAATTTTTGGGTAGATGTTTTAAGTGTGGAGAAAGCAGCCATAGATCTTTTGAGTGCAAGAAAGGGATGGCAAGAAATTATGCGAAAAATGAGGATCAGGAAGTTAGAGTTACCTATGAGAATGTGTTGGAACCGGAGCAGGGAGAATCCTTCATGTTTAGAAGAGTCTTGATGAAGCAAAGTAGTGAAGATACCAAACCTACTCAGAGGAAGAATCTTTTCTAGACTGTGTAAATCAGGAGGTAAGTGTTGTAAGGTTATTGTTGATAGTGGAAGTACTAATAATTTGGTATCTGAGGAGATGGTATAGAAGCTTGGTTTGAAGAGTCTTAAGCACCATTGTCCTTACAACATAATTTGGTTGCAAGATGATCATTTTAGTGTAAATAATTATTCATCTTGGATATAATTACACTTTACTTAAGTTTACTTAGGTACATGCATTTCATAGTATTTTGGGTATGAGACACTTGGGTGTTTGTGTCACATTGGGATAGTGTGTGTAGGAGAATTTCCACCTTTTATAGTGTTGATCTTATCTTGTTGTTACATTCCACCTCATGTGGAATATTATATTGTTTCTCCTACCTACCCACACCTATTTCCTACCTACCCTTGTTTCTTATTGAGCCACGTGTCATGTTTGTGTGCTCACATATCCCTAGCCTTGCCTATATAAGCAAGCTCATCTGCACTTTTTGTACAGGCAATCATTGAACATCTTGTAATGATCCAGTTGATCATATTTTGCATCCTAATAGAATACAGTTTATTCCTATCATCTATTTTGTTCTCTCTTATTTGTGCTTTCCATTTCCTCTTGATCTTAGCAAATTCTCACATGGTATCAGAGCCATTAGAGTGTCATTGGTTTTCCAATTAAGAGAAATTTGGGATTTTGCATTTTGGAGCTTTCTATTGCAGGTTATTATTGGATCTTGTTGGTTCAGATCTGAGGTCGCCATTGGATTTAGGAGGTTCGAGAAATTAAGAATCACCTTTTGTTTTGTCCAAATCCGACATCTGAGGCCAAATCTAGAGTTGTTTGAAGGTGGAGGGTGGTGACTTGTCCCAGTAGCGATCTGCAATTTTGGAGCATTTTTGGCCAAATCCACCATCGTCATTAGGCTCAGAAGGCCCAAAAACCCCCAAATCAGCTGTCAATTTGTCAAATCAACCTCTGTTACCCCGAGTTGAATAAATCTCCCCTCCTGACCCACCATACGGACTTGTAGGTACAAGTCTGAAAATTTTTATTTATTTTTTTTCCGTTTTTATTTTTTTGGAAATTTTGCAAAAAAATTTTTAAAAATTAAATTTTAATAGAGGGGGGTGAATTTGTTTTCTTTTCGTTAATTTTTTAAGCTATCAAAAATTTCAAGGGGTCCTTATTGGCCCGCAAGCCACCTGCTGCCCCACAGGTGGTCCCTGCGTGTACTGCAGGCTACCTGCGGGTAGGCCCGTAGGCCAACCCTGTAAGGGGTAATTTTTTTTCCTTTTTTTAATAAAGTTTTTTTAAAATGTTTTTTCAATAAATAAAATAAAAAAACACTTTTTCTTTTTTTTTAAAATAATTTTTTTAATTAAAAAAATAAACTTTTATTGGGGGGGTACCAATAATTGTTTCTAATTTTATTTTTTTTAAATTAATAAATAAAAAAAATTCACTTTTTCTTATTTTTTTAAATAAGTGTTTTGGGGGGGCATAATAAATTGTTTTTTTTAGATTTTTAAAATCTTCTAAAAACAAAAGCATCATTTAATAAGTCAAATTGGGAACACTTTTTTTCTTGTCGCTTTATACCTGTCTTGCAGTGCTTCCAACCAGCAGTCGAGGGGGGAGGGGGTTAATTTTCTCCTTTATATCTCTTGGCCACATCCCAATCAGAGGCATCTTTTTCTGCAGTATTCTACAGGGCTTCTTGGTGGCATCATCTTCATGTTTCTAGAGTTGCACTATCATGATGTATGCTCTTGCTTGAGCAATGTTGTACTCACGCTATCATTAAGTGTCACACCTCTTTGTATCTTTTCATTGATGACTATTTGATGTAATCCTCTTGTACACGTAGATTAGGAAAATCTTGTGAGACTTGGTGCATGGCTCCAGTTGAGACTTAGATTGTACACATTTGTGCATGGCTCCCATGAGACTTAGATTGTACCAGTATTTCTGCCATTTACGAGCATCCAGATGATGCTCAAAGCAAGTTGTCTCCATGCCTGATCTTCTTTTTGGTGCAGCGAGTGATTCATCATCATCAATATTGGTACCTAGTTTTGTCACACTTTGACATTATTGGTGCATCATTGGCTCTCTTTCTTCCTTATGGGGAGGTATTTTGGTCATCATCATTGGACCATCTTTGCAAGAGATTTGACATTGAGGGGGGGCTTCATGGTCTTTCTTCTCTCTTATGGGGGGGATATATTTTGTTCTTCTCATTCATCATTGAGAGCATTGTGTGCTTTCATCATCTCTCTTTTGGGGGAGGGTTTTTTCCCATTGGGTTTTTATCTCTTTCTCCATTTATGGGAGATTGCATTTGCATTTGTACATGGGTACCTAACATGGCCTTGTGGTTGGGACCCATCTTGTATTGCTTAGTTGCATTGTAGATTTAAGTGCATTCCCCTAAGTTGCACTTAAGGGGGGGTGTTGGTGTAAATAATTATTCATCTTGGATATTATTACACTTTACTTAAGTTTACTTAGGTACATGCATTTCATAGTAGTTTGGGTATGAGACACTTGGGTGTTTGTGCCACATTGGGATAGTGTATGTAGGAGAATCTCCACCTTTTATGGTGTTGATCTTATCTTGTTGTTAGATTCCACCTCATGTGGAATATTATATAATATCTCCTACCTACCCACACCTATTTCCTACCTACCCTTGTTTCTTATTGAGCCACATGTCATGTTTGTGTGCTCACATATCCTTAGCCTTGCCTATATAAGTAGGCTCATCTACATTTTTTGTACGGGAAATCATTGAACATCTTGTAATGATCCAGTTGATCATATTTTGCATCTTGATAGAATACAATTTATTCCTATCATCTATTTTATTCTCTCTTATTTGTGCTTTCCATTGCCTCTTGATCTTGGTAAATTCTCACAGATCAGAAGATAGAAGTGAAAGAGTAGTGTTTGGTGAATTTTAATATTGGGCCTTTTAGGGAAGAGGTCTTATGGGATGTTTTGTCTATGAGTGCTTGTCATGATTTGTTGGGAAGACCTTGATAGTTTGATAGCGAAGCTATTTATGATTTTACAAGAAACCTAATCACTATTGAGAAGGATGGGTAGAAGTTCATATTGGCTTCTTTGAGGGAGAAAGAGAAGGAAGTGAGGAATTTGAGTCTTGAGAAGAGTTGATGTGTTGATAAGTAGGTTGCAGAGGGTACACTGGATTGTGGCATCAATTTGCAGAAGGATCTAGTGGATAAGTCTGATAGTAAGAAGGAACCAAATGGTAGTAAGGTTATGGTGACAGACCAGATGAAATCTTGTGGCAGAAAAAAATCAGAGCTACAAAAGAAAGAGAGAATTGGTCAGAGACAATGTGCAATTTTGAAGCAAGGAAAGAGAAATAAAGAGGATCAAGAGTTAAAGGAAATCTAGTTGAGGTTCCAAAGGAGGTAACGAAGAGGTTTGCAGATAAAGAAGATGTTTGGATCAGAAATGAGCATGGAGTCTATATTCTGAATTCTTTTCAATGTTCATGAGTTGCCTCTCATGGAACATCTCTTTCTACCTAGGGTGTCTGATGCAGAAGCATCCCCGGTCTATGAGAAATATTGTATCAACCAAAAATATTTCCTTTTAGTTTTGTTCTTGTCCAGTTTAGTGTTGCAGTTTCTGTGTTCTTTTAAAGTGTTCCGGTAGCTGGTGCTTTTTCATTGCGGATCAGATTTTTGGTTTCCAGGTGTGTTCTTGATCATCATTCCAGATTTTTTAGTCTATTTGGACTCTTTTCCAGTGAATTATTGCTTCAAATTGGCTATTCTTGGTTCCTGAAGTAGTTTGTGAGCTTAACAGCTACTTTGTGATTTCTTCTCATGTGGAGCAATTTCTTGGCTTGCGGATCTATTTGGCACCTTGCTTAATGTTCTTGAGTCCTTGGCTAACCTTCCTTGGTGGTCTGCACTCCATTTTTTTTCTTGGGAAAGGATATCTTTGAGTTGTGGGGCCGACTTATTTTACACGTTTCATTTTCCTTTCTTGGTAAATGTAATCTTTTGTGGTCGACCCATATGTGTTTCGGATGGTATGTGATCCTTAGGAGGTAGATTGGAGTATGAAGGAGTAGATGATGATCTTGATTCTTGAATTATAATTCGGATACCTCTTGGAGGTCCACAAGGATTGTAATCTAACATTTTAGCCTGCATGTAACTAGATGATTATTGGATGATCTAGAAAATATATGACGATGTAGATATCTGATTTTGCATTTTCTCTATGTATTTTTGTTTCTTCCATTGTGTTACTCTTACTGCATGATGTGGTCTATTCTCTTTAAGGACCCATGAGACCATGGCTACACCATCAAGACATATCTAATTACATAAGATAATCATCCATCATCAAATGATGAATCCAAAACACTACTTCATCTCTCAATAAACTATGTAACCAAGCTCTCAAAGAATCATGATTACCATCTCCTAACTGAACACCATTTGTAGCCCCAACACAATCAAAGAACTCAACTATTGGTGTAATTATTTATTCATCTCAGATATAATTACACTTTACTTAAGTTTTCTTAGGTACATGCATTTCATTGTAGTTTGCATATGAGACACCTAGGGAGATGTGCTACATTGGGAGTGTGTATGTAGGAGAATTTCCACCTTTTATGGTGTGATCTTGGTATTACTCTATCATATCCACTTATTGTGGAGTGATAATTCCACCTTCAATGGGTGATCCACCTCATGTGGAATATTTTACTATTTCTCCTACCTACCCCTACCTACCCTTGCATCCAATTGAGCCACATGTCATCATTGTGTGCTCTCTTGTCTCTTAGCCTTGCCTTTATAAGCAAGATCATCTACATTGTATGTAATCTTCTTGATGATCCAGTTGATCTTTTTTGCATCTTGATAGGAATACAGTTTATTCTTGTCACATTTTAATTCTCTTATCATTGTGTTATCTTATGGTCTCTTTTATCTTGGTTGCTTAAGCATAATCTCACATAGTATCAAAGCCATTAGAGTGTCATTGGTTTGTCAATTGAGAGAAATTTGATGCTATTTGGGGTTTTGCATTTTGGATTTTTCTATTGTAGGTTATTATTGGAGCTTGTTGGGTCAATTCTGAGGTTTTCATTGGATTGAGGAGGTTTGAGAAAGTCAGAATCGCCTTTTATTTCATCCAAATCCAACATTCGAGGCCAAATCTAGAGATGTTTGAAGGTGGAGGGTGGTGACTTGTCCCAGGAGCGATCTACAATTTTGGAGCATTTTTGGCCAAATTCGTCATTGCCATTGCGCTCAGAAGGTCCAAAAACCCCAAGATCACCTGTCCATTTGCCAAAATCCAAGCAATTTACCTAGAGTTGAAAAAAATCCCCCCTCCCAGCAGTCATACGGATTTGTGGGTACAGGTCTAAATTATTTTTAAAAAAAAAAAATTCTGTTTTTATTAAAAAAAATTTGGGGGGGGACATTATTTTTTAAAAAAAATTAAACAATTTTTTTTAACCCCATGGGGGTGGCTATGGTACTACGTATCGTAGCAAGCACCCAACAGGGTACTTGCCACAGCAAGTCCTATCGGGCCTTGCTGGGGTACACAGCCCGCAACCCTGTGTAATACAAGGTACCTGCAGCCCCCACAGGCCCTGCATACTACAGGGTACCTGTGGGTGGCTCTGCGGGCCCCTGCAGGCCCTTTAATTTTTATTTTTTTTAAATTGAAAACTTTTTTGAATTTATGTTTTTTTTTTAAATAGTTTTTTTTTAATAATAAAAATAAAGTTTTTTCTTTAATAATTTTTTTTTAAAGTTCAAAAATTAAAAAAAAATCATGTTTGTTTTTTTCTATATTGGTTTTTTAATAAATATTTTTTGCATGGTTTTTAATAATTGTTTTTAATGGGATTTTTTTAAATCTTTTAAAAACAAAATTTTCTTTAATAAGTCAAATTGGGAACAATTTTTTCTTGTCCACTTCACACATGTCTTGCAGTGCTTCCAACCAGCAGCCAAGGGAGGGGTCCTATTGCTCCTATATTTTTCTTGGTGATATCTCAATCAGAGGCATCTTCATCTGCAGTATTCTATAGGGCTTCTTTGGTGGCATCATCTTCATGTTTACATTTTTGCATGCTCTTTCATGAGCAATGTTGTAGTGCTATCATAAAGTGTCACACCTCTCAGTATGTTGTCTTTGATGTAATCCTTTGGTACTTAGATTAGGAAATATCTTGTGTGACTTGGTGCATGGATCTAGTTGAGACTTAGATTGAACACATTTGTGTATGGTTGTTGTGAGAATTTGATTGTACCAGTATTTCTATCATTTATGAGTATCCAGTTGATGCTCAAAGCAGGTTGTCTCCATGCCTAATCTTCATTTTGTTTCAGCAAGTGATTCATCATCATCGACATTGGTACCTGGTTTTGTCACACTTTGACATTATTGGTGTAGCATTGGCTCTTTCTTCCCTATGGGGATATATTTTGGTCAACATCATTCAACCATCTTTGCAGGAGATTTTACATTGAAGGGGTGCTTCATGGTCTCTTCTTCTCTCTTATTCATCATTGGGAGAATTGTGTTCTTTCATCATCTCTCTTTTGGGGGGGGTTTTTTTCCCATGTGGTTTTTCTCTCTTTCCCTTCTTTATGAGAGATTGCATTGGTTTGTGTGCATTTGCATTTGTACATGGGTACCTAACATGGCCTTGTATCTGGGACCCATCTTGCATTGCTTAGTTGCATTATAGACTTAAGTGCATTCCCCTAAGTTTCACTTAAGGGGGGTGTTGGTGTAATGACACTTTACTTAAGTTAACTTAGGTACATACATTTCATTGTAGTTTGCATATGAGACACCTAGGGAGATGTGCTACATTGGGAGTGTGTATGTAGGAGAACTTCCACCTTTTATGGTGTGATCTTGTTATTACTCTATCATGTCCACTTATTGTGGAGTGATAATTCCACCTTCGGTGGGTGATCCACCTTATGTGGAATATTTTACTATTTCTCCTACTCACCCCTACCTACCTTTGCATCTCATTGACCCACATGTCATCATTGTGTGCTCTCTTGTCTCTTAGCCTTGCCTTTATAAGCAGACTCATCTACATTGTATGTAATCTTCTTGATGATCAAGTTGACCTCTTTTGCATCTTCATAGGAATGTAGTTTATTCTTGTCACATTTTATCTCTCTTGTCATTGTGCTATCTTATGGTCTCTTTGATCGTGGTTGATTCAAGCATAATCTCACATCAACAATAGAATCTCCCAAAAAGAAGAGTACAACCACAATCTCCAAACCAAGGAGATACAATTACCACACATATTTTTTCAATAGAACCAAAGATGTTAAAATTGCACTACAATCTAAGTGTACAATCTAAGAGCTCCACATGACACCAACAATTATTACAAAAGACCATCTATCTTCTAATAAAATATTATCCATGGCTCACTACAAACTATAGCAAAAATAGCTTAGAATAAAAATATTGAAACAAATATAAGATAGAACATATTATGTAATTGCATAAAGCTCCCAATGAAATTGATACCAAGTTATACATGGCATCATGACCAATATCATTATTAAAACTCCACTAAAAGTGAATAGATCTTCTCATGCACCATAAATTAATGCTAAAATTCAAATGAATAATTATTTGAAGTACTCCCAAAAAATCTCTCTTACTACAATCAACATATCAATTTAATAATGATGACCAACAATAAGGCCTACCAGATAGAATCCACATCAAACAATTTTACATAATTTACTCATATGCAACATCTCAAAAGAGAAATGCATAGTCACTGCTCCAAACTTAAATAACTAAAAAGAGATTCGACCCCACATCAATATCATGTAGTACAAAGATAATCTGAAATGACATGTGTATTTCCAAGACTCAAACACAGCCTAATTTTCTAAACAACCCCATATATGAGCATCATAGGCTAATAAGAACCCTCCAAGTATTCATGCAAACCTATAACTATCTTTATCCAAAACACCCTAAATATAGTGTTATCACATATCTACATACCATAGATTTTTTTAAACATGTAAAACCTAAAAAACCATTTATGTAAATCTTAAATCCACTTAAATATTTGCACATTCACATTAAACGTGGCATCTAAACAATGGAATAATCATAGATCAACAAACCCAATGTTGGAAATAAGAGAAACTATAACCCAATAGTAAAACAAAGTTGTCCAAGAGCTTATAATATATAAAATACATCAACTCCACAACTCATAAAGAGGTTGATGGCTTATCTTCTAGTTCTTTCATGTAAACAATTGCTAAAACCATAAGCACTCCATTATATAGTCCAAATAGTCAGTGTTTCTTCATGTGTGACCAAGGTATCAAAAGTAACCATCCAATGTGAACACCTTCTCATGGTACATAACCATAAGGTAAAGGAACAAAATCATAAAATAAGAGAATACACACATATTGTCAAATAAGAGCTTTACATTATCAAAACATAACCAAATCCATGAAATATAATGTAACCAACGTAGATCACAATATTCATGGCTTCTAGTCTCACAGATCTACAAAATAAAGTTAACTTAAAATATATAATGCAACTCCCTAAGCCTCCAACAAAATTTAATTCCTTCCAATAGATTCCCACTATCTTTCCAAGCTGAGAAATCTAAAACTAGAAGAATACCCAAAACCAATTAACCTTTAGCTCTGATAGCAAAATTTGACAAATATACAAACTCTAATACTAAAAGATGGTAAATTCCAATCTCTATCCAAATAATCGAGATATAGCTTTAAGGGATGAGATATGAGGCTTGGACTACTAAAATATGAAAATATGAAATAAATGTAAATCTCATTAGGCTGCCTTAATATGGAATTATCATGATTAGATCTATTTTTTATGATGCTGAAAAATAGTCATCATATCATTCTTAACAATTCTACCTTATGTCAACTTAAAATGATAATAAATCATGCATACATCACCATAAGCTAGTATCAATGAGGAACAAATGAGCAACATAAAAGCATGTCACATAATACATTTTTCTATGGAGAAACCCTTGCAAGAAAAAACTCCACCAAGAAGAAAGGTCAAGTATGCATTATATTCAAATAAATGATATTACAATACATTTGCTTTTATTTTCCTCTAAATTATTCGGTCATTGAAGTTCTTATGAACTTGTAAACAATATTTTTATGCCTAAACTTGTCCTTGTTACTGTAGAGTAACTCTACATTTATTTGTTCCTCATTGCAGTGTCGTAAATTGTACACCCTTGCTAGGGTGGTACAATTTCACACTTAGGTTAGCACCCGCCTTAGTGTGTCTTGCATCTTGCATTTCTAATTTCCCTTTAAGCATTTAATTAATTAATTTAATTAAATCTAAATTCATATTTCATCACTTCACACATTATAAAATTGGGCCCTTTACCCTAAGTGTGCCCCTTTTTTATTTTATTCCTCCAATAAATCATTTAATCATAAATCTTAATTATGTCATATTTCAACCTTTAAGGCCCAAATTCGCATATCAAAACACCTCAAAATCAGTTGTAACTTTGCAGTTCACTCTAATATCAGCATATCTAATGGCCCTAAACAATTTGGTGAAAATTTGGTCAGACCGTGGCGGGAATGTACATCATCCTCGACTTTTTTCCCAAAATTTTGGGACCATAATTTTATGATATTATAATGCTTAAACCCAAAATATTGGTGGGAAATTTAATTTATAGGTTGGCCTAAAGACTAAATTAAGTCAAAATTAAGATATAGGGTTTCATACATAAGAGTTATCTTTCTTCATTTGAAGGGATCTTTCTAAGAATCTAAGAGTAGGTTTTTGGAGCACAAGGAGCTTTCTATGTAGTGAAAGAGAAGCCTATGTGGAGTCTTCAACAACATTCAAAAACATTCAACAACATTTCATCAAGCATTTATCATCAATTAGGAGCCTTGAAGACATTGAACAGTAATAGGGGATCTAGTGGCAATATCTCTCCCTTGGGGATTGGTATGATTTCATGCTATTTTCATGTCTTTGTATGAGCTTCTTTACATCAATTTGCATATTTACATTCATTATTTAGATCATTTAGCATATTTGGTTTTAAGCATTGTCATTTGTATTCACATCTACATTTAGCGTTTACTCTCATGTGTAGGGTAGCTTTAGTTTCTTTCATTTTGGGATCTTGCATACACACAAGGTTGTAGCAAACACATTTTCAGTACAATATCTGCTATTTGTGGAGGTTTAAATCACCAACACAGGGGTTTGACTAAGGAAAAACCCTATATAGCCACCCAAACCCATCCTTTTCAGTTGCAGGTACAGAAACAGGCATCCGAAGGTAGTTTCAAATTAGGAAAAGGCATCAACACCACTCAAAAGTCTCGGAAGTGCATAAATTTGTCAAGGACAAGGGTGTGGAACCCTGGTCCTAACCAAGATAGGGGCATGGCACCCTGGTCCCTCCACTTTGCAGTGAAATTTGACAGGTTGCAGACTCAAGACCTCCAGTTTGCAGTGTCTTAGTTGCAGCCTCCTATCTGCAAAAATAGGACAGTGGCGTGGCACCTTGGTCCAGGTCATATTTTTTCAATTTGCAGCATCAGGTACACATCTAGAATCCTCTCCCTTTCATTTTTTTAGTATCTCAGATTCATATCTACAAGTTTGTGCAATTCTAAGTTCATTTATGCTTCATTCTTTATCTCCCAATCTAGTTGATCATTCAAACCCTATTTTTTCTCATCATTTACAACAAGAGGAATAGAAACCATAAGAGATAATCATTGTCTCTTTCTTTCCCACAAGAAGTAGCCAAAGTGATCTATCTCCCTAGGCTCTTTCATAGTCCCAATGTCTTGGCAAAAGTGGGATTACGTCCTAGTCACCCCTCTCGCCTTTCCCACCTCCACATTTTGGTGAACCCGACGTGAATCCAACCTTATTTAATTCTGATTTATGTTCTAAGATCTGAGTGTTTTTTCTATTTCAAATTTAAATTTGCATTTACAAGTTTCAATTCCTCGCAAATTTCAAAAATTTAGAGGTTAATTTTGTGAAAACCCTATTTTTCAATTCAAAATTGAACTTGTGGATAGCTTGATTTCGGTTATTAATTTCAGATCTGATTTTGAAACACATTTCACTCATAAATTTTATTTTCTAAATCAACATTTAGAGTGCTTTCATTGGTTAAAATTGAACATTTTGTTCTATTTTGCATATGTTATCATTTGAAAGAGGAAATTTTTTTGTCATGATGCATTCATTTCATAAATGTGATAATGGGTTAGCTTCCCTTGCTTCAATTTTTCCATCTATTAGAGAACTTCCTCCTATATATGACAACATTTTATTGCCTAAAATAGTTGTTACCAATCCCTTCAAAACTCTCCCATGTTATAAGGATGAAGATGTGAAGAGTGATCTTGACAATTCTTCTAAAATGTGCCCTTCCCATCTAGCTATCTTAGAGGAAGAGGATGATATCATAAACACCTTTCTTAATGTTACTTTACCTTCCCTACATGATGCCTCTTTAAGTGAAAAGGTATTGATGTACATTGACTTATCTTCTCCTAAATTTGGTCTTGCCAATGGGGGCATGTTAGTACAACAAGAGGTTATGAGCACTTCTTCCAAAGATCTCCTTCCTAAGAATGAATCTTTAGAGAAATATGTTCATCTCACTCCTAAAGAATACTCCCCTCATGAGGTTCATTTTGTGCAAGAAGATGGTATTGTCCCTACTTCTCCTAGTGAAGGAATTTCCTCTTTTGATTCCAATAAAATTCCCTCTAGAGATGATGCATTAATGAGAAATTATTTCCCTTCTCCTAAAGTTTGTCTTGTCCCTAAAGATTTCTTAGAGAAAGAAGATGAAACCATAATAAATTTCCTTAATTCTCTCTCCCCTAAACATCCTATTGAACACATTTTGAGGAAAGAGGATGATTT
This sequence comes from Cryptomeria japonica, assembly GCF_030272615.1. Taxonomy (NCBI): domain Eukaryota; kingdom Viridiplantae; phylum Streptophyta; class Pinopsida; order Cupressales; family Cupressaceae; genus Cryptomeria; species Cryptomeria japonica. The sequence goes on along the minus strand of NC_081406.1, from coordinate 172,149,913 downwards.
AAACACATGTAGTGACTATCTCCTTCCTAAGGATGAAGAATTAATGAACAATTTTATCCCTTCTCCCAAAATTGGCAATAACAATAAGGACATCTTTGTTCAAGATATTTCTAATACTTTTCCTAATGACCCCACTATTTGGGATGAACCATTAGAAGAAGGTGTTGATTATTCTCTCCCCCATGAGAGAACCTTAGCCAAAGGGGATAAAATCATGATTGATAATTCTCTTGATAGCATCTCACCTTCCATGAATCTCAATCATTTTTTCTCTAAAGATAAAGCATCTCCCTCTCCTCAACTTGCTTCCACTCATAAGGATACCCTCATTCAAGATAAGATGGTTAACATCTTTTTCAAAGATCTCCCTCTCAAAGGTGAGACTTTAAAGAGTAATGTTGATCCTTCTCCTAGAGAGTTTATTGGCGAAAGTCTGCATGTTGGAAAATGCACTCTTAGAAACGGGGGCCCATCTTTGCTTCGGGCCCTCGAGGCAAAAAAAAACGGGCCCCCATTTTTAAATCTGATTTTACCCATTTTTTGGGCACATTTTGTCATTTTTGGACAATAATGGTAATTTTAGGAATGGGCCCCCGTTTTGTGGAAGTTGATTCCACAACTTGCCACTTGCCTCGGGATTAGGTCTGGGATAGGCCTGGGATGGCCACACCTGAGACATGGACCTGCAAATTCAAATCTCCATGAGCAAAAGCACAAATATGAATTTCTGAAATAGTTTATGTGCTTCTAATTAGAGAATTTTTATACAAAATTAAAACCCATTTCAGATTATACTGTCTAGATTCTAAATATGTAAAAAAAAGTTAAAAATTAATTATTTTAACTATTTTTCATTTAATTTATACTAAATCGGGTCCATAAACTTGAAATATTAACTAATTTTGTTTATTTAATAACTTTTTTATTTTAATGAATTTTGAAAAAAAAATTATATGTCATCAATCTACACAAAATTATTTTCTATTAAAAAAAAAATTCAAAAAATTTTAAGTTTACATCAAATTATGTGGGTCGTACACGTCAAATTTTTAAAAAGATAATTACAATCATTAATAAATAATTTAAAAAAATACAAAAAAATATGCTCATCAATCTTTAGTGTGTTACAAATCATTTCCCAAAATGGTTTGAGAAAATAATTTTGATTGTGTCAAAAAGTGTGGGTCGTACACATGCATGGTATGGTCCTGAAACAGCCATTTTTAAAACATAGTTTTTAGAACTCCATTCAAAAAAGTTATTTTTTATTATGTGGGTATTAAAATAAATTACATATTTGGAAAGTAGACTCAGCAAGATATCATTTATATTTCTAACTTTTTTCAAGATTCAATCTCCAAGTGTTTCAAAATGTAAGGTCAAATGAGACAAAACCTAAAAATCAAGGAAAACACTTCCACTTTTTGGCCAAAAAGAGGACTCATCTTCTTGCATTGGCCCATATGACCTTTCCTAAAACATCAGTGCCTACCCCTAGTCTCCCTCCTAAAATTGGTCTTATCCATGATAACATTTTAGTGCAAGAAGAAACTATCAACAATTCTTCCAACAATCTTGTTCATTCTTCTTCTCAGGACACCTTTGATATTCCTAAACCATCCTCAATCAATTTGATACATGTGAATGAAACACCTAATAAACCCCTCTTCACAGTTCAAGGTGCTTGTCCTTCTCAAAATTCCCCAAGTAAGCCTATCTTAGTTGTTCAAGGTGGTTATGCTAATGATTCTTTTTGTACTCCTAAGAAACCTATTCTTACTGTGCAAGGAGGTTATCCTACTAAGAGCTCTTATGAGTATGCTAAGAAAATTACTCGAGAGAGTTATAATATGGTTTCTCATACTTACAACACAAGAAACAATAGGAAACCTAATCCTCTCCGATTTTCCCAACTTCACTTCCTCCCTCTCAACCTACCCTTCCACAAGCACCTCGTATATCAAATCTTAGCAAGGTGTATGATCTCATTGAACAACTTGAGGCCACTCCTGCTAAGATTTCTATTTGGGATTTGGTTCAAACTTCACCTTCTTATCATGGGATGTTACAAGATGCTTTGAAAAACTTAGGTGCACCACCTGCAGTGACACCTAATAACATGTCTTCTTTGATTGATCCTACAAACAAATCCAAAGCTCAAATTGTATTCACACAAGATGGGTTACCTTCTCCTGAAATCCAAAATCAATATGATCCTCTTATGATTATGGTTATTATCCATGATAGTGCTATAAGATGAACCCTTGTGGACAATGGATCTGGCCTTAATGTTTGTTTTGTGGACATTGGATAAGATTAAAGTGGATCATTCTCTCATTGAACCTTCTTCTCTTACTATTGGAGGCTTTGATAACAGAGAGTTTTTTAGTGGCGAATCTTCACCAATTGGTGAATTCTACGCAAATAGTCTGGGGCAACATCGTGGTCAAATCACCCAGAATTTTGGGGTTAACGGTACACTGTAGAATCTGGCTTTGCCATTGACCACACACCGTCGACGTTCATGCTCGTAATATTCGCCTGGAATCACTCAGACATGGGTATTAGATCACCTCCGTTATTCACCAGCAATAGTAAAATGACCACGTACCCAGGACGTAATTCGCCAATGGTAAATTAAATGTTCATTGCACGCGTCGGCCAAATTCGCCAATATCAATTAAAACATTATAAGCATTCGAGGACCCATTTGGCCCCACTTAAATTAAATGTTCATTGCACACCCACGCAATTTGCCAAAAATGCAATCATGGATTGCTATAAATACACTCTTTCTTACACTCTTTCTTACAATTTGTTCCTGTCTGATTAGTAAATTGGGAGCTCTTGAGTCTCGATTCGCATTCCACAAATTGAGTTGGAAAGTCAAAGTTCATTGTAGGGCAGAGGGCCAGAGTTACAATCCTGCAACACAGGTCTAGGCATTCCTGATTCTTGATTCAGAGAATTGAGAAGGCATAAAAGGTGAGTAATCATTTCTTCATACTTGATAGTATTAGTTTTAACTTTTAACTCGTAGTGAGAGGTCAAGACTCAAGATGTCATAGTCAGACATGGGTGAGACTCCTCAGGGTGGTGAAGGGATTGAGATGTCACACAAGGGTGAGACTAAGAATCCTCAGGGTGGTGAAGGGATTGGTATGTTAGACAAGGGTAAGACTCCTCAGGGTGGTGAAACTGAAGGGATTGAGAGGCCATCAAAATTCCCAAAACTTAAACTTAAAGATACTACCATAAAGTCTTTCTTTGGAATTGGCAAAGTTTCTAGTCCATCAACTTCTGCAGTTATAGAAGTCATTCACAGTAGCTCACCACCACCACAAGGTGGGATTGTCATTGAGTTAAATGCATCAAATGAGGATGACAATACCGACATGGAAGAAGATGTTCTAAGGGATACACACAATGAGATAATTCACTCGAATGCAAATGCTAGTCCTGAAGATGATGTTGGTAGGAAGAAAAGAAAAAGGAAAGTAAAACTGGGGCAAGAGTGGGAGATGACGAGGAGTTTTAAGATTGATTGGGTAGAAAATTACCCATTCATTGAACTGGTCCCAAACAATGATTAACAACCAATAGAATGCAAGTGTAAGATTTGTAGCTGGAAAACTAAAAGAGAGAAGAAGATGTAGCTAAAGCTTGACACCATAGAAAAGCATATTGGTAAGGTTTATGAAAAATAGATTATAGATGGAAAGGAAACACAAGTAGTAAGATGGAAATCAAAGGAAGAATGTCTTCATGTTAAGTATGTCATGGAATATGAAGAGCATAACCACAAAATGACACTGATTGGTAATAGTGTATTTGGAAACAGCGAAAGATGCAAACCTGGCAAAGACTATTCAGATGAGTGTTGTTTTTCATATTCTGTCGAGAGGGCGTCCTATGAAATATTTCCCAGAATTTAGTAATTTATTATCTTTTTTGAATGTTCCTCACTATCCTATGTCACATTGTTCAATAAACGCTGGATGGGAAATGGCAAATTGTCTCACTGAGGTGGAAAAGCAAAATTTACAAGAGACTGCAAAAGAGTCAAATTTCATTTCATTATCCATAGATGAAGTTACTGTGGTAGATAGCACTACTTGGGTTCGTATGCATGTGTATACCATAAAAGAACACGTTTGTCAAGCTCATCTACTCTATTTTTGTAAAATGAGGGGCAATTCAACAGCAGAAAATTTATATTTGGAAGTTAAGAAAGCTTTGAATGAAATTGCTGGTATGGATGACTTGACAATTGCCAAGAAGTTGGTGTGTGTTGGAGCTGATGGAGCTGTAGTAATGCAAGGTCAAAGGATCGTTCTTTGCACAAGATTACAAACTAGTATTGCACCATACATGGTTGGCATTCACTGCATGGCCCATCGAATGAATTTAGCATATAGAATTGTAAGCAATTTCCCTACAGTGTCAAAAGTTGAAGATCTGGTCCACGAGCTCCACTCATACTTCTACCGAAGTCCTAAACATTTTGCAGAATTTCATATTTTTATTGAGGGAGTAATAGCAGGAAACAAGCTTCTCAGGGATGTTGAGACTAGATGGATCTCCTTGCATGGACTAGTGGAATGAGTTCTAACAGAATATCAATCCTTGATCGGACTAATGTATGAGACATGCCTCACAGTAGACAAAGCTCCTGATCTCTTACATAAGTTAAGTGATATAGAGACTATGTTAACTTTAGCTAGTCTTATCCCCGTGTTGGATTCAATGAACAAACTTGTTAAGAAAGCCCAAGACAGAACTATGTATATCAATGAGTATAGCACTCTACATAAAATGACATGCTTGAGCCTGGATGGTCTATATTCAGATCTAATAGGGTGAAGCCCAAATTTTTTTAGGTGGCGGATAATTACAGATTTGAATCATGTTGAAAAAAATTTACATTTCAATACAAAAAATGAGTTTTGTGTCTTTGTAAAAGGATTTCAGATACCAATGCACCAATCTAAGACGAGCAAGCAAGGCAGAGCACTACCAGTTAAAAAGGAAGATTTTGACAGGACTGTTAAATCTGTTAGTGATAATTTGAAGTCTATTACATATGAACTTTCAACTGAGATTCATGAAAGATTCCCTCGAGAAGAAATAATTGAAGCCATGGGTTGTGTGTATCCTCAATTTTGGCATTCAATTGGAGATAATCCAAATGACGCAAAGATGTTTCATAAAAAAACTAGAGGAATTGATATTGACATTTTCAAAATATGCATATTGCAATGGACAGCCAATAGAAGGAATTTTAAATTCAGATCATCTTAAAAAACAATGTAAAGAATTGCTTATGAAATAGCAGTTGGTTATCTTGGAGAATCCATTTGAAGCTGGATCAATCACAAGGCTTTGGAAAAGGATAGATCAAAGTGAAGCATTGCATATTGCAGTACCAGAATATTTGAAACTTGTTGATTTATGTCAAACAATGATATTGGGGTCGGTGGAAGATGAGAGAGTTTTCAGTGCATTAGGGATTTTGAAATCAAAGATCATAAACAAATTAGACAAAAATTTGGAAACTTGCTTGAGGTTGTTTGTAACCCAATATAATGTTAGAGATTTTCCATATGATAGGGTACTAGCAATCTAGAATTCCATGCATGAAAGACGAGGGTTGTAAAACACTTTAAAAGCTAGTGGTGTTACTGCTAGTGCTAGTGCTGAGACAAATGATGGATCACAGACTCAGAGTCAGCATGAAGACGAAGAAATTTTTGAATACCTGACTCAGAATGAAGATGAACCTGTTAGTACTAGTCAGTTTCTGGATCTTGAGTCCATTTGGGATATAGAAGCCTCGGAGTGAGTCACTGAATTAAATTAGCAGTCAGTTTATAGGTATTTATAACTATACTACAGTTCTTGAGTCATATTACAATTTCAATTTACAAAATTGCAATACTATAGTTGTCATTGATGATTTTTGATATTGTATTCCTTGAATTTGTCAATCAGAACGGATACTTATTTCATATTTTTAATTGTGAATTTGAATTATTAGTAAACAATTAGAATTTATTTTCTGAATTATTAGTAAACAATTGAATTATTAGTAAATTGTTATTAGGTTCCACATTATGTTGAACATGAAATGTAACAATTTGTGTCACAAGATCCATAAAATTATTCATATTGCATAACTGTTACTGGTAGAACCTTTCTACTGTTCTACATTAAAAATTTAAATGCTTAATATGACGTTCATGGCGATTAGGGTTTTGTGTTTGTTTTTTGTCTTAGTTGGCTAGTAAACCAAAGTTGTCGTGCATTGAAAATCTAAGTTGTCCTCTCTTTATTTGTCCATGTCAACATCAAGTGTGGTCAAACGGTTGGTCAAACATTGAGACAATGAGACATGTTTAATGTTTCATCTCTAACTCGCAGATAAATTTTATGTTTAACAATTTAAGTGGCGAGTTAGCGAGTGTTGGTTTGGGTTTAAATCGCAAGGTCTCTAGTTTTTTGAGTGTTAGCATTTTATGTTAGCGAGCTGGAGATTGTTAATGAAATTAGTTTGGTCACGAGGTCTCAAATTGGTTTGATGCCATGCATTATAGCCGCGAGAGTTAGCGAGTAAGTCCTAAGTCATTAATGGTTTGTGTGCCACTTCTCGCGCCTGTTTATGACGGTAAAACATAAAACATCGATTTTTGTTGGTACTCACTAGGTCATTGTGGTTAAGAGATAAAAAGTTTTGAGATTTAATGGTTATCGCTAGCTTGTAGGTCCTTTATCATCAAGTCATTTTAAGTCGCAATCTTGCAAGTACTAGGAGATTTTAGTTGTCACTACCTCGCAAGATGTTTTGCAGTTGACTATTTTATGTTGCAAGGTTGCGACTAGGTGTGATTTTATGTTGTTGCAAGGTCGCGAGGTGTTTGTGGTCAAGTTATTTTAATTTGCGATCATGCGATGTGGTTGGTCTCGTAGCTTAGTTGATTTCATCACTTGCTCGCAGGTTTTGAAGTTGTTTATCATTTTACGTTGTGATTTGGCAATAGGTAAGTTTTGGTCTGATTTTGTGGTCATCGCATGCTCACGGCTTTGTAAGTCTTAAGTCAAAAAGTGTAGCTTTGTAAGTCTTAAGTCAAGTTAAGTTTTGAGTTGCGAGCTTGCGATGAAATAAGTTATTTTGTTAGATTTGCAATGGTCGCCAACTTGCAGGTAAAGAAAGAATATTACAAATGTTGTTGCGAGGTTGTGACTGAAGGGCTTGATGAAGATTAATGGTTATCACTCACTCACAAGCTTCTTTGAGGATTCGTTAAAGGTGTTGCGAGCTTGCGATTAATAGGATTTGGTAGCATTGTCGCTAACTCACCGGTTCCTTTCCAAATTGTTATAACCGGTTGCGAGTGTGTGATTAAAGATGGGGATTGACACATGGACTTGTTTGTTGGGTTGTTATAACCAGTTGTGAGGGTGAAATTAATGAGACTTGAGAGAAGTGACGATGCCCAAATACCATTTTATGTTGTGAGGTTGCGACTGTGTGTGATTTTATGTTATCGCAAGGTCACGAGGTGTTCGCGGTTAAGTCATTTTAATTTGCAATCATGCGATGTGGTTGGTATCACAGCTCAGTTGGTTTCATCACTTGCTCATAGTTTTTGAAGTTGATTAGCATTTTAAGTTGCAATCTAGCAACAAGTAAGTTTTGGTCTGTTTTTGTGGTCATCGCATGCTCGCAGGTTTGTCAGTGTTAAGTCAAAAAGTGTTGCAAGCATGAGATGGCGGTTAAGTGTCTTGTTGTCATGAGATCACAAGGGTTTAAGTCAAGTTAAGTTTCTAGTTGCGAGCTTATGATGAAATAAGTTGTTTTGTTAGATTTGCAGTGGTCGCCAGCTTGAGGGTAAAGAAAGAATATTACAAATGTTGTTGCGAGGTTGCGACTGAAGGGCTTGATGAAGATTAACGGTTGTCGCTCACTCATGAGATTCTTTGAGGATTCGTAAAAGGGGTTGCAAGCTTGTGATTAAGAGGATTTGGTAGCATTGTTGCTAACTCGCTAACATGTGGACTTGTTTGTCGGGTTCTGTAAAAGTTTTGAATGGCAATTGCCAATCAAATAGAAGGGCATGAATTCAAATTTCGCTTGAGTGCTTCAGCTTTGAATTAATGCCATAGTAGCTAGTTCATGCAAGTGTGGCAATTAATGAGACTTGAGAGAAGTGACGGTGCCCAAATACCATAAATTACATGATCGAGCCGAGATTTTGTATAATTGCATTAATGCATATTGCATTCTATCTTCGAGGTAATCTAGTGAATTGAGCTCTACAACAATGTTGGAGAATTCAGAGTGTTGGGCTTGGGAAAATTTTAGAAAATTGGTTAAGTTTTTCTCCTACAGATAAAGTGAGCCAGGCGACGAGTGGAACTGGACGTTCCAAGCCCAAGCCCAAGGCCACGACAAGTGGAGGAGTAGGACCTGGAGGTTCCAAGGCCAATGCCACTAAGGAAAAGATAGTTAAGAAATACAAAGAAGAATTTGTAGATTTGCTACCAGGGACTTCCGTTTGCTTTGAATACAAATGATTTGGCATGGAAAGAATTATGGAGCCAATGCAAAAACCCTACTACACTTAATATAACTAGTTCTGCTCTGTTTCATTATTTTTGGAATGATAGGGTTAAGGGTGTCTCGATATCAAACCCTTGGGATTTAAATATGGCAAAGTTAATTGTGCCAGATGTGTATGTTGATGTGGATTTCATCAAAGAGTTGGCCAAATGCTATTGCCCAGTATCTAGGGTAATCAAAAGAAAGAACCAGTCTGCCCTAGTTTCAATTAATAGAGCTAGCTTTGTTGAAGCTTTCCAGATTACTGGTGTTGTATGTATAGATATAGAATTGGAGCGGATTGCAGAGGATTATGACAAATACAAAGGTGTTATCAAGAAGCATGAAATGCCCAAATACATGCCTAGGATGAATAGGAAACCGGTTATAATTTCAGAGAGTATCGAACCACCATTTGCCATCACACCTTTCCACCATTATATGCATTGTACAATCTATGGATTGTAATGCCCTGCCAGGAAACCCCAAAGAATTTAAGTTAAAAACACTCAAATAGAGTGTAAATATTTTATTTTTTTTAAATAATAATTAATAGCGTTACTGAAAAGTTACAACATTAAGATAGTTTGAAGTTATCTCAAAGTTATCTCTAACTAGATAACACAACGGAAGGCTAAACGATCCTAAGGAGTTTCCTAACGCGATTACATAACCTTACACCTAACTCAACTTGCGTCATTAGATCCATAAAACTGGATATCTTAATTACGAGATAATGCATAGATCTTGATTATATATGTGTTCAATGGCTTGACATCTTATAATTTTAGGAAGCGTTCATTTACTTTGGGTGGTTAGGAGGCCATTGAGAGGTTATTTATTCATTGCACTTTAATTCACAATTACATTAAGAGGCCTCCAAAAAGGTTCATGCGTTTAATATAATGAAGTTCATTCATTTGGGTTTAAGGTAACCACCCACAATTGATATCTTTCTTAAATATTAAAAGTATGGTTAATCAAGAGAGAATCATTCATTAAGGATTAACTACAATTAATAGAGTGAGATCCCTTCATTTGATTTCATGCATAGCCAACTAATGAGTTGTAGTTATTTTATGAAAGGTAAAATGTGAGTAGCCATAGAATTCATTTGAAGTTTTGATAATGCAAATAAATGGACGAATTTCATTAAGGTGGATATGCATTAGGACACACGAGAGCATCCTTTAAATTAAAATATTGTTAGCTAGATGACATTCATCATTTCAAGATTAGAGTAATAAGATCATGATGGCGTTCTTCTATTAGGATTAAAATACAATTATCTTATTGCATATCACTCACTCTTTTTTTTTGTCAAATGAAGTTAATATGAGAGAGATACTTTTACTAAGATTTAATGTACAAACAACTAATCCATTATTTCCCATTTTAGTTCAATTTTAGCAATCATAAGAGATTCTTTTTTTTTATAAGGGTTATAACATGGATATCTAGTTGAGTCCACACAATTATCAAATTAATCTAGTGAGGATTATTGGTTATAATTACAACATAAATAACTAAATATATTCATCCAATATAGTGGAATATAATTAACATGGCGTTGCTCATTTAAGAAGATAAAAGTAATTACCTATATGTTGATCATCCTTTAGATTCCAACTTAGAAATTATAACATTAATTCTATCTTTATTTCCCCTACTCATTTGTTCAATTTACATGCTTAATAACAAGTTAATCCAATGATGTAGTCTAGCAAGATTCTTTCCACTATTACAACTTTAATTAACATATTTTAAATACTTTACCAGAATCATAATTTACAATGTTTTATAAATTTGATTTACTACATTCCTCAAGATGTCTGATTTTGTGCATTTGATTTAAATTCGTTAATTTTCCATCATACACTTATACAAGATAACAACCATACATGATAACTTAAGGAATGAAACAAAGGAAACTAAAACATCGCATAACACAGGTATGATCTCGGAGTTCACCCCTAAGGGGCTACATCTCCGGGTCTGCTCAACTGCAAGACCCCTTGGTATTAATATTGTTAGCAATACATAATTTGTAAGTCTTGTACATCCTTGCCACTTAGGCGAATACAACCAATATACAATAGCCACCTCGGACGTTAATTACATAATGATCCCTTTTGAAGCAGATCCTACCAAATACATCAAACAAAAGAACAAGGATTTCTTAACTGGTGGTACCCTAAATGGAGACTTGACCAACGTTGGTCAGACAAAAGCAATCAGATGACGGGGACCCAACATACCTATCTAGGTCGTGCTATTACAACAGAGGCATCAAATTTCCCAAAATAATAAGCCATGCTCAAGCGTTAACGGGTAATTACAGCACTTTCTCAAGTTGACATAAACGTCTAAACAGATTAATTAACCCTTGGATAAACACTAATGACAAGTTGGTTTACAACAATAGTCTAGCCCCTTTTCTAACGACACAAAAATTACCCTTTTACCAAAAAGAGCAAATTACATTAAGAGTAAATGGGGAAATGGAGAAAACATTACCGAGCTAAATCAAGCTTCTATTGCATACATTTAAAAATTAAAGCCCATTACCTCCATTCGATTTATTCATTATCACATAATTAATTTCATTCGATTTAAACATGCAATGAAGGCAATTGCCATATTAAAGGCCATAATTCTATATATATAATTAATAATATATGCTAAATAGGCGTTACCTATGTTAGCATATATTTTAAATATATACCTTTATCCTTTTTTTTTTAAAAACATTATTCACTAAAATATAATCTCAACTCTTTTTTTTTTTAAATACAAATATTACTTAAAATCAATTTACATCACTAAGCATCTCTTTTTTTTTTTTAATACCATGAAACCCCAAAAAAAATGAGTTTTAAACATACTTAAAATACTAAGTAAAAATATCATAAAAAAAAAACATTTTAAAAAATTAAAAAGGGCGGCCAAACCCTAGCCATGCCCTAGCCGAAGGGAACTACGGCCACCATGACGGGCACAGCCCCTCAGCCTCCACACAGTGGAGTCGGGGGTTACTGCGTCCGCCATGGGGAACGCAGTCCCTACGGCTCCCCCACACAGTGGCGCCGGAAGGGGCTGCGGCCTCCAAAGGAGACGCAGTCCCCTTCGGCTCCTACTGTGTGTGGGCGCCGATAGTAAACTGCGAGCGGTGCATGGGGAGGGGCGGGTTGAGCTTCGACTCCCCCCCCGAAAACCCTAAATTTTATATTATTATTTTTTTTTTGTTTAATTTTTTTTTTTATTCGATTCACAGTCCGAAATAAACCATTTTTTTTTGCATAAAAATTTAACAAGAATGAAATCCTTCATTATTGCATCATTCATTTTATTTTTTTTATTTTTTTTGTGTTTCCCAGATCTAATCATGTTCCAGTTTTACCCAAAACTCCATTATGGGACGATTATCTCCACATCAGGTTTGAAGCCACAAAATTTATTAAGAAACAAAAATTTGTTTCAAGAACAACCAAATTTTTAAAAGAAAACTGAAACTATCCTTCAAACAAAACATCCATGGGTAATATCCTCTCTTTTTTTTTATCCAACAAGAAATAACAAGGTAGATTCGAATTCCTACCTCATAATGCATTTCGGGCAAGAATCTTGATGAAGAGCTCCATCTGCAACTCCAAGCAAGAGAACTCCATTTTTCTTTTCAACATTTTTCCCCACCTCCATTTTTCAAAAAAAATCCCCAAAAGAGAGAACCCCCCAAAAACATTTCCAAACTAGGTTAAAATGAGAAACCCTATTTTTGACCTAATTTTCAATTTCGAATTTAGGCATTTATTTTTAAAATAAATTAAATGAAAATCCAAAATGGAAGTCATTCCTTTCCATTATTTATTACATCTTATTTGTTTTCCTTATTAAAATTAAAATGCTTCTATTTCTTATTGAGTTTTAAATTTTAATTTCTCAATATTAATTTTAGGCCTACTTCATATTTCGAAACTATTGACCGGGTAAGGCGTTTTGATTAATTTAATTTTCTAAAAATCAATCTTTTATACTATATCAACTTTGCAAGTAAAAAAGAAATAATTTCTTTTAAATAATAAAATTTACCCTTTTTCTTACAAAATGCGAAAATGAGTAATTTATGTCTATCTCCCAAATGACTTTAAACCTTCCTTTTCTAAAACGCATAGCTCATTAAATTCATTATTATTAAATTTAACTATTAAATTGACTTGCTAAAACATAATAAAGTGACCTTTTCCAATAAATGACTAGTCCAATGAAAGAATCCTATTTATTCTAATTTCTCAACTTTTAATGCATAAACGAACACATTATTTCAATTTAAAATGCCTTAAGCTTGCTACAATAATAATTAAAGCAATCTCTTTAAATTAACGATTAATCGTATAAAAGAAACTACCCATTTAAATTTCTATATCACTAATGTGTACGTCTACTCATTAAATTGAATTTAATACTCAAGATAACAAACTCCACTTACCCTGCGCAAGGCATGCTAATCGAGGAAGTCCACCAAATCACATGACACGTAACCCAATGCAAGGAAAGCCCCACGAATCCACACACGATGCTCACCTGACCATGGCTAAGGCAAGACGAGAGTTTAATGACCCCCAAATCCAAATTCTAAGGATGGAGGAGGTTTACCTGAACCTGCGAACCCCGAAGGAGATGAACCTCGCCTTAGGCAATGTTGTACCTGCAATCTCCTGCACTCATGAATCACGCAAGCATACATATACATATAAATATTCAATGAAGGCGTTAGCTCGAGATTTATCACAAGGGTTAGGAACAATTACATTTACACAAGAATCAATGCAAAAGCACAATAATAAGTATGCACAATTATTTATATTATCTAAACTACACATTGCATCACGGTTAACCTACCATTCAAGAATGCCACATAGGAAGTCAATCAAGGTCAAACAGGTTTTAGAAGTCCGACTAGGGTAGGGGCATTACATGGATTATGCAAAGTGTTGGGTTTTGATGGAGATTCAATAGTGTCGGCTGAATTACTGACGATGGCTATGGACATTCAACACCCAGACGTTAACAAAGATTATGATTATGTGGTCTATGTGGTTGAACACATTCATAATGCTCTAGTTGAAATTCAAAGTGGTGCACCCAGCCCTACATTCAAACATTATTCATTGTTGATGCATTTAATCTTGTTCTATAATGTTGAGTTCTTGGATAAAGAATTGGATCTTTTCAAAGAAGAATTGGGTGTCTTAATGCCAATACAAAGATGGACCCAGGTTTGGGATAGTAGGTCTCCCCATTCTTCTTTCCTTTTCTTTGAAAATTGGATTGTTTTGCTAATTATGGAAATGCTAGGAATAAATAGGGAACGATTGTCAATTAATATTATGAGAGTTTTGAGACCTTACCAATATGTTCCAAACTAGTCTATTTCACATAACTAGGGGGACTTTTTTTTTTTAATAACTTTACTGTGATCAGAGTCTATGGGTGTCCTCAGCCTCCCCATATTTTACCGAAATTTGTTCCAATTAGGATTGTTTTTATGGAGTTTATCTGGCAATTGACCCTAGTTGAAAAAGAATACCTTGACAAACACAGGAAGGGTTCTCTTCTTCCTAGGCTTTGGGTTGCGTCTAATTTTACCATTGGTAGGAGTTCCTTTGATGAAGTAAACAATTTCCTTAAATAGTATAGGCTGGTTAATGTTGTGTCTAGATTCTGTGATCCTGAACAATTTATTAAACGTGCATTGCCAAAAATGACACCTTGGGCGACAATAAAGGACCAGGGACCATTGGATGATGAAGATGTGGTTAGATATTTGCTGAGAAAAGATGAAGTACAAGGGAGGAGAAGAAAATGGAAAAATTTGATGAGAGTTGAAGCAGAATTGAAGGCTGTTGACCCTAGTTTCTCAGGTTTTTTGCCCTGATAGCCCATACCTAGAGAGGATTAACAAAATGTTGAGTTTATATGAAACTCTGATGGAACAAATGCCTCAAATTCTAGAAGTGGCTACTCAGCAGCAAGACCCCCAAGATGGGCATTCTTCACATGGCAAGAAGCCACTTAGTCTGTCTATTGATGATGTAGAGAGTGGGGATGAGGTTCAATCTACCCAAGTGCCAACTGCAAAGAAACAAAAAACCAAAGAGATAGATACAATTGTGAGGAGAGACCCTGCTAGAGCAATCGTTATAGAACAAGGACACTACTTTCATCAAATAAGGACACATCTTAGAGAAGTGAGACAGAATGAAGAATAGGGAGAAACAAATGAAGCCCTTGCTCAAGGCTTTGATGAGTGTGTGATGTTGTCAAATGAGTTCATGAAAGATGATGACTTTATTAAGTCAGATGAATTTAAAAGTTTTTTGACAAGGTTGAAACAAAAACAATTAAGATAAAATCTGATCATAGAGGAAGCAAATGAAGAAAAGAAAGAGGAGATCATCAAAGCACTGCAGGAATATGATCCTGACAGGGAGCAAATATCTGTGGAACAGGCAAGACAATTGATTAAGAGTACTGGTATGATTATGATGCCTGACTAGGATATTCAGTCTATTTTTATTATTGATCAGATTAGGAAGCAAGAGGACCCAATGTTTAAAACTAAATTTGAAATTGGAGATGTAATAAGAGGATCAGGATTTAATCCTAAGTCAAAGACACTTGATGCTTGGTCTTTGGCCCCTTCCACTCAAAATCCCCACCTTCTAAATATCCAAGTAGAAAAGAAAGCTGACAATGATCTGGAACTTGCAGAACACAACTAACACGGAGATTGCCTCATTTTTTACTCAAGTTTATTTCATGAATTTATCAAAAATAGAGGATTTGTCAAGAAGATACATAGAAACATATACCCAATTGATTGCATTGTCTAAAAAATATGAAGAGAAACTAATGAAGAAGGGTGCTCTGGAGGAAGAGTTAGTGGAGTTGAAAGACAAAATTGCAAGAATACAGATTACAGAAGTAACAAAACAAGTACAAGAAATACCAGCTGATATGACAGCAAAAATGGAGGAATACATAGGGAAAATTGAAAATCTTGAAAAGAAACAAAATTTCAAGGCTATCTCTGTTGTGTTAGGAATTCTGAAACACGGGATTAATGTATTGAAAGGAAAATTGATGGTAGTGCATGATTTGCACATTTCTTTGAAAGAGGCAAGTAAAACATCCTCTGAGGCTATCACTTTTCTTGGACCTTTGCTCAATGTTTGGTCAAGAAGAAGCAGATTAATGGATAAGCTAGATACTACAATGATGTATAGTGACGAGTTCCCTCCCAAGATCAGTGACACTAAAGACATGGTGGAGGTAATGAATACAACTTATGCATTTTTCACAGGGAAGGATGTGCTTATAAATGAAAAATTGCAGACATTTGGGGAAGGTTATAGTAAATTGGTGCCTTCAATTTATGGTAGTAATGGAGATTTGAAATTAGTTTCTGATTGGACCAGCGAATTTGATTTGATTCTGGAGCAAGAAGAAATAATCAAGCATATAACTGAACAGGTTGATGTTGATTTCCTTAACGATATGCTTGATTCACTATTCAAGGTTGAGGTTGACCATGCAAAGTTTATTATTGAGTCCAGGGCAGTTACAGATGCCAGATGGACAGATTCAGTTGCCAAGTTGGAAGAGGTAAAGGCATTCAGTTGGCCAATAGACAAAGAGGTGGACAGGTGGCAAGCCATGCTAAAGCCAAAGAAGAAATGTCAGGTTGAGGTTTCTACCCAAGATTCCTCACAGTAATTCTAAGCTTGTTGAATCCTCATCTTATAAAAGGATTCCAAGATTAATTTGAGAGGGATGTCCACTTTTTCTTTTTGATCGGTAGAGAGGGATGTCCAGTTGGCCACTTTTTATGATTGTCGAAACTTGAAAACTCTTATATAGTTATAATAGCTCAACTGTTCAAGAATTTGATAAGTGCATAGCTGAATCACATTGTAAATTTACTTTCTGATATCATGATTCATTATGAATATAATATCAATATCATTTGCAGTTTGAGATCTTCACATAATTGTCTTTGTGTTGAATTTATGTTTTCACTGTGAATTGAATGGTCAAGGGTTTTTCAGTTTACATATGAATCTAGGTTGTGTATGTAATGGCATATTCATCCCTATTTATCTATAAATGAATCTTATTGAAGTTTATTATCAGGATGTCTTTGAATTGTAAGTGACTCTATGCCCTAGGATAAGGCACTGGTTTGTTGTACTGATGTTGACTTGGTGAAGTGACCTTCCAATTATTCATTGTGGGTGAATATATTTTCTTGTATGCCTTTAATTATGAAATTGTGATTTGTCTATAACATCTATCATGGAATTGGATCCTCAAAAGATATTCCCTTTAATTGAGTTGCATGCATGTTTTACTAATTATGTTGTATTCCTATCTATTGTGGTGTTTGATACTTTCATTCTTAATACTCTTGTGATTTTATATGCTATGGATATTTATGTAATATATATGGAGGTGTTCTATGACTATCGTGTACATGTTTTCCCTCCTCCATAAAGTTGGAATTTACTCATACCTATAATCCACCCACCAATTTCAATGACGTGAATCCTTAATATGATTCCAGACTAACAAAAAAATTTCATTCCTGGGCATAATAGGAAGCATTAAATAAAAAATTACATACACCATAACAATGCAACAAATGAAAAAAGTTAAAACTCATGATTCTAATCATTTAAAAGAGATAGAATTATATATCAGAGAGAAATAGATCAGAATTTAATCAATATGATACAATTCATTCAATAGTAATACACCAATCTGTGTGATTCTCCATGCAAATTATAAAAGTGAATACAAAGTTTTAGAACCCTTTGCAAATGACCCAGAATTCCCTTTTATAGAAACAAGAGAGAAACAACAGCTCCTGTGTGATTCTCCAATGTCTATGTAAAAGTGAATACAAAGTTTTAGAACTCTTTACAAATGAACCCGAATTCCCTTTTATAGAAACAAGGGAGCAATAACAGCTTCAGGTTGAATTGCAAGTTTGCAACATGTGAAGACTCAACATCAAAATCACAAACTCATCACAAATTTATATGGCCATCACAGGTCGTATTAGCAATTTAACATCTGCTACATGTCTGATCTCTCCTGTTCAAAAAATAGAGTTCAAAATTAAATATCAATTCACGCCATGACAAATTAAATATAGATAATAGCAGTGCCTAAAACCTAGTAATCAAAATTTGAGAAATACATAATACTTATTTCAAGTGATGCCAAATTCCAAACAGAAAAATCATAAAACCTTGAAATTAAGAGTAAAAGAAGAAAATTCTGCAATACATACTATGATTCTTGAGATTTTTGTGCCAGTTTTTGTAGGGTGCTCCACTCTTCATCTGATGGAAGGTCAATATTCTATAAACTATGGAAAGTCAACTGCAACTTCATCAACAATCCATATTTAGAAGATTGACTTGATGACATCATTGTTTCATCCAATACTGAATTTAGAGTTGTAAACAGTTGGATGAATTCCAGAAAGCTTTGGGGAGTTGTGTCCTTAGGAAGCAAGTCTAAATCAGACTTCATTTTTATCTCCATGCTTTTTTGTAAGCTTATTTTCCAATGAATTTATTTGATGTGTCAACGGTCTTAGGCAAACCAAGTTTAATCAAATTATTTTTCTTTTCTTGCAGCTTCAATATCTTTTTTCCACATTTGTCCATAACTTCTGGTGTTTCCTTTAGTTTCTGGCATTTTTGAATGATAGATGATGTCTTAACTGTGGCATCAATGTGGCTCTTAATTCCCTTGGATGCCAAGTAGCTGTCACTGGTACTGTAGACTACTTGCAGAATCTTTTTTGCCATATCCTTTTTTGAATAAACATGTATGCTCTTCTCAAAGTGCCCTTTGATTTTCATATAAATTACTCTCAGACTTTCATTCAATTCAAACCATTCACACAACTTGTCACTCCTCTGCATTATTTGCCACCAAATGTTTTCTTGTATATACTTCATTGTATTTTTCATATTATCTTTCAATCTATCCTCCAAAGTTTTTATTTTATCATTTGCATTGTGCAGGTCTTCTTTCATTTGTGCACATTTTTTTCTTTCTTCCTCTACTTCCTCTTGCAAATGTTTTTCTTTTTCCTTCCCACGATCCAATAGGTCCTATATTTTTCTTATTTCGGCAGCAGCAAACCCATAACTTTTGTATAATTTTTGAAAACTAGCTCTTTCCTCATCAAATTTTTTTCTGCTTTTAGCCAGTTTTTCTATCAAGTCCTTCAATTCTGCATCCATCTTCTCTTGCTCTGCAATTTCTACTGCAGAGCCCATATTTTTTATCCATTTCTGTAAATCATTGCACTTGTTATCTATTGCTTTCCTCCTTGATTTTTCATTTGCCAGGTCTGCCTGTAATTTTTCTATTTGTTTTTCTAGTTTATTTTTTTCTCTCTCCACCTTTAGCAGTGAAGTGTAGACCACTTCATTAGTCCTTTTTGACACACTAATTTTGTCCATATTATGTACTTTGGAAAAATCCATTTGGAGGGTGCTAACTTGAAATTCAGATGGATCAATCTGACTATGTGGTGGATTTTTATCTTTAGTTGTGGTCGGGGGCATAACAACCATGAACTCCATCATATCTTTACATGGGTCATATGTTGGAAATACCTTGTTCTTTGCAGGCTATTCATCTTAAACTTCTATCAAGGCACCCCTATGAAATGCTTTCTTTTTTTCTTTATTTGCTTTTGTTGTGTGTTCATATTTTTCATAGTAGTCACAAAATTGAAAATCTGGGCTTGCTGAAGCAATTGAATGTTTGAAAGGTGACATAGGAATACCAGAGGTTCTAGTTCCACTTATTCTTGTGGCTTTAACTAATGTTTGACTAGGATTACCAACAACAATTCTTGATCTTGTCCCACTCCCACTGACACTTTCATGTGTAGTTTTCATAATCTTTTTAGGTGTGTGATTTGAAGCTACAAATGATTGTTTTGTAGTATTAGTGGCACTTGATATAGGATTCTAAATAGTATGAGTATCTACCACTAGTGGCCTCTTGCGAGAGATATTTTGTTGTAGCCCTTGTCCAACACCAAGACAACTAGTATTAGTAGTAGTACCCATGCCAACCCCACCAATCACAGCGTCACTTGACTGAACAATAATGGGAATACTATCCCTAGATTCCCCACCTGTGGCAGTGGCACTTGATTCACCACCAATGGGAATACCATGATGTGGTGGTGGTTGTGGATTTGAACCTAAAACAAATGTAGGTGGACCCTGAGGGTAATGAGTAGTACCTATCCATGATGAATCTGAAGAATCAAGTCCAATGACTTGTTTAATAGGAGATTTTGATTTTGAATATGATGGAAGTTGTACTTGAAGTGGATACCAAATTCCCTCTCCTCTGGGACCTAGACCACCACCTTCAAAACCCATTTTTTCCACAATGCTTGCCCCTTTGCCATATTTTTCTTTCATGGACTCATTGACTCCACCTAATATTTTAGGGGTTGTAGTAGTTGTTGGAGTGGGCTTAACCTCATACTCATCATCATCTTCACTCATGTCATATGTTGTTGTGGGATGCTCCATATTCCACAATTTGCTAAACTCTCCATCCTCGTCGATGGTCTCAAATTCTGCATTGGTCTTTGGTTCACCGAGATTCTTCCTCATAGTCCAAAAATCATTTATTTTGGTTTGAGTCCAAAAACAATATTTACATTCTTGCAAAATTATTTTGGGAATAGATTTGTTAGATGGATTAGCAAATTTTTGGTAGAGATTGTAGGACCTCCTATTTTGGATTCCCTAGCCCTCCTCTGTTGTCCTCTGTGTGTGCAATGCCATAATTTGTGATGAAATTTCTTCTGTTGAAATTTTATTGTCAGCTGCAATTTTCTCCATCTCTTTTTTTACCTCATCCCAGGAGTCCATGTTTCTAAGTTTTTCTAGCAATGGTTTACTTTCATGTTGACATAACGCTAAAGAGATCCCATTTTTCTTAATCCTTTCTTGAACTACATCGATTAGATCATACTGCCAGAGACCCTCTTCACCAAAGTTAAAAACTGTCAAAAAATCATGTGCCACATTGAATGCTTTTCTCTCAAATGTGAACCCTCCACATGAGAAAGGAAAGGAAGGAACAATGCTCTTCTTTTTCTGACCATGGTAGTGCCTATCTGTGCTCTCCAACTGTCATACATATTCCAATGCAAATACCCTCTCTGTCACATGTATTGGGAGTCTGTATGGTTTTACTGCTGATTCGTAAAACCTTAACACAGTGAATTCTTCCATGAAGAACCAGTCAACAAATTGTATTTGGCTTCCAAGTTGAATGAAATCTCTACAAGACACAGGCAATCTAGGCATTGGATTTCTTGTAATTTCATTATACATTGGTGCCAAAAAGAAGTCTACAAAATGGTTGTATTTTTTCCTATTATCATGAATCCTTATCTTTGGTGTTCATTCATATATTGGACACTATGTTCTCTTCCCAGTCTTCTCATCAATCTTATAGTTCACAATTTGAAGGTTGTTGGTCTCGAATATTGCATGATACTTGGATAGAAGGAGATAGCACAAGTAGGATGAGAACCTAAATGTCTTACAGGACCCTTTTTTATCATTAGTAATTATTTTTGCATGGATTGAACAATGCGCTCAATAAAATTATATCTTATTGGTTGACCTACACAATGGATATTATAAATCATTTCAAGAAAGGTTGCACCCACTTCCCTATCATTTTCCAATCCTAGGCAAAACGACAGCAAGGAAATAGTATCCCCAACCCATGGAACAAAAATGTTAGAATCATAAGGAGGCTTATGATTCTGATCCAACACAATACTAGTACCACTCTTTATTAGAGCTTTGATAAATTAATCTCTGCGACTTGGATTGAGACTCTCATAATTCCTTGCCAGCTTTCCAAGGTCAATTTGGACGTTTGAGTTTTGGGCTTCAAATCCTAGGTTCAACAAATGAGCAAATTCTCCCTTGTTTATGGATAGAATTTCCTCTTTTGTATTTTTATTGACAATTACTTTTTTATCGTCATCATAATTTTTGGCACAGACCATGACAAAATTAGAGCAAGGGAATACTTCAGGTAACACCATGCTTCCCAATCCAGCATCCCACAATGCGATTTTATATGTTTTTTGTTTTAAAATTGGGTTGAAAATAGTAAATTTTGCCCTGCATGCATCTGCCACCTTACTTGACAATGCATATCTAATATCTTTGATACACTTTTCACCATGGATAGTAGGGTCATAAATATCATGGTATTCATCAATGAAACCTGGTGTTTTAACCAATTTGGTTAGGTACACTTTTTTTTCACTTGGCTTCCTGTTGAACTACTGCTTCTCATTTTCCCATTGTTGTTGTTGTTAATAATTCAAAATAATGCTAGATAAAAACCTGAAAATGCTAACCCTCAAATTGGACCACGAGATTAAAAAAAGCAAAAAAGGTAGGATTTAGGTGTTCTAGATTTTAGTTTTTACCCGAAATTTCTATTTCACTAGATTGGCACAGCCAGTCTCTATTGCAACTTGCATTCCTTAATCTAGTTACTAGTAGTTGTTTCTGAATCTCCCTCGATTTACTGGTTTATCCATGAAATGAAATATGATTATGATTTATGAGTTTCTTATTTTGAAAACTCTGAAAAGTACAAAAGTAATACCTAAAGGGCAAAATATCTAGAATAATGTTGTAATTTTATTAATTATTATTAATAACTATTTGATGTCGAAGGACAAAACATTCATTACTTCAGTATAAATTTTGAGGACATTAAATGTAAAACGTTCAATTTTGGGCAAATTTCTCACAAATGTGTTCACTTCCCACATTCGGGCCGAAATCCACCCTAAGTCATTGATCTTTGCTCATCCAACGGACAATGGTACCTGTTGTCAGATGTCGTGGGTCCCATGAATTCTTCCATTTTTTTAGCACATTGCCATACTCGTGTCACTTTTCGGGGAATCGAGACTGTTTTTTAAGTCTATTTAATCAATTTAAACTTCCACCCAGAAAACAGCTTTATAGACTTAAATATATATAATTAAATTTAAAAAGTTCAATTATGGGTGAAGTTCTCACAAATGTGTTCACTTTCCACATTCTGGCCGAAATTCACCCTAAGTCATTGATCTTTGCTCATCCAATGGACGATGGTACCTATTGTCAGATGTTGTGGGTCCCATGACTTTTGCCATTTTTCAGGCATGTCACCATACTCGTGTCACTTTTTAGGGAATCAGGACTATTTTTTAAGTCTGTGTAATTATTTTAAACTTCCACTCAGAAAAAAACTTTATAGACTTAATTATATTTAATTAAATTTAAAAATTTCAATTCCGGGTGAAGTTCTCACAAATGTGTTCACTTCCCACATTCTGGCTAAAATCCACCCTAAGTCATTGATCTTTGCTCATCCAACAAATGATGGTACCTATTGTCAAATGTCGTGGGTCCCATGACTTCTGCTATTTTTCAGGCACGTCACCATACTCGTGTCACTTTTCAGGACTATTTTTAAAGTCTATTTAATAATTTTAAACTTTCGCTCAGAAAATAGCTTTATAGACTTAATAATATTTAATTAAACTTAAAAAGTTCAATTCCGAGGGAAGTTCTCACAAATGTGTTCACTTCCCACATTCGGGCCAAAATCCACCCTAAGCCGTTGATCTTTGCTCATCCAACGGATGATGGTACCTGTTGTCATATGTCATGGGTCCCATGACTTCTGCCATTTTTTGGGCATGGCACCAATGACCATACTCGTGTCACTTTTTGGGTCTATTTTTGTCTGTTTAAACATTTTAAACTTCCGCCCAAAAAAAGAGCTTTATAGACTTAATTATATTTAATTAAATTTAAAACATTCAATTTCATGCTCTCTCGCAAGGTAAAATGTCTGAAGACATGATCAAGCCACAAGCTAGCGACAAGTTGGTTTGGGTTTACACTACCAGGTCTCTAGCTTTTTGGGTGTTCGCATTTTATGTTAGCGAGTTGGAGATTGTTAATGAAATTGTTTTGGTAGCGAGTTGGTTTGATGTCATACAATATAGCTGCGAGAGATAGCAAGTAACTCATTTCACACAGTTGTCGCTAGCTCTCATGTTTGTTTAATGTTAGCATTTTTAGGTTGCGAGCTAGCGACTATACAATTTGTGGTTAAGCTTTATGGTTATTGGGAGCTTGTGAAGTTAAATGTCTAGAGACCTGATCAAGCCATGAACAAGTTTTCTGAGACCTCAAAACCCTCTTCCCTTAAGTTATCCGCCCACCAATTACAATGAGATGATTCAAGTGAATCCTTAATATGATTCCAGACTACAGAAATTCTGCATTCCTGGGCATAATAGGAAGCATTAAATGAAACATTGCATACACCATAACAATGCAACAAATGAAAAAACTCATGATTCTAATCATTTGAAAGAGATAGAATTATACACCAGAGAGAAATAGATCGGAATTTAATTTCTATTGAATAAAATTACTACTTCCATCACAAAATAAATTTATATATAACTCCTTCAAGAACCTGCATAAATTTTGACACTAAATTCTTTTCCTTTGCTATGTAAATGACTATATAACTTGCTCCCTTCAGTGCCTTCACCTAGAGTCTAGAATCACTACTAGAACTAGAAAAGGAATGCCAAAGGCACCAAAACTTTAGAACCCTCAAGAGACCCCCCCAAAAGGAACCCTTCTAAGGAACCTGCAAAATTGCTTGAGCCATGCCATTATCACCCTGATGCCTTCAGATGGAGTGTGAGATGTTACGTTCTGTCCAACAGATCATTTCCCTTCTCAAAAGAGATACTGGGACCTAGCAAGAAGTAGGGAAAACTTTAAGAAACCCCCCCCCCTCGGACAAGGTGTAAAAACCTGGTGAAAGGTGTATGAAGGAGCTTCAGCCTTCATGCCCAGGAACAAAGAAAATGGAAAGAGGAGTTCGAGCCTTCATGCCTAGGATCAGGGAAAGTGGAAATAGGAGCTTTAGGGTAAATGTAAAACATTGGAGAGGGGTCACAGCTTCCATGTCATCATAAAGATGACTAGCTACCACTCCCCACCCAAAAAATCCTTCTTTCACTCTTTTGTCAGCTCCTTCTACAAACCCCCTACCATCATTTGGCAAGGTAGAAGCAGAGGATGTGCCATGCATGGCCTTTCTTGATAAGAAAAGGCTTTCATGCCCCCTCTAACAATCCTTCTCACTTTCACAACCCCTCATACAATAAACAAACTCACACAAGAGAAAAAAAAAGCAACACTCATCTGGTATCACAGAGTACGCAACAACTCCATGCACGATCCTGCTCAAACACCATCTTTGTTTCTGAAGAAAAAACCACTCTCAGAAAATGATAAAGGTTTCTTTTCTCTTCTACCAATTAAGTCACCACTCCATTGTATTTATAACTTTTTAAAACTTCATCTGGTGATGCTCATTCACATGAAAAATCATCATTTTGGTGCACTTTTCAACGTGACTCTAGACTCTAGAAGTCATGCCTATCAGTATGCTCATCTTATGTGAATGATTTTGTTCTGATTTTATTCCTCCTTGATTGTACGAAATTTGCTTCAGAATCCCTGACAACAAGTAACCTCTGATTTCTCATAGAAATCTGTGATCTACCATCTCTAACTCGGAAGCTATCCAATCCTTGTCTAATCAACCTCAACTCAGGAGAAACCTTCAAACTAGTCCCTCAAGAATGAGTCGACATCCGAGCCTTAAAAATTCCTTTTACATATTAGCTTGCCACCACAGTTGTCGCTAGCTCTCATGTTTGTTTAATGTTAGTATTTTAGGTCGCGAGCTAGCGACTAGACAGTTTGCGGTTAAGTTTTATGGTTATCACCAGCTCGCGAAGTTAAATGTCTGAAGACCTAATCAAGCCGCGAGCTTGTGAGTGAAGTGCTATTAGTTAAGAGATAAATATTTTTATGTTTGCGAGTACGCGACAAGGGTTAAAGTTACCACTATCTCCAAGTCGATGCGATGATGAGGACTTAACATTTTTTGGTCGAGAATTGGCGAGTGGTGGTTTAGTTGCCCTCAGTCGCTACATCTTGAGGTTATGAAGGCTTAGCATTT
Organism: Cryptomeria japonica; assembly: GCF_030272615.1. Lineage (NCBI taxonomy): Eukaryota > Viridiplantae > Streptophyta > Pinopsida > Cupressales > Cupressaceae > Cryptomeria > Cryptomeria japonica. Next base: position 172,124,112 of record NC_081406.1, on the reverse strand, counting down.
TCAGCTTGTGAGTTGGAGATAGAGTCATAAGGCCTTGTTGATAGGTCGCGAGATTTTCTAATGGGTAGTCTTTCAGGCAGAGAATTGACGACTGTGTGCCACATGTTTTAATGACTTAATATCTTGAAATCACCAATATATTTTTTTTATGGTTTGAAAATAGCTTGAAATCGCCAATATTTTATTTTTATGGTTTGAAAATAGATTGAAATCGCCAATATTTTTTTTTATGGTTTGGAAATAGATTGAAATTGCCAATGCAAATATTTTTCTGGTTTTACAAACATTACAATTCGCCAGGATTTTTCACAAACTTTGAGCGATCACGGCTAATTCGCCAATGGAGATTATTATTTTTTCTCCATAAACAACAAAAATTCACCAGTAAAATTAAGATTTTCCTTGAGAATTATATAGCTTTCACCAGGTTTTTACACCTTGTCCAAGGGGGGGGGTTTCTTAAAGTTTTCCATGTTTGATAATGTTGCTAAACAATGTCTAGGTGTCATAACCTTGCCTATTAGGGTATGTCATGTTGTGTTACCTACACCTATCCATGTTATGTCTAGTAATTTGACCTATAACCTTCTATTAGAGAGATCTTGGATTCATAGCATGCAAGTTGTCCCCTCAGCTTTGCATAGGTAAGTCAAATTCATTTATAACAATATGACATACACCTTGTTTGCTGCCAAACCTTAAGAACCATTAAAATTTGGGTCTTCTTGTTCAACTACTTCCCATTCTTCTTCCACTCCTACTTCTGCAAATACATCTATTTTATTTAATGATGTTGTTCCTTCTAGTACTTTCGATTCTCCTACTTAATTGGAATCTCCTACCAAGGATCTCTTTTCTTTGGAAGAAGTGCTCGCAAATGATGATTGGGGATCTCTAGACCTTAACACTACTTTTGTAGGAGAGTATAGAGTATCTTGGAAAGGATCTAAGCTTGAGAAGGAGAAATATAAGGAGGAACCTAAAGAGAAACCCACTTTGTCAAAACAACTAAGTAACCATTTTGTGGCTACTTCTAATTCAAATAATTCTTCAAATCCTTCCTCTAATTCATATAGCACTGAGACCTATGAGGTGCAACCATATCTTTCTGATTTGGCATGCCTTTATGGTCCTATTTTTCACATTTTAGCTAAGAGTGGCTATGATGGCAATGGTTGTGCCATAAATGAACAAGGAATTAAAGTTCGTTTAGAACACAATACACATGAAGCTTCATTTGGACTTGGATATAATCTTTCTAAGCCCACCAAATCATCTAAAAGACCATCTCTCAATGTGAATTCTATATTTAGTAGTGATGATGACCTCACATCAATTAAATTATCTCCTACTTCTTTCAACATTCATCCCCCTCATAAGGAAATATTGGTGATGAAAAAATCTATTTATGAATATCTTCAAGAGATTTCTAATCCCACTTATGAGGCTTTATTTTCTACTCATTCTAAAATCCTTTCTTCTAGGAATAAGGCTCTAATGAATTATACTTATCCCTCTCCTAATACTTCTTATGTGCAAGAGAAGTATGACTTAGTTGCCTAGTCTTCTCCTATAAACTTTTCTCTTTCTAAAGACTTTTTAACATTCATCATTTTATACATGTTTTTAATCTCACATAAGTAGACAAATTAACATGTCATATTCAAATACCCCATTCAACCTATCATGTCTTTAAATAACATTAATATCTATTATGTTGCTCATCATTATGTGACATTGGTAAGATCATTTACTAGGAGCTCATTGTCATTCATGATGGTACAATTTCACGTACAATCATACTTTTGGAAGCAACATAATAGCCTATTTCTATCCCATCTCTTCTCCCTATATATATAGGGGGTAATAGTGATTTCAAACATCTCTCCTTCTTAAGATTAAAATTTCCCCTTTGTGAATTAGTGTCTTCTATAAGGATTTCTTATTGATTGTAGGGGTGTATTCATATTTAAATTCCTTCTCTCATATTGGAACAAACATCCCTAATGGGGAACTTAAATACATATCTAATTGGGACCTCCTCCTTAGTGTTGGAATTCTTTGATCATTCATCAATTTATTTTCTTCATTGAGTAGTATCTTTTATAATAAACCCTTCTATTTTGTGCACGTGCATATCCCTGATGAGGATCTCTTGCCTTCTTTTAGAAGAGTGTTGTTATAAATAATCTCTCTTTGATGTCATCTCAATCCTCTGCTCTTTTCAAAAATGTTGCATTCATTCATTATAGAAGATGTTATATTTGTCTAAGACAACTCCTCTTGAAGGTAGATTTCTTTTGAACAAAGATCTCTGTTGGGATCTGAGAACATTGAGAGGGGGGGTGAATCAGTGTTCTGCCGGAATGAACAGCTTTTAAGTTTCTAAACTATGCATGTATGTACCGGTAAACAAATAAGCATATAATAAGAAGCAAATAAACCATCCACATAAATGAACACCATAACACATAGAATTTATACGTGGAAAAACTCAATGAGGAAAAACCATGGTGGGATTTATGACCCACAATATCAGTTCACTGGCCATATGAAAAGTTATTATATAAACCATGGGCCTACACTTGCAGGAAGGCACACTACCTAGAGCATACTTCTCATCACTAAAAAGCCTCACTAACTAAAAGCTTTCTACCAAAGTAAATTAATGAATATGAACTCAAGAGTGCATCTGCTATGCCAGATAGAGTTTCAGTTTTGGTTCTGCTCTGTACTGGTTCACAAACTTGAACTATTACGAGTATTACTTCTCCTCCAAGAATGTTTTCCAAGCTATCTGCAGATCATTACATGATATAATTTTTGCATACAAAAATGATCTCCATACATATATTTCGCATCTCACAGTTCTTCTATACCTATATATGTCTATCACAATATCATCGTAATCATCTTCTTAAATTGGCCTAGCAGATTGACTTATATACCTACTACATGATATGCCTTATGTCAGCTTAAAATGCATTTACAAAAGATATTCAATGTCAGCCTCGGAAATAATTACAAAATGATTTACAAAATAAATCTTCCTTGATGTCGGCTTCCTTAAAGTATTGATGGCGGTGCCCGTGCCCGTGCCCGTGTAGACTTGAATGCTTCCAATGCTGGTATCTATCGGTATATGCCTCCTAGTGCCATTTTGTGACTTCCATCATATCTTGTTGTCATCAATGACAACAAAATGAGTCCAATGAGTGTCAATTTCTAACAATCTCCCCCTTTGGCATTAATGGAAACACTCATGTGAAAAATGGATTCCGTGTCGGTGTGCTCCCCCTGAGCAATACACTCCACATACTTCATCTGATAATGATTTCTCTCATATTTTTCATATATGTACATACTCCCCCTTTGACATCAATGCCAAACACCGGTGAAAGAATAAAAGAATGAAAAGAATATACTATTAGTGTCACTCGAGCTTAGTCATCTTCAGGATTTCTGAGTATGTCTTTTGTAGCAACTGAAGATACGTGTCCCAGCCTGATTTGAAAGTATCAAATATTGATGCAAGCCCACTGAGTAAGTGGGCAAGTTATTTCTTCTCCTGGGTATCTACCAGTTTGGATTTTTCTAGCATATCCATGCATTCTTTCTTGTGAACACCTAATGAATCAAGTCTAGGGCTTACCAATCCTCTTGAATTTCTTTCTCTCCTTATTAGTTTATCTTTCTCCTTCTCAAAAAAAAAAACTTGGTTCTCTAAAGACAAAATTTGTCCATCAACAGATGTAGTTAGTGTATTCAATCCATCAAAGGAGTTAGAAATATTAGCCATTTTGTCATATAACTCTTTCAATCTTCTATCTACATTAGTTATAAGATTTCCCAAATTACAACATACTCTGTAGATATTAGTACATTGTTTTAAACAAATTTCAATGGGAATAAGCTTGTCTTCTATTTTCTTCTTCCCAATTTCTATGAGTTGATCAAAAGCTGCTCTTTTAGCTGCAAAGAAACTGTCCAAAGCTTGTCGCTTTGCAGTCTGTCTCAAAGATTTAAAATTATTTGATATGTGCTCTGTTAAATTCTTGAGCTTATCAGAAGGGCTTGCTCCATCCTTAATCTGACAGGCAAGCATTATTTTGTGTAGTACAGAGACTGATTGATTAATTAACTCTTTGTCTACAGTTCCTTCCTTTAGCAATTTCTGAGTGGCCATCATCATTAATTTTGTTGGGCTTAACTCAGAGACTGATTTCTTCTCGACCTGAGAAGTGTCAATTGCCAAAACTCTTGCCGGGGAATCTATTTTACCTGCCAGTATGGACTTAGTTTATTTTACCTTGTCCATCTCAACCTCTATTGCACTGGTGGATTTGCCACTTGGTGCAGTATCGGTTACTACCAGTGGAGTATTATACATAGTGTTTCCAGTGGTATGTACATTCTTTGTAATTGTCCGTTGTGGTTGTGTATCTATAGTTGTTGTTGGTTGTGGTTGTGTCAAAACTGGAGTTGAACTGCCCAAAATACCCTTTCCTTTTGATTTGTCAGAAATGGTGGGGGATGTTGCCTTTGCAAATTCTTCTTGTGAAGTGAGAAAGTCTGGGTTTTTTCTGAAATAATTTTGTCCATCCCTTCCTTGTCTCATTTATCGCCTCATTTACTCTTCCCATCATAAGGCTTATCCCATCATAAGGCTTATCTGCCAATTTTTAGTACTGAAAATTGTCCTATTAGCAGTATCTATATATTTTTTCATCTCTTCATTATTTATAGTACCACATTGTTCCAAAAGTGAAACTTCCTTGATTTCCCTATCTCTCTTGATAGCATCAAGTCTTCTAGCCTCAAGTTTATTATACAGGGACAAAGTATTTCCTTCAAAATTTCAACTAAGGCTTTCGTATAGATATCTATATACAGTAAAATAGCCTCTTCTAACTCATTTTGCTCATTTTCTTCAAAATCTTCATAATACTATGATATATTCTTTAATATTCCATCTTTTGTAACTTCATCAATAATTTCAACACAGGTCATTATTGTCTTACCAGTTTTGGTATCATCACCCTTCTTCTTTTTGCTTGGTTGCCAATGTGACTGGTTTCCTCTTCTGCATAGGCTTCCTTATCGATGGCGAAGGTGCAGTAGGCTGAGCTGCCTTTCTGACAAGTCTCCTCCTAGGTTCTACCTTTTGTTGCTTTACTGGTGGTTTAATCACATTCTTCCTTTGTACCCTTCTGAAATCCAGAGGCTCATTATCCTCAGGATCAGAGTCAGAAGTGATAGGGGAATTGTGAACTTGTAGTTTTTTCACTTCTTGAGTACCAACCTCTGTCGGTTTAGAAGCCTATTTTGATCTAGAGCCCAACTAAGTGTCTATCTTATGGAGACATCTTTTCTATTTTATTTTCTCTTCTTTTCTTATTAAAGATGGTTTTCACTTCAAGAGCCTTCTCTCCTGATATACCGAAGTGCTCTATTTTATCATCTAATGGGGCATCTAACAACATTTTTGCATAAAGCTCAAAAATGCTATCATCTACCTCATATCCAAGCTCAGTAATCCAGATTTTCCTTGGTTCAACTACTTCCATAAGAGTTTCATTAGTTTTCACCATTAAACATATGTCAATGGAATACTTCTCCACAATATTCTTTGAAATTCTCTCCCTTTTCCTCATGTTTTCTTGAAAAGTCTTAAAATACCCCCAAAGTTTCTCTTCTTTGTCGATACCAAGACCGGTGACAGCTATCTTGATCTGTATACCTACCAGTATGTCATGAGCCCATTACTTCTTTCCTAAACTGGATAGCTCATTCAAGAAGTAAAGCATTAAACAAACAATCAAGTTTCCATATCTAAAGGTGCCTTTCTTGGTTCCTTTGATCTTAGTAAGGTTTAGTATTAATTCAATCCTCATCCATTCATATAAATCATACTTCACATTTTTCCTTAGCATTTGATATTCGGCATGAATGCATGAACTTGCAATAGAATTCAATCAGTTGGATTGAGTTACCTTGTATCCTATGATCATTCTTGCAAACTTTATGTTTATGTCAGTTATTGTGCTTATCCTCAGTGATCTGCTATTGGATGTAGCACCAGTGAGTTTTTCGACCTCTGTGTTGGAAATTTTCTTGCCAGGTTTTTGTCTGACCTTAGGTAACCCGGTGACAGCTTGAATAGCTTCCTTCGTGAGCATGTAGGGCCTATCTAGCCAAATGAATTTGTTGTGAACCCTTCTCATAATGTATCTAATCATCTCATCTATAAATTCCACTATGTAGAGAATACCAGTTAACACTAGATCCTCAATTGCTTTGAATTCTAGTTTGATCATTCTGGTGTCTCCTAGTATCACTAATTGATACATGCTTTTGATGTCTTTGGTGCCCAGATCCTCAAGAGTGCAGTGAATGTATGCCCTCACATCTTCAACATACATTACTCTGTCAGGAACCCTAGAAAATGCTCCCGCAAAGTCTTCCTTTTTAGCAATTTTGGGAACCTCCTTAAAGACTGGCCTTAACCTATCCTTCACTTCAACAACGGTGGGATTTGTAATAAAAGTAGGTGTTGAATATCTAGATGCCATGTCGAGAAATATGTGAAAGTGAATGTCGTTGGATGATTGAGTGCTTCAGATAATTGCTCAAAATCCTCTCTCAATGCTTTGCTCGCTCTTCACTTTGCTCTAATTTATTGAATGCTCGGTGAGTGAAAATGAATTCACTTACCCTTGAAAAACCCTAATTTCTTGTAATAAATTCTTCACCAACAACCCTACGAATGTCAGTTTCATAATTATGTGTCGGGGTAACCTTCATTGATGATGAACACATTTCTCCAGATCTCTTTCTAGATCTTCTCATATCTCTTCCGAGGTAATATGCAAAATTTAGTAATGACTTTGCTAACCCCTAAGGCTTATGCCTCAATTACCAGTGGAGTTTCCTGCCAGTGGAGGAATACTCTTTTCTACCAGTGGATTTCCCGGTATAGATCCATATCTACTTTGTTCTTCAGATTTTCTAACCCATCTCTTGTTGTGATCATGTTGTATTTCATCTACCTTTTGTTTTCCTTTCTCATTGTCTTTATCATTATTAGCCAGTTGAGTCTTGCTTCTACAATACTTAGCAATAGGACCTATTTTATTGTATGCATAGTATGTAACATTATTCTTTTGAATTACTTTTACATATCTGGTATCATTATTTCTTGACCTACAATGATTAGCAAAATGTCCAAACTTTCCACATGCATGACATTTAACATTCAATCCACAATCTTCTGATCTATGACTATATTTCTTGAAGTTTGTGCATTGACCAGGAAAAGAATTGTAGTTTTCATTTGCCTTATTTCTACATTGTTTAGCCATATGCCCAAATTTATTGTAAACAAAACATCTACCAATGAATATATAAGCATTAGATTGCCTTACCAGTTTCCTCTATTCTAATGAGTTATGCATATCGGTTGTCTGATCTTCATTTGCAGTACTAGAGCTTTCACCTTGCATAAATCCAAGTCCCCTAGAATCATCAATCTATCTTTGTCTTTTCAATAAGTCATCCAACTATGCAGCACCGATCCTAAACTTTTCTTTATACTCACTTGTAGTTGTCAAATCATCTCTCATAGTGGCTATTTGTCTTTCAAGTTCTTGTTCATTATTTTGGGAGTGTGCCAAATCAATTCTCAATAGATTACTCTAATGACTCAATCTTCCACATTCATCAAACTTGTTCTTCAGAGATAAAAAAAGATTATCTTCCTACTTATTTCTATCCTCAATATCTTTTGATAACCTCATGGTCAGATCTTGCATTTCATTTTTCATGAGCATGTTTGATTGACTTAGTTTCTGACATTATTCCTTAAGAAAAATTTTCTCCTCATCATCCAGTTGTTGCAAAAGTTGTTTTCTCTTGGCTTGAGTAGATGATAACATTTCTTGTAGGATAAGAATGAATTCATTTGCAAAATTCAACTCTTCTTGCAATTTCAATTTCTTCATCCTTTCAGCATCATAATCCTCAAGATCCATCTCAAGTTGTTTCTCCATAGCCATGTTCAAAGATTTCAGTTTCGAGATCTTCCTCAAGCTATTAAACTTCTTTCGAGGTACCAGCCTCTGATAACAATTGTTGGGATCTAAGAAGACTGAGAGGGGGGGGTGAATCAGTGTTGTGCCAGAATGAACATTTTTTAACTTTCTAAACCATGCATGTATGTATCGGTAAACAAATAATCATATAACAAGAAGCAAATAAACAATCCATATAAATGAATACCATAACACATAGAATTTATACTTGGAAAACCTCAATGAGGAAAAACCATGGTGGGATTTGTGACCCACAATATCAGTTCACTAGCCATATGAAAAGATATTACATAAAATAGGGGTCTACACTTGCAGGAAGGCACACTGCCTAGAGCATACGACTCATCACTAAAGAGCCTCACTGACTACAAGCTTTCTACCAAATTAAATTACTGCATATGAACTCAAGAGTGCATCTTCTATGCTAGATAGAGTTTTAGTTCTGGTTCTGCTTTGTACCAGTTCACAAACTTGAACTATTACCGGTATTACTTCTCCTCCAAGAATTCATTCCAAGCTATCTGTAGATCATTACATGATATAATGTTTTCATACAAAAATGATATCCATACATATATTTTGCACCTCACAGTTCTACTATACCTGTATATGTCTATCACAATACCATCATAATCATCTTCTTAAATTGACCTAGCAGACTGACTTATATACCTATTACATGATATGTCTTGTGTTGGCTTACAATGCATTTACAAAAGATATTCAATGTCGGCCTCGACAATAATTAAAAAATGATTTACAAAATATATCTTCCTTGATGTCGAATTCCTTGAAGTATTGATGTTGATGTCGGTGTCGGTGTCAATGTAAACTTGAATGCTTCCAATGTCGGTATCTATCGATATATGCCTCCTAGTGCCAGTTTGTGACTTCCATTGTATCTTGTTGCCATCAATGGCAATAAAATGAATCCAATCAGTGTCAATTGCCAACAATATCTTCTCCTCCAAGGATCTCCTTTACACTTATATAGCAAGATATCTCTTTTCAACTATCTTATCCTTGCTTGAAGAATATTCCCTCTCTTGCTTCGATTTATGATATTCTTGCATTATGGATATCTTCTTGATGTCGAAGGTAGATGTATGCGAGAAAAGCAAGGTGATGAAACTTAAAATGTGAAAAATAAAGCTCAAAGAGGCTTGTCCACACACCCACAAGACTTCTTGGTGTAAGTTATGGAGTCATGAAGAATGACTCAAGTTCCCAAGGTTAGTTCCATGGTTCTCTATCTCACAAGGTCCCTCAAGCCAATGCCTTTTCTCTCAGATCACTAAGCAAAGTGGCTTAGGGATGACAAATGCAAGAACGAGGGATGCTTATGATTGATTTAGTTATGAAAATGCATCCTATCTATGCATGATTCTACAAATGCAATAAACTAGATTATAAGATGACAAGATTAGTAGCAATACTATCCTAACATGATATACTAGTTTATGAGTTAAGCTAATGATAAAGGAAATAGTCTAAAATGCTTATTAGATTAATTCCTATTACAAAGAGAAGCTAGATGTGTTAATAAAATTGAGCATAAATGAGATACTAAAAGCTTGCATGGATCCTCAAAATGGAGGAATGAGAGCTCTATTTATAGTGAAAATAGGGGTTAATCAAGGGTCAAGTTTGAAAGTTGTCAATCCATGTTTTCAATTTTCACCAATGAAATGGTGACAATTGTCAACATAAGGCTGGTTGAGAGGAGAGGTAAGAAGCATTAAATGCTTGAGAAGACCTCATGGTTACCCTAGAAGGTAAGGGTTAAGGTTAGGTTAGGGTTATCCATTGGATAAATCTTTTACCCAAGGGGTAATCTCTTGTGCAAAGGTTAAAGGAATAACCATGGTCAAAGAAATAAATGCTTGATGAGACCCTTGGGTTAGATGGAGGTTAAGTTAGTCAAAAAGTCTCTAAGCATGCCACTAAGGGTTAGTTAACCATTAATGGTTTGAAGACTTTGGGGACAAATTTGTAAGAGTCCTTCCAAATTTGGGGGTATTCAACAAGTTAGCTTGTTGAATGGATAAAGGCTTTAATGCCTTTTGAAGACTTTACTCCAAATTTGACAAGTGACCTCCTCAAATTTAGGGAAAGGGAATAATGGATGGGTTTGGGGTTAATTGATTAGGATTAGATGGATTCTAGAAGAGATTAGGAATAGGGTTTAGGATGCAAGTGGGAGATGTAGGAAAATGCAAGTGGATGAGGGAAAATAGATTTAATTAAAATAAATTGCTTTATTTCAATTTGGTTGCAATTTGGGAAATTGAATAAATTAGATTTATTCAATTTGGGGTAAACTATTAATTAAATGTACATTTAATTAAAAGGTAAAAAGAAGGGTTTTAATTAAATAAAATGATTTATTCAATTAAATGACATAAAGGGCTTAAGTGAATTTAACTAAATAAATTGAATAATTTACTTAATTAAATAGAGGAATGTAGGTGATTTAGTTAAATTAGATTTAACTAAAATAGAGGAATGAACATAAAATATTCATTTAGGAATATGGTCATTTTTATACGTCTACATTTTGCCCCTCTTTAAAGTGACGTGTGTGCACATGTTGATTCAAAGAAAATGATGTGTCGTCATGATTTAGTTATGATCAAATTTTTTTATGTTGTTTTGAGATTTTCATGTCGTGCCCTAGATGTGATAAACGATGTTGATAATGCCCCCTCAGGAGATGAATCAAAAATTTTGAAAATTTGATTTGATTTAGATAATTTTGATAAATTTCATTGTATTGTAAAATTTTGTCTATGTTGAATGTGGTAATTTGATTCATCTCCCGATATTGCCATTTGGTAGGGTTGTAGGAGATACTGCGAGCAATTTTATGTGTCCCTCCATGTAACCCTAATTTTGATTTACCCTATATAAAGGGAAAAAGTGATTTCTTTTGTCTCATTTGTGCTTGTTGACCTTGGAGAAAGTGATTTTTGGAGAGAAGTCAATATGTCGGTTCCTTATGCTTCACATTGATTCAAGCGCGTTCGGAGGCATCAAAGGCCTGTCGCATATGGAGCACCAGTAAGTCAACCTTTTTGACCCCTTTTGGATTTTTTATTTTGTCATTTTTTATCATGTTTTTAATTTTGTCACACGGATTTGGCAGTTTAGCATGTTAGGGTCAAGAAAAGGCGCATACGATAGGTTTCATAGCGCGTAGGGTTTAATGAATAGGGTAGCATCTAAAAAATGTAGGGTAGTGCATCAATAGGTTAGGGTAGTGCTTAGGGTTAGGTTAGCACATCGGGATCATAGGGTAGTGCAAAGAGTAAAACAGGTAGCGCATAGGAGATACCTAGCGCATAGGGTTTCCAGGAGGTTGCATGGGTAGGGCTAGATAGCGCTTAGGTATGACCTAGCACATAGGGATAGATACGTAGCGCAAGAGAAAAATAGAATAATGCATAGGGTATTTTAGTGCTTAGGGTTAGGTTAGGTGGCATTTTGGAAGAAAAGGATAGCACATAGGGTAGATTTAGTAGCGTGTAGCAAGGACAGGGTAGCACATGATAATCAGTTTAGCACGTAGACAAGATTGGTTAGCGCATAGGGAAAAATTTTGGTATAGTGTGAAGAAAATTGGTAGGTTGATGCCAGCTCTGGCAGGATAGGTGTAAATTGTCAGTCTGTGTGTATGTTGTCATTGTTTTGATAAGTTGTCCAATATGAGTTCCAATATAACTTGATTTGATTTGCTATTTTTCAAGTTGATATAGATTTGATGCGGATTTAAAATGTTGTGGTTTTTGATATGAATGTTTTTGATATGAACTTGATTTGATATAAATTGTTTCAATTTGAGATATATGTGGAGCTCGAGTTGCTTTACAAGCTGCATTGATTGTGGAACTTGAGTTGTTTTACAAGTTGATATGGATGTGAAACTTGAGTTGTTTTACAAGTTGATATGGATGTGAAACTTGAGTTGTGTTACAAGTTGATATGAAAATTGAGTTGTGTTACAAGTTGATATGATTGATATGATGTGGAACTTGATTTAGATTGTCAAATTTTCAAGTTTTGATATGAATTTGATTTTGGTATCTATGTTGTGATGAGGAAACTGATATTGGACTTGTTTCACTTTTTGACAGGAGCAGCTTGGAGTGGTTCAGTCACGTGAGCGATTTCTGAGACCGTGGTCATTGATACCACGATTGACACAGGAAGATAGAGACATTATTGAGAGGCGTAGCTTGATCTCGTTGTTAGATATGCCTCGGTTTATCGTGAATCGGGGTTTATTGACAGCATTGGCAGAGAGCTGGCACATTGATACAAACGCCTTCTATTTGGCAACAGGCGAGATTACAGTGACGCCTGAGGATTGTTACCAGATTCTATGGATTCTTGTGGTAGGTGAATTACTACCCTATGAGCAGACTGAGGAGGGTGGGACTGAGGCACTTCATCGGATCTTGTAGGATGATACTGTTTGCGGGTATGAGATCCCTTGGTAGGAGTTCTTGGATTTGGATTATGAGCCTCTACCATCAGTGCTGGCAGGTTTCATAGGTGGTTTCTTATGTCATGACCGTAGGTCGAAGGGACTAGCAGTGGGGTGGGGATTGGTTCTAGAGGATATGGTGATGCAGGGTCGCCGATTTGCATGGGGGTCGGCTATGCTGGCCCATTTATACAAGGATTTACATCAGGTGGTATACCTAGGTTACGACAGTTGATCAACTGGAGTGACACTGCTATAGGTATGGGCGTGGGAGCATATTCCCACAGTCAGGCCATTGGCGGATAGAGATAGGCTTGTTGCGTGTGCGTATGCATACGGATACGGAGGGATAGTTGTCCAGCGTAAGCTAGGCAAACTAGAGCACTGGAGGAGAGTGTTAGATGATATTGATACGGTCGTCTGGAGACCATATATAGCTTGTGAGGTATGGGCTAAGGATAGGATGGAGATGCCCTATGTGTATATGACCAGATATTTGATAGGGTAGATGCCCTTTGTTATTGAGAGGTTTCTACATAGCCAGGTGTTGCGGCAATATGGTCAATAGCAGGGGATTCCACAGGGAGAATGCCTATATGCTCAATGGAGACAGGACATTCTGGATTGGGGACCTACGATTGATAGCATGGCGGTTGTAAAGGAGTTCTACCATTTAGCCAGCCAAATTTGGGACTATACCCCTGAGATAGTGGATGCAGGGATGACTGACGAGTTCGTAGGACTGTTTGCAGTGCGTGCAGTGGCCAGGATATCGGATCTAGCTGAGATGATTCTATCTTTTGATGATGATGAGGAGGTAGATGAGGGGGTGGTGATGGAGGAGGAGGTGATGGCAGAGATGGTGGAGGAGGTGGCTGAGGTCAGCGAGGAGATAGAGGGAGATTGGATCGAGGGAGGAGAGAGGGGTGGAGATGGTGGTGATAGGGGGATATAGGAGGAGAGAGTTGTGTGGCGAGTTGTGATGGAGAGAGGGAGAGGAGCTTTGGCTATCAGAGCTGGGGGTGAGGAGAGGGTTGGGGAGGTGATAGCGGCAGTGGGAGGGTATGATGACTTTAGATGACCTGTCCAAAGGAGGAGGTCAGATGTTTTACCTCCACCAGCACCGAGGACAAGTAGAGAGACAGGGGGTACCCCTTCACAAGTACCCCTATAGATGCAGATTCCAATGCATCTGGAGGATGTGGAGATTAGATCTCTGTAGTTTTCAGTGTAGCAGTTGCAGACATAGTTGCTAGTGCATTAGCGTCAGATTACTCAGCTAACCACAGAGCGTGATACTGAGATAGAGTATCGAGGTCGAGCAAAGGAGCTTGCAGTGAGTTTGCAGAGAGTTGCAGTAGGTGGTCCGATGAGAGACACCTTGAGAGAGCTAACTTTGAGAGTCAAGGAGGCAGAGTATTATCGGCGTCATTATGAGGATGCGGTGCCTAGGGAGCGTCGAGTGCTGAGTTTTACAATGTCGAGATCGAGTTGATCTCGAGATACTAGGTCGAGGATAGAGAGCAGAGGCGTGATAGGGCCTTCTAGAGATGATCCACCTATAGATCTAGGTGTTGGGATATCTATAGCGAGACCATCTCCCTCAGGAGATATTCATACCTGAGAGATGTTGTCTCTATTGTATTTTGATCATTTTGTTGTATTGGCACAGACATGACATATTTTATACATTGATAATTCTTTGAGATATATATATGACACCATTTTCTTTGATCCTCATGTGATGTGTTATGGATTATATTTTCTACATGTTGTTGTTTATTCTATGATGGTGCAATGCTTGCATGTGATGTGATATGTGATGAATATGGTGTGATAATGCATGATGTTGTGAGATGTATGATAATGATATGCTATGAGATGTATCTTGAAAATGAGATGTATGATAATGATATGTTGTGAGATGTATCTTGAAAATGAGATGTATGTTAATGATATGTTGTGAGACTGATGCCAGTTTTAAAATGATATGCAACTAATTGATTTGATATGCAACTAATTGTTTTGATATGCAACTAATTGTAAAATGATATGCAACTAATTGATTTGATATGCAACTAGTTGAGTTTGAGCATCCTCATTCTGTACTTGTCATCCCTGTATAGCCACATGTTTTTTTGCTTTCTTTTGAAAGCACCTCCCTCTGTGAATCTCGGGACTGTATGTATCATCATTGAGCATTGGTTAATTTTGGGATATGTTGAAAATTTATACAAGCATAATGGTATAATTGAACCATAATGACCTGAGAAAAATTTTCATGATTTTTTATTTTGCAAGATAGCACAAGCGTCAAGGTATAATTGAACCAGGATGACCTGAGTGTGGATTGCATAGAAACAGACAAGATTAAATCATTTGTATGCGTGAATTGGAATCATGTCTTCAGTGATATGTTGTGAATCACGTCTCGAGACAAGTATTTATACAGTACAGATGATCGCCTCACAGACAGAAAACTAAGAAAATATTGGAGTCCCCATGATGTTCTCTAGCTTTGAAGCATTGTTGAGAAAATTTAGAGGATCCAACAATTCAAAAAGTTCAAGTGCAAAAATAGTCAAAAATTTATGCAAGATGCAACATTTGATACTTCATAAAATCATCCATCATATTTTGTGAATCTTGTTAAGCGATCAATGTTTTGTTTTGTGATTGTGTGAGCATTGTTTGTTGGATATGATGTTTTGAGTTTGCAACAAGTTTTGATGGCTTGAATGTGTTGTAAGTTTATACTGCCCCTAGGAAAGTGTGCTTCTAAATGTGGATTGTACAGTGATGACCAAGCCATAGTGAGATGCGGTGAAAGGATATGCAGATAAGCTAGGATAGTGACTATGCTAAGTATGTCCTGGATGGATATGGTGATAAAAATGTCGGGCGATGGCCGATAGTGCTTTACTGTGGATATAATGGTATGGATATAGATAGAGGAGTTGTCCTCTCACAATAGCACCTATTGCCAGGTTTTCACCAGTTGCTTTTATTGTACCTTTTTATTTACCTTTTTCTTGATTTTTTGATATTTTTTATTTTTTTTACTTTTCCGTGCATTAGATTAATCAAGTGTAGTATTTCTTCAGATGGATGTTGTTAGTTGGTTTGTCAAGCACATCTCCTTCTGAAGTTGTTCACTGATAGGGGCCTGATCCATAGGTTGATATGATGACATAGGGACCTAACCAATTAGGTTCAAATTTCCCTTTCTTTTCCCGAACCTGCTAATTCCTAGGATTTTCCTTGAGTACTAGGTCACCAATTTTAAAAATTTTGGGAATGACCTTGTGGTTGTAGCTTCTGCACATACATTGCTAATATGCTTTGAGATGAGTGTAGGCACATTGACGTCTTTCATCTAGAAGCTCGAGCTCTTGCAGTCGGTTAACTCGATACTCTTCATCTAGAATTAGGCCTTTTAGAGAGACTCTGAGAGATGGAATTTCTACCTCTAAGGGTAAAATTGCTTCAGATCCATATACCAATGAATATGTTGTATCTCCTATTGGTGTGCGGATGCTAGTTCTATATTCCCAAAGTGCTAGATTGATTTGTACATGCCAATCTTTGCATGCATCATTCACAATTTTCTTTAGGATTTTTAATATTGTCTTGTTGGATGCTTTTGCTTGACCATTTCCCTGTCGGTAGTAAGGTGTAGAAAAACGGTGTTGGATTTTGAATTTTTCACAGAGTTCTCACACATCTTGGTTCTTGAAAGGTCATCCATTAGCTGTGATGATGGAACTTGGAATGCCATATCTGCAGATCAGATAATTAAGTATAAAAGAGACAATTTGTTTCCCAGTCACTGTGGTCATGGGGACTGCTTCAATCCATTTGGTAAAGTATTCCGTTGCAGTTATAATGAACTTGTGTCTATTTGAAGATGAAGGATGAATTTTTCCAACCAAGTCTAGTCCCCAGTGGCAAAAGGGCCAGGATGTTGTGAATGGTTGCAGCTCCTATGCTAGTGCATGTATAAGATTGTCATGGATTTGGCATTTAGGACACTTCTTCGCAAAATATTAAGAGTTTTTTTCCATTGTTGGCCAGAAATATCCCATTCTTAGAAGATTTTTAGCAAGAGTAGTACCACTTGAATGTGTGCCACAGATACCTTCATGAAGCTCATGTAAAGCAGAGTCAGATTCATTATGATCAAGACAACGAAGAAGAGTACCATCTAGACCTCTACGGTACAAAGTATCAGCAGTAAGAGTATAACGGGCAGCTTGCCGGATAAAGTTGCATTTTTGGTTTTGGGATAGGTCAATGGGTAGGATATTATGCTTAATAAAGTTGTAGATTGGTCCATATAACGGAGAGTGGAAACCGGTCAAGGTATAAATAACATGGGATTCTGAATGGTCATAGGCTGGGGAGAATAGTTGCTCTACCAGAAACTCATAACAATGTTGTTGCTCTGGAATTTGTAGTAGTGAACCGATAGTAGCCATGGCATCAGCTGCTCTATTATCCAACCTTGGTATTTGCTCAAAGGTGATGTGTACAAAATATTGTTTAAAATCATCCACCATTCGCTTGTATGGTAGCAGCTTATCATCCTTTGTTTGATAATCGTTGTTGATTTGATTCATGACTAGTTGTGAATCTTCGTAGACTTTTAATTCTGTGATCCTCCATTCTACGGCCATTTTGATGCCTATGACCAATGCCTCATATTCAGCAATGTTATTGGTGCATGGAAACATAAGCCTATGTGATCTTGGTATAGTGTGTCCTTCAGGAGTGATGAACAGAATGCCAGCACTTGAGCCATGTTGCGTGTAGGATCCATCAAAATATAAGATCCATTATTTGGTGGAGATAGCAAGAATGTCTCGATCTGGAAATTCGATCTCCATAGTTTGTTTTCCCAGTAGTGGTGCTTCTGCTAGTTGATCTGCAATTGCTTTTCCTTTGATAGCTCTTCGCTCTGTGTAGTGGATATCAAATTCACTGAGGATCATGACCCACTTAGCCAATCTGCCCGTAAGGGTTGCTTTACTGAGTAAATATTTGAGAGGCAAATACCACAGTTAGACAAGTTTTCTCAATGAATGTATAGTTGAGTTCATATTTGTTCAATGTCTTGCTGATATAATAGATAGCTCGCTCTTTGCCCTGTTGATCTTCTTGTGCTAACAATGCCCCTAGTGATATGTTTGTTGTTGAAATGTAGAGGACGAGTGACTTCCCTACTATTGGTGGTACTAGAACTGGTGGGTTCATTAGATACTACTTGATTTGATAAAAGGATTCGGCACATTTGGCTTCCAATCTAAACGGTACATTTTTATGTAGCAAATGATTGAATGGGAGACTTTTATCTGCTAGTTGAGCAATGAATCGCCTAATTGATTGGAGTCATCCTTGTAGAGATCTAAGCTGGCTGATGTTCTTTGGTGGTGGCATCTCTATAATGGCTTGTACCTTTGCTGGATCCACTTCAATACCTTTAGCTGAAACTATGTAGCCTAGTAATTTGCCTGATGTAACCCTGAAGACACACTTCTTAGGGTTGAGCCTGACTTGGAATTTTTCCAATCTATCAAAAATATTTTCTAAGATGCTTAGATGTTCTGCTCTGGTGAAGGATTTAGCTAGTAAATCATCTACATAGTCTTCCATGAAGGTATGCATCATGTCATGAAAGATTGTTGTCATTGCTCTTTGATAAGTTGTTCCTGCAATCTTTAAGCCAAAAGGCATGACATTCCAACAGTACGTTCCCCACGGACAGGTAAATGTTGTTCTATCTTGATCCTCTAGGGCTATCTTTATTTGATTATAGCCTGAAAAACCATCAATTAGTGATAGCATTGCATGGCCTACTGTGAGGTCTACAATTATGTCGATACTGGGCAAAGGAAAATCATCCTTTGGACAGGCTTTGTTGACATCTCTAAAATCAGTGTAGATTCTGATATTGCCATCTGGTTTTGATATTGGTACAATGTTGGAAATCCATTCAGCATAGTCGATAGGTCGAATAAATCTGACATCTAATAGTTTCTTTAGCTCATCTTTAACCATGAGTGCTACATGTGAATTCATCTTTCTTAGTTTTTGCTTGACTGGCTTAGCTCCTGGAGCAATGGACAAGTGATGCATGATTAATTGTGGATCAATCTCGGGCATATTTGCATATGACCAAGCAAAGTTGATTTGCTTTTCTTTAAAAAAATTAATAAATTCTAATCTTTCTTCCTCTGTCAGAGATTTTGCAAGGTGTATAGTTTTGGTTTCTTCTATAGTACCAATGTTGATTGATTGAGTGGTCTCAATCAATATGGGCAATCGCTCATGATAATGCTCAGGAAGAGTGTCAATTCTCCCATCCTTATGTGCCTTAAAAATATTTTCACCCTAAGATGCATCCTTTCTTTTTACTTTTGTGTGATCTATTGCTGCCATTGACTGCTTTTCAGCAGTAGATCTTTTAGTTTGCTCATTTTTGTGACTGAGAGACTTGGCACTCCCCCGATTGCAGATGTCATTACTTTGTTCACTAATAGAGTCTGTCTCTAGGGTAATGGTACATAAGTAATGGATAATGAATTCGTCATTTGGGAAAATTGGTATATCATGAGTTTCAGGTTCGTCCCAGTCTATGAGGTTAGGAAAGATAAGTGGTAAGGAATCGTTAGGTGGATCAAGTTTGACTGTTGTGAGTGTCAGGATGGAAGTATCATTGTGATTGGCCGGGGTGTTAAATAATTTAAGGATTTTGTCAAGGTCTTTGATGGTATCATCTTCCGTATAGACTTGCACATAATGTTGCTACTCTTTTTCCTTGGCGTCATAGATATTTTGTGGACCAAATTCAAGTGGTCTAGATTCTGTGTCACGTTCTTCTTGAGAGATGGGTGTATTACTGTCATTTGTACAAATATCTTCAGTAACATTAGAATAGCTACCCCATTCATATTCATTGGAATCAGTCTCAAAGGTATTATCCCAGATTCTAGCAGTGTTGTGAACTGGTATGTTGTAGGGTGAGAACAGGTCTTTGATAATTGAGACAAGTTTGATAGTTTTCTCTGATTCTGTGTCAGATCCTGCTTCCACTCTTTGCATTTGTTCATATACTGTCTCTCCTTGGGGAGGAATAATGTAATCAGGGGGTGATTCTTCTTTGTTGGATATTGGTTCTTGAATATGATTTGCTTCTGCAGTATATACTTCCTTCTTTTGATTGATAGGCTTCTTTTGACATTGCTTTTATTCTTGATGTTCACGTTCCTTACGTATTGTCTCAGCTAACTCAAATAGTGCTTCTTTCCAGGAGTCTTCTTTGTATTTCTTCTTTGCTTTCCACTAAGGTTTTTGATATTTGTGTGGTGTCCTCTTTGGTAGTAAAGTGAGTTCAAAGCCCAATCCTTTTCTATCTTTACTAAATTGTGAAGGAGGATCTAATGGTTCTGTGATGCCTTCCTGATGCTTCCCAATAGGTCCTTTGCCATTGTATCCCATTTGCTACATGATTAAGTAGCCTTTTCCATACAAGTGTTTTGGTATAGCTACTTCCACAGTAGCTGCTCTGTCTTCTTCCTCATCTTTGTATAGCCAACTAAGATTCATGTGCTTTTCCTCGGATTCATGTGCTAGAGTGTCGAGTTGGATGAATGTGCCATCAAACTTGGTGATGGGCTGAGTTTCTTGATGTGTTGATGTTGTAAGAAATCCATGAGATCTAGGTGATGTTGGTAAGTTGGCCAAACACATGGGTTCCAAAGAGTATTCTCCCATGCCTTGTTCTTTGATTTTTATTTTCTTCTTGAAATCCATAGATAATGATTTAGACTTTTCTTGTTGAAGATCTGGTGCTAAGGAATTTTGTTTCTCTCTATTATGTGGAACCAAGCTATCTTGGGTTGCCCCCATAGCATTACAATGCTAAAATGGATTATGATCAGCTGATATAGAAACCTCCTGCCCATTGTAGGGGAATTTAACACACTAGTGATAAGTGGAAGGTACTACTTGCATTTCATGTATCCAAGGTCAACCTAATAAGATATTGTATGTGAGGTCTATGTCTAAGACCTGGCACATAGTATCCTTTCGTATTGGTCCTACTTGAATTGGCAACACCATTGTTCCTTTGGATGATCTTTCTTCATCATCATATGCCTTTATAGTGATCTTCTTGCATGGATCAGTAGACTCCTTAGAGAAGCCTAATGCACGGATAAGTTTTAAGGTACAAATATTAAGTCCAGCTCCTCCATCTATTAATACTCATTTAACTCGGTGTTTATAGACCATGACTTCAATATGGAGTGGAGTATTGTGTGGATGGCTCAATGAGATATTATCATGCTCAGAAAAAGTGAGGTTATGAGGCCCTGTCATATGAGCCACCATGGCTTGGAATTTGTCAACATCCAAATCTTGCGGTACATTTGTTTCCAATATGTCTTTGTGTTTTGGCAAAAGTTTTAATAATTGTAGTATAGATATTTGAGCAGGAGTTTTGCGCAGTTGACTAACTAGATCATATTGAATTTTGGGTACGGTGTTTGTTGTTGACATATCTCCCTTCAAGACATATTTTTGAGCTCTGGTTGTTATGTTGATGGATTCATGTTCACGTATGTCTTTGATTGTGATAATATTGACTTGATTGCCCTCAGCTGATATGTGATTAATGGTGTTATTGTATATGTGATTGATATGAGCTCCATGTGTATCGTTTGAGGTTGAAGCTCCATCTTTGTTGTAGTTTGGAACAGGATTCTTGAAAGCCTCATGGTCACAATTTGTCATGAGGCCATTGACCGTTAAATCACTCTATCGATCATGTCTTGAACAATGTTTTTCAATCTCATGCAATCATTTGTTGATGACCTTTGTTGTGATGAAAATCACGAAAGTGTGAGTCATTCCACCAGGGTGGTTTGATTTGTCGTTCAAAGTTGTTGATTGTTGGTAAAGAGATAATTTTGTTTGCCAGGAGTTCTCTAAATGCTGACTCCAGGGATTGCCCTAGTGGTGTATAAATGCATTTCAGAAAGTTGTTTGCATTACCCCGTGAGTTTGGATTAGGACCCCTATTGGTGTTATTGTTTTGGGTATTTGGTGGTGTTGTTTGTGTTGAGTTGATTTTGATTGGTATTCAATGCATAAGTGTCAGTGCCTGGGTTAGCACCTTTGGAATTCTTTGTAGCTTGAGGATTACCTGATAATGTGAGCACAGGCTGCTTTGATTTTGGGCCATTTTATTCACTTCCTCCTTCATTCCCATTGTTTTTGTTTTTGGTCCAGAATCTGGATTTGTCCGAGTTGTTGTTGTTTTGGTTGTTGTAATTGGATGAACTTGTTCCTTCTTTGAAAAATTTCAACGTTCCCTTTTTCACACATGCTTCTTCTACTTGGATGCCATTCTCAATCAATTTAGCAAAAGATGGTATGCATTGGAGTTTGAGTTTGTAACTCATCTCACTATTCAAATTGTCGATGAAAATTTCCATCTTTTCTTTTTCAGGTACATCATGAGGATATCTTGAAACCATACGTCGCCAACGTTGAAGGAATACCGTGAATGTTTCATTGTTTTTCTGTTTGGTGTTACAGACGTCTAACATGGTGATAGCATGTTGAATGTTATAGGAATATTGAGTTATGAATTTGTTGACTAGTTCATCAAATGATCTGACAAGAGGTGTGATTTTGGATAACCATTCCATTGTTTGTCTGCCCAAGCTTCTTGGGAATAACCTCATCAAATAGGTATAATCATGAGTGAATTCAAGACTCATTGTGCAAAATTCTTGAACATGATCACAGGGATCACTTTTCCCATCATATTTGTCAAATTTGGGAACGTCTGAGTTTGGAGGAAAAGGTACCATGTTCAATCGTCTGTCAAAAGGATAAGGACAAATTTCAGTTAAGGAGTACTGTATTGTTGTACCTTGTTGCATGTCTTGCATTTGTCTTTGTAACATTTGCATTTGTTGAGTAAGAGCAATCAAAGGTGTATTATTTTGCCGAGGGAAGAATTCTTCCCTTGCATTAATTCTAGGCTGAAATGGTGTATGGAACGGTATGTTTTGCTCAAGGATGTTTTGCTCAAGTATATTTATCTTAGGGATATTTTTCTTAGGGGTATCTTGCTCAGGGTCATGTGTTTCTTCCTCTCTTTGTTGTTCTTGATATTCGTAATATTGAGATCTTGTTCTAAAAATTTATGTGTCTAAGTCTTCGGGAAGGTTAACTCCTTTGCTTGTGAGCATGAGTGGGTATTTTTCCTTGTCATTTTCCATGAGTCTTTCCACAAGTTTTTGAAATGAAGCGCTCTCTTGACATTCTTGAATAAGTTCTTCAGAAATTTCAGTGTCCTCTAGATTTGGACGCTCGAAAGGATTTGATAATCTTTGATTTATGTTGGATTCTGGTTGCATTTTGCTTTGTTTGTTTTGTTGAGAGCGAGTAACGATGGGCATCTAGAAAAAGCTCTCTGTGACAAAAGGAACGAACTCTTCTTTAATGTTTGGCTTAGGGGTTGGTGGTTCAAATCGGGGTATGTTATAAGTGATGCACTCTTCAGGAAAGAAGGCTGGATTGATCTTCCCTCCTTGATTTATGCATTGGCTGAATGCGGATTTTTGACAGAATTCTCTACTCCTCAAGGGTTCCTTGTCAAATTCGTTTGTTTTGTTTTGAAGATATAATCGTATATGATGAAGGAATGTTCGATGAGATTTGAAGAGTTGACGATTGAGGTATAAAAATTTATTTCTTTTGGCAAGTTTCAAAAACTTGGTTGTTGTTTCTTCAACTTAGTGTTATGATAAATATTATTTCTTCTCAGAATATGAGGATTAGTCATGCACAAGCAATCAATGGTTTCCTTTGATTTGTTTTGGATTTATTTTAGCTTGTTTTGGAAACTCAAGTTCTACTTTATCATAGTGAAGGTTTAGATGCCCCCTCACGACAAAGTGCGTCAAATGATATGGAATATGAGCTTTCCTTATATGGAAACTTGATTTGACAACTTAGAGTTTTAAACAAGTGTGTTTTGGGATAAAAATCCATTTGATTGAAGGACATGTTCGATACTTATGATGATGTTTCCTGATTTTGATAGGAGAGATATGTTTATCTTTGTGACTAGTTTCAGATTTTCAGACAACTTTGTTTGATGGAAATTTGCTTGTAGAAACAACTTTTGATACTCTATTTTTGGTTTTCTGATTGATGAAGTTTAGGCTGATGAAGGAAAGCTTTCAAAATTGTTTTCAAAATTGACCTCTATTTTGCCCCCTATTTTTCTGGTTTTGACGATGCGCTAGAATAGAGTCACAATGCATTATAAAAACTTCTCTATACGCTAGCAAAAAGACTCCACGCGCTACGCTGCCCCTTGATACGTGCTAACTGGTTAATACTATTTAATTTTGTGTTAGCTTTGGTTCAAAAGTTCATGCACCAATATGGGCCTTCTATGTGCTAACAATTAAACCCTACGCACTAAAGTTTGATTTCTACGCGCTAAGTTGATGCTTCAACGTGCTAAACTATTTTTAAGACGCTTTAACTGCCACTGCTTGTTTTTAGATTATGGTGAAGTGCTACTATTAATACTTGACGTGCTAAAGAGAAGGTTTAATGCACTAAAAGATGGTTCCTACGCACTAAGAAGTTGCTCTTACGTGCTAAACTACCCTGAAATATATTGACTTGGTTGTTTTCCTGCAATTTTGGAATTTGGCCTTGAGTTTTTAGTGCTAATAGATGATTTTTTGAAATAACAAATGAAAGAACAGCACCAAAGAGACAACCATTTCGCTTGATCTAAACAATAAGTGTATGTTCTATGAGGATGTGTTCAAATCACTAATGTTTCAATAGGTTTAGATACAACATGCATTTCAATTAGACTCTTTATTCAAGGGTCATAAGCAATATCATAGCCCACTAGTCTCGATACTCCATCAGCTCAAACAGTCGTGTCACCCCCTAGGGGGTACCCATTTTTTTACCTTTTTCTAGAAATTAACCCAAAGTGAATTGCTTCATAATTGAATAGTTATCTTGGGAGATATATGGTGAGCGATCTTGGGGGCGGATTCTTCCCGACCCTTGCACTATGATATTGCAAATGTCTGGTTACTGACTCGGCTCAAAGTTTCTATGCTAAGGTTCGTAATCAAGCTTCCTGTTCGATCGTCAGTGATAAAATCCCTCAGGATGCTTCCCAACCTTTAGAACAAAGGCTTTACGTATCTCAAGGATACTGGGGGAAGGCTAATCGTTGTGCGCAACCATTGAAAAGGACTTTCGCCACTTTCCACTTTTGATTATAGTGGGTTGGAACACTTGGCTTCAAAGTCATTTCCCACTTAGGTCGTTCCCTTCACACTGGCCAAAAATGGCTTTAAGATTTTTTCAACCCCTCGGGAAGGCAGGCCTGCTAAAGGATTTATTGCTTGAATTGAAGAAAGCTTTAAAAGTGGTTTCGCTTTTTGATCACCCAATCAAGGGGAGAGCATATACCTTCCACTTTCGAGACAAAGCACACAAGTTATTTTTAGCCCTTCAAAGCAATGATTTGCTAATCCTATATGGAGATGGTGCTCCATAAAAACATGGTGTTCTTTTTAACTTTTTCAAAGCAATGATTTTCTGATCTAAAAAGAACTTGGTCAACAAAATGAACGTGATTTTTGTCAACAAAAGAAATCAATCGAAAGGGGAATATCTTCCCTCTTTAGTTGCAAAAAAGACTTTTGGGATTTTGTGTGGTTCTTTACTTTGCTAAAACCTAAAATGGACCCTTTTATACACCAAAGGATGGTGAAGTTCTTTTTAATCCATTTGTTTGCAAAACTTGAAAAAAAATTGATTTGTTCTTTTTAAAACCCAATTTGAAAATTTTCTCTCCTAGAAAAGTAAGGAAAAATTTGTTTTGTGGTTCTTTTTAAAGCCTAAACAAAAGTGAGTTCAATTTTAACAAGAATCAAAAGAATTTTATATCTTAACTAACTTAACTAAGTTAGTAAAAACTTAAACTATTTAATGATCCTAAAATTAAGCTCCTATCTACAAGAAATTTGTTAGAACCCTGCAAAATACCAAGTAAAATTGTTAGACAATCTATGGACTTCAAAAAGTCTTATTTATTTTTTTTTTACATTCAGTTACAGTTATTGGTTTTTGCCTCTATCTGTGATGCGCTACAGAACAAACTATACACACTACTGTATAGTCAGGATGTGCTATCGGACAGACCCGATGTGCTAAGCTATTTTCCAGATCCGCTAAGCTGTTATTTTTCTGCACCGAGACCTACAAGAAAAAGTTAGTGAGGATGATGTGCTAAAGTATGATCTTCACGCGCTAGGAAATGAGTCCCACACACCAAACAGTGAGCCATATGCGCTAAATGATACACCAGATGCACTAAGGGATGTTCCCTACGCGCTAATTCTTGTTTCTCGCGTACCTACACAAGTGTTTATTTTTAAAAATCGATTTGATTAATGGGGTAGAGCCCCACGATGGGTGCCAGAAATGTATGCAGGAAAAGTGGGACGATGAAACTTAAAATGTGAAAAATAAAGCTCAAAGAGGCTTGTCCACACACCCACAGGACTTCTTGGTGCAAGTTATGGAGTCATGAAGAATGACTCAACTTCCCAAGGTTGGTTCCATGGTTCTCTATCTCAAAAGGTCCCTCAAGCCAATTCCTTTGCTCTCATATCACTGAGCAAAGTGGCTTAGGGATGAAAAATGCAAGAATGAGGGATTCTTATGATTGATTTAGTTATGAAAATGAATCCTATCTATGCATGATTATACAAATGCAATAAACTAGATTATAAGATGACAAGATTAGTAGCAATACTATCCTAACATGATATACTAGTTTATGAGTTAAACTAATGATAAAGGAAATAGTCTAAAATGCTTATTAGATTAATTCCTATTACAAAGAGAAGCTAGATGTGTTAATAAAATTGAGCATAAATGAGATACTAAAAGCTTGCATGGATCCTTAAAATGGAGGAATGAGAGCTCTATTTATAGTGAAAATAGGGCAATGGATGGTCAAGATTGAAAGAGTTAATCAAGGGTCAAGTTTGAAAGTTGTCAATCCATGTTTTCAATTTTCACCAATGAAATGGTGACAATTATCAACATAAGGTTGGTTGAGAGGAGAGATAAGAAGCATTAAATACTTGAGAAGACCTCATGGTTACCCTAGGAGGTAAGGGTTAAGGTTAGGTTAGGGTTATCCATTGGATAAAGCTTTTACCCAAGGGGTAAACTCTTGTGCAAAGGTTAAAGGAATAACCATGGTCAAAGAAATAAATGCTTGATGAGACCCTTGGGTTAGATGGAGGTTAAGTTAGTCAAAAAGTCTCTAACCGTGTCACTAAGGGTTAGTTAACCATTAATGGTTTGAAGACTTTGGGGACAAATTTGTAAGAGTCCTTCCAAATTTGGGGGTATTCAACAAGTTAGCTTGTTGAATGGATAAAGGCTTTAATGCCTTTTGAAGACTTTACTCCAAATTTGACAAGTGACCTCCTCAAATTTAGGGAAAGGGGATAATGGATGGGTTTGGGGTTAATTGATTAGGATTAGATGGATTCTAGAAGAGATTAGGAATAGGGTTTAGGATGCAAGTGGGAGATGTAGGAAAATGCAAGTGGATGAGGGAAAATAGATTTAATTAAAATAAATTGCTTTATTTCAATTCAGTTGCAATTTGGGAAATTGAATAAATTAGATTTATTTAATTTGGGGTAAACTATTAATTAAATGTAAATTTAATTAAAAGGTAAGAAGAAGGGTTTTAATTAAATAAAATGATTTATTCAATTAAATGACATAAAGGGCTTAAGTGAATTTAACTAAATAAATTGAATAATTTACTTAATTAAATAGAGGAATGTAGGTGATTTAGTTAAATTAGATTTAACTAAAATAGAGGAATGAACATAAAATATTCATTTAGGAATATGGTCATTTTTATATGTCTATAGTAGGTATCCTTGTTCTACTTGCACACACATGCATGAGGTTGAGTGGAACTAATGATGTTCTCACTCTCCTCCCTTACATGGATCACCCAAACAAACTTTGGGGGCTATTTTTCCATGTCCTTCTCTTCATGGATCACCTAGTTTTAGGGGCTATATGTCCATGGTTCATTTTCTCTTCTCATGGATCACCAAAGTGTGTATTCATGTTTTCTATCTCTTCTTCCTTCTCTTTTCATTTGTCTCCATTTAAATATTTCATCTTATGTTAGAGAGCTTGAAAATCCTCACACTCTTTGTTGTGTTGGAATTGAGGCTTAGTTCTCTTTCTTACCAAACTATTCTCTATTATTTTTTGATCTTGAATGAAATCTTCTTGTGAGAATTTATCATCAATCTTCTTTCACAATTCGATGTGGCAAACATGATACCCAGTTTAAACTCACTAAAGTTAACAATCCGAAATAGGGGGGCATATAGCTACCCTCAAATTTTCATCACCTTCCTTATTAAGAATTTAAGTGATTTTGTGATTTTATCTAACATGTGTTTTTGTAGGGTGTTGATCCTAACTGTGTACTACAGATACCGTTGGGGGCTTCATCTGACAACTTGTGGATATATCCTTTTTCATGAATGTTTACTTTTCTTTACTTTAGCTTGCATATGCACGTGGTGTCATCTGACCGCTAAAGTGGGAGCTAAATGTAGTGTCGTAAATTGTACACCCTTGCTAGGGTGGTACAATTTCACACTTAGGTTAGCACCCACCTTAGTGTGTCTTTCATCTTGCATTTCTAATTTCCCTTTAAGAAGTTAATTAATTAATTTAATTAAATATAAAGTCATATTTCATAACTTCACACATTATAAAAGTGGGCCCCTTTACCCTAAGTGTGGCCCTTTTTATTATATTCCTCCAATAAATCATTTAATCATAAACCCTAATTATGTCTTATTTCAACCTTTAAGGCCCGATTTCGCATATCAAAACACCTCAAAATCAGCTGTAACTTTCGGATTCACTCTAATATCATCATATCTAATGACCCTAAAAATTTGGTGGAAATTTGGTTGAACCGTGGCGGGAATTCACATGGTCCTCTTTTTTCTCGAAATGTCGGGAGCACATTTTTATGATATTATAATGCTTAACCCCAAAAGATTGGTGGGAAGTTCAATTCCTAGGTTGGCCTAAAGATGAAATTAAGTCAAAATTAAAATCTAGGGTTTCATACATAAGAGTTCTCTTTCTTCATTTGAAGGGAACTTTCTAAGAATCTAAGAGAAGATTTTTGGAGCACAAGGAGCCTTCTATGTAGTTAAAGAGAAGCCTATATGGAGTCTTCAACAACATTCAACGACATTAAAAAAAAATCAACAACATTCAATAACATTTCATCAAGCATTTATCGTCAATTGGGAGCCCTGAAGACATTGAAGAGTAATAGGAGATCTAGTGACAATATCTCTCCCTTGGGGATTGGTATTATTTCATTTTATTTTCATGTCTTTGTATGAGCTTCCTTACATCAAATTTCATGTTTACATTCATTCTTTAGATCACTTAGCATATTTTGTTTGAAGCATTGTCCTTTACATTTAAAATTATATTTAGGGTTTACTCTCATGCGTAAGGTAGCTCTAGTTTCTTTCATTTTGGGGTCTTGCATACACACAAGGTTCAAGAACACACATTTTCATTACATTATCAGCTATTTTTGGAGGTTTAAATCACCAACAAAGGGTTTTTACTTACCTATATAGCCACCCAAACCCTTCCTTTTCAGTTGTAGGTAGAGAAACCAGGATCTGGAAGCAATTTCAGATCTAGAAAAGGAATCAACACCACTCAAAAGTTTCATAAGTACATAATTTTGTCAAGGGAAGGGGTGTGACACCCTGGTCCCTCCACTTTGTAGTGAAATTTGATAGGTTGCATACTCAGGACTTCTAGTTTGCAGTGTCTTAGTTGCAGTCTCCTATCTGTAGAAACAAGACAATGGCATGGCAACCTGGTCGAGATCAGTTTTGTTCAATTTATAGAATCAAGTACACATCCAAAATCCTCTCCCTTTCATTCTTTTAGTATCTTGGTTTCAGAACTACAATTTTGTGCAATTTCGAGTTCATTTATGCTTCATTCTTTATCTCCTAATCCAGTTGATCATTCAAACCCTAGCTTTTCTCATCATTTATAACAAGATGAATAGAAACCCTAAGAGATAATCTTTGTCTCTTTCTTTCCCACAAGAAGTATCCAAAGTGATCTATCTCCCTAGGCTCTTTTGTATTCCCATTGTGTTGGCAAAACTGGGATTTGGTCCTAGTCACCCGGTCTCGCTTTTCCCACCTCCACATTTTGGTGAACCTGATGTGAATCCAACCTTCTTTAATTCTAATTTATGTTCTCAGATATGAGTTTTTTATCTATTTCAAATTCAAATTTACATTTACAAGTTTCAATTCCCTACAAATTTCAAAATTTAGAGGTTAATTTTGTTAAAACCCTAATTTTTCAATTTAAAATTGAACTTGTGGATAGCTTGATTTGGATCAATAATTTCAAATCTGATTTTGGAACACATTTCACTCATAAATTTTATTTTCTAAATCAACATTTATAGTGCTTTCATTGGTTTAAATTGAACATTTGCTTCTATTGTGCATATGTTATCATTTGAAAGAGGAATTTTTTTTGTCATGATGCATTCATTTCGTAAATGTGATAATGGGTTAGCTTCCCTTGCTTCAATTTTTCCATATATTAGATAACCTCCTCCTATCTATGACAACATTTTACTACCTAAAAAAGTTGTTACCAATCCCTGAAAAACTCTCCCATGTTGTAATGATGATTTGAAGAGTGATCTTGACAATTCTTCTAAAATGTGCCCTTCCCATCTAGCTATCTTAGAGGAAGAGGTTGATATCATAAACACCTTTCTTTATGTTACTTTAACTTCCCTACATGATGCCTCTCTAAGTGAAAAGGTATTGATGGACATTGACTTATCTTCTCCTAAATTTGGTCTTACCAATGGGGGTGTGTTAGTACAACAACTGGTTAAGAGCACTTCTTCCAAAGATCTCCTTCCTAAGCATGAATCTTTGGAGAAATATGTTCATCTCCCTGAGGTTAATTTTGTGCAAGAAGATGGCATTGTCCCTACTTTTCCTAGAGAGGGCATTTCCTCTTTTGATTCCAACAAAATTCCCACTAGAGATGATGCATTAATGATAAATGCATTCCCTTCTCCTAAAGTTTGTCTTATCCCTAAAGATGCCTTAGAGAAAGTAAATGAAACCATAGTAAATTTCCTTAATTCTCTCTCCCCTAAACATCCTATTAAACACATTTTGAGGAAAGAGGATGATTTAAATATATGTAGTGATTCTCTCCTTCCTAAGGATGAAGAATTAATGAACAATGTTATCCCCTCTCCTAGAATTGGCAATAACAATAAGGACATCTTTGTGCAAGATATTTCTAATACTTTTCCTAATGACCTCACTATTTGGGATGAACCATTTGAAGAAGGTGTTGATTATTCTCTCCCCCATGAGAGAACCTTAGCCAAAGGGGATAAAATCATCATTGACAATTCTCTTGATAGCATCTCACCTTCCATGAATCTCAATCATTCTTTCTCTAAAGGTAAAGTATCTCCCTCTCCTCAACTTTCTTCTACTCATAAGGATACCATAATTCAAGATAATACAGTTAACATATTTTTCAAAGATCTCCCTCTCCAAGGTGAGACTTTAAAGATTCATGTTGATCCTTCTCCTAAAGAGGTTATTCCCCGTGTAGATCCTTTGGTGATGGGGGATGATATGACCTTTCCTAAAACATCAATGCCTACCCCTAGTCTCCCTCCTAAAATTGGTCTTATCCATGATAACATTTTAGTGTAAGAAGAGTATCAACAATTCTTCCAACAAACTCGTTCATTCTTCTTCTAAGGACGCCTTTGATATTCATAAACCATCCTCAATCAATTTGATACATGTGAATGAAACACCTAATAGTCCCCTCTTCACACTTCAAGGTTCTTGTCCTTCTCAAAATTCCCCATGTAAGCCTATCTTAGTGGTTCAAGGTGGTTATACTAATGATTCTTTTTGTACTCCTAAGAAAACTATTCTTACTGTGCAAGGAGGTTATCCTACTAAGAGCCCTTATGAGTATGCTAAGAAAATTACTGGAGAGAGTTATAATACGGTTGCTCATACTTACAACACAAGAAACAATAGACAACCTAGTCCTCCTCCGGTTATCCCAACTTCAATTTCTCCCTCTCAACCTACCCTTCCACAAGCACCTCATATATCAAATATTACTAGGGAGTATGATCTCATTGAAAAACTTGAGGCCACTCCTGCTAAGATTTCTATTTGGGATTTGGTTCAAACTTCACCTGCTTATCATGGGATGTTACAAGATGCTTTGAAAAACTTAGATGTCCCACCTGCAGTGACACCTAATAGCATGTCCTCTTTGATTGATCCTACAAACAAATCCAAATCTCAAATTGTATTCACACAAGATGAGTTACCTTCTCTTGAAATCCAAACTCAATATGATCCTCTTATGATTGTGGTTATTATCTATGATAGTGCTATAAGATGAACCCTTGTGGACAATGGATTTGGCCTTAATGTTTTTGGTGTGGACTTATTGGATAAGATTAAAGTGGATCGATCTCTCACTAGCCTTCTTCTCTTACTATTTGAGGCTTTGATAATGTTGCTAAACAATGTCTAGGTCTCATAACCTTGCCTTTTAGCATAGGTCCTATTGTGTTACCTACACCTATTCATGTTATGCGAGGTAATTTGACATATAACCTTCTATTAGGGAGACCTTCGATTCATAGCATGCAAGTTGTCCCCTCAAATTTATATAGGAAAGTCAAATTCTTTTATAACAATACGACATACACCTTGTGTGTTGTCAAACCTCAAGAATGATTAAAATATGGGTCTTCTTGTTCAACTACTTCCCATTCTTCTACCAATCCTTCTACTTCTACAAATACATATATTTCCTTTAATGATGTTGTTCCTTCTAGTACTCCTGATTCTCCTACTCAATCAAAATCTCCTCCCAAGGATCTCTTTTCTCCTGAAGAAGTACTTGTAAATGATGATTGGGGATCTCTATAATTTAACCCTAACTTTGTAGGATAGTATGGAGTATCTTGGAAAGGATCTAAGACTGAGAAGGAGAAATCTAAGGAGTAACCTAAAGAGCAACCCACTTTTTCTAAACAACTAAGTAACCATTTTGTGGTTGCTTCTAATTTAAATAATTCTTCAAATCCTTCCTCTAATTCATATAGCATTGAGACCTATGAGGCACAACCATATCTTTCTGATTTGGCATCCCTTTATGGTCTTGGTTTTCACATTTTAGCTAAGAGTGTCTATGATGGCGATAGTTGTGGCGCAAATGAACAAGGAATTAAAGTTCCTTTAGAACATAATACACATGAAGCTTCATTTGGACTTGGATATAATCCTTCTAAGCCCACCAAAGCATCTAAATCACCATCTCTCAATGTGAATTCTATATTTAGTAATGATGATGACCTCACCTCAATTAAATCATCTCCTACTTCTTTAAACATTCATTCACCTCATAATTGGTGATGAAAAAATCTCTTTATGAATATCCTCAAGAGATTTCTAATCCCACTTATGAGGATTTATTTTCTACTCATTCTAAAATCCCTTCTTCTAGGAATAAGGCTCTAATTAATTATACTTATCCCTCTCCTAATATTAATTGTCTACACAATAAGTATGACTTAGTGGCCTTGTCTTCTCCTATAAAATTTTCTCTTTCTAGAGACTTTTTAACATTCATCATTTTATATATGTTTTTAATCTCACTTATAGTAGATAATTTAACATGTCATATTCAAATACCTCATTCAATCTATCACATCTTTAATTAACATTAATGGCTATTATGTTGCTCATCATTATGTGACATTGGTAAGTTCATTTACTAGGAGCTCATTGTCATTCATGATGGTACAATTTCATGTGCAATCATACTTTTGGAAGCAACATAATAGCTTATCTCTATCCCATCTCTTCTCCCTATATATATATAGGGGGAAAGAGTGATTTCAAACATCTCTTCTTCTTAAGATTAAAATTTCCCCTTTCTGAAGTAGTGTCTTCTATAAGGATTTCTTATTAATTGTAGGGGTGTATTCATATTTGAATTCCTTCTCTCATATTGGAGCAAGTATCCCTGATGGCGATCTTAAATACATATCCTTTATTGGGACATCCTCCTTGGTGTTGGAAGTCTTTGATGATTCATCAATTTATTTTCTTCATTGAGTAGTATCTTTATAATAAACCCTTCTATTTTTTGCATGTGCATAGCCCTGATGAGGATCTTTTGCCTTCTTTTAGAAGAGTGTTGTTATAAATAATATATCTTTGATGTCATCTCAATCCTCTGCTCTTTTCAAAACTCTTGCATTCATTCATTATAGAAGATGTTATATTTGTCTAAGACAACTCCTCTTGAAGGTAGATGTCTTTTGAACTCAGATATCTTCTCCTCCAAGGATATCCTTTATGCTTATATAGCAAGATATCTATTTTCAACTATCGTATCCTTGCTTGAAGAGTATTCCCTCTCTTGCTTGGATTTATGACATTTTTGCATTATGGATATCTTCTTGGTGTCGAAGGTAGGTATCCTTTTTCTACTTGCACACACATGTACAAGGTTGAGTGGAACTAATGGTGTTCTCACTCTCCTCCCTTACATGGATCACCCAGACAAGCTCTTGGAGCTATTTTTACATGTCCTTCTCTTCATCGATCACCTAGTTTTGGGGGTGAGATGTCTATGGTTCCTTTTCTCCTCTCATGGATCACCAAAGTGTGTATTCATGCTTTCTATCTCTTTTTCCTTCTCTTTGCATTTGTCTCCATTTAAATCTTTCATCTTGTGTTAGAGATCTCTCAAATCCTAACACTCTTTGTTGTGTTGGAATTGAGGCTTAGTTCTCTTTCTTACCAAATGGTTCTTCATTAGTTTTTGATCTTGTATCAAATATTCTTGTGAGTGTTTTTCATCAATCTTCTTTCTCAATTCAATGTGGTAAACATGATACCCTCTTTCAACTCACTAAAGTTAGCAAGAAGAAAAAGGGGTGGGCATATAGCTACCCTCAAATTTTCATCACCTTCCTTAGTAAGCATTTAGGTGATTTTGTGATTTTATCTAACATGTGTTGTTGTAGGGTGCAGATCCTAACTATGTACTGCAGATACTGTTGGGGGCTTCATCCAACAACTTATGGATGTATCTTTTTTCTTGAATGTTTACTTTTCTTTACTTTAGCTTGCATATGCACATAGTTTCATATGACCTCTAAAGTGGTGGCTAAATGTAGTGTTGTAAATTGTACACCCTTGCTAGGGTGGTACAATTTCACACTTAGGTTAGCACCCGCCTTAGTGTCTTGCATCTTGCATTTCTAATTTCCCTTTAATCAGTTAATTAATTAATTTAATTAAATCTAAATTTATATTTCATCACTTCACACATTATAAAATTGGGCCCTTTACCCTAAGTGTGCCCCTTTTTATTTTATTCCTCCAATAAATCATTTAATCATAAACCCTAATTATGTCCTATTTCAACCTTTAAGGCCCAATTTCGCATATCAAACACCTTGAAATCAGTTGTAACTTTCGGATTCTCTCTAATATCATCATATCTAATAGTCCTGAGAATTTGGTGAAAAGTTGGTTAGACCATGGCAGGAATGCACATGGTCCTCAGCTGTTTCCCCAAAATTTTGGGATCATAATTCTATGATATTATAATGCTTAAACCCAAAATATTGGCAGGAAATTTAATTCCTAGGTTAGCCTAAAGACAAAATTAAGTTGAAATTAAGATCTAGGGTTTCATACATAAGAGTTCTCTTTCTTTATTTAAAGGGGCCTTTCTAAGAATCTAAGAGTAGGTTTTTGGAGAGCAAGGAGCCTTCTATGTAGTGAAAGAGAAGCCTATGTGGAGTCTTAAACAACATTCAAAAACATTAAACAACATTCAACAATATTTCATCAAGCATTCATCATCAATTAGGAGCCTTGAAGACATTGAAAAGTAATTTAGGAGATCTAGTGGCAATATCTCTCCCTTGGGGATTGGTATGGTTTCATGTTATTTTCATGTCTTTGTATGAGCTTCTTTACATCAATTTGCATATTTACATTCATTCTTTAGATCATTTAGCATTTTTGGTTTGAAGCAATGTCATTTACATTCACATTTTCATTTAGGGTTTACTCTCATGCATAGGGTAGCTCTAGTTTCTTTCATTTTGGGATCTTTCTTTCATTTTGGGATCTTGCATACACACAAGGTTATAGCACACATATTTTTAGTATATTATTAGCTATTTTTGGAGGTGGAAATCACCAACACAGGGGTTTGACTAAGGAAAAAACCCTATATAGCCACCCAAATCCTTCCTTTTCAGTTGCAGGTACATAAACAGGCATCTGAAAGCAGTTTCAGATCTGGAAAAGGCATCAACACCACTTAGAAGTTTTAGAAGTGAATAAATCTATCAAGGACAGGGGCGTAGCACCCTGGTCTTGCCCAAGACAGGGGCATGGTGCCCTAGTCCCTCCACTTTGCAGTGAAATTTGACATGTTGCAGACTCGGGACCTCCAGTTGCAGCCTTCTGTCTACAGAAACGGGATAGTGGCATGGCACCTTGGTCCGGATCAATTTTGTTCAATTTTCAGCATTAGGTACACATCCATAATCCTCTCCCTTTCATGCTTTCAATATCTCAGTTTTAGATCTGCAAGTTTGTGCAATTCCGAGTTCATTTATGCTTCATTCTTTATCTCCTAATCTAGTTGATCATTCAAACCCTAGTTTTTCTCATCATTTACAACAAGAGGAGTAGAAACCCTGAGAGATAATCCTTGGCTCTCTCTTTCCCATAAGAACTAGCTAAAGTGATCTATCTCCCTACGCTCTTTTGTATTCCCAATGTCTTGGCAAAAGTAGGATTAGGTCCTAGTCACTTGTCTCGCTTTTCCCACCTCCACACTCATAAATTTCTACATCTAAAGAGTTATTTATATAAACATGACAAAAGCCCTAAAATACCAAAGGAATCCAAAGAAAACTCTTTATTTCAAACATCCCAATCTTTTAGGTTTCCTCCTCAAAATACTTTGATTTTGGCTCCAATACTTTCCCTCCAATGTGGGTGCCCAAAATTGGAAGATAAGAATTACATTGAATTTAAAATATTTTAATAACAAAATACTAAGAGACAGATGTTTCCTCTTCCATGCACCCACTTGGAGAGGACCAATAGTGACTCATTTGTCATCTTTATATGTCATCATCAATTTCATTCTAGGTATCCCCCATGTGAGAAAAATAATATTAAATAATTATTGTCTAGACACCTAAAATTATCTTTTAATGAAATAATATTTATTATTTATTTAATTCTTTTACCCTAATGTCTTCTATTAATTAAATAAATTTTTTTATTAAATTAGTTTATTAGTATCTTTTACTATTAATTAAATAAATATTTTTAATTTATTTAATTAATTCACTAAGCCTCTTCTTTCTAATTTAAATAAATATTTATTATTTATTTAGATCTCGCCTCTCTCACAAATTAAATAGATATTTTTATTTATTTAATTTATCTAGTCCTTTCCTTTATTAATTAAATAAAATCTTTTATTTAATTAATTAATTCACTTACCTTTTTCCTCTTTTAAACCTAGCCCTCCAGCTTGTTCACATGGATCACAATCTAAATTCATAAGAATGTGGCATCTCTTCATTAATTTTGTGTTTTTTCCAAAGTCAACTCACCTCTTAATCGCCTCCCTTCTTCTTTACCTTACCTTAAATCCTATTGAGTCTCTTTCATCTATGTGATCTTTGTCATTCATAATTTAACCTCTTAATCTAAACCCTCCATTTTTAGGATGATCTCTATAAAAGAGGCTTCCTCATCTCATTCATCATCATTCATAGCTTGAGCATACCTACACTTTGCCAATATTATTCTAGAGCATACATCATCACAAGCATAGTCATACCTCATCATAACCACATCCATTCTTCCTTGAGCTCTTGTGCAAGTACAATACCAATTTAAGAGCAACTTTATTTAATACAAGATCAGAGAGATAGAACAACAATGGAGCCAAGCCTCTCTTGCATGTGAAGGTATAGATTTGTTTATTTTACATTATTTGTGTGTATTTGTAGTTTCTCTATTGATCGCTTGTTGGATTATTTTATAGATCTAGGTTGGTAGTTGGCTCTTTATGGTTTAGGAATAGGTAGAAATTTAGCATACATTTTTTGACAAGCCCAATGGGACTCTTGTCCCTTCATACTAATCATTTTCTTTGAGTTTGTAAAGAATTTTCAAAAGTTACAGGTCAAATTTGTGATGATTTTCCATTTCAACATTTTTGCCAAACCATGACACATTTTTGCATCATCTTTCATCATTTTTGTTAAGAATATTGTGGTTTTGTTTCTGGACTTAGGGTTTTATTTTGTCAATTTTTTGAATAACCTTTTCTTCCTACTTTTTTTCTTGGTATTCCTGCATTTTTTGTTGGCTTTCATTATGTTTTTCTGTATATTATGTTACCTTTCTGCAGGATACAAGTTTTGCAAGTCCTAGGTCTTTCAATGTTTTTGTTAAGGTTTTGTCGGGTATTTGTCTATTCTTTTAGAAATTTTTGTCAAAGTGTTGCCACGTTTTTTTTAATATTGTGTCACGTTTCTATCTACCCATGTCATATTTGTTCAGGGTCTCGTCACATATTTGCTAAATCTTTTTGTGTTTCTAACAGAGTGATATTGCATTTTTTATGGGTTTGCAAAATATCAATTTCTAGAATTTTCCTTTTCTTGTTTTTTGCCCTATATTGTTGCATTTTTGCAAGGGTATTATGTTTTTTTTTTATGGTTGCATTTTTTCTAGGGTTCAATTTGTAGATTCATAGATTCTTCATGCATTTCGTTGGGCTTCTTTCAACATTTTTGTCAACTTCAACTTGTGCTTTTATCAAGTTCCATTGCGTTTGTAATTTTTTCTTCTATATTTTTTATTTTTGCAATTTCAATTTAAAAACCCTACAAGTAAAAATAATCAGTTAGCAGTTTAGATATTATAGTTCTTTTCAATATTGTGTCTACCTAGGCTAGATAACATTTCCTTAGGGGTTAATTTACAAGTGCATTTCATGTTTGGTGTGCTTACACATTTTTTGTGGGTGGACCTAAACTATTACACATGTATCCTCTCCCCTTGCCTTCATGGACCTTGGGTGGAAGAGAAAAATGTAAAAAAAACCATTATCGTAGAAATTTCATCACCTCAAGGTTTAACCTCAAGCACAAAATCTCTAGCAAGCTATATAAACCTAGACAAAATCAAAAGCTCAAGTCCAAATGGGTAAGGCAGTAGAAGTCATTTATTTTGTGTCCCTTGATGATGTGGGACACATAGGGTGAGGATTTAGGTCTGATCTCTATTCGAGTATTCCATAGCTTGATTGACACATACTAGTTATCAATGTGTTATTGTCCCAAGAACCAATTTTAATCAAGCCCTTACTATGAACCTTTATGTTTAGGGACCATACCCTTTCTTGATTGCTTTAGGGAGTATGGATTGTACCCCATCTCTATGTACCTCCCACAATAAGGAAATAATCCCTCATATTATAAGGTTTTTTAAAAACCTTTCGAGGTAAGAGGAAAGTTGTGCCAATTAACAACTGAGCTTATCACACCCATGCCACTGGAGCTCTACTTGTTGATTATGGATAGGTATTTTATTAATGAGAGAGCCCCAATAAAATGTAACTTTTGTATCCTAACTTAGGTTGTGCTTTGTTATGATTTTCTTTATATGTTGTGAGACCTATTTAGCCAACTTTGCATTGGGCCCCATTATAGGGCCCTCTTTTATTCAACATTTATAGAGTTTTAAAGAGTCTCAAAACAACCAAAGACAAATTTATTCTCTTGCATGATGTGTTTTCTTTCCACACTGACCATAAAATATTCAAATCTAATCGCATTTTTTACATTTTAGATATACTTAGGTGAACATTCACCATACCTACATTTCTGAGAGATCATGTGTATCTATTAGATCTGTTGCATATGAGTTAGGTTTTGTTGTGTATGTGCTAGACCTTTCTACATATTTGTTAGACTCTCCTTGCATATTTGTCAAATCTTTATATGCATTTGTCAAAGTGCTCCTATGTATGTATCAAACCTTTATATGCATTTGTCATACTCTCCCTACATATTTGTCAAACCTTTTTGCATATCTATGGGTTTATCTGTGTGTTTCTGTAGGTGTCTTGTAGTGTTTTTGACTGGCAACAAACAACAATTTAGAGATTAGGTCAAACCTACAGCTTGTTAGGTTTAGACTCATATTTGACATCACTCAAGCATTGTAACCCTAATTGGTCGTGTTAACATGCCATGCTCTCATGTAACCCTCATGACCTATTTTGGTCTTGTTCTTTATCAATTTAACTTGTTTCCACCATTTCTACCTAGTTTGTTCTTCCTATCAAGAGATTGTCTGAAGCTTTTCTTAATTTTTCACCCAATCTCTAATGGGGGCATACCACCTTCCCTACTAGGGAAAACTAGGGCACATATTAGTTAAATATTAGTCTTTGAAACAATGC
This sequence comes from Cryptomeria japonica, assembly GCF_030272615.1. Classification (NCBI taxonomy): domain Eukaryota; kingdom Viridiplantae; phylum Streptophyta; class Pinopsida; order Cupressales; family Cupressaceae; genus Cryptomeria; species Cryptomeria japonica. Next base: position 172,083,744 of record NC_081406.1, on the reverse strand, counting down.
AATAAACTACATTGTTTTAAAGAGGAGCAAAAGGTAGACACCAAAAATTATCCTTTAACTAAATAAATATTTATTATTTATTTAATTATTTTATCCTAATATCCTCTGTTCATTAAATAGACATTTTTATTTACTTGATTGACTCATTAGCATCTTCTACTATTAATTAAATAAATAGTTTTAGTTTATTTAATTAATTCACTAAGCCTCTTCTTTCTAATTAAAATAAATATTTATCATTTATTTAGATCTCACCTCTCTCCTAAATTAAAGATTTTTATTTATTTAATTTATCTAGTCCTTTCCTCTATTCATTAAATAAGAAATTGTATTTAATTAATTAGTTCACTTACCTTTTTCCTCTTTTTAATCCTAGCCCTCCAACTTGTTCGCATGGATCACAATCTAAATTTGTAGGTGTAGATGAACGATACTGAAAACTATTTCTCAAACTCTTAGAGCTCAACCACAAGCCAAGAATTAAAGAATATAAATCCAATAGCATACAATGGAGTTCTTTCCTATAAATACAAATGCAATGAAATAACAAGTAATAAAAGAAAACAAATGCTTTCAATGAAAATATCACTCCATCGTTCCTCTATCAACCACAATCTTGTATTTAACCAATCTTTGCTCTCAGAGATTTCAAGAACATTGCACAAGAAACTATGGAAGAATGAGGTTAGTTGATTCCATATAAAAATAATTAATAAAAGTGATTGAAAAAGACTAAATATGTAAATTGTATCAAACTGACATTATGACCTCCAATTTCAAGAAGCAAGAGAGAGGCCTATGTGAGTAGTGGATAAATGTTTTTATAAGTATCCTCATGAATAAAATTCATTGTGGGAGAAATGTGGGATTAAATAAGTTAGTTAGAGATGAGCATTTGTCCCACATTCTCCAAGTGACTGTAATCGGTGAGGGGTGGAAGAATATAAGTAAGATGAATAATAGAGATTAGGGATGGATTTAAAAATGAGTTAATGATAGAAAGAGTTCAAATGATTTAAGAAAATTAAATTTAAATAAAATAAGGTATTAATGAATAAATAGATAATGAAATCTATTTAATGAATAGAGGAATTATGATTATCATATGAGGATAAATTATATGAAAAAATTTGTATCTACATTTTGCCCCTCTTTGAGACAATGCAACTTATGGCGTTGTTTCAAAGAAAAAGTGATCAATTGATATATGCCCCAGAGACGTCCTAGTAACGATGATGATAATTATGATATTCCCCCTCAAGAGATTGACCAAACAAATTGTGAGAAGATTGATTTCCTGATAGTTTACAGGAAAATGATTGGATGAATGATATTGCGCGAGTGATTAAGCTAAGATGCACATTTGATGAAAATGCACAACTGAGCTCGATGTAACTGAACAATTGATGGAAATGATTAGTATAGCTAGGTTGATATTTTTTTTGAGCTAATTAAGTAATATGGATTGATGTTAGCGCAAGATAAGTGGATCCAATGAGAGATTGATTGAGTGATCGAGGGGTGATGATATTTTGAGAAGCAAGTTCATTGATTTGAGAAAGCCATTAAAAGAAAGAAAATGATGAAAGGAAGATGAAAGAAATAAAATGAAGGATAGAAAATAATGAAAAGGAGATGAAATGATGAAAGAAATGCAAGAAAGGAACTGATAGGAGAGAGGAAGTGGTGAAAGAAAGAAGTGATGATGGAAAATGAAGGTGATGAAAATATGAGAGAAAAGAAATGAAGATGATGAAAGATGACGATGATGAAAGATGAAGATGATGAAAAAAAGAAGATGAAAAAGGAAGTGATGAAAATTCTTGTTCTTTTAAAGTGCTTATATCATCATTAATCTTATTATGGAAAAAGAATGGAATTATTTGGATATGGAGTAGACCCAAATGAATCATACCAATTGCATATAGGAAGACACATCAGATAGTTAAGGAATGATCCAATACATCCTTGATGATCTTAGACAATCCTATGCTAAGACGAGTTAGCATATTACTAAGGAACAATCCATAAGCAACAAACAAGTGAACATGCCCCATTTTTCCCTTACTAGTCATAGACATCCTAGAGATAAAATCTCTAGTCAAAGACATCCCAGAAAAGCTAAAAGATATGTCACCAAAGATAAAATTAGAAACAATCAAAGACCAAACAAACAAACACCATGCTCACACCAAAATGATCTTGTCACAAGTGATCTGATAGGTTGATAGCATTTTGTTATGTCTACTCAATGTTTTGATTGTACTTGTACAAAGTATTTGTGTCTTCACGGTGCTTATTAAATGTTTTAAAAAAAATTTAAAAAGTTTTTAGGATTTTTAGGATTTTAAAATTCTTTGATTTTTTAGGGTTTTTAGAACTTTTTATGTTTTTAAAGATTTTTTCAAGACTTTTTATGATTTTTAAGATTTTTAAGATTTTTTAAGATTTTTTACGATTTTTTTAGGAGTTTTTATGATTTTTAAGATTTTTCCAAGACTTTTTATGATGTTTAAGATTTTTCAAGACTTTTTTATGATTTTTAAATTTTTTCAGGACTTTTTCAGTTTTTTAGATTTTTTCAATGCTTGCCCCTAGTGTCTAGCAAGGCAAAATGAATTTTGAGTGGATGAATGAACGAATGGGATAGAAATGGATAAGTGAATGATGAAGTATGTTTATGAAATTTTCAAGTACTATCTCTCAATGGAATAACATGTTAATCCAAGCAAAGGGACAAGATATAGCAATATAAGACAATGATACAATGTAACAAATGTCATATGGTCCAAAGCAATGCCCATGTGATGAGGTTCTTTTAAAAACATGTTTTGCATCTTGTGCTTAGTTTTTGATCAAGATCAAGGGATAGATTTGGATAAGAGGAAGATGATAGGATAAGACTAAAGCTGGTAATGGAGGATGGAAGCAAGAAATAGATAAAATAATGGATATGAGCTGAAGGGTGTGGATCAAGTGGAATAGATAGGACACATGATGCCTACAAAGATCATTGACCTTGTCAAGATCAAATGTGACAAAGGGGAAAGATAATGGATATGAGGGATGAAGGATAATGGAGGATGGGGGACAATAGGTGGATGTGTATGGATGGAATTTGCCTCTAGTAAACTTGTCCTCAATGATGAAGGATACTGGAGAATATGACAAGGATATGATAAGATAAAATAGATGAAACTTGCCCCCAAGTATGAAACGCAAGAATATCATGGATAAACACATGATGCATGTTTGCCAAGTTTTCATTATGGTAGTTTCCCAAGGCACCTATTTACCAGGTTTTCATCAATGGACGAATGATTTCTCTTTACTTTTTATTTCTTTCTTTTTTTATTTCTTTCATACAAGATTGCCTATTTGCCAAGTTTTCATCAATGCAATAATTTTTTCAATTCTTTTTTCTTTTCTTTTCTTTTTTCTTATATATATATTTCAAATTTTTTTCCTTTTTTTTTTTACTTTTTGATTTTTTAATTTATTTTTTTCAGAATATTGGAGATGAAGGAAGGGCTCAAGCATCTTTTTGATTGGATGGTATCCTTGAAAACAAATGCTAGAATAGAGCATGGCCACTGGAAGTATGCTCAAAGACGCCAATAGGGTAATGAATGAGATGGATGATTGGATGGAACTAGGGTAAGTATTTATGCAAAGGATTGGATAGGAGGGAAAGAAGGATTGAAAATATGCATTGGATAATGGATGGGATGTTGGAAGACTTGTGTATGATTTGATGGAAATTTTGGAAAGATATACATTGGTACACACCTTGAAGGGTGATTGAATGATGGAGCAAAAGTGGATTTTAGAGTTTGTGATTTTGATGAGGAAAAGGATGTGGTATTCAAGATACAAATGGATGAAGGAGGTGGTGAGGTATTTAAGATAGTGGATTTGAGGGAATCCCTTGGAATATCATTCAACCGAAATGCTAATTTTAATTTTTCTTTAGTGTGAAAGTCCTATACAAGCGACTTGGGAATGCACATGATTCTTGATTTTTCATTTATTTGTGATTCTTTAGAATGCATTACTTCGATGTAAGACTTGGGAAGCCATATAGATTTTGAATTTTCATTTTTCTTCATGGGCCTTTGTGGCCTTTTGGATATTTCTTTTTCTTTTTAGATCATATTTTTATTTGTTTTTGCATGTCAATTAGATGAGACATGTTGATCCTTAGATGTTTGTGGTTTTTTTAACATGTTAATTTTATGCTTGGAATCCAAATTGCTTCCAAGAGAATTGGGATTCATCGATGGACATGAATGATATGGGGTTATTTTTGAGGAGTTCATGTAGGTAGGTAATTTGAAGGTGTTGGTATTATGGATGTGTTGCATTGGTTTTGTCATTGATGTTAACACTTATCCTTTTGGAGATCTACATTGTTGATTTGGCACTATAGTTATATTGGTTTATTGTTGAACTGGAACATTTTGTTCACCGGAAAGGTCAGTGACTTATGCACAGTCACTAGTAGATGCTCACCGGCAGGTTATATGGTTCACTGGTACTGATGATGACTTGTTATCATTTGGAGATCACTTGATTATGTCAAAGACATGGTTTGGATACTTGGTTTTGGTGTTTTGGTTATTGGTCTAATCGGGTTGAGATATTTGTTGTTACCGGCAGATAGGTCTAGGTTATGGACCGATATACGTTATCTATTCCATATCAGCACAGCACGTTATGGAGATGATTTATTGATTGCATATTGTTGTAAATGTATTGAGCCGACATGTTGTATCGCATCAAGACTTATTTGTAATTGATTTAATTGTAATATTCTTAGTGAGCCGACCTACACATTTGGTCTTAGGTTTTGTATAAATGTAAGATCTCATTTGTGAGATGAAGTGTGGAATTGGGGTATTATTGAAGATCATATGAGCATATCATAGAATGAATCAAGAAGACATCATTTGAAGGTTCAAGGAAGGTTTGAAGGTGTTTATCTGAGTTTAAACCGGTATTGAATCCAGCATTGCAGATGTACTTTGAAGTAGTACATTATTCTAGGATTTAATCATCCTACTGTAGTCATTGGGACTCCCATTTGAGCAGAGTGCTCTAGGCAGTTGGCCTTTCTGCATGTGCACACCCCATTTGTATACACATACTATCTGCAGTAGTATCATCTGATTGTGGGTAAGGTTTCCCACCATGTTTTTTCCCCTTATAGGTTTTCCATGTCAAAATCTTTGTGTTATGTGTTGTGGATATTGTTTCTCTTTCTATTACATGCATTAAGTTTCACCGGTATTGATATAAACTACTAATCTGTTAACCGGCATTAAGTTTGGTCTACCGGTATTAAGTATTAAGTTGAATTAATTTATAATTGGGCTGAAATTCATTGACAACTGATTCACTCCCCCTCTCAGTTGTCCTTTTGGTTCCTAACAATTGGTATCAAAGCTAAGTCCTCTTTTTGCAGAAGTCTAACAGCTTGAGGAGTTCCTATGGCAACGAACATTTTTCAGGAAGGATAGTCCTAAAAGTGATGGAACTAACTATGATATATGGAAGATCAGAATGGAGACACATCTCAACTGCATTGGAAGAGATATATGGGAAGTTATAAAGAATGGCTATGTTGGTCCTACTCCAGATCAACCTAATCCACCAATATTGGGTAAGGACTTGGAGAATGATTGCAAAGCAAGAGAAGCATTTCTGAGCATATTATCAGATCAGCAAATTATGGGATTATCAGACTGATCTACTGCTAAAGCTATTTGGGATAAATTGGAAACATTGAATGAAGGAGATACCACTGTCAAAATTGCAAAACTGGAATGTTACCAGGTCAGGTATGAAAATTCAAAAATGGAAGAAGATGAAATAATTTCTACTTTTATGGAAAGAGTTAATGAAATTGTTTTAGGAATACAATGTTGTGGAGGATCCTTAAGTGAAGATGAAATTGTTTCTAAATTTTTAAGATCTTTGCCACCGGCTTACAAAATGAAAGTAACTGCTATTAATGAGTTGAGAATAATGCTTAATACATTAGTATCTAGAGATACCTTGGTTGGAAAACTTTTAGCATTTGAGCTTGAGAAATTTGGTCTTGTTGCTACAATTAAGATAGATTTAGCCTTCAAAGAATCATCATCATCTTCTGCATCATCATCATCATCTGACAAATCTGATTGGAAAGCACTTTATGCAAAAGAACTTGAAGATATCAGGAAGTAAAATGAAGAACTGGAAGAACTTGAAGCACTATTTGCAAGGAAGATGCCTAAAGGTCCAATTAGAAGTAAGTATGAAGGTAAAGCACCATTTAAATATTTTAATTGCAATAGAGTTGGTCACATAGCATCTAGATGTCCTGATAGACATGCAAAATTGAGAGAGGAAGCTAAAAGAACATATAAGCCTAACCCTGAATATCAGAGATACATATTTAAGAAGAACAGAGATAAATCATGTTACTATGTTGATGAAGGAGTTACAGATGATTCTGATGAAGAACCGTCAGATAGTGGATGGGCATTTGTTGCAATAAAAGAAGATCAACTGGCACCTATTGTCTCACCGGTAGAGCAAGCCCTGGTAGCTAAAATTGAGGAAAAAGATGAATGGATCATTGATAGTGGATGTTCACATCATATGACTGGTGATAAAAGTAAATTCTTATCTTTTCAAGATTATAATGGAGGTCTAGTAAGATTTGGCGATGATAAAGCTTATTTAATCAAAGGAAAAGGCACTATATCTTTGGATGGTAAGCACAATACTGACAATGTTTATTATGTTGAAGGTTTGAAGCATAATCTTTTGAGTGTTGGTCAATTAGTTGAAAAGGGATTTTAGTTACAATTCAAGAATGAAAAATGCAAAATCAGAAATAGAACTGGATTGGAGATTGCAACTGGTAATCAGACTAAAGGTAAAATCTTTCATTTGAATAACAATGATAAGACATGTTTGATTTCATATATTGATGAAAGTTGGTTATGGCATAAGAGACTCTGTCGTGTAAATTTTGATTCCATTGTAAAGATCAGTTCAACTAAGGCAATAAGGGATTTACCTAAGATTGTGAAACCTCATAATCCGATATGTAAGGAATGTCAAATGGGAAAGCAAGTTAGAGCAACTTTTAAGAGTATTCCTGAGAAATACAATAATGTTCTTGATTTAATTCATATTGACTTGTGTGGTCCGGCAAGAACAAGAAGTTTACAGGGAGATAGATATTTTATGTTAATTATTGATGATTATTCTAGAATGTATTGGGTTACTTTTCTCAGGGAGAAATCAGAGGCTTTTGGAAAATTCAAGTTATACAAGGCAATGGTAGAGAATGAAACCGGTAAGAAAATCAAATGTTTCAGATCTGATCAAGGAAGAGAATTTACATATAAGGAATTTAATACATTCTGTGAAGTGAATGGAATCAAAAGACAACTATCAGCACCCCAGACACCTCAGTAGAATGGAATTGTGGAAAGGAAGAACAGAACTATTCTGGAAGCAACTAGAAGCATGATATTGGAAGAAAATCTACCTCATATGTACTGGAGAGAAGCAATGAATACAATGGTTTACACTTTCAATATTCACATCAAGGTGAAACCGGCAAGACCCCTTATGATCTATGGTTTGGTAATACTCCTACTCTTAAATACTTCAGAATATTTGGAAGCAAATGCTATATTAGGACAGATGAGTATGTTGGTAAATTTGATCCTAGAAGTGATGAAGGAATATTTCTTGGTTATTCATCTAAGAGCAAGGCATATAGATGTTTTAATAAAAGATTACAGAAGATCATTGAAAGTGCTAATGTGAAGATAGATGAACACTTTAGAGGAAATTCATGGTCTGTAGATACTGAATCAGTAGTTGAGATGATCATAAATGAACCAATATAGATTGCACTGGTACAAAATATGGATCCAGTCACACCGGCATCATCAGAGAATTCCAAAGTGACTGAAGAATGGCGGCATGTGAATAAACCTAGGTATGTAAGACTGAATGACTTAGAAATCAGATAATTGAGAATAAGTATCAAGGTGTTATGACAAGAGGAAGATTGGCAAATGAAGAGGTATGCTTAATTTCTCAAATTGAACTAGCATCTGTTATTGAACCATGTCAAGATGAACATTGGATAAAAGCAATGGAAGATGAATTGGAATAAATTGAAAAGAACAATACATGGACATTAGTTCCCCGGCCTAAAGATAAAAATGTAATTGGAACTAAATGGGCATTTAGAAATAAAATTAATGAAGATGGTAAGGTAATCAAGAACAAAGCAAGATTAGTTTGTAAAGGATATTCACAGAAAGAGAGAATTGACTATAATGAAACTTTTGCACTGGTAGTTAGAATTGAGGCAGTCAGATTATTTCTTGCATTTACAGCTCATAAGAATTATAAAGTATATCAAATGGATGTAAAATGTTCATTTCTAAATGGTGATCTTGAAGAGGAAGTTTACATTGAACAGCCTAATGGATTTTCATTGACAAATGATAAATATATGGTTTGCAGATTAAGGAAAGCTTTGTATGGATTGAAGCAAGCTCCTAGAGCTTGGTATGCTAGATTGGACAAATATCTTTTGAAGCTTGGTTACACTTAAGGTAATGCTGACAACAACTTATATTACAAATGACTAATGATGAAATCTTGGTTATTGAAGTTTTTGTTGATGATATCATTTTTGGAGGAGAAGATGGATTGTGTAAGGACTTTGCTAACAAGATGCAGGAAGAATTTGAAATGTCTATGATTTGGGAGATAAAATTCTTTGTAGGATTGCAAATTTCACAAACTGATAAAGGTATATTCATATGTCAAACAAAATACTTGAAGGAACTATTGAAGAAACTTGGTATGGAAAACTCCAAACCGGTAAGTAATCCTATGACTACAACTGATAAATTGACATTGAAGGATGATTCAACTCATGTTAATCCGACAAGCTACAAATCTATGATTGGAGGTTTACTGTATTTAACACAAACCAGACCTGATATAATGAATGCAGTATGTATTGTTTCAATCTTTCAGAGTAATCCTAAAGAAAATCATGAATCAACAGTAAAAGGATTTTCCGGTATCTACAAGGCACAACAAATCCTTGTTTATGGTATCCTAAAGATGAAAATTTTGATTTATGTGCATACACCGATGCAAATTGGGTAGGAGATGTAGATGAAAGAAAGAGTATCACTGGCGGTGCATTCTTTCTTGGTAGAATATTGATTTCATGGATAAGCAAGAAGCAGAGTTGTACATCATTATCAATAGTAGAATTAGAATATGTTTCAGTAGCAACTAATTGTACTCAGGTATTATGGATTAAGAAAATGTTGAAGGACATAAAGGTAAAATGCAAAGAACCGATGATCATTTATTGTGATATTTTAGAAGCAATTGATATATCAAAGAATCTAGTATTTCACTCTAATTAAGACTAAGCATGTTTCTATCAAGTATAATTTTTTGAAAGAGAATGTTGAAGCAAAAGAAGTAAGATTGGTTTATGTGAATACTAAAGAGCAGATTGCAGATATCTTTACAAAGCCTTTGCCTAAGGAAAATTTTGAATATCTCAGAGAGCAGTTTGGGGTAATACCCTCACTGGTAGAGACTTAGATGATTGAATATTGGCATCAAACCGGAAGAAACTATCAAAGAAATCTTTTTCCGACTTTGATGGAGGAGAGCTACTTCTCAGGGGAGTAGTTGGTTGTATGTTCTGGTATTTCTTCTTAACTACTTTGGCATTTGATGTCAAAGGGGGAGAGATATCTATGGAAAAACATTTTTCATTGGGGAGAGATATATACTCTTTGTATTTTGGTTTTGATTTCTAGTATTGATCTATTCTGGAGATTATTGGTTTTAGGTTTTTGGCATTCTGTTTTGGAACTTAGATGTTTTTCCATCTAGTGTTGCCATCAATTCCAAAGGGGGATATTGTTGGTATCATGGATGTGTTGCATTGGTTTTGTCATTGATATCAACACTTATCCTTCTGGAGATCTACATTGTTGATTTGGCACTATGGTTATATTGTTTATTGTTGAACTAGCACATTGTGTTCACTGGCAAGGTCAGTGACTTATGCATAGTCACCGTTATATGCTCACTGGTAGGTTATATGGTTCACCGGTACTGATGATTACTTGTTATCATCTAGAGATCACTTTATTATGTCAAAGACATGGTTTGGATACTTGGTTTTGGTGTTTTGGTTATTGGTCTAATCGGGTTGACATATTTGTTGTTACTGGCAGATAGGTCTAGGTTATGGACTGGTATATGTTATCTATTCCAAATCAGCATGGCATGTTATGGAGATGATTTATTGATTGGATATTGTTATAAATGTATTGAGCCGACATGTTGTATCACATCAAGACTTATTTATAATTGATTTAATTGTAATATTCTTAGTGAGCCAACCTACACATTTGTTCTTAGGTTTTGTATAAATTTAAGATCTCATTTGTGAGATGAAGTGTGGAATTGTGGTATTATTGAAGATCATATGAGCAAATCATAGAATGAATCAAGCAGACATTATTTGAAGGTTCAAGGAAGGTTTGAAGGTGTTTATCAGAGCTTATACCAATACTGAATCCAGCATTGCAGATGCACTTTGAAGTAGTACATTATTCTAGGATTTAACCATCCTACTGTAGTATTGTGACTCCCATTTGAGCAGTGTGCTCTAGGCAGTTGGCCTTTCTACATGTGTAGACCCCATTTGTATACATATACTATCTACAGTAGTATCATCTGATTGTGGGTAAGGTTTCCCACCGTGGGTTTTGTTTCCCACCATGGGTTTTCCCCTTACAGGGTGTCCACATCAAAATCTATGTGTTATGTGTTGTGGATGTTGTTTCTCTTTCTATTTCATGCATTAAGGTTCACCGGTATTGATATAAACTGCTAATCTGTTAACCGGCATTAAGTTTAGTTTACCAGCATTAAGTATTAAGTTGAATTAATTTATAATTGGGTTGAAATTCATTGAAAAATAATTCACCCCCCCCCTCTTAGTTGTCCTTCTGATTCCTAACAGAAGGTTCTCAAGAATGTGTGCCTTTGTCGATCCTGAATAAGGATTGGAGGGGTATAAGGACCTAAAATAGATGGAAGAGATGAAGGGATAAGAATATATTTGTACTTAGATGAACAGATGTAGGATTTAGTAGGGATGTCAATGTCATGAAAGTAAGATTTGATATGGATGTATTTTGATGTACTTTGTTTGTGGAGGCCTGATGACTTGCCTTGATCAATATTTTGACTAATGAGATATTGTTGTGTTGGGAAGAAGGTGCAAGTCCATTTTGAAATGGATATGGAATGGAATAAATGATAGGGTCACAAAGTAGACCAGACCCAATGGAAGTGGTGGAACCCATTTGGCCTATAAGAGGTTCATTAACAACTTGTGTAGAGATGTTAGGGTCATTAGGGGAACTAAGAGAAATTATGGGATCTTTAGGTGGATATGGAGGCATGATATGATCTTTAGGAAAAATAGGAGGAATGATAGGTTCATCTTGGGATATGGAATCTTGTGGAGGACATGGAGCATTGTGACAAGGAAATGAATGGATACCTTGATCTTGACATAGAAGAGGACCATTGGACATAGTGGAAAGGGTGTTTGGCTCTTCATTTTGAATAGGATAATTTGAAAAGGTGGAAGAGGCATCGTGATCTTGCTTAGGAAGTGTATTAGGAATAGGATTTGGAAGGATGATTTGCTCTTGCGCTAGAAGGGGATCATCTTGAAAGAAATGGAAAGGTATATGGGAATCATGGGATTCTAAGGAGATAGGATCTTGGTCAACAATTGGATGGGATTTCAGAGCTTTGGTGTCTTGATCTTGATTTATGATATGAATTGTTTCTTCATTCTTTGGATTATCATCTTGACATGGAGCCACTTCTAAGGAAAGGGTAGGATTTTGTATATGTATGGGGGATTCTTGGAAGATCTTTATGTTTTGGCATCATGGGGAAGCATTTTGAATGGGACTCTCTAGAGTGGGTATGATTTGAATTAGAGTGCATGATGGCATAGAATCTAGAATATTTGAATCATTAGAGGAACTTGTATCAATATAGGATTAGCTTGGATTTCCATAGGAGATGGCCCTTGAAGGTCAACACGAAAAGTCTTATCATTAGGTTCATTGTTTGAAGGAGATAGTATTGATTGTTGTTGAAAATCTTGAGGAGATGGTGGCATTATGGAAGAGATGGAGGCTACATGTGGAGCCTTGATAGACATAGGTGTATTATTTTGATCATCCTTCTAGAAATAGAGTCTAGTTTATCTTTGGATGAGTCAATAGAATCTTTTGCAATTTTAATGTCACCATTGTTAAGGAGGTCTTGGATTCTATGTTTCAACTACATGCAATTTGAAGTTTTATGTTTACTATGTCTACGATACTTACAATAGTTACTCAAAAATTGACATCCACTTGTAGTATTTTTAGGTAATGTGATAAGATTGTTCTCAAGAAGCTCTTTTAAATCTAACTCAATAGATTTCCCCAAAGGTGTGAATTTTCTATCCAAAGGATATTTGGGTATGCATATGCTTTATTGTTTTGGTTGAGGAGACATGTGATTTTCTTAAGACTCTGCTTTTTATTTTTCTTTTGATTTTTAATTATTTATTTTTCTAGTTCTTCTATTTGTTTTTCTATTCTTTGAATTTGTGTTTTGTCTACCATCTCTTGGAGGTGTCACTCAAAAGTCATTTTTGGTTCCATTTATGTTCAAGTGTTTTTTTGGTTTTGATTTTGATCTAGAAATGTTTGTTTAATTTGACCAAATATGACAAGAAGATACTAAAGCACAAGAACACAATGTTTGAATTTTTGATAGGAAGATATTGCAAGCATAATATGTATGTTCAATTTCCCCTCAAGGCCAAGTTTCCACTAGTCTCAACACAATCAAAAACACTTGAAGACAAAATCCTATAGGCAATTGGATTACAATGCAAATGATTCATCCCACAACTTGGTATTTCTTCATCTAAAATGCTTAACACCTTAAGGAGTGTTTAAAAATATTGGCTTTGTGAGAGAGTATAGGTAGGGGGCCCTAGGCCTGGAGGCATAACCCAATCACCCTTTTTTTGGAAAGATATAAATAGCCTATACAAAGATGGAAATTTCTATCTCATCTCAAGGAAATACATATGGTGAGTATCTTGGGAGGGAAACCAGCTATCCCCTTGCACTAAAATTGCCACACCAAGGCAAATAAGGGTAGGTGTGTTAAGGTTTAGGCAAATCCAGAGCAAACACAAATTAATAGTTATATGCAGATACAAATTAACAAAGATGAAGAAAAATACGCAACACAAATAACATAAAGATTAATGTGGCTCACCCAAGATGGACTATATCCATAGAACACAATCATCCAATCTTTTCTAATTATCCAATAAAATAGCACAACACTATTATGATGCCTTTTACATTCCAACCAATTATAACATGCAATTTTTAGGGAAAAATACAAAGTCGGCTAAAATTAACCCTAATTCTAAAAGAATATTTTTGTAATCTTTTTCTCGTACTCGTATTCTTATACTTGTACCTAAATTCTTGTATTCTCATACACGTACAAAAAAATTTTGGGGGTAACTCTTTCCAAGCGCCCCATAACATCGGCCCTTTGGGCCGACCCCTCCACCCAAACGAGTGTACAGTACTTGCATTATCAATCGCCACATACCAACAATCTCCCACTTGGAGAATGATCAAGCTCCACACCAAAAGAAGGCTTCTAACTAAGGTGTCTAGTAAGAATTTGGGGACTTGATGTCCATTCGCGTGTCAAGTCTCCCCACCCTCGAGCAGATCTTCCCCCGTCATTATAAGGTCTACTATATTCACACAACTGTGGATACGTAAGGAGCTAGTAGATTGGCTAAACACCAAGAAACAGAAGGCTTTCACCCTCTAACCAATTTATATAATGGGTCAAATTGAAAACACCGCGCTTAGGTTGTTCCCTCTCACCAAATCAAGAGGCTAGCCCTCTAAGGATAATAACAATTTCTCTTGCACCCAGGATCTCGAAGGCAAGGGGAGAGACTACATTTGTTATTAAACTTGATTAGGATCTACTAAAATAAAAATATGTGCAAATACACCAAACACATCAAGCACTTATTCTTTTTATGCACCAAACGAAATGTGGTCTAATATAAAATAGGCAAGGTTCATTAACCATTAAGTGTGATTTAATTTATGATAACCAAGCCAAAATTTACATCTGCAAAGCGTTAGTAGTTTTTTGTTTTCAAGTATTCAACACGCAAGGGGGGAACTTGCACAAATAGTTGGCCCTACAAGATTAGTACCAAAATCAAAAATCTAATTGACAAGATTACTCACACTAAAACACACTAAAAACCAGCTCTTAATACACAATAAAGACATACTAAGACTAAACAAAGACACTAACAAAAACAAAACACCAAACTAATACAAAACAAACACAAAATAAACACACTAACTAACAACATAATAAACTAAACAACACCCTAAACTAAAACAACACACTACACTAAACTAACAACACACTAACAAAACAAAATAAAATAGAACACAAAACTAATAAACAACAAACACTAATTACCAACACAAATAATCACAAACAAGCAATCAAAAGAAACAAACAACTAACAAAAGAGACCAACACAAATAAACACAAAGACACAAAAATAACTAACAAATCACAAGAATAACAAAACAAGACACTAAACCAAAACAATCAACACACTTAAAAAATTTAAAAAAAAAAAAAAGCTAACTATACTAACAAATCTAAAAACAAACAATTACACTAACAAACTTAACAACACAAACAAAAACTTTGAAAAAAAAAAAACTAACAACGAAACAAAAACTAACACTAAACACAAACAAACACTACTAACAGAAAAGTAGTGATCTAGCAACATACACAAACTAACACAAATAAATACAAAATTCATCGTAATATTGGCACATTTGCTGTTCAAAAGTGCAGATTTTAAATGCAAAATGTGGCAACATAGACAAGATTTGTTAATTGTTTTTTGTTTATATTTTAAAGTTGTCCAAACGTGGTAAAAAGAAAGTTTGAAAGAAAGACATTCAAACTGTTTTAAATCAGCAAACATATGAGCCAATAATACGACATTAAATAAGCAATTCATGAGCCAAAAATAAGGCATTAAATCAGCAACATGTGAGCCAAAAATAAGGCATTAAAACTGTTTTATAAATTTATTCAAAATCTACACAAAATGTGGTAAAGACTAGACATTTTGAGCTTGTTTTAAATCAGCAAACAAGTGGTGTTCATATAGATACCCAAAATAATATTAAAACCTGCCAAAAACATGTTCAATATGGGTTCCCAAAATCAAATTAAAACCTGTCAAAATGTGATCAAATCAATTTGCACATAAAACCATTTTAAATCTGCAACATATGGTGCATATACAAGGCACATAAATCATTTTATAAGAGTGTTCAATGTGAGAGAGGACAAAGGTTGTCCCACAGGACATGCCAAATGTAGATGAAAGATACTGAAAACTATTTCTTGAACCCTTAGAGCCCAACCCTAAGCCAAGGATTCAAGCATATAAATCCAACATCATACAATGGAGTTCTTTCCTATAAATATAAATTCAATGAAATAACAAGTAATAAAACAAAACAAATTATGCATTCAATGAAAATATCACTCCATTGTTCCTCTATCAATCATGATCTTGTATTTAACTAATCTTTGCTCTCAGATTTTTCTAATGACGTTGGTTGATTCCATACAAAAATAATTGATCAAAATGATTGAAATAGACTAAATATGCAAATGGTATCAAGCTGACATTATGACCTCCAATTTAAAGAAGCAAGAGAGAGGCTTATGTGAGGAGTGGACAAATGTTTTTATAAGTATCCTTTGAATAAAATTCATTGTGGGAGAAATATGGGATTAATGAAGGTAGTTAGAGATGAGTATTTGTCCCACATTCTTCAAGTGACTGTAATTGGTGGGGGCTGGAAGAATATAAGTAAGATGAATAATAGAGATTACGGATGGATTTAAAAATGAGTTTATGATAGAAAAAGTTTTAATGATTTCATAAAATGAAATGATTTAATGAATAGAATAAAAGAAGGTATAAATGAATAAATACATTTAATGAATAGAGGAATTGTGATTATCACATAAGGATAAATTATTTATGAAAATTTATGTGTCTATAGTAGGCATGTGACAAGTTTCAGTCGTCTCTTCATTCACTTTGTGTTTTCTCCAAAAGTCAACTCACATCTTAATCTCCTCCCTTCATTTTTACCTACCCTCAAGTCCTATTTAGTCTCTTTCATCTATGTGATCCTAGCCATTCACAATTCAATCTCTTAATCTAAATTCTTCATTTTTAGGATGATCTCTATAAAAGAGACTTCCTCCTCTCATTCCTCATCACACATAACTTGCGCATATCAATACTTTGCCAAAAAAATTCTAGAGCATGCATCATCACAAGCATAGTCATACCTCATCACAACCACATCCATTCTTCCTTGAGGTTTTGTACAAGTGCAACAGAAATCTGAGAGCAACTCTATCTAGTACAAGATCATGGGAGATAGGAGAACAATGGAGACAAGTCTCTCTTGCATGTGAAGGTATAGCTTTATTTTTTTGTGTTATTTGCATGCAATTGTATTTTTTGTATTGATTATTTGTTAGATTATTTTGTAGCTCTAAGTTTGTGGTTGGATCTTTATGGTTTACAAATTCAGTATACACAATTACATATGAGGCAAAGAATTGGAATCAAATCCTAAATTTGTAGAGTTGGCTTCATAGCCTGAAGATAAAGAATGGAGAATAGTTAGAATCCTTTCTCAAAAGGATAGCTGACTTGAAAGCTTCACTACAAGATTATGGGTGAAATAATTGATGATGTTGTCTTAGTGCACAATATTTTACAAGCATTACTTTCCAAATGCAAAGTATATAGTAAAACTTTGAATGCCATAGAATAGTCACCACATTTTGAGAATATTTTGAATCTACTACAAAAGGAAGATTTTTTGAGTCACAACTATGGTGTGGAGGATCATTCAATGACTAAACACAATAAAATTAATAAGTCTAAGGAGTATTTTGGTGTACTTCCCAAAATTGGTAATTCCTTCATATCTCAAAACAAGACATGGCCAGTGGATCATCCAACAAATCACATCTAAATAATTCATTTCAATGTGGTAATACATGATGGAAAAATAAGGACAAACAAAATTACAGGAATATTGTTGAAGAAGAATACTCTTTAGAAGAGGAATATGTGATTTTATCCCATAGGTCAATGGAGAGTTCGCAACCAAATTATATGTGGTATGTGGAATTGTGTGCTACAAAGTACATGAGTGGATAGAAGGAATGGTTCCTCACTTTGAAACCCCATCATGGTAAATTTTCTCTTAGAGATGACACAACCTATGATGTCCAAGGTATTGATTAAATCTCCATGCAATTTAGTATAGATAGGTGTAGGTGAGAAATGAAGTCTCATATGTGTCTAGAATTACCAAAAAATTCTTATCTATCAATTAATTTCTTGATCATACCTTAAGGATTAAGTGTGATAAAATTGATCATAAAAGATATGTCTCATCCAAGACAACTATAAAGTACAAATATTATTGTAATTTCTTCTAAAAATGGTAAAATATTTAGGTTTGATACAATTAATTACAATCAAGTCTTAGTGACTAATCATAATGATCTTGCTATGTTATGGCATGACTAATTTTTCATTTGAGAACTAGTTGTTTTTTTATGATTAGAATCAAAGGCATTTTTGTGGGGCTTCCCTCAATTAATAAGTTGATTAATGTTCATTCTAGTTGTATTTCTGGAAAACGGCATTAAGCACTCTTCCATCCTAGTGAGCATCATGCAAGAAAACCTTTGTAACTATTACATACCAATCCATGTAGACCCATGGTACCTAGTCACAATGGATTAAAGTACTTTCAAGTTTTTGTTGATGATCACACAAGAAAGATATGGTTATATTACTTATAACATAAAGATGAAGTATTTTCCTAATTCAAAGAATTTCACACTCTTATGGAGAAAGATGTGAATCATTGTATTTGTGTCCTTCACTCAAATAAAGGGAGAAATACACCAACATGGAATTACTCACCTACTTGAAAAAAAATGGAATATAATGTCAACTATGATTTATACACCTTATAAAAATGGATATGTTGAATGACATAACCACATCATCATGGAAATGTTATGTAGCATGTTGAAGGATTCTCACTTAGGACATGCATATTGTGATGAAGCTATATATATAGTGGTTTATCTTTTGAATCATGCACCAACCAATGAACTTGATGGCATCACACCAAAAGAAGCATAGACAAGGGTAAATTCATTTATCTCTCATCTTCATGGATTTGGTTTCATGACATATATACACATTCCTAAGTAACAAAAAATAAATCTTGATAAATATATATATATACATATTCTTATTGTATATAGTAATGATTCAAAGGTATATTTTCTAATGGATCCTAACACAAAGAATATATGTATCATTAGAGATGTCACTTTTAATGAGAAGAGTGAGTTAATTTTTCATCCCACATCATCACTTTCCCCTGACAGTGCTCCTATTTTTAACTTGGATGGGAATGCTGATTGTGAATCTAATTAAATATCCACAAATGTCAAAGGACCTATGCCTAATTGGTATACTAGTGGAATTCACAATGCAAAGCTAGAAAGAGTCCCAAACACGTCAATTGCAAGACTAAGGACTCGTAGCATGGCTCACAATGAGGTAAATCTAGCACTAATGAGTCTAGTTGTTGATAATTTTTAACCATCTAATGTTCAAGAAGAACTATAGTCAAAACCTTAGGAAGAAGTTATGGATACATAGTATCACTCTCTAATTAGAAATAAGACTTGGGAGCTTGTTGATCTAACACTTGATAAGAAATCTATTGGATGTAAATAGATATTTCAAACTAAGTATAAGATACATGGTAGTATAGATAAAAATAAGGCTAGATTTATGACTAAGGGATATCTAGAAAGAAGGGATTGACTACGAGGAATGATTTTTACTTTAGTTTCACAATTTGGATGGAGGTTTTATCAAATGGATTTAAAGAGTGCATTTCTCAATGGAGACCTTAAGGAGTAGATTTATATGATCCAACTGAAGGGATACATTACACTTGATAGAGAAGAAAAGGTATAAGAACTTGTTAAGTTTATCTATGGTCTCAAACAAGCTCCTAGATCTTAGTATTAAAATTTATGAACATTTGTTACAACATTGTTTGAGTAGGTTTTGATATACCCTAAATCTCTATGTAAAGAAAAAGAGGGGAGATTGTCATTATTAATATATATGTTGACAACCTAGTTATAAAAAGCAGCGCAAAAATAATGGTTGGAACAACTAAAAATGATCTCAAGAAGACGTTTGATATGACATATTTCTTGTTAATACAACATTGTCTTAGCTTAGAGGTATGGAAAATTAGTCACCATGTATGTGTATCTCAAAGAAAAAATGTCAATACATCGCTTGAGAAGTTTATAATTCAATGGATTTCAAACCCATGTCAATGCCCATGGTATCAAGACTACATTTGTTTGTTTCTAATATATCTTCTCGTGTGAATGAAACTCTATATCAATAAATGATTGGATATTTTATTTGACTTATACTAGACCAGATATCAATTTTGTTCTTAATTGTTTTTCAAGATGCATGCCCGAACCAAATATGTGTCATTGGAAAGAAGAAAAGTAGGTACTAAGGTATTTCAATATTACAAGGAATCACATGTGAATTCGAACATAAAAGGAATGATCAATTATATTTGATAGGATATTGTTGGTTAACATATTAATCTCTTTTAAAAATTATATATAAAAGACTTATTTGCCCAAAAATGAGACAAAATCTTTAACAATAGTTGGGTAAATTATGACTTAGTTTCCCTTTCAATTTTATTAAAGGTATAGCTCCCTTCATAAGATTTAGATGATTTTATTTTTGAGGAATATTAGATAGGGGTATACTTTTGACCAAAAAGTAGGAAAGGCATCAAATACCTGTGCATCATAATGCAACAAATAGGAATACTAAAAATAAAAAATAAAAATTCAAGAAAAAAAATTAAATTCAAAGCTTCAAATGCCATTCAATCTTCCAAATAAATCACAACTGATATCAATACACTAATCTATAATATCAATGTGAGCTTCAACTAAAATTGAATCTCACTGAAACCTCGGAGAGATAGTAAGTGTTGCTTTAAATGAATATTTTTACCCACAAAGAAGTAATCACATCCATAAGTTCATTTAAATTCACATATTTAATATGAACATTAAAGTAAAAACTTACCACTTGTGCACACACAGACAATAAGATCTTTCATGTATGCAACAAAATTCTATTCATCTTCTTTCTTAATTGTTTCTCACTCTTATGTCGGAGTATAATGGGGATCAAAATTTGGACCTTTCCAAAGTCCACTAAACATATATTTGTAGTGTCCATATAAGTAATTGTTCAACAATTATTGAAACAAATTATTTTAAAAGAATCATTTTTAACAGATAAAGTATTTTTGAATATCTAGAGAAAATAACACTAATATAAATAAAACAAGAAAGAAAGCTATGACTGAGGTGGCTCTTTTGATTGGTCCACATTGGCGCTAGCTGGTTGAGCTTTTTGTTATTGTGTCACCCTAGCTTTGTAATCCTTCAATGTCTTCAGGATAGTAGGAATCTCCTACTCTTTAGGACCAAGAATATTTTGCATTATTAATCTCCACAATGCTCTATTGGAAAAAAGTACTGTGTTTTTGGTAGCAAAGTTTCTAGCATGATTTTTACACCAAGTCAAAATGGAGTCAATTCTAACTAACATGTTTATATTATCACCATTAAAAGCCTTAGTATCTAAGAGAGAGTTGATGGTATCAAATTATTCCTTTAGCTCATTAGTTTTAGCTTCTCGAAATTGTCTTTCTTGTGAATCTGATGACCAATATGTGTAAATTATTGTGAAATTTCTCCCAACATCCTATTAGCATCCTTAAATAACTTGTTTTGTTATTTGATATTTTTTCTTTAGAAAGGTATCCTTCCATTTAAGGCTCTCTATCTAGATTATGCATTGGTTATCCTAGTCACTTGATATGATCTTTTCAAAAATGATAGTATTCATACCCACAACCATTATTTCTTTGAGCTCTTCTATTGTTTGTAAGCATGTATCCTCCTCTTGTTTTGTGGTCTCCACCTCATAATTGTAACAATTTCTAGACATAATAAGTTTTCCATGTACCTTTCTCATATTTTCAATAAAAGGATTTCCTTTAGTCTTGATCTTCTTAATCCACTTTGTGTAGTTCAGCGAAAATGGCTATTAGTCTACACTTTGCCTATCATTTCCTTATTAGCATTTGATTTTGGGTCAAAGATAAATTTGAGGAACTAGATGATTGTGAGGATGGACCTAGTAATGATATCTAACAATCTGTGAGTATATTCACCATCATTTTCAATTAAATTCATTATCATATTTTCTCACTCAATTTTTATCATTAGTTGAGTAGTTGTCACTTGCAAATTGTGCAATTCTACATCTCTACAAGGGGGGTCCATTTCAATGTGAGTCATATTTAAATTGGCAATAGTCACTTCACTCAAATCTTTTTTTGTGGACTAATGAGAAAATTCTAAAAATAAATGATTAGTGGTCTCATCTTCTACTAATATTGAGGTAGTTTTGTGCTTTTTGGCCTTAGGAGAAGTAGTAGGTAATATTTGTTTCACTACATCATTAGGTGGCATTTTGGCTGGCTCAATCTTCCTTTTCTTAGACAAGGAGGCTTCTAACCATGAAGGAGAGGAAAGTGTTTGCATATAGCACTTTTAAAGAATCAAGAGTAAACAATAAAGCTCTCTTGTCATATGGTGTTCTCTCTTATTTTGTAAATAAATAGGAAAGAAGGAATTTGTTTCACCACCTTTGCATTTTTCTTCCGAGTTGGCATTTGTTGTTGCCACTAATTTCTCTTGTTCTACTATAACTTCTTTTTGTTCTCCTTTATTTCCTTCCTTTTCTTTTCCCTTGTCTTCCCACTATTTTTTCCTTGTCTCCTGCATCTAAAAATTTGCCTTCTCCTTAAGTACTTTCAAAGGGTTTCTTCTTTCTGGAGGGCTCATCATCATCTCCGTTCACGCCTGGTGTAACCATTTTCTTTGCCTAAGTATGTGGAACATATGAGAAGGCATTCATAGAACTTGGATTGCTTCACCCATTGGGCTTTTTTACTTTCTTTAGAGCAACTTTTGAAGCCTCTGCCTTCTTCTTGGCTAGCCAATTTTTTGTCCTCTTAACAACTACAATAGTTCTTGTTTGTAGGTCCTTATGATTAGGTAGGTTTGAATCAATAGGACTGAGAGGTTGTGTTTAGATACTAGTTGTGTATATAGGATCTAATAAGTAAAACTCATCATCTTCAATTTTTTCCACATCCCATTTTAATTGATATTCAATAATATTTCTCAAACTCAACCTCATAAAAATTTTCTTTTGGACTTTTTAATCATGAGCACAATTACCCCAATAATATTCTGGAGATCTGGTACATGAGGATATGGAGGTCCTAAATTGAAACTATTTATGACAAAGTTCTTACTATCAAAATGTAATCTGGGTTGGTCATAGGTTGAGATGGTATACTTAACCAAGTCCCTCTCAATTTTTAAATAATTTTATCAATTGATTCTTACATAGATAATATCAAGTTCAATGGGAAAATGAATATCCACCTTTCTCCTTTCAACACATCTTTTATTTACCTCACACACTTGTCTACACACTTCAATCAAAACCAATTTATCCTCAAATACTTGGGTAACCTTTGTGGGAAACCATCATAGCCAC
Source organism: Cryptomeria japonica (assembly GCF_030272615.1). NCBI lineage: Eukaryota > Viridiplantae > Streptophyta > Pinopsida > Cupressales > Cupressaceae > Cryptomeria > Cryptomeria japonica. The sequence continues at coordinate 172,060,676 of NC_081406.1, read as the reverse complement.
CTACTCTAATGTAGGTAAATCACTGGAACTATATGAAGTGACTTTCACATTGACCAACTAATTTGGTGGTCTCTGGTGGAATTATTTTACCTAGGTACCCTTGTAATTCCCTCACTAACCTCATTGTGAATGTGGTGTTTACTCTCCTGAAGTTGGATTAACTCTTTTTAAATTAGAGGTTAGGGTAGAAATCATAAATATAAATATTGTTATCATACTAGTTAGCATGATTTCACCCAAGTCATTGCCTCATATAGGCTACATCATAAAACAAATAAGATGACAAATAGAAGGACTTGTTGAGGGAAAAACAAGGAATCACTGTATGTAATCTATCACTGATTAAGATTTCTCAATCTAGGTTCTATTCTCTAGAACATATCACTTCCACAAAAAAGTGCATCCATTCATCTAAATTGAATGTATCCATATTGCCGCACAGCCTAAGCAGCAAAATGATGATGTTTTTTATTTCTCCTTTCAATTATGACCTATGAATTGTCTTGGTAGTTGAGATTGCCCCCTTTTCAATATGGAGAACCACTCCTTGGCTATAATATTCCTATAATCATATATTTTTTTCTCTTTGAAATGTGTTTGCAATAAGGTAAAATCCTAATGTGAATAGACTACCCTGTTTGGAAGCTAGAAACAATTGTAAATTAATGTTCTATCTTGTTGCCATGTTTAGGGTTATGAGAACCATATTATAATTGGACTTAATTTCTTTTGTATGAATATCGTACCTATTAATGCATTCCATGACAAGTTTTATGCATTCAATGGCTACCAAAAATGCAATGGCTTTCAACAGTCCACTCTCCACCAATCTCTATGTAATTAGGTACCTATTAGGGATTTTCACTCTTTCCCAAAACTCTTGTAAGTTGATGTGCCCTAGCCTAGTGTCACCAATATCCAACAGCAAACTTTTTAAACCAAATAAGTTCTCGTAGACAAGATATTTGTATTTCATCTTCAATTCTACCTTAGAGAAGGACCCCTTGATTTTCTGAAGAAAAAAAACTAGCATAGTCTCACTTCATTCCAGTTGATTTTGATGGTGGGATTGGTATAAAGTGAAACCCTAGTGTTGGGATAAAAAAATCCCTTTGATAGTTTGATGAATACTTACTTTTGTGCATGATGGTGATGATGAATAATACTCTTAGCCAAGATACACACCAATTTGTTGTAGGTTTCACTTCAATACTATGAGAGCTTAGTTAATTTTTATAATGATGTACTTTAAAGATGACGAATTTGAGATTAATAGCATTCTCCTTGAATAGCATTAAATTTCACCTACCTCAACTCTCTATTATTAATGCATTGTACCTGGGTCACCTATACAAGCAATCTATTTTCATTTAGTTTTGAAAACCTAGTCAATCTCTGACAAAGATTTTGAAACTATATCTTGCCTTTATTTTTATCTTTTCTTCAGTAGCCAAAAGACAAGTTTTCCAATTATTTCCTCTATCACCCATTTTTCTTTAGTTTCAAAAGGTACATCGAAGTTTAACAAAGTTCAAAAACTTAATCAAAGTCCACTCTTCAATTGTAATTTTATATCTTCTTCCATTTCTTTTGAAAGAGGTTCCTCGAAAAAAGTTCATTTATGAGAACCCCAATAATCTCCAAAAAGTATTAAAATAAAAACTTTGAAATTATTAAGAATTAGACTCATCGGGCTCTAACTTGGTTGTGAAAATCGTGTCGGAGTCTAACAATCATTTTTGAAACTTGAAAGGAAGACCAAATAACTCTTGAAAGAAAAAGGCTAAGTGGTGTGAAGTATTATCAAGAACAAAAATCATTTAAAGGCTATATATTAGGATTTGTCAACACTTTTGCAACAAAAGGAAAAGATTCAAAGAACTTAAACTCTTCAAAACAAAACTATGACGGATGTTGACAAAGTTATAAAGGACTTGTTGGAAACTGACAATGGTGTCAAAACCATAAGCGAAGCCCAACAAACTACAAAATGACTAAGTGTTATGGACTTCAATGATGAAAAATGGATCAATTAACACATCAAGGGCCTTGAAGCAATGATTTTTTAATAAGACTAAGGAGGAAAATTACAAATTGCTCATGGGTGAAAATCTAAGGCAATAGATACACAAATGTAGATTATGTGAGTTTTATTGATGAGATAAAATCCACATCTTGATTTTTTTCTTCTTAGGTTCAAGTCCTATTTATTGAGGAAGTAATAAACAAGCCACAGTTGTTTGTTCCTCAATAGAACCAAAATATCATGCAACAAGTATAATATTTTATGAATTAGTTTGGCTATGCCACATATTTTAAGGATTGGTAGTACCTCAAAATCAACCCACAATACTTTATTATGATAATCAGAGAATTCTCAAGCCTATTCACAATCCAGTGTTTCATGAACAAACAAATCATAATGAAGTTGACTGCCAATGTTGCAAGGTGTGTACCCTTGGTCTCCTTGTTTTGTGCAGCACAGCGCTTAGGTTTGTGACATGGCTTAACCACCTCCTGTGGATTCTATAATTCTAGTGATTGTATCAAGCATTAACAAGTCGATCTTTTGGTGCAGCGGCAACCGCACTTGTAACAAGTGGTATTAGTGCTTGGTCACAAGTTCAAACCCCTTGCTTGCATTGGGGGGATTGTTGCAAGGCGTACGCCCTTGGTATCCTTGTGTTGTTCAACGCATTGTGTTGTCCTCATTTTTGTTTCCAAAAATGAAGGACCATTACATAAAAAATTTTGTGAAAAAAAAAATTACTCTATGGCACGCTTCCCAATGTATAATTTTGACTAATCCTTGGATTGGCTTAATCCTTAGTCCATCCTTGAACTACGTTTTGAATTTCACCAAATTCTGGGTCCGTTTGCTATATCTTTCCTTCAATTTTGGGTTTTGAAATCCCGACTCCAGATAGAGAATTTTCTTCAAACTGCAAGTTTTAATGATGTCCATGGTTTTGGTCTTTGTAGGGGAATTTTCAGCTTATTACATGTGCACTTCTATTCAAGGATGAATACTTGTAATTTGTTTTGAATTTCCCCTTTGTTGTTTTTATTATTTTTATTGTTTTTGGTCTTGTTTAGTTAAAATAGGGGTTTTTTGGTTAAATTACAAGTAAACTTGTAGTTCTCTCCAAAAACCCCTACTTTAATAGTTTTTACATTTAATGGGGATTTTAAACCCCCATTACATGTGTGCAAGAAATTCTAACTTGTTGTAGGGATTTTATTTCCCCATTACAAGTAATTAAAACTTGCATCTCTCTCCCAAAAACCCGATTTTACACATAAAGTGCAAAAGAGACAATTTTAAACTTGCAGTTTGGTCTAAAAACCCGATTTTGCCTAGTAAGTGAAAAAGTGCAACTTTAAACTTGTCTTTCTCTCCAAAAAACCTGATTTTGGCTTTGTAAGTGAAAAAGTGAAAAATAAAACTTGCTATTTGGCTAAAAAATCCCGATTTTGCCTAAACATGAGGAAAAAGTGAAATTAAAACTTGTCTTTGTCTCTTAAAAACCCGATTTTCACATTTATGCAAAATTCAAACTTGTCCTATCTTCCCAAAAACCTGATTTTCAGTTGGAAGCAAAATTGTTGAAGATTTCAATCAATTTTTGAGGAGAGTTTTTAGGAGGAAGGCGTTTTTCAGATTTAGGCGATTTTTGTGGATTTGGAAGTTCCCTTTCTTCACCACGTGGTAATCATTCTTGCTAGTTTTTAGAGGTTGGAATAGCAAAAAATGTTTTTCCAAATGCCATGTTTTTACCTCATGTAAGTTCCATTAACTTCCAAATTTCTAAATCGATTTGAACTCTCCTACCTATGCATGGAGATTGGAGCTTTATTTGTTTCATTTTTCATGCATTTGATGCCACGTTTTTCATTTTGGGCGTTTTTGCAAAAATGTGGCTAGGGTTTGGCATCTTTGATTGTCTCTATTTATTGGTGTGTCTTCTCCATTCCAAAGATTATTGCATTTTTGGAGAAGCATTTTCAGTTTGAAGAAAGGTATGTTCTCTTTCCTTTCTTTCCTCCATTTTATTATTTTCTCATTTTCTTAGGTGCATTTTTGGAAATTGTTGTTCTTCCCCCAAAAATCGGTTTTTGTGAGAGAGATCTTCCCCTTGGTATACAATTTTTGAATTTCATTGTTCTTCCCTAAATTCCCTCTTTATTTGTGTTCAGGATTTTTAATCCCGATTACAAGTTCACTAGAAATTCTTTTTCTTCCCTTACGGTTAAGGAATTTAACCATTTTTGGTTAAAATTTCAAGTTGAAAAGATGTGAAATATCCCTCCCTTTCAAATCCGGGTTTTAAAAACCGGATTACATGTTGAAGAGTTCTTCCCATCTTCGTGAAAATGACATTTCCGGATTTCCCCATTTCTATCCATTCATGTTTCCCATATCCATACTTTTCGTTTCCATTATTTTCCGCTAGTCAAAATCTCATTTTCCATCCATTTCTCCATTTGCAAATTTACAAGCATACTTGCATTCAGGTTTTAAAACCCCGATTGCATGTGTGTTCTTACCAACTTGTAAACTGGCAAAAATTTCTCCAATATCTGAAATTGGTCAAATTCAAGAATTTCCCATTTCTATAAATTTCCCCTCTTCCTCTCACAAAATCGTGAAGTTCAAGAATCAAAGTTTTTCCCACTTGAATTCTCATTTGAAGAAGGAAGAATGATATTTGCAGCTGACTATCATGTTGCCTTAACTCTTTTAAGTCTTCATCATAGTATTCTAGGTTCACAATCAATGTCAGATTTGCCGGCATCTCCAGTTTCAAAAAAGATGAAGTACAAATATGACAAATATCAGAACGAGGTAGCACCTTCCCAAGTTTTTTCCCCTTTGGATCATATCAAATATACAGAAATAGGGCATGTTGATAATGTCAGAATTTGTCAAGAGGGTAGAAGATCCACAGGATAATAACCATCATGCATCTTCTTTCCCGATGGCTGCCCTAGAACCTGAGTTTGTTCTCACCTACGCCCATCATTTTGATAAAGAGTCAAAAGAGTCATCAAAAATGATGATGGTGAAGCTATAATCCATCTTGATGCAGATACAATTGAGAAGGTCTTCAGAATACCTCCTACACCTGTTTACATGGAAATCTCTAAAGAGAGTGCAGCAGAGTATTACGTGAAGAGGGAAAAAGATTGCAAGCGACATATCAACAAGTGGATCCAAGAGCCACAAGCCTCCTTCTCAAGGTGGGCGAAGTTGTACCATTGTGCTTTCAAATGGGAAATAGGAGACACCATAACTCTTCTCAGCAGGATGATGGGCCTTGAGCATTCCAATATCTTTGAGCCATGGATGTACTAGTTCATCATGTTCATAAGGCAGTCTCATCATATTTCATGGGGAGAAGTCATCAGTGATGCCCTGTGTGAACAACTTGCAGCAGTCCCTACTACCATGACCTTCTTCATGAATTTGTATTTGGTATACTTGGCAGCATCACTTAGACACTTTCTAGGTCTTTCTACCAAGGGTGATCGCTCACTTATACCAGTCTAGGAATATTATAACCAGTTGTCGTTGAGACCCAGCTGACTGCATTTCAGAAGAGTCCAAGATGCATTCTTCAGATATTTCATGTGTCAGTTTGACAGAACTCTCAGAAACCGGAGAGTATCAGATGAGGCATGGGAAAAGGTGTGTGAGTATGGATGTTTGTTTCTGCAGTTTCCCACCTTCACCTATATGAGAAGTTGATGCTATGGCGGTCAGCCATATATGCTTCCCAGATACCCAACTGATAAGATCATTCTTATGGAGTTGGGAAGATAGATCATGGTTGTCCACACTTTTCACTCTACTAGACATAAGGTTGGAATGGCGATCTCTACCACAAACCCATTGAAAATTGGCCTATATTCCCTTGTCACATCTGTGAAAGCTAAAGCCATGGAGACTGAACTGTAGGAAATCAAGCTTAAAAGGTTTAAACCTAGAGCTGATTTTGATTACAGGGGTATGAAGGAGAAGATCAAGAAATCCTTTGTGCATGTGCATCGCATTGAGGACATCTAGGTAGATCTTTGCACAAAAGCCAAAGTTCTGAAGATGGATTATTGTTGGCTCACTGTTGAGAAAATTGTTGATTTGAACTTGGTGGATATCCCACAAGGGATGATTGATGATGGGCACATACTTGATCTTGAATACATTTCATGGAGGTTCGAGGAAGCTCCACTTCCTTTGATCCAATGGTCGCACAAAGAGTGCGTATCCATCCTTAAGAGATTTCAGTCTATTTTGGCTAACACTAATGCATGCTTGAAAAATAATGTTGTTAGACTTATAAAAATCAAGGTTGGAAAAGAAGATGATTCTACGGGGCCTCTTGAATGTAAGTCTGAGATTCAGGTTGACAAAAAGGAGGGTACATCATCTTCGAGCACAAGGATCAAGTTGTGGGTCAGTCGTGCAGTAGTGCTTCCTCCTGAGGAGACGATAGTTTGTGGGAAGGAAAAATCACAATTTCATGTCTAGGTGATCGATCTAGATAATCCAGAAGAGGGGCAGCAATCTGATGATGCTCTCAAGTCTCTAGTTTTAGACTTGCCTCATGAGATCATTCTTCTAGTTTCCATTGAAACGCATCTTTCTCCTCCTGATTTGCTTGTGGATGAGTCTCCTTAGAATGCTATTCCCATTTTAGCATATGAGCCATCTCCTCATCATGAACAAGAAAGTGTGTTGGAATTTCCTGAGGATATTCCTACTTGCATCCAGTTTTTAGAAATTGATACTTCCACTTCTGGTTTTGAATAATTCATGAGGCAATCTTCATTCCCATTGGTAACTGAGCAAACCGTGGTCATTGTCCAAATAGATATTCCTCCCAAGATGACCACGGTGGAACCTATTGCAGCTAAGCCACTTGAGGAAATGTCAGTTGTTGATTATAAGGTTACAAGGATAGAGTTGGGCAAACAAACGCATGAGGTCATTAAACATGATGCTCAGTTTTCTATTTCTTCACTGGTGCAAAGGTGTGATGAGCTTCTAGAAGAGAAAGACAAGCTAGAAGATGAAAACCAACAACTTATGGCAGTTGTTCATAAATTTACAAAACCCGCTGCTGAAGGGAGTAAATCCATAGGTTCTTCTAGTTCTCAAGAATCAATTCATGGAGTGCAAAGGGCCACTTAGAAGGTACAAGCATTGGATTCCTGGGTTGATCAACTTCAAGATCTATGTGCACAAGTAATGAAAGACATTTTCCAGATGATGTCTAAGTTAGAGACCATTGAGTAGAAACTGGATCAAACCTCTAATGCTTTCAAAAAGAATCTGGAAAGTGTTGAAGAAAGTTTGACAATCTGGCATACCATGCCCCAACAATAGTTGAGTGTTTTGCAGGACCATGCCATCATCTATTCCAGGATCATGTACTTGGAATTTGAAGAACTCCTGGAAAACAAGGCCCTTGTTCTTAAATCCCTCATTGAGGAGATCGGTGATGCAAAGAGATTCTGGGGTAAACTTTTCTGAGATATTGTCTCACATTGTGAAAGGGCCTCTTGCAACATAGTAAGTCAAGATGGAGAGCTGATTCCAGAAGAACAATTTCTTGCTGATTTACAAATGAGGATTCATAATGAATGGAGGAGCGAACAATTCTCGGTCGCTTCAATTCAGATATTGATGAAACACCAAGCCTTTTTGCATGAAATCCAATCTATCCTAGGTAAAAACAACTCTGCGCTCCTCAAGTGTCCTAACACTATTGTGAAGACCATGGTTGTTGCCAAGAACACCCATGAACCAAATTTTGAGGAACTACAAGCGAGCATGCAGAAGTTTAAAGGATTTGTGTCTTCATGTGCTACAACTTAAGTGTTTTTCAACACTTAATTGTATTTTCCCTCTTTTGTAATCTTTAGTTGTAATTTTGTTTTGACAAGTTACATGTAAAAGAATTTTTTATAAAATGCAAGTTACACATTACTTGCACTTTTGTAATTACATGTAAGGCAACTACAAGTTGTGTTCAATTAGGACTATAGTTGGAATAATTCTTAGTTAGTTATTGAATAAGTCTTGGTGGTTGAGAGAATATCTCAAGTAAGTTAGGATCCTCCCACCTTTTTCTCAAGGCTCCTCTTCTATAAATACTTGAGGGGTCTATTGTAATATTTATCTTTTGGAAAACAAACAAAAACTCTTCCAAATTTACAGCAAAGAAGTCTTTGAGCTTTCATGTGTAAATTCAAGAATTGAAAGGAATAGAAGGAAATTGCTCAAGCTTTGAGTCTTTGTGCTACATTCTTGAGTTAGTGTTCTATATTATCTTTCTTGCAAGTGTTCCTAAAGAGCTTAATCACTTCTGATTTCCATTCTTTGTGTTGCAAGTAGTTGAGTTTAATATAGATTAAATTAAATATTTTGTTGAGAGAAGCTGCAAGTCTTTGTGCTTTCACTTGTTCTTAAGAGAATTTAGGAATAGATTATGTGAGAAATAGTTGTAAGTCTTTGCACTTATACTACTTCCCATTATTTAAAGTAGAAAAGAATAGTCTTTTTCAATCTTTGAGCTATCATAACTCGTTCTTCATAGCATTAGTGTAGAAAAGGGTAGATAGGACTTCACATAATCAAGTCTTTGAGCTTGATATTGTCGTCTTGTCCTTAAGGAAGTAACGGAAGTCTTTGCGCTTTCAGGAAACTTCATTTCCTTTCTCTCATTTCATTTGAAAGTGGTTACTGTTGTTAATATTGAATCGCTATCCTTTTCTATGAAGAGAAAAGGATATTGTCTTTCTTCAAGGAAGAAGAAAGATTGATGTCCCATCCTATTTTATTTTCAAAGTTGTAGTTAGATAGTGGGAGCCTTCCCTTAATTAGGAGAGTTTTTACTCATGTGCTGTGGTTGAAACCACAATTTTGTATATTTCCCCAAGTGTACAAAATTTTCAACCAACAGTTTTTTGGTGACTCTATTGGGGATACAGACGCATTAAGAAGCCTCATGTTTTCGTTTGAAGACTAATGTCTTGTTGGTAAAGAAAAAAGGAAATAACTTTTCTTGGGTTTCCTACTGATCGAACGAGATTTGAAATAATTCATTATTTATGTCTAAAGATCTCTGGTATAATTTTGTTTGGCCCATCTGAGTCACCAACAGATTCTTTTGGAATTTGCAAAGGACATGAACGCATTCGAAAGCCTCACGCTTTCGTTTGAAGACTAGTGTGTTGCTATTTTTAAAAGAAGAGCTTGGAAATACTTTCATTTCTCTAAGTTGTAAAGTTTGTGTGTTTACGTTCATTGAAGGAGAGGTGAACATTCTAAAGAAATATCTCCTCTTGAACGAGCTAGATTCCTTTCGCTCACTAGTACATCCTCCCTTTCATGAACCACAAGTTATCCTCCCTCAAGGAAAAAGAAATCTATACCAAGTGAAAATTCCTCTTTTCTTTTCAAACCACTGATATCTTCATTATCTAGTATGGCTAATCCACCTCCGCTTCCTCCTCTCGGCCCATGGGGATTAGCTTTTGGTCCTTTGGCTTTAACCCCACCTCTTCATCCACTTCCACAAGGTTCTCGTAAAAATCTTCCCAAGTTCTATGGAGATGGAAAGCAGCATCCTAATGAACATGTCAAGTCTTTCTATATGGCATGTGGTGTTGTTGGAGTTGAACATCAAGATGTTGTTGTTCTTTTGTTCATAGAAACTCTTCAAGGTATTGCAATCGATTGGTTTTTCAATCTTACTGTTGGTTTGATTGTTTCTTGGAACTCGTTGAGAGACAAGTTCGAGGAATGTTTCAAGCCTGTGGAAGATGAACACGCCTTGCTGGCCCAGTTGACCCAAATGAAGAAGGGTACTTATGAAGGCATGCATGAATTCATTGCTAACTTCAATAAATTAGCAAATAGAATTCCTATCAATTCTAATTCTACTCCTAAGAATCTCAAGTGTTTTTTCATTAATACTCAGTTGTCTGAGGTCAGTTTCTTCTTAAGGCGAGCATCTCCTGCTGATTTAGAAGTTGCTCAATCAATAGTGACTAAAGTTGAAGATGATTTGATCCTAGCTAGTAAACTAAAAAAGGATTCTAATTGGTCCAAAGGAGGCTCACATATGGATGGTTCATTTTCTGGTTCTACTGATTCTATGGTGCAGAAATTAGCAAATGAACTTCTTGCTTTAAAGAAGCAAGTGTCTCAGAATTCCTACCCCATGCCATACAAGGATATCCCAAGGCAAACGTATCCTAATACTATTGTTAGTTATGCTGCTAAGAATCAACCCAAGTTACCATTGCCTCTTGAGAGGCTTGCACTTGAACCACCTCCTTCAAAGGCAGCAGTTGGCTATTATGAGATGGATCAAAATGAGTCTTCTTATTTTGATTATCAGTCTGATGACATTGCTCTTCCTCAACAAGAAGATGAAGAAGATGTGATTGGTGACTCTACTATACGCTATATGCACTATGATGACTCTATTGCTACTGAAAGGACTCATAGTCAAGAATTTGTTATAATGACAAGATCCTAGACTCGGTTGGGTCAACAAGATGAACTGCAAAGGTCGCAAGTGATTTACAACCACCTGTTACTGTTGCTAAAAGAGGAACACCGCTGTCCTACATTCCAAAGGATGCAGCAAAAAGTCAAGTATGTAACAAAAATCCTCCTTTTGCTTCATCTATTGATTCCAGGCCCAATTTGCCTAACCCCAAACCACTATTGGACAATGTTAATCCCTCTCTAGCTGGTTCATTTCAAGCTTTTGATATTATTGATCATGCTAGAAAGACTAAGATTCAAATGTCCGAAGTTGAATACTTACAAGCTAATCCTGATCAATTTGATAGGTTAGCTAACTTTGTTAAAAGTAAGGAAACTCGCCCTATACCTAAAAACACTACCCCTCAAGAACCCAAGAATTTGCCCAATCATTTGGTGACCATTCCATCTACCACCCAAGGAAAGATAGAAACTTTTTACATTTCCCTGTTGATCAATGGTTTTCAATTGAGTAATTGTGTCTTGGATTGCGGTGCTTCTAATAATGTCATGCCCGCAAAAGTTGCTCAAGCTTTGGGGCTGACCTTGACCAAAACTTTTGGTCATAGTTATTCCATGGAAAATAAACAAGTGCCTCTTATTGGGCAAATCAAGGATGCCCAATTTGCATTTGCAGCTTTTCCAGATAATAAAATAAAAATGATTGTCTTGGTAGCTGATGTTCCTACATCATATGGAATGTTACTTGACCGTAATTTTTGCAAGATGTTGGAGGTGAACTCAACATGGATATGACGGAAGCAAGAATACATGTCAAAGGTTTTGTGCAGAAGTTAATTCCTGAAAGAGAAACCAAGTACACGGTTGTCAAGTCTAATGATCCCCATGCTCAGATTCTTTTTGAATCTTTAGGTTTCAGGAATTATTATCTCCATATAAATGAAATCTCAAAATTTGCTGAATATTATCCTTCTAGCAGCTCCGACATTTCACTACTTTCAGCAAATGAAAAATTTGTTGATACTGATCAGGATCAAGAATCAGAAGATGGGTCTTCCAGTTCATATGTTATGGTTGAAGAAGTCTCATCTCCTGTTGCTGATGAGTTTCACTCATCACCTTCTCGACAAGATGAGTTTCACTCTTCACCTACTCAAGAGGAAAGTTCATCTTCCCCTATGGAAGAAGATGACAATTTTTCTTTTGATAATGCATCCATTTTGGATGAAGGCAGCACTAATCATTCCAATGAAAATAACAATTCAAATGATGTGTGGACTCTTGAATTTGATGGCAGTTGCACTACAAATGGATCCGGAGCTGATGTAGTTCTCATATCTCCTAAGGGAGATATCTTCCCTTACTCTTTCAAGTTGCAATTTGCTAATACTAACAATACGACTAAATATGAGTCACTTTTGTTAGGGATGAGCATTGCATTCAAAAGAGGAATCAAAAATCTTCATGCCTAGGGTGATGCAAAATTAATTGTTTGTCAAGTGAGAAACATATATCAAACTAAGAATGATAGACTCAAGCATTACCACAATTTGGTATGGGAAAATATTGAAGATTTTGATTCTTTTAATATCTCAGTTGTTCCTTGTGAATACAATGATAAGGTTGATTCTCTTGCCATTTCAGCTACTTCGTTAATTCCCCATCTTGACTTTGATCAAGATAAATATATTATTGAGATAATCTGCACACCTAGTGTACCTAACAATTGGGATCATTGGCAGATCTTCAATGATGACAAGCAAATTAATAATTTACTTCAAGTTGAGGATGGTTTCAACAATTTGTATTTTGAAGGAAGTAATTCTCCTACTTCTTTGTCATCAGATTCAATGTCTAAAACATCATCTAAATCAGATGAAAATATTCTTCAACTAAAAGGAAATAAGATTCCCGAGGGGTTGGTTTCTCTTGAAAAACTTTTTGATCAACATGATTGTTATATCAAGAGATGACAATAAGAAAGTATTGATTCTCCTATGGGATATGAGAATTATAATATTGGATCAGATGATGATCCTAAATTTGTTAATATTGGCAATAATTGCACTTCAAATGAAAGAGATCAGTTTATTCAGCTTTTGTGCCAATACCGTGATGTCTTGGCATATTCATATGATGATCTAAAATCCTTTCAACCCAAGGAAGTGCAGCATGACATTCCTCTTAAGCTTGGTGCAGAACCTTTCAGACAGAAGCAGCGCCAGTATAATCCAAAGATTTTAGGTACCATTCTTTCTGAAGTTCAAAAGATGCTTGATGCTCAAATTATCTTTCTCATCCATCATTCAACATGGTTGGCAAACATAGTGCCAGTGCATAAGAAGAATGGAGAAATATGTATATGTGTTGATTTCAGAATCTTAATCAGCTATCACTCAAGGACAATTATCCATTGCCAATCATGGATCAAGTTTTGCAAATGGTGACAGGTTCTGAAATGCTATCTATGCTAGATGGATTTTCAGGATACAATAAGATTGAGGTTAGTGAACCTGATCAACATAAGACTGCATTTACTACTCCATGGGGTACATTTGCCTACCGTAGAATGCCTTTTGGGTTGATCAATGCAGGGGCTACTTTCCAACGAGCTGTGGACTTGGCTTTCCATGGCACTGTGGGAAGGTATATTGTAGTGTATTCTTATTATTTTTTCTAAAGACCATGAGAGTCATCTTTTTCACTTAAAAGATGTACTTGAAAGATGTTGCAAGCATGGCATCTCCCTTAATCCCAAGAAGTTAGTTTTTGGGGTAACAGAGGGAAAACTCCTTGGTCATATTGTTTCCAAGGAGGGAATAAAAATTGATCCTGAGAGGGTTAAATCCATTCAGAATTTACCTTCATCATCCAATAAGACTATTGTTCATTCCTTCTTTGGTAAGGTAAATTTCCTGCGAAGATTCATTCCTAACTTTGCAGAAAAGACTTGTCATATTGTGGATATGATGAAAGGAAGGTCTGATTTCCATTGGAATTTTGAAGGCAAAGTTGCATTCAATGAAGTCAAAGATGCAATTGCTCATGCACCTATGTTGGTATGTCCCAACTACACTAAGGAGTTCATCATGTATAGTTATGCTTCCGATCATACTATGTCGGCTATTCTGATGCAAAAAAACTCAAAAGGGATTGAATCTCCTATTGCTTTCATGAGTTGTCCTTTAAAATCTCATGAACTCAAGTATTCCTCTATTGAGAAGAATGCCTATGCGATTGTTAAATCAGTTAAGAACTTCCATTTTTACATGCTAAATTCTCATACCATCGTGTTAGTTCTTGATACATCAGTCAAGTCTATCTTAACACAACAGGAGTTTGGCACAAAGAGAGGAAATTGGATTGCTAAAATCCAAGAGTATGATTTGGAGATTAAGCCTACAAATCTTGTTCGAGGAAGAGGACTCTGTCAGTTGATGGCGAAAGGTATTCCAGAGGAGCGAGAATTGGATGATTCTGAAGATCTTCCCAAAGTGTTATTTGTCAGTACTACTGATGAATGGTACTCTAATATAGCATTTTTCTTGACTTATGGTGAATGTCCACAACATTTGTCATTCAAGGAAAAAAGAAGTATCAAATTGAAAGCTACGAACTTTGTATTATGGGATACTAGTTTGTACAAAAGAGCAATTGATGGTACTTTCCTCCGTTGTGTTGATAAAGCACAACAAACCAAATTGCTGGAATCTTTCCATGACAAGGCTTGTGGTGGACATTTTTTTGCACCAGTGACTGCTCACAAAATTTTGAGAGCTAATTATTATTGGCCTACACTCTTTCAAGATCCTTTTCAATGGGTACGTAAGTGTGTACATTATCAGTAGTTTGTAGGCAAACCAAAACTTGCAGCATTACCATTGAAGCCAGTTATTGTTGAAGAGCCTTTCCGACAGTGGGGCATTGATTGTATTGGTGTGATCAATCCTTCTTCCATTGCAATTCATTCGTATGTCCTTACTGCTATTGATTATTTCACCAAGTGTGTGGAAGCAATACCGATAAAGAACGCTACTTCTGAGATAGTATGCAGATTCCTCAAGGAAAATATTATTTCTAGATTTGGTGTTCCATTCAAAATCGTGACTGATAATACAGCCACCTTTTCTTCCTTTGAAATTTCACAATTTTTCTTTGAATATAGTATTTTGTTAACTCATTCATCAGATCATTATCCCCAAGGTAATGGTCAGACGAAATCAAGTAACAAAAATTTGATTACTATTATTTGCAAGCTTGTGGAGGAAAATCAAAGGTCCTGGCATAAGGCTCTTTTTGATGCTTTATGGGAAGACAAAATTACACCCAAAAGGGCTATTGGTATGTCACCATTTTAGTTTCTTTATGGGATCAATGCAAAGATACCCATCACTTTGGAACTCCCTTCTCTCAAGTTAGCTAAAGCAATTGAAGATCAAATTTACAAGAATGCTTTAGACAAAAGGATCATGTATCTTTCTCAGCTGGAAGAACAAAGAACACAAGTGGTAGATCAGATTTCTCAGCATCAGCAACAAGTCAAAGTTCTTTTTTATAAGAAAGCAAAGCAAAGAGGATTCCAAGTTGGTGATCATGTTTTTCTTTGGGATAAGCAAAGGGAACCGAAAGGTTTACATGGCAAATTTGATTCTCTTTGGCGAGGACCCTTCACTATTCATCGTGTTGCTGGAGAAGATAGTTTTATCTTGGCTTATCATGAAGGTACACCATTTATGTTGCCTTATAATGGACAGCATTTGAAGCATTACTTTGAATGAAGATTCAAGGTAACTTCTTGTAAACAATGTCTTTCTCTTCTTTGTTTTTCATTGTTTGCTTTTGCTTTGTTTGACTCTGTGACCCAATGGATAAGAGGAAGGCACTTAGAGTGCTGGATTCTTTTCTTTCATAATCTTGAAGGATAAAAGAAAGAATTCCCCAGTCAGAGCCAGTTGTTGTCCTCATTTTTGTTTCCAAAAATGAAGGACCATTACATAAAAATTTTGTGAAAAAATGAAAATTTTTACTCTATGGCAGGCTTCTCAAGGTAGAATTTCAACTAATCCTTGGACTGGCTTAATCCTCAGTCCATCCTCAAACTATGTTTCAAATTTTGTCAAATTCTGGGTTCGTTTTCTATGTCTTTCCTTCAATTTTGGGTTTTAAAATCTCGACTGCGGATGGAAAATTTTCTTCAAACTACAAGTTTTAATGATGTCCATGGTTTTGGTCTTTGTAGGGGAATTTTCAGCTTATTACATGTGCACTTTTATTCAAGTATGAATACTTGTAATTTGTTTTAAATTTCCCCTTTGTTGTTTTTATTATTTTTATTGTTTTTGGTCTTGTTTAGTTAAAATAGGGGTTTTTTGGTTAAATTACAAGTAAACTTGTAGTTCTCTCCAAAAAACCCTACTTTAATAGTTTTTACATGTAATGGGGATTTTAAACCCCCATTACATGTGTGCAAGCAATTCTAACTTGTTGTAGGCATTTTATTTCCCCTTTACAAGTAATTAAAACTTGCATCTCTCTCCCAAGAACCCGATTTTACACATAAAGTGCAAAAGTGACAGTTTTAAACTTGTAGTTTGGTCTAAAAAACCTGATTTTACCTAGTAAGCGAAAAAATGCAATTTTAAACTTGTCTTCTCTCCAAAAAAACCCGATTTTGGCTTTGTAAGTGAAAAAGTGAAAAATAAAACTTGCTATTTGGCTAATAAATCTCGATTTTGCCTAAACATGAGGAAAAAGTGAAATTAAAACTTGTCTTTGTCTCTAAAAAACTCAATTTTCACATTTACGCAAAATTCGAATTTGTCATATCTTCCAAAAAACCCGATTTTCAGTTGGAAGCAAAATTGTTGAAGATTTCAATCAATTTTTGAGGAGTTTTTAGGAGGAAGGCATTTTTTAGTTTTAGGGGATTTTTGTGGATTTGGAAGCTCCCTTTCTTCACCACGTGGTAATCATTCTTGATGCTTTTTAGAGGTTGGAATAGCAAAAAACATTTTTCCAAATGCCACATTTTTACCTCATGTAAGTTCTATTAACTTCCAAACTTCTAAATCAATTTGAACTCTCCTACCTAGGCGTGGAGATTGGAGCTTTATTTGTTTCATTTTTCATGCATTTGCTGCCACGTTTTTCATTTTTGGGCGTTTTTGCAAAAGCGTGGCTAGGGTTTGGCATCTTTGATTGTCTCTATTTATTGGTGTGTCTTCTCCATTCCAAAGATTATTGCATTTTTGGAGAAGCATTTTCAGTTTGAAGAAAGGTATGTTCGCTTTCCTTTCTTTCCTTCATTTTATTATTTTCTTGTTTTCTTAGTTGCATTTTTGGAAATTATTGTTCTTCCCCCAAAAATCAGTTTTTGTCAGAGAGATCTTCCCCTTGGTATGCAATTTTTGAATTGCATTGTTCTTCCCTAAAGTCCCTCTTTATTTGTATTCGGGATTTTTAATCCTGATTACAAGTTCGCTGGAAATTCTTGTTCTTCCCTTACGTTTAAGGAATTTAACCATTTTTTGGTTAAAATTTCAAGTTGAAAAGATGTGAAATATCCCTCCCTTTCAAATTCGGGTTTTAAAAACTGGACTACATGTTCAATATTTCTTCCCATCTTTGTGAAAATGATATTTCTAGATTTCCCCATTTCTATCCATTCATGTTTCCCATATCCGTACTTTTCATTTCCATTATTTTATGAAAGTCAAAATCTCATTTTCCATCCATTTCTCCATTTGCAAATTTACAAGCATACTTGCATTCGGGTTTTAAAACCCCGATTGCATGTGTGTTCTTACCAACTTGTAAACTGGCAAAAAATTCCCCAATATCTGAAATTGGTCAAATTCAAGATTTTCCCATTTCTATAAATTTCCCCTCTTCCTCTCACAAAATCGTGAAGTTCAAGAACCGAAGTTTTTCCCATTTGAATTCCCATTTGAAGAAGGAAGAATGATATTTGCAGCTGACTATGATGTTGCCTTAACTCTTTTAAGACTTCATCACAATATTCCAAGTTCACAATCGATGTTAGATTTGTCGACATCTCTAGTTTCAAAAAAGATGAAGTACAAATATGACAAATATCAGAACGAGGTAGCACCTTCCCAAGTTTCTTCCCCTTTGGATCGTATCAGAGATACGGAAATAGGGCATGTTGATATGTCAAAATTCATCAAGAGGGTAAAAGATCCACAAGATAATAACTTGTAGAGGTTGTTGGCCAACCATATCCATCATGCATCTTCTTTCCTGGTGGCTGCCCTAGAACCTGAATTTGTTCTCACCTGTGCCCATCATTTTGACAAAGAGTCAAGAGTCATCAAAAATGATGATGGCGAAGCTATAATCCATCTTGATGCAGATACAATTGAGAAGGTCTTCATAATACCTCCTGCACCTGTTTACATGGAAATCTCCAAAGAAAGTGTAGCAGAGTATTACGTGAAGAGGGAAAAAGATTGCAAGCGACATATCAACAAGTGGATCCAAGAGCCACGAGCCTCCTTCTCAAGGTGGGTGGAGTTGTACCATTGTGATTTCAAATGGGAAATAGGAGACACCATAACTCTTCTCAGTAGGATGATGGGCCTTGAGCATTCCAATGCCTTTGAGCCATGGATGTACCAATTCATCATGTTCATAAGGTAGTCTCATCATATTTCATGGGGAGAAGTCATCAGCGATGCCTTGTGTGAACAAATTGTAGCAATCCCTACTACCATGACCTTCTTCATGAATTCGTATTTGGTATACTTGGCAGCATCACTTAGACACTTTCCAGGTCTTTCTACCAAGGGTGATCGCTCACTTATACCAGTCTGGAAATATTATGACTAGTTGTCATTGAGACCCAGTAGACTGCATTTCAGAAGAGTCCAAGATGCATTCTTCGGATATTTCATGTGTCAGTTTGACAGAACTCTCAAAAATAGGAGAGTATCAGATGAGGCATGGGAAAAGGTGTGCGAGTATGGATGTTTGTTTCTACAGTTTTCCACCTTCACCTATATGAGAATTCGATGCTATGACGGCCAGCCATATATGCTTCCGAGATACCCAACTAATAAGATCGTTCTTATGGAGTTGGGAAGACAGATCATGGCTGTCCACACTTTTCAGTCTGCTAGACACAAGGTTAGTATGGGGATCTCTAAAACAAACCCATTGAAAATTGGTCAGTATTTCCTTGTCACATCTATGAAAGCTAAGGCCATGGAGACTGAACTGCAAGAAATCAATCTCAAAAGGTTTAAACCTAGAGCTTATTTTTATTACAGGGGTATGAAGGAGAAGATCAAGAAATCATTTGTGCATGTGCATCGCATTGAGGACATCTAGGTAGATCTCTGCACAGAAGCTGAAGTTCTAAAGATGGATTACTACAGGCTCGTTGTTGAGCAAATTGTTGATTTGAACTTGGTGGATATCCCACAAGGGATGCTTGATGATGGGCACATACTTGATCCTAAATACATTTCATGGAGGGTCGAGGAAGCTCCACTTCCTTTGATCCAATGGTCACACTAAGAGTGCATATCCATTCTTGAGAGATTTCAGCCTATTTTGGCTAACACTAATGCATGGTTGAAAAAGAATGTTCTTAGACTTATAAAAATCAAGGTTGGAAAAGAAGATGATTCTACGGGTCCTCTTGGATGTAAGTCTGAGATTCAGTTTGACAACAAGGAGGGTACATCATCTTTGGGCACAAGGATCAAGTTGTGAGTCAGTCGTGCAATAGTGCTTCCTCCTGAGGAGACGATGGTTCGTGGGATGGAAAAATCACAATTTCATGTCCAAGTGATCGATATGGATAATCCAAAAGAGGGGCAGCAATCTAATGATGCTCTCAAGTCTCTAATTTCAAACTTGCCTCATGAGATCATTCTTCTAGTTTCCATTGAGATGCATCTTTCTCCTCCTGATTTGCTTGTGGATGAGTCTCCTCAGAATGCTATTCCCATTTCAGCATACGAGCCATCTCCTGATCATGAACAAGAAAGTGTGTTGGAATTTCTTGAGGATATTCCTACTTGCATCCAGTTATCAGAAATTGATATTTCCACTTCTGGTTTTGAATAATTCATGAGGCAATCTTCATGCCCATTAGTAACTGAGCAAACCATGTTCGTTGTCCAAACAGATATTCCTCCCAGGATGACCACGGTGATTCAAACAGAATCTACTTCTCCTTTGCCTACGGCTACTACTGGAGGGGAGTTGATGACTTTGCCTCCATGGCTTAGTTATTTTACCCCAAAAATGAAGAAGCAAGAAATCTCACCTAATGCCTTCGACTATCATCAACTGAAATAGTCCAGATCCAAAGTTGCTAAGAAGGCCAAGACTATCTCCAGAGTAACTGTTGACAGCAACAAGATGAAGCTATTTGAAATTGTGGAACCTATTGCAGATAAGCCACTTGAGGAAATGTCAGTTGTTGATTATAAGGTTACAAGGATAGAGTTGGGAAAACAAATGCATCAGGTCATTAAACATGATACTCAGTTTTTTGTTGCTTCATTGGTGCAAAGGTGTGATGAGCTTCTAGCAAAGAAAGACAAGCTAGAAGATGAAAACTGACAACTTATGGTAGTCGTTCATAAAATTACAAAACCTATTGCTGAAGAGAGTAAATCCATAGGTTCTTCTAGTTCTCAAGAATCAATTCATGGAGTGGAAAGGGCTGCTCAGAAGGTACAAGCATTGGATTCCTTTGTTGATCAGCTTCATGATCTATGTGCACAGGTAATGAAAAACATTTTCTAGATGATGTCTAAGTTAGAGACCATTGAGGAGAAACTGGATCAAACCTCTAATGCTTTCAAAAAGAATCTGGAAAGTGTTGAAGAAATTTTGACAATCTAGTGTACCATGCCCCAACAACACCTGAGTGTTTTGTAGGAGCGTGCTATCATCTCTTCCAAGATCATGTATTTGGAATTTGAAGAACTCCTGGAAAACAAGGCCCTTGTTCTTAAATTCCTCATTGAGGAGATCGGTGATGCAAAGAGATTCTGGGGTGAAGTTTTCCGAGATATTGTCTCACATTGTGAAAGGGCCTCTTGCAACATAGTAAGTTAGGATGGAGAGTTGATTCCAAAAGAAGAAGTTCTTGCTGATTTATAGATGAGGATTCATAATGAATGGAGGAGCGAACAATTCTCAGCCGCTTCAATTCAGATATTGATGAAACACCAAGCCTTTTGGCGTGAAATCTAGTCTATCATGGATAAAAACAACTATGCGCTCCTCAGGTGTCATGGCACTATTGTGAAGACCATGGTTGTTGCCAAGAACACCCATGAACTGAATTCCGAGGAACTACAAGTGAGCATCCAGAAGTTTAAAGGATTCATGTCTTCACATTCTACAACATAAGTGTTTTTCAACACTTAGTTGTATTTTCCCTCTTTTGTAATCTTTAGTTGTAATTTTGTTTTGACAAGTTACATATAAAAGTATTTTTTGTAAAATACAAGTTACACATTACTTGCACTTTTGTAATTACATGTAAGGCAACTACAAGCTGTGTCCAATTAGGACTCTAGTTGGAATAAGTCTTAGTTAGTTAATGAATTCTTAATTAGTTATTGAATAAGTCTTGGTGTTGAGAGAATCTCTCAAGTTATTTAGGATCCTCCCACCTTTTTCTCAAGTCTCCTCTTCTATAAATACTTGAGGGGTATATTGTAATATTATCTTTTGGAATGCAAACAAAAACTCTGCCAAATTTACAGCAAAGAAGTCTTTGAGCTTTCATGTGTAAATTCAAGAATTGAAAGGAATAGAAGGAAATTTCTCAAGCTTTGAGTCTTTGTGCTACATTCTTGAGTTAGTGTTCTATATTATCTTTCTTGCAAGTTTTCCTTAAGAGCTTAATCACTTCTAATTTGCGGTCTTTATGTTGCAAGTAGTTGAGTTTAATATAGATTAAATTAAATATTTTGTTGAGAGAAGTTGCAAGTCTTTGTGCTTTCACTTGCCCTTAAGAGAATTTAGGAATAGATTATGTGAGAAATAGTTGTAAGTCTGTGTGCTTATACTACTTCCCATTATTTAAAGTAGAAAAGAATAGTGTTTTTTCAGTCTTTGAGCTGTCATAACTCATTCTTTATAGCATTAGTGTAAAAAAGGGTAGATAGGACTTCACATAATCAAGTCTTTGAGCTTGATATTGTCATCTCATCCTGATGGAAGTGGCGGAAGTCTTTGCCCTTTCAAGAAACTTCATTTCTTTTCACTCATTTCATTCGAAAGGGGTTATTGTTGTTTATAGCCAATCGCTATCCTTTTCTGTGAAGAGAAAAGGATATTGTCTTTCTTGAAGGAAGAAGAAAGATTGTTGTCCCATCCTATTTTATTTTCAAAGTTGTAGTTAGATAGGGGGAGTCTCCCCTAAATTAGGAGAGTTTTTACTCATGTGCTGTGGTTGAAACCACAATTTTGTATATTTCCCCAAGTGTACAAAATTTTCAACCAACACAGTGCTTGTGTTTGTGACATGGCTTAACCTCCTCTTGTAGATTCTATAAGTCTACTGGTTGTATCAGGAATTAACAGGATGATCTTTTGGTGCAACGGCAACCACACTTGTAATATGTCACTTCATATGAGAACATATTTACAAAAATAATATTGAGCTCCAATTTTGTGTGCTACTAAAGAGCAATGTGGTAACATATTCATCAAGCCTCTTGGACATGTGAAGTTTGAATCTTTTCAAGATTCTTTAATTAATACTTGAAAACAATGATATAATGAGGAAGAATGTTGACGTATTACATCATTGAGCTCCCTTTATCTATTTGTTATTGGCTTGTTATTTTTTTTATTTTAGTTTGTTAAATAAGTTGTTGAAACCATGAATGCATCCATTTCATGTATAAATTCCATTCATAATATAATTGAATGCAATCTTGTGAATTGCCTCGTAAGTTCCTCCAACAATCTATATGGCGTATGTAGTGTCTTGTATATCCTGGTGTTTTAAAGCACTATCTTTATTGTTTGACAAATATTGCATCTCTATACAAATATGTGTACATTATTTTTATAAAATCAAATGGAAATACCTCTCCTTCAACATGGTTTGTGTCCTCTATACACTAAAATCTCCTTCAAGACTCCCTCTATGCAACTCTCTAATGAGGTTATCCCTTTGTTGAAATTCATGGGATACATAACTATGACCTCTTGAATAGGTATCCCTCTTACATGAAAAATTCATTTTATGGGCCTCTATCTCCAACCTAACACTCCATACATGTGTTGCATGCATCTAAAAAACTCAAATTTGTGGCACACAAATCCTCCATAACCACTAGTTTAACCATCATTTAGAACAACAATTATTTCCTCATACGCAAGGCACACTCAAGGCACATGCAACCTTGTTAGTTTTACCTACATGTTGCTTCAATACAAAATAATAACCCAAGAGATATTTTACCCACCTCATGTGCCTTTAACTGAGCATTACCTAACTTAATGAACCTCAACATCTAGTGGTCTATGTACAACAAAAAATCTTTTAGCAACAAGTAATGTCTCCAGTAGTGTAAATCTTGTATTATGGCATAGAATTATTGGTTATAGACATAATATCATCACCTATCCTCATTCAATTTATCACTAAAAATACAACTATTCTACCCTCTTGAATTAATATAGTGTAGTCTCATAAATCTGTCCACTTAATTAAATGAATATTTAGTATTTATTTGATTATTTAACCATCAATCAATAATTAATTAAATTAATATTTAATTAATTCATCTTAACCCTCTTCTCCTCTTAATTAAATAAATTATTCAATTTATTTGATTTAATTCACTTAACCAAATTCAGACCATTAATTAAATAAATAAATCATATTTGTTTAATTAAATCTTCTCTCACATTTAAATAAATTAATATTTATTTAAAACCCCCAAAATCCCATCTCTCACATTTAAATAAATTAAAATTTATTTAAATCACCTTTATCCTCCACCCACTTGCATTTTCCTACAAATGCAAGTTGCACAACTATTTTAAATAAATTATTTATTTAAATCACCTTTATCCTCCACCCACTTGCATTTTCCTACAAATGCAAGTTGCACAACTATTTTAAATAAAAAAAATTATTATTTATTTAAAATCCTATTTATCCTCACCCACTTGAAACCTTTAATAGTTTCTCTTAAAGTCTTCAAACTTAATGGCTTCCTTCTAGAGTCTTCTAAAACCTTTAATGGTTTCCCTTAAAGTCTTCAAGCTTAATGGCTTCCTTCTAGAGTCTTCTCAAACCTTTAATGGTTTCCCTTAAAGTCTTCAAACTTAATGGCTTCCTTCTAGAGTCTTCTTAAGCCTTTAATGGTTTCCCTTAAAGTCTTCAAACTTAATGGCTTTCTTCTAGAGTCTTCTTAAGCCTTTAATGGTTTCCCTCAAAGTCTTCAAGCATTTAATGCTTTATCTTCTTTTTCTCATGTAAATAAATTAATATTTATTTAAATATTTATCCAAATGCAACTTACACCATTTAATTGACATAAATGATTTTATTTTAATTGAAAATACCAAAATTCCTCCCACTTGCATTTTCCTACAAAATCCACTTGCATGCCTAAACCCCTTCTAGATTCTTCTAAACCCTTCCTAATTAACCTAATCCATCCCCTAAATATTGTCACATTCCTAAGCAAATTGGAGTCACTTCTCAAAGACTCCAAAGTCTTTAAAAAGTATTTAATGCTTTGTGTGTTCAACAAATTAACCTCTAAAGTCTTCCAAACCACTTATGGCTCTTACATGACCATTAATGGTTAATTCCACTTGCACCCATGGTTAAGGACTTTGACCCCTAACTTAACCCTCATGTAACCCATGTGTCTCTTCAAAGCATTTATTTCTTTGACTAGGGTAACCATCATGTCCCCTCAAGCATTTAATGCTCCTTATCTCTCCTCTCAAGCCTCCTCATGGTGACACTTGTCAACATGGGATTGGGTTGAAAGTCTCACATGGATTGAATATCTTTCAATCCTAACCCTTGTTAAGATTGTTCAATCTTAACCCTTCATTTCCCCATTTCTTCTATAAATAGAACCCTTCTTCTCAAGCAAAGGAGGAAGCATTAGAGTATTGTTGTTATACTGGTATTAGCATAGAGCTTTTTCACAACATCACTATCTACACTTGCATAGCATTTGCTTATCATATTCAACCATCATAAATCCATATGGCATCCATGGCTAGTGCTAAAAGCTGAGAGCTACACTCATGTGGAACTTGGAGAGGAGAGGAACAAGGGAGGAGCAACTATGAGCATCTTGATTAGCTATTTTATTCTATGTTTATATGCTTTCTATTTCATGCTTAATATCTCTCTTGATATGCCTGTTTAGGATAATCTTTTGTTGCTAACACTAACGTTTGTTTCTTGTGCTCTTGTGTGTGTTGCCATCAAACAGATTTTCTAATCCTTTTTGCAGAGCATCATTTGGTGAACCCGATGTTAATCAAAGAGCAATCATTTTGAAGACTACTAACTTTTGAATGTTTTAATTGACACACAAGTCATTCTCTTGCATTTTTGTTCTCAATTTAGCACCTTCGCAAATTGATACTTTAGCGCTATTGTCTATATTGTTGCTCTTTCGTATTAAATAGCACTTTTATTTTCACATAGAGTAGAGCTATTGTAACAGAGAGTTGTAAGAAAATTCCTTGTAATCAAAAACCAAAAATTTTAGGCTTGTAGAAGCCCACCAAAACATGTGGATTTTTCTAACTAATTATCTTTTGTGCAGGTTTTAACTAACCCCTACAATAGGATTATTTTTAGCAATTTTAGCTTAGGAAATAAATTTGTTCATATTGTTAGCTTTGTCTTTCAAGTTAGGATAAAATAAATTCATTTTCCTTTTGGGTTAAAATCAACTACACTTTCATTCGGAGTTTTAAAAAGAACCACATCTTTCGTTTAGAGCTCTAAAAAGAATCACATTTGTTCAAAGTTAAAAAGAATCACAAAAACAAACACGCAAATTTATTTTTTTGCAAAGTTAGGAACAAATTCTTTTGGTGCTTAAAATCAGCAAGACAAATTTTATTTCTTGCATCAAGCTAAAACTCACAATCCACACTTCCATTTTTGGTGCAAATAAAATTCACAATCAACTTGTCTCATTTTTAAAGCAATTTTACTTCATGCAAACGTGTTTTTCATTAAGTTAACCAGGATTTTCAAATTCTAGTTTACTCAAACAATTGCCTTTGAAAATTAAAAAGAACACCATGATTGTTGGAGCAAAATCTCCAAATAGATAGAAAATCATTGCGATGACAAGTTAAAAGGAACAAGTGAATTTTGTGTTTGGCACACTTGTGCAAAAGAGTTGGTTGAGTGGTCCTACTTCTAACACACACTATCCTCTCCCTTGGCTCTCGTGGTCCTAGGTGCAAGAGAAAAGTGTTAGTAACACTCAAATTTTATCTTTTTAAGAGAGGCTTGCCAAGGGATCAATACTCTTGGGAACGACCTCGAGCGGTAAATCCTTCGAGCCGCTATAGAAATTAGGTGTGAGCGAAAGCTGTAGCCTTGGGTATAGTTGTTCCTACAGTGTAACTGGCCGAAAGGACAAATGGGCCCCACCACTGGTTACAAGGCTCTTAAGTGAGTCACTGCAGAATGAACTTATGTCCAAAAACATCAAACATGACTAAACACCTTTAAGTAGTAGCCCACCCATTCTATTGATTGAGAATATTTGTGATATAATTTAGTGCAAGAGCATAGATGGTTTTGCTCCCAAGATACTCACCATACATATTTCCTTGAGTAGAAACATAGCTTTTTGAAAAGTCACTTGTGGCTTGATAAAAGTGGTGACTCCCCCATTATAGGGATCATCTATTTGTTATGTTCGTGCAAGACTTAGTATATCACATCCTTACCTACCACGGCGGGATTCATAAGGTATGTAGTACCAAAGTCAAAGAAATATCAAGATGTGGGCTAAATTTATCACAACTGGCCATTTGACCTTAAGGATAAAAAATGTTTGAAGTGTGTTCATTTTAGTCAAAGACCAAGTGCAAATTGAGCTAACTTCAGGCTTTGAAAATACATCTAAAGGAAGGGTCATATAAAAGTCCAAGGATTGGGTTGATCTAGACCCATACTCATTTGTGCCTTTGAGGCAACATTCTTGTGTTTGTGTGCTTGCTTTGTTTTCTTGTCAAAGAAACATCAAAAGAAAAATCACTTCCAAAAAATAAAGTATTCATCAAACCAAACATCTTTCAAAACAACCAAAAATACCAAAAACAAAGTGCAAACAACAAAGAATCAAACTTTATGACCATTCTTCACATCTTACGAAAGAAGAAGCATCATCAGAATATCAACTTGAAAAGAAGACCATTGAGCTCAAAGGCTTTGATCAAAAGGAGGAAATTCTTCTATATAAATAGACAAATCTTTGTCTCACATAGAGTTTTTTTGCATCACATGCGTCTCTACCTTCAAGGCAAAACAAACGAATTTGATTCAGAGACATTAAACCGCAGAGCTTTTATGCAATATAGAGCTCTAAGTTATCACAAAAACCAAGGAGGTAAGATTAATCCCAACTTTTTCCCAAACGTCTGTATCACATACAACGTAGCTCGAGAAATACCACCAACACCTGAAAGGGAAGAGGTAGAGTTTGTCCCATTTGTGACACAAAGCTTTTATTGAAGTTAAAAATATTTTCATCCATTATCTTACTTATACATCATCACTTCATCATCAATCCGTTCCAACTCTCAAAACATTAAGAGGTTCTTGCTCCAAGTTTTCTTTTTAGATATTGCTTGAATTAAACGCATCACATCACTTTTTAGATTGTTTCTACATCTAGGATAAGCTCATCCTAAGAGACACATCTACACAGGTTAAAACTAGTTCATGAGTGAATCCTCTCATTACTAGGTAGTTAAATCTGTAACACATCTCAGATTTCTCTACACCTTATCATATCCAACCTTATCAAAAACAAACAAGCAATTCAAAGAAGGAATTTTGGTTACATCTACCTTAAAAGTGCTAGAGATCCACATGCAACACAATTCACCAACCATCAATCTCTCATTTCATCAAAAACTCATCATCATTTTCACACAACTTCAACAAAAGCTTGTAAACAAAATGGCCCAAACCCGATCACAATCAAGGCAACGAGAAATAGAAATGGAAGAAGAAGAAGAGGAAAATCTCAATGAATTTCAAGAAGAACTTGGAGAAAATGCAAATGACGAAAACCCAAGTACTCCCACTTCTGCAACAATAGAAAGGGCCCAGCATAACCCTCTCTTTAACAGACTTTTTGACGAAATACTCAGGAGCAATGCGGATGCTCACTTTGTAAAGCTCGCTCAAGAAGGAGCAAAACTCCCCTCTGACTTTGATCTGGCCCAATTAAGACAAGCATCAAAATGACAAAGTCACCATGAAGAGGACAGAGGAAGAGATCCCATCAAATATAACATTCCTCAAGGTAACCCACCACCTCCTCCTCCAAATCAAATGGAGATGTTGTGGCAACAAGTCGAGAATCTCGCCCAACAACTTCATAGTGGTGTCAAAACTAACCAATTCTCACTTAATGACATTTGTCCCTATCCTTTTGATAGGAATATTTATATGCCACCCTTTCCACGAGGATTTGAAACACCCAAATTCAAAAAATATAGAGGAAAGGGAGATCCTCGCGATCATGTCAGAGAATTTCATTCCGCTTGCCTCAAAGTAGCGTATGAAGACACATACCTAATGCGCCTTTTTCCCCAAAAATTGGGAGGAACAACCACATCATGGTTTTCCCGAATACCAGGTGGCATTAGAACATTTGAGGAACTCGTCCAAAAATTCCTCGCTCATTACTCTCATAACATTGAACGCGACATCACCATGGCTGATCTATGCAACACTAAACAAAAACCAGGTGAACTATTTTCAGTATTCTTGCAATGATGGCATCAAATGTCTAGCAGACGTTCTCTTTAGTTACCTAAACGAGAACTAGTGGAAATATTCATTTCCAACTTAAACGAAGAAATGGAATTTCACCTGGATGTCAAAGACACAAACTCTTTTAATGATATGATCACCAAGGGTTTGAAATGTGAGCGAGCCCTCATCAAGAAAGGACTTATCAAAATCTATAATGAACCAAAGGATAGTCCTCGCCCATGCTTCAATAGTGATAAACCCAGCTTCTGGAACAAAAACAAGAATATCGTCAACGATGGGGTTGTGGATGCCAGGACTATAAAAAGTGCACAACCTGTGGTTCAGTTTGCAGGACAAAATCCTCCACCTTAGAATAACACAAATGTTCCTTCCAATCAAGGTCGCATTACATCTCACGATGAACCTAGACCTCATCAGCAAAAACAAAAATGAACATACACTCCCTTAGTTGAAACAGTATTGCGACAACTCATTTCTCAAAATTTGGTCACTCTACCTAAAACATCAAACTATGAGCCTCAACTCAAACCTGCATGGTGGAGAGATGCTAAACACTGTGATTTCCACCAAGGGAGAGGACACAAGACAAGTAATTGTCACTAATTAAAAGATCTTATTCAGGATCTTATTGACCGAGGTGAAATTGAAATCGAAGGACATGACCCAAAAACAACAAACAATGATCATCTGATGTTCAAAAATCCACTTCCATCACAAGATCAAAGGGGTACTTCCACTTCTAGGCGAGGCACTGATACCACGGATTATACGCAAGCTGCATATAATTACACTGTAAATCACCTGTATGATGCCAGTGAACAACTTGCAACTATAACCATAAAAAATCCCAACTCCAATTGCAATGTTGTTACACGTCGCGGCAAGGTTACCATAAAGGCAGCTCCACAAGGCACCACTTCCATCCCAAAGCAATA
Organism: Cryptomeria japonica; assembly: GCF_030272615.1. Taxonomy (NCBI): domain Eukaryota; kingdom Viridiplantae; phylum Streptophyta; class Pinopsida; order Cupressales; family Cupressaceae; genus Cryptomeria; species Cryptomeria japonica. The sequence continues at coordinate 172,031,203 of NC_081406.1, read as the reverse complement.
CAATCTTGTGGAATAATTAGACAAAATGCCTGCGCTTATATCCATTTTAGAGCTATTGTGCCTATCGCCATCTCATAAAACAATCTTGGATCAAGCACTCCAAGAGGTGTCAGTCCCTGCAAACCTAAATACAGACCAATTTCAAGCCATGGTTGGAAGTCTAAAGTCATCACCTTGTCTCACTTTTTCCGAAAGTGACAACTCCTCCTTCCAGCAACCTCATAACGCTTCACTACACATTGAAGGCTTTATGATCAAGCGAGTCTTGATTGATAATGGAGAAGGCTTAAATATTTGTACACTACAATTGGTCACAACATTGGGATATGCCATAGAATCAGTGGATCCCCGTAAGAAGATCACAATCAAAGCCTATGACGATGCAGAGCATTCATCCAAAGGAGTTGTGGTACTACCAATCTGAGTGGGCCCTATGGTAAAGCACATCATCTGTCAGGTTCTGGACCTTCCTCTGCCATACAATCTATTGTTAGGAAGACCTTGGATACATGCCATGAAAGTCGTTCCATCTACCTACCATCAATGTATCAAGTTCCCACATAACGGTGTAGAGATCACAATCCTGGGTGATGCAAATCCCTTTGCGTATTGCCATAATATCAACCATCAACTAGAGATTATCATTCCTAATAATAGATAAGCCATTTCTTCCACATCATATATAAGTCCCGTCTCTCTTGCCAGTTTGAACACCACTATACCAAAGCAAGAAAAGCTTAAGATGAAAATAGCAGAGGAAGGTCCTAGGGAATACAACTTGAGTCAACTCTTTTGTGTGGGACAAATGCCCACTTCTCCTAGAACACATGGTAAACCACAGCAGTTACTCCAGCAACCACTAATCACGCTAGCATGTGCTTTGACGCCTTTCATCCTTGGAAAGAGTCAAGAAGAAGAAAACCAAGATGAGGACTTAGCGGAATGGATCTATAAAGATCCCATCACCACTGATATACCACAACTTAAGCTTCCTACAGATCAATATGGCAAAGGTCTCCTCGTTATGCAAAGAATGGGGTATGATGGTCAAAGTGCTTTGGGATATTGCAAACAAGGACGACATGAACCTCTACTGCTGGAATTCAAGCCCAAAGGTAATATAGGCCTAGGCTTTGAAAAAGAGATCTTTCCTAAACTCAAATTCAAAGGAAAACCCAGCAAACCATTATGTCAGCCTATTGCAAAAAGGACACCTTTCATTATCAAAGCAGCATCAAGCACCATCACAACTGACCCATCGAAGCTCAAAATCCCAACACCATCGTCTACAATACCAATCATCCCACCAATCAAACTAGTAATCCCATCCGCAGCAACCATTACATCCATAGTGCCATTAGCAGCAGCAACTGTATCAAAGCCCGCAGTAGCATCTATGGCACCAGTAGTTCCAGCAAAAGCAACTGAGTCAACACTACCGATACTCCCCATATTGGATTCCTTAATCCCCATCGACCTTCCTGCAACACCGATCATTTCATCTACAAAGGTACATCAACCAATCACACCTGCAGTATTTAACTCAAAGGACATCCCAGTATGGTATAGTAATTGGATGTTGGAAAGTGACTCAAAGACCGACTCACATGAGTGGGAATTTGATTCTGTACAGCTTAACACTTCAGATGAGGAAGACACATCACTACCTCCACCACGCAAAGACATCCCTGTTTACGGAGAAGCATAGATAAAGACTTCTTGGGTTCCTAAGCTGGAAACATCTTCCACAGACCCTACGTCTCATCCTACGCCTGATTCTGACAGGGAGAGTACCATCAATGACCTTCACCATAACGTCTTAACCCTCACTAATACCTCTAATGAACTTAACCTAATCGATGAAGTAATGCCCATTATCCATCCTGAACTCATCGAATGGAACCAATCAAATCCTCCATGTCTTGACCTCTTCCAAAACGATGAGGCCATCATTGACTTTTTGGAATTAAGGGATAACCTACCAAGCAGGGATCACAAAGCTGGATTCGCCATAGAACTAAATAGCGCAGCATACTCCGGGGCGGATGCCAAACCCTTTAGTTGCAAAAATATCACAATAAAACATGGATCTTCTAGTGAAAACCACACTGTGGCACTGTTTGATTGAAAAAAAGTAAAAAGAAAGAGCGTATCCAACGGTGAAAACCTCTCTGAGGCGCCTGAGGATGAAGGGTTTGACATCCTCCCTGCTAGTACACAACAAGAACGATCAACGATTCTCATCGAGGAAACCAAAGAATACAATGTGGGGACTCTTGAAAATCCTCATCTCATACATCTGGCATCTCTTCTCACTCCAGAGGAACAGCCTAAATTTATAGAGTTCTTTCAACAGCGCCAGATCAACTTTGCATGGTCATATGCAAACATGCCTAGGCTTGATCCTGATTTAGTCATGCATCACCTCACCGTAGCAGAAGAAGCCAAACCTGTCAAGCAGAAGCTTCATAAGATGCATCCTCAAATTGCAGTGCTAGTCAAAACAAAACTCAAGAAACTCCTAGATGTTGGATTCATTAGACCAATTGATTATGCAGAATGGATCTCCAACATTGTGCCTGTCGGCAAACCAAAAGGGGGCATCCGCATTTGTACTGACTTCAGAGATCTGAATAAGGCATGTCCTAAGGATGACTTCCCCCTACCAAATATCGACATCATAGTGGATCTGACGGTGAGACATGTCATGCTTTCACTTATGGATGGCTTTTCAGGATACAATCAGATAAAGATCACAATAGAAGATCAACATAAGACAGCCTTCACATGTCCATGAGGCACATATTGTTGGAATGTAATGCCTTTCGGTCTAAAGAATGCAGGAGCGACCTATCAAAGAGCAATGACCACCATCTTCCATGACATGATGCATACTATGATGGAAGATTATGTGGATGACTTACTAGCAAAATCACTCACCAGAGAAGGGCATCTCCACATCTTAGATAAAATCTTTGATAGACTAGAACAATACCATGTTTGACTCAACCCAAAGAATTGTGTCTTTGGAGTAACCTCCGGGAAGCTTCTAGGATACATTGTCTCAAGCAAAGGTATTGAGGTCAACCCGACAAAGGTAAAAGCAATCATGGACATGCCACCACCAAAGAATATCAGTCAGCTAAGGACATTACAAAGGTAGCTTCAATCCATCCGAAGATTCTTTGCACAACTGGCTGATAAGTGTCACCCATTCACACACCTGCTACACAAGAACATCCGCTTTCAATGGGATGCCCGATGCCAGCAAGCATTTCAGATGCTTAAAGACTATCTCATGAATCCACCATTGCTGATCCCACCAGATCCAAATAGACCATTGTTACTCTATATCTCAGCAACAAGTACAGCATTGGGTGTACTACTGGCACAACATAATGCAGAAGGAAAAGAGTGTGTTGTTTACTACATCTCTTGCACACTGGTGGGCTATGAACTCAATTACACACCTATTGAACAAGCTTGCCTAGCAGTAATCCTAGCAGCCACTAAACTGAGGCACTATCTGTTAACACACAAGGTACAACTCATTGCAAAGATTGATCCACTCAAGTATTTACTCAGCAAAGCAGCATTAACAGGCCGCTTGGCCAAATGGGTGATGATTCTAAGTGAATTTGACATCGAGTATGTGGATTGTAAGGCTATCAAAGGGCAGTCATTGCAGATCAGTTGGTTGATGCACCACTCATAGACGAGCATCCTCTCATTTCCAATTTTCCAAATGAAGAGATATTCATGATCACAACAGCACAACCATGGAAACTATACTTTGATGGTTCATACACTAGGCATGGCTCAGGGGTAGGCATTTTGTTTATCACACCTCAAGGTGACAGCATCCTGAAGTCTTACAGGCTCACATTTCCATGCACTAACAACATAGCAGAGTATGAGGCCTTGATCACAGGACTCAGGCTAGCTGTACAATGGAAGTTACAAGAACTACAAGTATATGGCGACTCACAACTGGTCATTCGACAAGCAACAGATGAATATCAGACCAAGGATGATAAAATCATGCCATATAAGCAAATGGTGGACAATCTAAAGTCATCATTTACTACAATTTCCTTTGAGCAGATACCTAGAGATCAGAATCGAGCTGCTGACGCTATGGCTACCATCGCATCTCTCCTAGATCTTCCATAGAATTCAACACGCTATGAGTTCTTGGTAGAACAGCTTTGGATCCCCGCTTATGATATCCTAGAATCTGAGATGATATGTTGCCTTGTCGGTTCTGACTCCCCATGGTACGGTGAATTCTACACCTATCTCCGCGATCACACCCTACCTCCTGCCCAATCAAATAACCAACGTAAGACCTTCATTCACCAAACTGCTTGACATACCATTATTGTCAAGACCCTATACCGACGCAGTCTTGATGGTACTCTCCTTCGATGTCTGGAACAGGATGAGATAACAAAGGCCTTGGAAGAGGTACATGAAGGAATTTGTGGAACCCATGCAAGTGGTCCTCACTAGCCAAGAAACTCTTGTGCAATGGATACTATTGGTCATCTATGGAAAAAGACTTCTACTACTTTGTCAGGAAGTGCAAGAAATGTCAAGTTCATGGCGACCTGATACATTCACCAGCACAGGAATTGCAACCAATCACAACATTATGGCCTTTTTGTCAATGGGGTCTTGACCTTGTGGGTAAAATCCATCCATCTTCATCTAATGGCCATAAATTTATTATTACCACCACCGAATACTTCACAAAGTGGATCAAAGTTGTTCCACTTACCCAAGTCACCGGCAAATAGATCACCTCATTCATCCTCAATTACATCATCTGTCGGTATGGTGTACCCATGTCCATCATCATAGATAATGGTCTTCCTTTCAAAAATCAGGATGTCCGTGAACTTTGTGAGAAATTTCATATCCAACACCACTTTTCCACCCCCTATTACCCACAAGGCAATGGTCAGGCTGAAGCATCAAACAAGAACATATTGAGGATCCTAAAAAAGACAGTCAATGATGCTGGCCGTGATTGGCATGTTCAACTAAATCTAGCACTATGGGCATATCGAACTAGCATTAGAACCCCTACAGGTGCAACTCCCTACTCATTGGTCTATGGTGCCAAAGCTATTCTACCTATTGAGGTTGAGATACCATCACTATGGGTTTCCTTGCATAATCTAATAGATGATGAAGCTTACAAAGTCTCACGCCTTCAAGACTTAGAGCTACTTGATGAGAAGCGACAAGTTGCATACAACCACCTCAAAACCTATCAACAGTGCATGAGTCGAAGCTACAATCATCGAGTTAAGCCTCGTACCTTTGAGGTGGGTGATCTTGTTCTTCGAGAAAATCCTAGTAACCAACCAAATCGAGAACATCAAGGAAAGTTTGAATCAAATTTGCTGGGTCCATATGTTGTCACTACTGTATTTGGGTCCAGGGCATATCAGTTGGCTACTTCAGAAGGAGAACCATTAGCAGATCCGATCAACAGCATGCACCTCAAACGGTTTTACACATAAGCTGCACAGAGTATCAGGCTCCCATATATACTGGGAAAAGTACCAAAAACATCCAGATAAATGACCTGAAGAAAATACAAAAACATCAAAAGAGTAAAGAAAAATCATGCATCCAAATGGTGAACAACCACTCTGGTGGCACCTTGGGTAAGTGCGATGGTGAAAACCTAGCAAACAGGCATCACTCGTAAAAGGCTATGGCTCCATTGTCTTTCAAACTTGTTGCGATCACATCTACTTCATACATACATCCATCCATCCATCAACCATGGCTTGTTATAAATCTACAAATCCAAGAAATTACTGCATGCATCCTGCATCCCGCTTTTTTTTATAGTCATGTCTAAACTGGGGGCAATGCCCTTAACCTACTGATGGAAGTGGATTCTACATTGTCTTGTGATTCGTTAAAGTTCTTCATTTAAAACTATCTCACAAAATCCAAAAACATTCAAAACAAATTCAAAATCCAAAAACATCCAAAACACTTCAAAAACCAAAAACATTCAAAACACTTCAAAATCCAAAAACATCAAAACAAAAAAAACAAACAAACAAAACAAAACAAAACAAAACAAAACAAAAAACAAAACGTCAAAAATCACACAAAAACATGGCAACACATTGTACATACTCATCCGTGCAGATACCAAACAAACATTGTGATATACTCCACAAAATGACTACTTATCCATCGACCACACAATCAACATCAACACTCAAAACTGTCTTCAACAAGGATGCATCCTTCCTTACCAAAACAAAGACAAGATGACATTTTCTTTGACAAGAAAATTCTGTTTACGCTATCAAATACTTGGTTGATTTATGGGCTAGTAATTTATATCAGGTTCCTACACTACTCCGGGATACCCACAAGTGATTAGAGTGGTCGTGATGGTTCCTAAGAATTGTTTGTATGTCTTTTGTAAATTATTCCGATGAAATTCTGGGGCATGTACTAATGGTGTCTACGTGGGAAGTTCGCTAAGCTATGTGATCATAGGCAAAAATACAGTCATAGATCACTACGGCTTGCTAACTACAGCGTATACCTCAACCATATGAGCATGAACCATTACCAAGGACCCATATTCTTTATTCTTTATGTATATACTATTTGTTTGCAGGTACAATGCTCTTTCTTTGGTTCTTCCTACCTCATCCAAACTGGATAAAGGTTTTATCTCTTATTACGGTATGCACTTGTCTCAGGATATGATCAGCCTAAGATCAAGGAGGACGATCCAAGTCATGCATGAAAGGAGATAATTCTTGTCTGTTCTGCAAGCAATACTCAGGTCAACTTGATCCATTATATCAAGTTGCTTGTATTAACTTGCTATATCAAATCCATGTAAGAAATACTCTGGTCATCTTGAATCTTTATGTCAAGTTGCTTGTATTTTCTTACAACATTTTAAAGCTCAATGATGAAAATAGAGCACTATGGATCGTCATCTCATCTCATCTGTATATATTGCATTTTGTTGCATTCCACCCATCCATACATTCATAATAGTTGCATATCATGCATACATAGTCATAATAATGCATACTCTATTTTACTCATCTTCTTCCATAGGACTCGGTCCTAGTCCTCCATATCTTCTATCTAACATCGAATCCCCCCTCATCCTCCCTATCTTGATCATCAACATCATCCTAATCCTTTCATCGCTTCCCATCCTCACTCATCCACAAAATTAAGCCAGTTACTATGTCTACACAGATACATCGACTCCCACATACCTAGACTATCAACAGATACTTTGATCAAGTATCTTCGGGTCTCAACAGGTAATCAATCATGGTAATCCTAGACTACATCAGGCATTTATCATAATGACCTAGTCTCAATGGGGCTGCCATGATTCCCCACAACCATCCATCGCACACACACCCTATCAATTGATCCACCAATCAAACACAATCCAACGGACAATTACATCAATTGTCTAAGTCTCAATGAGTATTTTGCTTCATATACCTTGACTTCATTGGGCCATTACATCAATTGTCTACGTCACCATTAGGTCACTTTGATTCACTTACTCAAACTTTATCTTGTCCAAGCAAACAACTGGCATCAACTGTCATACTTTGACTTGACTGGGGCAATTTAACCAATTGCACCAGATTGTTCAAACAATTTTGATCAATTCTATAGCATCCATCAAAAGCACAACACCACATTTGCACAGTATCTCCTGTATAACCTACGAGTACTCACTGGCTTGCTCATTTTTCTATATTCACTCTATTTTCTTCCATTCTTTCACCATTATTGCTAATTTCTTCTGTTCTACCTCCCCTCCACTTCTCATTCTTTTTTCGAGAGATTGCCCGATTTTTCAAAAAAAATCGGCCCATCTCTCGAGGGGGCATACCACCCACTAAATTAACATTTATGGGGCATATTTCTTCACACCTATTTTTCTTTCTTTGAAACAACGCAATAAAATTGCACCGTCTCAAAGAGGGGCAAATGTAATCTCATAAATCTGTCCACTTAATTAAATGAATATTTAGTATTTATTTGATTATTTAACCATCAATCAATAATTAATTAAATTAATATTTAATTAATTCATCTTAACCCTCTTCTCCTATTAATTAAATAAATTATTCAATTTATTTGATTTAATTCACTTCACCAAATTCAGACCATTAATTAAATAAATAAATCATATTTGTTTAATTAAATCTTCTCTCACATTTAAATAAATTAATATTTATTTAAAACCCCCAAAATCCCATCTCTTACATTTAAATAAATTAACATTTATTTAAATCACATTTATCCTCCACCCACTTGCATTTTCCTACAAATGCAAGTTGCACAACTATTTTAAATAAATTATTTATTTAAATCACCTTTATCCTCCACCCACTTGCATTTTCCTACAAATGCAAGTTGCACAACTATTTTAAATAAAAATTATTATTATTTATTTAAAATCCTATTTATCCTCACCCACTTGAAACCTTTAATGGTTTCCCTTAAAGTCTTCAAACTTAATGGCTTCCTTCTAGAGTTTTCTCAAACCTTTAATGGTTTCCCTTAAAGTCTTCAAACTTAATGGCTTTCTTCTAGAGTCTTCTTAAGCCTTTAATGGTTTCCCTCAAAGTCTTCAAGCATTTAATGCTTTATCTTCTTTTTCTCATGTAAATAAATTAATATTTATTTAAATATTTATCCAAATGCAACTTACACCATTTAATTGAAATAAATGATTTTATTTTAATTGAAAATACCAAAATTCCTCCCACTTGCATTTTCCTACAAAATCCACTTGCATGTCTAAACCCCTTCTAGATTCTTCTAAACCCTTCCTAATTAACCTAATCCATCCCCTAAATATTGTCACATTCCTAAGCAAATTGGAGTCACTTCTCAAAGACTCCAAAGTCTTTAAAAAGCAATTAATGCTTTGTCTGTTCAACAAATTAACCTCTAAAGTCTTCCAAACCACTTATGGCTCTTACATGACCATTAATGGTTAATTCCACTTGCACCCATGGTTAAGGACTTTGACCCCTAACTTAACCCTCATGTAACCCATGTGTCTCTTCAAAACATTTATTTCTTTGACTAAGGTAACCATCATGTCCCCTCAAGGATTTAATGCTCCTTATCTCTCCTCTCAAGCCTCCTCATGGTGACACTTGTCAACATGGGATTGGGTTGAAAGTCTCACATGGATTGAATATCTTTCAATCCTAACCCTTGTTAAGATTGTTCAATCTTAACCCTTCATTTCCCCATTTCTTCTATAAATAGAACCCTTCTCCTCAAGCAAAGGAGGAAGCATTAGAGTATTGTTGTTATACTGGTATTAGCATAGAGCTTTTTCATAGCATCACTATCTACACTTGCATAGCATTTGCTTATCATATTCAACCATCTTGAATCTCCATATGGCATCCATGGCTAGTGCTAAAAGCTAAGAGCTACACTCATGTGGAACTTGGAGAGGAGAGGAACAAGGGAGGAGCAACTATGAGCATCTTGATTAGCTATTTTATTCTATGTTTATATGCTTTCTATTTGATGTTTAATATCTCTCTTGATATGCCTGTTTAGGATAATCTTTTGTTGCTAACACTAACGTTTGTTTCTTGTGTTCTTGTGTGTGTTGCCATCAAACAGATTTTCTAATCCTTTTTGCAGAGCATCATATAGCATTTGTTTTCATTATATTGGCATCGGTATCAACTTGGAACACGTATTCAATGTTCGGCAATACTAACATGAATCCCCCATCATCTTATTTAAGAGAATGAAACTCTTGGCAATAGTATTCATATGCTTGAACTTTTTCTTCTACATTTAGTGCATCACGAGCACACAAATGCCACTAAAGTTTTTAATGAGCTTCAAATAAAAGCTCACCAAATCATAAAAACTTCTAATGTTTATCATGAAAGAATAAGCTAAAATTTTCTTTTGGAAAGATGGTGATGGGTTTGATGATGGAACAGGCTACTATGAGTTGTGCGTGCTAGGGCTCGGCCCTACACATTTTTTTTGTTGTTGCTTGGTAGGGTTTAGGTGATTGTGCATGGAGGGCGAGTCTTTTCTGTGGGCTGTAGGTGTGGGTTTTCTATGGGTTGTGAGTGTGGTTTATTTGTGGGCTACAGAGAGGAGGTTGGAATTCAGGGTTTGGTGTTCGAGGTTCTCTGGTGGGGTTTTTTCTTCCATGAATTTTTCCTGATCTTCTATGGGTGGGAGGTTGGTGTCTTTCAATTTGGTGATTTCTAAGGCGGGAAAGTGTAATGGCTCTTCCTTGGGTGTGCATGTGAGTCTGGATTCGAGTGTGCATGCGAGTCCTCGTAATTCATTATATGTTAGAGAGCGGTCAAATCTTAAGAAAGTTAATGGTTGTTTGTAGAGAAGTCAAGATCGCCCTATGTTGGTTTTTCCTCCTTATTCTATTGTGGAGGATGTGGCGTACTGGAGTAATCATGCTTTGATCTGTAAATTCCTTGGGATCCACATTTCTTTGTCTAATTTGGAAGCCTGTATTTATCGAACTTGGCAAGTTGAGGGTGATATGGAGATTATGTTGGCCGCCAATTTCTATTTCATGGTTGTTTTCTCCAGTATGGCAGATAGGAATAGGTTTTTGAGGGAGGACCCTACTTCTACAATCAGGTTGTCTTGTTTATTGAACCATGGCATATGGACTTTAACTCAGCTAAAGATCTTCCCTCCCGAGTTCCAGTTTGGGTTTGTCTTTCAAGGTTGCCTCTGTAATTTTGGAGAGAGGATATTTTACGCCTAATTGCTGAGTTACTTGGGAAGCCGACTGCAATTTCTCAACAAACTCTGGATAAAAAGGTAATTTTGTTTTCTTGTATTTGTGTTGAGGTGGATTTGAGTAACCCTTTGTTGGATTCGTTGGAGATTTTTTTAGGTTCATCATCTTGGGTTCACCAACTAGATTATGAGTCTCTTCCGCACAAATGTAGATTTTTTCATGAATACGGACATCTTCAGCATCAATGTCCTCAGGTTAACAGACCTGCTACTGGTAATGCTTCCTCTAATACCCTACATGTGGTGGGCGATAAGGGAGACAAGGGAAAGGTTATTGGGTCAGAGGGGCGCACTGGTGGGGATGGTTTTGAGCTAGTTAAACCTTACACCAAAGGACGAGGGGAAAAGAGGTCACTTATGGATAGACAAAAATGATGAGGATTTTAATCGATTTGAGGTTTTGGCTTTAGAGGAGGGTATTCTTGTTGATCTCTCTTCTAAAGCAATGGGTAGGAGTGTCCCTGTAGGGATTGCTTGTGATGTTTTGGCATCTCAATGCCCTCTAGATCCCCAACCTATTTCTTCAAGTCAAGCTAAGCAGAATCCAAATGCTTTTGGTATCTTGCAAGATGATGTTGTTTTGGCAGATTTGGATAAACAAGTTGTTAAATCTACCAAGAGCAGGGGCCCCTCGCCAACTTTGGGTTTATTTTAGCAGCCTCATAAAAAAATCTCATCGGACATTTCTAAGGGAGGTCGTAAATAGGTTTAGGAGAAGCTACATGCAGCGAGCGATTTGATGGTGGAGTCAGGTTTGGTGAGACCTATTGACTCTCACTTTTCACAACCCCTTAAATGATTATTCTTTCTTAGAATATGTGTGGATTGAATAGCCCCTCCCAGCAATAAGCTATTCGCAATTTGGTGAGTGTTCATTCTCTAGATATTTTGTGTATTCAAGAGACCAAGCTTTTAGTTGATCTTATGTTTCAATGTGCTTAAGTAGTGTGGAGCTATGGTCAGTGTCAGTATATTGGTTCCCTAGGTTGTTCAGGTGGATTGGCTCTTTTTTGGGACCCAAGAAAGATTGCTCCTCTTTGGAGGATCTCTAGTCAAACTTCTATTTTCGTGGTTGCCTCTAGTCTAGAATCAAGAAAAATTATTTTGGTTACTAATGTTTATGCACCAATTCATATTCCGGGTAAAGCCCAGCTCTGGTCTCATCTTAGGTATGTTTGGTCTCGTGCTCCTTATCTTCCTTAGATCCTTGCTGGAGACTTTAACTTTGTTCTTAGTTTGGCTGAGAAGCGGGGTGGGCTTGCTAGCTAGATTGGGCCCTTCTTATGTTCTTTTTCAAGAGAATGTTGATTTTCTTGGCTTAGTTGATACCAAGCCATCTAATAAGGTTTTTACTTTGAATAGTTGAATATGTGGGGAGGCTATTTCAGAGAGATTGGATAGCTTTTTGGTCTCTTGCTTCTGGGTTGGAGATAGGGTGTTTTCCTCTTCAGAAATCTTGGACTAGCGGGGCTCTAATCATTGGCCTATCAAGTTTTTCAGCTAGGTTTGTTAGTGGCCCTAAGAATCCTCCTTTTCCAGCTCATGTGGCTCTAGGATGACTCTCTTCATGACCTCATGGTTGAGTGGTGGTGTGATGGAGGACCGGCCTATGGTACTGCTATGTTTGCTTTTGTCAAGAAGTTATAGTTTGTGAAATACTAGCTTAAAAATGGAATGGGTTGTGTTTTGGCAATCTTTCTCATAGGAAAAGAGAAGCTCAAAAGTGCCTCAATGTTATTACTCAACAAATTTGGGATCTTGGTTTCACTGTTGAGTTGGGTAATGCAGAATATTAGGCCTTGAAGGACTTGGAAGAATGGGAGCTTCGAGGGGAGCTCTTATGGAAACAGAAGGCTAGGGTTGACTGGCTTCAAAAAGGTGATCGTAATATTGGCCTTTTTCACAAGTTTGTCTAGGCTATGAGCAAAAGAGTGTTATTTCTTCCTTGGTTAATTTTGAGGGCATTCAGCTAACCTCTCTTCAAGAAATGTCTCATGAAGCTTATCAGTATTATTCTGGCCTATTTTTTGATGATGTACCCCTTGCTCCTATGGACATAAATCAGATTGTTGCTTGCACCTCATCTTGGGTTATTGATATGATTAATGAGTCTCTCACCCACTAGGTGTCTTTATCGGAATTAGAGGAGGTTGTTTTTGGAATGGCTAAAGGCAAAGCTCCTGGACCTGATGGCTTTCCTATTGAATTCTTTTAGGATTTTTGGGATATCCTCAAGTTGGATCTACTGGCGGTTGTCCAAGAATCTCACAGTAGCGAGCAAATGCTTCGGGCCTTGAACTCAACCTTCCTAGTTCTTATCCCAAAAAAAGAGGGTGCTTCTCAGCTTGATTTTTTTCATCCTATTGCTTTGTGAAATTTTGTGTATAAGATCTTTACTAAATTGACTGCGGAAAGGCTTAAAATTTTTCTTCCTTAGTTAATATCAAATGAGTAGGGAGGTTTTGTGGTTGGCAAACAAATTTTGGATGGGGTTCTTATCACCTCTGAATTCATTTACTCCATATCAATGTCTAAGGAAATAGCTATGTTTATCAAACTTGATATGGCCAAAGCTTATGATAGGGTGAATTGGATTTTATTGAGTAATATTCTCCTGGCCTTTGGCTTCAACTCAAAATGGGTCAGTTGGATTATGAGCTGAGTGACCTCTGCTTCTTTCTTAGTTCTTATCAATGGTGAGTCATCACAGTTATTTGGAGCTTCTAGAGGCTTGCGGAAAGGTGATTTTCTTTCACCTTATTTGTTTATCATTATGGCTGAGGGACTTGGCTAATTCTTAAAGGCTCGAGTTTCCCAAGGTTTGATCTGGGGGTGGGATTGGGGTGTTGGACTTCCCAATCTTTCACACCAGTAGTTTGTTGACAACATTGCTCTTATTGGAGTGGCTAGAATTCGAGAGGTTGAGTTTTTCAAGAATTCACTGGATGTTTATTTAGTAGCGTCGGGGTAGTGGGTTAATGACCACAAGTCTTCTATCTTCTTTTTCAATACCCCTATTCCTATTCAAAGAAGGATAGCCAATATTTTGAGGTTACAAATTGGGTCTCTCCCTTTTATTTATCTAGGGATTCCTATGGCCGTTGGTCAACAGCCTAGACCCGTTTGGCAGGATCTATTGGATAAGTTGTGCGGGAAGGTCAATCATTGGACGCATTGGTGGCTTTCTACTTCTTCTCGAGTTACTCTCATTCAATCTGTAATTCAGGCGCTTCTTGTTTATCGGGGCTTTGTGCAGGCAACTTCGATGTATTTCCTCAAGGAATTTGGCACTTTGTCTTGGCAATTCCTCTGGAGCGGTAATTTGCATTCTTCGAAGTGGAGTTTGGTGAAGTGGGAATCTATTTGTCGACCCAAAAATGAGGGTGTTCTTGGTCTTCAGTCTATAGTTTTGCATAGTTTGGCTCTTGCAACTAAGTTATATAGGTGATGGTGTACCGATCAGCATCAAGTGTGGGCTCGTATCCTTACTTGGAAGTATTTAGGGTCCATTAATAGTTGGAATGTTCCTCGTAGCCAGATGGAGGATAGGGGTTCTATCATTTAGCTTACTTTGAAAACCAAAGCTTGGCTTATTAAAGATGGGCTCTTTTGGATTTGTAATAAAGGCTCAGAGGCTCTTTTTTGGCTAGACTCTTGGGATGGAAATCCCCCCATTCTTTCTATGTATCCTCATCTTCAGCCTCTTTATGACATCTTTGTGACTGCTAGTTGTACTACAGTTGGGCATTAAAAGACTATTCAAAACTTTGGGTTGGCTATTGGTTATATATGGAAGGGTCAAGATGAGTGGACGCTTGGTAGTTCAGAGGATGCTAGGCGAGAGTTGGCTCATATTCTTGCCTCACAAGAGTGTAACTCCTTGGTCGGTCTGTATATTTTATCTTGAGGTAATGATTCATCTGGAAAATAATATGTTGTTGCAGGATATATGAAGTTGGTCTGTCAGATTTATTGTGGGGATGAGGTACCTTGGTGGAAGCAAGTGTGGAATAGATTTTCTTGGCCAAAATGCATTTTTTTTTATGGTTGGTGGTCCAGAATCAGTGTCTTACTTGGGATAATTTTTGCAAGCGAGGTTTTTGTGGGTCTTCTATGTGTGTTGTTTATTGTAATAGTGAAGAGAGGGTCTCCCATATTTTCTTTCAGTGCTCATTTTCTTAGAGGATTTGGCACTCTTGGTGGGATTGTTGGAAGCGCCCTTGTTGGCATGTTTCTTCCCTAGCTGAATTCTGGGAGCGCTGGGGTCAACCTCCTGTTTAAACTCCTTTTCTTCAAGTCTCTTGGTCTTTAGGGCCCTCTTAAATATTATTTGGCACATTTGGTTGGAGAGGAATCATCGGATTTTCCAGGATGCCAGGTTAATTGTTTAGCATCTACGGTGGAAAATTCTACATTCTCTTCGAGAGACTATTTTGGCTAAGTGTGACATCGTTGGAGGTTCTGCTCCTGGGGAGATTGGCATTTTTAACTATTTTATTTTTCCTCTTCAGGGGAATAATCTTGGTCCTAGTATGCATAAGACTAGATAACTCTTCAGAAATATGTGTCATCACCCCCCTACGAAAGATCTCTAGAGTAGGTAATTCGAGTCCACCACATGGTATCTTCAAGATCAATATGGATTGGTCTTCAAGAGGTAACCCTGAACATGCTAGTATTGGTGGTGTGGTGTGTGATAATTTGGGACAAGTCCATTTTCTTTTTTTCTATCTACAAGGGTGTTTATGCAAACAACTTTATGGAGGCTTTGGCTATTTTGGTTGCATTAGAGCATTGTTGTTCTCTTATATGGCAATGAATAATTGTTGAATCTGATTCCCAGATTGTGGTGAATATATTGAACCTTTGGAGCTATGATGGTGTTAGTTGGCAACTTCAGAAGATTATCCATCAAATTCTTTCATTTTGTCATTTCTTTGAGTCTGTTACTTTCATGCATATTCCCAGGGAATGGAATGGGGTGGTTGATTGTCTTAACAAATGGGCTCCCGATTTTATGGAGGGTTGGTCTATTGAAGACAGGGGACAACTGTCTTCAAAGTTGTCTTGAGTGCTTGATCAAATTGTTCGTCATGATAAGTCTATGATGTAGCTTCTCTTTTTTGGGTAGTTTGCCTTCTTTTGTTATAGCTTCTATGTTTTGATTATATTTTTACCCCTATTTTATTGTCTAATGTTTATCACACTTCTTAATTCTAGACACTCTACTATTGTGTGAACCTTGTTCATATATATTAGTGCTCAAAGTTTTAGGTTCCAAAATTTCTAAATTCAAGCTATTATCTAAGTGTTAGGGATGAGAAAAAAACATATAACTTATAATTAAGTAGGAAAAACAATAGACCAATTATGAGTGGGTAATTTCTCCTTCACTTTATGCTTAGTGAGCCTAAGGGCTCTTCCTAGACATATCCTCAATAGGATTAATCACAACCATATAGATTGAAAGAGTTGTAGTAGTACCCAATGTACACTTCCTCCAAAAGGATGTCATTGGGTGAAAAACCAATCTATTGAACATAAGACCTCTTATTAAACTAATAAGTATGTGATTTCATAATAGTAAGATGTGGGTATGCAAAACATGGCTCCTAAAGGATTATAATTGTTATGGATTACTACAAATATTTTCCTAGTTGAATAAGTGAATCATGAGATGCATACAAATTTATTTCTACTCATAAACTATAGGTGAATTATGTTTTGAATTTCATCTTAAGATGGATAATTACTTCCATCATTACTATCTAATCTAATGGGTTATAGAGGACCTCCTATGAGATACACCATACTAAAATCACAAAGAATATGAGTTATGTAGATGCATACACTACAAATTATTTTATCATATAATAATTGATGATACTTAGTTATCCATCTCCTAGTTGTAAAAAAATGTACGCAATAGATAAATTACCATTACAAATCTTGTAATAAATTATAATGGTGTCACATTCATCAAATACCTATTGCATTCATACCAACACATGTGGAAAGAGAGAACCTAGGCATATAATTCTCTTGAAGTTATACAAATGGATATGTGGATATATTTGATTGCATGTACCATTTAGAATATAACAACTTCCTTATGGTTTGCAAGAGATGCTACTCTTATGACCACTAAATTTGTAGGATTTTAAACCATGGAACTTGCAATTACATGAAAAATAAAAATGACTAATCCTTTTATTGTTGAAAATATATAAATATATATCATTTAACACTGGTGAGCCACCTTGAAAAATAAATAATGTAATATATAGCTACAAAAGTCACCACACATATATGTATCATCAACCATATGCCTTCATACATAAAATTCCACCTTAGAGGTAGTCATTAATACCCTAAGGCATGCAAAGTCATATCTTTCTAATTGCATCCATTCAAATCATTAATGGCATCCTTTGTTAGGTGTGCAAGGCATGGTTGAGCCCACAAAATCCACTAAGAGAATGCCTTATTACGCAAGAAAGGACCATCAAGAGTTGTAGGAATTAAGTCTAGCTATTATGTTGCCCTAGATCTTAGATTGAGGTAGGTAGGAGTTAATAAGTTAGAATGTCAATTTTTTTAGGCACATTAGATCTTTTATAACATTTTAGGAAGTTTGGGAACATTTTGAAATTTCAATTTTAATTATTTTGAAACTTGGTAGTATTTCATAATTTTAGAAATTTCACTAAAATGCTAATACATCATCACAACTTTATTGGGAACCTTCGTTGAACTTGTTGAAATTAACACCCGCCATAAACCTCCTTCAATATTTTACAATTTCAAAAAATTACAAACTTGTCAATGTGTGATCTTTGAAACCCTTGATCAAAACCCTAAGCTCTAACTTTATTAACACTTACTATCCTTTGGAAACCTTCATCAATATTTTAAAAATTTTACAAACTCACGAGCTTGTCGATGCATCATCATCCTATAACTTTGTCAACCTTTCAATGATTTTTGAGCTCACAGACATGCCAATGCCAAAGCTTATTAGGTCTTCAATTAGAATTTAGGCTCACCAAAAATCTTGTTAGCATTTTTGAAGGTTTGTGAACCTTAAGAAAAACTTACCACTTTTCTTTTGGGCACTTCAACAAGTTAGCAAACTTACGAATTTGCCATCACTTTTCTTACTAGCACATGAAAAGGATGGCATGGCTCCATGCAAGCCTTTTGGATCTCTACAACTTCCAACTCTTAAGGAGAAAATGGGGGATGATGAAGGACAAAAATTTGGTGACTTTGACCAAGGGAGCCCATTTAAAATATATTAGATTAGTTTATATGATGGATATACACAAGACTAAGTTTAAAGGAGGAACTAGGACTTGGAAAATTATTGAATTGAAAAGTTGGGCACCAAAAAGATCCATATGTAGTTTGACCTCATATATGATGAATCCAATGTATGTTATCTCCTCCTCAAAGATACGCTTCAACAAGTTGATGTGTAATTCTTCTCCCCTCAACTATGTGCAACTTTTTTTTCAATGCACAAGATGCTCCTCCCTCTCTTAGTGTACATCAAAATATCATCAAGAGAAATGACCAAAATGTTGTCAAGTACTTCCAAAATCTCATCCATCAACTTCATGAATGTTCTTGGAGAATTATTTAACTCAAATGACAAGACCATCCATTCATACAAGCCTTCATTCTTAGTATGGTCTTCCATTCATCTCCTTAATTCTAATTTAATAGTATCCACTATTCAAGCTTATCATGGAACGTTAATACATGCCACAAGAAATCTATCAAGTCAATTATGCATAAAAATGGAAGCTCATACCATACTCTTGATTGCATTAGTACCTGTACACATCCTCCATTATTTATCTTTATTTTGTGTGCATATTATAGGCACTATTGAAGAAATAGTTTTCCCTTATCACACCTTATTGGGTGAACTACAACTAGGAACCAAAGCCATACAAAGAGATTATATATGTTGGTGATTCCATGTGGTACTCATATACTAGTCACATTTGCATACTTTTTGAGAATTGAAGTGACTTTAATCTCCTAAGAGATATGTAACTCTATTTGATCCTTCTACATGATCTTGACTATAACATAACAACCATGTGAGGCTCTCTTAAGAATCTCTCTTGTTGACATTAGCATCACCTTCCCTTCTATACGAATTCTTCTTCATCCTTATGGAAGTAATTATAACTTCTTAATAGTTGATAACATATGCCATGTCTTTATTGGAATCATGTTATTCCATACTTCATCTATGTATCCTCAAATGCAAAAGGGAAATTTGCATTTCTCTATCAACGTTAGTTGTTATCCCTTTGTCAACTAAGAAATTTTATATACATGGGGTTTTCTCTTAGCTTCAACCCCAACTTTGACATCATCTCTATGGACACTAAGTTGTGAATGATGCTTCCATCAATGTTCAACTTTTATCACTTCCCATCTAGCTTGTATTTATCTTCAAAGAAGCTCTCCTTTAACCATAGTTCCTTATCTCTACATGTAGGTTTCAATAGAATCGTGTGTATCATCAATTTCTCCCCACCCTCTAAGCTTGCACTTTCAACTCCTCTGCCTAATGGCCATGTTTCTTTAGAGTGTACAACATGCATATGTTTCATTATGTGAACTTGTTCCCGCATGAAATTTGAACACACAAATGTTTTAGTGACCTACTTGAACACACCTAAAACAATTATTATTAAAAAAAAAATCATCAACCTATATTCATTTTTCTCCATCTCAATCAAGAGTCATCTCACACTTTGTGCTTTGTACAACACCACATTTTTATATGCACACAAATAGGCTTGCCTTTTATCACTATATTTTTTCTTTCTATCCTTTCCCTTACCAACAATATTGTGTGTGCCCTATCACTTGTAAGATAAAATCTCCTCAAGTCAAAGCACAAATTGATAATCCTCCTCAATGAAATAGATCATAAGCAAACACATCTTATCCTAGATTGAGATGTCCAAATTATCCCCAAACCTAGAAACCTTGATGTCATTTTCCATATGATCGACATAAATGAGCAATTTGTATAACTTATCCATGTACTTAGTTAGTATCTTCCTTTGGCATAGGTTTTGGAGCTTCTTGTAAAAATCTAAAGCGTTGTAGCTATAAATTTCCCTTAAGTTTAGTGGCTATGTGATCCACTACAAGTTTTTATGCTCCCCCATCTATACATGACTCTTCTAAACTATCCCACCCCAAGGTAGCATGCCCTTTCAACTTCACAATTACATACTTTACACTTTGTTATTCCCCAATAGATTCAAACTCAAATTATTTCTCCAACTTAGTGAGCCAATCAAGCAATTCTTCCAAAATTATGTTTCCCAAGTATCTTGGAGATGAAATCTTAACTTGTTCCTAGCCTTCATCAAATTTATTGCAAATGTTTTCCTATGCAATGATGTCATTCTCAACTTCATCCAAACCCACAACACCATCTCACATGTCACAAGCTTTCCTTCCATCATCATCAATATCTTCCATCACCACCAAACCTCTTCTCTATATAGCTTCCATGACTTCGAAATAAGCATGAACAACTCTCAATGTACTAGCTAGATCTATAACCTAGGTCACTTGATTATTCCTCACACCTCTTCCAACTCTGAGTCATCTTCTCTATATCATCTATGATACACTTTCACAAAAATGCTTAGTCTAGTAAAAACTTGTGTCAACATTTATTACACATAACATTTGTTCTAATACTATACAATACATCGACTGCTAGCAAGTTCAATGAAAAATTGATAAATCAATATAAAGTACATAGATAGAAGCTAAGAATAAGAAAAATAATGGAGATCAAACAAGAAGATGATGCTTGCATTACTTAGAATAAGAGAACTACAAATAGGAAACCAACATGAGAAACTTGATGACACTGTTATTCAACTTAAAAAATATACATAGAGACTCCAATCATTTACAATCAAACAAGTCTAAATTCCACCCAAAACCTAACCATTGTCTCTCAGAATCAAAGCCTAAAGTGGAAAATATTGTCTTTTTTTAAGAATCAAACCTCTTTTTGCAACCAATCCAAGCTCCTACTAATGACAAAAGCATCCTAAGAAATAGGACCATCTCGCTAATATGATATGAGCTAAAATGGAAGATCAATTCAAGTCATTTCCATGAATGAGAATCCAAGAAAAAATTCTGATCAATAAACAAAAATATGTAGTCTACAAGTAAAATAATCAAACCTTTAATAAAAATTTAATCTACCATTTTGCAACTGTTATACATAATCCAAGAACTGGTCAAACTTAGTAGACTAATATTTTTTATTTTTTATTTTACAATTAGAAATTGAACAATCATCTAAGAGATGAATTGAAAAATTATCTCATATTAATAAATAAATACTTTGTATCACATTTCAAAACAATAGAATATGAATTTCATTGAATACTTTCTTATTGTCTAATTTCTTGTCCATTTCATTTTATCAACCTTTCATTTGCATTTTATTATAAGCCTACATCAGTATCAAAGCAAAGATTGAAGAAAGATGAAGAAAATATTGATGATCCGAAATATTTATACTAAAATGAAGATTGAAGAAGGATTAGAAAAATATTGATGATCCAAAATATTTGTTTGTAGAAGAAGTGCATTGAGGTGCAAAGTTATTTAGAAGACCTTTGAATTCTTGTAACTATCCCATGTACCATTTATTTCCCATGCCATGTACATTAACCTAGTGTTCTTTATCTCCCACATATTTCGACTCTCACTTGCATATCACATCCATTTCCCTATACTATATGTGTAGCTAAACTCAATTAATGTTTCATTTTTTGGGAGAATATAATTACTTCTAGATTTTGGAGAGTTTTTGAGTGAAAGTAAAACATATTGGAAGATATTAAAATTTGAGAAGATTTTTTTGACATTTAAAACCTTGAAAAATAAGTCATTTCAAAATTAAAGAATTTTTTACAAACTATTGGTAAATAGATTTGTCACTGCGGTCGTTTACCTAAAACTGACCCTGTTTGCCTGATAAGCAGTGACAAACGTTCAAATAGTTGGAGAGATCGTTCTGTGAAACACGATCTTCCTCTGCGTTTGAGAGGGGCAGCTCCCTCGTATGATAGGGGTGTTTAGGATTTTCGTGTACTTTTAACCTGAAAGTACGTAAAGGAGAAAACGTAGAACTTAAACAAGAAATAAAGATAGAAACCCCAACAACAGACATACGACCATCAACTGAGATTTCTCAACATTTGCAACAAATTACAAGGGGAGTTTATAACGTAATACGCTTAGCCATGAGATGACGATAAAGAAGAATGACAAATCTCAACATACGTAGAGATAAGAAACTTCAACACATTCAAACTGAGAGACCAAAGGTTGCTTGTGCATCATCACATCAATTGTACAAATCACATATGCATAAAAAGACTACCAATTTGACATACGAGAAATCGGCAATGATAACACATAAATACATTTAGAACATACGAACTAAGACGTATTCTTCATTATCCTTTTGGAAATATACAAGTCCAAAATCCTTTCTATACATATTGCAAATCAAAATGTCATTACAAGTTTCTCCTAGAATTCCAACAGAGTTTTCCCCTCTATAGAAAAGTCTCCTATACATTACAAATAGCCTTCTATTTATAGGCTTGTAGGATAACTACCTTATAACCAACTTCAATCCTGGGTTAATAACTAGCTCTTTTCTGCATAAATTTCAATGAGTTAATAACTTACACACTTATGCGCAGAAAAAGTCAATTTCCTAACCTTTGGTTACAATAAGCGACACAAGTCACTTTTTACAAAAATAATATCAAACCCATTACATTGAAGAAATAATTTGTTTGTTGATTTTGTCGAGGTGGCCTCCATCTTCATTTGCTTCATTTGATCTTGTAATCATCTCACCATATGAATTCATGTCTACAAGCTCTCGAACATCCTTATCCATCATGAACATAATATTTATTTGAACAATAAGAAGGCTTATATGATGAGGACGTTATCATGTTCATGACATTATTTCCGTGGTCTCCTAGCTCTTGTGTGTCGTTCCACTGCGGTTGGAGAATGTTGGTTGAGGTTCATGAAATTAGTGTTGCAATCTACCAGACCCTTGAAGTTCCTTGACTATGGTTCCACAAGCTCTACACTTAGATCTTCCCAACAAATATATTTGTCTATTCCTTGCGATCAATGTGAGCCATGAGTCGTTCCATTACATTTGTTTGAAATCACCGCAAGCCGTGAGATGAATTTGAGGCATTATGTAAAATGAATAGCACGTCTTGTCTTATGTTTCACATTCTTCATGTATGACGACCATGGTTTTATATCTAACAATAATCCTCATTTATTTAGTGCTTCGATGAATTTACAAACTCTGTTTCAAAGTTTTCATTTTGCATAGGTATGGAGGGTGTCAGCAAATAATTTGACCCTGTACCTGTCAATTGCATTCACTCTAAAGTTTCTATCACTTTTCCAATGAGTGCATGTGTGTATCGTTGTCATCATTTCATTACATTCCTAAGAGGAAATCTCTTTGAGGCACTCTAACAAACAATTTGTGTGCTTGGTCTATGTTTCCTTTTTTTGCCTTTCGCATGTTGTCAAATGGTTCACTTGTTGTGCATATCAACTTGAGCATTTCTAACAATAATATTCGATAGAGATCTTCTTTTAATCATGCTTTGATGGATATCTCTTCACTGCTCAAAACTCACATTTTGACACGGGCCAGAAAGATGCTAACAAAGGGTTGCGTAATTTGGCTTTATACCCATGAACTACATTTGCTTGGAAGTTTCAAAATCTTTGAGATGACATCTCTATGAAGCATTATGTTAAACTATTCACGTGCATTGCCTATGCTTTCCACGATCTGCATCATGCTATTCTGTCAAACATCTCATGGTATTGGCTATGATCCCACGATGCATGTAAGTCTGCCAAAATAGTTACACGACTGGCAAATCTCCCTTATCCTTTGTGCTTGAACGGCTTCCATATTGGCTCGTGAGCAAGAAGACTGCAATGTTAAATCAAGAAGACTGCAATGTTAAATTCAACAATTCACATGCAAAGTTGATGCTTCCACGATTTGCAGCAGCTGCAACTACAACATCTTATGCAATTCCACTATCTTTCATGCGTTGATGAATGTCTGTTGACAATTTGGTGCATATTCTGCGATTATTGCATTAGAAGAGACCACGTTTATTTAAAGCATTCTATCAAATACTTCCCATTTCATGTCTGAGCTTTCCATTATTGCATGTTACGTGGAACTCGGGTTTACACCTGCCAATACATCTCCTTGGAGCATTCTGTCAAACAGTTTGCTAAATGTCTATGCTTCATAACTTATACCCCATGGGGAAGGAAGGGAGTAAAAGAAAGTCGACATTAGGAAGGTTAACTTAAAATCTGAGGGTGGGTGTATTAGATGGCAATCCTCGCTGAACAAAATACGTTTAGAGAATAAAGTGGATAGGGAAGTGCTATAGCATGGACATCTTTTCAACCTTCAATCTCAGAAACCCCTAATCCCTAGTGCAGAGATATAGGCGCCTAGCTTGCTTTCGTCTAGCAAAATAAAATACTTTGAATCTTGTCACTTAGTCATTCTGAATATTTAATACATAATTAGCCCTCTTTGCAAGTGTTGATTCCAGGAAGTTAGTTGCCTTCAGGCGGAACTAGCATGGGGTGTGTTCTCACCGTTACTGGTATTTAGGAAGAAGAATGAACCCGGTCGGCAGCCCTTTCATTTTCGATATGGGCGGCTACGTGCCCATAATGCTTTGTAGAACTTTTCACATGCCAACACGATGCTCCCATTCTCTACAGATTTTTGTTTTCCTCTAAACCATATGACATTTCTTCAAGGCATCCAGTCAAACAAATCAGGTATGTTGGAATCGTTCCAGGAGCATTCTCTAATTTGCCTTTGTGCATACGTAAGTTGCAGAGCTGAAGATATAATAACTCGCATGTCCCGAGAGTATGCATTCACTTTTTGGTTTGAACATTCCAGTTTATCATCGGTATGGAGGATGTTGGCAAAGGTTGTGGAAATCGGCCTTACACTCACGGATTTCACTTGCTTGACAGTTTCAAAATCATCTCCAATCACATACCACGAGACCACATTTCATTGAGGACTTCTATCAAATACTTCACATGCATTGTCTATATATTCACTTCCAACATCATACATGGCGTTAAATGACTTCAGCCAGTGCTGATAATGGAGATTGCAGCGGAGTTAATTGGCATTATTTCTGCAGTGCCTATCGTGATGAGGTGACATCTTCTTGAGGCATTTCATTAGACAATTCATAAGATGTTTATGCTTCACATTTTGCACGCAAGACTACCAAAGTGGTTACATCTGTCGGCTAGCAAACCACACACTTTTGCATTCATATCTAGAATTTGCGACATGTCTATGCTTCCATTCTACAATTATAAGAGGTTAAGAATGCTCAAAAAGTGCGCATTTCTAACTTTTTGACAAAGTGGGACCCGCAAGGTTAAGAAATGAGGTTAGAATGCTCAAAAAGTGAGCATTCCTAACCTTTTGTGAAAGGTTAGAAATGCTCAAAAAGTGAGCATTTTTAACCTTCTCGGCAAAAGGATAAGAAATGAGGTTAAGAATGCTCAAAAAGTGAGCATTTCTAACCTTCTGCTTCAACGAACTATCCTTTAGCCCTTAGAAACCATTGATCACAAAGAGGAATCAAGGAAAAATGCAACCGATGTTTTTGAACAGCTTTTTTTCATCACAAATGACCAGACATATTAAAATAATTTAAAATATTAAATTATTATTTAAGAAATAATTTAAATATTTTAAATATATAGCTTTGGCTGGAGAAAAATGGCATAACTTTCAAACAGTAGGGAGTTAGGTCTTGAAATTCGAAACACGCGTCAATGAAAGGGAAAAAGGTCCACACAATTATCTACACCTCATGACAAAGCCTTAAATGAGATAGTTTAATCATTTGGGAGCAATAGACACCAAAAATTGAAAGTTTAAAATATGACAAAGTATGAACTAGGTTCAAGTGAAAGTTGGTCGTATGATACAAAATGACGCTTAGATCCTGACTGTCAACTGATTTCCCTCAATTTGTGGTAATTTTCAAAATTCTTTCATTTTTCATATTTTGACTGGTAAGGACCTTGGATTGTGTGTTCACTGTTTACGCAAAAGCACCTATTGGATCTTCATTCAACATTGAGACCAAATATGGGGGCAACACAAACCTAAAACAAATTTGTATTATAATGTCTTTAATTCATATTTATGGGAATGAGCAGTTGCAATTGAACTATTCATCAACTTCTAATAATGGCATATGTGGTTTAGTCCTTATAAATTGTCAAGAAAAAATCAGATTCTTTAACATCCCTTTCACATACTACCAAATAAATCAAATGGACAAGCTTCTTCCACATGCCATTAGATATATTGAAAGGATGAGCATATTGAAAGGTTTAGTATATCAATCTAGTAGGAACCACTTCATCTCCATTTGACAACAAAATTCGTAGCGTGCTATGAATTGTATTATCTTTGAGAATTATCAATGGAACCTAACTTGAACGTGTGTAATGTTTGTAATCATATTCACATTACAAACCAATGGCATGTAATCCTTCCAAATTAATGACAATAACTAAGAAGTAGAAATAATATCTAAGGTGGCATCAATAAAAACCTCTATTTATGCAAACTAATAATTAATGCAAGATAATGCAAAAAAAAAAACAATAGGTTGCAAGATCAATTTACAAGATCAAACACCCAACACCTTAGGAAATAAGGGTGTTATCAACAATGATGTCCCTTCCTTTTTCAAACAATTCAAATTTGTCTAGGGTACTTTTAACAACAATCAAGTCTTCACATACTAGTCATCCATGTGAAATTCATAAGTTGTCAAGTCAATCAAAATCAACTTGCACTAAAAACATCAAGTCCAAACATGTTAGGTGGACATCGAGGCCATATTCCCAATTATTTTGATATCCATCATTGTCTATCATGCAAGTAACACACACATTCGACATAACAATGTTATGTCAAAGATTGGCCTACAAAAGCTATGAGGCATATGCATTTTGAATAGACAAATCATTCCAAATGGCAAACTAAAGCTAGCCTATTGTCAAAATCTATCATTGTCTATCATGAGGTCAACTAACACATTCAACAAAACAATGTTATGCCAAAGATTGGCCTACAAAAGCAATGAGGCATATGCAATTTGAATGTATAGATCATTCCAAATGGCAAACTAACACTTGACTATTGTCAAAATCCTATAGGAGAGTCCAATCCACCAATTCAAATGATCACTTCTCTACTCTTGATGCAAGCGTTGTTAATCCAAGTAATAATAAACTTAACATTACAAATCATATTGAGCATTGGTATAAGAGCTTGATGAACTTGTCTACTTACAATATAAATGTTCTTACTGATTTAATCAATGATGACCTTGACATTGGTGATATTGATATTTATAATATTGAATGACAATCTACTAACAAAATTGTACGTTTCCACTCAATTCCTGAGGAGGATGATTATGCACTCAATTCCCTTGATTACTTATCCCAATTGGGTTATTGATCATGAACATCTTGAGACCACCAAGTATGCAACTCAACACAAATTATATAAGGCTATGGATTATGTTTATTGATGATTATACTTTTGCCCTTGAGTTGTAGTTGAAAACCTAAAATTTTGGCTTACAAACTCTAAAAACATGTATATATCGTCCTCTTTCCATATGGGTCTTTGCAACAACTCTCCACTCTCATCTTAAAGGTGGAATGTCAAGTTTTAAATTTTGAGTTCTTCATGCATGGTAGTCCACTGAAAATTTGTCATTACAACATATTACAAATTATAGCATGTTGTGACTTTTAAATTTTGAGTTCTTCATGCATGGTACTAAGAGATTTCTCACATTATCCACTGAAAATTTGTCATTACAACATATTACAAATTATAGCATGTTGTGACTTATCAATATAGCATCTCCGTTAGTGATGTTCAATTCAACATGCACACAGCTGAGATTGCACTTCTTGTTTTTATGATATGCATGGAGCATAATCATTGTCTTCATTTTTTATGGAGTTTTTTCTACCACAAGCAATTCTGTCTCAACATGTGATTCATTTGAGAGCATTGTGGATGATAAATTATTCACAATTTTAATTTGACAAAAAGTAAGGTCATTTAATGCATGCTTCAACATACTTTTGGGTTTTTCATGTGCTCAATCAAATTAGGATCTCCAATTTTCATTCTATTTGAAAATAGAAGTGATTGACAAAAACTGAATAGTGTTCTTTTGCCAATTTATTTATCACTCAGAACAGAAAATGGTGGTGAATTTACAAATTTCACAACAAAAGGGTATTGGTATTCTATAAAAATGGGATATAGTATCATAGATGGCTGACTTGACTTGAGGAAAAAAACTCAAATCTTTATCAAGTCAAACTACACAAAAGAACTAACTAGGCAAAACCTTTTCCACCGATTGGAGCTTCATATCAAGAAAATGAGGCACTAAGGTTGTCCGATGTCCAATACAAACATTGGTTTTACAACTACCCTGTGGACTAAGGGGAGAATGGCATACTATTATACATAATCTCAGGTGTAGTCAAAATTTAGAGTAAATTCTATATTTTATATTTTATAGATATACTAGAAGAGTACTTTGTATCACATTTTGAAGGGAACGGAATACAAGTTTCATTGAATGAATTTTTCGTGTCTAATTTTTCATCCACTTCGTTTTGTCAATATTTCCATTGCATTTCATTTCCAGACCCACACATTCTTTTGATCTTCCAATTTTGACGAGTCATCAAAACATACAATTGTTGCCATGTGACAAAAGTGTTTGATGAATGACCAACTAATAGTGTTCTGACATCTAACTTTTCCTAAGCCCTTGTATCTATTACACTTCACAGGGTGAGAACGAGCGTGCACGAGTTGTGTGGGCTACATTAAGAATGTTGGCACACAAAGAGACAGTTGCCGAGTTTTGCATAAGAAAGATTTGCGTGAAGGCTAAAGTGTGCTTCAACAGAAATGTGCCAGACTAGCAAGGTCTATGCAAGACTCTCACAAAGTTGCACTACTAAAGATAGGGCATACAGGACACTCAAAATCTCCTAGACAAAATGGAACATGTAACTTGCATGTGAACAAACTATCACAACACAACACATACACAAGTTAAGCATATGTGCAAAAAACTATCACAATAAAAGGCATGCATGAGCTAAGTCTACACGAAAGAAGCTCCTACATCACCTCCAATGTAAGCTACTTTTACTTTAGATGGGACAATATTATAAGCAAGCTAAACTTACGATGTTACTATAGGTATGTTAATCACTTCCAAGATTGAAATTCTCCTATTGTATATCACCAGAAAAGAAATGCTTATTAATTTTGAAATGGACAATTTGAATGAAGAAAATATATCCAAGTACATTACTCCAATATAAGTTAGACGATAAAAAAAATTATCAATAAAAGTTATCAAAATGCCAGTAAGAATTTCTTAAATTAGTAACACTGGGATTAACTTGCAAATATTAGATTTCAACAGTGCTTACAAAGTAAAAAAGAAAGAAGAATGCATTCACATTCCATTTCCTTTAAAGGAGTACTTTCTTTAACTTGATGTTATTGTATTGTTGATTCAGATTGTGAAGCATATAGAAATGTTAAGGAATAATGAGCCAAATCAAAAAATATACAAGGAAAGCTTTCACATGTGTAGCTTCCAACGATTATTCCAAAGCAAACAATCATAAGGACATTTGATAATTATCAACGCATACAACCCATTGGATCTATGTCAAAATGTGCAGAGGCTAAGTTACTATTTAGAGCTCTGGAAGACCTCTTCCACCCTCTGCATCATATGTCCTTTCGAGAACATCCTTTGCAGTTGTATCTTTTGGACCCACTGCAATAAGAAGATAATGTCTGTGAGAACTGGACTATAACTTGAAGTTTAAGAAAAGTAATCAAGATCATAATCCTACTTTGAAAATGTCCTTTTAAATTAATAGGCTGCACAGCATATTATGGCATACACAAGCCCAAAAAGATCATAAAACAAGTATTCAATGAATGCCACGTCCATAGCTTGCAAAAGAAGAAAACCAGAAATCATGTAGATTGCGTGTTAGATACAATAAACACAACATGAACTACTTATTTAGAATGTGTTTCGTGAGTGTTTCGCATATATAAACTTCTCAGAAGTCATGCCTTTCAACAGCATAGCCTGATATCATGCTCTGAAGCTTCTTACCTAGTAAATGAAACTTGCCTTTTTTCCTTAAGCAATTTTTGTGTTAAGAAGCTTCAATAACACTTCCAAATTCTGGAAATACAAGAAAGATGATGATTCTTTGTAGTCCAAACCTACACAGTCTCTGGGCTATTCTAGGATGATCTGTACTGCCATAGACCTTCTTAGGCATTGCATCAATCGTTGCATGTACATGTTTAGCTCCAGATATACTCATTACTCCAGAGAATGATTTGCTTTCTTTGTTGACTATTTATAGTGTTTGGAAAATGACAACTATATCTATAATACTATTTTTTTTATAAATGGCCATTCCCTTCAGTTTCCATATCTTCTATGGCCTCACCAGTTCATAGCTCCAGGTCAAAAGGGTTTCATATGGCGTTGTGCCAGCATCACCAGTCACATTAAAAAGTTTACCAAGCATAGTTGAAAAAAAAAAAAGATAGCTTATATGTTTTATAATTCAATTTTCAATCAAATTCAATTACTCTATGAGCTTTTATCTTTTAAATCTAAAGGACGGTATGCTATTTTGAGTTCATTTACAAACCTTAAAGGATGATCTCAAAGGAATGTCCCTTTGGCTTTAATTAATCTGGAAATGAAAGACATTCTCTAAAATCCTAAATTATCTTTTGGAAGATTTGGCAGATAATTACTCTTGCAATTGTTCTTAAAGGCAAATCAAGAGTTCACAGTAGTAATTCCTCTATTTTTCAGATACAGATTTATTTCAAGCTCCCATACTTGCACCTGGTGGCTCTTCCAAATATATTAGCTTTTAAAAACACTTAAATGAAAAACTGACCACCATGAATCAACATGATAACGGA
Source organism: Cryptomeria japonica (assembly GCF_030272615.1). NCBI lineage: Eukaryota > Viridiplantae > Streptophyta > Pinopsida > Cupressales > Cupressaceae > Cryptomeria > Cryptomeria japonica. The sequence goes on along the minus strand of NC_081406.1, from coordinate 172,000,101 downwards.
TCTGTCTACAAATCTGTCCTTGAGGCCACTAAAAAACTGATCGACTGTTATAAGCACAAATTCATCAACTCAAAACACTAACAGAGATTTGACTTCTCAATAAATAAATAGGTGACAGAAAACAAGGCTAACTTGCAAGAAACTTGAAGGTTTCCCTCCACAAATTAGAGGGATGGCACCCTCAAAGGATGGAACTTTTTTTTTAAAATCAGCAATGGGGAGGGGGATGGGGGAAGAGGTGTGTACTTAAGGATGAGGGACAATGGCAGAAGGGTAGAAGGAAACGAATGGGGGTTGGTTTTTCTTTGTCTGCCAAAAGGTAAGAAAAACGAAATTCTGGATAACCCTCAAAACAGGAAATAGTAATCCACAAGCAAAATGAAGAAACCAAGAGTTGCTCAACAAACCCAAACAAGCAAAGAAAATATGTAATATCCCCATTTTCTGAATGAGTCATTTGTTGGATACTGTAAGCATTTTTTATTCCTGTAGGCTGAGTCAGGTATTTAAGTATTAATTAAATTTTAAATAGTCGTAAGTTTTTCGAGATTATTTATAGTTAATTAGTTAAATATTGAACCTCGGTTATTTTAATAAAGTAACTTTATTTTAAGCCATTGGAAAAATTATAAAGTGGGTCACTTTATAAGCAGAAAAATGAAATAAAAACAAATAATTCCCTCAAAGATGGATATAAAAGAGGTTGAAAGCCAAAAAGAAATTCATTCTTGACTTGTTATTTTTCTTGGAGAGCTTTGAGAGCTTCTGCTTTCAATTCAGCAAACCCTTGGGCTTTTTGGTTGATTGGACAAAAACACATTTCAGCCAACCTTGGTGGATTCACACAGGATTCACAAGTCCATCTATTGGACTGGTTTCGATGGTGAGACATCTACTCTAGCCAAATTGCAGGTAGAATCATACAAGTTTCATGCAAGTGTTGAGCAATTAAAGCTTGGATAAATTTTCGGATTTTTGCACACAAACGAAAATTTATTATTTCTCCAATTATTGGTGAAAGATTCATCTGAATATTTGTTTCTAGATGCCATGTTTGGGAATTCACATAGCATGATATGAGACACCATTATTGAGGGCTTGATAATATATTTCAAATGCCAATTATGGTTGGGCATGAGTTTTGATGGTGCCAGGCATGATGATTACCTACATTTTTGGTTTTCAACATTTGGACATTGTTGGGTGTTAAAATCTGCTATTGTTAGACGCAAAATACAAAATGTAAGCGTGATAAACTGAAGCAATTTGCAGCTACTTCTATAAAAAATGCTACACGCTGGTTTATGAGCAGACATGGGGATTGGAAGAGAATTACAGCGAAGTCAAGGTGGGATGTGGGGTTGATAGACTGTCCAAAGACCAGCGCTGCCTGTAGAAGTGCATTTGCAGACAGATTTTCAGTCATTCAATTGAGACAAGTACATGGTTAGAGCATTGCAAAATCACTTTCAGAAATTTGCTAACCTGTACAACAGTATATGCTATAAGTTTTATGTATTTAATTCATATTGCAATGGTACAAACTGTTTGTTGTATTGTTCCTCAAATCATGAATGCTAAATTGGGTTTTATGAATGTTTATGTAAGGCAATGTGACTCAAAAACCATCAGAAAACTTTCATAAAATATTTCAGTCTGGACCCTTCAAATAGAATGCATTTGAACTATTTGACAAAATGCCTATCCTCTAAACATTGGGAAAAAGTGAAAAAATTGGCAAACAAAATTGGCTCAGGTCACTACAGTGGTATTAGAGTCCTGCATCCTACCAGCTTGAGGGGTTAACAATGAAAGGATCATTTTCAGATCGTTTCCAGTAAGCGGCCAGCACTTATCCATAACAATTGCAACAGATTGTTGGTTAGTTTCAGTGCGAAGATGAAGACAAACTAGGTACTCATGACAGAATTGTTGCAAGTCTTTAAAGAATATCAAAAGAATCTTACCACATTACTAGGGCATCCTGAGATGTTGGAACCTCACCTATCAGATGGAAAGAAATAAGTGATGAAAAAAAAAAATTCTTCTATTGCAAGGGAAAATGAAAGCATCAGGAATGAACTCAAAAGAAAAAAAAAATTGCTTCTCATAGGAACTTGGGAGCCTAACCACCTATGAAAGGATAAAGAAGTGAAGTTGTCAACGGAAGAATCAAAAGTCACAGAAGGAGAGATTGAAAAAGAGAAACAAGAAGATTGTCAAACTGCCCTTCTAGACATTGCATTACCTCACAATGCATGGTAGTGTTGAGCTTGCTGAAAATTCAGTGCTTTCATGCCATCTCTTCAAGAAGTTTGCAAGGAAACATAGAAAGAGGAATCTGATCCTGAAGTTCATGTTGCTTCTAAAAATGAGGATATAGGTAATTCTTCATGTGCATCTGCAAACGAAGAAGAGTACTTTGGTCTTCATGATAGTGCTGAAATTGAAGGATATGCTGATTTGGAGTTTGCTAAATCAGTAACTAACGATAAAGTCCTACGACGGTATAGATGTTTTTGATGACACGTTGACTGAGCATAGAGTTGTCCTAACCTCAATGCAAGAATTTGGCAAAGGCAATGACAGTGAGGTAGCTGGTTTTGAAAATTATGCTAAGGAAGGCAAATAAGGAATTTTGGTGTGTGATGCTGATTATGATCAAGGACCTAGTGCATTGCAAATTTTGAGGAGTCAATTGCTGGTGACTGAGCAAAATATTGTTCAAACCTTAACTCATTTTGATAGCACACACAAGTTCATTAAATAACTCCTTTGGACACCTCAACTTGAAGAGAGACAAAAGGGTTTAATGATTGGAGCCACTGTATCAAATCTGCAGACTATCAAACATGCTAAAGAAAAAAATTCAGATTATCTACATTTACTTTCTGATAGAGACCATGCCATCAAGTTTGCAGAGAAGACTTATAAAGCATTCACAAAAAAAGGAGAAAGAAGTTGATGAACTTAACCTTGAGTTAAGTTTAGCTCACTTTTCTCTCCACAAAGCAGAAAATCAGTCACCTGTTGCAGCCACATCGAAGGAACAAGAATGTGATATAGGGCCTATGGAGATCATACGGACGATTGAAGGAATTAATGAGCTTGGGAGTGGTGAAGAATTACTTAATGGCTACAACAGCTCTACCATCACAAAGATTTGACAAGATGAGCACTTGGGAAGAGCATCATGAGTGCAATTCCATTGGGCTTGATAAACAGAATTTGAAAGGTGAAACATCTTCCATTTTTGGTGAAAAGTATCTCTTCATGATCTGATTTGAGAGACACCTCCTGATTCATGGGATGAGAATGATGAGATATAGAATCCAATTGATTGTTTGGAATTTCCATTGGAGCAAGCCAGTGAATTTCACATTGATTGCATTGTGAGGTATGCTCATCATATTTCTTTCAGCCCACAAACAAATGATTTGACCATGTTTCTGATGACACATAAGAGTAGAATAGATAAGAGATTACATAGAACACTCTCATATGAGGTGCTCCCTTCAACGGAAGAAAAATTTGAATCTTGCAGGTCTCCCAGTTTGTTTCTACAAGATGGATATTATGCTGTGGTATGGGATAAGGAAAGTGAGACTTGGCACACTAGTTCTCCATGTGTAATCAGAGTGCACAATAGAAGTCATCAAATATTGGGTATGGTAGACTCCCAATTTGGCTTTGGGGTCCAAGCATTTTTATGATGGGTGGATTGCTTCACAGTGTAATAGAGATTGAGAAAGTTGTCCAGTTTAGCTAGTTATATCATAATGGTGCAGCAAGGATAGTGGAGCATTCTTCAAATTCATTTGGGATCTTGGTATTGGCATTCAAGTTCAAATTGCTTGGAACAAGCAATCTTTGGGAAGGGAGGACTATAATGTCCTCATTTTATGAATGAGCCATTTATCAAAGATTGTTAGCCTCTTTTATTCCAGTAGGCTAAGTCGGGTATTTTAAGGGAATAATTAATTAATTAAATTTTAAATAGTCCTAAGCTTCTTAAAAATATTTCTATTTAATTGCTTAAATGTCGAACCTTTGTTATTTTAATAAAGTGACTTTATTTTATGCCAATGGAAAAATTATAGTGGGTCACTTTATGGGCAGAAAAATGATATAAAAATAAATCAAATCTAATAATTCTCTCAAAGATGGATATATAAGGTGTTGAAAGAAAAGTTACAAGACTCGGACTCAGCAAGCTGATTTTTGACTGGGACTCGGACTCGGCGCCCAGACTCGATCGAGACTCGGCAAATTGAAAAACCCAAGAAATTCAAAGATTTTTAACGATTTTAAACTTCTTTCATGCAGTTTTTAATAAATAAACATTTGTTACACAATAATCTCATCAAATAGAAGCACATACACAAGTTTACATTGATCACATAAGTATAAATGCAAATTTTAGGCTTGCGCTGAAGGAAATAAGCTAAATTAAATAACACATTAGAAATATAGATAGTGTCAAATGTCTACAAAATTCATAGAATATGAAATCCATGTCATCAAAAGTTCAAAACATATATCAAGTTCAACATAAAAGCTAGAGCCTAGAAATCTAAGGCTCAGAGGAGCCAATATTAATGATCATTGATCACTCGACCCCGCAACCGTCCTATGTGTGCGCCTAAGATAGGTCCCGGAACATTCTGCAACCATGATATCTGCCTGTGTCTCAAGCTCAGCCTCAGCCTTAGCCTCAATGACATCAACTTCCTCATCCACTGTTGTTATATGGAGCCTAATTAGACTCGGAGGTTAAATTTTCCCCACTTCTATCGACGCAATTTCCCCCCAAATTATTCAATGGGGGTTTGGGGGCAACGCCCCCAAGACGGGGTCCAGGGGCAGCACCCCTAGCGCACTCCTTGTCGCGGAACAAGGTGGGGTCGAGGGGAAGTGCCCCCGAAAGCTCAAACGACTTTTATTTCATTCCTCTATTTAATCTTTATCTGCATTTAATTGATATTTTCTACATGCAATTCCTAACATCCACATCATCCTTGGACATATTCACCGTTTATTCCACTTAAAACAAAGATTCTTTCAATTTTTTTGGCTTTTTTATTGTTGCCTAGGTGGCAGAGTCCAGGCCTCGGAACTCAGCGAGTCTGCCAAGACCCAACCAGACTCAGCTGAGTCCGAGTCCAGAGGTGCCTGGCCTCGGCAAGGGTGACCCGCCTCAGGACTCGGCGAGTCTTGTAACTATGGTTGAAAGCCAAAAAGTGATTCATTCTTGCCTTATTATTTCTTGGAGAGCTTTAAGAGCTTCTGCTTTCAATTCAACAAACCCTAGCACGAAAACCCTTTGATTCACAAAAACCCATTTCAGCCCATCTCAATGGATTCGCACAAGATTCACAAGTGCATCTATTGGATCAGTTTCGATGGTGAGACATTTACCCCAGCCAAATTGTAGGTAGAATCATATAGGTTTCCCATAGGCATTGAAAGATTCATCCGATTGCTTGTTTTCAGATGCCATGTTTGGAAATTAACATAGCATGAAATGGGACACCATTATTGATAGTTTGATAACATATTTCAAATGCCCAAGTATGGCTGGTCGTGAGTTTCAATGGTGCCAAGCATTATGATTACCTACATTCTTGGTTTTCAATATTTGGACATTGTTGGGCATTAATATCTATTATTGTTGGGCGCTCAATACAAAATGCTAAGCGTGATAAAGTGGGGCAGTTTGTGGTGACTTCTATAATAAATGCTACCCGCGGGTTTATCAGCAGACATGAGGGATTGGAAGGGAATTACAGAAAAGTCAAGGTGGGATGTGGGGCTGATAGACTGTCTAAGGACCGACACTGCCTGTAGAAGTGCATTTGCAGGCAGATTTTCAGTCATTCACTTGAGGCGATTACAAGGTTAGAGCATTGTATAATCACTTTCAGGAATTTACTAACCTGTACAACGACATATGCTCTAAGTTTTATGTATCAAATTCATATTGCAATGGTACAAACTGTTTGGTGTATTGTACCTCAAATACATGAATGCCAAATCGAGTTTTATGAATGTTTATATAAAGCAATGTGACTCAAAAACCATCAGAAAACTTTCATAAAATATTTCAGTCTGGAACTCTTCAAATAGAATGCATGTGAACTGTTTGACAAAATGCCTATCCTCTGAACACTGGGAAAAAGTGAAAAAATTGGCAAACAAAATTGGCTCAAGTCATTAGAAAATAATTGCAACAATTGCCTCTTTTATTCACCAAAGAATACACTGGATGGAGGAAAGAATGTGGCTTTGCTCAGTGCAAGTGTTGAAACTTTGGAAGCTCGGAATCTTCTCAAAACAATTCTCCCAAGATATGCATGGCATGCAGTCCATAATTAATGTCACAAACCCAAAAGATTAGATGAAAGTGATGAAACCCAATATACAAACCCCTAAAATAAAATTGTACTTGCTAGAAAAAAACCATGCACTTAAACAAATCTGCAAGACTGAATTTCAGAAGCAATGAATAAAATTAATCCCTATTTCTAGTAAAATTCATTCCAGCACAGATATCATGCAAGGAAAACAACGAAAACTGTGTATACATCTTACATCCATTTTGGTTCTAGAACCCATGTAATGACATTTTTGGAAAACTTCATTGCACAAGACAAATAGCCTATAGATGAAATGCATCAAAACCCTTCACTCTTCTGATTTCACAACCGTTAAACATGAAAGTCGTTAGAACCGTAGCAATAAAATTCTTTGACTAACATGCAGATTCACAAATACTTGCTTACAGAAGCCCTGCAATTCACTGGCAAGTTTTCGGCAAGTGCCTTACCCAGCAACTTGCCAAACTTAGCAAGTCAGTGGCAAAAATATGACAATCTGCACATAAAACACTAAAAAGTAAAAATGCTTCATTTTTTCACACCACCTCCTTCAGGATTTCAAATTTTCAACATAATGACAAATTGGGCAGGTTGTGTTTATTTGCAAATGATATTATGAGATTCTGAGTGACTATGGACTTTGTAAACAAATTTATTGACAGGATTTTAAAGGTATGTAACAGTTTTTCAGTTTTTTCTTTTCTTTTCTTTTATTCTACAGTCAGGTTTTACATGTTTTTTTATTTCTGTTTTTCAGTTATTTCCTTTTAGCTGCTGGAGTTTACGATGTTTTACATTTGAATTTTTTGTTTTTCTTTTCTACTAGGGGTATATTTGCTTTATTTGGATAGAAGAATGGCATCCACAAAAAAGAGAAGTGGCAGCAAGGCTAGGGACCCCACTTGGAAGCATTGCACACTAGATACACAGATGGAAACGGTGTTGTGTAACCATTGTGGGCTGCATATGAGAGGAGGTATCATTCGCCTCAATTTTCACCTTGCACAAATCACTGTTCAAGATATGCAGCTATGCAATGCAGTGGACCCTGAGGTCATAAGAGAGACGAAGACTCTCTTTGCCTCTTATAAGAAGAAGAAAACAGAAAAAAGAGGACAATCGAGGCAATGGCAATTGTAATGAGTTCTTTTGCATTGGCCCACAACCACAACTCTTATATTGCAAATGCATATAGTTGGTTCTCACAATCTAAGGCAAAAGGTTTCTTCATTCCACATAACACTCCTACTGCACAACATTCACTAGAAGCTAGCAGGTAGAATTAGGATAAGCATAATTAAGCCAAGTTGAGGTGCCAATTTTGGTACCACACCAGCATACAGTTCTGTGTTGCAAGGAGCCCTTACTAGAAGTGAAAGGTCAATGCATTGACTGCAGCAAGAAAGGAATTGGATGCACTAAGCCCTCTTATTATTGAGCAGGCCATTGTTGGAAGATGGTGTCAAAAAGATAAGGTACTAGTTGAACACCAAAAGAAGCTTTGCGAAACAAGGTTTGCCCTATTTTATTTGAGAGGTGAATGGACACTAATCAACTTCACTATAGATAAGAGTGGACAATTAGTGTTTTGTTGACATGTCTAAAGTTGCATTGCTGCAAACTCCATCCGGCCAATGCAGAATAGAATGATCTTGCTGAGTATCCTATCCTCTCTTGAGCTAAGGAAATCCCTAATGCTGTTTCTCGTTTGATCAAAGGGGACGACCTCAAGGTTTTGATTGTCAGGTCTTGACTACGGGATTACTCAGTGGTTTAATGTGTTCTACTGGAAACACAAGGGGACTTACGGTAAAATAGGCAATTGATGGATGACTTCCCTAAAACTTTAACAGTCTCATTATCAATTGGTTTCAGTTGCATGATACTGTTTCAGCAGGACTGCGGATTCTTCTTGGTAAAAAAGGGAAAAAGAGGGATAGGGAAAGAGAGGTACAAAATGTCTAAATTATTTAAATAGGATAGCATATTCAGAAAACAGACAAACACCTCCAAATAACTAGATTAAACATTACCAGCCATTTAAGCACAGTACTTGTATGAATCTAGTGCGATCTTCAAGGGAAAATTGAGTTTTCATGCCATCAAATACAACATCAGAACTTTAACATTCATTCAGTGAGTATTCAATAACCAAACTAAGCATATGAAAGGTTTAGACTAACCATACAGAAGGAAAGACAATCAGTCATTCCCTAATGGTATGAACAGTGAGGATTCTATCAGATGTTTATCTAGAAAATGCTATATAAATGAAAGAAACATAACTGAAAATTTCAAATTAATGAAGAAGGAGACCATGCACTCACAAGGAAACTTGAAACAATCTTAACTTTGCATTAAATCCTGTAAATTCCGCCAGAGCTTCAGCAACAATCCATGAACTTCTTACAAAATGAGGGAAAACCAGTCCCCTTAAATAGGCTTCAAAAATGAATGAATGGCCAAGATCTAATCTAAACAAGTGGCCCAGATTCATCCTTACAAAAGGGTACCCATACCCATAAATGGAGGGTAAATATCAGCAACAACCCCAAAGGGAGCAATAACTACCCAAAAAAGTAATTAAAACTTATCCAAAATAATTTTAAAAGGTGCACACACACAAAGTTTTACATTTACAGTTGACTTGGAAGTCAAATATGACCCTTTGGCCAAAAAGTGCACTTTTCAAAATTCAAAAGAAAAAAGCACTTTAGGAAAGCACTTTCTCTTTTCTAGCTTCACATCCTTTTTCCAGGAATTCATCCTCGCCATGCAAATATTCTTGCCAAAGGTCCCGACCTGTTGCACGTTCTACCCGAACGTAGTCCTGAAATCTCAAGCATAACTTGAATAATTCGGTCGTTGGCAGCATAGGTGGATTGAACATTTTGTAATGGATACCTTGTAAGAGGCTATCTAAATTCTCCAACTCCTCTCTCCAATATGACTTGTGATTTTCAAAACATGATATGTCCGCTTGAAGCCTAGAAGCAAAATCTAGATCCTCTATGGAGTATGCAACCTTGGGATTGAGTCGGTCCTCCCACTACGGTTGCACCTCACTATCCTCCATACCGTTCTTCCAACCAGGAACCATGGATTTGAGGATCCTCTCACCAAGGTCCTTCACATTTGATAAAGTGTCATCACACTTATCATGCATTTTGTTGATATTATCCCTCATGTCGTCCTTCATGTTGAGGGTCCAATACCAGTCTATGAAGGTACTGACACTATAAGGATTTAGGATAGCATCAGCAGCAGGGATCTGAGAACAGGTCCAAAATAGAGCCCTAACGAGGGGCAAAGTCTTGGCCATCGCCTCATGAATGTTATAGCATTCTTTCTTCAGCTTACATATTTTGATAACAATGGCTTCCCTATGGAGGGTCATTTCGCGCAGATCCTTGAAGATTTGCTCCCCTCTTTCTTTAATGCCCTGCATCCATTCCTTGATGGCCCTTGCAGTATCTCGTACTCCTTCAAACTCTATCGTGGTTCTCTGTGCCAACGCTATTGGGGGAATGTGGGATTCGGAAGCATTGTGCAATGGTCTTAGGAGTTGATCAATGTACCCCTCGGCCTTCTCAGCACGAGTTTGATACATGTTCTTTTCAGCTATTATGTCTTCAATTAGGGGAGAAGACTCGGTTTCTGAAATCTTGAATATCAATATAGCCCAGGTCAGTATCACCGATATTCTCCCAGACACTCTAAACCTTCGATTCCCTCAGTCCCCCTCTCTGATACTGATACTTCATCCTTTCAACTCTGCGAGCGATATCTGACTTGGATGCTCGCGATGTCTCGGCTGCAGCAAACGTCTTTGATGATTCTACCGCCGACTTAGGCATTTATCCTGCACAGCTGGATGCGGATTACGAGGCGATATAAAGGAAGTAACGTGGGTTAGATAAAGGATATGCCAGCATACAAGGATCAGTTCAAAAACCGAATTGAAAGAACAGCATGACATCTTTAGCTAAAAGCTTGATTGATTTAAACATGAATATTTATGAAGCTTTTCGATTGCGGATTTATACTCAGGCATTTTAGGATCAAATTTTAAAATGGACGACGCCTTGAAGTTTTCCTAAGTCTAAAAATGCATTTTCTGGTTAATTCCTAGACTCTATTTTCAATTGCTTTGCATGACCTCTTATAAACGGGAAAAGATGTGGTTTTTAAGACTTAATCATTTTAATTCATTTTGCGTACGCATCTATATGATTTTGCAAATATTTCGAATGATTTCAAGAGAGGTGAAGCACACTTACCTGGCGAAAATGAATGGCGTGAATTCGCACAACTGGCCTTGCAAGAATGAATTCCAAATTTCGGATGGGGAAGTCTGCAATTCGAATTTCAACGGTTAACTCCCTATTCAAATTTCCGCACCTATGGTTTGGAAAGAAAATGCAGATTTAAACATTTGGACATAGCGATTTTACCTTGGGCGAAATGGTGATTGAACTTAAATGTTTGAATGGGCTTTGCTTTTCGACCAAAAACCAAACCTCCACGTGGAAGCTATGGCGTTCCTCAAAATTCAAATCTCGCAGCTTTCCTTTCAGTCACCAAACTTAGGCGTTTTCTATTGCTTCTTACAAACCATAAAAAATCTATACCCACGCCTTGGCTCACAATTTCGGGGTTTAGGACGGGGTGGAAAGCCTTTAAATTGCGATTCTCCCTTGAACTGCAAATTTCGGAGTTTTTAGGGCCTTTGTCAATTTGCGAATTCCTTAAATTTGCCTCCCAAATCGCAATTTTGCCCTAGATGGCGAATTTCGGACCTTTCAGGGAGTTTGCGAGCTTCATAAACTTTCACTTTTCTCACTGCGCGACTTTCGAGATTATGAAGAGGTTTTGAATTTTCTATTTCCGCGCGACTTATCCCCTAAATGCGAACTTCAGTGATATGGGAGGGAATTCGCAAGTTTTGACTTTTCTCTAATGATGCCATTTTCGGGGTTTTGGGACATTTTGCCAACTTCGGCATTTTGATACACTTTTCAATTTTTAAAATCCCTGCGACTTACCTTGATCATGCGAAGTTCGGTGATTTGGGGGGGAATGTAAACTTCGGACTTTTTAGGTGTTTTGCAAACTTTAGTTTAACACTCCCTTTTTACGTTTTCACTTGAAAATGCGAACTTCGGCGATATGGGGGAGTTTGCCAACTTCGGACTTTTCACTCACTTTGCAAACTTCGGACCTTTTAGTCAATTTCTTCGCACTTTTTGGGCCTTTTGCCAATTTTCGAAGTTTACTTTCCTCGCGCTTTTCCTCCAAATCGCAATTTTCGGGGATATGGAGGCTTTTAAAACTTTAACTTTCGTCTTCACTTAAAGTGCGAACTTCGGCACTTTTACTCTTTTTGCAAATTTCAGACTTTTCACTCACTTTGCAAACTTCGGACCTTTCAGTCATTTTGCCAATTTCAGACCTTTCAGGCGTTTTGCAAACTTCGGACTTTTCACTCACTTTGCAAACTTCGGACCTTTTAGTCATTTTACCAATTTCGGACCTTTCAAGCGTTTTGCAAACTTTGAAAACTTAGGCAATTTGAGCCATTCTGAAAACTCAGGCGATTTGAATTTAACTCTCTTGGAATCTCATGCCCGAAGGCTCAACTAATCTCACGTATTGACAAGCTCCCGCTCATGACACCACCATCTCACGGACTGATTACGGGCTCGCTCAAAAGGACGCGAGACACTCTGCGCGGAACTCAACAGGGCGAAGACGGAAAGGCCCAAAAAAGGAAAGGGGGCCCTGTTGGCGACAGGGAGCGTGTGCAATGCACAACATGTTCCTAAAATCAATTGATGCCTCTTGTGAAGTGAACAATGCAGGCACCATGCAACATGTTTGTCATGTCCCCTTTTTGTACTAAATATAATCAAGAGCACCTAGGCCTATTATTTTATTTTTCATAAAACTTGTGGGTAAGGTGATGTAAATCATTTTAAAATAAAACTTTAATTTGTCCAGGTTAATTTAACATTTTAAAGGACATCTTATATAAGTTGTTTTACAGTTTAAAATGTGTTGTCAAGGAAGTGGTCCGAGGGGTTTTACTAGACTTTAAGTTAGTCCTAAGATTATTTGAAAATTATTATAAAAGACAACTTATATTTAATATTTTGTATGGTACACTTAAATGGGGTACAATAATGCCATTTGTAACTCCTAGGATACTTTATTATTTCTCTATCATTAAGGATGGGAGTTATAAACTAAATTTAGGAGGGATTTTTCAAGCTAGTTGCAATCATGTACTTCAAGAAGTGGAGGGAAAAATTAGAAAAGAAAGAATTAATATTCAATTATTCCCTCAATGAATCTGTTAAAGAAAGCAAAAGCTCAAGGAGTGTGTCCAATTTTAATAATATGAACTTTTCTCATTTTCAAAGAACTTCTATTCGAAATAAATCCAAGGATGAAGACCCTTAAGATTGCACGATCCCAGATGAAAAACCTTGAGGTCTTATTGGAGTTTGGGAATTAAAACTCGAAAAATTCTCAGTTGGTGATTCTACCCAAGAATTACACAGAGCTTCATGAGCATTTTTGTACTCAGTTTTGGAGATTGTTGATTAAGTTTTGTGGAGCTATTGTATGAGCCATACATATTTTAATTTCTGGTGTACTCATTGAAAGTAAATCACAACTATTTAAGGAGACTCGGCCACACAGATTTCAGCTGCTAATCCTTTTATATCAGGCCATACATTTCAAACACAGATTGACCACTTATTTTAATCTCGTGTAGCTGTTTCGGCCACTATATTTTTTGTGGGAAGATTCCCTACTCATTTGGGAGGCTGTCTTCAAAATTTCTTCCCAATCAATCAGCCATTCCAATTCTGGAAGATAATGTTGAAAACTAACAAATGGTATTTGGCCACCATTATCATCTTTTGTATTCACAGTTGGGCAGATTGTACGCAAGTGATATAGTAGTATTTTATACAGATTGTAGTCCTTTCTTGACATTTAATCCATGTACCAATGTATAGTGAGTTGTAGCCCTAGTACAACATCCTTGGGCGTTGTTTAACATAGTCTGTGTCTCTTTGACTAATTGTTGCTACAAAGGTAGAAATTTTAGGTATACTTACTATAGCCTATCTAATGGGTCTCTCGTACCAATTTTCCTGAGTACCATACCACTGAGCTTCATTTGGGTAATACTTATGTTTTTCAAATTCTTATGCAGCTTTCATTTGAATATTTCTAAGTCTATTACTACTGAGAAATCTAAATTTGTAATGTTTTGCAAATAAATACAGTAGATCAAAGATTGTATGAGGAGACATTTGCAGCCTCTAGCAAATAAAATACAGCCCCATTTAATATCAAGCCTGGGCAGTAGGAAGTATTAGAAGGCCAAACAAATCAAATAAACAATTGATGAGAAAAGGCTGACCTTGATAAAATTAATGGGAAATGAGAGCGGGGGGGGCAACTAAAGTTTATTACAAAATGTGTGAATAAACAAAGGGTTGACCTAGGTAAATAATGACCAGCACATAATTAATAGACAAACTTATGTGAAGAGTTGCACCCCATGTGAGTTGAAGGGTTACAACTCTTAAGCCTGGATGGATATATAAAGGAGATGAAACCCAGGAGAGGGGAAGACAATATGAATTAGAGCAGGACAACTACAAGCAGACATAAATGTATTATTACAGCAGACGTGAATACATTATTAAGCAGGTGTTTGAAGGTAATAAAATATGAATTGAAACAGGTCCAAAGCAGACTTAGAGTAGAATGGAATAAAAAGGGAAAAATAGAAATATAAGGTAAGTGTAATGTCCCCAACTCCGTAATCTAAAGAGACATATAAAAAGTGGATTTCAACAATTTATTTTGAGTACGAATAATTTATTTATAGTGTAATTAACCAAATTCGTTTAAAGACACTTATTATCAATAAGTCAATTCCCATATTTAATTCCTAAGGAGATTGAGAGGATTAGCTACCATAGGATGCCCGTAGCGCTTATCAGGCCCAAGGGCGGAACACTCCCCCTTGGCCCTACTGTCAGAAGCCCTTTGTCAACTGCAGTGGGTGGCCTACCTGGCAGAGGCCTAGTTCCTGCTATCCCTGTTGCCTAATTCCTCATCTACCCCACTAGGTTTGGATATGCAATTGCTTTATTCATAATTTTGGTAGTAACGCATATCATACCTATTAGTCCCTAATTATATAATGTTGTTTATTCCTTAAATAGGAGTTGTAGTTTATTAATCAATTTATTTATTAACTTGTTTGTTTATGAGAGTTTATACACATTGCACAATCATATATATATATATATATATATATATACTTACTTTGATCTTTATTATATTAGCATCTAATATTTGTATACCATTTATATACTATATACTGAATTAATAAACTATATACATTTGCTTAGTATTTAACTTCCTATCTGCCTGAGTTTCCTTTTACTTATTAACTTCTACTGCAAAAAAATGAAAACTTAGCAGGTCGTGACTCTTACCTGATTCTTTCGCTGTTATCCCGTGCTAAATCCTTGTCCGTCTCCTTCTGTTCGCTATTTCCTGTGTCTTTTTTTCTTCCGTGTCTCTCCCGTGCCCTTCCTCCCTTTCGGCTCGCATCCTTATACCCGTGGGGGGAGGCGCTTGGAGGGGATACCTCCATGGGCATGACTGCTTGGTGAGCGGTGGTGACTGCTCCCTGTTCCAGACGCTACCCTTCGTGGACGCCTTGTTAATAAACGCCGTTTTATGATGCGTTCCTCCTTTAGTGTGGGTTTAATCACAAACTTGTAAATGTTTTTGCTTTAAGATTATGTGCGATAGAATTTCATTAATATCGTATGGTGCTTTTAAGAGATTAGTTGCATAATACTTTATAAAGTATTTCTTGGGGGATTGAACTTTAATATTTTATGTTTGTCTAATTATATATATTATATAATATTATATTAATATGATAATTTATTTTTGTTTGTGTTGTATGATTGTTATATTAAATTATGTGTTAATATATTATGATAAAGCTCATTTAATATTTAACATTAATTAATTAAAAATATGATCAATAGATATATATTAAAAAATAAGGAGTTATCATTAATTAAGTTACAATAGTATTGAAAAATGGAAATGTTTTATTACAAAAATGTGGGATCATTACAGTAAGAATGATATGAAGTCAGACATTCATATAATCTGAAAATTGTATTATTTATAAGACTTCACAATTTTCTGAATATATGAAGGAAGCAATCAGCAAACATCAAACAACCATTGGAGAAGAACAATCAGTCCAAGAAGGATCATCGTGGAAGCATCAATAAATAAAATTTCAGAGCAGCAGTAATATAAAATTAGACAATAGCATCAGATCGAACCAAGGATCACAAGTACTGATCCATAAGAGCAGATCAGTTCATCAGACATCATCAATCCATCGAATAAGAGATGAATAGAGTGCAGGAACAGCATTCAAACCAGACTGACGATTGTTAACATTCCCATTTCCAGTGGTAATATAGAGATCATACCTTAGCTTTATATATGTATATATAATAATATATGCACATCTCTGTTATACAAAGCAGCGCTGCAACAGTCTGTCACAAAAGTGTAAGGAAAGAAATCTGCAATTAAGGAGAACAGCTATAGAGCACCCTGCTACAGTGGCAAATAGGGAGAGAATGGCTAGTAGGGCACCCTACTGCAAATTCCCTTCCAACCCTTATGTTGAGGACTGTTAATAAACATAAGGATCTCCAGCCATGGATGTGTGGTGGAGGACTTCATGGAGGGAGAACAGCTGTCTTAGGGCACCCTACCCTGCCTCCTTAATCCATATCTTCTATGACTGAGATTCACATACCAATCAGACTTGCTGTGTAATGATGAATATATAATTTTCTTTCTCCAACCATAGATGTACTTGTCTGAAATCCCTCTTGCAGGCGAAGGCCTTGAGGAGTAAGAGATGGGTGGCGAGTGGGCTCATAAGGAGGCCATCCTAGTAGGACCATTATGGCCTAGAACAAAGAGGGCACTTACAGAGTCAAGTAACCCCCTTACAACCTCCCCCCGATCCTACAAGAGGGCATGTGTCTTTAGAAAGATGAGACGTGAAAGGGGAAAGTAGGTACAAGCTGCCAAACAAGCAAGAGGGCTGTGGTAGACATCCCCTTGGGCTTGGTGTAGAAATGGCTTCAGGCGGACCCATCGTGTCTCTTCCTCCAAACTCTAATGTGCTTGGTAGTATCATTAGTAATCTATGATTATGATGGAGTTGCCTAACCCTAATGATTAAGTATATTTGCATAAGTTGTCATGTTATGATTGCAGGATTCAAATCCAGGATTGCATCATTAAAGAGATATTTATTTGGTAAGACGAAACCCTAACCCTAATCAGTTGCAATTAATAATTATAATTTTAGGGCAAATCGGGAAGGGGACATTGCAAAATTTGTTCATATTAATGTATGCTGGAGGGTTTTCAGAATCGTATCAAAGCTCGTATGTAATCTCAGTATCCATATCTTTTTTGTGCGGTTCACCACTAGAAAAGTTATAAGTTTATATTGTAAATTTGGAAGGCTCTGCCAAATCTTCATAAATATTGCATCATATAATTTTCTATATCAGTGTTGGAAGCCAAAGTGATCAAACCATTTCACAATCATTTTTTTTTAGTCAGTGCATGCATTATAGAACTGTGCAGCTTGTCAATAGTATTCAGTGTCACAAGTCACAACTACCATATTCTTTCACTTTGCCCACATTGAGATCTTGATGATCAGAAGTGTGAGGGCTGATGCATTTCATCATAAAATTGTAAAAATTCAAACAAAAAAATCAATTTGAGACATTGCAATGTTATCAAAGTTGTGATCTTACTAGCCCATATACATACTACCCATTCAATGCAAAGGATCATATCTATAGATCCAAGTGAAAGAATTTAAATACTATCAAAGGGAAAGAAGGAAAGCTCAATCTTTTTAGTTCTTTTAACACAGAAACAAAGTTTTTGTTCACAAAGTTTGAGGTAGAGAATATTGATTGACAAAAAGAGAAAGGAGAACTCCCAGTGAAGGAAAAAGAACCAATATACAGCTCAGTGCCATCATACAAGGTCAGCAAAAGTTAACAAATTTGTTAACTCAGATAATGTAAACATTCCAGAACTTAAATACTTCAAAAGCTAATTAAAACCAAATGGATGGAGAGAGTACATCAGCGAATAACAATTATAACCACATGTTGTGACGTCTTCACACATCGCCTCATTGCAAATGGGGACCCCCACTTTTCGCTTTTTAGAGTAGAAGTTTTGCCTAATTTCCTAGTGTTTGCCTTTGCCGACAAGAGGGTTTTTGAATTTTGAATACGATCATGTGTTTAAAATGTCAAAATGTTAAGAGAGATCCTAAGTTTTGCCTAAGTCTAGGGGTTACCTTAGGGTTTTGATTTATTCTTGCGAAGTGTTGATTTTTTATTTTGCCTTGACGTTTGAGCGTAAATATGTCTAAATGTGTATAAGTCGGTGATACTTTTGTGCCAAGGTGTTTTAGGACCTTTTGGAGTTGTTTTCTCGCTCCTAGGAAGTTATTCGAGTTGATCTTGCACTTTATCCCAATAAGTTTTCTTGTTTTTTGCTCAAATTTTTGGTAAATTTGCCCAAGTCCAGATGAGTTTTATTGAGTTTTGAAGTTTCCTATTGGTTTTGAGTGGAAAAATCATCATATTCCAAATGAAAATCCATATTCTAAGGGTCAAAAGGTCAAAATTCCACACTAGAGGTGCTTTTCCCCTCATATTCCTAACTACCCATGATTTTCCCCCACTCAAAATCCAGACTGGACATGGATTTCCCTTGGAATCCAAACAGGCCTTATTTTTCCCCATTCAAAATCCAGAGTAGGGGCGATTTTCCACTAGGATGATTAAATTTTGTCCAAGTGTTGGGAATTTTCCTGACTACCTTCAAATTTCCCCTAGGGAGTGTGGATGAAGTTGCGGGTGACTTAAGTGAGGATTCCTGATGACTGTCGATTTTCCACCAGCGCTTTTTATGATGAAATTTTGTTTGGATTTTTATCCAGACAGGGATTGAATTTCCCCAAGTGTGCATTTTTGAAAATTTTAATTATTTTTATTTGGATTTTTAATTCAAGTAGGGGTCGATTTTCCCCATGGGTCAAATTTTGGATAAAATTTTAAAATCTTTTTAATGATGTGACCCAAATTTAATTGTTTTTAATGAAGTTGACGATTATTTAAAAACTAAAAAACAATTATTTAATGATTTGTAATGATCATTTTATAATTAATAATTTTTCTAATGCAAATCGATTTTCCCCAAGCAAGTGTAAGTATCAAAGTTTTATCCCACATTGCTTGTGTGGTGAAGTTTCAAGGTGAAAATGTGTTTAAGTATGCCTGCACAGCAATAAAATAACATTATAAGTTGCTGATGTGACAGTTAGGTGGCTGATTGAAGGCAGATTGGAGGTCCCAGCTGGGCGATTTTTGCCCAAGTGTCAAGTTGACACCATTGTTGGAGTTGAAGTTGCAGATTTGAAGGAAGAGTTTGCTCAATCAGACCTGGACGCCACCATTGGAGAGGAGCTACAGCATGTTTAATGGCTGATTAAGCCACATATAGCGATTTTGGGAGATGGCACCATGATTGGAGGGGCTGCGATTTTGTGAGGCAGATTGCCCTTCATTTTGGGTGATTTTTGTGATTCTCTTGAACTCCATTGTTGTTGGGAGGCTGCCATTACACTCAGATCAGAGTTTGACGTCATTGCTGGAAGTGATTTGGACTCCATTGTTGGCTGGGAACACATTTTCAGAATTATTCTTCATTGCCCAGCTCATCCACACTAAGGCGATTTTGGTTAGGGGTTGTTTGGAGGAGTTTTTAATGCATTTTCAAGGGCTGCCATTGTTGTTACAGTCTGAAACTCCATAGTTGCGGGTTGTCTTCAGACTGATTTTCATTTCCAGCCAATTGCCTACTTGGGAATGCATCATCCTTGAGTTTTTTGGGCATCTGGTGGAGCTTCCATTGCTGATCTAAGTCTGAAATTTCACTTTCAGATTTGTCTTCAGACTTAGATATTTTTTACCAGCCTTTTGTTCGTGTCCAAATTTGACAAACTTCACTTTGGGAAGGTGAAATCCATCAAATACAAGTGTTTCCTATGACTGCGGCAAGTTTAAATGACTGATTTATTAAAGTTGTAGGTTGTCTTCAAACTGAAACTTCACTCCCAGCCACATACTTATGCCCAGACGTAGCCATTTTTGAGCTTAGAAAGGTGAAACAACTTAAGTGCAAGCATGTGACAGGGCTGTGACCACTTCCAGCCATTAATATTCATCATTTTCAGAGTGTCTTCAGACTTTTTGGAGCCATTTTTCAGACTTTCGGAGGGTGTATTCAGAATTAAGAATCAGAAAATCAGACTTCAATACACCATTTTTTGAGTATTTTCACACATTGGAGGGCGTATTCAGACTCTGTCCTCAGAAAATCAGACTTTAATAACAACTTTGATATCAAAAATCGGTCACTTTCTGAGTGTTTTCAGACCTCCAAGTGATATTTCCAGACCTGGACATTCATTTTTGGGCTCCAAATACTTGATTTTCTGAGTTTACATGGGTGTCTTCAGACTTAGCAATTGTGATCAGACTTACCCTATGTCTGAAAATCGGGTTGTCTTAGGGAGAACTTTCCAGATTTCAATCCGGACCTTCATATTTTCCAGAATTGGTGTTACAATTTTCTAAGATTACCTATCACGTGTTGGGACAAATGTCAGGAACAAAGTCCTAATGTTGTCCGGATGTCCACTCCATCGAATGGTGATCGAATCTCCACAAGATTTTTAAGGACAATGAGTCTGAATGAGGGTCAGATTTCCACTTGAGTATGGAATTACAAAGGAAGAAATCTGTCCAGATAGACATCAAATTTCCACCAAGTGAAGGAAGGGACAGGGATAATGTGGATGTTTTGAGAACTGATTCGTCTGTACGCAGATGGATTTCCCACCAAGGTTGAATAAGGTTTATCATACTGGTGTTTGATTCAATGTTTATTTGTTTTGCAGGACTCTTACGAGGAAGGGAAGCATGATGATCAACACTTCAACACAGCAAATACGGATAAGGGATATCAACACTTCCAAGATTGAAAGAGGATTTCTAAACAGAGATTCCAGAAGGTGAAGATGAGGACTAGATCAATCATGAAGAAGACTTCACCTTGATGGTGAACAAATGAAGGAAAGCAAGTTCAAGACATGAGCACAAAGAATTTCACATCAAGAAATCCAAAACTACATCAAGGAATTTCAACATCAAAGAGCACCAAGGAAGGAAATATTTCAAGATTCCAAGATTGGGAAAATTTTCCAAACATAAGGAGGGAATAGTTCATGGAATTCTTTAACATAAGGATGAAATGCAAAGTATCACAAGGAATTCCAAACATTATGAAGAAGAGGAACGTACAAAGAAAATTGATTAAGTGTACAAGGCAAGATGAGGTGGCATCCTAGTCACCATTCGTTCAATCAAAGGGTACCAAGTCAACATTCATTCAAGGAGGGAATAGGTGACACATGGCACTACATCAAATATTATTTATCTTACCTACCCCCATTTCTTATTGGCCAATGTAATGGTGGTTGTACAAACCCTAATTAGGGTTTTATCTTGTAATCTTGGTCGTTGATCTTGAATCAATCTGAACCATTCATTTCCTTTTAGGCTCTATATAAACCCCATTGCCTCTCATTTGTTAGCGAGAGTTTTTGTAGAATTGTTGGTATATACTGCAGCTATTTGAATATAAATCATTGTTCGACTTGATAGTGATTGTCTTTCAAATGTTGTTTTGCATTCATGATTCTCAATTCCTCCAAGTTAGATTAGAATTTGCTTTTAATGTTTGTTAGATTGAATGAAAGATTTGTTGAATATATTTGTGTGGAATCCTTAATCCATACCACTAGCCTCTTGCTGATTGTAAGTGTGTCGTGCCTGATCAACTGGAAATTTATGCAAGCTCAACTTCAATTATTATGCGTCCCTTGATATGCATCAACTTGGATGGTGTCAATGTTTGATGGTTGAAAATCTATGAGTATACCTTAGATGATTGCACTAAGCTCGTGTCAAAATCTGTTCGACTTGATGGTGAGACCCTGCCTAGTTTGATTCCATTAAATTTGTTCGTCATTTCCTACATTCCTAAGCTTGGAATAGATTTCCGGAGCCCTATTCTCTTTTGTCATTTTTTTAGTAAGTCTTGTTAGAATTAAGTCTAGAGCTTCATTGCTAAATCCTAAGTCATCAACATACCCATCCTAATCCATGATAAGATTGAGTATTCATGTACAACGTAAGTCCCCTTGTGATTCCAGCGATATCACATCAGACCGCTGAACTTATCCACACGTCAAGACCTGACATTTCGTAACCTTGGAGTTGTCTCATTTGATCATGAAGCATACATATGAGAGACTTTGTTCAAGAGAGGATAAGATACCTTGGTATTTTATTCTGTGTTCGCATCTGCATAAAAAACACATCAACACCACACCAAAACTTTGATCAATTATATACCTAGACCTTTTCAACCCAAGTTATTGACAAGAAAAGGACTTAAGGGTCAAGGAGAGAAACAAAATCAAAATAGTGGAGACAACTTCTTAGATTATTAAATGTGTATTCATCTATGGTAGAATAGTTTCATTTGGCCATGTGTCTACAAGATTTCTAAAAATTAAAAATGAGAAATCAACCAAGGCAGAGAAACATGAACTACACCTATCAAGATTTGTAGTGTTGTTTGATTAAGTTGTCAATACCCACCTTTGATGGCTCAAACAAGTGTAAAACTCATGGTTGGATCTTGTTGATGTGTTTTTATGCACCATGCAACACAAAATAAAATACCAAACGCAGTCTATCCTCTCTTGATCAAAATCTCCTCGGATGCTAAATTATGTGATCAACCAAGATGACTCCAAGGTTATGGTTGATGTGATTGGGTACTCCAAGGGGACTTAAGTAGTTGTTCTTAGGAGATGGACTATTCAAACACAAGGAATGCCCAATGAATCTAGATTCGAAAGATTTTCAATGATACTTGTTGCTTACTTCTACTAGTGATTTTTTGATAAACAATGCAAAAGATCAAAGGGTTGAGAGATTCTAAACTAAACCTAAGAATGCAAGGACAATGAGCAAGATTTTTGTGAAACTTAACTAGGCTTTGCTTTGATATGCAATGAACAACTTCACAAAACTAGTGCAATCTTCTAAGGATAGCTAATGATATTCAAATCACCACTCATAATCATCAATACCATCAAAAGAATGCATACTAATGAATAAATAGCAATTGAAGTTAAGCTTGATTATAGAGTTCAGTTGACCAAGCAAAGTATTTAACAATCAGCCAAATACAAGTAGTGTGAACATGAAAGTTTCACCATAAGTCTTGCACAAAGATCTTTCATTTCAAATAACTAAATAAACTTAAACTTTAAATTGAGATGAGGGATAACCATGCAAATACTCCAAGATATAACATAAAATCACCAAGCTTTGATGTCTTATATTAATCCAGCAGCAACGTAGCAATAATTCTCAAGTCTCTCATTAGTTACAAATGAAAAAATGGCAGCTTATATAGAGCTCCAAATACAAATAAAGCGCCAAAATCAATCTAAAATTGATGGCCAAGATTGAGACAACTAGACCCTAATTAGGGTTAGTTGTAACCAACTAACTAATTGCCAAACTTAATCAAAAACCAACAATAGAGATAAACACCTTCCTTGGCACAAAATGCGAGGAAAGAGAACAAATGGCAAAATTCCATGCTAAATAGGAATGCAACAAACTTCCTTCTAGAAAAACATTCCTTTTTTCTCTCTCCTTGAGAGCAAATATGATGAACTTGTACATGACCATGGATATGCTTGGCATGATGTCAAGCTTGAACTCAAAAACATCCAACATTTCAGCACAAGTAGCAAAGGTTCTTTGTCATTCCAATTCTTGTTTTCTAAAATTTTCCATGAATGCCATGAATGAAGAAACACTGCTTAAAAGAGTTGCTGAAAACCCTGTAGCTGGAAAGAAATTGCAATTCACTTTACTTTGCAAATCATCAATACTCAAGCCATCCTCATCAGCTGTGATCTCCTCTCTTGGTTTATCAACTTTTGGAGTTGCCACTCACATCACTCGGAAACCGGAAGCTTCATTTATAATTTTGGAATTTTTCTTAGGTTTCTTTTCTTTAGTTTGTTTCACCCGAGCTAGCAAAGCATCTAAATCCTTCACTTCATCAATCATTGTTATGGGCTTCTTCTTCATTCTTTCTCTTAGCCATTCAGGTACTTGACTTAACTGCTCATCATCTTCTTCCAATTCAGCTTGATGTTGATTTCCTCTTGGGGTTGCAATTGTATCTTCATGGAAATCTACCCCATGTACATCCATGTCCATCCCTAGCATTTCCCCAACAATATTTGCTTGCTGATCGTGTGGAGGCTCTTCATTGCAAGGTAGAGAATTGACTTCCACATCATTTTGCTGAATGGTTTCATTTGATTCATTCACACTCCTATCTTGTAAATTAGGAGTAATTCCATCTGCTTCCTGGGTTTTATACCTTGCCTTTGAGCATGCATGCATATCCACAAAGAGATCAACTTCTCTCACGGAAGAGGTGCTAGTAGTGGACTGAGTAGTTGCTGACTTATGTCTCTTTTGCTGCACTAGTTCTTCATGCACTCCTTTCCTTTTCTTTCCTTGAGATTGTGAACTCTTGGGAACATCTCTATCTTTGCTATGACTCCGTTCTTGTGTATTAACCTCATTTTTTATGACTTCATCTTCGGATCCTTCAGAATATTCATATTTTGAAGATGATGTTTCTACTTTGTCCATCAATTCATAGGTTAAAGAGATGTGTTGCTCTCTTAATTTGTCAACTTGCTGAAGTATCCATCTCTTAGTGTTTTCTATCACTGGCTGATCAATTACCTCAGGTAGAGTAATCTCAGGGATGGACCAGTCTAATGAATCAAGAGGTCTACCTTTCTCCTTGTCAAAAGG
The DNA here is from genome assembly GCF_030272615.1 of Cryptomeria japonica. Lineage (NCBI taxonomy): Eukaryota > Viridiplantae > Streptophyta > Pinopsida > Cupressales > Cupressaceae > Cryptomeria > Cryptomeria japonica. The sequence continues at coordinate 171,975,551 of NC_081406.1, read as the reverse complement.
TTGTAATATAATCCTATCACCCTCATCAAGCTGATCAAGCACGCACAATACGTTTGTATTGTGTGATCAATTGAAGTGATAGCCTTGAATACGACCTTTTTCTTATCTCATAGTCATCTGTTGCATTGGCCCAATGATCTTCAATGTGCATGAGATGATGGAATTTTTCTCCATTTACTGTCTTGATGTTGTGGTAAGGATCAAAGTTGCTCCTTGCAGTGTGTGTGTTGAGATTATAATATTGCAACTCCTCTTCAGATCCTTGGGCTACTTGTAAGGTAAAGCATGTCTCAATCTTTCCTATCATGACGGGAAAAGTCATTCTTGCCTTCTTCTTCTTTCTCTGAATCTTATCATACTCCAGCAATTGCCTTGATAACTCTAGTAGCACCATCCTATCCGTAGGATACCTTGGAAGACAGTATGCATATGATGAGAACCCTTGTATCCTTAGATAACTGAATTTAGGGAATTGAATGTACCATGAACCATGCCTTTTGATAACAAATTCATAGCCTCCTTAGATAACCTTAAATGAGAGCCTCCTTGCAACTTTCTCACAATGTGCATCGTGAAGGCATCATTCACTCTCTTGTAGTGAGCAATACTATGCAAGTGTAGTTCAAAATAGGCGTCATATGCTAACATCCTTCAGCTGGTCCAACTAGTGCCCTACAAGTTAGCCCTTTGTATTTGCCATATCTAGCTAAGATATACGCCGCATATGAGCTCATATAAAAAGTCTTTGTATGCTCAAGGTCTCTCAACTGTTCATTCAAGTTGTCACTCACTAGTTTAGCCCAATTGAAGATCTTGTCTCCTCTTGCAACCTCTTCAATGTAGGACCACATCCAATGTTCATATGGAGAAGTTTGTGGTGATCCCATGACTCAGTTCAGCATCATGACTAACTCTCCAAATCCTTTCTTGAAGTCAGACATGAAAAGCTTCTATGGTAACCTCTTATGGTGATGTCTACGTTCTTTGATCCACTCATTGTTGATAATCTCAGCACATTTTTTGGGTTTGCTTTCATATAAGGCTAAGGCATCCTTCTTGCTCTTGTAAACCATGGAATCATACATAGGAAGATCAAATAATTCCACCACTGCTGCCTCTGTGAAGTAAGTTGACACTTTACCATCAAGTGTTAATGATTTGCCTTTTTTCTGAGTTCTAATGCTTGGCACACTCCACAATCAGCTCACTACATTGAAGGGCAGAGGGAAAGCCAGCAATATGGGAGATGTCGTTCTGTTGATGGTGTTTTTATGCACTATGCAACACAGAATAAAATACTAAGTATTCTATCCTCTCTTGAACAAAGACTCCCCAAATGCTAAGCTACGTGATCAAATGGGACGACTCCAAGGTTCTTGAATGTCAGGTCTTGGCGTGCTCTTGGATAGACTGAATTGTTTGATGTGATATTGCTGGAATCACAAGGTGGACTTACATTCAATGCTGAATGCTTTGAATGTCGCTAGAGCATGGGATTTCACTTGATTGAAAAAATAGCAAAAGGGATAAGGGTTGAGAAAGCTATTCTAATCCTAGGAATGTAAGAGTGGTGGACAATCTTTGATGAAATTCAACTAAGCATTGCTTTGATATGCAGGGAACATCTCCACAAGGCTAGTGTGATCTTCTAGGCATAGCTAATGATTTTCAAATCACCACCACAAGCATAGATACCTTCAAGGTGAAGCATATCAATGGAGGAGTGACAACTGAAGTTAAGCTCGGCTAAGAAGGATCCAGTTGACTATGCAAGGCACTTTACAATCAGCAAGGTGTTAGTAGTATGGATGTACGAATTTCACCATTGATGATACATAAAGTTCTTCCATTCATCTAAACAACATGAAAATTAAACGAGAAGTAGAGACCATGCAAATTGTCGAATCAACATATGAATTTTACCATATCTTCAATGAAGTTTGCATGCTTCTTACAACAATGTCTTGGGGACAATCTTTGCCTTCTCTTCCTACTCTATTCTAACTATTATCTTAACTTTTAACTATTTTCTATTAACCTTTACAAATGAAAGACTAGAGCCTTATATAGTGCTCTTATTACAATTGAGTGGCTCAAAATGATTCGTAATCAATGGCCAAGATTGAAAGATAGAAACACCCTAATTAGGGTTTTTCAAACCCATTACAAAGCATTTAATGCTTGACCAATGACAAAATTACAATTAAAATGGACACATCCTTGAATAATTGACCAATAGATGGTGACGGTAGGTGCATCAAATTTTGTGCCCAGATGTGGTAGTTATCCTCTAGTTGGATGAGTTAGGCACATTGAATTTGGACACCTTATCTTGAAATGATGTAATTGGATAAGTGATGTATAGGCGCCACCTCAATTTGCTTGATCTTTGTAACACATCACAAGTTGTAGATGAATGAGACATATCTCTTGATACTCAACATTTCCATGCACCTAATGTGATGATGACTTTGCTCAAATCGATCCTCTAACTTTGATTAACTCTTCTGAAACTAACTTCTGCCTTGATCATTTCTGCCTTGGAGCTTCCTTCTAGCTATGCTGGCAATGATTCTTGTATTTCCGGAAGAAATTCAAGATATTTGTAAAAGTCCTTCCTTGGGTGCTTGGTGTTGATCACTATTCTTTGCCTTGATGTTGCTTGCAGCCTGCCACTTCACTCTCTATCAGCAACCTGCAACACAAACAAAGATACAATCAAGCACACTAGATATATTTGACATATATTGATTTCACCCATTTTCAGCTTTCTAATCTCATATATATGCTAAAATTGTGCAAAATGGTGTTCTAATCGCTGTTCTTATGTCTGATTTTCCATTGCTTAAGACCTGATTTTTATGTCTGCTCCTTCAATTCGCACTCCAATCTGCTCCTTAAATTGCTTTGAAAAAAATTTGAATGATATTGGAATGCTACCTAGTACCTCTCTTATATATGTATCCCCAAACATGAATCGCACCTCTTCCTTGCCTCAACTGACTTGGCATTTAAATAATTTTATTGCCAATTAAAATTCGTATTTGGTGTCTCAAAAGGATTCACACCCTTTCCTTACCATAGCAAACTTGATAATTTCCATTCAATGATTTATATGCCAACAGTCACGTCTTTTAAATGAAATGCCTCCTCTTATAAGTCAGCCTTTCCTCTTTTTATTGGCACCAGCTCATGTCTTCTTTTATCATGGATGTTGGTCAGCTTAGCAAGTTCGTGTTTTACCAAAGCAAAGGAAGCCTTAAGTCACATATTTGGGATGGCAAAGGAAATCACAAATCTCTTAAGTCTCTCTTTTAGGGGGGCAAAGGAAGTCACAAATCTCTTAAGTCGCACTTTTCAAGGGGCAAAGGAAGTCACAAATCTCTTAAGTTGCACTTTTCAAGGGGCAAAGGAAATGACTCAATTCTTAAGCCGCTGATTTGGCTGGGCAAAGGAAGTCGTTCAAAATGCTGAAGTCACTCTTTTGAATGGTCAAAGGAAGAGCTGATGTCGGTGTTTGAAGTGGCATTGTTAATGCCTTAGAAACTTTTTTGATCTCCATCGTAAGGTTTGTGGGGCCCAAGCAAAGGCGTGGTTGTGGAAGGGAGTTGAAGTTAATGAGTTGGAGTTTGAGCATCCATTGGCAATGCTGAGAGAGGCAGGGAGTGATTATGCCTTAGGTCGCACATTTGGGAGGTCAAAGGAAGTAACTCAATCCTTAAGTTGCACATTTAGGCCCTCAAAGGAAATGAAGTCCAAAATGCCTAAGTCACACATTGGGAGCTTAAATTGGAAGTAGAATCCTTTAGTTTGCTGATCCAAACCATCAAAGGAAATGAAACATCTTAGATTGCTGATTGGAAGAGGCAATAAAAATGATGAAAAACCTTTAGTCACTGATCTAGGCAATCAAAGGAAATCATCAAAATGCTTTAGTCGCTGAACTAGGCAATCTAAGGAAATCATCAAAATGCTTCAGTCGCACTTTGGGGGGGTCAAAGGAAGTGATCGAAAATGCTTAAGTCGCTGATTTGACCTTCCATTGGAAGTGATTGATTTCCTTCCACACTTGCTATCGATTGAGCTTCTTAGCAACGTACTTGGCAAAATCGTGATTTCATTCAAAACAATGCAATGCAAAACTTAATTCGCTGATTCAAGGGGTCAAAGGAAGTGGAAAACCTTAAGATGCAGATTTGGGGAGGCAAGGGAAGTCTTAGTTCGCTCTTTTGGGGTGTCAAAGGAAGTCTTCCAAAATGGCAACCTTAGTTGAATTGATCCATTTGCTCCAAGTAACTTCAGCTCCCTTTTCCTTATAATGTTGACCTCTAAAACCAACCTACCTTAGCCAAATTTTAGCACTTCATTTCTGATTTTGCAAGATGATGATCATCATGAAATCATTCATTTCCTAAGCCTCGAAAAACTAACTGACCTCACTTCATCCTAAAGAGAGAGACTTGACTTGATTACCTCTTGGCAACCTAAGATACTACACCTCTTCCAAGTGAAAAGCTAATAGCGAAAGATGCCACAACTAACCTAGAAAGCAAAAAAGAGTGGGGGTCCCCTTTGCAATGGGGCGATGTGTGAAAACGTCACAACACATTCCTTGTCAACTTTCTTGCCATCTTAGAAGTGTTGTACTTTCCTTTCCCAAACACTCGATCCTGGAAGTCATTGATGTCAACATGACCAAGGTTGGTGTCACCAACTTTTCGCCATTTGGAGGAGAGCTTGGATTCAAAGAGTACTACTCTAAATTCATCTTTCATTTGTGCTTGCCTTCGATTACCTCCAATCCTTGCTCCCGACATCTATCTGCAAAACAAATTACTTTATGTTACCAAATTTTGGTTGCTTGGGGTTTTGAAGGTTAGATGATGACAAAAGTCATCTTGCACGCCTCCTACACCTTGAATCTTAATTGAATTGCAATAAAATTGATGCAAGGAATATGAAAAGCACAAGCCCTAGTAACCATCATGAGATTAAATCTGAAAATTATCACAAGAAGACCCTAGCTTGATCCTAGATGATGATATCATTTCAACTTTCTACATAACTTGATCAAGATGAAAAACTAAAATTTACTTTGAAAATCAGGTTGCAAGTCTGGAACTAAGTCTGATATGATGACATTGATGTGCTTAGACAACTGAATCAGACCTGGAGATGACAAAAATAACTCAGTCCTTTGATCTTATAGCGAAATTGCAACCCTAGGGTTTCTTAAGATGCACAACAAATGATAAACTTGCCTTGAAATCAGGTCTGCAATGAAAATTTGACAAGTGTTGATGGTCTGATTTTAATCAGACTTGTCCTTAAGGCTGCTACAGCTCTGATGTTAATTTGAATTTGCCCAATCGATGACCAAGGAATAGGTGGAAATTATTTCAAAACCCCCTCAAACTTCTGTAAAATAGATTTGCTTTCACTTCAATTGTGAATTTATTCAATGAAATGATCAAATTAGCTAAAAAATTTGCTGCCTTAGTCTAAGAAAATTCGCCTTGCTCTGCTTATGCATTAAATTCTGTCTACTTGAATGACTAAATGATCTTTCCCTTCCTCCTTTATAGGTGCTCAAGGGTTGTGTGTATTTGTCTTCAAGAGCCAATTTGACTATTTGATTTAAAACATTTCATATTTCCTTAAGCATTCCCTCTCCTATATGGCCAACTCCACACATAAATTAAATTGCTTACAACCTAGGCACCTTTTACATGTTTGATTGCATAAAGGATGGCAGGAATTCGATGTTCATTTGCACGAATCGTGGAGCGGGGAGCATTTCTTCATGTATTCACACAAAACTTTCTTGCTAAGGTGGCCTTTTGAGGGTCGTTTGCACAAGACTTATCATCTTCTAATCCTTCAAGTTGGGCACATTTCCACCATACATTTGCAGAAGATAGGGCGCAATTTGTGATGTCATTTGCATAACCATGCCACTTAGGGCGGCATTTTTACATTCAATTGTACAATAACCTAAGGAAGGCGCATTTTTGGTGTTAGTTTGTACAATGTTTGCTAAGCACATTCTCAATATCCATTTGCACAAGCAAGGGCACCATTCTTACCTTCATTTACACAACCTTGGGCACATTTTACCCATGCATTTTCACAAATTTGTTGGTAGAGCGGATTTTCAAAATTCATTTGCATAAATCGGTTGCCAAGGTGCCTTTTGTAGGTCAATTGCACAAGTTGTCGCTTGATTGAGCACATTTTTTATCTTGCTTTTGAACAACTTTCTCTTGCTTGGACGGCTTTTCATGGGTCATTCACACAAATTAGCTTGCTAGGGCGGCTTTTCATGAGTCATTTGCACAAAATTAGACTACTCTTCACTTTTGCCTTAGACAAATGATCCATAAAGACGATCACTTTGATGTTTCTTTCCCTCAAATCCTCCCTTGCTTAGGCGCATTTCAAGGGTTCATTCGCACAAATACCACTTGATGAGCAAAAGCTATCATCAAGACCGCAACCTAGGCAAAACTAAGACTTAGTCAAAATTTCCCTATTCAAGCCTTCATGAGCTCATTGCCTCCTTTCTTCATTATTTGGACAAATTTCATACCCTAGGACCTATTCATGCTTGCAATTGAGATCCGGGTAACTTAATCACTTCCTAAGGTCAAACATCATACTTGGAGCTTAAACTTGATAGCTAGCCATCTTAATCCTATGAAACCAACGCGACCGAAAAGCGAAAGAGGGGGTTCCCATTTGTAATGGGGTGATGTGTGAAAAGGTCACAATAGAGCCAAAAGCTAGACCCCTATTTCTCTCTTAACTCTATGCTCAAGGGAGATTTGATCAAATATGGTACCCTCAATTTGGAAGGAGTAGCGGATGAATGGTGATACCATAGAACAGTCACCCAAGGACATAGTTTGATTGAGACTTGTGCCGAGTTCAACTAAAGGATAATTGACAAATTTGATAGAAAGGATCCAAAGGTTCACTTTAGAGAGCTTACTGAGTAGAAAGTTACATGGCAAATTTTCAAAGATGGTCAGTAATGGTTCTTGACATCACAAAAAGAAAGCTCATAATTCTTTTCATAGAAGGGCTGTCTAAAACTCCCAAGTGTTTAGTAAAATCTTTTGATCCGTTATTCTTGCAAGATGCAATCAAAAGATCTTTCAACTTGGAAACTTCAGTATCCAAGAATAAATTTTCAAGACAACTCTTATGGGGCAAACAGAAAAACTTCTCATGAGGAAGATTTTGTGTTTCAATTGCAGCAAACATTGGAATGCTGGTCATAGATATCTTGGCAAGGGAAAATTCACTATATTAAGGTAGTTTCAGATGACAAGGAAGAAAGAGAGGAACCTGAGCTGAAACCACATTCAAATTCTGAAGATGAAGACACCAGTGGAGGAATACTTGCTTCCCTTTCAAGAGTGTCATGATATTATCTTTTCAGATGGTAGGGGATTCTTGTGTGGACACAGAATTATAGTGCTCCTTGATAGTGGGGCCATTATTATCTTTTCTATTCACAGTTGGGCAGACTGTAACCAAGTGATATCACTGTATTTGAGCAAATCAAAGTCTTTTCTTGAAATTTAATCTTTGTTGCACCAGTCTATACTAAGTTACGGTCCTAGCACACAGCATCCTTGGTTGTTGTTTAATACAATTCATGATTCCACCTTGACTAGTCTTTACCACAAAGTTGGAAATTTTGGGTTGATAATTACTGTAGCTTCTCTTCCAAGTCTGACATACCAACTTTCCTGAGTACAGTACAGCTAGGCTTATTGGTCATACATATGCTTTTTACATTCTTAAGTAGTTGTCAGTTGAAGATTTATAAGTTTATTACTACTAAGAGATTTGCATTAGATCATATTAATGTATGCTAGAAAAAAAATTCAAATTTAAATCAAAGCTTGTACGTAATTTCCACGTCCATATCTTATTTTCTGCAGTTCACCACTAGAAAAAGATATAAGATTACATTATAATCTGGAAAGCTTGCCGCCAGATCTTCATGGATATTGCATAATAATTTTTGTATCAATGTTGGAAAGCATAGCCACCAAACCTTTTAACAATCATTTATTTTTAGTATTTGCATGCATTATAGAGTTGTACAGCTTTCTGCCAATAGTTGGTGTCCCAATCACTATGTTCTCTCACCTTGTATCAAGATTTTGGTGATCAACAAATGTGAGAGCTTATGCATTTCATCATGAAATTTGTAAAAATTCAAAAAAGGAATCAGTTTGGGATATAACAATGTAGGATAACGCAGTGATGGAAATGGGTATGGAGAATGTTGTGAGAAGATTCTAACAAACAATGTAGTTGCATATGTGGTAGCTGAGAGGCTTCTTGAGGTGCCACACTTTACCTTGACTATCTCCTTGATATATAGGAAAACTTGGATGGGTCGGAACAGTGGTGGAAGAGGCAAGGAACATATTACAAAGTACATCGACAACCACCAATGGGTTCTAAATCTTATGAGAAAGCATACCAATGGAAGCAAGCTTGTATAGTAAGGAGGAGCCACACGATTTGCAAACAATTTCATCATATTCCGGAGTATTGCAACTTCACTGCCATCTCTTATATCAATGTTTGTGAGCACTTCCAGAGTATTGCAACTTCACTGTTATCTCCTATGTGGATGTTTGTGAGTGTTAAGTCGTTGGACAATCCTTACTTGAGGAAATCCGAAAACCAAAGGGTAAAAAGTCGTGAAGATCATTTTTTATGATTTTTTTGCGATCACATGGAATCAAGGTAACGTTAACTTTAAATATCTGTTTTTCTAATTTGTTGAATTAAGCTTTTGATGATTTTTTTTAATTTTCTCTAGTTTAAAAAAACAAATCTCCACTCTTATTTTAGGTGTCAAAATTATTGGCTAGGGTTCAATGATTGGTGGGTGGACAGAAAACCCTGATGGGTTATCTATAGGAGGCCATCCAGATTTGCATGAGTCAAGCAAAAAATGAGTCAATTTGGCACATTCTTGATCAGAGGTGCAACAAACAACTCTACCAACACATTGACATTGCTACTTACTACTTGCACACGGTTTTTCTTGTCTAGATCTTTCATGGCAAATGGGGAGGATATGGATGGCCTCAATATATGTATGGAATGGTCCTTGATGAAGCTCTTAGAAACATCGTTTCAAATGAATTGCAGATTTATAAAGGCATGGAGAGGAGATTGTTTCCTTCATGTCTATGCATTCACAAGAGAATAATCATATAGCCAAGTGAAAGAAAATTAAGATTTAAATTTAATGTTTAATTTTAGTTTCTCTTTTAGTTTACAAAATTGATTACAAAGTTATAAATGTTGTCCTTGAAAATTTGTGGTGGAAGCATTTTAATGCAAAAACATCCAATCCATCACCATCTCCATTGTCCTAGGCTCAGCTAGCCCTAGAGAACTTTTGGGTGTGAATATGGTTGGAGCACATTTGAAACTATGCACACAAAGAAGCACAACAAGTTGACTCGAAAGTGCCTAACTGACTGTGTTTTTGTGCAATACATCCTTCATCTACATGCAAAAAAGGTAGAGAAGTAGGAGACATATAACAATTGACCCAATGACATTGATACATATTCAAATTGGATTGTTGAGAATGTGGAACTGTTGTGACCATTTCACACATCGCCCCATCGCAAATGGGGACCCCCTCTTTTTGCTTGTTTTTCGCTCGTTTTTGCTTTCGTTTTTAGGGTTTTGTTAGTTAGTTGGTCGTCTGGATTTAGGGTCAAACCTTAGGGTTTTAAATTTTGTCCTTTCAAGCCAAAATCCAGTCGTTTTTGAGAGCTTTTGAGCTTCCTTTTCTAGGATGCAAATTTTGAATGCAATGAATTCGCCAAAATGGTCTAATTTTCAATTGGAATGTTAATGCAGAGCTTGAATTTGTCTAAGTGTTGACCGTCAATGTGAATTTTTGTCCGATTGAATATTTTGACCAAATTTTGACTTTTTTGAATTTTGATCCTGGGCATTGGAATTGATTTGTTTTCGCCTCGTGAAGTGTTAAAATGTGAAAAATCTTGTTATTTTGGCCTGTAGGAGCAAAATCGCTCCTGTCCCTCGGTGAAGGACGGGAGCTCATTTTCAAATATCTCATCGTCCCTACAGAGTCCAGACAGATTTCAAGTTGGAAATGATGGAGAACGGCAATATCTTTCCATTGAATATAAATTGAAGATTTTCATGAGCACAGAAATGCCCCCAGGAGGAAAATCGCTCCTGTCCCTCAGTGAAGGACCGGAGCTACAATTCAAATTTCGCCTTGTCCTTGCAAGATTTTGAAAACTTAACAATTTGAAAGGGTCCGAAGGAAGATACTTTGCCAAATGAATATAATTTGAGATGCCAAAACGAAGGAGAATGACCTATATTGACCAAATTGCTCCTGTCCCTCTCCAAGGGACCAGGGCGAGGTACCTTGTAGCTCTCGTCCCTCTCCCAGGGACCAGAGCGATTTCCTTCATTATGCAAAATCCAGACAAGGGTCAGGGCAAGTTTACGTTCAAAAACAAGGGAAAACATTAGATGAACGCATTGAATATAAATTGAAGATTTTTGGGACGTCCATAACAGTGTCAAATGCCTAGTTCGCCCCTGTCCCTCAGGAAGGGACCCGAGCGATTTTTGATATAATTGCTTTTCTTGCAAGGTTACAGATGATGTCGAGGCATGGACGAATGGAGTGAAGAGGGACGAATCCGTTGAATATAAACTTGGAACCTGGCAAAGTGAGGTAGTGGCCACAAGGGAAGGATCGCTCCTGTCCCTCTCCAAGGGACCAGGGCGATACATTGATGATAATACTCCCTACGCAAGTTCAAGGTCGTTCCTCCGAAGTTCAAGGTCGACACAAGTCAAGACGAGGTGGCGAGGGACATTTCAAGGCGTCTTCATCATGCGCAAACACTCAAAGGACGTTAAAATGAAGAAATTGACACCCTATAACATAGATCGCTCCTGTCCCTCAGGAAGGGACCAGGGCGATGTTAGATGCATTGGCCATTTCATGCAAAATTTACGTAAGGACAAGACATTGCAATGTTTTAGAGGGTCCATGGTATGGTAAAAAGATGATAAACAAGAGTTTTGAACGTGAAATGATCATCATTTTGAGCATGGAGACTATATCGCTCCTGTCCCTTTCCAAGGGACCAGGGCGATTTGCTTTGGATTCCTTGTTTTGCTTCAAGATCAAGCTAAGTCAAGACGTCCTAAGATAGCATATGGTCCAAGGCATCGTTTGAAGATAATTCGCAAGGGTTTTGAACATCCAAACATCGCCAAATAATGTAAAAGCCTCACATCGCTCCTGTCCTTTGGACAAGGACCAAGGCGATATCATCAAAAACACGCACGTTCCTTCAAGATCAAAGCGAAGCGAGGTGAGGTAAGGTGAAGGACGACGTTTGAAGGACATTACAATGAAGATCGAAGTGCAAAGTTGACAAGGTCAAGGAAAGGACATGGATCGCTCCTGTCCCTCTCCAAGGGACAAGGGCGATGATCCCTTTAATATGCTCAAAACTTCATGCGAGCAAATGGAATAAGCGCAAAAGACACGAACAAAGGATGCTATTCGCCCACAATAAAAGATCGAAGTTAAAAGATGCAAGATGGACATGGAAACAAGAAGATCGCTCCTGTCCTTTGGACAAGGACCAGGGCGATGTACACTCAAAAGGCACTTAAACACACATGCAAGATTATCAAATGCGAAGAACCTATCAAGGTGATCGATTTTTAACGTGGAGAGGAAGAAGTTGATCGTGAAAAAATGCAAAACCAAGACAAAATAATGGATCGCTCCTGTCCCTCTCCAAGGGACCAGAGCGATGAGGTACGTCCCTTTGTCTTCCAATTTTGGCGCCAAATAAACAAATTTAAATTTCCTTAAATGCTAAATCGATTAAAAAAATTGAAAATCCATTTTTATTTAGCATTTAATACGGCGTTCTCTTTTATTAATTATTTTTTTTTGCCTTTATTAAAAATCGAAATTCTCATTTAAAAAACGCAAGGCATTAATAATTAATTATTTAGTTAATATAAAATCGATTTGAAGCGCCCAATTAGGCAAGTCGGCCTTGTTATTTTATTGCAAATCATTTAAAAAATGGTTTTATTTGTCAAGTCGGCCTAAGGGGTGAAAGGATATGAGCGCTATTTATAAGGGGAGTGAAATGTTCATTTTCACATAATCTTTTTTACCTTTCTTCATGCGAATCAAGAAGAGGCGAATATAGTGCGAAGTGTGTTCAAAGGTGGTGCGAATTTCATTCATCCAAGGGTGGCGCGTAGTTATCAAAAGGTGGTGCGAATTTGAAGACCACGCCAAAGGCAAATTTGAAGATCATTTAAGACCACGTCTAAAGCAATACTTGAAGATCACGTTCTCTCCAGAGGTGGCGAAGTCTATTTTTAGGGAATCATATTGAAGATTATCTTATACCTCAAATTTTGCCTAGGCGAATTTTGTTTTTGCATTCTAGAGTTAGCTCTCTATCAAGGTATGGCGATTTAATTGTTATTGCTTTATTCATTCATCGTCATATTTCAATTTTTGAATTTTGAAATTTTGAATCTCTTAGCTCAATCGTTGTTTTTTAGGAAATGATAACTCTAGAGACTTATCATGATGTTTCCTAAAAATTTATCTCTCTTATTTACGTTATTTATTGCAAAACCTATTTCTTATAATGAAATGTTGTGTAGGTATGGCGACCCCAAAGGCGGGAGCATCCACCAGCCGCTCGGCTCTCATGAAAGAAGATCAGAAGACCGAAGAAGTGGAGACCAAGATCGTGTCTAAATGGAGCAACATTGGAGATACAAACTTGGGGAACTTTAGCACGAAGAAGTTCCGAGAGGTCCCTTACATCGGCAAGCCATCACCTGTCGCCCGGAGAATAATAGAGAGTGGCATCATCAAGGCGGCCGGTTTTCCTCCAGCCATTCAGTGCCACGAGTTGATGATCGAGTGTGCCCGTCACTACAATCCACAGTCCAGGACAATTGTGTCCAATGAAGGAAACACTTTGGCATACCTTTCAGAGGAAGCCATAAGTGAAGCCTTCCATCTTCCAGAGCACAGGGACATGATATACAAGAGCATTGAAGGAGCCAGATCAGTGTACGATGATGATCCAGATGCTTGCCTAAGCATAATCAACAAGAACTGGCTACTCAAGAGTCGTCCCCGTCTGAGCAAAGTACCGAACACACCACACAGGATTGATTTCCAAGAGGAGTACAGAGATTTGATTACCATGCTCAACAGAGTTACAGGAGCACCTCATGCCTTCTATTTTGAGAAATGGATGTTTTACTTCATCCAGGTGATTGTTCAAGGAAAGGGTACAATACATTGGGCTAGGATAATTAGCCATTGCTTGGACGTACAGTTGAGAAGACTCAGGGCTACTAAGTCCTTCCACATGAGTTCATACGTCATCTATGCCTTAATCAGGAGCGTTGAGTACGCAGGACTACCTCACAGAGGAGTGATTGGAAGAGGACCCGGCGAGGTCAGAGCTTGTGAATCCTATACCTACTTGCATCATCCGCCAGGGAAGAACTACAAGTTAGTCAATGATACTTTCACGATGAACATCACAAGGACGTTGCAAGGAGGGATTCACAACAGATTATCTCAGGGTGCCCAGGAGTTCATCAAGAGGTACGGTGCTTGGTTCATTCAGTTTCCCAAGTTCACTTACATTAGAGTGCATGGATGTCCTTTACCTCCATACATGTTGCCGAGGTACCCGACAGACAGAATTGTGTTACTTGAAGTAACAAGGCAGTTGGCAGCATATGTGAAGGCATTCAGACACAAACATCAGAATGGAGTCGATGGTACAGAATGGCAGACAAGAGGAAGGACAGGCACAGCATGTTTCGTCAGATGGATCTCTCCAAGACTATGATTTAGATAATGATAATGAAGTAACATCTCCTCCCAGACAAGAAGAAATAGTACATAAAGAAATTCAAGTTCAAGAGACAAGATCGAATATCCCAGATTGGTTGAAGGAAAGATTGACTAAGGTGATCGTAATAGAGGACGAGGACAGTGCAATTGATTTAGAGAGCCTTGTTGGACGTTCACATATGACAACAGAGAAGAAGAAGGCTACAAAGATGTCCAAGATGATTCGAGATGAGACTGGATCTAGAAAACTGCAGATAGCTACACCGGCAGCAGACAAATATGAGGGTGAGATCCTAGCAGAAGACTATCATATACAGACTATTGAGTTAGGACCATCCACAGCAGAGCAGACTTTAGATGATGCCACCGACACATTTGAGGCATTGAAGGACAAGCTTAGAGAAGAAGTAGAAAAGAATAGAAAGCTTGAGAGAGAGGTCGGTGCATGGAGGACATATTTCAGTCACATCAATGAACCTTTGGGACGTCAGGATCCAGTTAGATCACCAGTGCAGGCATTGCCCCTTCAATCGATCAATGAAGCAGAAAGATTCAGGAACCTGGTCCAGCGTACATGTAGTTGGATGGATAGATCTCATACAATGGCCTTAGAGTTTGTTACAAGGATGTCGAAGATCATTCATCAGGCTATCCAAGTTCTTGAAATTATCCACAGATTGATGGCAACAGTAGCTGCATTTGCCCATACTAAGGACGTTGTCATCCCTGTCTTGAAAGTAATAAGACACACATCCAGAAGAATTTTAACGCAGGAGAGGATCTTAGAAGGTGATTCTCACAGTTTGTTTCAGTGGTCAACCTTACTCCATATAAAGAGTGTTCTCTTCGAGGACATCAGTGTTAGACGTGGTCAAGTTGAGGAGGTGATCAATCCGATCCAGGACAGAGTATTTGAGGTACTTCGTACCATTCTTGGCAGAAGGATCGAGGTCGAGACAGATGTGGATATACAAGAATTTGAGGATAGAATCAAGATCATCTTTCGCAAGGACGCAGATGTTACAGATGAGCAGTATGATCAGATGTATGCCATCATGCTCCTGATTGACAGAACAAAGGAACTTGAACCTACTTGGGACGCAGCTCTTCTAGATGCATTTGATCAGGTTATCCACTTGGAAGAGAGTATCAAGAATCTTCCCGAGATTCCAATCACAGAAATCGAAGGAATCGTGACAAAATTCGTTGCATATGCTAAGAAAGAGAATTGGAAAGGGAATAAGATTCTAGATGAAAGGTTGTTACAGATGACATGACATCTTATTTCTCATTGGTTGATACCTCCTAGATTTTTGTGCCAAATTTAATATTTGGCTATGTATTTAATATTGTTCAGTAAAAAGGAGGTCATTTGTAACAAACCCTAATTAGGGTTTAGGTGTCATGATCTTGTCCATTGATTTACTTTCAATCTGGACCTTTCATTGTAATTGGGGATGCTATTTATACCCCCATTTTTCATTTCATTTGGTAATAGTTAATAGTCGAATAGTCAGATAAGAGTAAAATAGAGAGATTAGAGTTAGAAGCAATTCTTATTTTGTAGCAAGATTGAGTCTTGAAGAGAGAAACTCAAGCAATTGTTGTATATGATGACTTGGAAATCAATAAAATATTGAAGTTATGGTGTTTTGTTGCAAATTCCTTAAGTTATCTTCATGGTTGTTGGATGTACTTGAATCACGCTCAATCAAGGTAGTTTGTTAATTTGAAAGACTAAGTGTGAGATTTGATATTTGGTAGGATTCGCTATCCAAACCACTAGCTTCTTGCTGATTGTAAGAACGCCTTGCGTGGTCGACTGGAGAACATTTTGAGTCCCTAACCTTCAAGCATTTTCGTATCTAGGATATGTACCTTCATAGTAGTGTCCTTGGTCTTTGATGCATTGAACATTATTATTACCTTAGAAGATCGCACTAATTTCAATTGAGTTGTTATCTTATGGCAAAATTGAAGTTGGTTGAGTCTTGCCAAATCTCATTCATGCTAAGTCGTTCATAGGGTTAGGCTAGATTAGACTTCCTTAAACCCTATCTTTTGCTATTTTTTTTTTTGAAAGTTCCTTTTAGATTAGTAAAATCTTCGAGCCTTTGGAATCCGTAAGACGCCTTGGAGGAAACAGCAAATCACATCATACCACTAAAAAGCTTGTCCACACGTGGAGACCCCACTAAAAGAACCTTGGAGTCCATCTAACTGATCCTTTTTGCAGATCTTCAGCAGTTAGAGACTATTTTCTCAAGAGAGGATAAGATGCCTATTGGTATTTTATTCTGTGTATGATTGTGTACAAAATACACGTCAACAGGAACCCATGAGGGCACCAATGGAAGGGAAAGCAAAGGTTGTGGCAAATGAGGAGGCAGAAGACAAAATGTCAATTGGGGCTTCTATGGATGTGCATGATATGGCTAAGATGATATTATTCCTCAACAAGAATTGTCATCATCCAATTCAAGGGCACCTGTACAACCACTTAGAAGCTTCAATTGGAGGAAAAAATTTGTGGAATATGAATATAGATTTGTAATTTTTATTCATATTGATATATCATATGGCATATGATACTATAATGTGTCTTGAACTCGTTTTTTATCAATAAATGAAGTATTCTATAAAAATTCACTTTTATACATGTTTTGTAAAATTATTTTACAATTTTATGTATTTTTTAATGTTCCAAAAATATGCCAAGTTCCAAGCTAGATGAATTTTAGACATGCCAAGCTTTTGTCAATTGCAAGTTTTTGAGCTATGGTGACAACTTCTTGCAACCAACTTCCACCTCACTCAACGCTAATTCAACTAACATGACTTCCAAATAACAACTCACTATCCACTTTTATATCCTAATTTAACATTTTATTAATTTGAGCCATTGTAAATATTTTACCTCACGCCCCCTAGTGACTTAATTAAATTCTGTTTGTATTGAATGTCCCGCCAAATAAGTCACTTAAATAGGGTCAAATTTTGATGGCATGAATTGTATATATCCATAATACATTTTGAACAATCAAATTGACACTTAAGACCTTGAATTTTAAGACTGGGACTTATAATCCATGTAATTTGATATAATAATTTGCATCCAGTGGTACAACTCAGGAGAACTATATTGATGCCTTCCCCTTGAGGACACCTTTCAATGAGTAACAGCTCATGCTTGTGATTTTTAAAGATGGTGTCTCCGCTACCATGTAAGACCCATTTTTGGCAAGAGGAGTATAATACTAAAGTAATATTGTGATATTGCTATAATGGTCATTTACTATTTTAATTAGTTTAGTAAGTTTCTTTTTATTGCTTTAGTTCACGATTGTTTCTAGTTTAGAAACATCATTTGTAATCTCTATTTGAGGAGTCTTTCGTCTCCTTTGTTTAATCCAATATTTAATTATCATATCATGGTATCAGAATGGGGAAAGAATTTTTTGACAAATTTTTAATAAAATTCATGGTTTCATTACTTAGAATTTATTTCAATAAGTTTTTTAACACGATCTTTTATGAAAAATTATGATTTTCTTAGACTGAGAGTTTTAGACCTAGCTTTTTTTATAAAATCGTGGTAGGGTTTTTGATCGATTTTTTTTTTGAAAAAAAAAAAAGGGAGGGTCTTATTGAAAATTTTCAAAGGTGTTTCTTGAAGGGTTTTTGGTTGTCTTTTGGTTCATATGTTCTTTCTCTGTTGGAGGGTTTTCTGATGAAGATGGTTGTTTTTTTGTTTTCTGATTTTTTTCCACAAAAAGTCATGGAAGGTTTTTACATATTTTTTCCATAAAAATCAAGGAGGGTTTTGCATTATTTTTTCCTAAAAATCATGGTCATGGGGTTTTACCTTTTATTTTTTAGCGCAACATCACATCAAGGGTTTGACGATTTTTTCCACAAAGTTGTGGTTTATTGCAGCTTGTTTTTTTATCAAACCTAGGGTTTCTAGGGCAAACGATGTTCTTCTACAAAAGTTTTTGACAGATTTTTTACAAAATCGTGGATGTTGCTTCTTTAGAAGATTTTTGACAAAATCATGTTCTTTCAGACCTGTAAGTTCTTGAGCAGCTGATCTTGGTTTCCATATCTCTGAATAGCAAGAGGGATATCTTTCTTACCCAACACTATGTTGGAAGGATTGTGGTAAACTTGGTCATATCTAGAAGTTCTACAGAACCAGGGAGGTGCCTAGCAGCAGGCTCATGTCGCAAAGCTTTCTAAAGAAAAGGGGGCAGCCTTCTATGCATTCATGGCCAAACGACCTGCAGTTTATGTCAAGTCTTTTGTAGGGTACTGGTGATGTGTTTTTTAGACACCTCTAACACAAAATAAAATACCAAAGGTACTTTACCCTCTCTTGATCAAAACCACCTCAGATGCTAAATAAATGATCAACCAAGACAACTCCAAGATTCCTATTGTCAGGTCTTGATGTGTGGGTAACTTAATGGTTGATGTGATTCTTGTATGCACAAAAGGACTTAAACAATTGTTCTAATGAATAGAAGTATATTTGCCATGGTCTTTAGAAATGACTTATGATTTAGCAAGATGAGAACTTGATCCTATCTCTAACAAGGATTTTGAAATAAAATGCAAAAGGAAAGGTTTTAGGAATTCTATTATAATCCTATTCTAATCCTAGAATGCAAGAAATAGTGAATGAGACTATGAAATTCAACTAGGCTCAGTTTTGTCATACAAAGAACAACTCCATAAAGCTTAGTGCAATCTTCTAACTAAGGTAATCAATAAATATTCAAATTTATACCCACAACACTAACACCATCCATTCAATGCATATCATTGGGCAAGTAGAAATCAAAGTTAAGCTTAGATCCAATCCCTATTGACCACACAAGGCAAATTTACAGTCAGCAAATAGCTAATGGTATGGATAACCAATTTCATATAGATCCAATCAACTAAATTACTTAAAGCAAAATTCTAAACTAAATTAAGGATTAAAGAACCACACAATACTCCAAGATTTCATAAAAATCACCCAAGTTCAATGATTCAATTCAATTTGGCAGCATCAAAGTGACAATTCTCAAAATCTCTCTCTTACAAATGAGAGAAGGGGTTTATATAGAATCTCAAATGAAATGAATAGACAAGATTCATTTAGAATCAAGGACCAAGATCATGCCAACACAGCCCTAATTAGGCTTAAATAGAATCATATCCATATCACAGAGCTTGAGGAATAAGGTGCAATGAGATGTCACCTAATCATCAAGCAAGCTTCCCTCTAGAAGATTCCTTCCTCTATCCCTCTCTTTGGCTGCATATTAGACGAATCTGCACATGACCGAACTGAGTTCTTCCATTGTGACACTTGGCAAACCATCCTGCTGCAATTCGATCACATCCAAGGCATCTAAGCAAGCATCAAAGTGGTTCTCCCAATCTGGTGTATGCTTCAGCAAGTTGCTGATGAAGATCATAAGGGAGACCAAATCGTATTGTTGATTCTTCCTGATAGACTCTAACCCTTAAAAGTAAACAAACCTCATTTTCTCTTTCAATCCTTCCAAATTCAAGCTGCTAGAAGTGTTGACATCGTGTCCCAATAATTCCTCAATTGAAGTGCGGATATTTGATTGTATCTCTAAGATTGATCCTTCCATTTCCATGCACTTATCTCTCACATGATCAAACACTAATTTCCTCATTGCCAAAGAACAATACCATCCATGGAAATTATACACATTTCCCTCCTGAATTACTCCCTCCTAGATTAATGTTGATGTAGGAATCTGCCTCAACACCTTGAGACGAGGAATAGTCTTGTCTTGGACTAGTCGACACTCTTCCCATACTCCCTTCACGCATTGTATCTTGCTCATAACATTGTGTAATGTCCCCTTCTCAGTAGCAACCCATTCAGTTGGCTGTTAGCCTATCTTGGAGACCCGTAGGCTAGTCAAGAGAAGAAATTAGGATTTCCTACCTCTAGGGGCAGGATGTTTCGGCATTTTTGATGGCTTACATGTTGGAGTTTGTCAGTTTTGGTTCTGGAATCATTCTAGGTTTTCAGAAAGCTTTGCAATGATGGTACATGCATAGCAAGCAGTGGAGTTTGGCAAACTTACTATGTTTAGTAAGTGGAGGCGAGGACAGCTTGTTTCTTTGGGTTTTTCTAATTTTTCAGAGAGCTTCGCGATTGTGTAACATGCAAATGAATCTGAAGACTTTTACGGACTTACCATTTTTAGTAAGTTGTGACAGCTTCTTAGAATGTGGTTAAAATCACTTTGGAAACACTTACTATTTTTAGTAAGTGTTATTTTTAGCAGTATTATTTTTAGCAAGGGTTCAACAAGTCAGTTCAAATGGCTATTTCCAGCAGGTTAGTTTGAGCAATTTGTCTTCCAGCATTTTTGAAGCTATTTTGGCAAGTCAGAGCTTATGTTGGGTGAATTATTTATAAGGCATGATGAATGCCTTAGAAGAAATATGTTATTTATATGAAATAATTCACTTTTTTACCTTGGACGCCAAAACACACTTTATGAATATTTTATAAAGTATATCTGCTACCTTGAGGGGGTCGATTTGGTGAATAAAGTAATACTTTTTTACTTAAATTGACGTCCCCCTTTGAAGAAATTACATGACTTTAATTAGAGTCAAATATTATTTTGCTTGGGCATCCAAATTGGAGGTAATTTCATTTCATTTTATGGCAATTTGGAAGGAGTTGAATTTGAATTTGGAGCTTCAAAAAATTATAAATAAGAGTGTTGGGCTCTTGTTTTTGGTATCCATGATTATTTGCAACGAAGTGTTGTCGAAATTCAGAATGATTGCTTCGAGGAATGCATACCTCTTAGCTGGTTCTTGGCTTCTTGCTTAAAAAATAGCAACTAGTTGAGATTGTGAGACTGTTCTTTACACTAAAGAACAGATGGAGTTCATTGTTGTAATGACATTTGATGTTTTCTAATGTAATTTGGGGGTGTTTGTGAGTTTTCAGGTTGCAAGTCGGTTGTAGAACTGAAGTGGTTTTTTCATCATAAGTCCAAGGGTGAATTTTTGTTGCATCTGAGTATTCTCTAATAATTTTCCTTAGGCCTAGGCGATCTCTTAAGCCAATTTTCAGAGGGTAATTCGAAGCTTTGGATTTTATATTGCAAATCGCACTAATGCCCAGGTCGTACCATGTCTGAAGTTGTCCTGAGAGGTGTGCATTGATGTTTTGGGCAAGTTTGCAGCTGTTTGTTGGTCTTGGCTAGGACGCCTCCTTCCTAGAATTCATTTGCATTCAGTTTCGAGCCTTTCCATTGAGTTTTGGAGGAGTTGTGAGCATTTTAGTGTGATTTGATGTTGCTGGTCTGTATTTTTCAGTTTGCTGGAAAGTATATCAGATATAGAATTTTTGGAGTGTGGGGATTGTTTTTGGGTAGTTAGTCTCTTGTAGCTTGTGAAGTGCATTGAACATTATTTGCAGCTTTGGACAGTGATATCTCTTGATCTGAAAAATCCATGTTATGTATTGTAAAGCTGATTAGTAGTACTAACAGCTATCTTATTTCAGAACTGTTTCACAATACCCATTGAATAAGTGGAAGAGGTCAGCTTCGCCACCTATCTTATTTCATTGTGGTCCTGTCCTCCCACTGAATAAGCGGTTGAGTGGATAGTTATTATTATTTTCAGTCCTCCTACTGAATAAGTGGTTGAGTGATTATCTTGTTTACTTCAGTCATTTTGGATTTGTAATTGGCTAGTTACACCGCCAATAGTTGTTAAATTCCAGTTTTCTCTATCCCGCTGAAAAGTGGAAGTGGCTAGTCCAACTGCCAATTTGTATTGCTCTCTACATTTTATCATGCTAACGCTAATGGGTGAATGTATTGTGTGTAACAATTGAAAAAAAATTGTGGGGGACATTTCACATTGTCCTATCGTAGGCATGGACAAGTTGGACTAGGAAGTCCTCTGCTTGCTTCGAAATATCTTCTATCCATTTTCCAACCTCCTCATACGTACTCCTCATTGCTTCGTGATCATTAAGTGACCCTTGATCAATAGCAATGGGTGGAACAAATGTAGGATCCTCACACCTTAGAGGATTCAACAACCCCTCAATGTATTCCTTGAGTTTCTTGTTCTCTATCTCTAACATTTCCTTCTTCTCTTCAACTTTGTTTAATTGTGTCTCAATGGCCTTGGCAGAATCATTCAGCTCCTAAAACTCTTGTTGTTTTGTTGATGGCCCAAGATCGATTGTGGTAACCTAATAGCCCATGGGAGTGATCTCATCTCTAGGTTTGTCAACTACTGGGACAGCCACTTGCAAAATTTGGGATCCTGAATCATCTCTAGTAATTTTAGAGTAACTTCTTTGCCTTCTTCTTTTCTTTAGCCTTACCATTCCAGGCTAAGAAGTCATCTATATCTTCAATGGGTTACATTTCTCCAACTTTCTTCTTTTCCATACTGTTCATCAACCAATCAAGAATTGTAGAAAATTCCATTCCATCCTCGAGCTAATGATCGTCATCAATTCCTCTCAAGGTGGAAATTATCTCTTCGTCCGCTCCCCTCTTACTGAGGTCCTCCACATCATCTCCTAAATGGACCTCAAGTTGAATGGTTGGAGATCCTAGTTGTTGTTCTTCATCTTCATGTGGTGCTGATAGTGTTGATGTGTGTTCATCCTGATCATTATCTGGTAGGATATCCATGTCAAAACCTTGTTCGAGTTCATTGTCTTCCTATGGTATATCACTCTCCTTAACGGATGAGGAGGTCATGGTAGACTACGGAGTGTCGGATCTGTGCTTCTTGTGTCTGGATTCTTGACTGGCAATCTTCTTACCCTTTGCTTGTGTTCCTCCAACTATACCATTTCTTCTCTTAGGAGCTTGACCATCTTCATCATCGTTTGTTCTCATATCACTTATAGTTCTCTCATCATCATTAAGAGAAGACTCCTCGTTTTTCATTTTCTCATAGGTCAAAGTGGTACTCTGCCTCCTTAGCTTGTTGATGTGTTTGTCTACCCACTCTATGGAGCAATCATTCACTTCCCTCATTAGAATGTTCAAGTCCACTACTTCGGGCTATGACCAATCAGGTGATGAAACCAGCTTATCTTTCTCCTTCCCATGTTGAGGATGAATATGATTCCCAACATCTTTTACTTGATCAAAAATTGAGAAGAAGTTACACTTCCTCATGAAATCCACTAACATTCGAGACCACATCTTTCTCCTAAACTCAAACTCATCTGTATGATTTGCCTAGTAGTCCTCGATGTCAACCTTATGTGTAAACTTCTCTCCTTTGGCTGCTAATATCCTCTGAAATGGATCAAAACGGTTCCTCGCCTTGTATATTCCAAGATAGAAAATTGTAATTCTTCATTAACTGTATCCGATGTTGTCATAGTGGGGCATATCTCCATCATTTTCCCAAGCATGATAGGAAAAGTTATACCCTGCCTATGTTTCTCTTTCTTTATGTAATCGAATTCCAATAGCTGCCTCACTACCTCAAGCAACACCATCTTGTCAATTGAATACCTGGGAAACTTGTAAGGTTCGAAGGTGAATCCTTGGATTCTTATGTATGTGAAGGTAGAATTGGATAAACCATGATCCATATTTTTCTACTAATGACATTGCCTCCTTGGACAACCTCTTGTGTACTCCACCTTGTAGCAACCGTGTAAGGTACATGGTAAATGTATCATTCACCCTTCTATATTGTTCGTTCTTATGTAGGTGGAGTTGCAGATAGCATTCATACACCTTATGTTGTCCCTGCTTGTTTCCGACTTCACCTTTGCATATTAGTCCTTTGTATTTGATGTTTCCTGCTAGCATATAAACTAAGTAAGAAGACATGTAGAACAACTTCATTCTCTCCAAGTTCCTCAGCTGGATATCCAAGTTATCACTTATGATCTTTGCCCAATTTATTATTACTGTTCCAAATGATATCTCCTCAATGAAATAAAACATCCATGTCTCAAATAAGGCTCCTTGACATGCTCCCATGATCTTGTTGAGTATGAAGATCATATCACTAAACTCTTCTTTCAAATCTGAACTTAGGAGTTTCTTCGGTAGCTTGGAATGGTGACACCTTGTTTCAAGGACCCACTCACTGTTCATGACAGTGATACATGCATCCGGTCCTTTCTCAAACATAGCTTGGGCATACTCCTTAGTTCTTGTTTGCATTCCTTAGTGATTGGGAATCCCAAACGCTTCTCTTACTGCATCTTCAGTGAGAAATGCAAGCACCAACCCCTTAGGTGTTCGAATTGTTCTTGACTACGGGTTTTAGTGTTCGCCACACTCAACCATGAGCTCATTGTTGTTAAATTTTAATGATCAAATTAGATAGAGGATAATTCACAAAATGCACAGAATGTACCCTAGGAAAACCTTCCAACTTGAAGGTGAAAAACCCAACAATAATTGTCTTATATTATATTAGACAAAATGTCAAGAACTCTTTACAAAACCGCTTCACACCTTGAAGCTATATGCTTAATTGATTCACCCTAGATCAGTATATAATTTCAGTATGCCTCATATATAAGTTCGACCTGCTTATATGTTAACACGATCTATTGAAGGATGTCGATCTGCTGATGTAAGAAATGTGATCTACTTGATGTGCATACAAACTGCTATGAATTGTATTCGATCTACTGTGTGAATGATGCGAACTGTTGAAGGAATAGATCTGTTTGTGATGAACTTGTTCGATGCCATGAGAGAGGGAGACAAACTAGATATATACCCGTTCATGTGTGCTTCCTGTTGTCGGGTAATTATGTCATAGTGTAATTAGAATGTTACGTGTTAAGGGTCAGTGGTTGCGTGATGGTTGTCGGCAGTTGGCACCGAACAACCTGTACCGACACCTATATATATGTACTTGGTTTACTATTTCAGGGTGTAGACATTATCAAAGAAAGCTATGTTTTTTAATGTACTGGCATTTGGCATTAATGAATACAGACATGAGTTGTTCTCAAATTAAAAAAAAAAAAAATTGAAACATTGAAAAAATATATAGAAAAAAAAAATGACGGAGAACTCATCGTACAGACGATAGATTAAATAACCGTACAGACTTCAGTTTTAAATCCATACGATCATAACATTGGTGGAAGGTGAACAAAATCCGTACGGCCAAAGGGGAGACAGAGAAATCCGTACGGTGGACTGAGTCAAGCAGATAAATCCATATGACAGCAAAGAGGAAGGAATCCGTACAGTGGCACAAGGGAAATCCGTACTTTCCAAACCCGTACAACACATTGAATCTAAGAGGAAATCCGTACGGTCACACAAGCACAAGGAATCCGTACAATTTGATGTCATACGATGGTGATATTGTTTCACGAAATCTATATGGTGGAGAGATGTGAATCTGTACATTTTAATATCCGTCCATTTTGAATCCGTACGGCCAGGTGAGCATAATCCGTACAGCCAGGAGAACCGTGCAGGGGACATTTGAATCCGTACGACTGATAGGAAGAAGTCCATATGGCCATGAAGGTGACATAGGGTGTAGTACGGATAGCAGTCGGCACTATTGACAATCAAAAACCGTATGGCCGAGTGAGGGGATAGCAAGAAGCAAAAGGTCGTACGGTGCCGTCCAACGCTGAACAGAATCCCTTCCATGTGTGACCAACAGGAAGAAGATCCGTACACATATAGGAAGCTCCGTACCACATGTGGGCATAACAGCGTGGGAAAAGAAAAAAAAATCCGTACAGGGTAGACCAACAGAGATAAATCGCCGTA
This sequence comes from Cryptomeria japonica, assembly GCF_030272615.1. Classification (NCBI taxonomy): domain Eukaryota; kingdom Viridiplantae; phylum Streptophyta; class Pinopsida; order Cupressales; family Cupressaceae; genus Cryptomeria; species Cryptomeria japonica. The sequence goes on along the minus strand of NC_081406.1, from coordinate 171,949,781 downwards.
CAAGGTGAGAAATAACGGAATTCACCAACTTATTAAGGTTGGCTAGTAAGAAAAAGAGTCATTTAAATGGAGTTAGGGAAACCAAGATTAGGGAAGTTGGACTGGCAAAAACGGTTGCAGCAGTTAGACCAACCGTCTAAGTCAGGAAAGATGGCGAAATGAAGCACGGTAGGCAAAGGAAAGCGAGTGTTGCAGTCGGGAGTAAAAGTTGCAAGGCCAGCAGATACAGGAAAGGCCAAAAAGAAGACAATGTTGGAGAAAATCACACCTGACACTGTTACGTTTGAAGGATTGAGTGGAAATGTATGCAGGACCTGGTGGCTGGAGACCCCAGATAATTATGTGATTAAGGAATCTCTCAGGAAAGCACGGGTGCACTGGGCAATTCAAATGCCCATCTTTGCGATCAGGGATTTCGAATCATGTCTACGAATGATGGTGGCCACATATGACAGCGCGATGAGGGCATCAACTTTCTCTTACCAGCAGAGCACTGTGACCGTCTCCTTTGCACCCGACGATTTTGCTAGGGTATTTGGCATACCAGATGAGGGAAAGAAAATAGACAAGAATGCTACTAAGATATCGCCAGAGAGGAAAGAGCAACTGTTGCGGTTGATTTGTCAAAGTGATCTCTCAGAACAAGAATGGGCAGCGATCAAGGCACCTAAGGGCAAAGGGTTGAAAAAGTCATACATCATTCCAGGAGACTGGAAGGGTCTGCTGGATGTTATGATAAGAAGACTTACGGGAGTCAGCAGGGCATCAGACATGGTGGTACCCATGATTGCACTTATGAATGGCCCGAGGAATGGGACGGTGTACAACTGGGCTGCAGTCTTATCTGACAGAATTCATAAAATTTTTTATCCTGCGACACAAGGCTTTTTACATGTTGTTTCACACCATAGGGTTGTTCCTCGACGTTGTACGCACACAAGTATCGTCGAAGGAGCATGTCTGGAAACCTCAAGAGACGTTGGACCCTTCACAGCCAGCCATATTCTATTGTACCCACCTGGATACCATCGCAGGTAGCGGGGAAGCCCATTACAACACGAAACGAAGGAGACCACCACATGTAGTAGTGTCAGAACATGAGCAGGAGACAGAGATAGTTGACAAGGATGCAGAAGAAGAGGCTAAAGAAGAGGATGATAATAGTGCAAAGGAAGGGGAAGATTCCGATGACACTTCTTCTAGGAGCAGCCAAAGTCACGACACATTCTGCCTTGATAGTCGGAAGGAAGTAGAGAAAACCCCTAGTACAGAGGAGAGTAGTGGTCGTGCAGTGTCTTTTGGGCACATGACGAGAGGAATCCGTGGATTACTGGCGGGTGGAGTGCGACCTGCGAGAGTAGGCCAACTGGTGTATGTACCAATAGTATTGACTCAGGATGGAGGACTGACACCTCTCCCGGCTTCGGGGGTGACGATGGGAGCCATACCAGCTATACCCATCCCAGGATTTGGGCAGTTGAGACCCTGACCCCCATTGCCTACACCCTCTAGGGTCGCCACAACAGTTTCGACAGAGGGAGTTCCAGCAGTATCATTGGTTCCCAACGAACCTCCTTGCACTGGGTCTATCGTACGAAGGGAACCTGTACATACGGAGGTCACGACAGCAGAGGGCACGGTGACCAAAGATGATGATGCCACCATGGATGCGTGGTTGGGTCGCTATGAGATGCCTCCTATGCCACCACTGGGACCCCCACATGCCTCACCCCAGCCACGTCCTTTTCCTGAGATTGTGGACCTAGATGAAGGTAGTTCTCATCAGGAGGCGAGACAGCAGGAGTTGGTGATGGACTTCCTGCAGGACACCGTTGGGTTTGAGGAGGAGATGGTAGAGATGCAGCAACAGGAGCAGGCCACTACCGAGCTAGAGGGCATAGAGATTTTTTGGCAGAGATGGGAGCCAGTAGGCAGAGGATAACAGCGGAGGTTGAGGTAGGTGCACGGAGATTGGCAGCCTCTATTCAGGCTCTTGGGTAGCCTGTTGTTGAGGGACTCCTCGCCTTTGCCACTGGAGGGTGTGCTGAGGAGTTTGGGAGATGTTATGAGGCCAGGGGTTGGCCTGCTGTGGAGACTCCCGAGATGTTGGCGGATTGGAGTAGTGAGGAGACGGTTGGGGTTAGTGGAGTAAACTTGCTACTGCAGCGGGTAGAGCAAGCCTTCCAAGACAGGTACTACCAGCTCAGACTTACCCAGCATGGTGCCTCGATAGCAGAGACAAAGCGGGTGGTGGCCATCACAGCTCGGGAGAAGCTAGCCACTCGCCTGCAAACGATGGAGATGGAGTTGGCACAGCAGAGGGCCCAGGCGACCAGCCTAGAGGAGGAGTTGGCTCGTGCCAAGACAGAATTGGCCTAGGAGACGGCGGAGCGTGCACACGAGGTGGCAGAACGGGTAGCCCTTAAGACCCGTCACACACACCCCTCAGGGGCAAAACACTTCCAACCAACACGACTTCTCCAAGGGTCGGCTATAATATTAACCAACGCGTCTCTTCATTAGGGATCGATTACATTATAGTCAACACGTCCTTTTAACCAAGGGTGGTGGGTTTATATTTCAAAGCATGTTGTTTAATTTGCAAATACGAAGTCAGTATAATATAGAAATCAAACTTATTAAATGTGTAAGGCCGATAGGTCACTCACACATTTACATTTGCTATGTCGACCTAAAGGAATCCAACCATAGCTATAACATTAACAATTGTATCGTATTGTTGATGGGAATCCAGCCGCATGGTATATTCCACTCTTCATCATGTTGACTACTAAGGAAGAGGGTAGTTGGTTCTTCATTTTGTACATCCTTCTTTTCATCTTTTTCCTATCCAGGTACCCCATGTTGGTGACTCCAACCTTCTTCCATTTGGAAGATATTTGAAATTCTGGATAGTATCCTTCAAGTACTTTCTTCAACTGGGTCTTCCTTGCAGCTATCCCCACTTTCAACATGGTACGTGTATGAAGCTAGAAGTCAACAAAATTAAACAAGAAATTTTCCAGAATTAACTTAAGTTCTCATTTTAATTGATTTTAAGACTTATTAGCTTTCTAAAATCAGAAAATTGAAACTATGCAATGCTGATTCTGGAAAATACAAAGGATTTGATCTAAATCTGGAAATTTTGCCTTAAAGAAACCTGATTTACAGACTTACGAAAGGTTTGATTATAATTTATAAGTCTGAAAATATCCTTCAACTCAGAATTGAGAATGATGTTGTAACCAAATTCACTATCTAAGTCTGATTTCTGAGTTTGAAAGGTCCAAAAAATGTCTGAAAATAGTCCCTTATCAACTGAATGTCATCCCTTTCCTTGTGTGATTCATATGACTGATGCAACTTGCATTTGTATTGGCTGGAAATGATGCGATTTTCCCTTGAGACGATGGCGTATTCAGCTAGCAATGGTCTCTTCAGCTATGTGTTGCAAACGTCTTAAATGGTGGCACCATTGATGCCTTAGTCAAATGTCGCACCCCTTTCCTCTCTTCTTGCTGACTTAAGCGATTCTAATCTCCTTCTCTTCCAGCTCACTTGACATCAAATCAGAGACTTAATGATTATTTTATTGCTTGCTGGTATGTGCTTTATTCAGCGTTTCACCTCTTGTTTTCACAACACAGCAAATGTGGGACAAATAAAATATTAAGTTATCAAGGTGAGGAAAAACAATATGTATAGGGGTATTGTAATTCAGCCACTTTTCCCTCTTCTTTGCCCACCAAATGAAATGGTGGAGAATCGATCTCTATCTGGACTGATTTGTCCTTAAAATCCTCATGTAATTTTGATCTCATGCCCCTTGGTGGAAAATCGATGCTCATTGGGACACTTAATTTTGGTCAAATCTTTGTAATTCAGCCCTAAGTGGAGAATCGACCTCCATCAAGACACATGATTTTTGCTTGATTCACCTTGTTTTGGTCACTTTTCCCTCAAGTGGAAACTTGTGGGTCATCAGGACTCTCACTTTCCTTGAACATTTTCATCTTGTAAGCCCAGTGGAAAAACGACCTCCATCGGGACACTTAATTTCCTTTGTTTTGTCCTGAGTGGAAATTCTTTAGTCATCGGGACTTTCCACAATAACACCTTCATTTGCTTGTAAACTAAGTCTTGGAGTGGAAATTCAACCTCCATCAGGACTTTACTTGTCCTTAACATTAAATAGTTAATTTGATGCTCAAAATGAGGTGGAAAAATGTCCTCCATCGGGACTGTCTTGACTTTCACTTAACTGCTCCATGGAAAAATGTCCCTCATCAGGACTTACTTGATTGTCATGCATTTTAAGTCCAAACTTACCCAATTTTATCAATTCATGCAGTGGAAATTCTATTTTCATCGGACTTTGTGAATTATCCCAAGATTTAAAGGGTGGAAAATCAAAGTCCATCGGGATCTTGTGCATTTTTTGAGCCCGCTTCACCTCTTAGGAGTGGAAAAACTATTCCTATAGGGACTTTCAATATTTTCACACAAAATTCACATCAGTTACAACATCATCATCATTTGCTCAAATTTTAAGGCTTGAAACTCAGCACTTAGAAAGATAGATTGACATGCTGATTTATCATTATTTGCATCATGGAGATTTGGAAACATGACCATATCCAAAGACAAAACTTGGACATTTGAAGCTCAAAATTGTCACTTGACTGCCAAAACCCTAAACTACCAAGACCAGAAAGCAAGAAAGAGGGGGTCCCCATTTGCAATTGGGCGATGTGTGAAAAGGTCACAACAGGTACTTAGTAGAATTACCATTAAGGGAGGGCATTAAAGTAATATTGTTATATTGCTATAATGGTCATTTAGTCTTTTAATTAGTTTAGTAAGTTTCATTTTATTGCTTTAATTCACGATTGTTTCTGTTTTAGAAACATCATTTGTAATCTATATTTAAGGAGTTTTTTGTCTCATTTGTTTAATTGAACAATCAGTTATTATTTCATATAAATGGAAGTTGAACCCTTTTTTGTACAGGGCAAAAATTGGAACTAACAACCAGGAGTTCTGAATTTTTAACTGCAAGCATCACAAAATTCTCCCAACAAGTTTGCCTTGCATTGTCTGTGACTAGGACCTAGGATTTTCAGTGTTTCAACCTGTAAACATCTGAGTAAATATGCCTACAAAATAAAGAAAATTTCACCTGAAAATGTAGGAAAACTTTTAGTGCTTAACCCTGCAATTTTATTTTATAAACAGAGTGACCCACAAATAGAAAGATGAGAAAAACAACTAGAAAAAGATAAGCAAGATGCCCGTGAAATGTGAATAATTTTTTATGGGATGGCACAAGGACAGAATTTGGAGGGATGGAGATGAAATCCACAAGGAATAAGAAGAGCCAGGCGAAATATTTTCAGAATTCTCCCCATAAGAAAGAACTACAATCAGACAAATCAGAGCCTAGAAAAATAAATGGTTGGTATTAGGCATCTCAACTCAAAAATCCAAAAACATATTGAGCATTCCTAGGTGTTTTGACATAACTAATCAAGAAAAAAAAGCACAAGTGCACTTATAGAAAGATCATCATGCACAATCTCAAGATAATAAAAGCATACACATTGAAGTGGCAACAATTTGAATTGGTGAAACAACTTGAGACACAGTTTTACATGTCAAGGTTCATATGCTCTTTAGTACAAATATTACAACAATCACATTATGCCCACATCAACTTAAAGCATTTCCAATATTAAATTAATGGCCATAATAAGCCCAGTAATCCTATCCAAAATTCTCTGAAAGCTACAAATTCCTGTAAACTAGAATCCTTACAGACACTATGGTGAACAGAAAACCTAACCAAAGAATGCATTAAAGTGATGCAAGTCCATATGCATTCTGTGATAAATAGTACACTACACATACCCAAATCTATCCTTGGTGTGCTCCTCATTTTCAAGATCTCAGGACGAGGAATGATTGACCCAGAAGCTCCCATTCCCCGAGATACCCTTACTTTAGTACCATCCTCTAAAAACCTGATCCCAATCTTACATGGATTACTGCATACAACCCAGGTGTTAAATTATTAGCATGGAAAGAAATTTATGAATCGAAGGAGGCTTTCAAAATTTATGTTTCCAACAAGTTTACAAGTACAGAGATACTATACAAAGCAACATAAATACATATTAAATTACCAAAATAAGCTCATTTTTGAAGATCCATGATCATATGATCTTATACATCATTTGAAAGTTTATAAACCATATCCTTACCCAGTAACGGGATCAAGTACTTGGACATTTGAAACATGAAGTGGTGCCTCTACTGTGAAAATTCCACCTTCACGTCCCTCTCCTCGTTTAACATGTTTCTTAACCTGCATTGATAGTACTCCATCCCAAACACACAAATGAGTTCCTTCTCCATAAAGCAATATTTACATTGAAACACTCATAATTAATAATTAAATACAATGAAACTATTGATTTCATCTCAAGAAAATGTCAAGCAAAAGAAACAAGGAAATGAATCCAAGTTTACATACTTCGTATCATTCTACATGGAATTTCATTCCTTTTTAATCAGATTGTCATTAGCAGGACTTAAGTCCTCATCACATCTCATAAGTACAGCTCATTTGACATCCCGAGAACACAAAATCACATCTAAGGACCTTGACTATCATTCACATTCTTCAAGTTAGGGATAAATTATTAAATTGTCCAAGTAGACAAACTCGAGCTCAAGATTTACTAGAAGGTAACATCTTTGATGCAAGAGCATCCAGGGTGTAAGAGCAATCTTGCATCACCCAGAAATATTGTTTAATTTTTCAATAAGGGCTAATAATGACAGGGTTACTATTTTTAGTAAGTTGTCAATTTAGTGTGAAACCTTACACAAACCTCCTACATGGTGAAATGAAGCCAATGGTGAAGGAAATATCCCAATATCTACTCGCATTCAAGAGATTAAATTTTTTTAAGAAATTTCTCCAATAAACATCAAATGCATTTTTGAGGACCTTAGAGGCTCTGGATGGGCTTGAAAGTTGACCATAGTTTGCATCAGAACACTCTATCACTGTAGGTCTCCTCACAAGCTTTCCAATGATGTATGATGATTGTGGATCCGACAGTCAATTTGAAAGTTATGGCCCCTAGAGCTTCACATACCAGAAATTTAATAAAAAAATTTCTTAAATCAAAAGTTGGTTGGTTAGGGCTTTGGCACCCAAAAATAGAGGATTCCACCTTCTAGAACATTCTACGGTGGTTATATATTCCAGCTAAAGAAGGCAAATGCGAGCGCCAGAAAAACAGTTCCAATAGTGCAGGTTGTGGCTCTATCTTGCAAAATATTGTAATGAGAAAGGCCATGTGGTTGTAGCATGTTATTTTCTGAATGTTGTAATTTTGTTACATTGAGATAATAGAAAGCAAGTGTTTCCTTTCTTACATTTTTTGGAAATCTAGAAGCAGAATTGTTTCACGGGTCACCTTGCTATAGGTGTGATGTTTGGTCTTCTACATAGAGGTTGCACAGATAAATGTGCTGAAATGACATGGGTCATGGAAGCATTGCCTCACATGGGACAAAATGGCACAAAGGACCAACATAGCATACAAACTACACAAAAGATGTTGGTGGTGTGTGCTAGCTTCTATTGTACCTATCAAGTTATGTATGAAATGTAGAGTTGCACTAAATGGCGCCAAACTTTTAGTGCAGAGCTGCAAAGCTGAAGAATGTCGAGTAATGACACATCTACACATGCTGATGCAATGCAACAATGCAAGAATGACCACAGCATGGTGCAACTTGGTGGGGATCATTCGCACATTCTTTAGAAGTGATAATATCCATCAAATTGCAACCAGCAATGAAAAATGCATTTTGAGCTGTTGGAGGTTGTACCACTTACCCTAACAATGTACTGTCCTGCATTGACCACTCAAAAATTGATGTATGCCATAGAAAGTACACACCATGGCAGTCTCAATGATTTGATCCTTCCTATAGACGTAGATCTTCCAGATCCAACTCCAAAAGATGTTGAGTGACTACAAGTTGGATAAGAACAGCAGAATATAGAGTTCCACAATGAATAATTGATGTAGACTCAAGTATGGTGGTGGATCAAGAACAAAGGCATTATCTCCAACTGAGCACAATATGGAATAAGACATAGCAAAGAAGCTTGATCTTCCAATTTGGATCCTTGAAGAACTCCTTATAAGATTTAGCTGAAAAGCCTACCTATTATACAAATGAATGAAGGAAAGAAAATATAGAAATAAGAAATCAACAAGAATAAATTGTATTCTAATCAAGAGAATGCAAAGCTTGCAATGAGCATGAGATTGAGATTACAAAGGGAACCCCTTGGTTATATAGGCCAAGGTGAGACTCAAGATGTAATAAGATTATGAAAAGTGTTGTCATCCTATGAGGTGCGACAAGTGACAACTCAAGGTCATTAAACCCCAACAACCTTATCCCTAAGTAAACTTAATCTACTGTAAAGAGGACCTAAGTGGATGACTAGCTAGGAAATGGACTAATTAGATAAAATTCCCTTTTGACACTAACAACCCCCTTAAGTACAACTTAGGAGTAATCTAGACAACAATTGGTTCTAGCTACAAGGTCTGATGAGGTACCCATGTACAACAGATGCCCTCTAGTAGAAAGGAAGGCAAGCAAAAACCCAGTGGGAGAAAACTCCTAACCAATCATGTCCAAACTCCAAAAAGAGAATGAAGCTATAACTGTCAATGAAGAAGCTCTAACTGTTGATGAAGAATTGCTAATGAATCCCACACTACAACAAGAATAAGATCATAATCAAAGAGACCATTACATGAGTTCAACCAGATACTCCCAAATGCTTGAAATTATAGAATTGATACATAGTTTGTATAAGTGTTTCTAGTTATGGACACCGGTCAACTAGATATTAGTTGAAAATACAAATCTCTAGATGTACAACCTAACCTTTTGAATATAGGAATGGCTTCCATAATAGGAGTGCCAATATTGCTTCTAATCCATCACATTGAAATGCATGAGTAACCAATCACTACATTTGTTGTGTATATAAGAATTGACACTTATTACATAGATCAATCCAAAGAAGCATGCAATATGAAAGATGTGGCAAATTACACTGAAGTGACAAGATTGTGGCATTTTATTTTAGCTTTTTTATAGCATATCTTCAACATACAAGAGTTATTTGGACAACAACAATGATGCAAATCTAGAAACTCAGATGAAGAAGCTACACAAAAATCTTCTCCAAAGTAGACAATCAAATGTGGCTGTTAAAGATGCCCTTCAGTTGGGATGGTGCCATAATATCAAAAGCAACTAGCCCTATTGGCAACTGGTTGGAGGAACAACATGGATGGTCCAATACGGAGCTTAGCAATCACTCAAAAAGAACTTTTCCAAATTTACTTACTAATGTGAAAGTTGTTTTAACAAAATTAATTAAAAGTTTAATTTACAAACTTTATTAAAAACATCAATAAAGAAAAAAATTTGAATTTAAAATCTTTATCAAAAATTAATTAACAAAGTTTTATCTTGAACATATAAAAAATTTAATAAAAATATTATTAAAGAAAAACTTAATTAAAAGTTTTTTAAAAAACGTTAATAGAAAATTATTAAAGAAAAACTTATTGAAAGGTTTTATCTAATCAAAAGTTTTTATTAAAACATTAATGTCTTTTTTAATATTAAAAACTATTAAAAAAAATAAAAGAAAAATTTGTGGGGGCCCATAGCCTCCACCACACCCCGAGTGAATGGCTATAAGAAAACTTTCAAAAAGTTTGAAAGGCAAAAAATGTTCAGCTTAATACAAGCCACGTACCCTTTTTGGTACGCTAGGTTGTGGCAGTTGAATACCACATACCCTTTGAGCAAGCCTACACAAGTACCTACATTTGAAAAAAAATTGTGTTTTTTAAATTTTTTATTGTTTCAAAGCAAAATTTTAGAAAATTATTTTTTTTAAATTTTCAAAGATTTTTATAAAAACAATGCATTTTAAATAAAAGAATACCTAACCCTTTTCTTTAGACATTTTTTGAAAAAAAAAAACCGGTACGCTCATGGAGGTCATACAGTTCCCTAAACAAATAAAAAAAGTTGCTTTTTTGCAATCTTGACCAAAATCAACAAATTTATAGTCGATTTTAGTGCTTTTGAGTGCGATGGCAAGATTAGATTTGACCCAAAACAATGCGAAATGGCACTTCCTTGCCAGATCTAACAATGAACCTCCCACTTCAAAATCTTGTAGATTTGGCCTTCAATGATCAATTCAAATGAAACAAAAGGCAGATTTGACATTCTCAGCTGCTCTAGACTCGATGGTGAGCTCCAAATTTCTCCAAGAAACTTCAAAAGACCTACAATTGGCAAGTAAAGTATGAACCCCCCCTCAAAAAAACTGGAATCTTCTCCACACTTTTCTTATTCTCTAGATCATTCAAGGATGCAAGAGAAGAGCATACCTGTGATTTGGAAAATAGCAGCTCTGTGCTCCTAAAGTTCTTAAAAATTGCTAGCCCACAACTCACAACAGCTCTAATACCATGTACGATTTGACTAAAAAGCCTACCTAGGATACAAATGAATGAAGGAACGCTAAATAGAAATATGAAATGAGCAAGAATAATTTGTATTCTACTCAAGAGAATGCAAAGATTACAATGAGCATGAGATTGAGATTACAAAGGGAACCTCTTGGTTAAATAGGCCAAGGTGAGACTCGGGATATAGATTATGACAAGTGCTGTAATCTATGAGATGTGACAACTTGGGGTCATTAAACCCCAACAAGCTTATCCCGAAGTAAAATTAATCTAGTGTGAAGAGGACCTAAGTGGACAACTAGCTAGGAAATGAACTAGTTAGATAAAATACCCTTTTCACACTAACACTCCTAAAGATGCAATCAGACTTTCTCACTTATCTTGAATTCATGGGGGATGCATTGGGCATCATGGCTCTCTTTGTACTTTGGTTGTTGGCATGAAAAGATATTCTGAACTAGTTGAAGAATATGTTGGATGTGTGTAAGAACCCCTATAGATGTTTGCCCAAAAATTAAATCAGTGATAGTTGGCAACCAGCACAATCATGAATTTTCAATAAAATACCCAATGTCCTCTTCAAAAGCCATACTCAAAAATTTCACAATGATACTAATATAATCTTGCAAAGAATACCATGATATTACAAAACCACCTAATACTACAAGGAATTGCAAGATGAATACTGGAAATTTATTGAACTTTTGTTATTTTGCAAAATTGTCTCTAAAAGAGACTTCAACAAATTTCCAAAACTCCATACATTGAATCTAGTTGTGAAATTGAGTGACTCTGCAACCCCAACTAGGAAGGAATCTTTCACTGCCGAAATTGATCTTCCCAAGAGGGTTTTTGTCCTCAAGAGGCTAAGATGGAACAAGTTTCAAACTCAAAAACCACAAGGGTTTCACTCAAGAAGAATAAACTCAACATATCCTTATTTAGCCTCTCATCACTCTTTTATAACCTTCTAGGAAACTCTTCAAATACCACCCTTTCAGCTTCCCTCTCTCTTCATATTTCCATTTCTTTTTTTACATTCTTACTTTAGCTTGTGAAATAATAAAGTGGCCTTGACATAAAGTGATCACTTAACTTACGAATTAATGACAATATTAAATAATTAAAACTTAATTTTAATTATTTAATTATATTTCTAGGCCAAATAAAAAGGGGACATTACAATGTGTTGCAAAAACTTCTTTGACTTGTACACATCCTCCCAATGACTAGGAGATGGCAAGGGGCACAACTAAGGAGAACCCTAAACATGTCTAAAATGAAATAAGATCCATAGAACTATGCAAATTTGAGTCACAGAAATGCTACATGAACAAAAGATTATCATCCCAAGTGCAACGGTGGTGGTGTACATTCACAGCAAATAGACAATAGTTCAAGTGACCACCAAATTTCGCCCATCTATTTAAGGATGAAATATTGTAGACCAATCTAGTTGTGTATCTAATATGTTCCACAAGACTTGCCAAAAATGGCTTCCAAACCTTGGGTAGAAATAAAACACAAAAGACATTTGAAGTTTGAAATGTATTTGTTGATGTGGTTTTTATGACACCTCGAACACAGAATAAAATACTAAGTATTCTAACCTCTCTTGAACAAGGAAACCTTGCACGTTGAACAATGTGATCCAATAAGGCTACCCCAAGGTTTCTTTAGTCAAGTCTTGACATGTAAATTGGATAGTCTCAATGAAATGATGTGATATGTTGGTATCACAAAGGGACTTAAGCTTTGTTGGAACTTGGAAACTAAGTGATTCCTCAAACAAAAAAAGATCAAAAAGATAAAGGGGTAGGAAATCTAATCTAAGACATAAGGACAATGATGATGATGGATAATGCTTTAGATAGACAAATTCCTTATGGAACTACTTTCTACTTGACCAAGTTAGCTCACAAAGCCATAGAAAGAGTGAAATCTTCTAAGGTAGTGGAAGATTTTCATATTGCAAACATTCATTCAAATACCCTAACGACACAATCCAAATGAAACTTCATAATCGAACTATTACCAATTATGAGGTTTAGACTAACCATGCAAACCAACTTGCAATCAACAAATCACCAATGATATGAACAAAGGAATTCACAAATATCTTCACATATCACCATCATAACCAATGAACTTCAACTAAATTTGAGAAGTAGAAAGAAACCATGCAAAATGTAGAAACAAAACACAAAGATCTGCCATATCTTCAACGAAACTCATGTATTAATTTCAACAGTCTTGATAACAATTTCTTCTCCTCCTCCTACTCTAATCTATTATGTTCTACTACTTCATAATTATCAACTCTTAACCTTTACAAATGAAAAGGTCAAGCCTTTTATAGACTTTGAATTACAATTCAAGGGCCCAAATTGATTTCAAATCAATGGCCAAGATTTGGACAACAAAACCCTAATGTGGGGTAGTTACAACTACCACCACTTAATTTAATATTTGACCAGTGATATGATTACACAACTTTGGACACATGTCCTTCCTTTGAATGTGGACCAATGAGAGATGAGGTAAGGTATAATAAATAATATTTAAATGTGACTCCACATGTCACTTGCTCCTCTTGGAATGAGTCAGGTTCAATGAACTTGGACATGTCGATGTGGAATAACTTGATTGGTTAATTATGAATGGGTTAGTGATGGGGCATGCGTGTTGCAACACAACATTATCCAACACAGTTGGAAAATAGATGCATTGAATCTAGCACACTAATGCTTTTCTTGCCTGCAATCATGATGTCCACTTCCAAGAAATGATCTAAAATGACAGACATAATTGTCTTTCCAGTGCCTTGTCACTGACAAACCAAATAGGAAATTCATATGGTATAGTTGGAACCAACAATATCCACTCAAATTTTTTTATTGGTTCCCTTGGCAATGCAACATAGGATGCAAGGCTTAATATATCTAATTAATTTCATTGAGCCTATGGGGCCAAAACAAATGTTGTTGGAATGCAGACAATGTTTTGCTTACCCTAGAGTGTTCATTTGTTTTTGAATAGTGTGCCTGCCCAATGAATCATTGGTGAGGTGAACCTACAGGAACACAAAGATTCCCAAGCAAGTAGACAAGATAATTGGACAAATAGTGATCAGCATCATGTTTACCCTGAGTGAGAGCAGTATGGACTTTTGCAAAGTTGTTTCAGCAAAGTAGAGATAAACCTAGCATGAGAAGTTGTGGCCTCTCATGTCAAGCACTTTGGTGAGCATATAGACAGATGGTTGGTTCATGCAATCTACAGCCTTCTTGTATTTTCACTTCTTGTTCTCAATGCCCAGATGTAACCATTACAAGTCTGTCATCTATTTCATGTGGCATGCATACTTCAGATTGCTTTCTGTATGCAAAAACCAAAGTGGCTAATGATCTAAATGAGTGATGCTATTCTTCTCTAGAATGCAGTATTGCCATTGCTTGACAAATTAATGATGACATTCAATTCTTTCATATATGTGGAGTAAAATTGAATAGTGTTATTGAATGTGTGAGTGATATGCAACAAGATGTCTATGCTGGGTGAGAACTGCACAAGTGCATAGCCTGATGCATTGATCTTGATCTCGAAGGCACTTCTCAAGCTCACTAGAAGCAAGCTATTGAGCAGATGTCTGCATAACCAGGACTGAAGCAACACAAAAGCGCTGCTTGAGCTCCTAAAAAGTAAGCTATTGAGCAGATGTCCTCTGGAAAACAACTCTGGTGCAAGGTATTTGATTCAATGGCTAGGATAGATGTTAAAATCCCAAACAAACATGTGATTGAATCAATAGAATCTATATGTTTTGTCCTACTTTGGGTATGTCATAAATGTATATGTTAATCACAAGAACGATGGCTTTATTAAAACAGTTACAAAATGGCTGAGGTTTATGTTCTAAATGATGTTCAATTTACATTCAATATGCAAGTTATATTCTCTTTGATATTATCTTGTTCTATGTATTACTGATTTAAAAATATAAATCTGACTATCTTCTTTTGTATGGCAGGTGAGAGGAGCATTTATGAATTTCGATGTCCTTTTTCACAAATGCCATTTGATATATATATAGCAGACTGGGTACGGTCAAGCAATGCCTTGACCGGCCATGTCTTTTAGACATGGCCGATCAAGACATTACTTGATCGTGCCCCTTCGCTATAATAATAATACATGGCGTTTATTTACCAAACGGTGTATGCTTATATTAACAATCGGTGTATGCCAATCGGTGAATGCTTGCCTTAACACCCGATAACAATCGGTGTATATTTATTCTACCACCCGATATCAATCGGTGCAAACATAAGTTAACATCGATACTAATCGATGTTTGGTCTACCCGATAATTGTTTGTTTTATCATTAAATGAGTTAACCGAATTAACTTGGATTGCAATGGTTAACCCGATTTAATAATCGGTGAACACAAATAGTGTAACCGATATTAAATCGGGATTCTATGCTATAGAATGATAATCGACAGTTAAGCATTTTGATCGAACTAATTTGATTGATCATATACAGATAAAGAATGGTTTATCAAATGAGGGCTTGAAGTTATTCATCATAATTATCGATATGATAAATGATTGAATGAGAGACTTCATTTATCTCTCATTCAATCATTTATCTTACCGAAGCTACTATGCATTAACACTCCCTCTTAGCTAGGTAAGATAAATGAGAGCAGTGTATCAAGCATCACAATTCAAATGATAGTTAGCATTCTTTTACACAATCTAACCTTCTAGGAGATCATATCACCTAATCACATGATGTGAAGTATCACCTAAACACGTGATACAAAGTGTCTATCACATCAATCTTGTGATGACAGGATATCACCTTAACATGTGATATCAGTATTGCCTAAGCACGCAATACTTAAGGATAATCATATGAGAAAATATTCAATTCTCATCTTTATCCAAGTTGTGGTAGGTGCACTAACATTTCATATAAATGTTTTACCACAACACAATCATGGCTCATCCATGATACACCAGAGATCCAACATGATAACTGATTTGGACATTATAAGATCGTCACCTTATAATGTCTCCATACAAGTGTTCATTATCTTGAGAGATCGTCACCTCTTAGATATGAACTCAGGGGATAAAAATCCAAAATGTCCTATCATGACAAAGAAGTTTACACATTAAACATCTTATTGATATGTAAATACAGATTACAAAGCAAATTACCTTTCTATCATACCAAAACCTTTTCTGAAGTGATCAACCTTCACCCTGGAAAGAGGTTTGGTCAGAATATCTGTCGTTTGATCTCTTGTACAAACATATTATAATTGAATTACATTTCTGTCTACCATATCTCGCACATAGTGGTATGGGATCTCAATATGCTTGGATTTGTCATGGAACACTAGGTTAACTGAAAGTTTTATGCAGCTCTAATTGTCACAGTGTATAATAGTGGGTTTCATAGGTTCTCCAAACAACCCCACAAGCAACTTTCTAAGCCATACTGCCTCTCGAGCAGCCATAGAAGTTGCAATGTATTCTGCCTCGGTGGAGCTTTGAGCTACAGAGGACTGTTTCCTGCTGATCCAAGATATCATGACTGAACCCAGACTGAAGCAACACCCTGAGGTGCTTTTTTTGTCAGTTACACTTCCAGCCCAATCTGAATCTGTAAATCCATGTAGGTTTATGTCAACTTTCTCATATTTGAGACCAAGGTTTAGAGTGAGTACCTTGTAGGTATCTCATGATGTGCTTTACTACAACTAGGTGCATCTCCTTAGGTTCACACATGAACTGGCTTAAGGCATTAACTGCATAACAGATATCTGGCCTTGTATTCACCAGGTACATCAGGGACCCAATCATCTGTTTGTATTGAGTAGAGTCAATGGGTTGTGACTCTGCTGCTGCTTCTTTAAGTTTATGTAAATTGGTTTCCATACGAGAGGTCATGGGCCTACAGTTTAGCATTCCGAATCTCTTCAATATATCCAAGGTATACTTTCCTTGGTTTAGTATAATGTTGTCAAAATTCTGCCATACTTCCAATCCTAGGAAGTAATGAAGGAGTCCTAAGTCCTTCATATCAAATTCTTTGGATAGATCTTTCTTGCATTGATCTATAAGATGATCATTTCCTGTGATTAATAAGTCATCAACATATAAAATCAACATTAGCATATCACCTTTATTTCTTTTGTAGTAGAGATTGGGATCTGCATCATTTTTAGAGAAGCCTAGTCCTGAGAGATAGGTGTCAATTCTTTCATACCAGGCCCTGGGAGCTTGTTTAAGCCCATAAAAAGCTTTCTTGAGTCTGCACACATGAGACTCTGCATCATAAATTTCAAACCCTTCAGGTTGCTCTAGGTAGACTTCTTTTGAGATCTCATCATTTAGAAATGTTGTCTTAACATCCATCTGGTGTACCTTCCACCCCTTAGCTGTTGCAATGGATAATACAGCTCTTACTGATGTATATCTGGCAACAGGTGCAAAAGTTTCTTCATAATCTATTCCTTCCCTTTGAGAGAAACCTCTAGCTACAAATCTAGCCTTGTGTTTTTCATTACTACCGTTTGCAGCATGTTTGATCTTAAAAAGCCATTTAGATGAAACAACAGATTTCTTAGTTGGCCTAGGAACAATCTCCCAAACATCATTTTTCATAATGGACTGATACTCTTCAGACATGGCATCCTTCCATACTTGATGTTCAAGAGCCTTTGATACATTGTTTGGTTCGGCTTTGGAGAGATCATTCATAAAGGCAACATAGCTAGTGAGTTTGTTAGGCCTTTTGCTTTCCCTGAAGGTCCCTGAAGGAGCAACAAACTTCTGAGCTTCTGCTACAATTTTGGTGGCCCATAGTGGTCTTTTCTTGAGGTTTTCTCTAGGTGGACTTTGAGTTTCACTTATAATTTCCTCAGGATTCTCCCTCTGAAGCTCAGGAGTAGGATCTTTATCTATGCTAGGGGTGGGGATATAGACTTCAGGGTCTAGAGAGCTTTAGACTCTTCTGAAAGCTAAGTCTTCTTCAAAGATCACATCCCTGCTTAGTTCAATATTCTTTTGACCAGGTATACAGATCCTGTAAGCCTTGGAGGTTTCACTATATCCTACAAAGATTCCCCTTTTCCCAGAAGGCTCTAATTTTAATCTTTTCTCCTTAGGTACATGAATATAGACAGGGCATCCAAATATCCTAAGGTGGCTAATATCAGGTTTTGATTTAGTAAAGACTTCCTCAGGGGTCTTATCTTCAAGATGAGAGTGGGGACATCTATTTTGAATATATACAGCAGTGCTAGTTGCTTCTGCCCAAAGAATGATATTTAGATTCTGATCAAGAATCATAGCTTTGGCAGCTTCAACGATTGTCCTATTTTTCCTTTCAGCTATCCCATTTTGTTGAGGGTTATAAGGTATTGTTAACTCCCTCTTAATCCCTGAATTTTTACAGAACTCTTTAAAAAATTCTGATGTGTCTTCTCCCCCATTGTCAGTTCTTGGGGTTTTAATTTTATTTCCTGAGTAGTTCTCTGTTAGTGATTTGAATTCTTTAAACCTATTAAGGATCTCTTCTAATTCTTTACATTTCAAAAAGTAGATCCAAGTTTTCCTAGAGTAGTCATCAACAAATATTACATAATACAGAAATCCCCCCAATGAAAGTACGGACATAGGTCCACATACATCAGAATGAACTAACTCTAAAATTTTACTTGTTTTCCTAGTACTATTCTGAAAAAGCACCCTTAGTATTTTTACCTAGGGCACATCCTGTGCATGCCCCTGAATGATATTACTTTAACTTAGGTAGACTTGTGACAAGGTCTCCCATTGATGATAAAGCTCTAAAATTTAGGTGGCCTAGTCTTCTCTGCCAGATTTCGTTGGTATCTGTAGTCTCATGAATTAGGGCTAAGTTGGGTTATGTACATATCTCATACAAATAGCCTTGTCTTTGACCAATTGTTTTAGTTTTCTTGATGGATGAGTTCTTTGGCCAAGCCAATACTTTGTTGTCCATGAAGGTTACTTTGTATCCATTGTCCTCCAATGCTGATATTGAGACTAGATTTCTCTTGATGCCTGGAACATATAGCACTCCTCTAAGTTGTCATGATACACCCAACTTTAGTTTGATGGTGTAGGTTCCAACTCCTTTGACAGGGTGTGTAGAATCATCTCTGATAGTTACTTCCTCATCTTTCTCCTCTTTCATGGCGTCTAGTACTTCTCTGAATCATGTGATGTGTTTGATGAGTCACTGTCGATCACCCAGGAGTTCACTTTGTTTGATGCTTGATTTGTGAGTGCTGAATAGAGTACATACTTCTCGGAGTCCTCTTCCCTTTTGGATTTTCCTGTTTTGGCAAATGTGGCTTGTTTAGCTCTTTCTGGACATTTGGCAACATAGTGCCCAAATTTGTCACATCTGTAACACTGAATCTGAGAGAGGTACTTCTTGAAGGAGTTCTTGCCATGACGACCTTTTCTCTTCTTGAATTGCTTCTGCTTGCCTTTCTTGTTTGAGTTCGTATTTAGAACTTGAAGATCTTCATCTATATTCTTTTGTTTGATCCCTTTCTTATTTTGCCTTGATTCCTCTTGGAGACAGTTAGCCTTTAGCCTATCGAATTTCGGGAAGTTATCCCTTGCACTGATGCCTTGGACGAATGTTTCCCATATGCTAGGCAACCCATCTAGAGCAATGAGGGTTAATTCTTTGCTTTGGATCTCATATCTAAGGGTTGCCAGTTCATCCCTTAGGGCAAATATTCGCATGAAGTAGGCATTGCCTGATTCTCCTTTTATCATGGCTATGTGATTTATTTCTCTTTTTAGAGCCAAGGTTCTACTAGCATTAGATATCTCAAAAGCATCTTCAAGTGCTTTGAACATGTTGAAGGTTGTTTCATGTTTCCTTATAATGGGTATAATGTTGTTCCTTACCCCATCAACTATGATTTTGATAGCCTTATCATTTCCTTCTCTCCAAATTGCTTTGTCAGGTTCAGTCTCAGGTTCTTCAGTTTCAGTCTTTACAAATGATTCAACTTTATTTTCTTTTAGAATCATTTGAATTCTGAATTTCCATGCGGAGAAGTCATCACCTCCTCCGAGTCTGTCTTCAAATCTAATAGCGCTAGCCATTGATAGGATTGTGATGTTGAATATATGCTTGATTTGACTTTTACATAAAATTGAACAGCCTCAGGTTCGATTTAACTATAGCTCTGATACCATGTAAATGATGTTCAATTTACATTCAATATGCAAGTTATATTCTATTTGATATTATCTTGTTCTATGTATTACTAATTTAAAAAAATAAATCTGACTATCTTCTTTTGTATGGCAGGTGAGAGGAGCATTTATGAATTTCGATGTCCTTTCTCACAAATGCCATTTGATATATATATAGCAGACTGGGTACGGTCAAGCAATGCCTTGACCGGCCATGTCTTTTAGACATGGCCAATCAAGACATTACTTGATCGTGCCCCTTCGCTATAATAATAATACATGGCGTTTATTTACCAAACGGTGTATGCTTATATTAACAATCGGTGTATGCCAATCGGTGAATGCTTGCCTTAACACCCGATAACAATCGGTGTTTATTTATTCTACCACCCGATATCAATCGGTGCAAACATAAGTTAACATCGATACTAATCGATGTTTGGTCTACTCGATAATTGTTTGTTTTATCATTAAATGAGTTAACCGAATTAACTCAGATTGCAATGGTTAACCCGATTTAATAATCGGTGAACACAAATAGTGTAACTGATATTAAATCAGGATTCTATGCTATAGAATGATAATTGACATTTAAGCATTTTGATCGAACTAATTTGATTGATCATATACAGATAAAGAATGGTTTATCAAATGAGGGCTTGAAGTTATTCATCATAATTATCGATATGATAAATGATTGAATGAGACTTCATTTATCTCTCATTCAATCATTTATCTTACCGAAGCTACTATGCATTAACATATGTAACCAGATGGATCACCCATAGTTTTAATACTCAGACTTGCCACAGACTCGGCAAACCAAAAAATTGGACTCGGACTCGGACTCGTGAAAGACTCGTGAAAGGACTCGGCAAGGACTTGGCAAAAAAAAAACTATAGTTTTACAAAAAAGACAGTAATTAATGCATTTAGAAAACATAAGAGCCATAACTGAAACATTACACATGTCATATGATCTCCAAACACTCAATATTTGAAATTTCATCATTCATACACATAGTTTCAAACTCTAAAATGTATAATAGCAGCATAGGTTTATAAATGTTTACAAAATTACATATAATGATATGTCGAAATGTGAAAAACAACAATGAACAAACTAAAGAGGACTACATCTCCCTCTTTGTACTTCTCCTAATATAGCTCAATTTTTCAGGCCTTGAGCTAGTAGTAGTAGCAATAGGTGTTGAGGTATCTAAATGGTGAGATGATTCTTCTTCTAAATCAAAGTCCTCATCTTCCTCCTCATCTTCATCCTCCTCCATTTCATCAAATCTTGCTCCTCCTGCTTCTTGTGTTGTTCCTCTCTCTATTTCTGCAAGTTCTTCTTCGGTAAGGAGGACATCATCACCGTCATTTTGTTCATTCACGGTGCAACCACCGTATGGATCAAT
The DNA here is from genome assembly GCF_030272615.1 of Cryptomeria japonica. NCBI lineage: Eukaryota > Viridiplantae > Streptophyta > Pinopsida > Cupressales > Cupressaceae > Cryptomeria > Cryptomeria japonica. Next base: position 171,928,497 of record NC_081406.1, on the reverse strand, counting down.
TTCATCCAAGTCAATGGCCTCATGTGAAACAAACCCAAATGAATGAAAAAAGTTTTAAAAAAAACAGTTTATTAGCTTGATGGGCGTGTTTTTTGGGTCGCGCAAGTCCAGTCAAAAGACTCGCAAGTCCAAGCGAAAGACTCGCACAAGTCCATGGGAAAGACTAGCGAGTCCTTGGGAAAGACTCACCAGGACTTGGCTTGCGAGTCCTTGGCGAGTTGACTCAGCCCGCCAAGGGACTTGCAAGTCTGTGGCAAGTCCGTGGTGAATCCACGAGTTTTAAAACTATGGGAGGGACCACCTTCCTCCTGAACATGCTCAACATGGACATAGTTGCCTATGCACGACAAAGTTTGTTGTTGTTAACCACTATCACCAAATGCTCTATCACTTGTTGCTCGACTCCTTTTGCCATGACCCCTAGGTAACTCAGTGAAGGGAATGTTGGAACCTCAACCAAAAGCCCAAGTAGCTTCAGCCAATGATCAATCTTCTTCATCGGCAAGATGGCTTCCTTAACCAAAGTGGCATCTGCAAGCAAGGTGCCTTTGACTAGTAAGGTGAGTTTTGTGGCATCGTTTAGCAAAGTGGTTTTTGCTAGCATGGTGCCTTTAACTAACAAAGTGGGCAATGTGACTTCAGCTAGAAATGTGGGTGGAGTGGTTGAAGCAATAGTATCATTGACAGGAATGGCCTTTACTATCTCAAAATCAAGTGGGACCAAGGATTGAGCATCAGCAACTAAGGACACATCATCTGTCATGGAATTGTCCCTAGGTATGGTGGTCAATGTGGACTATGACAACTCAATAAGCTCACAATTATCTTACATACTATTTCCACCTTTGCCTGATAGTCCCTATGCTTTCTTTTCTTCTTGGCCGATTATACCTCTTTCCCAACTAGTGCTTGAATGTATAAGGTAGTCAAACGGAATGCAGTAGGCCATGAGAGATCAAACTGAGATATGGGCTGTAACTTGCCCAATTTATCTTTAGGGACCTGAGTGTAAAGATCATGCATGAATAGGCTGATGACATGCTAAGTCATGTAGAAGGCCTTGCATTTGAGGGAGAGGGATTCCTTGATTCTATCGAACAAAAGTCTCACCCACTTGTACACCTTCTCTATGCTCAGGTTGATCATGTAGTCAATCATCCATATCGCAACATCCGATGCTCGGCTAGCACCTATCAATCAACATTTCACCAAGTCCATTATAAACTTCCATTCAGCATTAACCAAGAAGGCTTATGCATTCCTCTATTTCCGGCACTCCAAATACTGTCTTTCATTTGTTAAGTTTGGACACCATAGTCGATGAAGGGAGGCCTTTTTGTGCTATGGGATGAATTTCCTTGATAGTTTTCACATTGTTGCCCCAATATAAGGTATGTCGAACACTGTAGTAAAATCAACTAGCCAAAAGGAAATAGTGACCGGGCAACCCCTGTAGTTGATCACTACTTTACGAGAGGGTGCCAATTGTAGTTTTCTAGTATTTCTTTCGACTATGGTTCAAACTACCACTAATTAAAAATGACAGTTGTGCGGCTTTGTCTACCTAAGCATGTTGAAGAGCCACTTTCAACACAGGACCTTAACGATTGCTCTACCACCACATCCAGCATTCATTGTCGGTGAGACTTTCCCAAGTCATGGAATCAACTATATTATCCTCCTCTTTTCCTTTACAGCTTTTTCCTGGTGGAAATCTCATCTCATAGTGTCGCATTATTAGTTTCCCCTTGCTACCATTGTTGTCCATATCTGGAAATTATATTTCAAATCTGCTCTTGGGAATGCACAATTAGATTCAAATCGATGGTACCTTTGCAAAAAACAATTATGATAATTGTCTAGCCATGTGAGAGGACATTGTTGAAGAATGTGCCCAAAATGTTGTATGAAAGGCAAGCAAAAACTGGACAATTACTTTATAGTAATTAAGTCACCAAAAGAAGGGATGGAGTGACCATCGTATGAAGAAGTAGAGGGTACGCCATACGAAATGAAATTGTTGAATGCTAAAACAATGAGATTTTGAGTCATACGCTAGAAAGTACGACCTTGACTACCATAAGTAGGAGAGAGTGGTGGACCATACACCGAAAGGTAGTGAGGGGCATACATTGCTAGTCGAAGTTCCCCATATGTTTAGGAAAGCCATCACCAAGCACCGATTTTATGAGGGTGTCGCACGCCAATTGGAGAAGACCGTTGTATGATCACCCCTAGTTGCCACCGTTGTACAAAGAGAGGAAGGGTGAAATTTGTCTAAGAACATATGACTTGCCTAAAGTGTCATAAGTGTTGGAAATATTGTTGTCATTGATGTCAAAGGGGAATTAATGTCAAGACGATTTATTAATGATGTCAAAGGAGGTTTAATCAGAAAATATTTATTGAGTTTCATAGATAAATACTTGAATTTTATGAGCTGGCCAACCTATGTATTAATAATAAAATAAATTTATTTATGTGCAAAAGCTGGCCTACCTCCTTGGTAAAATAAATACTTGTGGAATTAAATTAAATTTATTTATGTGCAAAAGTTGGCCAACCTCCTTCATGAAATTAAAATTATTATTTTCATATGAGGTCGACCTCTTGGGTGAAAAGGCATGATTAAGGTATAAATAAAAGATGAAATTGAAGTAAAGACATCAAACAATTAACAAAATATCTTTCAGATTTAGGGCAGAAGTATATTCTTCATCAGCAGATTTATAGCAAACCTTTCAAGGAGATTTGTAGCAGACTTTTGGAGGTGATTTATAGCAGATTCGGAGCAAATTTAAGGCAGACCTTCATGGCGATAGGCAGATTTGTAGCAGAACTTCAAGGGATCTGAGGCAGATCTTTAACGTGATTTAAGGCAGATTCATAGCAGTCCTTTCAAGGAGTTTTATATCAGATTTTTAAAGGTGATTTGCAACAGATTTGGAACAGACCTAAGAGCAGAGAATATTTTGGGGGGTAATCTATAGCAGATTTGGAGCAGACTGCAGAGCAGACTTATAGCGGATTTTATGAAGTAGACTCGTGCTTTGAAGAAGCAAAGCTAAGAAGACAAAAGTTGTGTTGCGCTAGAGGTTGGTGCCTCTCGCTAGGTTGGTGCTCGATAGTGGGGTTTGGTGTCTCCAACAGGTTGGTGCCTACAAGATAAGCAGGAATTGGTGTCTCCAATAGATTGGTGCCTACAAATTTTGTAAGAGAATTTTATATAAGCAATATTTTGTCATTGTTTTCTCCTGTAAGGGTTTCCATGTAAAACTTGTGTTCTTCTTGTGTTCCTAATTGGAGATCTTGTGTGATTGATATTGTGATGATTGTTGAGTTTTTGAGAAAGTAAAAGATTACCTTATATTGATTCACCCCCCTTCTTAGTATAAGTGTGTGCTCATCAGTATGTTAGAATTGCAAAGCCATATGATCTAAGTGGGTCGTCTTCCAACTAGTGAGAGCAACCATACAATGAGAGACTTACTAAATGTGGAGACCTTCCTTGTGTCGCTCCTTGTAAACTGATGAATAAAATGTGATCGTCGTACAGTATGATTGAAATACTGAGATTGCCATACGATAATAATTCCCTTCAACCACCAAATAACAAGTGATCCTTTCAGCCTTGCTTTATAATCAGCACTTGTATAAAATCTTGGATATTTTTCCTTTATAAATTTCACTTTATAATTTGCTCCTCCCTTGTCATACAACATAAAAAATATGTAGCCCTACTTTATACTTTTTAAAAGTCAATATTTTAATATTTTCCACCTTCAATGTTTTAATATTTTTTGACTTCACTGTTTTGACAATATTTTTCTTTTTCTTTTTACTGTCTTCTCCATTTTCTATTTTCCTCTTTCAGATTTAGAGCAGAAGTATATTCTTCAGCGGCAGATTTATAGCAGACCTTTCAAGGAGATTTATAGCAGACTTTTGGAGGTGATCTATAGCAGATTCGGAGCAGACCTAAGAGAAAGTTAAGGCAGACCTTCATGGTGACTTAAGGCAGATTTGTAGCAGACCTTCACGGAATCTAAGGCAGATCTTCAACGTGATTTAAGGCAGATTCATATCAGACCTTTCAAGGAGTTTTATAGCAGATTTTTAAAGGTGATTTACAACAGATTTGGAACAGACCAAAGAGCAGATTTGGAGCTAACTTAAGAACAGTCTTACAAAAGATTTTTGGGGGTAATCTATAGCAGGTTTGGAGCAGACCGAAGAGCGGACTTATAGCAGATTTTGTGAGTAGACTCTCATGCTTTGAAGAAGCAATGTTAAGAAGACAAAAGTTGTGTTGTGTTAGAGGTTGGTGCCTCTCTAAAAAAGAGAATGGTGTCTCTCGCTAGGTTGGTTCTCAGTAGTGGGGATTGGTGTCTCCAACAGGTTGGTGCCTGCAAAACTAAGCAGTGATTGGTGTCTCCAAAAGGTTGGTGCCTACAAATTTTGTAAGAGAATTTTATATACGCAATATTTTGTCATCGTTTTCTCCCGTAAGGGGTTCCACATAAAACTTGTGTTCTTGTGTTCCTAATTGGAGATATTGTGTGATTGATATTATGATGATTGTTGAGTTTTTTGAGAAAGTAAAATATTACCTTATACTGATACCCCCCCCCCCTCTCTTAGTATAAGTGTGTGCTCATCAGTACATTAGAATCGCAAAGCCATACGATCTGAGTGGGTCATCTTCCAACTAGTGAGAGCAACCATACAATGAGAGACTTACCAAATGTGGAGACCTTCCTTGCATCACTCCTTGTAATCTAATGAATAAAATGTGATTGTCGTATGGTGCGATTGAAATACTGAGGTAGTCATACGATAATAATTCCCTTTGACCACCATATAACAAGTGATCCTTTCGGATTTGCTTTATAATCGGCACTTCTATAAAATCTTGGATATTTTTCCTTTATAAATTTCACTTTATAATATGCTCCTACCTTATGTCATACAATATAGAAAATATGTAGCCCTACTTTATACTTTTTAAAAGTCAATATTTTAATATTTTCCAACTTCAATATTTTAATTTTTTTTACTTCACTGTTTTAATAATATTTTTCTTTTTCTTTGTTTTAATAATATTTTTCTTTTTCTTTTTACTGTCTTCCTCATTTTCTGTTTTCCTCTTTCGGCTTTCCATATTTTTTGCTTTTTTATTTCTTTATCATGCCTCCACTTACATGAGTCATATGGTTTCTTCTATCATTCATGTTCATAATAGGTACCAATATATTCTAAAACGAAAATATTATTGATGGTCAAAGGTGTTGTCACAGCTTTTTCCAATTTTTGATGACCATCAATAAACCTCTCTCCACACTGTTGATACCAATTAACCTTCTCCACTTGTATTGTTGGGTTGTCTAGCAAATTGTGTACAACTCACCAAAGCCTATTTGTGCAAGGTAATGGAGGGGGTGGTATGTGGTGTTCCTTTTGTTAAATTTAGTGATCAGATTAGATAGATAGAAAATCAAACACAATTGCACAGAATGTACCCTGGAAAACCTTCCTCTTGAAGGTGAAAAACCCAGCAATGAAGTATGTCTTTATTATCTCAACTATGTCAAGTGACTTTAGAAAGAATTTGCTTCACACTTGAAGCTATATATGAATGGCAACAATCCACAATAGAGAATATACGATCTGCTATGAAAATCGGTCTTCCTTAGTTGATTCACAAACTGCTGTGGATAGTCTTCTATCTGCTGTAGATGAATATCAATGGACTGCTGAGTGAATGATGTGAACTGCTGTAGGATGTATGTACTTTGATCTGCAATTGAAGGAACACAATCTGCTTGATGATTGATTTGAATTGCTGAAGATGATTGAACAAATGGATCTATATACCCACCACGACTTGATCAACCAAAACGACTTATATCAAAAGTCGGCTTCTTATTTAATCAACACGTCTTTTTGTTAGGGATTAATTATATCATAATAAACACGTCTTATTATTCAAGAGTGACGGGATAGATATAAATGCAAATATAAGTTACATAGTCATTAAGGATCATATTAAATCGGACTTTGTGAATGTGCAAGGCCGATAGGCCATTCACACATTTTCCATTTGCTATGTCGGCCTGAAGGATCCGACCATATCTATCACATTAACACTCCCTCTTAGCTAGGGAGGAATCCTTCTCGATATCTAAGTCACATAGTGACATCCACCATGGCTACTCCCAGAGGTGGGTCCATCATGGCTACTCCCATGTATGGAAATGCAAATGAACACAAGTGCTCATCACAGAGTCACTCAACGTGATGAAGTTCACCATGGCTACTCCCAGAGGGAGAATAAGCACAAGTGTTAAGTCATGGAGTCTCTCACTTGACATCCACCATGGCTACTCCCAGAGGGTGGAACAAGGGCTTTCACCTCAAACTTCTCTCACAAAGAAGAATGCATTAACAAGGGGTTGCACCTCAAACTTCTCTCTCACAGAGAAGAATGCATTAACATACATCTCAAGAAGTCACTGATGCTGAGACTCCCTCTCAGCAAAGGCTTCATTCTCCACGACTCCAAGCTTGTCTCAAAAATGCACAAACTTCACTTTGGCAAAGAGGCTTGGTGAGAATGTCAGTCGTTTGTTCCTCAATACAAATGTATTTCAACTGAACAGCATTCCTCTGTACCATATCTCTGATGTAGTGGTACTGGATCTCAACATACTTAGTTTTGTCATGGAATACTGGATTCAATGAAAACTTCACACAACTTTGGTTATCACAATGAATAGTGGTAGGCTCCAAGGATTGTCCAAAAAATCTTGCAATGAGCTTCTGAAGCCATATTACTTCACAAGTTGCCACACATGCTGCAATGTATTTTGCCTTTGTGGTGCTCAATGCCACTGAAGATTGCTTCCTGCTACACCAAGAAATCATAGCAGATCCCAAACTGAAGCAACAACCAAAGGTGCTCTTCCAATCAGTAACAGTCCCTGCCCAATCAGAATCAAAATAGCCTTCTAGATTCAGGTCCACACTGGAAGAATATTTCAAGCCATATCCAACTGTGCCACACAAGTATCTCAAGATATGCTTGGCTACAACTAGATGTATCTGTCTTGGTTCACACATGAACTGACTAAGTGCACTCACTGCATAGCAGATATTTGGTCTAGTGTTGACTAGATACATCAAGGATCCACTCAACTACCTGTACATAGTAGGATCCACAAGATCTGAACTAGCTGCAGCTTCCCTCAAATTTCTTCAAGTTCATTTCCATCGGTGTAAACATAGACTTGCAATCTAACATTCCAAATCTCTTCAAGATGTCAATGGTGTATTTTCCTTGACTCGGGATAATCTCATCAAGCATCTGCCATACTTCCAAACCTACTTCCAAACCTAGAAAGAAATGCATGAGTCCTAGGTCCTTCATCTCAAATTCTGAAGTCAACTCCTTCTTGCATCTAAGGATGAGATGATCTTCCCCAGTAACAAATAGGTCATCAACATATAGCATCAAGATCAACATTTCACCATTGAATACCTTGAAATAAAGATACGGATCAGCATCAATCTTGCAAAAACCCAAACCCACTAAGTATCTGTCAATTCTTTCATACCGTGCATGAGGAGCTTGCTTAAGACCATATAAAGTTTTCTTGAATTTGCATACATGAAACTCTTTCCCATGAACCACGAAGCCTCAAGTTGCTCAATGTGGACCTCTTCCTCAATCACACCATTGAGAAAAGTTGGTCTTTACATCTTCCATATCTTAGTTGTTGCAATGGCAATGATGGTCCTGATAGAAGTATAGCGAGCGACAGGAGCAAATGTTTCTTCGTAGTATATTCCTTGTTTTTGAGAGAAACCACGAGTCACAAATCTAGACTTGTATTTCTCAATTCTTCCATCAGCTACATGCTTAATCTTGTACAGCCGCTTGGAAGATACAACTAACTTCCCCTCAGGTCTAGGAACCATATCCCAAACATCATTCTTAATAATGGATTGATGCTCTTCATCCATTGCATCTTTCCATACTTGTTGTTTTGAGGCTTCCTCAACACTAGAAGGTTCAGTCTCAATAAGATTACACATCAATGCAACATAGCTAGAGAATCTTTGTGGTCTTTTACTTTCTCTAAATGTGCCTCTAGGAGCTGCAAACTGTTATGCCTCCTGCATAGTGTTTCTTGCCCAAAGAGGTCTCTTCCGGTTCACAACAATATCTCTAGGCCCATCAGTAGGATCTAAAGGTTCAATTGGATCATCATTGGCTACAAGTTCAATGGACTCCCTCTAAATCTCAGTAGTATGATCAATGTCCATGTCTTGAGGAGTCTCATGATTTTCATCATCTATCTCCATGCAAGACCAGTTAGATTTTCTGAATGCAACATCTTCCTCAAATGTAACATCTCTGCTCACTTCTATTTGCTTCTAACCAAGAATGTAAATATGGTAGGCTTTAGAGGTTTCACTGTAGCCCACAAAAATTCCTCTCTTGCCAGAAAGTTCCAACTTGGCTCTTTTGTCTTTGGGTATATGAACATACACTAGACAACCAAAGATCCTCAAGTGACTTACATCAGGCTTAATCCTTGAAAAGGCTTCTTCTGGAGTCATATTCTGCAACATCCAGTGAGGACATTTGTTCCGAACATACACTGTTACTCTAGAAGCTTCTGCCCAAATAAAGGTTCGAAGGCCTTGATCATGGATCATGGCTTTTGCATCTTCGACAATAAATATGTTCCTTCTTTCTGCAACCCCATTTTGCTGAGGGTTGTAAGGGACACAAAACTTCCTCTTGATCCCTGCCTCAATACAGAAATCACGAAAGCTACCAAAGGTGTACTCACCTCCATTATCAGGCCTTAAAACTTTAAATCTTTTCCCAGATAAGTTTTCTACTTGAGCTTTAAACTCTTTAAATCTACCTAGGACTTCATCAGACTCTTTAGACCTTAAGAAATAAATCCAAGTCTTCCTAGAGTAGTCATCTATGAAAGTTACATAATACAAAAATCCACTTAGGGATGAAATTGACATTGGACAATATAAATCTGAATGTACAAGATCTAGAACTTCTTTAGACCTACTTTCACTACTATGAAATGGACTCTTAATATTTTTACCCATAGCACAACCTTTACAAGTACCATCATGTACATGACTGAGTTTAGGAATACCTTTAACCATCTTCTCCAATGATGGAAGAGCCCTGAAATGTAGATGCCCAAGTCTTCTATGCCATAGTTCGTTGGAACGGGAAGAATCATGTAGAAGAGCTTGAACAAGATGAGTGGAGAGCTTATACAAACTCTCATGACGATTCCCAATCACACGAGCAGTCTTGATGCTAGAGTTCTTTGGCCATGCAAGAACTCTCCCTTTTGAAAATGCAATTTGATAACCCTTATCCTCCAAGGCTAAAATAGACACATGATTTCTCTTGATTCCCGACACGAATAAGACATCACTTAGGTGAAGAGAGACTCCAGATTCTAGGTTGAGTGATGTAGTACCAAATCCTCTTACAGAATAGCGTGCATCATCTCCAATGATCACTTGGAGATTAGACTCCTTCTCCACCAAATCTGAAAGATGCTCCCGATAGCCGATGATGTGTCTAGAAGCTCAACTATCAATCAGCCAAGCATTACTATCTGTAGGAACATTGCTTGATAAGGCAGATATGAAGAGGAATCCATTAGAGTTATCTTCAGATTCCTTCTGAATCGAGACTTCATTAATGTTTGTCATTTGTTGCTTAGGCCTTGTCAAACAGTCCCTTGCATAGTGACCAAACTTGTCACACCTAAAGCACTAGATGCGAGAGAGATCTTTCTTCTTCTTCTTTGAATCAAGTGTGGAATCTGATCTCTGATCTCTATTCCTTTTGAAGTTGCTCTTCTTCCAATTCCTTCCTTTCTTGGTAGATTGGGTGGAAAGAACATGAGTGTCATCATTTTAAGAACCTTTGACAATTCCCCTAGCCGCCAATCTTGATTCTTCTTGAATGCAATCCGCACAAAGACAATCAAACTTAGGCAATTTGGATCTTCCACTTATACTTTGAATAAATGGCTCCCATGAATGAGGAAGGCCATTCAATGCCAACATGACAAGGTCTTTATCAATCACTAGATCCCCAATAGCACTTAGTTGATCCCTCAGTTCTAAAATCTTCATGAAGAATGACATGACAAATTCTCCTTTTGCCATCTTTACTTGATGAAGTTGTTGCCTCAATGCAAGAGCCCTACTTGTGTTGTTAATCTCATATAGACCTTCCAAGGTCTTGAACATATCTCTCGCAGTTGTCATCTTGGAGATGAGAGGCACTAAGTGATCCCTCACAAAGTCGATCAATATCTTCTTTGCTTTTATGGCATTCTTCTTGAATTAAAGTTTCTCCTCTTGATCTTCTGCCTGGGATAAGTCTTTATCCTCCACAAACTAAAGAAGATCATTTTCTTCAAGTGCAATAAGTACTCTAAACTTCCATGAGATGAAGTTTGATGCGCCTTCCAACCTATCCTCAACTTTAAGACAGTTCACCATTTTCGAGGCTTTGAAGTTTCTCCTTGAAGGTGAGAGATGAGAGAAAACTTCTTAGTTGTGGAAAAATCTGATCACGATCTTACTTCACCGTGGCTCTCATACCATGTTAAATTATGTGATCAGATTAGATAGATAGAAAATCAAACACAATTGCACAGAATGTACCCTGGGAAAACCTTCCTCTTGAAGGTGGAAAACCCAGCAATGAAGTATGTCTTTATTATCTCAACTATGTCAAGTGACTTTACAAAGAATTTGTTTCACACTTGAAGCTATATATGAATGGCAAAAATCCACAATAGAGAATATACAATCTGCTATGAAAATCGGTCTTCTTTAGTTGATTCACAAACTGTTGTAGATAGTCTTCTATCTGCTGTAGATATATATCAACGGACTGCTGAGTGAATGATGTGAACTGCTGTAGGATGTATGTACTTCGATCTACAATAGAAGGAACACAATCTGCTTGATGATTGATTCGAATTGCTGAAGATGATCGAACGAATGGATCTATATACCCACCACGACTTGATCAACCAACACGACTTATATCAAAAGCCGACTTCTTATTTAATCAACACGTCTTTTTGTTAGCGATTAATTATATCATAATAAACACATCTTATTATTCAAGAGTGGCGGGATAGATATAAATGCAAATAAAAGTTACAAAGTCGGTAAGGATCATCTTAAATCGGACTTTGTAAATGTGTAAGGCCGATAGGCCATTCACACATTTTCCATTTGCTATGTTGGCCTGAAGGATCCGACCATAGCTATCGCATTAACACCTTTGCATATTCAATTACAACCTCGTTGTACCCTAACCTTTCCACTACCATATAGCATTTTGCCATCAATATAGGTCATAGCTTTGGACCACCTTCATCCTCAGAGTAAACTTGGGCCATTCTACCTCTTGTTTGTCACTTTCTTCACTACTGGATCTATATCCAATTCATGGCTTATGTAGCCCCTCCTTTTGCCGAAATAGGGAGCACGCATTATCCTAGAGCCCTCATAAAGTCTTATCTTTGTAGCCAATGGGCCAAATAGACAAGTTGTTAAATATGGATCTATTCTTGCTATGGTGACTCCTTCAACCTTCTTGGCGATAGGTCACTCTTCCAGTATTGCTCCAGACTCACTGATGGGTTCCTCAATACAAGTTGTCGAATCCACCATGTTGATTGCGATTTGAGTCTTGTTGTGACCTTTTCACACATCGCCCCATGGCTAATGGGGACCCCCTCTTTTCCTGCTTTCCGCATTGTTTGGGTTAGGGTTTTGGCAGCTTAGTGGGCAATTTTGAGTTTCTAGTGCCGGAGTCTCAGAGTTTTGATCATGCCTAGTGTCGTTTAGGGTTTATTTGAAGTTATAGGATCAAGCACGTAAAGTTGAGATTTTAAGTGATCCTAATTTTGTCTAAGTATAAACCTTCTGAGCGTTAACGTGTTTTTGAACATCCACGTCAGTGATTTTAAAGTGCTAAGGTGTTTCAGGACCTTTTGGAGTTGTTTTCTTGCTCCCAGGGAGTTATTCAAGTTGATTTTGCACTTTATCCCAATAGGTTTCCTTTATTTTCGCTCAAATTTTTGATAAATTTGCCAAGTCCAGTTGAGTTTTACTGAGTTTTGAAGTTTCCTAGTGATTTTGAGTGGAAAAATCATCATTTTCTGGATGAAAATCCATATTCTAAGGGTTTAAAGGTCAAAATTTCATACTAGAGGTGCTTTTCCCCTCATATTCCTGACTAGTCATGATTTTCCCCCACTCAAAATCCAAAATGGACATGGATTTCCCCTAAAATCCAGACTTGCCCCATTTTTCCACCATTGAGAATCCATCCTAGGGTCGATTTTCCCCAAGATGCTATAATTTTGACTAAGTGTTAGGATTTTGTCCTGACTACCCTCGTTTTTCCATTGGGAGTATGGATAAGGTTGTGGATGACGTTTGTGATGATTCCACACCTGGGTCGATTTTCCACCAAGCCTTTTTGTGACAAGATTTTGAGGATTTTTGTGCAGATATTCATTCCAAACCCTAGGCGATTTTCCACTACGAGTGATTTTAATATTTTTGTGTCCGGATCAATGTCCAGACTAGGGTCGATTTTCCACCAGGGGCATTTTTGTGTTGAATGACGAAGTTTTAAGTGGAATTTTCATTCCAGACTGAGATCGATTTTCCCCTAGACCCAAATTTTGTGCACATTGATGAATTTTGAATCTTGATAGGGATTTTTATCCCTACTGGGATCGATTTTCCCTTAAGGGGATAATTTTGACAATTTTTTAATGATTTTAATGGGATTTATTTTTTATCCCTACTTAAATCGATTTTCCCCAAATGGCCATTTTTAATTTAAATTTTGAAATATTTTAATAAAATGAACCTCATTTAATTGTTTTTTAATGAAAGGCAATGATTATTTAAAAAATAAAAAACAATTAATAAATGATTTGCAATGAACATTTAATGATTTTAACCTTCTAGAAGCAAATCAATTTTGCAAGGCAAGTATAAGAGCAAGTTTTTTATCCCACATTGGTTGTATAGTGAAAGTTGATGGTGAAAGCAAGTTTAAAAGGAGAGATCCCAGCATTATTTTATTATTATATTTGCCAAGTGTATGCATGCAAAGGCGATTTTTCCTCTAGCTGACGGTTTTTGGTGAAGTGTCCAAGTGACACATTGAATTGAAGATTGATTTTATTGCCATTTTTCCTCCATTTCTAGCCTAGCGATTTTTTGGTGGCTGCCATTGGAGTATATTTGCCACGATTTTTGGAGGGATATCGATTTTTGGAGAGTTGGTGATTTTTGTGAAGGAAGGCGATTTTGTGTTTGGGAGATTTTCACCTCCAATTTTAGTGATTTTTCCTCCTTGGGTGATGCTGCCATTATTGTGAGCTTGCTGATTGATGTTTTCAGACCTGAGTTTTGCCTCCATTGCTAAGATCTTACACCTTCATGCTGGCTGGAAAATCCATTTTCAGACCTACGTTGCATTTTCAGTTCATTTGTGCCTTAGGCGATTTTGCCTATAGGCTGATTGGGATCACTTTCAGTCCATTTTCAGAGTTATTCAGAACTGTTGCAGGTCTGCAAATTTCATTGGTTGGCTGCTGTCCTCAGTAAATTTTCATTTCCAGCCACCTGTCACTTTTGGCGATTTTGCTTGGAGCTCATTTGTTACTCATTTTTTGATCATTTCCAGGGATTTTAATCACTTTTCCAAAGTGCTGGCAAGTCTGAAGCAATACATTTTCAGACTTGTCCTTAGAAGATTAAACTTTTACCAGTCATACCTACATTCCTGGATATGATTGCTTTCGTCATCAAAACTGATTTTCATCAAGTTTGTGCATATTTGGGTAACTGCAACATGTTTTTAGAGATTAATTTGTAAGTTGCAGGTTGTCTTCAGATTTGCTGGCAGCCATTGTTGACTTCGGAAGGTGTCTTCAAACATGATTTTGTGTCTTTTTCTTAGTCATTGTTGATCCGGTATACTCCTTTGCACTCTAATTTGAGCATAATTTCTAGGTATAAGGAGGTGTTTTCAGACTTTGGTCTGAAAATTATTGATTTTAATGAATTTCATGAGGATTTCATGCCCTAACCTTGTCACATTTTGTATTCAATTGTTGAAATCTATCAAGAGTGTGGATTATTTTCCTGATTTCCATATAAAAATTAGTCTAAATCATTAAGAAGTCAGGAATTTTGTCTAGAATATTATATTTTCCTAAGTTCTAACTTCAAGTTTCGTACAAGTGCGATGTCGAAGTCTAGACTCAAAGAAAGGAGAGAACAACAGAAGATACTTGAGACTGGATTCTATCAAGAATCCAAGATGTCATCTAGATGGAAGGAGATTACAAACACGAACATGAACCAGATGCGAAAGCGGATGTTCGGAATTGGGAGCCAGATTCCTTCCCCAACCTATGCGAACAATATGAAGAGTGGCATTTATCAGGCCGCTGGATTTCCGCAATCCATATAGTGCAATGAGCTTATCCTGGAGTGTGCACGATGTTATGATCCTCGCTCCCGAATGATCAAGACTCCTAAGGGTGCCATCGTTGCCTACCTTGCTGAGGATGCGATTGCTGAGGTGTTTGGAATTCCACGTGGAGCAGACATGAAGGATATAACCAAGAATGAATATGAAGACCGATGCAAGAAGAAGATGGATGCGTGCAAGACCATGGTGAATAAGGAGTGGATGATTGAGCCTAGAACTCATCATTCCAAGGCTCCCAAAACACTCATGTGCACAGACTTCAAATAGGAATATAGTGATTTAGTATTCCTGCTTAACCGAGTGATGGGGATGCCATAGGGTGCAATATACGATGGATGGATGTTCTATTTCATCCAGGATTGTCTAAAAGGAACATTGATAAATTGGTCTAGAATCATAAGTGACAATCTGGACTTTCAGTTGAGGAATGTGGAGCGGTCCAAGTCATTCGCCATGACTTCCTACTTGGTGTACCTGCTTGCACGGTTTGTTACATACAAAGGATTGATATGCAAAGGTGAAGTCAGGAATGGACAAGGACAATTCAAGAGTTATGAGTGCTATCCACAGCTAAACATGTATAGAATTGAAAATTATAAGAGAGTGAATGATGTATTCAGAATGTATATCACACGAATGCTGCAAGGTGGAGTCCACAAGAGGTTATCCAAGGAGGCAACGGAGCTGATAGAGAAATATGGATCGTGGTATATTCAGTTTCCCACTTTCAAATACCTTAGGATTCATGGATTTCAATCCGAACCCTACAAGCTTCCTAGGTATCCTTCCGACAAAATGATCTTGTTGGAAGTGGTGAGACAGCTTCTGGAGTTTGATTCTATTCAGAAAGAGAAGCACAGGACAGGCATGACATTTCATATTTCAGTTGCAAAAACATTGGAGGTTTGCCAGTCCGCCCTAGCCGCCAACACTGTGAGCAAGGAGCTTGCAATCTATCGATTTGCGACATATAAGAGAAGAGAAAAGTTTGATCCAGATAAGAAAGTTGGAAGGATCGGGGGAGAAAAGTTCATCCACAAGGTAGACATAGAAGATTATTGGGCCAACCTGATGGACGAGCAGGCAGTGAAGAGAAGAATTTGGTCCAGAATGTTAGTGGATTTCATGAGGGACTTTCCTCGTTCCTAATCAGGTGTTAGATGGCAAGGATCATACGCATCCACAGTATGAAAATGAAATGAAGAGGGCGATCTTATTGCCTAATTGGTCAGAGTTAGTAGAAATAGATTTGAATGTATTGATGAGAGAGGTCTTGAGTTTCTCCCGAGCATGGGTAGATATTTAGATGAATAAGTTAGTTGATATGGGTGTCTCCTTCACTTATGAAAAGATGAAACAGGAGGAATCCGCTTCCGAGGATGATCAGAGGACTATCAGTGATGTTGGATTCATGCGGACGAGGAGAGTCAAGCTCCCAAGAGAAGGAAGAACACACCAGGAGAAGTCAAGGCTTAAGGGAAAAAGATTGAAGAGGTCAAGAAGAAGAAACAAAAGACTACCATTCCTTCACCTATCATTCATTCACCACCTCTCAATGTCTCATCAATTAAGGAAGTTGAAATGGCTAAACAAAACAAGGGGACTGAGCAATGTTCCAACACAGTGATACTACCAGAGAATATTCAGGATTTACACGCCACAGCCACATCTGCTCCACCTAATGAGGATGATGATCAGTCGGGATCCCCTACTGTCCTTTTGGAGGTTAGTTTGGGAAAAGATGTATATGATTTGACTAGGAATAATCCCGATGATGATGATGTTATCTCAGCATTGAGAGGGCTTGATCAAGAGATGTGTCTCGATGATGGTATAGAGATGGCCACTATTCCTGATTGGCTGATGAAGAGTATGGAGAAAAGTAAGAAAATGATAGAGGTACAGCCTATTGATGACATTGATGACTACTTAGCTAGGAGCAATAAAGAGAAAGAGCCTAAGAGAGCTGAGATTTTGTCACACATAGCTAGAGATGAGACAGGAATGCGGATTGCGCAGGTGGTTGTTCCTATTGCAAGTTTGACGGCGCACATTGCTACTCCCATGGATTTCCAGATTACTTCAGATTCCCCTTGGTCGTACTACAAGAGAGCAGGAATTTCAGGAGGTTGGTGATAACCTTAGGGCAATCAATGCGAGGTTGGATAGAAAGATTGAAGAAAAGGAGAAGTACAAAGAAGAGAATATCAGACTTAAAGAGTACATTGTAGGGATAAGGCGTGAGAATCCCACCCTTATTTCCCCTATTGCAGTTGATCGTGGACTACATTCACACTATGAGGTAGCGAGAGATACACTCTCGGAGGTGGAGAAATGGATTGAAAGTACAAAGAAACAGGCAGATGATTTCCTTACTCAGTTTGTCCAGGCATTTGACAGGACAACGGGGCCCATGTTTAGAATCCAGTATTTGGAGGGAGTTTGGGAAGAATTCAGGCCTATTTAGGAGAAGACTATTCCATGCCTTAGAGCTTTGAAGAAGATTCCCGTGTCCACACTAATCAAGGAGAATGTTGTGCACAGTGGAGATAGATATGATTTCCATGGCCGGTATTGTTCATTGGCCATGAAGAAATCAACTTATGAGAGAACCCAGCTGAGTTGTACAGAGATGGAAGGATCAATTCATGATATTCAGTTGAAGATCGTTGCCTCAATTGAGGAGTTATTGGGTGTTGATGTTAGTGAGGCTAGTGGTTTACACTTAGCAGAATTAAGAGACAAGATGAAACTTATGTATTTTTGTCAATTGGACTCTTTGAAGAAGAGTCAGATAGATGATTTGGTCTCTTTGTTGATTCATGTCCATAATACGCAAAAGCTCATGCCAGATTGGGAGAACACTTTGGATGCTTGCTCGGATGCATTGGATGTGATTGATTTACAGCAGGATACCGTACCTAGCATTTCCATGGAGGAGTTAGATTTTGTATTGGCTAGATTCTTGGAGTATGCTAGGAGAGAGAGAGATGCAGGGAGGAATCTTCTAGAAGATTCTCTATTTGATGACTAGGTATCTTTCTATTGGGCCATATGTTGGTGGCACCATTTTTTATGTAAACCCTAATTAGGGCGATTCTAGGGTTTTGTTGGCATGATCTTGGCCCTTGATTTAGTCTTAATCTTGGCCATCCATTTTGTATGAGACTCTATATATACCTCATTGTCTCTCATTTGTAAAAGGGAGAGTTTTTGTAGAATTGTTGGTATATGTTGCAGCTATTTAAATATATATCATTGTTCGACTTGATGGTGATTTTGTCTTTCAAATGTTGTTCAATTCCTCCAAGTTAGATTAGAATTTTAGATTAGAATTTGTTATCATGTTTATTAGATTTAGTGGAAGATTTGTTGAATATATTTGTGTGGAATCCTTAATCCATACCACTAGCCTCTTGCCGTTGGTAAGTGTGCCTTGTGTGGTCAACTGGAAAATTAAGCAAGCTTAACTTCAATTATTATACATCCCTTGATATGCATCAACTTGGATGGTGTCAATGTTTGATGGTAATAATTTGAAAATCAATAAGTATACTTTAGACGATTGCACTAAGCTCATGTCAAAACCTGTTTGTGAGACCTTGCCTAGTTCGATTCCACTAAATTTGTTCATCATTTCCTATATTCTTAGGCTTAGAATAGATTTCCTGAGCATTAGTTAGTTTCAAATTGCTTATATGCAAGTTTTGTAAACAGCGCAGCTTGCTGCCAGTCTTTAAAATTAATTTGATTATTATTTGCATTCTACCCATCGAATGATCTCACCTTGCCCATTCCAGGGTGATCAGGAAGTGCTAGAATCTTTGCATACATATGGAAAATCCATAGTAGGCATGTGTTTCAGTACTTGCACATCCAAATAGTATAAATGAAGTAGATGGAAACCCATAAGTGTAACACGCATCATCAGTCTTATGTATGTTGATTTTAGAAGCAATTTGCCTTGGGCCAACACATGGGCAAGTATAAGATCTATGTTCAATAATTGTACAGTACAGTCTCCAGGCCAATTACAGATCATGGATGTATTGAGGGAAGTTCTTTTTTCAGCCTAGAGCATGTAAAGCTATTAAAGCCTACATAGTTGAGATAGAAGAAATCAGTTATGCAGAAATATACAAGTTACCCACAAAAACATCACTTATGTAGATATAGATCAGTTATACAAGGATCTATCAGTTATTAACTTATTTCTTTGGTGCGGCCATAAGATGCTATGTCAGTTTTATGTCAGCAATTATAATTTTGTTACCCATCAGTTACACTATAATAATTAGGAATATCAGATATAACAAATTGATCCTACAAGCCGTGAAAGGTAATTTAGCTTGGTTACAGGCCTTTCGGCTTGCAGGAGTTATTAAAGTCCTTTAGGCCTCAAGTCCAAATGTTGTTTGGGATCAGAAAACATTGAGCAAGAGCCTGTGGATGGCGGATCATGGCACCCATGCCTTCCCAGAAAAAATTCTTGTCATTTTATATATTACATAGAAATCATATTTGTATAATAAGAGAATTCTGTTTGATTTTCTTCGGATTTGGTGTGTACACCCTGTAATTCAGATCTCATCTTTCTTTCCTTTTTTTAAGGAAAAAAAATGGAATTTTTGTTTCACAACTTTAAACTTTTGCTGCAACGTTTCCTTTTATTATGGTTTTCAGCTTTTGATTCATTACAGAAGTTTACTTCTCTGGGATGGCTTGCTTCATTGAAGTTAATCATGGTGCTCATGCAACAGCCAGGAAGTGTACAAATTCCCATTGTTCCAACTCTGTCTGCAGGGTATAAGGAGCTCCCCTTGGAGAATGAAAAGAATCTTGGATGCTGCAAACCTTCCCGCTGACTTCACATATAGTCAATTCTAGCAAGCCTCTTGGCAATTATGGATTTTCTCAATTTCAGTTCATCTGTTTTTTATGGGCATTTTCAATCGGCTGACCCAAATGATAGGATATCGAAGTATGATATCCTGCTACAGCAGGCTGAGCCGGTTGCCCATCGTTGGCTTTTATTATTACTCTCTAAAAGCAGGTCACGTATCTGGTCTCATGGGTGGACTTCACACTGCTACTTTTTCCACTTGATATAAATATCTTATTTGAAGCTGACATATGTATTTATTTACCTGGAAAGAACAAAATTACATAAGGCTCATGCCAACAAGCCACCATATCCTGAATCTGTGAATATTATAGATAAAACTCAAATAGTCTGTTTCTTATAGTCAAATAGGTTTATGCAATCTAAATGAAATCAACCTGTGCGTAGTCATCTGTCCTATTGCCATTGTTCCTCCCCTTTTATTGAAATCAACACCCATATATCTTCATTTTAATATGTCCTGTTTAAAACTATCTGAGCATGGTTATATAGATCATTAGAGTGGGGGCAACATGCAATGAAGCCCTAGCAAAATGGCCATTATTAGATAAGCATGGCATCAGTTTTAATCCTCCAAGGGATAGTGGTATAATGGTGATGGAAAACACATCTCAGAGTGTGACCCACATTTAAACTTCACAATGTTATAAGGCAACCATAGCTCAAGTGGTCATGAGTCAAAAAGGGGAAATAGTCGTTTAAATGTAACCCATGTTAACCAATTTTAAGAATGTGGTCCAAGCACTGCATAAAGAGCATCCATGACCTCGTACAAGATTACAAAGCAAGAAAAGATGCAATAAAAACCCTTGGAATTGATTATGTGTAATGGCAATGAAGACATTCACACCAGCGTAAATCAAATTCAAATGCAATAAGAGGAATTCCCTACAATACAGATAGCAAGATTGTTATATAATCTGGCCCTTGTTTCCACCAATAAAGACAGCTCATATCCTCGCCTAACTAGCCAAATAAAAAAATTACAGTGAAACCCAAGTAGGATTAAACACTGCCCGGATGTGGATTAAATTAAAGGAATTACGATATAACACTAAAATTCCCTCGTAATACGAAACACTCTAATATAAGCAGATGATGAGTTCGCAGGGACTACCAAATTCTTGCCCTCGACAATAACTCGGTTTTGGGATCTGATTACTCTCTTAATTGTGCCGTTCTGACCCTTATCCTTCCCCGCCATTATCATGACCTGTAAATCCATACACTTAAAACGGTCATCACGTAAATTTTATTTGACAAAAACTAAAACAAAAAAATGTGCAATTCTTTTTTCAATTAAAACCGAAGAAAAATTTTCACATAGTCTCCTCTGAGAATCTTCCAGTTTTTAATGAGCTTTTCAGCAGCCTTCCAACCCATGGTATAATTTGTGTTATGCTGCTACAACTGGATCTCGGTTGGATTTATTCTACGCTGTGTATTTGTTCGGGCCGGGGTTTATGCGAGGTTTTTCAAAATCTGCAGAAAAGATGATTTAAGCCGTTGGCCACTTAAAGCGGTCACACGAGGAGCTCTAAGGGTTTGGAGAATACGCACATAAGCATTTCAGCTATATGAAAAAGGAAAATCACAACAAGTACACCAAGCATTTAATATATTTGTGTTCAAAGTTAGTGTGTCCATGTTTATGTTGGAATTATCTTATAAGTTGGCACATTTAAAGGAGAAATAAAACATTTTATAAAAAGAATTCTGGACAAATTAAGGGAGGTCTTATGGGGGAGCGGTTAATTTTGGAAGTTCATGTGGAGTGTCATGTAGATCAAAAATTAAAAAAATCTTGTTATTTTGGTAATTTAATCGTGGACATAAAAAATTGTTGTGATAAGTGTTCAACCAATCTATCATATGAACAACAAAAAGAGGTGGAGCAGGGTCATTTTGTGTTTGTTTTAAAGGCTAAACAATGGTGGGTCAAGGGGACTCAGTCCCTACATACTTATTGATTGGTATTGTTCATCAAGTCATGTGGCAAGTAGGCAAAATGCCATGAATTTTTTAAACTTGTTAACATTAAATGACTTTACCTCCTCTTTCCTTCTTGATCCACCACATTAACTAAGCATTCATTTCCATATACTTGTATGTGATGGCACCCACTTTGACACCTTTGAGCATTCAATGCTTCAATACCTCGCATTTATTGCTCACTGGCGCCCCACTACCAAGACTCCTCTTTCTAGAAACTATTGTTTCATTTGGCACCAACACATGATCTCTCTAGCTTTGTATTGGTCAAGGCTTATGTAGAAGAAATGGTCACCAATGTTGGGTCATTGTTTATTGATCATCTTCAACACCATCATCTACGCTAAGGTAAATGACCAACAATGTAATCACTTTTCCTTAATTCCCTTTTCATAATATATTTATTATTATCTATGATTTTTGATGTGTTTGGTGACTTTAACTTGTTTTTTGATTTTCTATTTTCAATGAAGAAATGAATGGTAGCTAATGATGGCTCATTACTTGTTGCTTGTCTTCCTAGCCATCATATGCATGTGTTTGGCTCAGGTGAGGATTCTACACCTCACTAAGGCAATGAACCAGCAACCCAATCACTTCTCTATCTATTCTTCTCTTTTTGTGTTATTCTAATTCACTTATCCTTGTTTTGAGGTGATGTTATTTTTCATTCTTATATGGTCATTAGTTGAAGGTTTCTCTAATTTTTTAGGTGCTTCTATGTAACAAATAATTTTGCCAACTATTTTTGGGGTATTTTGTCTCATCATATCACTAATGAAGTGGTTGAATTATATTTTTTTTTTTTTTTTGTGATTCTAAAATCTAGCATTCAAACTATTGAAGTAGTTAGAATTTCAAGGTGAATGTATGATGTTTTTTGCTTCTTTTACTTTCTACTAAATATATTTGAAACTTCAAAACTGGTGTTTGATGGTGTTTATCAGCAAAGACGTATTTTGTGTTTTGTGACACATTTATTCATTATGATAGTTATAATATTTTTATCAAAGCGTCATGGTGATCTACCTAGTATAAGTTATAATTATAAGTTTATAATTCTTTCAATTAGTTATTTTAAACTAACATTTTTTTGTGGAAATGGGTTATCAAAAGTTTTAGTCATTGTCAATAATAATGTAAAATTGTCTTTAATGTTCATTAGGGTATCTGCATATATTGTGTGTAACAATGTTTAAGATTCTTTTTTAAGTCCTTAGTAAGTTTAGGATTTATTTGCATCTATTCATAAAGTTATTAGGGTTTATTCATGATGTGATTAAGGTTTAGTTACAAGTCGATTGAGAAGTTTGTTTCATGTATTGTACTATTTGGCAACAACACTTGTACATGTGGTTTGCTTTAGTTATAAAATTAATTGATTGTATTTTATTGTCTTACCTATGCCTAATTATTTGGCTATTACAATGACAAGCATGGTCATGATGACAAAAATAATTGACAATTTTCTCATTTATATAAAAAGCACAAATTAGATCAAGTGAAATCTTCCAATGATGTTCTACTATCTAAAAATCTCTTTAAATTGCATATCATAACCTAGATCATCATTTTATGTACAAATATGTTCTCTACCTACAAAAATGGTATCCATGCTTTTATCATATTTTTAATATTGTTGAGATGGTACCTCTTCAATTGTATTAATACAAAATTATTCTTCCACCTAGGCATCTCACTTTGAAAGCTAAAACTCTACATTTCTTCAACACCCTCATTTTATTGTATTAAAATGCTTATGTTGATTAGATATCTCACTAGAAATGTTAGGATTTCAAATGTCATGGAATAGTTGTTGCCAAATATTTCAATTTTTTTCTTTAAAGACCCCACAAAAAGGGTGAATTTCATGGTTTACTTATTAATACATGTCTCTATATAATAATTTATGATTTAGGAGTTTTGATTTTTTCATATTTATTAATAGAAAATCATATTTTTACACTCTTCTTCTTAATTTACACCTTTTGATAACTTCGTCACTTTTTCAATTTTATTTTTAAGATGAAAACCATGTTTTATAATTTTCTATATTCTTTATTTTTTAACTTAATCACTTTTTTGTTTGAATTGAATTTTTCCACCTAATCAACATTATTTCAATTTTAAACATATGTGAAGTTGAATGTGCTCATTTTATGAAAGGGGAATGCATGTGCTTGAATTGTATTCTACGTAGAATATAACTTACACAATTGTGAAGATGAATCTACTTATTTTATGTAAGGGTTTTAGTGTTGGTTTTTTATTTTTCTATGTTAGTGGGTATTTATTTTTGTCTACACATATTATTTAAGCTTGCTTAGGTTATTAGGAGTGGTTAATATGAGGACATGTGGTGGAATACTTCAGCCACATGTGTAACTCTCTCCCTCACGTGGGTAGTTGAGTTATGCACCTTCTTTTGGCTTGTTGTGCCACCTCGCATAACCACTATTTTGTCAATTCTTAAGTGGGTTATGAGGTAGTTAGGTTTGTCACCCTCTTTTGGCTTTATGTGACAACTTTCACAACTCCTTTCATGTATTCATGTAAGAAGTTTATGTCACATGTTTTGGCATTTTACCAAGTAGGTAAAACCTCGCACTTTCTAAGGGGAGTAGGAGTTAATTCACCCCTTGGATCTATATGCTATTATTTTTATATATAATTAGCACTCTACTTTCACCTTCACTAGTTCAGTGATAGCTCCATGAGAGTATTGAGAGTCTTCTCAAAATTCTCTTTCTTTGTCTCTATTTTTCTCTCATTTTAGATTTATCTTCATTCAAATATTTTGATCTTCAATCATATGTTTCTTGGAGTTGCATTTGATCTATGACCAACATCAAATCTTGGCTTGGTTCTTGCTTCTCACAAAATATAACAAAGGGGCAATCTGTGCTTGTAATTTTTGTTTATTAAATTAGTCTTCTTTTTAGGTATGTATGAGTTCATGTTGGTATGATTAAAGGTGTTATAATGAATTAACACCCTACTTATATAAAATTTATCAACGTTCTTCATAGTAAATATTGATATGGAGGAAATGTGATCTTAGGCTAACGAGTGCATTAATCTAGAATCAATTCATTTTTTCATACAAATCACTAGAGGAGGTGTGAATGGTTTTGACTAAAATCCTCAAGGGAGAGCCAAGTTGTCTTAGACCCACACCTTATATGGTTTTCATGCATGTGTTGGTTGTGTGTGATTGATAAATTGTATGCAATGAACTAGGTCAAGGAAGGCTAAATTGAACAAGCTTACCAAAATGTATGAAATAAAAAACAAAAGTATAAAAGAAGAGGACATATTTGGAAGTGGAATGCTGAGAGAAATCTATGACTAAAATTGAGAGATGGTTGGGCAAGACAAAGGCATTGAGTGCTCAAATCCTGGACCTAAGAAGTGTAGAAGTTAGTACCAAAAATCAGGAATAGGAGGTTATTGGGTAACTATCCTCAAAAAATGAGGCAAAACCAGGAGGACACTAGTACCTAGCACTAGTATCTAATATTTTTTCATTGTTTGAAGTCTAAAACTATTCATCATAACCCATTTTGTCTATCTTTATCACTATCACAATTTGATACCCTCAAATATGCACATGCACACATAAAAGAGGGGGAAATGGTTCTGTCATATAGAGGCTTGCCTAATTCAAACCCTATTTTGGTGTTCCCACCTCCACAACAACCATGATGATGATGATAGAGTGTGTACTCTTAGGGGAGTAGGAGAAAATAACATAAATACTCGATTGATAAGGAAATCTTATGTATGAATCCCTTGTTGGAATACCACATAAGGTGTTGATGAGATACTACAACTGTTAATGTCCAACATAACAATAACAATAACAAATAAAATTACTTCAATTGTAAATAACAATATGCTTGATTATATCCTCAAATTCATCAATACTTGATTGATCTTGGTTGTTTGATAGGATTTGATAATTAGAATTATCATTAGGAAGAGTTAGCTAGTTATGCATTTTAAATGAGGAGGGGAATCACCTTGATATGTGACTTACACCTTTTCATAAATATTTATCTAAGAGAGGTCAACAATGGGATTACAATCGTTAAGGGACCGAAGTCAACATTCAAAGATTTGAATTTGGAGCTAAATTGGGAGGACACTAGCATTGGGCACTGGTGTGTAGCCCTTTTTGGTTGCACAAAGGGCTAGGCACTAGTCAATGTAACCTAAGTTACCAATATGGTCCCAAGACAAGCCTGTTAACACAAGATCAAGCACAACCACCAAATTAGGTGTTAAACACAACATAGAATTCTAAGGGTATGCAATTTAGAACACTACATTCAGCCCCAACTTTCGTAAGAGTTTAATCTTGCACCCATAAGCATGATAAATTATAGAGTAATCAAGGCTAAGGAACTTATCAAACATACATAACATGAAGCAAACACAAAGTAGACATGGATTGAAAACACAAAAGGCACAAAGCATACATGTGAGACACATAGGAGACATGCAATATGCATAGAAAACACATAATATGCAAGACATGAAGGAAATATACAAGACAAAGAATCATACAAAAAGTAATCATAATTACTAAAGCAAACAAATATTCCAAGTCAATGAGGTAAGGAGACATCAGTATGAAAAGTTATCTCAATACTAAGCATCATCCCTACAAGATAGAAAACATAGTAAGAAACTTAATCAAGACACAACAAATACATACAAGAACACATTTACAAGAGCTCCAATAGACACAATATAGGACCACAATTGAAGCAAAATGTAATGGTGTAAATTTGGAATTAGGGTTTCAACAAATAAAACCACTAATTAACCAAATTAACCATACATTGACAGAAGTGGGTAAATCCAATAGATCTAGCCATAATTTGATTAAAAAAGGGGTTGAGAATACTAATCAGATTAACCAATTTTGTGTAGTGGGAATCTCCTTCTTTCTTAATTGAATTTGGAATGTAACTATGAAATTAGAGTAAAATGAGGGATAATTAAGGCAATTTGATAAAAATAGTAAGCTATAGATGTCCCATAGAGCCACCAACTGAAATCTGGGAAAAATAAGATGTTTAGACCTTGTTCCCAGAAGTTTGGTTTGATTTTTTGGGACCGGGTAGCATAGATCCGCCCTGGTCTAAATTTTTTGCCATCGAAAGCTGAACCTATTCATCATTGTCGACATTGCTAGGTTTCTTGAGTACATCCCCTCCACTTGCTCCTATATACAAAAAGAAAGGGAAAAATGTTGGGATAGGAGTTTGGCTAAGTTAAACCCTAATTTAGGAATTAACCTTGAATGAAATAATGTAAATACTAAAATAAATATTAAGGCCATATACCTCAGATTTGCAATTGTTAATGATGATGCAATGCTCTTTAAATGTAATCACAAATGTTGAATGTAATGGCATGACAAACACATGAACATGAAAAACCCTAATCTTATACACACACACACACGTGCACATGCTTGCATGAAGATTTATGTAACTTTTCTCCATAGTTCTTGAAGGATGAATATGCAGC
Organism: Cryptomeria japonica; assembly: GCF_030272615.1. NCBI lineage: Eukaryota > Viridiplantae > Streptophyta > Pinopsida > Cupressales > Cupressaceae > Cryptomeria > Cryptomeria japonica. Next base: position 171,901,459 of record NC_081406.1, on the reverse strand, counting down.
CTTGAATCTCTAAAGATTCTTGATGATGAATGCTTCACAGATGCATGAATACTTTAGGTAACTCATGGATGTCAAAATAAATTGATAAGATGTCTCTATATAGGGTTCCCTAAGCAAATTACCGATTAGGCTGACCTCTAACGGTCATTTGTAGCTCAAGAAGCAAATGCCATTGGGGAGATATAGGACCTAGACCATTTCAAATTAGGGCCCATTTGAGAGGGACCAAGGCATTTTCGGGCACCCTGACCAGGGCATCCTTATAGAGGGAATTTGTTACCTCTAAGATGACAAATCTTAGAGAACAAACTATCCACTACTACCTCACTTAAAATAATGCTAAAGGTGAGCTAGGGGATGAAAATATAACAATAAAGTAACCACTAAACTAAACTATGAAATTGAAAAATATTAAAGTATATTTAACAAAGCAATAAAATTCTAAATATTACGAGAATACAAAAATAAAGTTAAATTATACCGGAGGACCTATCCGATCTCGGGCCTTGGATGCCAGCACATCGCGGGGATGTTTGTGCACCACATTGCCATCTATACAAATAGAGACCTACAGATGCACCAAAAATATTCTAGAAATTGTACTTAGTCACGCTAAACCTATTCACCACTTGCGCATGTAGAGATGGAGGGAAAATGTTGGGGATGTATAGGGGTTTTTTCTTAGTCAAACCCTTGCTTTGGTGTGTCCACCACCACCGACATCCAAATAGATAGATTTGATAAAAAGACAACTATAATAGAAACTAGCCTTGCTTAATGAAGGAAAACTCCTACTACATAAATGATTTAATGATAAATGCAATAGAAACAAACCCCACTTAATGGAGGAAAACCCCTATTGCATGATATATGATAAAAATGATAAATTAAATGCACCTAGACAATAGATACATTCAAAGATGTAACAAAGCAAGGCATTCAATGTTAAATATATGAAATAAAAGATAAGAGAGAATACAAAGCATTCCAGTAAAACCCCTCTCTTGAGATAGGAGTGTGATGAAGCTCGAGATAGCATTGTTGTTGCAAGATAGTTGCTAAGTATTCATAATGAGAGCCAAAACTGTGAGAGCCAAGAGAATGAGAGAATGGTCCTTGAGAGCTTTCTTTCCAAGAGTGTCTAAAGCTTGATATTGGAAAAAGTGGTGAGGTTTCAATGCAATGAATGGGCGGGAATATCCATTATAGTCAAGTTCAAGCGAAGGAGCACGTGTCCAAAATGACTGATGAGGGATATGCGATTCCATATTTGAGAATGTGATAAGACATTAGCGCAGTGCATAGACGTCTGCACGATGCGCTATTCTCCACACCAAGATGATCCCAAATGAGGTCTAAGGTAATTGGGGGCACTTTGTCTTTTGAACTAATGATGCCAAAGTAATGAGATCTTGATCATGAGCCTTTTCATAAATGCATCGAGTGTAATGTGTAAGTGTCATAAATGCACTAGGTATAATCTAGGACACTATAGTCCCACACCCTAGTCTTCTACAAATAGGGCCAAAATAGATATCCAAGGGGGAGGGTATTCCATGATAGGACCCACCAAAGGGTGTTCATGACATCAAAGTTAGAGAATAGAGTCAAACCGGACCTAGAGAGGGCATGGAGATATGACACACTAAAGTAGGAGCACACACATGAGGTGTAAATTGGATCAGATACAACTTATGATACTACATTTAGCCCCCACTTTAATAGGAATATGATCTTATGAAAATACTCATGGTAAAGTAGAAATATGAGAGAGAGAGAAACAATTAGGAGCGAGATCACAAGGAGATAAGACATCACTAATTTCAAGGAACCAATCCCTCAATCTTAGGATCTTAACTCACACAATCACATGCAAGGACACACAAAACAAGATAAAGACAAAAAAAAAGAAAACAAAGACAATCAAAGACAAAAGAACACAACACAAAACACAAAAAGGCTCCAAGTCAACTAGTTGAAGATACCTAGATAGTCAAAATGTCTCAACCACTAATATCATTCTTGGAATGCCATCACAAGAACACAAGTGATCACATGAAAAGATCAAGAGCATGCATCAAATGATGAACCATGATCCACAAATAGAAAAGCTATGAGCTCATGGGTAAGAGAAAAGAGAGAGAACATGGATGTCACATGCTAGCAAGTTGTGTTATGCTAGGTGCTCGATGTTAGAGAGGAAAGTCAAAATAGTCTAGTTGTGTTTTTCTAGTTCCACTCATCCTGTTGCATATGTTGATGTCTAGTTTTAAGAGTTAAGCATCTCGTATAAGACTTTGTCTTTTTTTGGTTTCGAGCATGCAACAACCTATATAAGACATGAAATGAAAATGCAAAAGGTGTCTGGTTTTGGGCATAAATCATCTCGTAGAAGACTTTGTTTTGTCTTGTTTTGAGTCTGAACACCCCCTTTAAGACATATGAAAATATAGTACAAAGAGGGTGATATGCAATGCACCCTCCTCCCCCGCCACTTAAGATTTCAACATAGTCCTATGTTTATGTCTTAAAGAAACTAGAAACAAGGATACACACCTTCAACACCAAGGAGATGTCCTTTTAGGCAACAATGCTCATAAATCCAAGCTAAAGAAGCATTACTCTTATAAGAAAGGAAAAATAGTTAAAAAAGAGATATCTTGCAACAAGTGTAAAGGGAATCCTTGGAGGGGAAGAGATATTTTCTCGAAAGAATCTACCTCCAAGATGAGTTTCGTGAAAAAAATAACATCATTGGCCAAAAAAGGGAAAGGAGAACAAGAATACATATCTTTCTCATATTGCTTGGTGAAAGGGATTCTTGATGAACGATGACACACTTTTGACCTAAAGTGAAATATTTGTTTGTAATATATATAAATGTTCAAGTGAAGAAGAGTTTGTACACAAGGATACACACCTCTTGTATAAGAGAGAATCCTTGAGAAAACAGGCCACATCACACAAGGAATAGTATTGTATCATAAGAAAACACCACTCAACAAAGGAAAAGTGGGTCCTTAGAAATGATAGTAAAGATCAGTGTCCCCCCAAGCAGAAGGACAATGAGGAGGATTACACAATCTCCAAAGATAAATTATACATAAGAAGATGTAGCACTTCAAGAAAAGAAAAAGGTCCTAACAAGGAACATGCATGTACTTGCATAAAAGAATATTCAATGCAAGAAAGGACATAAATATATCCAGAATGCAACTCTAAAGAAGAAGTAATATTTGAAAAGGAGAGAGAGAATCAAGTATATATTGTCCTTGCCGCCCAACCGAGGAGATAAGGAAGAATTATGTTGTTGTCCAAGTACGATTATTATGGAGAAAGTATCACCACTCATGACAAAGAGACCCCAATGAAGCTAACTACTAGTGTCCTAGGGTGAGAAGCAACATGATATGGTGAATGGAGTGCTAAGGCATTACCTCTTCACCAAGAAAAAGTGCAAGATCAGTTGTAAGAGCTATACGAGCTTGATCATATTAGTCTTGAACAAATACTTTAAAGGCTTTACAATTTTCAAGAGAATGAGAATAACCATGATGAAAAATATAATGCTCATCACTTTCCTTATTCTTATAATTGTGATTAAGTTTAATAAAAGGAAAAGCAACATTCTTATCATACTTCAATCTCCAAAAGATTCTTGTAGACGATTTCTCTTTATCGTCAATAGGATTAGGTATTGAGATGTAGGACAAGGTTCTCTAGAAGGACGAGTATTGTCTTCTATGATTTTGATAGTGTCATTATTAATTTCTTGTATTCCCTTTTGAAAATCAGGACAATCATTGGCATGATGATCATGGGTTTGATGATATGATAAAAAAGGACTATTTGAGGAAGAAGCACCTTTAGATGGATGATAATTTTTGTCTTGCAAGATACTCCTTAAAACTTTGAATTTTAAGGAGATCATCCATATGTGAATTATGAGGATATCCTAGACTTTTGTACTAGCTTGTGAAGGAGGTTTTATGTAAGGAAGTTAAGTAGCAGAACAACTTCCTACACTAACCTTGAGAGGAGGGTAATGCAAAAAAAATTACAGATCATCACAACAATTACAAAAAACATAAATAAATATTCAAACCATAACATAGTGATTTACATGGGGAAAACCCTTTCGGGAGAAAAGCCCCACACTCCAAAAGCCGCCCAATATATTATTTCACAATCAAAATATATTACAATATACTTGTAGAGAAAGCTCTTCACATGAGTACCATGAATCAAAGATTCAGAGGTAACTCAATATCTATAGGACTCTTACACCCAAAAACTATCTCGCATACCTCATATATTGGAGAAACAATACAAGAAATTGTCAAACAGTATTACAAAACCATGGCTAAAATGACCTAATGAGGTGTAGTTGACCTTATTTCTCTTCTAGATTCCCTACATATGACGTGTCCCTCCCTTTTTATAGCTCATTTATGTGTTCGATGTAATTTATATTTCCTATTTCAGGAGTACAAACTTCTGGAGGCCTAACTTGAGAACCGTGTGTCCTATTGACGAATTGTTTGAAGCGTCGAAAAGATCACAAAGTGCTCTATTGCCTCATAAAATGCTACGCTATTTACACCCACTTTTCTGGGTGTCTCAGGGCCTCTAAAGCCCTCAAACTCAAATTTTAACCTTTCATTGGACCCCTCCAAAACGAAAAAATTTAATATCTTCAAAACTAGTTGTGATCTTGCGATGTAACTTTACCAAAATGCTTATCTAGCCAACCAGAAGCTTTGGGGAGAATTTCACACCATTTTGTGATGAAATGAAAACTCACTATAAATAGTAACCTCATGTAAATGAAAGGTTGAGACACTATTTTCCCAACAAATCTCCCACTTGTTGAACACCTTGCAATAGCAAAGGGAGTATCAACACAATAAATCAATTGCTAGGGGTCATGAGGCTCATAGACTTCGAGCACCATCTGAACTTATTTGTGCTCATAGCCTTAGTTAAAGAATCTATAACAATCATCAAAGTTTCTACCTTAACCAACTTCACCCTGACATCTTTGACCATATCTCTGACAAAATGATACTGAACATCAATGTGCTTGGTCTGGGCATGAAATGTCGAGTTCTTAGCTAGGCAAATCACACTCTGACTATCACGAAAAATTATCACAGTTCCTTGTTTTATTCCAATGTCTGAACATAGTCTCTTAAGCCAAATGGCCTCTTTACAAGCATGAGTAGCTACCATATACTCTGCTTCAGTATTAGACAAATAAACCACAACCTGTCGCTTACTCATCCAACTAATTGCACCATTAAATAAAGTAAACACATAAGCACTGGTGGATCTTCTGCTATCAATATCACCTGCCTAGTCTAAATCCACATAACCATGAGTATTAAGGGAAATCGCGTCTCCAACAAAATTACCGTGATAACACAAAGAATACTCTAAGGTACCCTTCAAATATCTGAAGATCCTTTTGACTGCATCCCAATGAACTCTACCAGGATTAGACATATATCTGGACAAAACTCCCACTGCTTGGGCAATGTCTAGTATAGTACAGACCATAACATACATCAAACTTCCAAATTCACTTTGGAAAGGCACTCTGCTCATGTCTTCCATCTCTGATGGGGATGTAGGACAATTTGCAATAGATAAGTTCATTCCAACTATAAAAGGAACACACAATGGTCTACAATCCTGCATGTTGAACCTCTGTAACACTAAATTCACATACTTACTCTGGCCCAACCATAGCTTTCTATTCACTCTATCTCTTCTAATTTCCATCCTAAGAATGTGTTTCACTGCACCAAGATCTTTCATTTCAAATTTAGCATCGAGCTGAGACTTTATTTCCAAAATCATACCTTTCCCTTTACCAATGAATAACATATCATCAACATACAATGCAATGTATAGGAAATGATCACCATCAGATTTATAATAAACACAATGATCTAATTTAGAATGCTCAAATCCCAAACTCAACACATATGTATCAAATTTTTGGTACCACATCCTAGGACTTTGTTTGAGGCCATGCATGGATTTCTTTAATTTACAAACCAAATTACTTTTACCTTTCACCACATAGTGCTCCGACCGTGTCATATAAATATCCTCCTCTAAATCACCATGAAGGAAAGAAGTTTTCACATCCATTTTCTCAACCTCTAAATCATAAGCAGTAGCAATAGAAAGAAAAATTCTAATGGATGTCATTTTTGCAATAAGAGAAAATATCTCACCATAATCAACACCCTTAACTTGAGAGTAGCCTTTTGCAACCAACCTTGCTTTATACTTCTCAATGCTTTCATCTGAACCAATATTTTTCTTGAACACCCATTTGCAACCAACAGGCTTTCATCCTTCAATCAACGGTACAAGATCCCATGTATCATTCTTTTTCAAAGCTTCCATTTCTTCTTTCATAAAAATCTTCCAAGATTCTGCATCATTCATACCTAATGCCTCTTCTACAGATTTTGGTTCATCCACATTAGTATTCAAAGCAAAAATACATCTCCAATCATCAAGTGAATACCTTTCAGGTGGTTGTCTATGCCTTGTAGACCTTTGAACAAGTTGCATTGGAGTTTCTTCCTCCTCTTCTAAAGATTCAAAGATGGATGAGCTCTCCTCAACTTCTTGCCTATCTAGGGGTCTCAATTCAACTCTTTCAGGTGGAGAAGGAAATTGAATCACATCTTCCTTTTTAGTTTGTTTCGGCTACAATTTAATAGAAGAAGACTTAATTTCTCTAAAAATAACACTTCTACTATGAATTACCTTTTGTGCAATAGGGTCGCAAAGCTTGTATCCTTTCACACCGTAACTATACCCGATGAAGATACATTTCACAACCTTGTTCTCCAACTTTGTCCACTTCTCCTTTGGTACATGTGCATATACCTCACAACCAAAAACTCTAAGATATCTCAATGAAGGCTTGTGACCCGACCATGCTTCCATAGGCATTTTATCAACAAGGGTTGATGTAGGAGACCTGTTAATCAAGTAGCAAGTAGTGGCAACAACTTCAGCCCAAAACTTTTGTTCTAGACCAACACCACTTAGCATACTCCTAATTTTCTCCATTAGTGTCTTGTTCATTCTTTCTGCAACTCCATTTTGCAGTGGAGAATACGAAGTTGTCTTCTATATGTTAATGCCATAGTCTTTACAAAATCTATCAAAATCATTAGAGCAAAATTCACCACCATTATCAGTCCTCAAACATGTAATTTTCTTTCCAGTATACAACTCAACCATTACTTTAAATTCTTTAAATCGACTGAAAACTTCAAATTTACTCTTTAGAAAGTATACCCATGTCCTTCTACTAAAATCATCAATAAATGAAACGTAATATGTAGATTTTCCAATTGAAGGAACATCTATAAGACCAAACACAACATAATGAATAAGATCCAAAACACCACAAGTTTTATGAGAACTCGATTAAAACTAAATGCGGTTTTGTTTTCCATAAATGCAATGCTCATAGAAATCAAAGTCAAGATTACAATCATTCAAACCTTTAACAAGGTTTTTTATTTTTCAAGGTCCTTAGACCCTTTTCTCCAATGTCGCCAAGCCTCTAGTGTCATAACATAGTCTTGTCTATAGGTAAATTTGCTTTAAAAGAAAGAGCACCCTTAGGTACCCAAAATCCATTTCCATCTGCTGAAGGTGAAACCCTCAAATCTTTCATAGATTTATTTTTTACAGAAGTGCTATTACACTCAACAATGTATGCATCTAGCTTATACAAAGTGCCAAACCTGAAACCTCTAGAAATTACCATAGCACCCTTAATCATCTTACATCTTGCTTCAGAAAAGACTACCTACACACCCACATCTATCAATTTTCTCACAGACAACAAATTTCATTTTAAACTAGGGATATGAAGCTCACACCATTAATCCTTTTTATTCTACCATCATAAAACCTGATTCTAACTTTACCTCAACCAACAATGTCTAAATGTGAATCATCACCCAAGTACACCTTACCTCCATTAAATTCTTCATATTCAGAAAACCAATCTCTATTGGTAGTCATATGTAAAGATGCACCTGATTTAATTAACCAAGCATCATTACCTGGATGAGTCACCAAAGCTGCAATAAATGCATCACCATCTTCCTTCTAGGACTCAAAATCAGAATCAATCTTCTTCTTTTTCTTCTTCTTTTATGCTTTATAGTCCTTATGGATATGACCTGGTTTACCACGATTCCAACAAATCACTTTGGACTTTCTAGGAGATTTTGATCTCCCTCTCGATTTAGACTTATTGCGCTTCTCATTCTTCTTGCCTTTCTCCTTAGGTCTTCCATGAATAGATAGGCTTCATTCACATCTCTTCACCAAGTAGGGAACCCACCACATCTTCGGATTTCAAAATAATACAAGTACTATCGATAGCCATAACAAGAGAATCCCACGAATCAGGTAAAGAACAAAGCAAGATCTAGCATTTCTCCTCTTCATTCATCTTAATATCGACAAATACTAATTGATCCACCAACATATTGAATGCTTCTAGGTGGTCTGCAACTCGTCCACCCTCTTCCATCTTCAAGGAATAAAATTTCTTCCTTAAGAAAATCTGATTTAATAAAGATTTCGCTTGATACATTTCACCAAGCTAAGTACATAGCTTCTTTGCAGTGTTTTCTTCGTGGACATTGATCAAAACAGAGTCTACCAGGAACAGTCTGATTAGATCCTTGGATTTTTGATCTATAACATCATATTGAGTTGCCGCAGTAGGATCTGAGGGCCTTTTGACATTTGCATCAACAACATCCCATAGATCTCGATCTATTAGTAGATCTTCCATCTTCAGCTTCCACATCTCAAAATTTGTTCCATTAAATTTCTCCACCTCTATTTTCCCTAACGAACTTGCCATCTAAAAAATTCCTGCAACAAGATCAAAAAGTGTCTTATGCAAAGGCTCCCACTCAAATCTGGATTAGTTCAAAAAACCCAACAACTCATAACTGAAACCAAAGGTGATCAAGCTCTGATATCACTTGTAAGGAAGTTAAGTAACAGAACAAATTCCTACACTAACCTTGAGACGAGGGTAATGCAAAAAAAATTACAGACCATCACAACAGTTATAGAAAAATGAAATAGACATTCAAACCATAACACAATGATTTATGTGGGGAAAACCCTTTCAGGAGAAAAACCCCACACTCCAAAAGTTGCTCAATATATTATTTCATAATCAAAATAGATTACAATATACTTATAGAGAAATATCTTCACATGAGTACCACTAATCAGATATTCAGAGGTAACTCAATAGCTATAGCACTCTTACACCCAACCTCTATCTCACACACCTCATATATTGGAGAAACAATACAAGAAACCATCAAACAATATTACAAAACCATGGGCTAAAACAACCCAATGAGGTGTAGCCAACCTTATCTCCCTTCTATATGCCCTATGATGTGTCCCTCCCTTTTTACAACTCATTTATGTGTTTGATGTAATTTATATTTCCTATTTCAAGAGTACAAACTTCCAGAGGTAATAACTTGAGAACCGTGTGTCCTATTGACGAACTGTTTGAAGCGTCAGAAAGGTCACAAAGTGCTCTATTGCATCGTAAACTTCTATGTCATTTACACCCACTTTTTAGGGTTTTTCAAGGTCTCTAAGGTCCTCAAAATCAATTTTGAACCTTTCATTAGACCCCTCCAAAATGGAAAAATTAATATCTTCAAAACTAGTTGTGATCTTGCGACGTAACTTTACCGAAATGCTTATCTAGCCAACCAGAAGCTTCAGGGATAATTTCACACCATTTCATGCTCAAATGAAAACTTACTATAAATAGTAACCTCATGTAAATGCAAGTTTGAGACACATTTTCCCAACAGTTTATAGGGACTTTGATTCCTTGTTCATATTTTCCAGGTCCTTGTCCATTATAACCTTGTTTCTATATTATGTTATAACCACTCCTATAAGAACTTTTTAATTATGAGGAAGAAGGACTCTTATCATGATTTTATTTAAAATTTATAGTGTAAGAACACTTAGAGGGTTCAAAGGGAGAATTAGAGGAAGAAGAAATATTCTTTCAAGGAACAATGGGTTAGGGGTATTTTTAAGCATGTAACCACTCCCATGTGACTGATTTGACACCTCAAAAATTGGTTTTCCCAAGATGAGAAAAAATCCAACTTGGAGGTCTCCTCCTAGGTTAGCTAACCTTCCCTTCTTGTATCAGTTTCCGCTTCCCCATTTTCTTTTCCCCTCTTTCAATTTTTCCAGTTTTAGTAACCTGTAAGAGGTTGGGAAGACCAACAAATGTGGGCTCTCACTCTATCCAAGAGGTTGGAAAGAGTGAGAGAAGCCTTCTTAGGCAAGGGTTTGAGACTTAGGATGGTAATCACCCACTCTCCATCTTTAGATACTTAGAATTCTTGAAGTTTTGAAAGTTTAGTATAAGATTTTGGTTAAGGCTTGAGAAGAAGGAAGTGTGGATTTGGGCAGCTCTACTCCAAACTATCCCTTGTATCCCTTTGGAAGATTCAAGGTTGGTTGAATCTCTATCTATGTATGTTGTAAGTTTAATTTGAAGGAATGTATGTTTCATTGTTTTCTCCCATTGTTGTTTAATTTGTGAAGGAAGAATGTTGTGTTCTTCCCTTTGTTTTTTGGTTGAGTATTATATTTGTGTTTTGGGAGTTTTCAATGCCAAACTCACCCTTGGGAGGGTAGAGTGGCCTTGGGGTGAAGGGTTGTTTGACAGCCTTAGAGTGAGAGGCTCTCTTTGGAAGAGAGTGATTCTCAAGGGATTTTTGTGACCCTTGCTGCATAGTTATTGTTTATGCATTTGGGGGTCATAAGGGGAGGTTTGATGGCTTGTATGCCTTGGGGGTCATAAGGAATGGTTGGGACAAGTTTGGAACTTGTGATGTGTTCTTGGTTGCCTTCCAAATGGCATTGTGTTTCTACTATTTGTAGTTTCTCCTCAAGGTACTTAGTCTACCTTCACCCATTTAAAAATCACATATGTGATGATGTTAAGCCTTGGGATGGGAATATGTTTGTTGTAAGTTTTGTCTTGCTTGTTTGTGTATTGCTTGTGTGTATCCTGTTTAGGTCTTGGTTCTCCAAGCTCGGGAGTGGCTTCTAGTAAGCCTAGGTTGGGAGGTGAGCCTCCATGGTCACAACATAAAAGCTTTGTATTGCAGGTTTGCTTGGAAAAAGGAAGGAAAGAAAAGCTAGGAGTGATACTATTATTATTTGTTTTTGTTGCAAAGAAAATAATGTATTTATTTTTGAAAGCCCCCATTTAGTAGAAATGAGAGGCTAAGTTGGGTGTTCACCTATTTGTAAAAGTTACCATGTTGGAAATAAAAGTATTCTTTAAGCTATGTTTTTATCATGAAATGAGAAGTATTATATTATTAGATTTGATCTTGCAAGAAGAAATAAATTAAATTTGAAGTATACTTCTATAGTTTTTGAGATAATATTTATTGTATTTACTTCTTGAAAATAAAAGTTATTTCTAGATTTTTAAGCATATTGTAAAATGAAGGAAATAAATTAAATGTAGAAGTATAGATGTTAGTAAAAAGAAAATAAGCATTTACTTCTATTTATTTATTTCAAAATGCAAAATATGGTAAAATAGTTTTTAGTGTGAATAATAATTTTGCATCAACATGTTGGTAATGGTTTAAATAATTTTTAGGCATTATTAGTTGCTACTGTAATTAATTTATTTCTGCTATTTTTCCTATTTTAAAATGCAGAAAATAAATCTAGATAAATTAATCTAACTCTAAAGTTAACTATATGATATTTAAAATAGAAAGAGATACATTATTTAAATCTGTTAGTTTTAAATAATCTGCCTTAATGTGTTTAGAAAATATAGATTTAAATATAGAGGAGAGATCTAAATATCCCAATAGATTTTTTTTAAAAGGGGGTAAATTAGTTAGTTTTAAAATGTCTTGTATATTTTAAAAAAACAAAAACAAAAATATGCTTACATAGATTTAAATATACTTTAAATCTATTAAAAAAATGAAATAAGTTAACTATTGTTATTCCTATTTTTTTTTTGCCATTTTGACAGTCATTATTTTATTATATTACTGCATATATATATATATATATATATAGTTTCTTATTTTTAAAAGAAAAAAAAATAAAAAAAAAATAAAAAACCCTACCCCCACCAAGACTAGCAGAGCTGAGCTCTATGCGGGCACCTCTGGGCCTTCTGTGCGCCGCGACCCACAAAGGCACCGAGGCACCACTGTGGGCCGCGACCCGCAGTGGCGCCCAAGGCGCCGCTGCGGGTGGCGCCACCCCCGCCACCGCTTATACCCTGCGCCCCCCTATGTTAACCGAACCCGCAGCCCATTGTGTTTTATATCCGTAGCCATTGAAAACATTGCCTCCGTCATTGTTTCGATCCATACCTGGATAACACACAAACCCTAACCCGAATTTCGGGTTAGGGTATAACAAGAAGTAAAGATGTTAGTATGGTTAGTTATTTTTTATAAGTTTTAATTAGGTCAAATGAAGATTTTCTTTTATTTAAGTAAATATAAAAGGGGGGAAACCCTATTCAAGTTTGAATACGGTAACCCCATTTATATTTGGGATTAATATGGTTATAGTTTTATTTTATCATTAATTTTAAATCAATTAATTTTATTACTTCATATCTGTGTATTTATATATATGTGTGTGTATGTTTAGTTTAATTCAAGTATTTCTATGTTCATATGTGTGTGTGTGTGTGTGTGTGTGTGTGTGTGTGTGTGTGTGTGTGTGTGTGAGTGTGAGTGAGAGAGAGAGAAAGAGAGAGAGAGAGAGAGAGAGAGAGAGAGAGAGAGAGAGAGAGAGAGAGAGAGAGAGAGAGAGAGAGAGAGAGAGAGTTAAATTCTTTTTGGAGATTTTAATAAGGAAAATAACAAAAAGACTATTGCAAATAATTAGTCTATAGGAGATTTATTTTAGTCAACATTAATTTTGGCATTTCGGGAATAAATTATATAGGGCAATTTTATATTTTGATTTAGTTAACCTTAGTCGAATCTAGTCGCATTAAATACATTTGCTCGATTGATTATTAAATTTAATAATCTAAGTGCTAGCATTTAATTAACTATTTCTAGAGCATTTAAATGTTATTTGAGATTATTAATATCTCTCGGCTAATTAGTTAAAGATTATTTGTTTAAATTAAATTATTAATTAATGAAATAGTAATGGCACCTTTGGAGAATTAAATTCCGCATTTATTTATTATCGTATGCATGGTTAAGTTAATTAGATTATCTTTGGTAAACAACTCTTTTAATTCCAGAGTTAAACTCTAGTTAAGACAAGACTTTATTTTTGCATCTTTATTATAGCGTAATTAGTTTCATTAGGATGTTTTAAAGTTCCATTTTTGCCCAAAAGTTTGGGCATGACATTTCTCCTTTCTATCATCATTATTCATTTCCTCTTTGATAGGTTGGGAAGGAAGGTCCTTATCATCTGAGGCTTCATATTTGCTTAATGTTATACGAGGAGATAGGTCATGAATAAAATGCATAACATCGTCTTTCCTACAAATATTTTTATGTCTAAAATAGGCTCTAGGAGAATAAGGAGGATCTAAATGGATTGATAAACCAACATATTAATCTTTCCCCCCTTGCATTAGAGTATGCCTATGAGAAGAGGATGGTGTCATGTTGATCTTAAATGCTTTCTCTCCATCAAGGAGATCATTGATATGAGTGTCAATTCTTTCTCCATTCACATTAGATACCCTAAGATAGGTATAAGTGCATCTATAAGATTATCATTGACTACAAAAGCCTTTATGTGATCTATACATGTAATGCATTTTATTAAAAATAACATCATAAAACAACATATAATGTATGGATAAAATCTTTGAGATATGATTTGCAAGTAGTAAATATATTGGAAACTCTAAAAATGCAATATGCAAGAGTACTATGAATGAAAAGAAGTAATGTAAAATGAAAAAAGCCATTATCCAACACATGATAGTAATAAACATAACTAAAAAGCAATGCAATCATATGTGAAAATTTAAACAAATCAGTTTTAGTAAATTCCATTATGAATACCAAAAATCAAATTTGAAAATATAAGTGAAAAATTATGCAACCCACAAGCCAAAATTAGCAAAATAAATTAGGGTTTTTATGAAATTAACCACTAAATTTACATTTTTATGATCTATGAGTGCAAAATTTAGTTTCCAAATGCCTAAAAATCAAATCTCAGACCACAAATAAAAAGTAAGCATGCAAGGAGTTGGGTTCACCAAAATATAATGGTGTAAATTTAGAATTAGTGTTTCAACAAATAAAACCAATAACTAACCAAATTAACCATACATTGAAAGAAGGGGGTAAATCCAATAGATCTAGCCAAAAATTTATTAGAAAAGGGGCTAAGGATGTTGGTCAGATTTACCAATTTTGTGTGGTGGGAGTCTCCTTCTTTCTTAATTGAATTTGAAATGTAACTGTGAAATTAGAGTAAAATGAGGGATAATTGAGGCAATTTGATTGAAATAGTAAGCTATAGATGTCCCTCAGAGCCACCAACTAAGATCTGGGCAAACTAAGATTTTTAGAACCTATTCCCAGAAGTTCGACCTTATTTATTAGCACTAGGTAGCACAAATCTACCCTAGTCCTCCAAAATTTTTACCATCAAAAGTTGACCCTATTAATTACTATTGACACTATGAAATTTCCCGAGCACAACTCCTGCACCTGTTCCTACACACAAAGAGAAAGGGAAAGATGTTGGGGATAAGGGTTTGCCTAATTCAAACCCTTATTTAGGAATCAACCTTGAATGAAATAATGCAAATACTAAAATAAATATTAAGGAGATATACCTCAAATTTGCAATTGTTGATGATGATACAATGCTCTTTGAATGTAATCACAAATGTTGAATGTAATGGCATGACAAACACACAAACATAAAAAAATCTAATCACACACATGCTTGCATGAAGATTTATGTAACTTTGCTCTACAATGTTTGAAGGATGAATATGGAGCCTTGAATCTCTGAAGATGATTGCTGATGAATGCTTCACAAATTCATGAATACTTTAGGTAGCTCATGGATGTCAAAATGAATTGACATGATGTCTTTATTTAGGGCTCCCTAGGTAAATTACCGATTAGGCCGACCTCCAACTGTCATGTGTAGCATCGGGAATCAAAAGCCATCAGGGAGATATAAGGACCTACCCCAAATCAATTTGGGGCCCATTTGAGAGGGACCAGGACATTTTGGGGTACCCTAGTCCAGACTAGGGCATCCCACACCTTGGTCCTTCTACAAATAGGACCATAATAAGTATCTATGGGAGAGGTTAACCCATGATAGGACCTAGTAAGGGGTCTTCATGACATCAAAGATGGAGAATATGGTCTAACCAAATGTAGAGAGGGGATGGAGATGTGACATGCCAAAGTAGGAGCACAAACATGAGGTGTAAATTGGACTAGTTACAATTTACAACGCTACACAAACAAATGATAGGTGCATGACTATGGTACTAGCTTGCTCTATCACTAGGGTTCATGCACATTGAAAAAGCCCCCATGGGTCTAGCAATTTGTATCATGTTTGATGACCATCGATGCCAAAACTAGTCTATGAATTCTACTCGCCAACAAGTTGGGTTATGTTGGGTGATCCATAAACCAATAACAACAACAAAAAACTATCACAAGCTAGTAAGTTGCATTATGCTAGGTGATTCATATACCACTTACACTTCAAAGAGTGTAAATAACAACAACGATCATAAACTAGCAAGTTGTGTTGTGTTAAGTGATCAAGGTAATGAAAGGAAACTTGTAACCATGTAGTGACAATTTTCACATAACCTATAAGAGAAATATATGTAAATAAGTATTAAAAATCCATCTGCAAGAGAATATATAACATACCCATCAAAGATGGCATAAGATATACCCTAGGAAAACCCTCAAGAGAGAAAACCCCAACATCCAAAAGAATCCATACTCTATGTATTTTTCATCAATGCAACATTACAATACATCTTTAGAGTCCTCCATGAAAACTTCTAGAACACAATCTCTCTACAAGAACTCTATGTGAACACACATGTAGCCACACATCTTATGCCATGCTTCAAAACTGCACAAATGCTAAACAAGATATGCTCTTAACCCCTAAGCCAAAATAGCCAAATAGCCAACCTTAAAACAACTACCCTTTTGGTTTTTTGTTAGAAACAAGATCCCACAAAACCACCAAGTGGTATTACATAAAATCATGTAACTAATACCATGATATTAAAAAACCATTGACCCTACATTTAATATTTGATACTTTATTAATTTTCCCCAATATTAAATAAATACACTTCATGTTACATACAACACATAAAGTGGCCCCAAAAATATTAACTCCTAGTGATGTATATCCATCTAGGTCCCCCTAGGTGCACCACATACATAATAATAAATGATACAATATAAAATTTATGCAAGGTATACAAAACCTAATTCCTAATGTTCTTCCACTTGTTGTATATATTGCATAGAGGGTAACAAGTAACCTCAAACATGACCAAGGGAACAATCTCTTTAGCCACATATATTGTTAATGAATCAAAGCACTCCATGTACTCCATCAATATACCTGTAATAAGAAATAAAGTGACCACCACCTCATACATGAATTCTCTCATGCATAAAGATAGGAATCCATCCAAAGAGAAGCCACACAATGTATCGCAACAAAGCATAAGGCTTGCCTCAATTGATATCTCAAACACAAACACACAATCTAAAGATATCAAATGCATCAGTAGCTATCAAGAACCAATCTCCATAGATGAAAATACACCCACAACAAGTGCTAACATATCCAATTAACCATACCTCACAGGTATATAAATCATATTAAATGAAACTCATGTCATCAACATATACAACCCATAACATGCAATCATAAGCTCCAAGTGCCAAACCTGTCACTGAAGAACAAACACACCTAGGAACACCCACAGCATAGGTAATGGAAAATTTGAAATGACAAGGACATCCAAAGATCCATAAATAACATCATATATGAAGTGTAAACATCATCATGTAGTACCAAGGAACATCTGTGCAACAATATGCATAACTTGTAAACCAATAATTTTGCAAGTACAACTCTCACCACAAGTCTCCATATCTCTCCCAATTTCTTCACACTCAAAAATGAAAAGAGATAAAGGAACCTACATGTAACCACTTAAAGTGCAAGTGTCAACACATGATTGTAAACTAGTGATCACCATAGCTCCAAACAAACCTCAAAATCAATGTTATGTAAAACCAAACATCCAATAAGATAACCAAGACCAAAGAAGATCGAAATAATAAAATTCCCTATCAAAGGAATATGTTTTAACCTAATGCCATCTCCTAAAATCAATATTAATGAATGTCAATATAAATGAACCATAATGCATAAGGAGACAAATGTGCAATATACTTCTCAAATAAACCCTCTAGAACCAAATAACTATAGCTTAAGGTCCATATACATGAGAAGACAATTTATAAATTATAATGCACTTGAAAGTAACAACAGGAAATAACTCTCAAGGGATGAACCACCAAGTAGAGAAAGAGTGGGGAATGAGAATGCTCCTCCAAGACATCCAAGTCATCATGTCTCACCTAAGAACAATATCCTCATAGTTCCATATTGAACTCATGTCCAACCAAGGTGTAGGATCCTAAAACTTTCCTACTAAAAACTTCATCAAGAGTATCCATCTCAAAAAAGGTCTATAATCAAAAGAGAACTCCAAGCCTCACCTATGTCTCCAAGTATCCATGAACACCTATAATCGATCAATACAAGCAAAAATAAAAAAATGCAACATAGCATCATCATGAAATAATCAAGCAAATGATCATGTACTCAATACAAAGAGAACCAATCAAGATCAATGCCACATATCCAATCTATGAATTAGGAACATAAACACGACAACATGATATCACATCTTCATAAATCAAGAGCATATGCTCTAATCAACATAAAAAGCACGTGTATCATGCCACAACTCTAGACTAGTATCAACATTATACCATGACATAATTGTAAACATCCTATCAAAGTGACAAAGCATATATAACTCCTCAACCAAAGACTCCAAGATTCCTCCATGCCTCCAAGATGTCAACATCTCTAAAACACTTGAAGATAGCCATCTACTATCAATGAAACCCAATATTACAAATAACCCTCACTGCATATAAAATGAAAACCAAGAGTCCATCCATGACACCAACAATCACTAAAGAAGAACATCCACCATCTAATGGTGAATCCACATCATTTTCACAAGGTCCCACTAAATTGTGATACCGATCTCTACATAGAATCAAGATAAAACATCCTCTAATAAAAGATCATTTGTGGCCCTGACACAATCAAATAACTCATACCAAGAGCTGCCAAAAGAAAGATTGGAACCATGATCTCCAAAACCAAGAAGATTCAAAAGTCACAAATATCATTATCACAAAATTTTGCTAAAATGTGTAATCAAACTATCTATGATATAATGATAACAATATCCTAATTGAGTATCAACTAAATCCCCTACACTATATAAAAGAACTCGAAATCAGTCCCATGAGCTCCCAAAAGGTAAAGTAAAACCATGATCCTAAAAAAAGAATATACATTGCCATATCCAATCAGGAATCCAATCCAACACCACCAAAAAAACACTTACAAATACATTCATGTCATGCCAAGGTTCCTAAGCACAAGGAACATCCTTGACACAATGATCATCTCCAACTAAACAAGCATCTAACTCCCACTATACCACACCTATCTGCATCACATATTCAACAACATAGGTCCCAAACCATGTTTGTACCTAGTAACACTATCTCTCCTCCTAAATCATGACAAACAAAATCAACAAACCAAGTGACTAAAATAAATCACCAATATGAATATGCATTAACATTAAAAGATATACGGGTACATGCAACCCACATCCAAGTCATATATGAAACTTATAAGTATAAATTGCCTACAACATTACACAACTTGTAGACCCAACAATGTAACATACAAATCAAAACCAAATACTGATAACCATGTCAAAATAAGAGTAATCTAAGATGCAGAATTGAGTATACAATGACATAGTCTTTAAATCACCAAGATTTGACTTGACATAAACTCATAGAAACACTATAGTCAAAAGAACCCATAGAGAACTCAAATAGGAAAAATAGAAATAAATCGTACCAAAACATTGTCAAAACAATAAGATATGGAAAATTCAACCATACCACTATCTAATGCATAGAACCACATTTACAACAACTATAAGAAGTTGAAAACCCGACACTATATGCCCAAGTTATGCCTAGATGAAAAAAAGGTCTAATTTTTCTATAGGAAGAATATTAAAAAATATTAAATAATATGTCATACGACCTTCTAATGTCAGCAAGCATCAACCAACCCCCCTGGTGGACTCAATGGATAATTAAATTGGTTTTTAAAAATGTATTGGACAAAAAAAATAAAAATAATTGTTATAAAGTTTTAAGTGATGAAAAATTAATTTCTTTATTTTTTCTTCCAAAAGTTGATAAAGGGAAAAATTGTAGGCTAAATTCAATTTTTTTTTTATGACTCTCTGCTCAATCTGTATGGTTGTATGATGGGTAGAGGAGGCATAATATTTGTTATTTTTTTTCCGACTTTGTCCAAATAGGCAAAATTTATGTCAAAAATTGTTTCTCAGGCCTCCTGGATCCAATGGTGAGGTTTGTTTTTGCCCAAGGCACCATTTGTTAAACCTTCCCCCCAAAACCTCATTAGTGAACATCTATTAAAACCCTTTTTCAAATAACTTTTCATAAAATCATACTTGGATAAAATGATCATACATTTGCAATCCCAAAACCCCAAATCTGCAAAGAACAACCTACACAGAACCCTCATATATTGCCATGTCTTCATTCTATCATGCAAGCTCTGGATTTGACGTAACACTAGATCTGCTCAACGAAGGGTTATACAACCACAACCATGGCTCTAATACAAAATGAAAGGAAACTTGTAGCTACATAATGACAATTTCCACACAACACATAAGAGAAATATATGTAAACAAGTATTCATAATCCATATGCAAGAGAATATACAACATACCCATCAAAGATGACACAAGATATACCCTAGGAAACCCTCAAGAGGGAAAAAGATAGCCTCCAAAAGCATCCATACTCCATGTGTTATTCAACAATGCAAAATTATGATACATCTTCATAGTCCTTCATGAACACTTTTGAAACACAAGATCTCTACAAGCATTCCATGTGAACAAGCAACTACAATCTCATGCCATGCTTAAAATCCTCACAAATTCTAAACAAAAGATGATCTCAACACCTTAGCCAAAATGGCCAAATATCCAACCTTAAAACAAATGCTCGTGGTTGCTATTATAGAATCAAGCTCCCACAAAACCACCAAGTAGTATTACATAAATTCATGTGACTAATGCCATGAGATTACAAAACCATTCACCCCACATTTGATATTGAGTAGTTTATTAATTACCTTTCTGTATAATTAAATAAATATATTTCATGATACATACAACACATAAAGTGGCCCCAAGAATGTTAATTCCTAGTGAGGAATGTCCATCTAGGTCCCCCTAGGTTCACCACATACATAATACTAAATACTACATTATTTACATTATGCAAGGTGTACAATACCTAATTTCTAACAGGTAAGTCATATGAATGTCATTCACTATCAAGTTATGTTATGTTGGGTGATTCATAAACCACCAACACGTCAAGGAGTGTAAACAACAACATTGATCATAATCTACCAAGTTACATTACACGAGGTGATTAAAGTGGCTTAGATCAAGCCATGAGCCAACAAGTTGTGTGTATGTTGTGTTCAGAAAATGGTGTATCAACCTTGCATTTACATAAGGTTACTATTTATAGTAAGTTTATATTTGAACTTGGTTTGGTATGAAATTTCCCTAAAGCTACAAATTGGCTAAATAAGCATGTTGGTAAATGTTCATTGCAAGATCATGTCTATATTTGAAGGTATTAAAGTTTCCATTTTTTAAAGTTTCAAATTCAACTTTGAAGGCCTTAGAAGAATTTATCATGCCAAAAGAGGTCATAGTTGGCATAGCCAATTATAGATTGATATAACACTTCACATGCTTTTTGGTGCTTCAAATGGTTTGTTAATGAGACTCTTAGATCAAAATTTATGGCCTCTGAAAGTTAGGTCTCCTAAGATGGGAAATATAAAAATTTCTTGCACACATAAATGAGTTATAAAGGGGGGTTACATGTATTTTAAAACATCACAGGGTATCTTATATTGGAGATGAGTTAGACACCACTTTTTTGGGTGGTCTTAACTCATGGTTTTGTAATATCTTTTGATGGTTTCATGAATTAAATCTCTTATATATTAGGTGCATGAGATGAAGGTTGTGTGTAAGAATATTTTATCTATTGAGTTACCTTTAGATCTTTGATTGGTGATACTCCCATTAGAAGCTTTCTTTACAAGTATATTGTATTTTGTTCTTGATTTTTGAATAATATATTGGGTAACTTTTGGAGTGTTGGTTTTTTCCTAAAGTGTTTTCCCCATGTAAATCACTATGTTGTGGTATGCATGTTATTTATTTTTATCTTTGTTAAGTTTTTGTAACTATTTTAGATATCTTAAAAAAAATTGAATAACCCCCAGCTCAAGTTTGGTGTAGGAAGTTGTTTCACTACCTCGACTTCGTTACAAGCGGTATCAAAACTTGATCACCTTTAGTTTCTATTGTGGGTTGTTGGATTTTTTGAACTAATCTAGATTTGAGTGGGAGCTTGTGCAAAATATCTTTGTAATCTTATTGCAGAGATTTTTCGATGACAAGTTCATTAGAGAGAATAGAGGTGGAGAATTGTTTTGAAAATAATTTTGAGATGTGGAAGCTAAAGATGGAGGATTTCTTAATAGATTGATATCTATGAGATGCTACTAATGAGAATGTTTTGAGGCCTATATATCCTATTGCAGCTGTTCACTATGATGTTATGAAATATAAAGCCAACATTCTAATTATATTGTGCTTGGTAGACTCTATTTTAATCAACGTCCATGAAGAGTCCTATAAAAAGAAGCTATGGGACAAACTTAGTGAGATGTATCAAGCCAAATCTTTAGTGAATAATATTTTCTTGAGGAAGAAATTGTATTCTTTGTGTGGAGGGGAAAAAGCGAGACTAGGTTAACATGCCCTAATCCTACCTTTTGACACACATTACGGAATACGAAAGAGCCTAGAGATATCACACAATTGGCTACTTCTTTTTGTGAAAGAGAGAACCACGGGATATCTATTAGGATTTCTATTCCCTTGTTGAAATTGGAAGATCAAATGATGCAAGTTCAAACCCTAATCCCAAAATGCAAGTATGAACTAATAACAAGATTGCAGAATTGAGATTAAACAATGAACAACTGTAAATACAAGGATGAAATAAGAATGCAGATGTGTACCCGGAGTCAAAATCGGACTGAAAATGTTCGGGACGGGGGCACGGGTGCCACTGTCCTGATTCTGTCCTGAAAACTGCACCGGAAATTGCTGTTTTGCACTGTGGAACACTGTCGGAAATGCTGTCTGTCCGGAGGACCAGGGCGCCCAGCGCCTCTGTCCCAGGGACCAGGGCGCCTAGCGCCTCTGTCCCAGGGACTAGGGCACCCAGCGCCCCTGTCCTGGCAGGACCAGGGCACCCAACGCCCCTATCCCAGTCTTCTGCTCTGCAATTTGATGTAGAGTGCTGTCTTGACCTGTTCTCTTCGGATCTGTATCCTGCGGCGTCGTCCGAGTCTCGAAACCTGCACTGATATCTGAAAAGGGTGTATGGGCGGCTATATAGGGTTTTTCCTTAGTCAAACCCCCGCTTCGGTGATTTCCACCTCCACGAATAGCCAAGTTGTTTTGTAAAATGTATTGTGTGTGCAGACCTAGTGTGTGTGCAAGGTCCTAAAATGCAAGAAAGCAAACTAGAGCAACCTAGAAAGTAAACCCTAATTGCTTGTAAATGACAATGTAAATGCTCTAAATCAAGATGCAAAGTGATCTAAAGCATGAATAAAGGATATATTGAAGCTTATGCAAAGACATGAAAACAACATGAAATCATACCCAACCCTCAAGGGAGGAGTACAAGCCAATCTTCAGTCGGTAATCTCCTATTGTTCTTCAATGCCTTCCAAGCCCTAAGTGGATGAATGAATTTGATAAGTGCTTGATAGAGGGATGTTGAATGTTGTTGAAGTCTTCAAAGATCTGCTCTTTCGCTGCATATGAGGTTCTTGAAAACAAAAATCGGATCCTTTCAAATGAGGAAAGAGAGCTCTTATGTAGGAAACCCTAGGTCATAATTTCATCTTTTGGCCGACCTAGAGATTGAATATCCTGCCAATTTCTTGGGGTTAAGCTTTATTCTATGATTGGATTGTGCTCCTAAAATTTTGGGAAAAATGTCCGGGACCATGTGCACTCCGGGCGCCACGGTCCCAACAACTTTTCACCAAATTTTCAGGGCCGTCGGATATGATGATTTTAGAGAGAATCCCGAAGTTACAGGTGATTTCGAGATGTTTTGACCCTGAAACCAAGCCCCCAAGTTCAAAATAGGACTTAATTAGGGTTTTTGATTGAGTGATGTATTGGAGGAATAAAATGAAAAGGGCACGCTTTAATGAAAGGGGCCAACTTTATGATGTAGAAGATGATGAAATAGGACCTTAGACCTAATTAATTTGATTAATTAAGTGCTAAAGGAGAAATGCAATGCGAAGTGTAAAATGCACTAAGACAGGTGCTAAACTAGGTGTGAAATTGTACCACCCTAGCGAGTGCGTACAATTTACGATGCTACATTTAGCCCCCACTTTAGTGGTCATATGAGTACTACGTGCATATGCAAGCTAAAGTACAGAAAAGTAAACATCATTTGAAAAAGGATATATCCATAAGTTGTCGGACGAAGCCCCCAGCGGTATCTGCAGTACACAGTTAGGAACCACACCCTACAAAACACATGTTAGATCACAAAATCACCTAATGCTTACTAAGGAAAGTGATGAAATTTGTGAGTAGCTATATGCCCCCCCCTGTTTCGACTTGCTTATTAGGGAGGTGAAACAGGGTAGCATGTTTACTTACGACAAATTGTGTAAAAGAATATTGATGAGGGACGTTCACTAAATAGGCTTCATCAGAGCACTTTTTGGAACATCCCGAGAGTAGGGGAATGCAACAAACAGCTCGAAAATCGCATCTCCCAAACCCAAGTTATGATAAAATGAATGATAGAGGAAAATTAGGGTTTCAAAAGTAAAGATAAGGAAATGAAAGTATATACCTTGAAAGTGACATTTGCATTTGTCGCTTTGTTGATTTCTGAATACTGTTCATTGCAGCGGAGCCCACATAGCCATCATCATGCCTTCACGACGACCGGAGCGTCCCACGAGGATTGAGATCCTGCACCAGGCCATGATCGACGACGAGCCACTGGACGAGGTGAGTTGATTGAACGTTTGACTTTTGATTTTTTCGCATTTTGACTTTTCTGTGATCGTATGCGGGCCCTGAAGGCTGACCCAGGGCCCACCGAGGGCGCCATGGTCCTTGTGGGGTGCCCTGGTCCCCCCAGGGCGCCATGTTCAGAATTTAATTTCCATGTGATTGATTTCTCAATGCTCCATGATTAAATTGATACATGTGTGACTTAATAAATCAAGTACTACATTGATGATAGGGAAGAAATATGCATTAAGTCTAAGAATCATATAACTAATGTGATTTAATTTTGAACTTAAACACAACATGATACGATTCTACTTAACACATAAAGACACTGTATAATATGCTAGCCTAATGGAAATGCAAATCTTTTACAATTTACATAAATGAATTCAAGACAAACTATAAAGTAAAGAGACACACTTGTCAAGAACGAAGCAATATAGATTAAACACCATAACATTTAATTCTATTTTGCTCTAATTAGGAGATACTAACATATTATCCAATGTTGAAGAACTGAAAAGAAGATAAGGAATGAAGAATTAAGCATAATATCTACGCAAGTGCATAGCATTGATAGGTTCTTTAAGAGGCGTACCGTCTGCATCCGCTATTTTGTAAGCACCTGATCCATAATCCTCAATAATGATATATGGTCCAAGCCAATTAGGACTAAATTTTCCCTTTTCTGTAGGTAAGGCATTCACATTGCGCTGATTCTCATAAAGGACTAAGTCACCTACTGAGAAGGAACGTTGAATAACCTTATCATTATAGCTTCGTTGTAGAGTTTTGTGATACGCTTGAATATGCTCAAGAGCGTTTATACGCTGTTCATCAAGCATCTCAAGCTGTTGAAGTCGTTGTTCTCTATAAGAGTCATCATCTACTATACCTTTGAGAGAAACCCTAAGTGATGGAATCTCTAACTCTAAGGGCATAATAGCGTCAGCACCATAAACCAGATTATAAGGAGTAGTTCCCATAGCAATTTGTACACTCGTTCGGTAGGCCCAAAGAGCATAGATTAGCTGGTTACTCCAATCCTTACCATGCTTATTCACGGTTTTGCGAAGAATTTGCTCAATTATTTTATTGGATGATTCAGCTTGACCATTTGATTGAGGATAGTATGGTGTAGAAAATCGATGTTTGATATGATACTTCTCGAGGAATTTCTTCACGTCCTTGTTCTTAAATGATGTCCCATTATCTGAGATTATAGTGGAAGGTATCTCGAATCGAGAAATGATGTTTTCTAGAAGAAATTGACAAATCACTTCAGCAATGGTAGAGCGAAGGGGAATAGCTTCTACCCACTTCGTAAAGTAATCTGTTGCGGTTATAATGAAGGTGTGTCCTTGAGATGAAGGAGGAGAGATTTTACCAATAAGATCCAAACCCCATGCGGAGAAAGGCCAAGAAGCTACTTGAGAACGAAGTTCTTGGGCAGGAGCATGAATCAGATTATTATGTTGTTGACATTGATGACATTTTTTAACAAATGAAAAGGAATCCTTCTGCATAGTTTGCCAATAGTATCCCATACAAAGCAATCTATGAACCAAGGATTTGCCTCCAAAATGCCCCCCACAGGCACCTGAATGTGCCTCTTCAAGAGCAACGGGGATTTCCGATTTGTTAAGACAACGAAGGAGAAGACCGTCATAACCCCTTCAGTAAAGGACATTAGAAAGAATGATATATCTAGCAGACAGCTTGCGG
The DNA here is from genome assembly GCF_030272615.1 of Cryptomeria japonica. Taxonomy (NCBI): domain Eukaryota; kingdom Viridiplantae; phylum Streptophyta; class Pinopsida; order Cupressales; family Cupressaceae; genus Cryptomeria; species Cryptomeria japonica. The sequence continues at coordinate 171,875,019 of NC_081406.1, read as the reverse complement.
ATTCTAGCCCTAGTGTTCCTATTAGCAGAATCCGGAAAGGTACCATCAATCAAATATCTTACGATATGCAAATACCATTCATCTGAATCTACAAAGTCACAACATGTTACCAAGCTAGAATCGTCTACAATAGCTGGAGAAATAAGGTTGTGAATAACAAATTTAAGATCAACCACGGGGTCCTCTAAAGATACAAGAGAAGCCACACATGCCATTGCGTCTGCATGTCGATTATCTTTTCGAGGAACAGGTTCCATGGTATAAGAATCAAATTTTTGTAATAAAGAGATGGCAAGATCTTTATATTGTGATAATTTGTCTTGTTTTGCTTGATATATTCCTGTTACTTGTCTTATAATCAATTGTGAATCTCCATAGATATGTATGTGTTTTATGTTCAGAGCTAAGGCTGCTTTTATTCCCGCTATAAGAGCCTCATACTCAGCAATGTTATTGGTACACAGGAAATTTAGACGATAGGATAAGGGAATAGATTTCCTTGTAGGAGAAATCAGAACAACACCTGCCCCCGATCCCGTACGACACTTAGAGCCATCAAAGTATAACTCCCAAGTTTCATCTTTCTCTATAGAAAGAATGAAGTCATCGGGAAATGACTCAGGGTTAGGGAAGGAGAAAGGTGAAGGGGCCTCAACTAAGTGATCGGTCAACGCTTGTCCTTTAATTGCTCTTTGTGAAACAAATTTAAGGTCAAATTTAGTTAACATCATAACCCACTTAGCTAGGCGTCCTGATAAATCCATTTTAGAGAAAAGATGCTTCAAAGGATCAAACTTTACCATGACGTGGACTTCTGAATTTAAAAGATAATGTCTCAATTTCTGAGTCGCAAACACCAAGGCTAAGCATTATCTTTCTATCGCAGAATATTGGGTCTCATAATCGAGTAAGGTACGACTTATGTAATAAACCGGACATTCCTTACCATCTTTATCATGTTGTGCCAACAATGCTACGAGAGCATGAGAGGAAGCAGCTGTATACAGAAGGAAAGGTTTAGAAGGTTCGGCAGGTTGAAGAATAGGAGGACTAGCCAAATACACTTTTAAATCTTCAAACGCTTGCTGATAATCTTCATTCCATTGAAAAGTGATATCCTTTTTAAGAAGTTGAGTAAAAGGAAAGGTACGATCCGCAAGTTGAGACACGAACCTCCGAATGGCTTGAATCTTTCCTTGTAAGCTTTTAAGTTGAGACACATTTCTAGGAGGTGGCATGTTGACAATAGCATCTATTTTCTTAGTGTCCACCTCAATCCCACGATGCGAAACTATGAATCCTAATAGTTTTCCACTATCCACACCAAAAACACATTTTCGGGGATTCAAGCGCATGTGATATTTACGAATTCTTTCAAAGATTTGACGAAGGATTTTAACATGATCCATGCGAAGAAAGGATTTGGCTAAAATATCATCAACATAATCTTCTAAAATCTTATGCATATAATCATGAAAAATAAGGGTCATCGCTTGTTGATAAGTTGCACCGGCATTTTTAAGTCCAAAAGGCATCATTATCCAACAAAACATACCCCAAGGAGTGGTGAAAGCAGTTTTGAATTGATCTTGAGGGTTAATAAAAATTTGATTGTATCCTGAAAAACCATCCATGAAGGATAACAAGGCATGTCCTGCCGTAGAATCAACTATCATGTCAATGTTTGGAAGAGGAAAATCATCTTTTAAAGAAGCCTTATTTAGATCCCGAAAGTTGGTACACATTCTTATTTTGTTGTCTGGTTTAGCCACAACGACAATATTTGAAATCCATGGGGAATAGTCAATAGGGCGGATAAATCCAGCCTCCAATAATTTTTCAATCTCAGCCTTAACGAGCAAAGCCACCTTGGGATTCATTTTTCGAATCTTTTGTTTCATGGGCTTAGCATCAGGAACTAAGACAATATTATGAGTAACAATCTTAGGATCTATACCAGGCATGTTAGAGTATGTCCAAGCAAAGATCTCGGGGAATTCATGCAATAAATCTTCATATTGTTTTTGTTCCTCTTCATCCAAACATTTTCCAATTTTAATAACTTTCTCTTTATTGCAAGGGTCCATCTTAACATCAGTGGTGTCACTTATGAGAAGATTACTTTGTTGAGGAGTATCCTTTAACTGAGGGAATTCTTTCACAATCTCATCATTATCAATCTCTTTTCCAAAATAGGCTTCAGTGTTCAAACAATAAGGGAGTCCCCTATTGTGATGATAACGAGGAAGAGTGTCATAGGCTCCCAAAAATTCAGCTAAAGCGTCATCTGTAGGGAGGACATCCAAAGCACAATCACCCGAAGGATCCCCATCAATATACTCAGGGTGTTGCATTGATAGAGATGTAGAAATAGCATTAACACTAATGCATGGTCTTTTAGAAGCTTTAGTACGTTTGCAGGGATTATAGCCAAGTCCAAAGGCATAATTGTGAAAATTAGTCTCTAGAGGAACTCTTATCCCTTGTTCATGAGCACCACAACCTTTTCCATGATACCCATGCTTAGCAAAAATGCGAAAACCACGACCATAACGATCAGCCATTTCAGGAAGAGAAGGTGGTTTTTCATAAGACAAAGAATCAAACTCTTCATAATTAGAGGTGTGAGGAGAAGAAGTTTGAGAAGTGGCCACAAAATTATTACTCATAGATTTAGGTAAGGTTGATTGATTTTTAGCTTCTTACTTCTTTTCAACTTTAAGCTCTCTAAAAGGAACCTTATATTCACCTACAAAAGTGGGATTAAAATCAAGAGATCCCCAATCATCTTCTGTGAGAACCTTCTCAGGATCAAAATCCTTCTTATGTGTAGATTCAAGTCGAGAAGAATCTTCTTCAGGAGCTCCCAACTCATCCAAAGAATTTTGATCATCGGAGAGCGAGGATTCATCGATAGGTTTCTTGTTTAAAGAGTCATCACTAGACGAGGATGGCTTAGAAGAACTCCCTTTGGAAGTAGATGTTTGTAGACAAGCTTGAAAATTAGTATCACCTGTCAAAGTATATGTCTTATTGTTATAGATGAATTTAACTTGTCTATGCAATGTAGAGGGGACAGCTTGCATGCTATGAATCCAAGGCCTCCCTAATAACAAGTTATATGTTAAATTTCCTGACATAACATGGATAGGAGTAGGCAAAGTAATAGGTCCTACTGTGAGGGGTAAAGTGATGATACCTAATGAAGTCTTAGCCACATTGTCAAAGCCACGAATGGGACGAGAGTCAGGCTCAATAAGAGACGTATCCACATTCATCTTATGCAATAGATTAATGCTACACACATTAAGGCCAGAGCCATTATCTACTAGTGTTCGTCTTATATCAGTGTCTTTCATGATAACCACAATCATCAAGGGATCATATTGTTGTTGAATTTCACTAGTAGGCAACTCATCTTGGGTAAACACAATTTGAGCTTTAGGATTCATCACAGAGTTAACCAAAGATGCTATATTACTAGATGTATTCAGTGGAGGAACATTCAAATCTTTCAAGGCATCTTGTAACATTCCATGATGAGCGGAAGAAGTTTGAATCAAATCCCAAAGGGATATCTTAGCAGGGGTAGCTTTAAGTTGTTCTATGAGATCATATTCCTTACCCATAACTTGCGAGATACGGGGAGCTTGTGGAAGAATTGGTTGAGGATTAGGAAGAGAAACTAGAATAACAGGAGGAGGATTAGGCTGCCTATTATTTCTGGTGTGATAAGTATGGGCAACCGCATGATAACTCTCTCTAGTTATTTGCTTGGCATAACTATAAGGACTTATAGGTTTTCTTCCTTGCACGGTGATAATTGGTTTATTCGGGGTACGAAAGGAATCATAATCATATCCTCCTTGGACAGTAAGGAGAGGTGATTTAGGAACTTGAAAGGTAGGAGAAGGATAAGCACCTTGGACTTCAAAGAGAGGCTTATTATGTTCATTCAAGTTTATCATGTTAACCAATTTAGAAGTCTTGTTCTTGTTTAAAGATTTCGATAAAGCCACAAAGTCATCAAGAGCATCATCCAACAAAGCATGATCATATCGATTAAAAGGTTTGTCTTTTGATTCAAAAGGAGACATCTCCTCATAGAGGGGATTATTAAAAACAACCATGTTACTAGATTCAAGGGAAGAGTTGATAGGAATGTATCCTTGAGAGGAATCATTCGACTTATCTTTCTCATCACACCTAAATGGCATAGTAACAAGGTTTATGAGTTTTTGGTAAAATGAAGGTTTGGCATCTTTAGGGTTTAAAAACTCATCTAAAGCTTCATCTAATTCATCTTGGCTATACTCATAATAATCATCAAAAGTATGAACATTTTGCAAATAAAAATCTGACATTTTGAAATAAAGGTTGCATAAAATTTAAACACACAATGCAAAGAAACACACTTTCTTTTTTTTCTTTTTTTTTTAATGAAAATGAAATGAAAACACACTAAATCTAGATCTAGATCTAACACATGCAATGCAAGAGGAAGCAATGATAGTTTCACGTCGGGTTCACCAAAAATGTGGAGGTGAAAAAGCGAGACTAGGTTAACATGCCCTAATCCTACCTTTTGACACACATTACGGAATACGAAAGAGCCTAGAGATATCACACAATTGGCTACTTCTTTTTGTGAAAGAGAGAGCCACGGGATATCTATTAGGATTTCTATTCCCTTGTTGAAATTGGAAGATCAAATGATGCAAGTTCAAACCCTAATCCCAAAATGCAAGTATGAACTAATAACAAGATTGCAGAATTGAGATTAAACAATGAACAGTTGTAAATACAAGGATGAAATAAGAATGCAGATGTGTACCCGGAGTCAAAATCGGACTGAAAATGTTTGAGACGGGGGCGCGGGCACCACTGTCCTGATTCTGTCCTGAAAACTGCACCGGAAACTGCTGTTTTGCACTCTGGAACACTGTCGGAAATTGTCGGAAATGCTGTCTGTCCGGAGGACCAGGGCGCCCAGCGCCTCTGTCCCAGGGACCAGGGTGCCCAGCGCCCCTGTCCTGGCAGGACCAGGGCGCCCAACACCCCTGTCCCAGTCTTCTGCTCTGCAATTTGATGCAGAGTGCTGTCTTGACCTGTTCTCTCCGGATCTGTATTCTACGACGTCATCCAAGTCCCGAAACCTGCACTGATATCTGAAAAGGGTGTATGGGCGGCTATATAGGGTTTTTCCTTAGTCAAACCCCCGCTTCGGTGATTTCCACCTCCACGAATAGCCAAGTTGTTTTGTAAAATGTATTGTGTGTGCAGACCTAGTGTGTGTGCAAGGTCCTAAAATGCAAGAAAGCAAACTAGAGCAACCTAGAAAGTAAACCCTAATTGCTTGTAAATGACAATGTAAATGCTCTAAATCAAGATGCAAAGTGATCTAAAGCATGAATAAAGGATATATTGAAGCTTATGCAAAGACATGAAAACAACATGAAATCATACCCAACCCTCAAGGGAGGAGTACAAGCCAATCTTTAGTCGGTAATCTCCTATTGTTCTTCAATACCTTCCAAGCCTTAAGTGGATGAATGAATTTGATAAGTGCTTGATAGAGGGATGTTGAATGTTGTTGAAGTCTTCAAAGATCTGCTCTTTCGCTGCATATGAGGTTCCTAAAAACAAAAATCGGATCCTTTCAAATGAGGAAAGAGAGCTCTTATGTAGGAAACCCTAGGTCGTAATTTCATCTTTTGGCTGACCTAGAGATTGAATATCCCACCAATTTCTTGGGTTTAAGCTTTATTCTATGATTGGATTGTGCTCCTAAAATTTCGGGAAAAATGTCCGGGACCATGTGCACTCCGGGCGCCACGGTCCTGACAACTTTTCACCAAATTTTCAGGGCCGTCGGATATGATGATTTTAGAGAGAATCCCGAAGTTACAGGTGATTTCGAGATGTTTTGACCCCAAAACCAAGCCCCCAAGTTCAAAATAGGACTTAATTAGGGTTTTTGATTGAGTGATGTATTGGAGGAATAAAATGAAAAGGGCACGCTTTAACGAAAGGGCCCAACTTTATGATGTAGAAGACGATGAAATAGGACCTTAGACCTAATTAATTTGATTAATTAAGTGCTAAAGGAGAAATGCAATGCGAAGTGTAAAATGCACTAAGGCGGGTGCTAAACTAGGTGTGAAATTGTACCACCCTAGCGAGTGCGTACAATTTACGACGCTACACTTTGATAATAGGAGAGGGTGGATGAATTGAAAATCACCTCAAAGCATTCAATATGTTGATCCAACTCAATTGGCATTTGTTGGTGTCAAGATGGATAAGGACGAGAAATTTTAGATCTTTCTCTGCTCTTTGTCTGATTCATAGGATTGTCTTGTTGCGGCTATTAACATTACTTCTATTATTTTGAATACTAAAGATGTGGTGGGTTCTTTGTTTTCTAAAGAGATGAGAGGGAAGGTATCCATCAATGCTAAGGAGGCCCTAAGTTTCATGGAAGACTTAAGGAAAAAGGAAAAAGAATGAGAAGCATAATAAATCAAAGTCCAAGGTGAGATCCAAATCTCCTAGAAAGTCCAAAATTATTTGTTGAAATTATAGTAAGCTTGGACACTTCTATAAGGAGTGCAAAGAAGAACAAAAGAAATTTGATTCTAATTTTTAGTCCAAGAAGGAAAATGGTGATGAATTCATTGCATCTTTGGTCATTCATTTAGGTAATGATGCATGGTTAATCGAGTTAGGTGCATCTTTTTATATGACCTATAATAGAGATTGGTTAAAAAAAATTGAAAATGAAAAATTTGATGGAGGTAAGCCGTACTTGGGTGATGATTTTTATTTAGATATTGTTGGTCATTGTGAAGTTAGAATCTGGTGATAGAATAAAAAGGATTCATGGTACCTTAAATATCCATAGACTAGAAACAAATTTGTTATGTGTGAGAAAACTAATAGATGTGGGTGTGTACGTAGTCTTTTCTGATGCAAGATGCAAAATGGTGAGAGGTACTATGGTGGTTGCTAGAGGCGTCAGATTTGACACATTGTATAAGATGGATGCATACAATGTCGAGTTTAAGAGTATTTTTGTGAAAAGTAAATGTGTGGATATTTCATTGGAAGAGATGAGGATATCACCTCAATAGATGGTCATAGATTTTGGGTAAATAAGGGTGTTATTTATTCTAAATCAAAGTTACATGCAAGGAATAACATGTTATAGCACTAGATACTTGGCCACATTGGAAAAAAGGATCTAAGGACCTTGAAAATTAAAAAGCTTGTTGAAGGTTTGAATAATTGTAATCTTGATTTTGATTTGTGTGAGAATTGCATTTATGGAAAACAAAACTGTGTTAAGTTTTATTTGAGTTCTCATAAATATTGTGGTGTGTTGTATCTTATTCATTTTGATGTGTTTGGTCATGTCAATGTTCCTTCAATTGTAAAATCCACATATTATGTTTCATTTATTGATTATTATAGTAGAAGGACATATGTATATTTTATAAAGAGTAAATATGAAGTTTTTAGTTGATTTAAAGAATTTAAAGCAATGGTTGAGTTGCAAATTGGAAAGAATATAAAATGCTTGAGGATTGATAATGTCATTGATTTTTTATCTAATGATTTTTGATAGATTCTATAAATATTGTGGCATTCATAGAAAGAAGAAAACCATATATTATCCATAGAAAAATGGAGTTGCAAAAAGAATGAACAAGGCATTGATGGATAAGGCTAGGAGTATGCTAAGTGGTACTGGACTAGAACAAAATTTTTGGGTCAAAGTTGTTGCTATTACTTGCTACTTGATTAAAAAGCCTCCAACATGATCAACTCTTGTTAATAAAATGCCTATGGAGGCATGGTTGAGTCATACGTATTCATTAAGAAATCTTAAAATATTTAGTTTTCAAGCATATGCACATGTGCCAAAGGAGAAGTGAGAACAAGATTGTGAAATATATCTTCATTAGGTACAATTATGGTGTGACAGGATAGAATCTTTGGGAACCTATTGTACATAAGGTAATACATGGTACAAATATTTTTTTTTGGAGAAACTAATCTTCCTTTTTCATTGCAAATAGAATAGACTAAATGGGAAAATATGATTCAACTTCCTTCTATGCCCGAGAAAGTTGAATTGATACCCCTAGATAGACAATAAGTTGAGGAGAGCTCATCTAGCTCTGAATCTTTAGAAGAGGGGGAAGAAACTACAACTTAGCTTGTTCAAAGGTCTATAAGACATAGATAACCACTAAAAAGGTATTCACCTAATGATTGGAGATATATTTTTGCTTTGAATACTAACATAGATGAACTTATATTTGTAGAAGAGGCATTAGGCATGATTAATGTAGAATCTTCAAAAAATTGTTATCGATGAAGAAATGATAGCATTAAAAAAGAATGATACATGGGATCTTGTACCATTTCCTAATGACAAAAACCTATTGATTTGTTGGGTGAATAGTTTTTAATCAAGTGATCGATTACAAATTGGTAGATTCAACCAAAACTATGGTGAGATTGTATCTCTCCTCACAAAGGGGAGGTTGCCTTCTTGAGGCATTTTGACAACTAGTATCTAAACTACACTTTACTCACTTTTTCAATGGGTGATACATTCATCTTACCATATTTATTCAAGATATATATTATTTTCCATTCTCTTATCTCATAATAGACTTCCTCGCTATTACAACTTGCTACTAGTTTGAGCCACAATAACTAATATCCAATATAGTTAGACGTAAGAATAACTAAAAGTTTTACCAGTAAATTATAAATAACTAAGAATAAGAAACTAATGCAAGCTCAAAGTCTTTCATTGCTTCACCAATTGATCAAATGAACAATATTGGAATGTAAATGCAACACAAAGTCTCTCACACACAAACCAATTTAACTACTCTAAATTGATAACAAAAAATAGCACAAAGTCTTCAACTATTATCAATTGCACAACAAGATCTTCAACCAGAATAGTGTAGCACAAAGTCTACAAATTATATTTGACTCTCTTTAAACAAATACCTTCTCCACAATGCACAATTCAATTGATATAAGATAATGCAATGAGAAAGACATAAGAATAATTGCACTTCATCAACACACTGAATCCAAAAGAAAGGTTGGATGCCTAATCTACTTTCTATATTGATTACAATTTTGATTTACATCTTAAGCTTAAAGTCTCAAATTAAAAGAGTTTTGATGCATAAATTAAAGATGATTATTTACAATGAGGCTCTCTCCTTTATAAAGAGAATAACCTTGAGCAAAAATAGGGATTCTACAACTACTTTGACTTATTCAATACTACAGTCCAATTTGATTTAGGACTTGTACTATCTTTACATGTAATTATAATTTTACAAATTACATGTAAAATACCATAAATAAATTGCATAATGCATGCATAATTGACAATATGAAAACAAAATATGTTCAGAGACACATCTTCATTATCATCATCCTTCTTCAAAAAATCTTCATATCATTACAAGGCAACCTGTGTTTCAGAGTCATCTAGTTCCATTGTGTAGGATCAGGCATCTAGAATGAAATCATAGCATAGAGCTTGATCATTTCTCAAAGTTAGGTGAATTTTGCATCTTGGATAAAAAATTCAAATTGAGGTTTAAAACCCAAATTACATGAAAGGACAGTTAAAGTCATATGAAAATTAGGGTTTAAAACCCAATTTGCACTTCTAAAGAGTCAAAGTGAAGAAGGTTGCATATCGGGTTTTAAAACTTGAGGCGCATATGAATGATGCAAAAGTACACATCAGGTTTTAAAACCTCAATGTACATGTGACATAGTGTGGTGCAAGTGATGTAACCTGATTTACATATGTGTTGGTTTTGCAGATGGAATGATGGGAATTAGGTTTTAAAACCCGATTTATATGTGTGTGTGGGACTCATGAATATATGATAATTGGGTTTTAAAATAAGATGTGCATTGTGAATGTAGAGGTCAAGGTTTGTCGATTTAGTTTTAAAACTTGATTGGCATTTGGTCAAAAGGTGTTGGTCAGGATTTGAAACTTGAACAACACATTGCTATGTTGTAGTGGTAACCAAAGTGTATTTTGGGTTTTAGAAAATGCATGCATAATCATAGATGTGCATTTTGGGTTTTAAAACTCGAAATGCATGTGCAAATAGTGAAAATATGCATTTAGGGTTTTAAAACCCAAAATGCATAATGAACAAAGAGATAAACTGCATTTTGGGTTTTAAAACCCGAAATGCATAAAAGCAAAAAAACTAACATACTAATTTTTTAATAGACAAATTAGGGTTTATGAATGAGATGATTTCTCGAGGAACTTGACTACACCCAAGGGGATTTGACAAGTGCCTGGACATAAAAGCATAGAGGATGCAAACTACAAAATGGACAAATTGTGTATGGGTTATCCCACGATTTGTGTGAGCTAAAATTGAGGATAACAATTGGCTGTAATTAGGGAAGTTCCTTCGATCATTCTGTGAAATGATTAAAGGGAGTAAAATCCAAAACTCTAAGTGACTTTATCCATCCATTGGGATACAGAGTTAGACAAAAAATATACTAAAGATAAAAAAGATGACACAATTGACTAAAACAGTGTGCTTCAACACTTGAAGGAAAACAAGACTCAATTTTTTGCAGGTGCACTTATTGGAAAGGGAAAGTAACCTAACCTAGACTAACCAACAATGGAAACTTTTTCAAATGAAACCATTAATTGGTACTCCATAGTAGCTTCCCTTCTTCTTCAACATGGAATGTGTCACATGATCATAAACAACCACATAAAGATGAAGCACACACATTTGTACCATGACTTCATGCATCGCTCTGTGAAAGAGATGAACTAATTCACTTGCCTCCTCAAATTGATCATATGTACTATTGTTCAAGAGTGGAACAATGGAACTAAATTGCTCCCATTCAATTATGAATGCATATTTGGCTCCATTCTCAACTGTATCTTCATGCTTGGGTGAAAACATGATCTTTGATGATTTACTAGCTTCCAACCAAGCTAAATGTCTTATTGGACATCCCTTTGAAAGGACAAAATCAGAACTCTTCTTGTTGGTTCCACCTTTATTGCTTTCTTCTTCAACGACAACTAGATGTTGATCGGAATGAGTTACCTCAATGGGTTCAAATGAAAATATGGTTGCATTGCTTACTTTATTATGATGTTCACAAACTTTAGATTTGGTAGATATTGAATTATCATCAAGACTTGAAAAAAATCCTCTATTATTTTTGTGAAAAGATTTTCTATCAATTTCCTTGCTAGCTTCCTCACTCATAATATGTTCAAGTTCATAACCTTGAAATACAGATGCATTATTTTCATCTTGTTCAAGACGATTGGTACCTTCATACATATCCATCTTTCACATCTCATGATATGATGGTCTTCATTTACCAACAACTTGGAAATATGGCCTTCAACCTCTTGTTGTTTATTCCCCATGGTATCTTGCATAATCTCTTCTTCTTGTTCAACAACTTCTTCATAACGCACTGACCAAATATCAGAGTTGACAAGTATGTTTTCTTCCTTCTCCTATAAAAGGTTATCGAGATCACTTTGTATAGACTTAGAGCATCCCATTGTTGCATTTTTTTGGTGGTGTCTCAAGTGCAAGCCTTTCTGGTAGTGAAGAAAGCTTGCTCCGGTTCCTTCTAGCATAGTTAGAAGCATTATTTGGACAGGTACTTCTTGGGATATCCTTGTAAGGGGTAGAAGAAGAACCTTGTGATAACTTCTTCTTAAGGGGGCTAACACTTCATTAGCCAACCTCTGCACCATAGGATCAATAGTATTTGTTGAAGATGACACCAAAGAATAATTTCCCTTGGATCTATTAGGATTTTTCCTTATTTTCCTAACAATAATTAAATCATCTTCAACCTCAATTGCTAAAGTTTGTGTAGTTGCAAGGTCTCTTGGAGCTACCCTTCTCAACAAGAAACTCACCTTAGTCAATTGAGTGTTAATGAAGAAGCACTTCATATTTTTAGGAGTAGGATGAGTCACCATTGGAATTATATTAGACAACTTGTTGAATTTAGTAACAAAATCTAGCATGGGTTTCTATGGCTCTTTTTTCACTTGTGCTAATAATGCACGAGCATCTTCAGTGGGCTTGAATATTTCTTCAAACTTTGTTTTGAGTGTCTGCCAATTGGTGATAATTTGTGACACAAGATGATAGAACCAATCAACAAAAATACCTTGTAGTGTTTCAATAAATTGTCTTAATGAAACATCATCGTGTTCTACACTAAGAATAGGGTGAACCCACAATAGTGGGTTACACTTTTTTTGATGAAAGAAATTGACTCTTTTGTCCAAAAGTCAATTTTAGTCATGTTCTATTGAAAACCCCTTTCGATTGAATGCAAAAAACATAATTGATTGAAACCAAAAAAGCATAAAATACAAAATTTGTATTAAGGGGGTTCGATCGAACCGCTTTTGATAGAACATATGTTCTATTGAACCTCCATGTTAGAGATCCCCCCCCCCCCCCCCCCAAAAAAAAAAAAAAAAAAAAAAAAAAATTCTCCCAGTTTCTGCAAATTTGAGGCCTTCGAAGCTCAATTTGGGTTCTCCAATGGATGAATTTTGACAAACCCAAATGCATGATAGTAGTACTCGAAGTGAGATTTCCAGTGTTTATTATTTTAATATATATTGAGTTTATTAAGATTTTTTTTTAGATTAACTAAACATAGGTTTCACTCTAAACATCAACTTCTGAGTTGAATGCTTATGGAAAAATAGTAAACATCCCTAAAAAAAAATTGAAAAATATTTACGCACTACATATTTAAGTCCTCTTTCCAACAAAAAAATCAATTTCCTTACATATACAACAAGTTATGTACGACCAAATGAACATATGTCAAAATTACAATTAACTCGACTTCAAAAATTAACAAAATATGAAATATTAAAGATAATGTTATGAAACCAATTGCAAACACTAGGTATGGATGTTACAAAACTAAATTCAAAAGAATCACATTCACATCTATTATAGAAAAAAAGTTATGCCTGACTACGTGAGTATCACTCTTTAAAAATGTTATTTAAAAAAAAAAAAACTAGTTTTCGATGGAGATAGAAAAATGGAAGAAAAATGGTTCCAAATTTTTTTAAAAAAATATTTAGAATCTACACGCAAAATGAAACAAATCACTAGTTCACATAATCTACAAATTCTTTACGGTTGAGCAATAGTAGGTGTTTGAATTTGAAGTTTTTTTTTGAAAATGAATATTGTAGTGTCAAAGTTGGCAAAAAAGTGTAACACACTATTGTGGGTTCACCCAACACCACAAGCAATGTAAAAAGCAACAATATGTTCATCGATGTGCATTGAATACACAGGTCAAGGTTTGCCAATAGGGTTTTAAAACCTGATTGACATTTGGTCAAAAGGTGTTGGTCAGGATTTGAAACCCGATCAACATATTATTGTGTTGCAGTGGCACCCGAAGTGCATTTCGGGTTTTAAAATTTGAAATGCATATATAATTAGAGATGTGCATTTCTGATTGTATATACATTTTAGGTTTTAAAACCCGAAATGCATGTGCAAATGGTGAAAAAGTGTATTTTGGGTTTTAAAACTCAAAATGCATAATGAAAAAGAGATAAATTGTATTTCTAGTTTTAAAACTCATAATTTATATTATTAGAAAAATTAACACTTGAAAAACTAACTTGTCAATTTTCAATAGAGAAATTAAGGGGTCTAAATGAGATGATTTCTTGAGGAACCTAACTATACACGAGGGGGTTTGAAAAGAGCCTCAATATACATTCTTAGAGGATGTAGGTTGTGAAATGGACAAATTTTGTTGGGATTATCCCAAATTTGAGTGACTTAAAATCAAGGATAACAATTGCCTCTAACTAGGTAACTTCCTTTGATAATTCTCTGAAATGATTGAAGGGAGTAGAATCCAGAACTCTAAGCGCCTTTATCCATTCATTGGGCTACAAATTCAAATAACAAAAGATACCAAAGATAAGAAGGATGATGCAACTAACTAAAACAATGCACTTCAACACTTGAAGCAACACAAGACTCAACTTTGGGCAACCACACTTATTGGAAAGGGAAAGTAAATTAACCTAAACTAACCAATAATGAAAACTTATTCAAATGAAACCATTAATGGGTACTTCATAATAGTTGCCCTTCTTCAGTAAGGTGGAATGTGTTACATGATCATAAGTAGCCACATAAAGATGAAGCACATACATTTGTACCATGAATTGATGCACCGCTCCCTGAAAGAGATGAAATAATTCAGCCGCCTCCTTAAATTGATCATATGTACTATTATTTGAATGAGTGGGTAAATGAATCTAGATTTATCCTACTCAACTACAAATACATCTTTGGCTCTATTCTCAACTGTATCTTCATGCTTGGGTGCAAGCATGATCTTTGATGAAAAACTGGCATCCAACCAAGCTAGATGTCTTATTGGACATCCCTTTGAAAGGACAAAGTCAAAACTCTTCTTGTTGGTTCCACTTTTATTGGCTTCTTCTTCAATCACAACCACATGCTGTAGACACCTAAAATTGTCATGTCTAATTAAATAAATATTTTATTTATTTAAATACTTTAGCCAAATTCTTCTATTAATTAAATAAATCTTTATTTATTTATTTAATTCATTTATCCTCTTCTAGCTTTATTTCTCATTTAAATAAATACTTTTATTTATTTAAATTATCATTTTCCTAAATTAAATAAATATTTTATTTATTTAATTGATCCCACTTCCTCTATTAATTAAATAAATCTTTATTTATTCAATTAATTCATTAACCTTTTCTACCCATGACACATGTCATTCATCTCTTAATTCATACACTACCTACCCCTTTCATTATTTTATTATTTCTTTTACCTACCCTCTAATCATAGCCAACCTCCTTTTACACCTCTCAATCTTATCCCTCCATTTCATATAGTGTCTTCTATATAAAGAGATACTTCCTTCATTATCAAACCCCCCATTGACTACTTGACTACACTACGCTTTTGAACATAGGCGATCCTACTTGCAACCACATTTTTGTTCTTTGTTGAGCTCTTGTGCACACATAAAATCTGAGAGCAAATATATCAAGCAAGATCAATGGAGATAGGAAGAATGGAGATCCAAACCCTATTGGACATGTGATGGTATAATCTTTGTGATTTCATTTGATTTGCATTGTCTTAGGTAATCTTCATATGTTATGGTGGATCTTTGTTCTTGTTAGGCTAGGGTTTTGTGGTTGAATTCATTTAGCCTTTCAATATCGTTATTATTGTTATCCATTTTCACCATATACACATGCTAATTGGAATGAGTTACCTCAATGGGTTCAAATGAAAACATGTCTGCATTGCTTACTTCATTAGGGCATTCACAAAATTCAGATTTGGGAGATGTTGAATCATCATCAAGACTTGAACAAAACTCCTCTATTATGTTTGTGAAAATATCTTCATCAAGTTCCTTGCTAGCTTTGTCATGCATAATATATTCAAGTTCATGAGCTTGAAATATAAATGCATTCTTTCTATCTTGTTCAAGTTTACTAGTACCTTCATGCATATCCATCTTTTCACATCTCATGATATGATGGTCCTCATTTACTAGAACCTTGGAAAAGTGGCCTTCAACCTCTTGTTTATGCCCTATGCTATCTTGCATAATCTCTTCTTCTTGTTCAAAAACTTCTTCATAATGCACGGACCAGATATTAGAGTCGCCAGCTATGTATGCTTCCTTCTCTTGAAAGGGGTTCACATGATCACTTTGTTCAGATTCAGAGCTCCCCACTACCGCATTTGGTGGTGGTGCCTCAATTGCAAGCCTTTATAGTGGTGAAGGAAGCTTGCTTTGATTCCTTGTATCATAGTTAGAAGCATTATTTGGATAGGTTCTTCTTGGGATATCCTTGTAAGGGGTAAAAGAAGAACCTTGTGATAATTATTTTTTAAGGACTAACACTTCATTAGCCAACCTCTACAACATAGGATTGATAATATTTGTTGAAGATGACTCCAAAGAATAATTTATCATGGATCTATTAGAATTTTTACTAATATTCTCGATAAGAATTAAATCATCTTCAACCTCAATCGCTAAGGTTTATGTAGTTACAACGTCTCTCAGAATTGCCATTCTCAATAAGAAACTCACCTTAGGCAACTGAGTGTTGATGAAGAAGAACTTTATATTTTGAGGAGTAGGCTTAGCCACCATTGGAATTCTATTAGACAACTTATTTAATTTACCCAACAAATCCCCATGGGTTCCTATGGCTCTTTTTTCATTTCAGTAAGTTGCACTAATAATGCATGAGCATCTTCAATGAGCTTGAACCTTTCTTCAAACTTTTCTCTAAGTGTTTGCCAATTGGTGATTGTTTGCAACACAAGATGATACAAGCAATCACTAACAACACCTTATTGTATTTCAATAAGCACTCTTACTGAAACATCTCCATGTTCTACAATGAGAACACCATAGGCAATATAAAAAGAAGCAATATGTTCATTCCGATGTTGCAAAGTAGCTTGTGCTTCAAAGTCATTTGGTCCCACTATGTAGGAGTGAACATATGAAATGAAATTGTAGCATAAATTATGAGCATTTCTTAGAGTTAGGCAAATTTTGTATCTTGGATAAAAATACAAATCGGGGTTTAAATCCCATATTACATGAAAGGACAGTTCAAGTCATATGCAAATCATGATTTAAAACCTTATTTGTACTTGTGAAGAGTCGCACTGAAGAAGTTTGAAAATTGGGGTTTAAAACTTGAGGTGCATATGAATGATACAATTATACATCAGGTTTTAAAACCAAATGTGCATGTGACATGACATGGTGCAAAGTGATGTGAATCGGTTTTTAATACTTGATTTACATCTATGTTGGGTTTGTAGATAAAATGATGTGAATTGGGTTTTAAAACTTGATTTACACTTGTGTTGGGTTTGTAGATTGAATGATGTGAATCATGTTTTAAATCTTGATTTACATGCATGTGTGGGACTCATGAATTTATGTTAATTGGGTTTCAAAACCCAATGTGCATTGTGAATGCAAAGGTCAAGGTTTGTCGATCGGGTTTTAAAACACAATTGACATTTGGTCAAAAGGTGTTAGTCGGGGTTTGAAAGCAGACCAACACATTGTTGTGTTGTAGTGGTAACCAAAGTGTATTTTGGTTTTGAAATCCCGAAATGCATGTACAATTAGAGATCATGTGCATTTCATGTTTTAAAATTCAAAATACATGTGCAAATAGTGAAAAAGTGCATTTCAGGTTTTAAAACCTGAAATGCATAATGACAAGGAGATAAATTGTATTTCAGGTTTGGAAACCCAAAATGCATTAAATTAGAAAAACTAACACTTGAAAAACTATCTTGCCAATTTTTCAATACACAAATTAAGGGGTCCAAATGAGACAATTTCTTGAGGAACTTGACTACACATGTGGGGGCTTGACAAGTGCCTCAACATGTGTGCTTAGAGGATGCAATCTACGAAATGGACAAATTTCATAGGGGTTATCCCATGATTTGAGTGAGCTAAAATCAAAGATAACAATTGGTTCTAATTGGGGAACTTCCTTTGATCATTCTCTGAAATGATTGAAGGGAGTAGAATCAAGAACTCTAAGTACCTTTATCCATCCATTGGACTACAAAGTTAGACAAAAAACTATACCAAAGACAAAAAGGACAATGCAATTGACTAAAACACTATGCTTCAACACTGGAAGGAAAACAAGACTCAAGTTTGTGCAACTAGACATATTGGAAAGGGAAAATAACCTAACGTAGACCAACGAACAATGGAAACTTCTTCAAATGAAATCATTAATTGGTACTCCATAGTAGTTTCCCTTCTTCAACAAGGTGGAATGTGTTACATGGTCATAGGCAACCACATAAAGACGAAGCACAAAATTTTGTACCATGACTAGAAGATGTAGCCTACAAAACGAATAAATTTTGTAGGGGTTGTTCCATGATTTGAGTGAGCTAAAATTGAGGATAACATGATTGCAAATGTGTGTTCAATAAAACTATTGGTTTGGATGGAGGTTTTGAGAAATATAAAGCATGGTTGGTTGCAAAAGGCTACTCTCAGGTTGAGGGTGTTGATTGTGCTGAGATATTTTCTCCTATTTTAAAAATGGCATTTATTAGATTTTTTTTTTTGATTATTGCTGCTTATTATTTAGAAGTTGAGCAAATTAATGTGAAAATTGCTTTCCTTCATGGTGATTTGAAGAAGGATATTTATATGACACAACCAAAGCACTATGTGGTAAAAGATAAAAGTAATTTGGTTTACAAAAATTAAATAAATATTTGTATGGACTCAAATAGAGTCCTAGGACATAATAAATTTTTTTTGATACATATGTGTTGAGTTTGGGATTTGAGCATTCTAAATATAATCATTCTATTTATTAAATATGATGGTGATCATTTCCCATACATTACATTATATGTTGATGATATGTTATTCATTTGTAAGGGAAAATGTATGGTTTTATAACTAAAGTCTCAGCTTGTTGCTAAATTTGAAATAAAAGATCTTGGTATAGCTAAATAAATTTTGGGATAAAAATTAGAAGAGACTGAGCACGAATAGAAAGCAAGAGCTAGTCTAGACTAAGTATGTGAATTAAATTTTATAGATGTTTAACATGTAGTATTGTAGACAATTATGTTTTCCTCTTATAGTTGGAATGAAGCTATCTACTTCAAATTGTCCTACTTCCCCATCATAAATGGAAGAAATGAATGGAGTACCTTACTAGAGTGCAATTGGAATTTTGATGTATGCTATGGTCTGCACTAGACTAAAAATTTCCCAAGCAATGGGAGTTCTTTCCATATTTATGTCTAATCTTGGTAGAGCTTAGTGGGATGTAGTTAAAATAATCTTTAGATATTTGAAGGGTACCTCAGAGTATTCTTTGTGTTATCATGGTAATTTTATAGGAGACAAGATTTTAATTCAAATTAGGTAGGTGATATTGATAAAACAAGATCCATCAGTGCTTACGTGTTCACTTTATTTGGTGGTGCAATATTTTGGATGAGTAAGTGACATGTTATGGTTTCTTTGTCCCCTACTAAAGTTGAGTACATGAAAACTACTCATACTTGTAAAGAAGGCATTTGGCTTAAGAGTCTATGTTCATATATTGGAATAAAACAAGGTACAATAACAATTTATTGTGGCAATTAAAGTATGATCCACCTAGCTAAGAACCCAAAATTTAATTCCAAGACCAAGAACATTGACGTTCACTATTATTTGTTAGAGATATGGTCGAGGATGATATGGTTAAGCTAGTGAAGCAAGAGACTTTGATGAATGTTGCAAATTCTTTAACTAAGGTTGTGAGCATGGAATTTCATATTGTGTTCAAATTCTATGGGCCTTATGGCTCCTAGTGATTAAATTATGGTGTAGATACTCCCTTTTCTCTTGCAAGGTGTTTAACAAGTGGGAGATTGTTAGTAAAATGGTTTCTCAACCTTGCATTTACATAAGGTTACCATTTATAGTAAGTTTACATTTCAGTGTATATTGGTCCAGAATTTTCTCCAAATCTATTGATTGGCTAAATAACCATGCGAGTAAATATTTGTTGCAATATCATGTCTAGATTTTAAGATATGAAAGCTTTTTTTTTAAAGCTTCAAAGTCAATTTTGAATGCCTTAAAGGCACTTTTGGGCCCAAAAGTGGTCATAATCAACATTGAAGGTTATAGCATGATAGAGCACTTAATGGCTTTTGACGCTTCAAATGGTTCGTGAATCAGACTCTTGGATCAAAAGTTATGGACTCTTGGATAAAAATGGGATATATAAAAAAACATGCTGGACACATAAATGAGTTGTAAAAGGGAGTTAAATGTGTTGGTGTTTGTTTTGACACATCATAGGGCATCTTGGATTAAAGATAAGTTGAGAGCCACTTTTTTGGGGGGTTTTAGCTTGGGGTTTTATAATAGTGTTTGATAGTTTCATGTATTGTATCTCTTATATATTAGGTGCATGAGATGGAGGTTGCATGTAAGAGTCTTATAGTTGTTGAGTTACCTCTAGCTCTCTAGTTGCTAACACTCTTATGAGAATCTCTCTCTACAAGTAAATTGTATTTTGTTATTGATTTTTAAATAACATATTGAACAACTTTCAAAGTATGGGTTTTTTTGCTTGAAATATTTTTCCTCACGTAAATTATTGTGTTTTGGTATGTGTTCTATTTATGTTTATTTCTATAGACACATAAAAATTTCCATTTAAATGTCCTCTTAGTTAATATTAATTTTTCCTACATCATCAGATGGATCCTTATTATTATCTTATAATATTCATTCCTCATTATTCTATTATTCTTCATTCTATTTCATCCTCTATTAATCCTATCCCACTCCTATTAATTTCATCCACTTACTGAATTTGGGACAAACATATGCACTAATCTTTTATCCCATATTCATCCTACACTTTGCATCCATCCTGAGGACATCTATAAATACATCTTTCCCTCTCATTTCTAATCCTCTTTTATTTTTGATAGTTTGATATTTTATTGAAACTACAAATGTTGTTTGATGTAGAGCGCATGTCGAAGAAATGGTGATTTGAAACTGGCTCTCTAATTTTTAGATTACATCACATTTTGATTGGTGCTTTAAAATTAACCAATAAATTTTATGTCTTGAGTAATAGGCTCTTTGTGTTTTACCTTTTAGAAGGCCTACCTCTTGAGAAGCCCTTAAGGCTGAGTGAGAGGGAATGACCCAAGTGGTAGCGAGGCTAAGGCAAAGCCCATCGAAGCCACTATAAATAAATGTGTCTATGAGGAAACTTGTAGACAATAGGTGTCGATGTGTCATACCAACATATGTCTCCCTCAACATCCCTGTGATGCATATAAACCCACATGGGATAGGAGACCTCATTAATTTGAGTGAAACGCATGTATGACCACTTGAATGGATTTTCTTACTATAAAATCATTGTTTTAGCCACCAAAAACTTTCTATTTGTTGGTGCAGGAGGTCGAACCTCTGAAGTCATCCCATACTTTCACGATTCTTAGTAGAGATGTAAAATTTCTTGAGATCCTTGTGGTCTTAGGGAATTCAAAACTTGGTATGCCCGAGAAGTGAGTGTCGCGGAGGGGAGCCAATGCTACCGAATTCCTAGGTCATCCGCTCTGAATAGGCGTGGCTGGGAGAAATCCCAAGTGGGAACCAACAAATATTGTCCTTTCCAACCTAGGATTCATACTTGAATGAGCTTTTATTGCAAACATAAAAACAAAAATATTCTATTTGTTGTGTTTTATGTGTGTGTCCAAAACAAACATTTTCAATCACAATCAAACACCACACTTGAAACTGAAATCTTTCCAAATAAACATTGAACATTGAACTCGTCCTCTTGAAACAATAATTTTAGGTCTCTTGGGACATCATTTTAAAGTTTTGATCTTGTATGTCCTTGCATAGTCACATCATTCTACCTAGTCACACCTTTTGTCCTTTGCATCTTTAGACCATCCACACTAGTTGGTCCTTCCATTTGGTTCCATCCTCAGTCCTTCCATATTTTGATCATCCCATCTTTTAGTCCTTGCATCCTTTAAATCATTTTAATCTCCTTGAATTTCAGTCTAAGTGCATATAGATCCTTGCATATTCATTCATTCAGTCATATCTTTTAGTCCTTACATATCCATCTCATTCAGTCATATTCTTCAGTTGCATCCTTAGTTATTAACCATCATTGCTTAAAATAAAACTCTTGGCTTGCACTTAGGCCAGTCTCTTTGGTCTTAAATCAAACATTGGCTATCTTATCACCTTTTACCACTTGAGTTTCATCAAACTTGAGTTGGGAAATATTATTAGTATCTTCAAATAGGGTAACTTTCTTGGAGTCCATCATCTCCTACCTTAGCATACCCTATTTTCTAGAACATTGTCCTTGTGTCTATCCATCATAGCACAAATTAATCTAGCCTGCATAATCATTTATAGACCTAGAGTTGCCTATATCTTACTTTAGAGTTGTCATCATTTGAGTTAGTCCAGATCCCAACATTGGTCTTCATAATCCATTTGAAGTCTAGCCATTCCTCTCATTAGGTTATCCTTGCATTCCTAAAATCTCATTTCATTCCATCTTGAGTCTCATACCTTGTCCTAAGTCAAAGATCGAAACTATCATATATGCCCATGACCTCCTTGTCTCAACAAATTCAAGATCTTAAGATAGAAATATATGAGATTCAAGCTCAACAAAAATAATTCATGACCCCCTTTGAGAGGAAAATTCACAATATCAAGAATGACAAACTTCAAGGAAGGCTAAAATTACTATATGAGGTAGAACAAAACATAATTGAAAATAAAAAGACAAACCTCAAATGAGATCACATGACTCCTTCACCAAGACAAGAAGATATTTCTTCCAAATATCCCTTAGATAGACAATTTACACATTTTGTACAATCTATTGAGTTGTCTTTGAAAGAGCTTCTTGAGAACAATCTTATTACACTGCCTAACACCACCCCACAAGGATGTAAATTTTGGAGTAACTATTGCACATATCATATACAAAATAAACATAAGACTTCATATTGCATGGAATTAAAAACATAAGATTTATCATTGAAATTGAAGATTCTAATGAGTCACCTAAAGAGAAACAAGACACTACTCCCAAGCATGATCAAAACTATGAACCTATGTCTAGAAAGTCTCCACATGTAGCATCTATATCTTCCACCATTCCTTCATCTCCTCAAGCTTCTCACCAACAATCCATACCATCTCTATCAAACAATGAACCTAATGATGACACTTTTCATGTTGACCCTCAAGGGCTATCTCCTATGGAAATCCAAGCCAATCCCAACCTTGATACAATTTCCTCTAATGATTCAAAAATGCTAGAGCCTATGCCATCATGCACTCCAATTTCGATCATACCTACTCTAGAGAGTCCCATCCAAAGTGCTTCCACATCATTCTAAAACATGAACACCTTCCAAGAATCCCCCATACATATGCAAAATCCCATCCCTTCCTTAGAAGTGGCTCCATGTCAAGAGGATAATATGAAGAATGTTCAGAAACAAGTCCTATCATAAATCAATATCAAGACACCAAAATGCTCCAATCCAATCCAATGGTTGACCGAGATCCTATCTCCCTATAATCTCATGATGATCCTATTATACATTTATATTTCTTCCAAGATAATGCCCTCCCATTTCAAGAGCTAAACATCCTTCCAAATCCTATTCTTAATCCTCTTCCTAAACAAGATCATGATGCCTCTTTCACATTTTCAAATGATCCTATTCAATATGAAGAGCCAAAAACCCTTTTCACTTTATCCAATGGTCCTCTTCCATGTCAAGATAAAAGTATCTAGGAGCTCCATCTCCTTGTCACAATTGTCCATGTCCTCCACAAGATTCCATCTCCCGAGATGAACATATCATTCCTCCTATTTCACCTAAAGATCATATCATGCCTCCATATCCACCTAAAGACCCCAATCATTTCTCTTAGTCCCCCTTATGACCCCAACATTTATGTACAAGTTGTTAATGAACCTTTTATATGTCCAATGAGTTCCTCTACTTCCATTGGGTCTAGTCTACTTTGTGACCATATCATTTCTTTCATTCCACATCCATCTCAAAACAGACTCACAACTTCTTCCAAAAGCAATGAGTATCTGATGAGTTAAAGGATTAATCAGGGAAAGTAGTTAGGCCTCCATGATCAAGGTACATCAAAATCCCTCTATATCAAAGCAAATTGTGATGGTCATGGTCCCAACAAAAAATATTACTTTCAAGATGTTGGTATCTCTATTAAATCCCACATCCTTCCATCTAAGTCCCTTCCTTCCATTTTAGGTCTTTATACCCCTCCAACCCTTATTCAGGATCGACAAAGGCACACATATTTGAGAACCTTCCCACCATCTACCTATATCACTCCATCCATCAACTCTCCATATAATCCCTATCCACCCATAAATCACGATCCTCTTCCAAGCAATCTGGATGCTAAGCATAAATTCCATAATTCCAGAAATAGACAAGCATTAAAGGATCAACACATGTCCCAGCTAATCTACATGTAAAAATAAAGCAAAATATAATCCAAAAAGGAAAAGAAATATCCAAAAGGCCACAAAGGCCCATTGAGAAAAAGAAAGAAAATTCAAAAACCATATGGGTTCCTAAGGTACTTGTAGAAGAAATACTTTCCAAGGAACTAAAAAAGAGAGAAAATTCAAAAACCATATGGGTTCCTAAGGTGCTTGTAGGAGTAATGCATTCCAAGGAACTGCAAAAGAAAAAAAAAAAAAACCATGTGGATTCCCAAGTGACTCTTCGAAGCACAAAATCCTAAGAAAAAATTAGAGTTGGCATCCAAGATTGCTATCCCTTCTTCTAATCCTCTCCAACCTTTCAAATCCATTGCCATTCCTCCATCAAAATCTCAAAGTCCAAAATACACTTTTCCTCCATCACTCCACCATCCCTCAAGGTGTGTGCCAATGTTGATCTTACCAACATATCCATCCACTCATGAACTAGTATTCCAATATCCCATCTACTATCCAACACCTACTTTCCATCCTTTCCTTTCTCTTATCCAATCCTTTGCATAAATCTTTACCCTAATTTCATTTCATTATCCTACCAATGTCTTTGAGCGCACCTTTATAGCCATGGTCTATTGCAATAGATATTTAAAGGGTACCATCCAAAGAAGCAAGATGCTTGAGTCCTTCTTCCATCTCCTATCATGCATCCATTATCTTCCAAAAAGTGAGAAAAGAAAAAATTGAAAAAAGAGAAAAAGAAAAGAAAAAAAATGAAAAAAGAGAAAATAATTCGTCCATCGGTGAAAACCACTTCTTGTGGCGCCTTGGGAAAGTACCATGATGAAATCCTAGCAAATAGGCATCATGCATAATCCATTATTTTCTTGCACTTTATATTGGGGGCAGGTTCCATCCATGCTATCTTATTCGACACATCCATCTATTATCCATCATCCTCCATTATCCTCCATCCTCCATTATCCCTTGTTCACTCTATATCCATACATATCCATTTTCCACCTTTGATCTTGAAAAGGTTAAGGATCTTTGCAAGCTTCATGTGTCCTATTTATTGAACTTGATTAACACCCTTGGGCTTCTATCCATTTCTTGCTTTCATCCTTCATTACCACCTTTGATCTTACTTATCCTATTTGACTCCTATCCAAATATATCCCCTGATCTTGATCAAATTAAGGACATAAAATCCAAAAAATAATCCTCTTGATATGTCCATTCCTTCATAACACATGACATTCGTTACACTGCATCCTTACTTTATATTGCTATATTTGGTCCATGTGCTTATATTAACACGTTATCCTATTGTGAGATAGTCCTTGAAAATCCCGTAAGCTTCCTCCATCATTCAATTATCCATTTATATCCCATTCATTCATTCACCCTCTCAAAATCCCTTTTGCATTGCTAGACACTAGGGGCAGACATTGAAAAAATCATAAAGAATGTTAAATATCCTAAAATATCATAAAAACCATTAAATGTCTTGAAAAAGTCATAAAAATCATAAAATGCCCTAAAAAAATCATAAAAATAATTAAATATCCTAAAAAATCTAAAAATCATAAAAAGTCCTTTAAAAATCATAAAAATCGTAAAATGTCTTAAAAATTATTAAAAAAATATCATAAAATGACCTAAAAAAATCTTTAAAATCATAAAAAACCCTAAATTTTTAAAAAACTTTTCAAAATCCAAAGACATTTTATAAACATCGTGAAGACACAAACACTTTGGATGAGAATGCAACTTTAAACTTTAACAAAATCATGTGATGATATTATGATTGAGTAGACATAACAACACCCTATCAACATATCTAAATCAACGTTATAATTGGACAAGATTAATTTTGGCATAAAAAATAATGTTTGTTTATTTGATTATGTCTTCTGATTTTATCTTTGGTGACATGTCTTTTAGCTTTTTTGGGATGTCTCTAACTAGAGATTTTGTCTCCAGGATGTCGTTTACTAGAAAGGTGAGGATGGGGCATGTTCACTTGCTTGCTGCTTGTGGATTATTCCTTAGTAATATGATGGTCCTCATATTAGGACATGATTGTCTAAGATCATCGATGACATATGGGTCTCATGCAAATTGAGGCAATCCTTTCCTATCTTATGTGTTTTCTTTCACACAATTGGTATGTAACGTCTAGGTCTGATCCATATCTAGATGAGATTTATCTTTTTCTATAATAAGCTTGATGATGATATAGGGACTTAAAAAGAACAAGAATTCTCATCTTTCATATCCTCATTCTCATCACTTTTCTCCTTTCATCACCCCTTTCATCTCTCTTTTTCATTATTTCTTTCATCATATTCTTCATTCTTCTTATTGCATCAAGATCAATCAATCAAACACTTTATCCAACTAATGCATGTCTCTCAATCTTTAATTGCTTTATCAAATCAACTAGCTCACTCCTTGGAATCTCATTGCCCCCTTGATCACTCAATCAATATCTCAAATTGTCTTGTGCTAGCATCAATTCCTATTAGCTTAATCAACTAATAAACCTACCTATACTATTCATTTTCATCAATTGTGTAGTTATGCCTTATCAACTATGCATTTCCATTAAATGTACATCTCAACTTAATCACTTGCACAATATCAATCATCCAATCTCCTTTTCATAATCTATCAAGAGCTCAATCTCCATCAATATGTTCGATCGATCTTTTGAGGGGGCATATCATATCAATCACCATCTTTACCTAGACATCCACACATCAACTCATACAACCGCACGTATATATATACAAGATCATTCATAAAAACCCTCGAACAAAAACAAAGTATACAATATTACATAAATTAGAACACCTAGAGAAATAACACATAATGCAGTCCACTCCAAGAGATAAAGGGGACCCAAACACATCATGACACATCCTTCTAAAATTATTTCAATGAACTACACACACTAACACATCCTCCAAAGTCGATATCAATCATAATATGTAGAACAACAATAAAACATGTTAACCAATCAACCCAAATGCACCACCTTAATACAAAACACTTAATGCATATTTGTATACATCATTTTGAGACCCATATCAACATTCCAATTCAATCTCCAATACATAGCAAACCAAAATAGCATGATCTAGCTAATATACCCCACCTAAGTCATCTAGAGACCAAAACAACTAACAACACTGAACACGTAACAACATAACTTCACATGTTGATCAAACCAACACTAGAAACCTAGACTAGAACAATGCACAAACCATATAAAAATTTCCTCCATCTTGCAACAATTGAATCATAATTGTTGATTAATGCA
The DNA here is from genome assembly GCF_030272615.1 of Cryptomeria japonica. NCBI lineage: Eukaryota > Viridiplantae > Streptophyta > Pinopsida > Cupressales > Cupressaceae > Cryptomeria > Cryptomeria japonica. Next base: position 171,847,465 of record NC_081406.1, on the reverse strand, counting down.
AATCATTCTTTGGACTAGTGTTGACAGACAACCTCACTATCAATAAACCACCACAACCAACGATATCATTTGAGCAACTAAGAACCATAAAACATGATAGTGCAACACCCATAAAACATAGATATTTTATCTAGAACCATAGGTCATGAACATCAAGAATTGGAGAATGCAGAGGATTTTTCCATGAAGACATCAAATACTCTTTCTTTCATATAAATGTTGTTTCTTGCATATTGAAACTTCCACTACACCAACATTCTAAAAACATCTCATGCTACTTGACATCACCATGAAACCATACAACAACATCTAAATTATCACTTTCAAACCACCTACAACATCCTCACCACACACAACGACATTAGTGACAACTCTAGATTGGTTGACATCAATGACAACATAAACAACACAACTCAAGTTTCCAACAATTTCCCACTTTGTCATCGATGTAAAAACTTGCACCACCAATCAACAACAAACTCTTTCTATCTCACACTAATTGTAACTCTCTTCCCCAACAATCTCTCTCTCTCTCTCTCTCTCTCTCTCTCTCTCTCTCTCTACCTTTGACATCAAGGACAAAGGGCACATTACTGCAAACAATAACCAATTTACTTAACTCTCTTTCATCTTGATCATCTTTCTCTCTTTTTGGAATAAATTTGATCATTGAAACACTCCATTTGTAACTAGGAAATCACACACACTACATTGCTCCCCCTGAGAGCAAGAACCACATAAATCTATGAGACAAAAGATGAGCTTTAAATTTCCTCTAGATAGATACACCACTACTTATACTCCTATCATCTACATCTATCCCAATCAGCATTTGTATATGATTTCAAAGTGAAATCATCACCCTTCTTATACCAAAAATCAAAATCTAGAGTCCCTTTCAAATATTTGAATATTCTTTTTATTGTTGGAAATCTATTTTTTTAATCATTGATGTCAAACTTGTTGTCCTGAATGAAGTCTGGTTTGGATATATCTTGTATTGTTGTAGGTTTTTGGTCTTGTTATTGAATGTGTGTTGGTGAAGTATCTCTAGAAAGTTACAGTTGTGACAAGTTCGATATGTAGGAAAGAGTACTTAATGGCCCAGTGGTAGAATGATTTCCATTTGTTTGGATGGTGAAGATTATGTTTTATGTTTCTGGATATAATGTATGTGTAATAACCCACCATAATTAACTCAACAAAATTGAGTATTCTTTTTTTTGTGTGTTTAATTAATCATTATGTTTTATTCAATTGCATACTCTGGGCATCCATCCATTTGGATTAGGCATTCATCCATCCGGGATGAGCATCTAACCATACGGGTTAGGCATTTGTCCATACGGGACATAAGATTTCATCTATCCAATACGGGATAGGCATCTACCCATACGGGGTAGGCATCTATCCAATCGGGATAGGAGGTGCTCTGGCCAGAGACTTAGACTCATCGGGACCATTCGGGTCCTGAGTCATTCACTAAGTACTACAACTTTTTTAACAGAAGTGCACCGAGGTCACCATCCTTAGGAGTAATTAATAACATAATACAAGCTTGAATTCCACCTCGGAATTTGGCTTAAAGCCTCGGGAAATCAAGCGAATCCATACGGGATTCCTTCTGAGTATGCATTGAATTACTTTTTCCAATTTAATTATCTTATCTTTCAAAAATGGGATTCTTACTCAACCTTTCTTTACCAAGCCTAGACCCCACCCATGAATTCCTGAGTACGAGGGACAACTCCGTCCCAAGACTGCCTACATACCCGCTTCGGCATGCGATCAAGGCGTAAAGTATGTAGTTCTATTTTCTATTCTATGGTTTGATGTAAATTGATTTGTGGGTATGCAACCCTTTCTAGGGTCAATGTCCCAGATAGTTTCTCTGCAGTTGCTACCCATGATGGTAGCACTTAAACAAAGGCTCAAGATGGCCTATTGTTTGTGGCCTAACAACTACATCCTAACACCTATCATGAGCGTCACCCTTGGCCAAATTGTCAATCACCAATACCCTTTCAAGATTAAAATCCATTTCATAAAAGCATTTTACTTAACCAACCCTAAAAGGGGTTTACTATGGTTTCTCTCAATGGATGAAAAATCATTTAAAAATTATCTTATTAGATTATCGATCCAAGGGGGATTACTCGCCCCTTGGATTTTAACTTCCAAGTGTCCCTTATTACTCCTCGACGATTTATAGGGACGATGCCACAGACGTCGTTGATGTAGCTTTATTAGGCGCTAAGTGCAGTAGTTCAACACAACGACATTACCCGTAAGCATGACCCAGAGGCACTGTATATACTGAACGCTACTTGGTTTTGGTTTTTCCAACTTCCTTTGCTTAATTTTTCTAACTTATGATGACATCATGCTTGAAAAATAATTATGAATTTAGACATTGCAAAGCCAAATTAATTAAAATAGCTATGGAATAAAAACCATAACTAGAATTATTTATTCAAAACTTGAATATAATTTGCATAATAATGATAGTTAGGTAACTTGTATACTAACAATTAAACATATAATTTGCATGAAGATGGGAACACCAATAATTGAATCAACGTAAAGACATTTGCATGAAGCGAAGGTAAGGTAAGTTGTATGCGAGAATGTCGCTTATAAAATCACTAACCCCAACATAGAATTTAGCTTAAGTCATTTAATTGCTAAGTGGATCTTAAGAGGACCTAAGTATCATTTAATATAAATTTGTTAAAACTAGTTATAAATTTAAAAAATTACTTAAGTTTAAAAAATTTTATTAACTAAAATTTATTTACATATATAAAAGAAGAAATTTTAAATAAACTAAAATTTTAAACATATATAAAAAAAGAATTTCTTAAAAAAAGTAACATTGCCATCGGACTAAGTTTGATTGGCATTCATAAAGGTTAATGGGAGTGGGACCCCACGGGTCCCCTCCACTACCCTGCGGCCACTGCTGCAGCAGTGGCCGCAGGCTAGTGGAGGGTACCGTAACGGTACCACTCCCCCTGCGGAGTATTAACTCCGTCCTCCACTTGCGAGCCGGTACGCACAGTACTATGTCATGCGATATAAACATTTAAACACTTCGCATACCAATAATATCAAATGCATATATATATATATATATATATATATATATATATATATATATATATATATATATATATATATATATATATATATATATATATATATATATATATATATATATATAGTTCATTTCAAATATTAGTTTGTATAAAAGAGAATACATAAACAAGTATGTAAAAATAATATTAATGTAAGAGAGATTATCATATTAAACCCAGGGACGAAATATATCAGAGAATTAAAAAAAATAACCAGAGAAGTAATTTGCTCCTGAGATGCACAGATTTTCAAGAAGTAGGTAGGTGTTTACACTGAAAAATCCAAGCTAACACAGAGGGATTATATTCCATTTCTCAACCAATGTCCAGAGAGGGGGGGAATAGAGAGTTATTTACAGGAAGATTATTTACTTTTAGATTTCACAGGGAGGGAGTTTGCTCGACTGATATTCACAAAGATTTAGCTGATATTCACAAGGAATTTTCATTCAACTCATTTAACTAATATTCACAGAGAAATCTTATTCAACTCATTTCACAGGGAGATTTATTTAACTAAAAATCACAGAGAGATCTTATTCAACTCACAGGGAGATTTATTTAACTAAAATTCACAGAGAGATCTTATTCAACTCACAGGGAGATTTATTCAATCTAATAATCACAAAGAGTTTTATTTAACTAAAATTCACAGAGAGATCTTATTTTAAGAATGAGATTCAGATTTCCAGAGAAGGGAAGAAATAAAGATTAAGATTCAATCTTACAGGGAAGAGTTTTATTTTCAGAAGAGGAGATTTAAAAATAAAGTAAAATAAAATAAGGGAATATGATTTTTTGCATAGATCTAAAATCTTGGAAAAACAAAAAGCAAGATTATGTGCATATTTCTTAAGGAAAATAAAATAAATAATAGAACTATCCTTTACTTGCATTATGTGGAAGAATTTTATCACTATTTATTCCTAAATAAGAAGAAAAAGATTTATACTCAAATAAAACTTTTGAAAGGAGATCTAGAAGCTATATTTTCTTTTGATAATATAAATTTCTCATTTGACAAAGGAGAGAACCTAGTTTTCTAAAGCTTGATGTTGGATCCTTTGGCTATCCTTGATCCTTCATTGCAACTTGAGAGAGATTTTTCCAAAACAACAACTTAAAATCCTGCAACAAAATGAGACTACCAAAGAAAAACTTGGGAAAATTTCCTTCCAAACATAATCAACTCCCTTCTTTGAACTTCCATATAATTTTATAAGAAAAATCTCTTAATTCCACTATCTAGAGAAATTAATTAAAAAGGAGATTCTTTCCCAATTTTGGACTTCATGCAAATTGATTAGACTTAGTGGGAGGAGTTACATGCAAAGTGGTGGAGAATCCTCTAGAAGCTTCTTATTCTTCCTACAACATGTGCCATAATTGGATGAGGAAAACCAAATAAATAATTAAGAAAAATATATATTTTCCATGTGTGTGTGTGTGTGAGTTTTATTATTTTATCCTTTTTATAATATTCATTCAATCATGTAAATAGCTTATCCAAAAAAAATATAATAGAGTTTGTATTTTAAATCCAAAAGCGATAAAGGAGGGTTGTGACAGTATGTGTTTTGTGGATGCTGCATCATTTGTTTTTTGTTTGTTTGTGGATTGTAGAAGTTTATTGTTGTTATGTTTTGAAAGTGAGAGTTTCTATCAGAATGGTTCAGAAGGTCCTTGGTGGCCTTTGGATATGTTAAATCTTGTGTTGCAGTTTGGTGGACATGTTTAGTTGGTTCATGCAATATTTCAGTTTATTTTTTGTGGTGTTTCTAGTTTGCAAGTGAGTTATGTTGGTCCACACATGGTATGTAGAGTTGTGTTATGCATTTCAATGTGCTTGATTGGATCATAATTTTTAGTCCAGATATGCATTAGAGGTTGAGTTAGAATATTGTTATGGGTCTCATCATGGTGTGTGGAGATTCGTGTTAAGTAACTTGCATTAGAAGATGTTTTTGACCGACTCTTATTTTTATTGCATGTCTACATGTTACATTTTGGTTCCAACTTTGGATTATGTGTTAGAGCATGTGACATTTTGGATTTTTTTTGGAAGGATGTATTATGATGGATTTGGGTCCCCTCTTTCTCCTAGAGTGAAACGCTTTGAGTATTTTTGGTTTAGGTTGCCTATTTGTGCGATACTATTTACTCTATCTATGGTTGACTCTCAACTAGGTTTTTTGATGATCTAACTTGTATTTAAGAAGTGTGGATGCACAAGTTGTGTATGAGATGGAGTGTAAATTGATGTGAAGTGAATGTGAATGAGGTGCAAGTGGATCTGATAGTATGGATGTACAAAAGTCAATTTGTGAAAATATTTGATGGTGATATATTTAGTGTGAAAATATTATGATACAATGGTTGTTGTCAGATTATTTTGTTATGATATTGGTCAGTTGACACTGAGGTTCAAGGATAATTTCATGATTTGGATATTCTTGTCATATTAGTTATGTTATTCTCTCTATTGCCAGAAGATAGTGGGTCTCTTGGCAACTTTCTTTGTATCTTTCCCTGAAGCAATGTGCCTCAATTGTGAAAGTCCATGTATCTTTCCCTAAGGTAGTGTGCCTTAGTCCTATAAGTCCACTAGGTGCATAATGCTCCTTGGAAGTGAGCCTAAAACATTATAATCAATTTTATTTATATTGTGGTATGATTCTCACCATGATTTTTTCCTGTTGGATTTTTCACATAAATCTGGTATTCATGTGTTGATGGTTGATGTTTTCAGTATTGTTATTAAATATTTCTTAATATCTATTAGATTAGTTTAGAAGCGTTCTAGATTGATTATCCTCTCCTCTTAGTCCTACCATGAGTTCAACAATTGGTATTATAGTAAGGTTCCTCTTAGAAGAGCTTAACCACTTGAGGTAGATCCAAAATGGCACAAGAACTTAATTTCAAAGCACCCTTCTTATTGGAAGGAGAGGATGAAATCTTACTTGGAAACTTTGTCAAGTGGAATTTGGGAAACTGTCTAATCTAGTTATATGCCTTCACCGTATGGACCTCTAACTTTGGATGAACTTAAGAATCATGATAATAATGCAAAGGCTGCAAATGCAATTATTAGTTGCTTAAGTGATGTAATATTTGGAAAGATTAGTAGATTAAAATAAGCTAAATAAATCTGGAACAAGTTAAGTCAATCATAAGAAGGAGATCCTAATACAAAGCAAGCTAAGTTAATGAATTTGGAACATAAATATGAATGTCTAAAGATGACCAATGATGAAGGTGTTGAAAATTACATACATAGGGTGAATGAGATTGTAAATGCTATTAGAGGTGTTGATGAAAAGATATAAGAAGGTGATGTTGTGAGAAAGATTTTGCTGACTCTTCCTAAACCCTACAAGCCAAAGAAGTGTGCTATTGAATAATGCCATGATTCAGATAAGTATATAATTTATCAACTCCTTGGGTCATTAACTACTTATGAAATATCATAGATGTAAGATATCAAAAGGGAAAGAAAAGAGGTTGCATTCAATGTTTCAAAGATAGTTGAAGATGAACCAGAAGCAAGTACAAATATGGATGAGATAAAAGAAAACTCTGTGAGAAGACTAAAGACAGAAACTAGAAAATACAAAGGTAATTTACGTCTAAAATACTTTAATTATGAAATAATTGGTCATTATATTTCTAAATGTATGTATAAGGAAGACTACAAGAGATCTGACGATGATTTGAAGAAAAGTAAGTCCACAAAATATTCGATACAAATAAAATGATAGATGATAGAGATAAAGAAAAAAGGAGCCTATGTTCTATGGAGACACGTTCATTTGAGAATGAAGATGGTGATGACTCAAGTGAAGAATCTCTATTTTTGATTAGGGGAAAAATAGGTTTTGAGGGGACCCGAAACCCCATACAACAGGTTTTAGAGGGACTCGAAACCCAATAGATTTTATCGGGATTTAGAACCCAACAAAGCAGGCTGCTAAAAGAAATAAACAATGAAAAACTACAACCAAAATTCAATAAAGATGACTAACACCAACAACATCCAGCATAGTCACGCCACACTAAACAAAGCTACAGCTCCAAACTATAATACGAAAGAGTAATTATCAAGGGTATAACAAGAACCCTCAGCCAACTTTTAGGGTTTTGAAAGGTACCCCTAACCTTCATTAACAACACCAGATTACAACAAATATTCATACAATTTGAATCTGGCCAGTAGGGGTTTTGAGAGGCTCCCTCAACCTTCAAACTGGTTTTTAAAATGGAACCCAAAACTAGCAACCAGGGGTTTTGCTAGGTGCCCTCAACCTTAAATGAAGAGCTCAGAACACCAAACACAAGATTTTCCCCAAACAAAAGACAACAGAAAGACAGACTGGGCCCTTTAAAACTATTAGCAACTGACCTGCCTGTGGGATAAACCACGAACCCACAACTAAAAAAGGGAGGAACAAAGACCCCAAAAACTAGAAGGAAGAAGGCCAAACCAAGAAATAACAAAAAGAAACCAGTCCAGGAGACAAGTTGGGAGTCTGGGAAAAAGAACTTCCAGACCCACCCAAGGATACACCTTTGAGAGAAGAAATAGGCAGCCATAGCCAACAGCAAGAGGAGCACCAAAAGTCCAAAATCCCCAACATTCCATCTCTCCACCTCAATAGGAAAGAAATCCACCTCTATAGGATGAAGAATGAAGCAAAAAGACAGCAACCAGTGCTCTCTAGTAGCAAGCAGAAAATAGTCCTTTCCCCTCCACCAAAAGTCCACCTCCATAGAAAATATGGTCACCTCTAACAGACAAGGAGGGGAAAAGAACAAGAGCCAAGAAATCCCTCTCAAAGGTTCACACCAAAGACAACTCTCCACCTCAATAGGAGAGTATCCCAACAAAGAAGAACCAACAAAAGAAGCTCCTTCGAAAAACCAGATCACCAAAGGCCAGAACTGCAAAAAATCCTAGCACAGAGGAAAGGAGAGAACACAAAACAACAAAAGAGCTTCTCCATAAGAGATTCGCTAGGGTCCCAGATCTTCCCAGACACCCAATACGCCTCCATCGTTGCTGCAACCTCCACTCCTTCCTCTGCACAAAACTCCTCCACCCACGATTCCAACAAAGAAGAGCCACGAAGAGCCCCATCAGACAGAGTTCACAACATGGAAGGTGAAAGGAGGAGAGAGAGGAAATCATCCTCATTTGCAGCACCATCTCCCCCATCTTTTGCAACTCCTTCGCATGAAACCCCTCCCACTCCCACTCTCCCGCTCTCACTCTCCCGCTCCCGCTCTCCATTCCCAGTGAAGAATCTCTATTTCTAGCTATAGGAAAAACAATAAAGAAATGTCTGGAAGACCAAAAGGAGTGAAGAATAACAAAAAAATAGTTTATGAAAAGGTTGCATTGCATGCCAAAGTAGGACCGAAAGCTTGGACCATTGACTCTAGATGCTCAAATCATATGAACTGTGATAAAGAAAAGTTTATCAGTCTTGAGAAGTATGATGGAAGATTAGTAAAAACTACAGGAGAGGAAGCTACACCCATTTGTGAGATATGAAGCATTACAATTGAATGTAAGCATAAAATTGATAATATTTATCATGTTAAAGGTTTGAGACACTTTATTGAGTGTTAGTCATATGTGCAATCAAGGTTATGAAGTCTTATTTAGTAAGTCTAGACGTATAATTAGAAAAGGAAAATATGGAAGATTGGTTGTAAAAGGTGATAAAACAAGTGGAAATGTCTACTATATAAAGGACAAGTGTGGGAGCAGATGTTTGGAGGCACAGAGCAATGAATGTTGGTTGTGGCATAAAAGGATGAGACATGCCACTTTTGATAATATAGTGAAGATAAGTACTACTAAAGCTATGCAAGATTTACCAAGAATTATGAAACCTACTGATGTTGTGTGCATGGAATGTCAACTAAGAAAACAAATGAAGAAGAGATTCAAGAACAAGGAATTTTCTAATTCTAAACCTTTGGAGCAATTTCACACATATTTTGGTGGACCTTCTAGGAAAGAAGGACTTGACAAAGAAAGGTACTTTATGTTGCTTATTGATGATTACTCTAGGATGACATGGGCTACATTCTTGAAAGAAAATTCTCGAGCCTTTGAAAAGTTTAAAGTGTTCAAGTCAATGGTTAAAAATTAAGTAGATACTAAAATCAAGTGTTTGAGATTTGATAGAGTAGGAGCATTTACTTCAAATGAATTTGATAGTTATTTTTATGAAAAACATGGAATTAGAAGGCATTTTTCTGCTCCAAGAACCCCTTAGCAAAATGGAGTTGTAGAAAGAAAGAATAGGTTTGTAATTGAGATGGCTAGAAGTATTTTGAAAGCTACCAACATACGACTGTTATTGAGATGGCTAGAACTATGTTGAAGGCTACCAACTTGGCTAATGTGTATTAGAAAGAAGTTATGCATACTTCTTTCTATATTCTTAACATGGTACAATTAAGAGTAAATCATACTAAGATACCTTATGAGCTTTGAAATAGAATATCTCCTACTGTAAAGTATTTTAGAATTTTTGGAAGTAAGTGCTATATTAGAAGGGATGAAGATGATCTAGGAAAGTTTGATATCAGAATAGATGAAGGAATATTTTTGGGATATGCTACAAATAGCAAGTCCTATCGGTGTTACAACAAGAGACTAAACAAGATAGTAGAAAGTATAAATGTAAAAGTCTCCAAAGAATGAGGTCAAAATGCCTATAAACCTAGACTAGAGATTGAATTTGAGATTATTTATATTACTACAAAAGAGAAGGTTGATCTGGAAGACAATAATGGAAAAAAATCAAATGAAGAAGAAGAAGAACTTGAGCAATTATCTAAGACCAACAATATATGTGTGAAATAACCACTCAAAAGAATATGTTATTGGAGATAAAAATAAAAGTGTTTAGACAAGAACAAGAGTTGCAGAAGATAATGAGAATTTTTTATTTATTTCATAGGTGGAACCAAAGTCTTATGAGGAAGCAAGCAAAGAAGATAATTGGATAAAGGCAATGGAAGAAGAGCTAAATTATACATAAAAATCAAACATGGGAACTGACACCTAGACCGGTGGACAAAAATGTGATAGGAATTAAATGGGTGTTTCAAAGTAAGCTAAATGAACAAGGACAAGTCACAGGGAACAAGGCAAGGTTGGTATATAAAGGTTACTCACAAGTTGAATGATTTGATTTTGAGGAAACTTTTTCTCTAGTAGCTAGGATGGAAGCTATAAGAATCTTTCTTGCCTTTTCTACTTATACAAACTTTAATGTGTATCAAATGGATGTTAAGTCAACCTTTCTAAATGGAGAACTTGAAGAAGAGGTATATGTCGAATAGTTAAATGGTTTCAAGTTGTTAGAAGATCCAAATATGGTTTGCAGATTGAAGAAGGCTTGATATGGAATCAAACAAGCACCTAGGACTTGGTTTGATAGATTAGATAGATATCTATTACATCAAAATTTCAAAAAAGGTACTATTGATAGCAATATTTACTTTAAGGTTGAAGGTAATAATCGACAGATTGTTGCTATTTATGTTGATGATATTATATTTGGACGAAATGATGATCTATGTAAGGGGTTTGTAGAAGAGATGCAAAAGGAATTTGAAATTTCAATGATTGGTGAGATGTTATTCTTTCTTGGTTTGCAAGTTATGCAATTAGAAGATGAAATTTTCATTTCTCAAGCCAAGCATGTCAAACAAATTTTAAAGAAGTTTGAAATAGAGAATTGTAAACCCGTTGCAACCCCCTTAGTTGTTGGTTGTAAGTTGAGCATAGATGATAAATCTCAAAAATTTGATCAAAAGTACAAATATATGATTAGAGGATTGTTATATTTAATCGTCTCTAGAATAGATATCAAGTGAGTTGTTTGTTTAGTTGCAAGATTTTAGGCTAATCCAAAGCAATCACATGATCAATCAGTAAAGAGAATTTTTAGGTACTAAGGAACCTTGAATTTCGGTCTTTGGTATGAGAAGAAAATAGATTTAATGTTAAAAGTGTACATAGATGTTGATTGATTCAATAGTATTGGATAGGAAAAGAACGAGTGGAGGTGCATTTTTCTTTAGAGACAGATTGGTCTCCTGGTTAAGTAAAAAGAACAATTCAATATCTCTATCTATTGTAGAAACATAATACATTGCAACAACATCTTGTTGTACTAAAATTATATGGACGAAACAAACTCTTTAAAATATGAGAGTAGTGTATGATGAAGCTATTACCATCATGTGTGATAACACTGCTACCATAAATATTTCAAAGAATCTAGTAGTGCATTCAAGAAATAAACATATCTCAATCCGGTATCATTTCTTAAGAGAGAAGATTGCAGAAAAGGAAGTCTGTTTGGAGTATATTTCTACAAAAGAACAGGTTGTAGACATTTTTACTAAAGCGTTGGCCAAGGATACCATTGAGTATCTTAGGATGAAACTAGGTGTCATTGCCCCTCCTTTCTCTAACTAGATGCATAAATGTGGTGCATATTTCCAGGGGAAGATTTAAGGCTTATTTTTTATCTCCTTGATTGATGTTGTTGTTGCTCTTAGGGGGAGCAGTAGTGTATGTGATTTATTTTTGGTTGTTGAAGAGTACTGTTAGAAGGAATGATGCAAAGATCAGTATGTCAGGTTATACCCTTTGTCTTTGATGTCAAAGGGGGAGAGAACTCTTGATGTTAGGAGAGAAATTTTGGTGTTACTATGCTTATTTTCCAAATATTTCCATCAATGAAAAAAGGGGAGATTGTTCGAAATATGAGTTTTATTTTCATTGATGTCAAATTTGTTGTTTTGGATGAAGTCTAGTCCAAAAATGATCTTTTACTATGGTAGGTTTATGTTGTTGCTATTGAATGTGTGTTGGTGAACTATCTCTGGAAATTTACGGTTGTGGCAAGTTCAATATGTAGGAAAGAGTGCTTAGTACCCCAGTGGTAGAATTATTTGCATTGCTCTGGATGGTGAAAATTATGTTTTATGTTTCTAGATATATATTGTATGTGTTTAGTGGATGTTTATATTTTTGGTTCATGGATTGTAGAAGTTTGTTGTTGTCATGTTTTGACAATGAGAGCATTTATCAAATTGGTTTGGAAAGTCCTTGGTGGCCTCTAGATATGTTGAATCTTGTGCTATACTTTGGTGGACATGTTTAGTTGGTTCATGAAATGTTTTAGTTTAATTCTCTGGTGGTGTTTTTGTTCCTCAAGTGAGTTATGTTGGTTCATGCATGGTATGTTCAATTTGTTATGTATATCAATGTGCCCAATTGGATTATCTTGATTGGATCATACTTTTTAGTCTAGATATGCATTGGTGGTTGAGTTAGAATATTTTTATGGGTCTCACCATGGTGTGTGGAGATCTACATTAAGTAATTTGCATTGGAAGATGTTTTGGTCTGACTGGTTGCTGGGTTTTATTGTGTATCTACATGTTACATTTTGGTTCTGACTTTCGTGGATGTGTTAGTGCATGTGACATGTTGGATTTGACTTGGAATGATGTATTGTGATGGATTTGGGTCCCCTCTTTGTCCTAGAGTGGACTGCTTTGAGTATATTTGGCCTAGGTGGCCTATTTTGTGCAATATTGTCTACCTTGTTTGTGGCTGACTCTCACCTAGTTTTTTTGATGATATAACTTGTATTTAAGAAGTGTGGATGTATAACCGATAAAAAAAAAGAAGAAGTGTGGATGCATGAGTTGTGTATGGGATGGAGTGTGAGTTTATGTAAAGTGAATGTGAATGAGGTGCAAGCGGATTTGACATTATGGACATGCTTAAATTAGTTTGTGAAGAGATTTGATGATGATGTATTTAGTATGACAATATTATGAGATAATGGTTGTTGTCAGATGTGCTTGCCATGATATTGTTTAATTGACAGAGAGGTTGAAGGTTAATTTCATGATTAGGATATTCTTCTAATATCAATTCTACTATTCTCTCTATTTTCAGAAGATATTGAGTCTCTCGATAACTTTCTTTGTATCTTTCCCTAAAGCAATGAGCCTCAGTTGTGCAAGTCTATGTATCTTCCCCTAAGGTAGTGCACCTTAGTTCTACAAGTCCATTAGGTGCATAATTCTCCTTGGTAGGTAGTCTAAAACATTATAATCAATTTTATTTATAGTGTGAGTATGATTCTCACCATGGATTTTCCTTGCTTGGTTTTCTATGTAAATTAGGTGTTCATGTGTTGATGGTTGATGTTTTCAATATCGATGTTAAATATTTCTTAATATATGTTAGATAAGTTTAGAAGTGTTCTAGGCTGATCCACCCCTCTTTTAGTCCTATCATGGGTTCAACATTTATTGATTGATCATGAGATTGCTTAGGGTTATCTTGATATATAACAAGCAAGCAAACAACCTGCATAATATTCAGGCTTGAATAAATCAAATACAACAATCCTCCAATCATATATATATATACTATTTTTTATCAAAATCTAAATATCTATCATCCTTAGTTAACTCACAACTAGTAGCCATAGGGGTTACAACTAGTTTACAATTATCCAACCTAAAATTCTTCAACATCTTCTTGATATACTTGGTCTGAGAAATGAAAATGCCTTCATCTAATTGTGTAACTTTAAGATCAAGGAAAAATGATAGCTCATCTATCATTGACATCTCAAACTCCTTTTGCATTTCTTCTACAAACTTCTTACATACATAATCATTTCCTCCAAATATGATATCATTAACACACACAACAATAATCAACAATTTATCACCATCAACTTTGAAATAAATATTGCTCTTTGTAGTACCTTTTCTTAAATTTTGTTGTTACAAATACCTATCCAAACTTGCATACCAAGCTCTAGGAGCTTGCTTGAGTCCATAGAGTTCTTTCTAGGAGCTAATGCAAGTGAAGAGGGAGAAAACTAGGAAAAAGGTTAGTTTCATAAATCGAATAAAACATAAAAAGAATTCAAATAAACAAACAACCCTTATACCTTTCCTTCTCTTCTTTCTCTAATTGAGCTTGAAGTGGAAGTGTGCTCAAATGCTCCAGTTTATTTGTTCCTTAAGATGGCGGATTGTGGATTTCTCTCCACTACACAACAAATAGATTTGGATTGGATTTGAATGATAATGGATATGTCTTAGATGAGGCAAGATTTTGGCATTATCAGGGTGCTATAGATTATTTTGGGACTCAAATGGAATTACTCAAAAGATGGATAATTTGTGAGGAGTGGAGACTCCAATTTATAGATTGGAAGGGGGTCAAGATTGATCATGAATGAAGGGATAGGATAGAAGGGAAGTGGGAGAGGTTTGAGAGGACAAAGTGGGAGATCCAAATGATTTTTCATAAAGACATTTCTTATCTCCACACTTCTCATGTACATGGGGAAGAGTTCTCCAAGTACCTTGGGAAGAGAAGAAGGAATATAAAATTCCTTGGGAGAGGACAAGAGGAATTGAAAATTAAAAAATAATGGATTGGGTGGGGAGAATAAATGAAGAAAGGAATTACAAATTCCTTCTAGGAAGAGGTGACATGGGGATGTGCAAGGATTTGATATTCCTTGAATGGACCAAAGTTAGTGAATTTAAGGTATGGAAGGTGAGATGAGAAGGGCCATTTATGGCAAGAAGTTGACTCATCCCTAATCAAGGAGATTAGGGATATTTAAATAATTAAGGGGATTGATTAGGTGGGATAATGAGGGGTTAAGAGTGCAAGTGGGAATGTTAGGAGGATGGGACACGAGGAGAAAGATTGAGTGGACGAATTTAAAATTGAAAGAAATGATAAGCATGATTATGATTGGATTAAGCAAGGTGATTTGTAGGAATGAGAGGGTTAGTTAATTAATTAAGATTAATTAACAAACTAGGGCTTAAAAAAAATAATGAAGGTTGAAATAATTTTAGAAGAAAAAGGAATAATTAATTTTGATAAATTAATTATAAGGGCTACAATAATAAATAAATTAAATTTGATTTAATGAATTTTAAGAGGAAGAGGGCTAACACAATTAATTTGATTTATTATGTGAAAAAGGTTAAATTAATTGAATAATTTAATTTATTTAAGGCATCTACATTTTTCCCCTTTTTTACATAGCGGAAAAATTGGCGATGGGTAAAAGACAAAGAAAGATGCCCCAGCGTGGAAATGCAATTGAGGTATGACCCCTTGAGAATTTAATCGAAAAATTAAAAAATTTACAAGAAAATTCTTTAAAAAAAAAGAAAACGGCAAAAAGGATGAAGAATAAGGAAAAGGATGGAGGGAGAAAGAAATTTGAGGAAAGGTGAGAGAAAAGTGGGGAAGGCGTGATATAAGGGCGAAATGAGGGCTTATATAGGCCACACGAGGCCCATAAAAGGGTCATTGTCACACTTACTATTCACAAAGCCCTTAGAGAGAAGATCGAAGGAGAATCATGGTGAGGATTCTAGAGCATGAGTAGCGTGGTGAGAGGGTCCAATTGTACAAAAAACCACCAGATTATGGCCCACTGGTAAGTACCCTAAACCAAGCTTTGTGATTTTGATTGGTGAGCATTTATTAGGCCTAATAAATGAGGGGAAAAGGGGTCAGGGCACATACGTCGATTATCTGATTGATGTCTATGCTTGGGGATTTCCACCCATGCAGACGATCCTTGCCTACGCAAGCGATGCATCACTTGCATATACATTGATCACAAGATTAACGTCTACAGGGATGGGAAGGAGGGTCAAGGGATGAGACTATGGATCACCATCTGCACACTACAAAATAATGCATAGATCATGGTTTTGACATCTCTACTTATGAAACACCATATTCACCTAAGAAGACAAGATGGGAAAGGGAAAATCAAGAAAGGGAATGATGGGCTTCTGGGAGATGCCCCGAGGCTCGGGATGGGTAGAATATAGAAGAAGGGGCTGATATGAGTGATTGCATGGATGTAAGAGGATACTGTCACATTGCACTCACAAGAGCACGAGCCTCCTATTAGATGGATTTGCAATGAGCTATTGAGAACCAAGAGAGTGATACTATCATAGTGTGGATTGGAGTTCATCTCTAGCTATCCAAATATTTAGGCACATGGAGCGATGATGATGACTTTGGTGGAGCACTAACATAATGAGACTTGCACATTTTATTTACCTATGGGTGAGGCCTCCATCACTTTACTTGATGTGTGATGGATCCTGAAGGTTCCTATCCACAACATCATTATTGAGTATCGACTGGAGGGAGGGGAGTGGTACCTAGAGCATATGTGCTAGATAAATGACCTCTTGATAAACATGACACAAATGTCATTGGAGAGAGCCATGGAGCCACATATGTGAATTCTGAGGCTAGTTTTGTAAATTTGTGGACCCATCAGCAGTTGGATGATGCTTGACCTTATAGGGCATGGATTCTTGATTGTTTGGTCTTTTATTTAGACTATATGATGGAGGACAAGATTTGGTATGCCTGGGGAGTATCTATACTCGGGCAATTGTACCACGATATGTACATGTGTGTTTATCATGAGTACAAGAACTTGGGTATCAATGTGACTCTTCTACATGTTTGGGCTTGGGAGCACATCGTAGTTTGTTGGCCAGTTGAAATGATAGAGCACCAATGATGATATCCATATGTGGATAAATATAGAGGCCTACTACTCTATACCAAGGTAGGAGAAATATGGTTATAGCAGTGGTGTTTGGATGAGATGATGGATTTCACTTGGTGTCCCTATAAATTTTGTGAGCACTGGAGCAAGGTCATCCAACTTCATTATGTTTAGACATAATGTTGGTTGATGAGCCGCACTGTACATATCATTTATTAATATTTTCTACACAGGGTCATGAGATAGTTAGGCCAACAATAGAATACCATCAGTGTGGAGAAAACACATTCATGGATTACTCGGGAGATTACCACTTGGGGTGTTGCGATAGGGCCATTTGAGGCATAACTCAGTTGGAAAGGGATGGTGGAAATGTCATGGGAGGAGAAGTTAGAGATCATGGATCTAGGTTGTACAAGTGCCTACGCTGCATGGTGGGAGGCACATTGACTAGTGAGACTGGCCATTCCAGGAGTGTTAGACCCATATGAGATAGCACCATCAGTCGATGAGGTGGTGGGTCATGATGGGGATGGTGAGATGGAAGAGGAGGAGAAGGAGGAGGAGCTAGAGGTAGACAAAGGGTCCGGAGGAGAGGACTGAAGAGGGGAGGGGTAGCGAGGCATACTAAAGTACATGTAACCCTACAAGTACATGCTCTTGTAGTAGCATCGCCACCCATACAACCATAGCCACAACTAGAGGGATAGGGATAGGGATAGGGATAAGGACAGTGATGGAGATAAGGATAGGTGCAGATGGTACCCTAGGTTGCCCTTGATCAGGCTATCCTTGAGAAAGACACAGAGAGGGTTCGAGTAAGGAGCCTAGGTGAGGAGGTGGCATATGAGAGGGGGAGAGTGGAGGTGGAAATGGATCAAGTAAAGAGTTTATAGGTAGAGGTAGGGAGGTTGTGGGTGGATTTGGAGGAAGTGATGCTTGATAAGGATGCGCTTTAGACAAAGGCTGATATGACTATGGACATGTTATATAAAAATTGAGGAGGAGAGATGGTGAAAAAAATGGAGGATATGAAGATGGAGATGGATGGTTGAGGGCACAACTAGCACATGTGGAGGAAGATGTCACTTGCCTCTAGGGAGAGAGGGATCTGGCCTAGAAAGCATTGATACCAGGACAAATGATGTCGGTATTTACAAAGGCCATGGATGATGCAAAGCTGCAAAGAGAGCCTTGTGAGAAGCTCAAAATTATAGAGAGTTATATCATGATGTGGTCCCTTTCACCCAACGAGCACCAAGATTTTTAGAGAGGACTCAGATGCACCATACATAGTCACAAGCATCTAGTAAGTTGATTGGTATAAGAGTGCCTCGACTACCTCCAATAGGACTGTGTAGCAAATGGTCAAATCCAGGGGCTGTAGATAGGGAGAGCACTGGGTAGCTCCATTTTTGTGACACTTTGACCCTTTGGGGATGATTTTTATTGTATAATGACTAGACACATTATGTTTTGATAAATATATGAGATGTCACATCAATTTTGGTGGTGATTAATTTATTGTTGTTTATTAATAGACTTTTATTATGGACTTTGATATGAGTGATGATGATGCATGTTTATGATTATGATGATTATGATATTCTAGATAACATATTTGTGATGTAGGATGGCTGTATGACTATGTGATGTATGTCATATGTTATGATGTGTTTATGATTTATTTCTAACATGTTGAGGATGTAGGGTGGATGTACTTGTGATATCCATATGATGTGATGTGTGTGATTCAGTGATATGTATGCGATGAAAATGTCTAATTTATTGTGTATGCAAGATGTGTTATGCATGATGTGAAAAATTAAAATGATTATTGACATGATGGATTCAAGTATAATGTATTTGTGATGGATGCAACTGAAATGATATGTAATTGGAGAAATGAAATGTAAAATATATGATATTGAATGAAAAATGGATATGAACCTAAATGTTATGCAAATGAAAATAACAATGCACCTAAATGATATGTCAATGAAAATTAATCCTAATAATGTGTGAATAAAAAATGGCTTTAAATGATATGAAAATGAAAAAATGGGCTCAAATGCTTCCTACATGGATTACAATGAACCTTAATGAATGACAAGTGGATAAAATGAATGGGGATGCAAATGAAAATTAATTATAATTGTATGAAAAATAGATTAAAATGAATTCTAATGACATGCAAATCAAATCTAAATGAGATGCAAATGAAGAAAGTGAACCTAATATGCAAAATGCAAGTGAACCCTAGATGCATACAATATGTAATGAATTCTAAGTTGATAATATAAAAGAACCTAATGCAATATGTAATTATATGAAAATAATTATACCATGCACAAGCTAAATATGGGTAATGCAAATGAATCTTAACATTAGATGCAATGCAACCTAATGCGATTCTAAAATGATCATGCAAATAAGACCTATGATGGAGTTGTAACCAAAATGCAATGGATATGATAATGCAAAATGGAGATGGGCAACTTTTTGTGATGTGCTAGCCATAATATAATGAAATAGATTGGATAGGAGGAGAAAGGAGAGGTGGAATGAATAAATCAGAGTCTCCAAGAAAAGTGAATGAAGAGAAATGAGTGGATGGATGGTATTTTTGTTGTGTAGATGTGAAGAGAAAACCTAGTTTTATATTACCAGGGATTATCTACACCGTTGATTGTAACAATCAAGATGTTGTGAATATCCAAGGTGTTTACTAGACTCTTAGACAATAGGCATCTCAATGCACACAGATTCACAAACACCAATGATGGTGTAAGTGTGAGACTATTGGATCATACAAGAGAAATCATCAAACACACAAAACCACAAAAGATGCCCCAATATACACCAACCTGAGACATACCAAGATATGGATTGATCGAGGTAGCCCAAGGTAGGAATAGTCATAGGACACAAAATAAAAATAAAAGTGAAAAAAAATTCATGCAAATGATATACACATGGCCAACTAATATCTCTTGCCAAGAGTAGGACAAGGAATTGAGTAAACTTCCAGACATGGGAAGGATGCATCTTGATAGGAAAAGGTAACTAATGGGATAGAAAAATAGGCAATAGACTAGGTGGATGCACAAGTGCATGCAGATAGGAACATGGTCACTAAGATTTGATTAGCATAGTGTGGATGGGTTTCATGCACAAGTCAAGAAGAAGCTCAGATTACAAGGATAAGCTCAGAAGATGGGGGAAGCTCAGTGTAATGGGATGAAGCTTAGCTTGATGGTTCGATCCTTATTCAAGGTTCAAAGTATAGCTCATCATTTCAAGAGGAGGGAGTGGGGATGGAAGATAGCTCATCATATCAAGAGGAGGAAGTGGGGATGGAGGATCGATGCAAGGATGTAGGTGAACAATGAGGGTGAAGAGTTCCTGCATGAATAGGAAAGGGATATGGATATGCATAAGTGAAACAAAGGATGAAAGGGATATCAGTGCGGAGGGAGGGTAATATAAGAGAATGTGATAAAGTGTCCAAGTAGATGGTGGATCTAACTTATTTACCTTGACACCTGAGAACATTTTTTCACCAAGGTACTTGCCCATAGCACCAAAATATGGTTTTCACTGATGAACGGAATTATTTTTCGTTACTTTTTTTGCTTTTTTCATTTTTTTATTACATTTTATGATTTTTTTGATCTTTTTCTGATTTTTGAGAATTGGTATACTTTGAAGACTTGGCATAGAAATTCTTTAGATTCATGATGTTCATGGGCTCATCCAAGGGGTTGCCTTCAAGTGTAGCCAATTTATAGGCTCCTGAACCATACTTTGCAGTTCTGACATAAGGTTCAAGCCAATTAGGCTCAAACTTGCCTTTGTTTTCTCGGTCTTGAAGATTCCTCTGATTTTTCATAAGCACCAGGTCACCAATGTCAAATTATCGGGTTTTGACTCTCTTGTTGTAGCTTAGTCATAGGCAATTCTGGTAGACATATATAATTCAAGGCCTTGAGGTGCCTTTCATCTACCAGTTCAAGCTCTTGTAATCTGTTTACTCTATACTTTTCATCAGGAAGGATGTTCTGCAATGACACTCGAAGTGAAGGAATCTCAATATCAAGGAGGAGGACAACTTTAGAATCGAAGACTAGGGAGTATGGCATGAATCTTGTGGGCATGCAGATGCTTATGCGGTAGGCTCAAAGGGCAGGATGGAGTTGCAAGTGCCAATCCCGACTAGCTTCATGGGCTATCTTCTTTAGGATTTTGATAAGAGTTTTGTTAGAAGCCTCAGCTTGACCATTACCTTGTGGGTAATATGGAATGGAAAAGCGGTGTTGGATGGAGAATTTTTGGCATAGCTCTTTGATTTCCTGATTCCTGAAAGGTTTTCCATTGTCTGTAATGATGATCTTAGGGATTTAATTTTGACAGATTAAGTAGTTTAGGATAAATTTAGCAATTTGTTTGCTAGTGGTAAAGGTGAGTGGTATGGCTTGCACCCACTTGGTAAAGCACTCAGTGGTAATGATTATAAAATTGTGACCATTAGATGAGGTGGGATGGATTTTTCCAATGAGATCGAGCCCCCACTATGAGAAGGGCCAAGGTGTAATGAATGTATGTAGATCCTGAGATGACACATGTATCTTATCACCATGTTTCTCATAAGGAAAACATTTCTTGACATAGTGATATGCATCCTATTCCATTGTGGGCCAGTAATATCTAGTGTACAAGAGCTTCTTAGCCAAAGTGAGGCCACTTGAGTGTGCCCCATAAATACCTTTGTGTACCTCATGTAATGCTTGTTCTCTTTGTTTAAACACCTTAGGAGGGTTCCATCAAAGTGCCTTCAAAATAGGGTATCACCAAGGATTGTGTAATGAGTGGATCAACAGATGAAGTTCTATTGTTGGGTTTTGGTGAGGTGAGGGGGAATGGTATTATCGTGAAGGTAGGCATACGTTTCTTGATACTAGGGGGAATAAAGACCAATAAGGAAACACACCATGTCAGACCCAAGGACATCGTATGCTGGGACTAGAAGATGATCGACCAAGAATTCACACTTCTAACTATTTTTTGGCATATGCAAGAGGGAACCGATAGTAGCCATAGCACCCACAACTCCATTGTTCGTCCTGAGGATCTGCTCAAATTGGATGGTAGTGAATTATTTCTTGAATTCTTCCACCATGTGGCAATAAGGAAGTAGCTTATCATATTTGGTTTTGTACTCATCATTGAATTTTCTTAATGATAAGTTGGGAGTATCCATAGACTTGTAGGTTAGTGATCTTTCATTGAATAGCTAAATGGAGTTGAGTAATGAGAGATTCATACTTCGTGACATTTTTTATGCTTGCAAATTCTATCTTGTAGGACTTGGGTATATAGTTGCCTTGTGGAGTGACTAGTAGAATGCTTTCCCTTGATCTATGTTGCATGCAAGAGCCATTGAAGTATAGCTACCACTTAGACTATGCAAGTGTCATGATAGAATCATCTAAAATTTTTGCAATGAGGGGATAATCTCCTTGAAGAGGAGCATTGGCCAATTGGTAAGAAATAAATTGTCCTTTAATTGCTTTTCAATTTAGATACTCTATGCCAAATTTGTTGGGAGCATAACCCACTTAGCTATATGTCTGGCGAGAGTCTCCCTTGATAATAGGTACTTGAGTGGATCAATCTTTACTATGAGCTTGGTCTTGTGATTGAGTGCATAGTGGTGAAGCTTCCGAGTGCTAAAAAACTATACCAAGGCATGCCCATAATATTGCAGTGTAATTAAGCTCATATCCAACTAGGGTGCAACTGATGTAGTAGATGACACACTCTTTACCTTGGTCATCAGTTTGTGCAAGTAATGCCCCCAGGGCCAGTGAAATGGTTGAGATGTACATAAGTAGTGGTTGTCCTAGGATAGGAGGCATTAATAGTGAAGGGTGCCAAATAATCTTTAAGTTTGTCAAAATATTTATGGCATAAGAAATCCAAATAAAACTTGGTGTCCTAGATGTGAAAATTGATGGCACTTGTCTGCGAGTTGTGTGATAAACCAATGGATGGACTGAAGCTTTCCTTATAGACTGCGAAGCTACTTAAGCATCTTATGGGGAGGCATTTCTATGATTGCTTTGACTTTAGCCAGATCTACTTTAATTCCTCTATAATACACAATGAATCCCAACAACTTTACAGATGTGACCCCAAAGAAATACTTCTTAGGATTTAGTCGTAGCTTGTACTTTTCTAGTCTTTCAAATATTCTTCTCAAGCTAGGGATAGATTCTTCACACATATTATATTTTCCTAGGAGGTCATCTAGACATTCCATGATGTCATGCAGAAGGTCATGGAAAATGGTCATCATGGATCTTTCATAGGTGGCACCTATGTTCTTTAGCCCAAAGGGCATGACCTAATAATATAGTGTTCCCCACGGTGTGGTATAAGTTATTTTATGTCGATCTTCATCTGCAATTTTGATTTTGTTGTAGCTGGAGAAGCCATCCATCAAAGAAAGAATCTCGTGCCTAGTTGTAAGGTCAACAATCATGTCAATGTTTGGTAGGGGAAAATCATCCTTAGGACAAGCTTTGTTGAGATCCCTAATTTTTGTACAAATTCGTATGCCCCCGTTAAGTTTTCCGATAGGTACAATATTGGAGACCCACTTAGGATAATCAATGGGTCTAATGAAGCCAACATCGAGCATCTTCTATAATTATGCCTTAACAAGGATTATAATTTGAGGGTGCATCTTGCGAAGCTTTTGTTTAACCGGTTTTATTTCTAGTCTGAGAACAAGATTGTGTACTACTAGCTCTAGATCTAAGCCTGACATGTCAATGTAAGACCAAACAAAGTTTATTTGCATCTCTTTAAGGAAGTTAGCGACAAGCACATTCTTTGGATTGTCTTTGGTACCCATATTGACAGGGTTGGTCTCTTTAATGAGGAATGATGATCTTTCTAGCAGCAGAGGAAACATGGTATGCAAGTCAAGTCGCTCATCTTCTAGTGCCCGATCTAGATTTTCACTAGAAGATACATCCTTTGTTTTTAACCTTTTCCATGTCTAAACATGTCTCAGAGAGGTTTTCACTAGGGGATTTTTGATTTTTCTTTTTTTTTTTCACTTTTGTGAATAAGAGAGTTGACTTTATTACCAAATTATGCCTCCCTATTGAGTTGTATTTGTGTGTAGGAAAAGTGGTGCGATGAAATGAAAAATAAGAATTCAGGACTTGTCCACACACCAATGAGACTCTTGGTGCAAGTTATGGAGCTATATGGAATAAATCAACTTCCCAAGGGATGTTCCATTTTTCTCTATCTCACAAAACCCCTCAAGCCAATGCCTTTTCTCTTACATCATTGAGCAAATTGACTTAGGGATGATAATCATGAGAATGAGGGATGCTTGATCAATCTAACATGAATGCAATCTTAAATGTGCATGATATTAACAAACATGAATTAAAATAGCATGTATATGATGATAAGATGAAAGGATTAGTAAAAGAACCATCCTAACATGATACACTAGCTTAATACGATTATTATGATAAAGAGAAATACTTCTAAAATGCTTATTAGATTATTTCTATTCAAAGAGAGACTAAAATGCTTAGTAAAATGCCTATAAGTGTGATGCTAAAGACTTGGATATGAAATGGAGGAATGAGAGCTCTATTTATAGGGAAAACAAGGCAATGAAGGGTTGAGATTGAATAATCCAATCAAGGGCCAGAATTGAAAGTTATCAATCCATGTTTACAATTCTCACCAATGAAATGGTGATAATTGTCAACATAAGACTACTTGAGAGGAGATGCAAGAAGCATTAAATGCTTGAGAAGACCTCATGGTTACCTTAGGAGGTAAGGGTTAAGGTTAGGCTAAGGTTATCATTTGGATAAAGCTTTTACCCAAAGGATAAACTCTTGTGTAAGGTTTAAAGGGATAACCAAGGTTAAAGAAATGAATGCTTGTTGAGACCCTTGGGTTAGATGAGGGTTGAGTTAGGCAAAAAGTCTCTAACCATGCAAGAGGGTTGAGTTAACCATTAATGGTTTGGAAGGATTTCAAGGTTAACTTGTTGAAGACACAAAGCCTTTAATGGTTTCCAAAGACTTTGAGGGTTTGAGAAGTGACTTCCCTTTGCTTATGGATGTGAAAATATTTAGTAGATGGTTTAGGCTAATTTAGAAGTGATTAGAAGAATATAGAAGGGGGGTTAGAGAGACAAGTGGGGTATGCAGGAGAATGCAAGTGGATGGAAGGTAATTTTAATTAGAATTGTTCTGATTAAGTCTATGTTGAATGCGGTGCCAATTTACTTAATGTCAATTCTCAAAGCTCCAAAGTCTGTTCTTGTTAGTTTAAAGGATACTCTGAGATCCTTTCTTTGGAACAATAGTAAGGATGGGAAAGGTAGGATCCCCTTGCTAGCCTAGGATAAGGTCTGTCTTCCTAAAGAACTTGGGGGATAAGGAATTAGAAGTTTGGAGAATCAGAATCTGGCCTTGGGGGCTAAGCTAGTTTGGAAACTGTATGATAGACCAGATTCCCTTTGGGCTAAGATCATGTTTGCCAAGTATTTTAATAATGGGGTAAGAGAATCTATTTTTTGTGCCTCGAGTTTGCCCCAGGGGTTGGCTATTTGGAATTTTTTGGTGAAATGTAGAAGTGTCTTGTTGCCCAATCTTTCTTGGGTTGTGCATAATGGTAATAAAACTAGATTTTGGGATGATGCTTGGAATGGTTATTGTCAGTTGGATTCCATTAGGGATTGGACCCCATTAAAATCAATCCTTTCGGTCAGATGGGGGATTTTTGTGTCTGATTATTTTGATATTGTACAAAAAGGTCATGTGAAGATGACTAAATGAAAGTTGATTGATTGTTTGAATGTTGATCTCAGTTTGAAAGTACAATTTTGTAATATCCTCAAAGATAGAATTATCATCTTGTCTGAGAAGGAAGATGAGCTTATTTGGACTAAGAGTGCATCTAGAGAATACTCTATGAAAGATGGATATAATTCCCTTATGCCAGCTAAGGACTTTTCTTCCTGGCCCTTTAAATTGTTTTGGCATTCGGCTTGCCTTCTGAAGGCAGGTGCATTTACTTGGCTTGCTGTACAAGACAGGGTTCTTATAGGGATGAGATTGGATAGGATGGGATTGACTGCTTTTTTCCCTTGTGTCTAGTGTAATAAGAATTTGGAATCATCCTCTCACCCGTTTCTTCATTGTGATTTTGCCTTTGGATGTTGGCAATGAATGTTTGAGAAACTAGGTCTGTCCTTTGTTATTGGCTATGACCTTCTCTCCCACTTTAGAGCCTGTCCTATTTTGTTTTCCTCATCCTTTTATGCTTATCTCTAGCTCATCTCTCCTTCAATTATCATTTGGAACATATGGTTAGAAAGAAATTATAGGATTTTTAGAAAGTTATCAGCTTCGCTCTCTAACATTTTAGTCAAGATAGAGTCTTCTATCTTAGAGGTGGCTTTGTCATACATTCATAAGAATTTAGAGAATATGACATCATTCTCTCATTGGGATGGCAAGATTACAAGGACCTAGAAATATCTCTTTGCCATCCCTTCTCATGGGTCTATTGCAAAAGGTCTTGTTACTATTAATAAGAGGCTTGCTGCTAGATGAGATCCTCCTCCTTTGGGCCATTTCAAGCTTCATTTTGATGGAGCCTCTAGGGGTGACTCGGGGTTGGCTAGGGCTGGTATGACTATTTTTGACCACAATGCAGTCTCAATAGCTGCTCAGTGTCATGCCCTTGGGGTACCCAGTCAAACAATTTTGCTGAATGTCAAGCTTTGTCCCTTGGGATTGATTTGGCTATCTCTTTAGGGATTAAAAACCTATTAATTTAGGGAGATTCGATGGTCATTATTCAGATTGTTTTGAGCAGTAAGAGAAATTGTTGGCATTTGAAGTACATATTAGATCATATTTTGGAGAAGTTGTCATTCTTTGATACATTCTCGTTATCTCACTATTTTAGAGAACTGAATAGGCTTGCAAATTTTTTGGCCAACATGGCAATTGACACCGGTGCTCATTTTAAGTGTGTAGAGGGAAGTGATATTTCTCAAGACATTCTTCTAGGGTATTTGATCTAATCCTAAGGTTTTAAGGTAATTATTTTGGGTTATCTGTTTCCATTATCTCTTAAGGTATTCATATTATCCTTTACTCTAATCAAATTTTATTTGTACTATATGTGTAGATAGGAGGATGATAGGCTCTATTATGTTTCTATTTACATATGGTGTATTCTTACAATTCTGCATCTGGGCTAGATGATGATGTGTATATCTCATGAGGTGTGGTTAGTAGGTAAATTGCAGTTTACAAATCATTCTAAAGATCAATTAAATTTTGTTGAGGTACAGGTTCTCGGGTATTTTGTCTAACCTATGGGTTTAAGGTAATTCATTTCGATCTATCTGTTTCTATTATTTCTTGAGGTATTCATGTTATCCTTTACTCTGATAAGATTTTATTTGTACCACATGTGTAGATAGGAGGATGATAGGATATTTTATGTTTTTGTTTACATATGGTGTGTTCTTAAATTTTGCTTCTGGGCTAGATGATGGTATGTATATCCCATGTGGTATGGTTAGCAGGTAAATTGTAGCTTTGGCCGAATATGCATTTCATTCTAAAGACACATTTAAATATTGTTGAGGTAAGGGATATCCTCAAGGCTATGTGGAAGGTAATGGGATGTCTTGTATAGGCCCTCTATCTGATGTAGAAATCTCATTTCTACTTTAAGTATCAATCATTGATAAATTCATTTATAGGGTGAGGATGTGGCTTCTCATGATATTTTTATAGGGTGGCGACATGTGTGTCTTTGAGATTTTTTTGTTTTTGGTCCTTCATAGGTTGTGGCTTGCTTGTGACTTTTTAATGTGTAGTATGTTCTTGGGCTTTGATTATTTGTTAAAGTATTCATACTGCATCGCTGGCCGTCTTGTGTGAGTTTTCAGCCTTGGCAGAATTGGTTTTATGCGATAATCATTATTTGAGGGTGGCGTCCTCTCCTTCTGGATATTCATTTATGGTTAAGGGTTGTTAATCCGTGTGAAATGTTTAAATCAAGAAAGATTGCAATGGATATTTTGCATTGCCATTATGGGAAGTTAAGGGTGGTTTTCTCATTTATACTATCTCATTTATATTATCTTGTTAAGCAACATTTTATATTTATGTCTTTGTGGTTTTTGGAGCTTTTTCTCCTACAAATGTCGTCTTCTTTGTCCATTGGGACATACAGAGTGTTTTTAGAAGCTCGAATAGCATAAGAAGAGAATGAGGACAATTTTGTCAATCTTGGTAAGGTATTTAATTTGTTTTCTCCTGTGGTGGATTTTGAATTTCGTAGGCTTATGGGGTGTCGATGGCTAGAAGTTTGTCCTCATATTTCTTATGCTGAGCTTCTGTCTCACTTTGTTAAAATTTTCTATGATGTTTTACTTGATGATGATTTGGTCTGCCTCTTGGTTTCCACGTTCATTTTTCCGACAGTATGTAATTGGGCCTTGGTTTCTTCTGCATTGGCTGATTATCATTTTGATGTGGGGTCTTTTTATTATGGTGGTTTTCTTCCTTGTCATGAGCTCATGGTTAATGGTTGGTCTGGTCAATTATTGCATAAATTAAGAATGGGATTGATATGTGATTCCATGGAAGACACTCGAGCCTCCATGGACTTTCTGCTGTATCTGGCTCTTGATCAGTATGTGGATAAAGCTTGGGTTGTCTTTGAGGCATTGCATTCATTGATCACTCTGGGCTTTTTGTTCTCTGCTCCTGCTTGTTTGAATTTTCCTTTAAGGGTTATTCCTCCTCTGGTCTCAGCTCATGAACCTTCGGAGGAGAGAACTAGCTCATGGTTTTTGGATATCTGACTATTTTTTGGAGTTGGTGGAATGATTTTTGTTGATGCAGAATTGGAGGTTCTTTGTCTACTATTATGCTCGAGTGTTTATCTATGGTTTTGGCAGGAACCTATACATCACTAGATCTCCTTTGGTGGTCCTTCATGGAATTTTTGTTTAGCCCTTCATTTGGCGGCAGTCTTGTTTTTTGTAATTGTCCTATGGGACCCTTGTATAAATATTAGAGGTAGGGGGTTGGGTGATCTGACTAGACAACAACAAATGATGTAAGGGTAGTGCCTAGTTTTTATTTTTTTGAAGGCTACAACCGAAGGTTTTCTTGAGGGTTCTTTCCTGCCGGTATGCCTTTTTTTGAACCTGATGTAAACATTTTTATGAATAATATATAAGTTTAGTGGATTTTCCACTTTTATTTAAAATAAAATAAAATAAAATATTCACTTAAGAAAGTGGTCATTTTTATATGTCTACATTTTGCCCCTCTTTGAAGTGTCGTGTGTGCACATGTTGATTCAAAGAAAATTGTCGGATATGTTGATGTCGTGTGTCGAGATGTTGATGTCATGATGTCGTGCCCCGGATCTGATAAACGATATTGATGATGCCCCCTCGGGAGATGAATCAAAGATTGTTTGAAAATTTTCTTGAGTTGATAAGCATTTGTACTTGAATTGATCGCATTTTTGAATGTTGTATGTGTTTAATGCGTGCTAATTGATTCATGTCCCGACAAAAAAATGATGTTTGATAGGGTTAAAAGTGAGACCACGAGCAAAATACATGCCCCACCTACTAACCCTAATTTACTTTTACCCTATAAAAAGGTAAAAAGTGATTTTATTTGTATCATTTGCACCTTTTGACTTTTGGTGAGAGTGACATTTGGAGACTGACAAGATGTCGGTTCCCTATGCTTCACACCAATTCGGGTGCATTCATTGATACCAGAGGCTTGCCATGTATGGTCCACCTGTAAGTCATTTAATTTTTGCCTTTTTTTGCTTTTTGCTTTGTCAATTTTGGTCACGTTTTTTATTTTTTGTCAAATTTTCATGGTTTAGCGCATAGGGTTAGTCAACTAGGGTAGCGTCTAGGAGTCATTGGGTAGCGTGTCATAGGTTTAGAGTAGCGCATAGGATAGAATAGCACATAGGGCTAATAGGGTAGCGCATGCGGGGAACATGGTAGCGCGTAGGGTTCGCAGATTAGCACAGAGGATAATTGTGGTAGCGCGTAGGGTTAACCTAGCGCATAGGGTAAAGGTTTTAGCACGTGGCTGAGTTTAGCTAGCACATAGGTGGCAGCTTAGTGCATGGGAGGGATTTCTTAGTGTGTGAGCAGGAAAGTAGCTAGAAAGGAGTGGAAAGGTGGCGTTGTGGGGGAAAAATAGATGAAGGAAGATGATTGGGGGGTGGGTAGGTTTTTGCCAAGTGCTTCGAGATGAGTGTTTAGCCAATTTTGTGCCTACTGTGATGATGTGTCCAAGTCTTGATAGATTGTGAAATTGCTTTTGCTGTTGAAGTTCCAAGCTGATTGATTTGAATGATGATCCTGATTTTCTTTTGATGTGGATTTGTGATTTTTGTCATTCCATTGAATTTGATGTCCGATATGAGTTCTAATTTATGATGTCTGATATGGTTCCTGATATGATTCTTGCGATATGGATTTTTGGGTTGCTTGCGTTATGGGTCTTTGATGTGATTTCTTGATATGGGTCTTGATGTGTGATATGAAACTCGGTTTGATACTTGCATTGTTTCAAGTTGATATGGATTTTGATTTTTGATATGGATTTGATTTTCGATATGAAAATTGATTTAATATTTCATTGTTTCAAGTTGATATGGATTTTGATTTTTGAAATGGATTTCATTTTCAATATGAAACTTGATTTGATATTTCATTGTTTCAAGTTGATTTTGTTCAGATTTTGATATGGGGTTTGATTTTTGATATTTCGTTGTTTCAAGTTGATATGGATTTTGATTTATTGGATAGATGTGGGAATTGATATTTGGACATTTTTTGCTGTTTATAGGAACGACTTGGCATACTTCAGTCACGAGAACGAT
Source organism: Cryptomeria japonica (assembly GCF_030272615.1). NCBI lineage: Eukaryota > Viridiplantae > Streptophyta > Pinopsida > Cupressales > Cupressaceae > Cryptomeria > Cryptomeria japonica. Next base: position 171,816,684 of record NC_081406.1, on the reverse strand, counting down.
TTTTGAGACCATGGTATCTAATTCCTCAGTTGACACAGGCAGATAGGGATATCATTGCGAGGTGTGGGTTGTCCTCTTTGTTGGATATGCCTCAGTATATCATTAATCGGGGTTTGCTGACAACGTTGGCAGAGAGGTGGCACAGTGACACGAACACCTTTCACTTGGCTATTGGGGAGATTACAATCACTCCAGAGGACTATTATCAGATTCTATGGATTCCAGTGATAGGAGCATTACTTCCATATGAGCAGACAAAGGAGGATGGGACAGAGGCTCTTCACCGGATATCTCATGATGATCAGATTTGCGGATATGAGATCCCTTGGCAGGAGTTTATAGATTTTGATTATGCTCCACTACCTTCTGTACTGGTAGGTTTAGTAGGTGGCTTCTTGTGTCCCGACCATAGGTCGAAGGGACTGGCAGTGGGATGGGGCTTGGTTCTTGAGGATATGGTGACACAGGGTCGCAGGTTTGCATGGGGGTCTTGTATGTTGACCCATTTATATAGAGATATGCACTAGGTGGTGTATTTAGGATACAATAGTTTATCAACTGGGGTCACATTGTTATACGTGTGGGCTTGGGAGAAAATTCCTGCAGCGAGGCCACTTGCAGATAGGGATAGGCTAGTCGGTCACGCTTATGCATATGGGTACACAGGGATAGTTGTCCAGGGTAAGCTGGGCAAGCTAGAACATTGGAGGAGGGTGCCGAATGACATTGATACGGTCATTTGGAGACTGTATATGGATTGCGAGGTGTGGGCGAAGGACGTGCTAGAGATGCCCTATTTATATATGTCGCAATACTTGATAGGGAAGACACCTTTTATCACTGAGAGGTTCCTGCACAACCGAGTTCAACGGCAATATGGGCAACAATAGGGTGTACCACAAGGAGCATGCTTATATGCTCGTCGGAGGTAGGATGTGCTAGAGTGGGGTATGACTATTGATAGTGCTGCGACGGTAGAGGAGTACATGCATTTGGCTGGATAGATATGGGACTATGGGTTTGGAGTGGTGGATGCTGGGATGACGGAGGAGTTTGCAGCGCTCTTTATGGCCCATAGCGTAGCACAGATATTAGATCCAATGGAGATGATTCCCACTTTTGATGATGATGAGGATGAGCAACCTGAGAGGCTAGGGAGATGAAGAGATGAGGGAGGAGAGCTGGAGGAGGGATATGGGGATGGTGGAGGAGATGATGGGGGAGATGGGAGGGAAGGTGGTAGAGGGAGATGAGGAGATAGAGGAGGGGATGGAGGAGATATAGGGAGGAGAGGAGGAGGAGATAGAGGGAGAGATGGGGGAAGGAGAGGAGGTGGATTAGTCAGGCGAGTAGTTGGGGAGGGAGGGAGTTTAGGTTTGGTGGTTGGAGCTAGTGGAGGTGGCCGGGTAGGCGAGGTGATAACAGTTGTGGGTGGGACAGATGATTTTAGGCGACTGACTTAGAGGAGGAGATCAAATGTATTACCTCCACTAACACCTAGGACAGGGACAGGGATGGGGGGTACCATGACACAGGTACCCATTCAGGTTTGGGTACCAACTCAACAAGAGGATGCATAGATTAGGTCCCTACAGATGACAGTGCAACAGCTTTAGGCATAGGTAATGGCTCAGCAGTGCCAAATTATACAGATTACCACAGAGCGAGATACGGTGATAGAGCGCCTAGGTCGAGTAGAGGCTCAGGTGGATAGCTTGGAGAGAGCTGTGGCTGGTCGTTCCATGAGAGACACACTGAGAGAGATGCAGTATGCAACCAAGGAGGTTGAGTACTATAGGAGTTTATATGAGGAGGTGGTCCCTAGATTTCACAGAGCTCCTAGCTATGTTGCGATGGCCTCTAGTTGATCCATGCAGACTCATTCGAGGAAGGAGAGCAGAGGGGTTACAGGGCCTTCTTGACATGATCCACTTGGAGATCTAGGTGTTGGGACATCTATTGCAAGAATATCAGCCTCAGGAGATAGTCATACCTGAGAGACTTGTCTCTATTGTATTCTGATCATTGTATTTCGACAGACATGACATCTTTTGTATATTTTGACAATTTTTGAGATATATTTATGACACTGACTTTCCGATCTACATGTGATGTGTTTTATGGATGATGATTTATGCATGGATATGAGGTTTGTATGATGATGATGATGCAATGCTTAGATAAATTCTTTTGATATGCTATTTTCTTGATATGATTGATGATGAAGAGGTAATGATATGATTTGTGAGAGGTATCTTGAAAATGAGATATATGATAATGATATGCAACTAATTGTAAAATGATATGCAACTAATTGTAAAATGATATACAACTAATTGTAAAATGATATGCAGCTAATTGATCATCCCCATTTTGTCATTTATCATTCATGTATAGTCACATGTTTTTGCTTTCTTTGTGTTTATCATCATTGAACTGTTTGATATGTTGAAAATTTATACAATTATGATGGTATAATTAAACCATACTGACATGAGAAAAATTTACATGGATTTTGATATTGCAAGACGACACAAGCGTTGAGGTATAATTGAACCAAGACGACTTGAGTGTTGCTTGTGTAAAATAGACAAGATTGAACCATTTGTATGTGCAAAGTGGAACAATGTCTTCAATGATATGCTTTGAATCAGGTCTTGAGACAAGTATTTGCACAGTACAAATGACCGCTTCACAAACAATTTTTTTAAAAAAATATCAGTCTCCAACCACTTTGTCTAGCTCAATGCATCGTTGAGAAAAATTAGGGGATCCAATAATTCAAAAGGTTCAAGTGCAAAAAAATAGTCAAAACTTCATGCAAGATGTTAACAAATTATACTTCAGAAAATCATCCATTATGTGTGTTGAAGTTGTTAATTGGATTAGTGTTTTGCTTTCTTGGTTGCTGGAGTTGGTGTTGACAGGATTTTCTCGGCATGCTGCAATTTTTGTTTTGAAGTTAGATGAATGTTGCTCCTAGTTAGAGATATCAATCGATGTGGATATGTACAATAATTACCAAGCCATGGTGGAATATAATGAACTAATATTCAGATAAGCAAGGACAGTGACTACGCTAAGTATGTCTAGGATAATGATGTTGATAAAGTGTTGGGCAATGGCCAATGGTTTTGACTTTGGATACAAAAGATATGAGTAATGATAGATAGAGGAGTTGTTACCTCACAAGTAGTGCCTGTTGCCAGGTTTTCACCATTTGTTTTTATTGCACCCTTTTGTTGTTTTTGATTTTTTTTTGTGTTATTTTTTTGATTTTTTGATTTTCTTGTATTTTTCACTTTTTCCGTGCATTAGACCACTCAAGTATAGTATTTCTTCAGATGAATGTTGTTGGTTGGTTCTTTGAGCACATTGCCCTCTGAAGTTGTGAGCTGATAGGCACCTGATCCATAAGATGATATAATGACATAGGGACCCAACTAGTTAGGTTCAAACTTTCCCTTCTTTTCTCGATCTTGTTTATTTCTGGGATTTTCTTTGAGTATGAGATCACCGACTTTAAAAATCCTAGGGATGACTTTGTGGTTGTAGCTTCTGCACATGCGCTGCTGGTATGCTTTGAGGTGGTTATAGGCCTGTTGGCATTTTTCATCTAGAAACTCTAGTTCTTGCAATTTGTTTACTCGATACTCCTCTTCTGGAATGAGGCCTTTCAAAGATACTCTGAGTGATGGAATCTCGATCTCAAGAGGTAAAATTGCTTCTGATCCATACACCAATGAATATGGTGTAGCTCCTGTAGGTGTCTTGATGCTAGTTGTGTAGGCCAAGAGTGCGGGATTGAGTTGCACATGCCAATCCTTTCCTGCATCATTTACTATTTTCTTTAGGATTTTTAATATTGTTTTATTTGATGCCTTTGCTTGACCATTCCCTTGCGGGTAGTAAGGTGTAGAGAAACGATGTTGGTTTTTGAATTGTTCACATAGTTCTCGCACATATTTTGAATCATTCACATAGTTCTCGCACATCCTAGTTTTTGAAGGGATGTTCATTTTCTAGTGATGATGGAACTGGGAATGCCATATCTATAGATCATATAATTGAGAATAAAAGAGGCAATTTGTTTTCCAGTTACTGTGGTCATTGGGACTACTTCAATCCATTTTGTAAAATATTTCGTAGCAGTGATAATGAACTTGTGTCCATTTGAAGATGAAGGATGGATTTTCCCTACTAAATCAAGTCCCCACTGACAAAAAGGCCAAGATGTTGTAAATGGCTACAATTCTTGTGCTGGTGCATGGATAAGATTGCCATGGATTTGGCACTTAGGACATTTCTTTGCAAATTGATAAGAGTCTTTCTCCATTGTCGGCCAGTAATATCCCATGCTTAGAAGTTTTTTAGTGAGAGTAGGACCACTTGAATGTGTGCCACATATATCTTCATGAATTTCATGTAAAGTAGAGTCAGATTCATTACGATCAAGACAACGAAGAAGAGTACCATCTAGACCTCGACGATAAAGGGTATCAACAGTTAGGGTACAACGGGCGACTTGCCAGATAAAGTTACGTTTTTGATTTTGAGATAGGTCAATGGGTAGGGTATTGGTTTTGAGATACTCATATATTGTTCCATATAAAGGAGAGTCTGAATCGGTTAAGGCATAGATAACATGGGATGCAAAATTATCATAGGCTGGGGAAAACAATTTCTCTACCAAAAACTCTTAACAAATTGGTTGCTCTGGAATTTGTAGCAGTGAAGTGATAGTAGCCATTGCATCGGTTTCTCTATTGTCCAACCTTGGTATTTTCTTGAAGGTGATGTGTATAAAATACTATTTATCCACCATTCTTTTGTATGATAACAACTTGTCATCCTTTGTCTGATATTCATTGTTGATCTGATTTATGACCAGTTGGGAATCTCCATAGAATTTTAGTTCCGTGATTCTTCATTCCATGACCATTTTAATTCCTGTGACCAATGCCTCATACTCGGCAATGTTATTTGTGGATGGAAACATGAGTTGATATGATTGGGGTATGGTGTGTCCTTCAAGAGTGACAAACAAGATGCCGACACCTGAGCCATGTTGAGTATAGGAACCATCAAAGTACAGGTTCCATTGCTTGGTGGTGACAGTAAAGACATCCCTATTTGGAAATTCGACCTCCATTGGTTTCTTATCTGGTAGTGGTGCTTCAACTAATTGATCTGTAATTACTTGTCCCTTGATAGCTCAATGCTCTGTGTAGTGGATATCAAATTCACTAAGAATCATGACCCATTTAGCTAGTTTGCTTGTGAGAGCTGCTTTGTTGAGTAAATACTTGAGAGGATCAATTTTTTCTACTAGCTTGATTGTGCAAGATAGAATGTAATGTCAAAACTTTTGAGAAGTGAAGACTACAACTAAGCAAGCCTTCTCAATGAATGTGTAATTGAGCTCATAGCCATTTAATGTCCTGCTGATGTAATAAATATCTCATTCCTTGCCTTCTTGATCTTCTTGTGCTAACAGTTCCCCCAATGACATGTCCATTGTTGATACGTAAAGGATGAGCGACTTTCCTACTATTGGTGGTACCAAAAATAGTGGGTTCATTAGATATTTCTTGATTTGATAGAACAATTCTGCACATTTGGCTTCCAATTTGAATGGTATATTCTTATGTAGTAAATGATTGAATGGTAGACTTTTATCTGCTAGTTGGGTGATGACTCGCCTGATTGACTGGAGCCATCCTTGTAGAGATCTGAGTTGGCTAATGTTCTTGGGAGGTGGCATCTCCATGATGGCCCATACCTTCGCTGGATCTACTTCAATGCCCTTTGCTGATATAATGTAGCCTAATAATTTACCTGATGTTACCCCGAAGACACACTTCTTAGGGTTGAGCCTAACTTAAAATTTCTCCAATATTTCAAATATTTTCTCTAATATGCCTAGATGTTCTGCTCGGGTAAATGACTTAGCTAGTAAATCATCCACATAGTCCTCCATGAATGTTTGCATCATATCATGAAATATTTTCATCATTACTCTTTGATAAGTTGCCCCAGCATTCTTTAAGCCAAAAGACATGACATTCCAACAATATGTTCCCCAAGGAGAGGTGAATGCCATTTTATATTGATCCTCTGGAGCTATTTTGATTTGATTATAGCTAGAAAAACCATCCATTAATGATAGCATTGCATGGCCTACTGTGAAGTCTACAATTATGTCGATGCTGGGCAAAGGAAAGTCATCCTTTGGATAGGCTTTGTTAACATCTCTAAAATATGTGCATACCCTAATGCTTCTATCTGGTTTTGAAACTGGCACAATGTTTGAAATCAATTCAGCATAGTCTATAAGTCGAATAAATCTGACGTCTAATAACTTCTTTAGTTCAACTTTGACCATTAATGCTACATGCAGATTCATCTTTCTTAATTTTTGCTTGACTGGCTTAGCTCTTGGAGCAACAGATAAATGATGCATGATTAAGTGTGGATCTATCCCGAGCATATTTGCATAGGACCAAGCAAAGTTGATTTGCTTTTCTTTGAAGAATCTGATAAACCTTGGTTTTTCTTCTTCGGTTAGAGATTTTGCTAGGTGTATGTTTTTAGCTGCTTCTTCTGTACCAATGTTGATTGATTGAGTGGGCTCAATCAATATAGGTGATCGCTCCTGATAGTGTTCAAGAAGAGTGTCAAGTCTCCCATCCTTAGGTTCCTTAAAAAGGTTTTCACCCTCAGATGGGTCCTTTATTTTGACTTTTTTGTGATCTAGTGCTGCCATTGACTAGTTTTCAACATTAAATCTTTTATTTCTTTCACTTTTGTGACTGAGAGACTTGGCACCCTCCTGATTGTAGATATCGCTATTTTGTTTGCTGGAAGAGTCTGTTTCCGGATTGACTATATATAGGTAATGGATAATGGATTCACCATCTTGAAATATGGGTAAGTCATGGTGCTTAGGTTCATCCCAGTCTATGGGATCAGGAAATATGAGTGGTAAAGAGTCATTGGGTGGGTCAAGGTCGGCTACAGTAAGTGTCATGATAGAGGAATTGTTAAGGTTTTCTGGGATATTAGACAAGTTAATGATATTGTCGAGGTCTTCGATGGTATCATCTTCCATGTAGACTTGCTCGTAGTGCCGCTGCTCATTTTATTTGGCTTTGTAGATATGTTGTGGACCAAATTCAAGCAGTCTAGACTTCGTGCCTTGTCCTTCTTGAGAAAGGGGTGTATGAATAGTACTCTTAGGAATATCTTCAGTAACATTTGAACAACTGACCCATTCATAGTCATTATAATATGTTTCAGAAGTATTGTTCCAAAGTCTTTCAGTGCTACTGATAGGTATGTTGTAAGGTGAAAAGAGATCCTTGATAATTGATACCAGTCTGATAGTTTTCTCTGATTTCGTATCAGAACCTTCTTGTACTCTTTGCATTTGTTCATATAGTGTCTCTCCTTTGGGAGTAGTGATTTCTTCAGGGGGTGATTCTGCATTGTTTGGGACAGGTTCCTGAACGTGGTGTACTTCTGTATAAGATGCTTCTTCTCTTTGAATGGTCAACTTATCTTGTTGTTTCTCTTTTTCTTGGTGTTCTCGCTCTTTCCTAATTGTTTCAGTTGCTTCATGTAGTGCCTCTTGCCATGAGTCATCATTGTATTTCTTCTTTGCTTTCCACTAAGGTTTTTGATATTTGTTCTTCTTTTGTCTTGGGGGTAGGTTGTGTCCATATCCCAATCATTTTTTGTCCCTAGAATACTATGAAGGAGGGTTCAATGGTTCTGTAATACCTTCTTGACATTTTCCTATAGGTCCTTTGCCATTGTATCCCATCTGTTGCATGATCAGGAATCCTTTTCCATACTGTTGTGTTGGTATAGCTACCTCCAGAGTAGCAGCTCAGACTTCTTCCTCATCCTTGTATAGCCAACTAAGGATGTCTTTCTCTTCTGATTCATGTGTGAGTGTACCCAATTGAATGAACTTGCCATCAAATTTGGTGGTGGGTTGTGTTGCTTGTTGTGTTGATGCATAAGGTTTTCCATAGGATTTTGGTGATGCTAGTATTTTGGTTAGACACATGGGTTCGAAAGAATATTTTCCCATGCCTTTCTCTTTGATTTTCATCTTTTGTTTGAAATCCATGGATAAAGATTTGAGCTTTTCTTGATGATGATTTGGTGCTGAGGAAGTTTGAGCTTCCCTGTTATGTGGAACCAAGCTATCTTGGGCTGCCTCCATAGCATTGCAATGTTGAAAGGGATTATTATCTGCTGATATAGAAATATCCTGCCCATTATATGGGAATTTGACACACTGGTGGTAAGTTGATGGTACCGCTTGCATTTCATGTATCCAAGGATGACCCAATAAAATGTTGTATGCCACGTCTATGTCTAAGACTTGGCACATAGTGTCCCTTTGTATCGGTCCTACCTGAATAGGTAATATTACTATTCCCTTGGATGATATCTCTTCATCATCATATTCTTTGATGATGATCTTTTTTTATGGATCAATAAGTTGTTCAGAGAAGCCTAATGAATGAATAAGTTTTAAGGTACATATATTGAGCCCAACTCCTCCATCTATTAATACTCTTTTAACTCGATGCTTGTAGACTAAGACTTCAATGTGAAGAGGAGTATTATGTAGATGGCTTAACGAGATATTATCATGCTCAGAAAAGGTGAGATTATGAGGCCCTATCATGTGAGCCACCATGGCTTGAAATTTGTCAATATCCAGATCTTGAGGTACATTTGTTTCCACTAGTGCTTGTTCCAGGATGTCTTTATGTTTTGGTGAAAGTTTGAGTAACTCGAGTATGGATATTTGAGCAGGGGTTTTGTGCAGTTGACTTACCAAATCATATTGAGTCTTTGGAATAGTGGTTGATGTTGATGTATGCCCTTTCAAGACATATTTTTGAGCTCTAGTGGTTACATTAATCGATTCATGTTCATGTTTGTCTTTGATTTTAATGACATTTACTTGATTGTCATCTCTCGATATATAATTGATGGTGTTATTGTATACGTGATTTATGCGAGCTCCTCTGGTATCGTTTGATGATGAAGATTCATCCTTGTTGTAACTGTAGACACCCAAAAATGGTCAACGCTTGCGAGGTCATACTTTAACATTTGCGCATTGCCTCATTTTAGGTTTTTGCGTCATATTAACATTTCTCCTATGTCACGCACTTGGTCTTTATCATTTGCGAACATCGAGTCATTCTTCTACTTTCTTCAATCATCTCGTCCTCAAATTTGGTCTTCTCGACAACATTATCCAGTCATGATTTTGATCAATTTTATCCTGTCGCATCAATGTGTGTATTCGTTTGTCATCAATCCTTCAATCCTGTCAATCTTGCGATCGATTTGTCATCGATCGTTGTCCTCTTATCAATCATTGTTCTTTTATCAATTTTATCATCAATCTTATCATTTTGGACATCGTCAATCCTAATTAGGGTTTTGTCCTCTCTTCAATCTTGTCATTTTGCGACCGATTTGTCATCGATCGTGGTCATTTCCAATTATGTCATCTTGCAATCTATTTGGTCAACCTTGTCATTTTGCCACCGATTTGTCATCGATCATTGTTTGTCTCAATTATGTCAATTTGGATCAATTTGTCATTGTTCCTCGTCAATTGGCGCATTTTCTCAATCAAATTGTCTGTCGCATTGGTCATTTATCAAATCAAATCATGATCAAGTCAATTATAGGCCTAATTGTCATTCTCGCATTGCTAATTCACCTTCTAGGGTTTTATGATTTAATCATTTAACCTAATTTGTCATTTCTTCCTCTAGGATTAAATAAATTACTTATTTATCCTAAGTCTTCTCATTGCAATTAAATCTTTATTTAATTGGCTAATTATTCCTCTTTGTGAATTGATTAATAAATGAAAAATTATTAATTAATTCACTAAATCCTAATTTCTAATTTCTTTCAATTTCTAATTCCTAATTTTCATCAATTTCATTTTGCTAATTTTCAAATTTCTAATTCCTTTTCCCTCCTAATTCATCTCCTAATTCTATGGGAGTGGCATTTCAATTTGTCATGAAATTGTCATAATTGATTAATCAATCAATTTTGACATGAAATGTGTCATAATCAATCAATCAAATTGTGCATGGAAAGTGCATAATTTGTCATAATTGACATATTGATTTGCAATTTCCATTTGAATTGCATCATGCCAATTTTGTCACTTCTCCAATTTCTCTATAAATTGGATAATTTTTCTTCAATCACCCCCTTCAATTACTTCTTGAAATCCGAATTGCTGTCAAACTATCAAATTTTAGTTCTAGTACTCTTGAGCTTTTTGCTTTCAATTGTGAGAGCAATTGTAGGTGAGATCCACAAAACTATTGAAGAGGAAAGAACAACAATGGAGCCGCATGGAAGGAGTATTCAATCTTGAATCTGGTTTGCATAATGTTTCCTTTTGAATGCTTCATTTTCATACCTCTATTGAATGTGCATTGTGATTAGGTTCATTGCAATGAGTATTTCTTTGATTGAGCTATCATGTTTAATGTTTTGATTGATCTGCTTGTCTTGTGATGAATCCTAATTCTTACGCTACAGTAACTTTGAAGAGGATTTTTAATGGCATCATTATCACCATTTTTCTTGAGACCATCGACCATTAAATCACCTCTATCAATCATGTCTTGAACAATATTTTTAATCCTCATGCAGTCATTTGTTTGATGTCCTTTGTTTCGGTGAAAATCATAGAAGTGCAAGTCATTCCACCAAGGTGGTTTGACCTAGGGTTGAAAGTTGTTTATAGTTGGTAATGTGATAATCTTGTTTGCTAGGAGTTCTTGGAATGCTGATTCTAAGGATTGCCCCAACGGTGTGTAAATGTGTTTATTTGGAAAATTGTTGGTGTTACCCCTTTGATTTAGATTAGGTCCTTGATTTGTGCTATTGCTTTGGGTATTGTTGGTGTTGTTTGTATTTGAAGGTCCCGAATTGGCATTTGACAGATAAGTGGTAGTGCCTTGGTTAGCACCCTTTTGATTTTTGGTAGCTTGAGGATTACCTGATAAAGCCAATATTGGTTGTTTGGACTTCATATCATTAGCATCAGTTCCTCCCTCATTAACAATGTTTTTGTTTATGGTCTAGAATCTGGATTTGTCTAAGGTATTGTTGTTGTTTTGGTTGTTAAAATGAGAATTGGATGAATTATCTCCTTCTTTGAAGAACTTTAATGTTCCTTTCTTAATACATGCCTCCTCTACTTGGATTCCATTTTTGATCAACTTGGCAAAATATGGTATGCATTGGAGCTTGAGTATGTAACTCATCTCACTATTAAGATTGTCAATGAAAATCTCCATCTTTTCCTTTTCGGGCACATCTTGATGATATCTCGAAACCATCCATCTCCAACATTGAAGAAACACCATGAATGTTTCATTGTTTTTCTGTTTGGTATTACATACATCTAGCATGGTGATTGCGTGTTGAATATTGTAGGAATATTGAGTGATAAACTTATTGACCAACTCATCAAAGGATCTGACAGGAGGTGTAAGTTTGGATAACCACTCCATTGTTTGTCCTCCCATGCTTCTTGGAAATAGCCTCATCAAATAGGTGTCATCATTGGAAAATTCAAGACTCATGGTGCAAAACTCCCGAACATGATCGCGAGGATCACTCTTACCATCATATTTGTCATATTTGGGTATGTCTGAATTCAGGGGAAAAGGTATCATGTTCAATTTTCTGCCAAAGGGGTAAGGACAAATTTTGTTTAAGGAATACCGTACTATTTTCCTCTGTTGCATGTCCTACATTTGCCTTTGCAACATTTGCATTTTTTGTTTAAGAGCAACCATGGGTGCATTTGTTTGTTGAGGGAAGGGTACTTCCCTTTCGTTATCCCTAGTTTGGGCATGGATGTGTTCTAGTATGTTATGTTGTTCAGGTATGTTTTGCTTAGGTTCACATATTTCCTCTTCTCTCTATTGTTCTTGATAAGTATAATTTTGAGACCTTGTCCTAAAGATTTTAGTGTCAAAGTCTTTCAGAATCCTAACTCCCTTGCTTGTTAGCATGATCATGTATTTTTGTTTGTCAGCTTCTATGAGTCTTTCCATAAGTTTTTGGAATGAGGTGCTTTCTTGACATTCTTGTAGGAGCTCCTTAGTAATCTCCGTTTCCTCTGGATTTGGATACTTGAAAGGATTTGATAATCTTTGACCCATACTAGACTCTGGTTGTGGTTCACTTTGCTCGTTTCGTTGAGAGCGAGTGAAAATGGGAATCTAATAGAAAATTTCCATGATAAAGGGGACAAACTCCTATTCTTCTTATTGTTTGGGGGTGGGTGGTTCAAATCGAGCTATGCTATAAGTGATGCAAAATTTTGGGAAGAAAGTTGGGTTGATCTTTCCTCCACGATTTAAGCGTTAACTGAATGTTGATTTTTGGCAAATGGCTCTACTTCTCAATGGTTCTTCATCAAATTCATTTGACTAGCCTTGAAGATATAAGCGTATATGACAAAGAAAGGTGCGATGTGATTTGAAGAGTTGACAATTGATGTAGAGAAATCTATTCCGTTTGGCAAGTTTCTGAGAACTGAGTTGTCATTTCTTCAACTTAGTTTTGTGATGAAGACTTTTTATTCTCAAAATATGAGGAGTGGTCATACATGATTGATCAATGGTTTCCTTTTCATTTGGTTGGATTACGATACTTTATTTGAAAACTTAAGCCTACTTTATCAAATGAAGGTTTAGATGCCCCCCCAAGACAAAGTGCATCAAATGATATGGAATAAGAGCTTTCTCGATATGGAAACTCGATTTGACAACTTATGTTTAAACTAGGCATGTTTTAATGATGGAATCCGTTAATTGGCGGACCTTTTGATCAATGTGATGATGTTACCCGATTTTGATAGGAAAAAGTGTTATCCTTAGCTACTTTTGAATTTTGACAGCTGTTGTTCTAAGAATGACTTGTTTGATTGTTTGGAATACTTTTTGGTGTTTTGATTCAAGTTTTTCTTGATGAGGTTGACTGAAGATCCAAAAGGGTATTCAGAATTGATGTTAAATTTTTCAAGAATGTTCAGTTGCCTTTGTTTTTCTCAGTTTTACCTATGCGCTAAAACATAGACTGGATGCGCTAAAGTTTGCCTTAGATGTGCTATTTGAAACTACCAATGCGCTAAGCTACCTGTGCTACGAGGTAAACCAAAGTTTTAAATTTTGCTTATGACAGGAATGGTTACACACTAATATGTTCTCAAAAAGTGCTAATGCTTGGACTCAGAGTACTATAGTGTAACCCCAATGCGCTAGGCTAATGTTTCGACATGCTAATATGGTGCCTAAGAGCGCTAGTGAAAAGTTTCCAAATGTTCAGAATGCTATGCACTATTTTTGAAGATGACTGCGCTAAGTTTTAGCATTGATGTGCTAAAGTTTGACTCAGATGCGCTAGGATATTGCTCTTATGCGCTAAACTACTCTGTTTGTTCTGTTTTTGGTTTTCTGGAAAATTTTCAACACTTATTTAACTTGAATGGATGAGTTTCTAAAGTATAAAATGCAAACACAACATGGAAAAGAACCATTTTTTGCCTATTCTAAACAAAGAGTGTATGTTTTGCGAGGATGTGTTCAAATCCCCAATATTTTCACAAGTTTGGATACAAATAAGAAAATTCAGATAAACTCTTTATTCAAAGGTCATCAACAATACCATAGCCCACTAGTCTCGATACTCCGTCAGCTCAAATAGCCGTGTCACCCCCTAGGGGGCACCCATTTTTTTGCCTTTTGCCTGAAATTAATCCAAAGTCAATTGCTTCATAATTGGGTAGCTATCTTGGGAGATATATGGTGAGTAATCTTGGGGGAAGATTCTTCCCCACCCTTGCACTATGATATTGAGGATGTTTGGATACTGACTCAGCACAAGGTTTCTATTTCTAAAGTTCGTAATCAAGCTTCCTGTTCGGTCTTCAGTGATAAACTCCCTCGGGAGGCTTCCCAACCTTTAGAACAAAGGCTTTATGTATCATAAAAATAATGGGGGAAGGCTAATCATTGAGAAAAACCATTGAAGGGACTTTTGCCACCCTCCACTTTTGATTATAGTGGGTTGGAAAACTTGGCGATAAAGCCATTTCCCACTTAGGTCGTTCCCCTCTCACCGACCATTTGAATGGTGCTCTAAGAGAAACTCGGGAGGGAAGGCCTACTAAAGGATGTAAATGCTTGAAATACAAAAAACATAAGAGTGGTTTGGCTTTTTGGTCACCCGGTTAAGGGGAGAACATATACCTTTCACTTTCGAGACAAGGCACAAAATGATTCTTTTTAATCTTACAATTCAGTTGTTTGCTATGTCTATTGGGAGATGTTGCTCCAAAAAGGCATGGTGTTCTTTTTAACTCCCAAATCAGTGATGTTTTTAGCTAAGTAATGAAATCCTGATCAAAAAAGCAAATTCTTTGATATGGTCAACAAAATGAATTTGATAGGGGAAGAATTTCCCTCTTTTTCTTTTATCTAGAACTTGAAAACAAGTGAGGTTCTTTAAGTTATGCAAGGAAATGTAATGGATCTTTTTAGACACCAAAGGATGGTGAGGTTATTTTTAAGACTTTGTATAAATAAAGTTTGTTTTGTTCTTTTTAAAGCCCCCCAAAACAAAGTGTTTTCTCTTCCTATGAAACCAAGGTAAGTTTTTGTTTGTTGTTCTTTTTAAGTTACCCAAAAGAAAATGAGTTCAATTTTACTTAATGAGGAAATGAACAAAACTTTAAATAACTAAACCAAGTTAGAAAATATTTTTTTTTATCACAAGCCTAAACTTAGCAAAAAAAATCTCCCGATCCTGCAAACAAACGTTAGTTACCTGCAATATAAAAACTAGTTAGAAAACATAATTTCAAGGTGGACTTCTACAAGCCTATTTTTCTATCTCTGTTACAATTTTGTTTTTCTCTTTGTGTCTTTTATGCGCTAATCTACAGACTAGATGCGCTAAAGGATGGTACAAATGCGCTAACTGATAATCCGAACATGCTACACTGTTGCATGGATGTGCTGCATTGATGTTTTAAAGCGCTGAGACCTACATGAAATAGAAGAAATGCTATGTGCTAAGTTTACTATGGGACATGCTAAATGATGGTCCTAAAGCGCTAAACAATGAGCGGGATGCACCAAAGGATAGACCGGATGCGCTAAAGGATGGTACATACGCGCCAATTCAAGTTTTTCGCGTACCTACAAAGTTAGTCCTGCATCAAAAATGATTTGATAAATGGGGTTATGCCCCACGACGGGTGCTAGAAATGTGTGCGGGAAAAGTGTGTTGGCAATATTACATTATAAGGATATTGAGAAGGTTGTTGATGATTATGGACATAACTGATTAAAGATGTTTTACTGTCTTGATATTATTATTTTGTCATTGATGTCAAGAAATTGATTTTCTAATTCAGTATGATGTTGCCATATCTTAAGAAATATGATATGAAGATTATAAAGAAGTCGGTAAAGACACAAGAAAGAATATGATGAATAAGGGGATACGTTATTCAATGGGCAACTCTATCGAGTCAGACAATGATGAGATCTTGTTTTAGATTGTTTTAACATCATACATATGTTGTAAAATGTAAAGGTTAATACTATACTATGTTATCAAGCAAAGAACCTAGTCGGTAAACCCTAAGGTTATCACAATCGGTTAATGAAGACAGGATGTGTACCGAGTGAAGTTTAGTATTCACCGAGTTGTAACCAAGCTATAAAAGAATGCATTAAATGTTTACATGTGATATTTAATGAAAGAAGTTGATGAGTTGGAGCAGATCAATGATTGGCAAGCCGTAAAAGAAGTTTGTTAAACGAATCTAAGGCAATGGAAAGTCGGCAAGAAGATCTACAGCTCAGATTGAACCTCATTACCCTAACACAAGTTCCAAGGTGAATGTGCAAGTTCCAAGGTGGGGTAAAACATTTTCAGATCGAAAGATACAATGAACTTGGACAAGATTGAAGATCTGATGGCTATGATTGATCATGGGAAATGTGATCAAGGAGATTAAGCGGTTAGAAGATTGTTTATAAATAGGAAACTATTGATAAACAATGTATGCGGGCAAGTGTATGCATAGGGATGCTACATAGTGATTACCGAGCACAAAAGCTTAAAGACATGTTAGAATAACAGAGTATTGATGCCGAGTAGATAGACAAGATTAGTTCTATGTCTAGATTGTATTGAACAAATAGGAATCTGCTTTAGCATTTTAGATGTGAAGTTGCAAATAGATTGTATTACTGTTATTTTGTGAAAGTGATAGGAAATCTCTTAACCGAGTGGACTTAACAGTCTTATATGTAAATCCTCTAACAAGGTGACATTCTGATTGAGGGTTTGAAATCCTTTGACAAGGTCACTTCTAACAAAGTGAAGATCCTAACAGATCTGAGGGAAATCCCTTAACTGGGTCACATCTAACAATGTGTTTGTAATCTTTAACAGGATTTTCTTTTAACCGAGCATACTCTAGAAGAGTATATTTCTTAGTGGGTCCGAAATCCCACAATGGTTTTTCCCTATTTGGGTTTCCACGTTAAATCTGGTGTTATGAGGTTTATATTGTTCATATGCTTTTGAGTTTGCATGTTTGATAGTTTTTGGTTATATGACTGATATATATGTTACCGAGGTTGAATCTGATGTTTTTATGGATGATTAAGTTTGTATGATTCACCCCCCCTCTCATCTTGTTGGCTATTGGATCTGTACGTATATTAAGTATCAGAACTATCAAAGTGGTGCGATGAAACAAAAAATACAAATTCAAGACTTGTCCACACACCAATGAGACTCTTGGTGCAATTTATGGAGCTATATGGAATAGCTCAACTTCCCAAGGGGTGTTCCATTGTTCTCTATCTCACAAGATCCCTCAAGTCAATGCCTTTTCTCTTAGAACACTGAACAAATTGACTTAGGGATGACAATCATGAGAATGAGGGATGCTTGATCAATCTAACATGAATGCAATCCTAAATATGCATGATATTAACAAACATGAATTAAACTAGCACGTATATGATGATAAGATGAAAGGATTAGTAAAACAACTATCCTAACATGATACACTAGCTTAATACGATTATTATGATAAAGAGAAATACTTCTAAAATGCTTATTAGATTATTTCTATTCAAAGAGAGACTAAAATGCTTAGTAAAATGCCTATAAGTGTGATGCTAAAGACTTGGATATGAAATGGAGGAATGAGAGCTCTATTTATAGGGAAAATAGGGCAATGAAGGGTTGAGATTGAATAATCCTATCAAGGGCCAGGATTGAAAGTTATCAATCCATGTTTACAATTCTCACCAATGAAATGGTGACAATTGTCAATATAAGACTGCTTGAGAGGATATGCAAGAAGCATTAAATGCTTGAGAAAACCTCATGGTTACCTTAGGAGGTAAGGGTTAAGGTTAGGCTAAGGTTATCATTTGGATAAAGCTTTTACCCAAAGGATAAACTCTTGTGAAAGGTTTAAAGGGATAACTAAGGTTAAAGCAGTGAATTCTTAATGAGACCCTTGGGTTAGATGAGGGTTGAGTTAGGCAAAAAGTCTCTAACCATGCAAGAGGGTTGAGTTAACCATTAATGGTTTGGAAGACTTTCAAGGTTAACTTGTTGAAGACGCAAAGCCTTTAATGGTTTCCAAAGACTTTGAGGGTTTGAGAAGTGACTTCCCTTTGCTTAGGGATGTGACAATATTTAGCAGATGGTTTAGGCTAATTTAGAAGTGATTAGAAGAATCTAGAAGGGGGGTTACAGATACAAGTGGGATATGTAGGAGAATGCAAGTGGATAGAGGGTAATTTTAATTAAAATAAATTGCTTTATTTCAACAAAAATAGATGCAAGTGGGGGATTTAAATAAATTATATTTATTTATTTGAAGTGAACAAATTTAATTCAAAAGTAAATTTAATTAAAAAGAATAGAAAGGGGATTTAATTAAATAAAGTGATTTATTTAATTAAATGATATGAAAGGCCTAGGTGAATTTAATTAAATAAATTGAATAACTTATTTAATCAAATAGACGAATGTGAATGATTCAATTAAATAGAGGAATGGGTTAAAATGAATATTAAGTATTTACTTAAGAAAGTGGTCATTTGTATATGTCTACTGTATTCCATTCACAATTGTGTGATTTTCAAGGTCTTGCATGTTTAACAATTCTAAGAGGGCATGATCATCAACATAGATGGTGGGCATTCTTAGTCCCAGTCAATGAGTTCTAGGTATACAAGTTGTAGGCCCAATGGGGTGGAAGGAATGGCATGGGTGATGGTGTTTATGTAGGCATCGTCGAAAAGGTCATTGAGGTATTCGAAAGGCACTTCATGGAATTCCTCTTTGTCAGAGTCTTTGATGTTAGAGGGAGGGTCTGTTGGAGCACTAGGGATAGTAAACTTAGGCATTGGGGAGTAAACCAAGCCCCTACTATATTTGTATGATGCTAGTGAGATGGGTGCTTTTATGCCTTGTTCCTTAGGTCCAAGACCATGTCCTTTATATCCCATTTTGTCTACCATAGCCAATGCCTTAGGATACATTTCTTTAGGAAAGTCTATTGGTGCTTCATTTTATTCTTTTTAGAGATAGGAGGTGACATCAGTTTCAATATTCTCTTCATCAAGTGGACCCCACTACTGGAAGGTGGTCTTTTTATACTGCATGGTAGGTTTCTTTTGAATCTCAATTTTCTTAGGCCTATGATACAATTTTGGAGGAGGGATATGTCCCACTTATAGTGCATTTTGAAGGGTATATTATCCACATCTATTATCAACTATCTTGACCTTGATCTCAAGTTGAGTAGAGGTGGATGCGACATTGAAAGCGCCAGATTGTGGTGGCAGAGTATGTGTGTTGAGTGGACAATAGTAGGGATGTTTTCCTTAAAGGAGTTTGCAGTATTGGAAAGGCTGTGGATCAGTCGAGATTGTGATTACCTACCATTGTAAGGGAACTTTAGGAATTGATGGTAAGTGGATGGAACATATTGAATGGAATGAATCCATAGACATCCAAGGAAGATATTATAAAGGAGATCAAGGTCTATAAATTGACAATTAGTTTCCACCATTGGAGAGACCACTTGAAGAGGTAATGTGATGGCACCTTTGGAGACCATTTCTATGTCATAATATGTTTTTATTGTGATTTTACCAGATGTATCAACCAAGTCTTCAGAGATGCCCAGTTGTTTGATCAATTTATATGTACAAAGATTTAGTCCAGATTCACCATCTATGAGGACTCTCTTTATTTTATGTTTATGGATAATGGCTTTGATCTGGAGGGGTTTATTATGTGATGGGTGAGTGGATGGAACATCTTTGGAGGTGAAGACTAGATAGTGCTAGGCAACGAGATTACCTATCAAGGCTTGAAATTGGACAATGTTGTCTGGAACATGATATTCTAGGAGGGAATGTTAAAGGACCTCTTTATGTATGGGTGAGGCCTTGAGGATCTCAAAGATTAAGATCTATTTAGGCATCTTTCTAAGATGGTCAAGGATACTGTAACAATTGGTGGCTAATGTGGAAGCTTGTAGAGGAGGAGGAGGAGTTCCTTGGATAGTAACTCTCCCTCATCGAGTGGTGACATTGCAATAATTTTGGGAAGATGAAGTGGAGGGTGAAGCGTCTTAGATAATGATTTTATTTTGATTGGGTCTAATGGATTTCTGAGGAGGTGGGGCTCCCTAAATGGTAATCCTTGCTCAGTAAGGTGTTGACGTAGGGTCATCTCCTTGGATGGTAATGGTGTTAATACGTGTATTAGTAGGTTCAATGCGACCTACCAAGGAGTCAAAATCAATGATGTGATTGGTGTTGTCCTAGTGGATCTCATGAGATGATGAGCTTTTATTCTTACCATGCTTAGGGAAGGGGTCCTGATACATTTTAAGATTGTCATTTGAATTCCTAGGCTTAACAACCACAACCTCGACATCACCCTTGTCAATCAGGTCCTAGATATAATTCTTAAGTTTCTTACACTTTCGTGCATCATGACCCTAGACACAATGGTATTCATAGTATTCATTCTCATTGTACCATCTAGGTTTTGGTTGATTAGCCTCATATGGACAGGTCACCAGGAAGAAAACAATGCCAACCTTGACAAGCTTTTAGAATTTAACCTCTATGGGTTTGACAATCAGGGTGTACTCACTCTAGGATTGGTTTTTAGGGCAGGTGGAGTGACCAAGAATGGAGATTTTTGTGCAGGGTTTGGATTGGTTTTACAAATAAGATTGGTTGTTGGGTGGATTATTGGTGGTGGTAGGCTTGGTCAGGATAGTCACAGTTTGGTTATGCTTGGAATCAATGACTCCATCATTGACAACATTCTTGTTCTTGGACCAATACCTAGGCTTGTCATTTGATGAGGAGGACCCTTGTGAATCTTTCTAATAAGGTTTTATAACACCTTGCTCTAGGAGGACTCTTAGTGACTTGCTTGAAAGTTTCAATACACTGACAACTTAGAGGGTGAGACATCTTAGGGATGATATTGCATTGAAATAACTCAATCTAGTATGATTTAGGTATATCCCATGGGAACTTCCTAATAAGATGCTACCTTTGCAAAAATTTGGCTAAAGTCTCTCCAGTAATTGGCTTTGTGTTGCATAGGTCTATCATAGAGTTGTCATTCTCAATTTTACATTCATAATGAGACACAAATTTCTCTACCAGATCAAGGAATGACTTGATCGAACCATGAGGTAACCAAGAGCTAAGAAAGGGCGGGACCACTAAGACTCTTGGGAAAGAGCCACTGTAGGTAGACATCACTATAGGAAACCTCTTGATGGGATATGTAGAACTTTGCACATTCTCCCTAGGGTCACCTTTGCCTTTGTATTTGTTGAATTTAGGCATTTCAAAACTAGGGGGTATAAAGCCAATGAGATGGAATGGTCATAAGGACACGAATAAATTTCCTCAAAAGTGTATGATTTCTTATGAGTTCCATCCTTAGGGTTCTTAAAAAGATCCTTCATGTCGTGGATTTCTGTCATAAGGTCAAGTGATTGATTTTGAACATTAGATATATGTAGATTTGAATTGGACCCTGGGAAATGTGTAGACAAAACCGATATACCACCACCAATATATTGATAGGAGGAGACAGGAGCTTAAGAGGTGACTAAGGGATGCGACATGACAATGACACTGATGGGTGGCAAGCTAGCATTGACATAGTTGGTAAAATTGTGAGGGGGTGTAGATGATCTAGGAGGTTGAGATGCATGAGGATTAGAAGTGCAGAAGTTGCGGGTGTGAAAGTTCCTAGTGGTGGATGAAGAATAGTATTGAGAAGGGGTCAGTTAGCGAGGTCACCTTCCATGGGAGTGTCAAGGATTGATTGGTCAAATTTGGGGGTCATGTTGGTATTTGCATGAAGATTGCATTAATGATATGTTATGTTGTCATTGATGTCAATTGAATCGGTAATGGTATTTATGATATTGTCTTGTAACTGGTAGGAAGAGCTTTGAGGAAGATGTTGTAAACTGGTATATAAGTATGTGAGTTGAACCAGTAACCGATGCATAAGGTTAAACCCTTTCTATGTTATGTAATGGGTAAACCCTACCCGTTGTTTTTGTTAAACCCTAACCAATTAGTTTTGCTGAAATGGTTATGTTGGTTTATTATCTGATAATGAGTGGTAATGATGGTGACACGTGTGGTCATTGTATGAAGATAAGTTCAGATTGTTTTGGTGCATTTGTTTGATTGTCTAGGGAATGAGCAAAGTGGATTGCATCTAATGCAAAGTGTGTGATGAGTTACAAGTCCGATGAAGTGGCGATCATGGAGCGGTTCGAATTTTCTTAAAGAATGTGTATATATTGCTATGTAAATCCAATGGTCACACTTGAACCAATTTTTTTGTAATCTCTATGAGAGAATTAGGTTTTTGTTGTGTTACCGACCTAATTGATTTGTATTTAAGGTTGATGAAGTTGTTTTGTCAAAGGTGTTGGCAAGAGTTGGCAGAAATCAGTTGAGTGTGTGGTTGCTTAACTAGAGAATGGATCTGTAGTTTGAGTAAAGGCAAATTGAAGCTTAAAAGGATCCGATCAAGCAAATGTAGTGCTATTCAGACAGAACAAGAAAAACTTGTTGTCTTCTAACAATTACAACAAAATTGAAATCCTCGAACTGGGTAAACTCTAACAAGCTTGGTTACTTATTAAATCCTCTAACAAGGAGGTCCATTAGCTTGGATTCTCAAATCCTATACCGAGGTTACTCCTAATAGGGTATTTTCTTTTTATCAAGGCATTTGTAAATCCCTTAATCGAGTGATTCCTAACAGGATCAATTCTTAACAAGACTTATTGTAAAATCTTTATCAAGCTTGGCTCCTAATAGGATGAACTTCAGAAGAGTTCATATATCTATCTTGTGAGTCTCATCTCATTGTGGTTTTTACCTATTTGGGTTTTCCATGTATAAATATTTGTGTCATGTGGTGAATGTTTTTGTGGTTATAATCTTATTTATTGATTTGATTAACTACTTAACTATTCTGATAAGGCATGATAACTAGAAGCATTGAGAGATGGAGTGTGTTGATATATGATTAAGCATTTGGATGCTTACAAGATTAAAGTTGTTTACTGTTAAGTTGCTATAACAGTTAACCGGTTGATGTTGAGTATTCTTATGAGTATTGATCTTGACAGTGATATTTTATTGATAAGTTTACTTTGTGAGTTTGAATTTGAGATTGGGAAGTTTGTATCAGTTTTTTAGTTTACCGATTCACCCCCCTCTCAGTAATCTACCATATACTTATTCTTTCATCATACCATCAATTGGTATCAGAGCACCTCAGGTCCTCCTAAATCTAAAAGCCTAACGTCTTGAGGAATAAATCTCATAGATCATGATGAAGAAGGAAGGTCCGAAGTTCAACAAATATAATTATAGGACATGGAGCGACAAAATGAAGATTTACATAAAGAGTTTGGGAAGTCAGTATTGGGACCATGTAGAAACTAAGTATATTGCAGCTACTCGAACTCTGACTGATGATCAAAAGAAAGAACAACAAGAAAATCATCAAGCATTGGAAGCTATTATTAGTTCGCTGTCTGTTGTTGAATATGTAGATGTTCATGGTGTTGAAACTGCATATGAAGTATGGAAAAAACTTGAAGAGATTTATAGCGGTGATGAACATGTTAAGATTGCTAAAGAGGAGAGCCTAGGAGGAAATTTTGATGACATGAGAATGTCTAAAGGTGAGAATATCAAGCAGTATGGTCAAAGGATAAAAGAGATAGTTGGTGAAATAAAGAGTGTAGGAGGGAAAGTGGAAGATTTCATAGTGATCAGTAAGGTACTGAGAACCCTACTACTGGTCTATTCTATCTGAGTTGCAGCTATTCAAGAGCTGAAGTCCATTGACAAAAATAAGGTAACTCTTGACTCTATCATTGGCAAACTTAATGCTTTTGAATTAAACAACTATGATGGTAGTGTACCGAAATTAGAATCTACATTTAGAGCTTCTATCTCTAACCCATCTGTGAGAAAAAGTAGAGATACTTGTCATGGATATGAATCTACATCCAGCAGAGATGCTGATGATGAAGACAACTTAGTGGATCTTGAAGCATTGTTTGCAAAATGACTTCCTAGAGGCACTGGGAAATACAGAGATAAACTACCTTTAAAATGTTTTGCATGCAACAAGATTGGTCATGTAGAAGCTAATTATCCTAATGGTGAAAATGAACACAAGAGAGACAAATTCAAGAAGTATAAGGGTAAAGACAAGAGAGATTTTCATATAGTGGTTGACAGTGGTATCACTGATGAAGAATCTGATGATGATGCTAGTGAAGATATTGTGTTTGTAGCTATTAAAGAAGAGATATAAGATCAGAAGGCACTAGTATCTAGGATGGATAACTCTGATGATTTGATCATTGATAGTGGTTGTTCACATCGTATGACTGGCGATCGGAGCAAATTTCTTTTCTTGAAGGAATTTGATGGCGATGTTGTCGGATTTGGCAATGACTCACCCTGTATCGTTAAAGGTAAGGGAGTTATTTCTCTTTATGGGAAGAGCAGTGCTGACTATGTCGATTGGTTTGAAGGTCTAAAGCACAATATTCTAAGTGTAGCACAACTTAATGACAAAGGATACCCACTGGATTTTAAAAATGGTATGTGCAAAATTTTTGACAACAAAGGTGAATTGATTGCAACCGAGAAACAAACCAGAGGTAATCTGTTTCATCTTAATCCTAAAGTTAGCAGCTTTTTGATTGCAAAGATAGATGATAGATGGCTTTGGCATAGGATATTTCTTCATATAAACTTTGATAACATTGTCAAATTGAGCAAGTCCAAGATAGTAAGAGGTTTGCCTCAGCTAGACAAATTGGTTAATGCTCTTGGTAAAGAATGCCAGTTAGGAAAGATGACTTCTTCAACTTTTAAGAGCATGTCCTTCTCAGTAGAGCACTTGTTAGATTTGGTTCATACAGATCTATGTGGACCAATAAGAACCAGAAGCATTCAAGGTGACAGATATTTCATGATCTTCACTAATGATTGTCCAAGGATGATGTGGGTCACATTCTTGAAGGTTAAGAATGAAGCTTTTTGTAAGTTCAAGGCATTCAAGGCCTTAGCTGAGAAAGAGAGTGGCAAAAAGATAAAATGCCTGAGAATAGATCAAGGTGGTGCATTTACTTCTAAGGGATTCACTAAGTACTGTGATGAGATTGGTATCAAACAACAACTTTCTGCACCAAGGAAACCACAATAGAATGGTATCACAAAGAGGAACAACTGGTCAGTGGTTGAAGCTGCTAGGACAATGTTGATACAAGGAGCTGTAGTTAAAATATTTTTGAAAGAAGCTATAAGTACAACTGTCTACACAATGAACCGAGTTTTGGTGAAAAGAGGTAAGGACAAGACTCCTCATGAATATTGGTATGGAAGATCACCCGATGTTAGCTATTTTAAGATATTTGGTAGAAAATATTTTATTAAAAGAGGTGATTACATTAGAAAGTTTGAAGCTAAGAGTGATGAAGGAATATTTCTTGGATATTCCACCAAGAGTAAGGCCTATAAATGCTTCAACAACTAGACACAGAGAATTGTTGAGATTGCTGATGTTTGAGTAGATGAATTTCTTGAAGTCTCAAAAGGAACTAGTTTAGAGAAAAAGGATGAAGATCCTTGCATTTTTTCTTTTGGAACCTGAAACTGTTAAATCAGAAACCGATAAAGTAAATTCTGATGCACTTGTTCAACTAGAACAAATAAATTCAAAAGAAGATGATAATGAAGAAGCTGAACCTGAAGAGAATGATCATGTTATTCCTAGGTATGTGAGACTGAATGACAGTCCTGAACAAATTATTGGGGATAAGGATGCTAGAGTACTAACTAGAAGGAGAATAAGAGAAAACTCTTGCATGATCTCCACCATTGAACCTAGAAGTTATAAGGAGGCATTTGGTGATGATCATTGGGTTAAAGTTATGGAGGAGGAATTGGATCAAATTGAGAAGAACAACACTTGGACTCTGGTACCCCGACCGGTAAACAAGAATGTTATAGGTACTAAATGGGTATTCATAAACAAGTTAAATAAAGATGTTGTTGTAGTACGCAACATGACAAGATTAGTCTGCAAGGGTTATGCGAAAGAAGAAGGAGATGATTATGGCAAAACTTTTGCACTAGTAGCAAGACTAGAAGATGGCAAAACTTTACTTGCATTTCTAGCCCATAAGAAGTTCAAGGTATACCAGATGGATGTTAAGTCTACATTTTTAAATGGGAAATTGGAAGAAGAGGTATACATAGAGCAGCCATATGGTTATGCTTTGAGAGATGAGAAAGACATGGTATGCAAATTACATAAAGCTTTGTATGGATTAAAGAAGGCACCCAGAGCATGGTATGAACAACTTCATACACATATGATGAAGATAGGCTTTGCAAGAGCCAGCGATGATAGTAATATTTATCCCAAGTCTGAAGGAGATGAAATACTGGTCAGTGAAGTATTTATTGATGATATCATATTTGGAGGCAATGATGTCATGAGCAAGAGTTTTGCAGATGAAATGAAAAATGAGTTTGAAATGTCTTTAGTAGGGGAAATAAAAATTTTCATAGGCTTGCAGATACAACAAATGAAGAATGGTATTTTCATTTCTCAATCTAAGTATGTGAAAGAGGTTTTGAAGAATTTTGGCATGAGTGAATGTAAACCAGTTGGAACACCAATGGTTACAGGTTGTAAGTTGTCCAAGGAAGATGAATCTAAGTCCATTGATGAAAATGAATGCAGGTCAATGATTGGAAAATTACACTACGTTGTTCATAGAAGACCAGACATTTCCCATGCGGTTGGTATAGTTTCTAGATTCCAGAAGAATCCTAAGGAGACACACCTGGTACTATTGACTATGGACTATGTTATCCATATGGAGGAAACTTTGATTTGAAGGCATACACAGATGTTGATTGGGTAGGAAATGTTGATGACCAGAAAAGCACTACCGATGGAGCATTCTTTCTAGGAGGAAGGCTTGTTTCATGGAGTAGTAAGAAGCAGAGTTGTACTTCACAATCTACTGCTAAAGTTGAGCATGTTGCAGCTATATGAATTGCACACATGCTATTTGGATGAGGCATATTTTGGAAGGTTTTAAGATGAAAGTCTCAAAACCTATAAAGAGTTTATGTGATAATACAAGTGCCATAAATATTTCTAAGAATCATGTTTTGCACGCATGAACCAAACACATTGAATTGAAGTATCACTTTTTGAGGGAAAAAGTTCAAAGTAAAGATGTTATCTCCGAGCACATTTCTACCAAGGAGCAACTTGCAGATATCTTTACCAAACCTTTGCATAAGACTACATTTGAGTGTCTTAGAAGTCAACTAGGGGTTGTACCCCTTCATGAAGTTAGTTGAGAATGATGCTGATTGCATCAGTCCTTGAATCACTTGCAGAATCTTAGAAGGATTGGTGTAGAAGTGGATGTATTCCACAGGGGGAGAATAAAGTTGCAGTATGTTGTTGATGCACAATGAAAATTTGATATTACATGTTTTACTTTCAATTTGGCATTGCTGTCAAAGGGGGAGAAGAATTATGTGATGAGGAGAAGAATTATGTGATTGGGAAAGGGAAACCAGTGATAGGCTGAAGACATACAGAGCATGGTGAATACTTGGTAATGTAAACCATGATTCCTATTCACCATTCACAACAACAATCAGAGGCGTTGATATTTGTTGCCATCAATGCCAAAGGGGGAGATTGTTGGAATTTACATGAAGATTGCATTAATGATATGTTATGTTGTCATTGATGTCAATTGAATCAGTAATGGTATTTATGATATTGCTAATATTGTTGTTA
This sequence comes from Cryptomeria japonica, assembly GCF_030272615.1. Classification (NCBI taxonomy): domain Eukaryota; kingdom Viridiplantae; phylum Streptophyta; class Pinopsida; order Cupressales; family Cupressaceae; genus Cryptomeria; species Cryptomeria japonica. Next base: position 171,789,126 of record NC_081406.1, on the reverse strand, counting down.
TTATTGATATTGTCTTGTAATCGGTAGGAAGAGATTTGAGGAAGATGTTGTAAACTGGTATATAAGTATGTGAGTTGAACCGGTAACCGGTGTATAAGGTTAAACCCTTTCTATGTTATGTAACCAGTAAACCCTACCAGTTGTTTTTGTTAAACCCTAACCGATTAAGTTTGCTGAAGTGGTTATGTTGGTTTATTATCTAATGATTAGTGGTAGTTATGGTGACACGTGTGGTCATTGTATGAAGATAAGTTTAGATTGTTTTGGTGTGTTTGTTTGATTGTCTAGGGAATGAGCAAAGTGGATTGCATTTAATGCAAAGTGCGTGATGAGCTACAAGTCCGATGAAGTGATGATCATGGAGCAGTTGGAATTTTCTTGAAGAATGTGTATAGATTTCTATGTAAATCTAACAGTCACACTTGAATCAATTTGTTTGTAATATCTATGAGAGAATTAGGTTTTTGTTGTGTTATTGACCTAATTGATTTGTATTTAAGGTTGATGAAGTTGTTTTGTAAAAGGTGTTGGCAAGAGTTGGCAGAAATCAGTTGAGTGTGTGGTTGCCTAACCGGAGAATGGATCTATAGTTTGAGTAAAGGCAAATTTAAGCTTAAAAGGATCTGATCAAGCAAATGTAGTGCTATTCAAAAAGATCAAGAAAATCCCATTGTCTTCTAACAATTACAACAAAATTGAAATCCCCTAACTGGGTAAGCTCTAACAAGCTTGTTTACTTCTTAAATCCTCTAACAAGGTGGTCCATTAGCTTGGATTCTCAAATCCTCTACCGATGTTACTCCTAATAGGGTATTTTCTTTTTATCAAGGCATTTGTAAATCCCTTAACCGGATGATTCCTAACAGGACCAGTTCTTAATAGTACTTATTGTAAAAGCTTTAATAGGATTGGCTCCTAACAGGGTGAACTTCGTAAGAGTTCAGATAGATATCTTGTGAGTCTCATCTCACCATGGTTTTTACCTATTTGGGTTTACCACATATAAACATTTGTGTCATGTGGTGAATATTTTTGTGGTTAGGTTCTTATTTGTTGATTTGATTAACTAAACTATTCTGATAAGGCATGATAACTGGAAGCATTGAGAGATGGAGTGTGTTGATATATGATTAAGCATTTGGATGTTTACAAGATTAAAGTTGTTTATGATCAATTTGCTATAATAGTAACCAGTTGATGTTGAGTATTCTTATGAGTATTGATCTTGACAGTGATATTTTATTGATAAGTTTACTTTGTGAGTTTGAGTTTGAGATTGGGAAGTTTGTATCAGTTTTTCAATTTACTGATTCACCCCCCCTCTTAGTAATCTACTAGATACTTATTCTTTCATCATACCATCAGGGAAGATGTGCCCCTTGTTTGATAAGTTCGACCAGGAATCCACTCAGATTAACTTTGACAACTTTTTATAACTTTTCCTAGTTGTATGGATCTTCCATAAAGGTTTTCAACCATGGAGTGTTCGGGTTGGTCGACCTATTTGGTGTCTAGGTGGTCATCATGGTTGACATAGAGATTAGGGTCGGGTAACTAAATGCTCATTTTTGCTTTTTAAGACAAAGTCAAGACCATGCATGGGTAAACCTGAGAATGAAGATGATGGTTTGAAACTGGTTGGATAGACTTGATCAAGAAAGTTATGAAATAATGCGAGATGGAGATGAGGATAAGGACTTAGAAAGTTTTTATTAGATTTGAGATTGATTTAGATTTGATTGGATGGTTCTTGGATTAGGAAAATATTTATTTGGATCAAGATGATACCTTAGCCCTTGCATTAGAACTTAGGTGGGGTGTAGGGGCCAATGATGTAGGCCACAAAGCAAGGTAACAACCAAGATAGGCTAAACTTAGAACTTTGAATTAAGATTTGATCAAGATTTTTTTTACTTAGGATAGAATAAGTTCCTAAGAAAAATTAGGCAAGGGATTAGGGTTTGGATTAACCCAAATGATTAGGACAAAATTTGAGCAAAATAATTGAGATAGATTCTTACTCAAGCACAAGGCTAATTGGGGATCAATAAATGATAAAGGTCTAAATTAGGCTTCACAAAGTGCTGACCTTGGATTGGGAGGTTGTTGATTAATTCGTTGATTGATTTGGTTTTGAAGATTGATTAGATGTGCTAAGTAATCAAGGGTGAAATTTTAATAATGACATATGAATCGATGGAAAAGAAGAAGAGGGGAAGGTTACCCTAGACAAAAAATGGCTCAATAGGTGATCTCTGGTTGAGGCAAGTAGGACAATAAAATGTGATCTCTCCTATTAAAATATTGGGACAAGGCTGACATTTTATTGAAAGCATGGGTTATCAAGCTTTCTTTGTCAAACTCATTGCCATAACCATGTAGATAGTCATGGAAACAATGTAAAAAGATGTGGTGTTTCAACAAGAGTTTGTGGTTCTTGCACAAGAAATTTTGACGCTTGAGAATTTGTTTGTAACTAGGATTTTTCTTCTTGACTTGATAGTTGTTACCGCGTCATTTATTCTTCATGCCGAGAATGGGTCATAATATCTTTTTTTATGTTGGAGTCCTAGTTCATACCATATTACCTTGGTTTGAGTCTTTAAATGTGGCCTCAAGTCCTTTCTCTAGTCATTTTCGTTCAAGTTCGGACAATTCATTGTACTCCTTGAAAGCGTCGAACCATTCTGAACTAGGTTCAAGATGTTCAATTAGGTTCAATAGGTTCCGAAGTGTTCAGAAAAGGTTCTTCGTACTAACATTTTCTCTAAGTTTTTGCAGCAGCTCTTTAATAAAGTTTTTCTTGTTCGGTGACATAATATTTGTGTTGAACTTGTTGAACTAAGTTCAAAGGGTTCAAATATGTTCAATGTATTCAACACGGTAAAGTGGTCAATAGTTTGATGCGGCGTACATCTTGAACTACTTGAACACTCAAGAAGTTGGTTCAAGATGTTCACACAGGTTCGATGCTGGTGGGTCCCGCGGTTTCTAATGTTTCGAGAAGTGCATTTATTGCTAAATACGGAGAGGCATAACCATATTGTAAAGAGATGTCATTCTTTGGTTTTTTTCGAAGTAAGTGAATGTTGCGGGAACTGGCAGTTTCTTAAAGTACACTGCCATGCATTCAATGCATGCGTGCGAGGGTCTAATCTATCAATTTGCCGCATTCGGAATGAAATTGTGAAATCATTGCATTTAATGTGTCTGCATTATTACCTTTCTTTATAAGGTATGAAAATCATTTGTGTTCTGCGTTTACTCTTGCGGCTGGATTTGTGTTTATTTTGTCCCTGGATAGGAGTTTTTCTTGCCGCTAGCCATCATCCGATTATATAGCTGTGAAGGTGAGTTTTTCCTTATTCTCTCTAGTGTTTTCCCTTGCATTTTCTCTCATACAGAGGTTTGGTTTCATTGCAATCAAGTTTGGGTTTCTTGTTTTGAAATCATGAAGTCCACCCTGCACTTGTTTGGAAACGTCTTTAGCATGGCGTCCACAGAAGCCATAGTTAGTGATACTGACCTCAAGGGGGAGAACCTTGAAGATTTGAAAGAAAGGGTGTTCAGGGGTGTTGATAAGTCTTTCTGTATAGAGATTTTGAGTAGTGGACTTTTAGAAGCTGCAGCCTTTCCTCTAGCAATCCCTTGTCCAGAGCTTGTTCGGGAGTGTATTGCCTGATACGACCCTATATTTGAAACTATTAAAAGAGATGACAGCGAAACCCTTCTCACCATTAACTGTGAAGTGATTGCTTCGGTGTTCAAAATACCAGATTATCAGTTTTCTAATTTCTCCCCTGCTCAGTCAATTAGTGAGTTCAATGTGGATAGAGATGGACATAGGAATAATGTGGCAAAGTACTGGTTGAAAGTCCCTCAGAGAGGTGGTTCTAGACTGCCTAAAAATCCTAACAAGAACCACATGTTGCCACATATCCACTATGTAATGCTTCTGTTACATTGAGCCAGAGGTTCTGCCGAAGCTTATAGCTTTGATGATTGGATATATTGCTATGTACAATTAGTTCTAGAAGGAAAACAATATCTAGATTGGGCGGAGTTAATTGCTGATTCGATGAAAGAGCAGTTGAGTCTAGCCAAGCAATTTCAACAAAATTTCTTCATGTCCTTGTATCTTTTCTATTGTTTGGCCTGTGTTAAGGAGTTAACTGGCATACCCAAGCAGCCCATTGAGGAAGATGTTCCGGTGTATGAGTTTTATCCAATGCTACAAAAGGACAATGCCCTACAAGATTTCAGAAGGGTACATAATGCATTCCTGGGCAATATGTGTCATGAATTGAAAGGTACAAAAGCCAAACGGATTTCAGATGAGGTGCAGGCTTTGATTAAGAAGTTCAGAAGCTTTTACATCCAGTTTCCACGCTTTTGCTATATACGAGTGGGAGGCTTTGAAGAGGAACCTTTCAAGCTTCCGCATTTCTATTTTGATTGTTTTGTCCTAGCAGAAGTATGCAAACAACTGACTTCCATGGTCAAGAAGGCACATCTAAAGGACAAGTGGGAAGGTCATTTTCCAATACATTTGGGAGTGTTATCCTGTAATTCAATGTCTGATGCACTAAGTATAGGAGCAGACCTTCAAAATTTTAATTTCTCTCTGTATGCTGAAAGAAAAGGGTTTGACAACAAAGGATTTTCTCGGAGCCTTGGTTTAATGCCTTATCTTCCCACGCCACAGTTAGAAGATTTCGGGGAAGACTGTTCAGATGAACTTGAATTCTTCAAAAGAAAAAATATGAGACTGGTGCTGGAACAGGTTATTTCTCTGCAAATAAAGATAGATATTAAAGGGCTTGAAGAAGATTATCTTGAACTGTTTGAACGAGGGTATTTATCCCGCACAGAGACTGAAATGCGCCCAATTAATTGGGATGAAGAAGAAAATGATGACATTCAATCAAGAACTGAACGAGTTCTGGACAGAATAGTGGGATGGGTGGCCAAGAAGAAAGCAATGAAGCCAGACGCCAAGCCTCTTTCTACGAGAAGTATGTCTTCACCAAAATGTCCTTCTAACAGTGCTCCTATTTGTGTAGGTAAGGAAATCAAGTCGGCTCAGCCTAAACGCAGACCTAGCCTAACTCTGGATTTCAGTACCCCTCGACATACTCGATCACGTAGTGTCGCCCAGAAGAGGATGGACCCGGTCAAGGATATGGGAGCCAAAGATGCCATACTTGAAGCTCAGATCTTTGAAATTGAAGATTTGGATGGTGAAGTTGCTTGTGCTCTAGACTCTCAAATGGTGACTGTAGCAATGACACCACCCCCAAAGATGATTGAAGGAACTTCTCATTTTGCTGTGACTCCTAAATGGTTAACAACCTCAGCGAACAAGAAAAGGAGCTCTCTTCCTGTGACCATTCCAATTCAGGAGATGGTTGCCAAGTACTCTGAGAAGAATCCAAAGCCAAAGAGGTTCAAGACCACCGCGCACCTAAACAATGACGAGGAAACTGGTAAGTGGACGACGGAAATTGCTTCTTACAAACCGAGGGATGAGAACAAAGAGGTCAGTTCTGATGATTTTGAAATAACAAAAATAGAATTGGGAAAGATGAGCAGGGATACAGATAATCATTTTTTCCAAGTGTTAGCAAAGAAGATGCTTACCTGGTCAGAGAAAGATGGACAGGAGAAAAGAGAACTTAAAAGACATATCAGTGTTTTGGCTTAGTTCATCGAGAGAATCGGTTGCCTTGGAGCAATGCCAATATCCATGCCACTGAGAATTTTGACCCAACTTCTCCAGAAAATAGGAAGTTGATGGATCAAGTTCAACAGGCTAAGAGCATCGCTGAAGCAGTTGAAAAATGGATTGAACAAGTAATCAAAGATGGTGAAAAATACATTACCGACTCCCGGAAGTTGTGTGGTGAGGTGCAGGGCCTGATTTCCGAAATCCAAAATCAGTTTGTACCATGGAAGAAAGAAGAGCACAAATGGAAAAATTTCCTGCCTCTGTTTACCAAAATCGAAGAGTATGGAACTACCAGATTTCTCACAGAACATTCAATTAAGCTGGTATCTGATGAATGCCAACTTTTTGTGCTTAATAAGACTATCATGTGGCGGGTGCTCACCTTTTAGTTGGTAATTGCAGATGCGAAAACCTCCATCTATGAACTCCAGGATTTGCAGAGCAGTATTGTCAAAGATAATAAAGTGGTTAATCCCGATCATGACTGGGAACTAGGAATCTGCGGGGCAAGTACATAGGAAGTAGTTAAGTCATTCCGGTTGAACATGGAGAAGGTCAGAGTTAGGAGTAGTTTCACACCAGAGGATATAACCAAAGTGGCTAGGATCAAATCAATGGTATTCATTGGGAATGATCAGCTGCCGAAGCACTTAGAGAAAATGGTGCAACACAGGTGGAATAAAGAGGTGGCAAAGGCGAAGCTTAATGCAATGAAAGTCCTAAGCCAATCAATGATCCAAGAACTCATTGCTGCTCATGACACTTGTGAAGATGGAGAAGAGGGTGATGATGAGATATAACATAGTGCATCTGCTTTGGGCTTGTTCTCTTTATTTAAAAAAAAAAACAAAACATTTTTCATAGTATGCAAAAACTTCAGGACAACTGTCCCAAAATACTTTCTGTTGGTTTCATAACTGTTTTATCGGGGAGTGGTCGAGTTTTCAGGGAGACCCCCCCCGTTTAGACTATAAATTAAGTAGAATCGATGGTAGAAGGGTTAGATTTTTAGTAACTGATTTAAAAAAAAATCTGGAACGTGTGTTTGTTTTTGTATTTTCTTATTCCTAATCAAAGGAGGAATCAGATGGTGGAAATCTATGGTGGAAAAGATTAGCAAATGTATCATTATGTCTTTGATTACATAAAGATATATATATATGAAATCTGGTGATATTGTTTTTGGGGAGAAGAAAGATCTGTGTATTTTGAATCCGAATAGATAACATGTCTTTGCATATGTTTATCCAATCAAGAAACAGTATTTGATTATTTCATTGCAGTTTTTCATTATTCCTTTTATGTTCTTTCCTTTGAATATGTTGTTTACTCTGGAAAAGATTCATTTTCTCTGAATCTGTTCGTCTTTATTTGGAAGAAGTTTATTGAACTTTGTTTCAGTTACTGTAATTACATATTTTGAAAATTAAGAAGATAGTTTCCGCTATTTATGAGATATGAGGAAAGTTATAGCCTTTCATCCACGAATGATATAGGTGGCCTTATACGCTTTTTGGTTAAAAGCTTTCATTTGGATATAAATGTAAAAAAAAAACAAAAACATACTTTATGAAAAATCTAGATAGGGAGCTGTACCTAGGCAAAAATTTAGAGGGAGGTGATTGAACAAACGCCGACCCAACTGTTCAGTGAACCATTTGTTCTTAAAAGAAGGTAACAAAGACCTAAAATTAAGCATTTGAATGCAAAGAGCAAAATTTGTTCACTAACAATAGTAAATTGACCTCGTGGGATGTTTGAGATACTTGGGTTTATGGTGCATGGATGAAAAATGAATGGGAGTTTAATCCTAGCAGAGATGTTGAAACAGAGGCGGAGATGACAAAACTCAAGTTTTGATAGTGATGAAGTGAAATATAATAGATTTTGGTCAAATGTTTGGTCAAATTTGGAAATTTTTGGACTTGTATATCTTGGCAAGAGATATCAAGTAGTGAAAACATGGTGGCCAAGGTGACGCTTGAAAAAAGCATAAAAAAATGAGGGCCTAGATTAGCCTGATGTGACAAAATTTACTAGTTTGCACAATAAAAGACACATGAAAAACATACAAACTAGACTGTAAAGTGGATTCTACTTGTTGAATACCCACTTGGATTTATCTATGTACTTAAACAAATTGGAAAGATAGAGATCTTGTAGTGGTGGCTCCTGCACCATGGCACTCACTTCTCAATCATACCAGAATCTCATACCCCAAATATCTAGAGATCTTATGACCTAGGGGACATCTATCTATACTTCGAATAGTAGGATATGGGGTGAATTTTGAGGTTCGACCTCCAACACCAACAAACAAATAGGATTTTGCCTACTAAAACAAGGTGTCTAGTAACGTTATGAGGGATCCCAGTCCAACAACGAATTTGCGAAGAAAGCCACTTAAGACTCCAATTGAGCTTATCAATGTAGACAAGGCCTTCAAATAGTCGAATTCACTCAAGACTCTAGGCGTTTGACTAGTGTATTTATATAGCGGCTCAAAAACATTGCTCAAGACCTTGTTGGGAGAGATGATATCCCCAACATGCCTCAATTTTGAAAGAATCCCTTGAGTTTTTGATTAAGAAAAAATAAGTTTTGAGGGGAACCCAAAACCCCTTACATCAAAATCCAAAGATATAGCATTAAAGAAACTAGACCAAGATTAACAACAAAGAAACAAAATAGGTTGCTAGAGAAAAGGACAGAAGAGACACAACAACCAGAGAAAAGAACAACAAAAAAAACTAGCGGGTTGCTAGCGAGCACAACAACAAAAAAAAACACCACAACCAGTTACGTGAAAATATTGAAACCATCAGTAGCCTCTTTATCCAACATCATCATGGTCTTTGCAGCTTCCTTGAGGTCGAGAAGATCCTGACGCAAAGGTACCTCCATAACCTTGGTGCTTTGTCTGGTCCTCCTCGTAGTGCGAGGGATATCCTTGGAGCTAGAGACCCCAACATTCATCTCTAGATCCACAAAGTTCCTATCATTCTGCATATTCTCCAATCTAGCCACCATCATCGATATATGGTAGCATACACTCTTAACATAGCCGCACTATTCTCCATGATCTTCTTGAGAGAAGTCTCAATTTTATGCATTTTCAGGTTAATCTCCCCAAAATTTTCATCATATCTATTTTTAAAAAGCTCAATAGCCTCACCATTTTTCTAAAGGCACTCCAACATCATTCTTTTTTCATCTCCTTTCCATAGGGCACACTCATTGCTCTTAGAAGCATATCCTTTCCCCTTGTCCTTAATTTTTTCCTAACCCTCTTTCTCCACAACCCCTTCAACCCTTTCCAACATAGCTAAGGTAGTTCTTTGCTTGAGATGCAGAGTCTTAATTTCATGGAACACCCAACATTGGAAGCGATACATATCAACTGAGGTGCTTCTAGAAGTTCCCAAAATATCGAGCATCATTTCATGCTATCTTGTAAATCTTGGGAGTCCAAGTCCATCGGTTCTGATTCTTGGTTTTCAAAATTTTTAGGAGGTTGCTCATCCCCCGTATCAGAATCAGATAAAATTAACTTCTTACCCTTCCCCTTGGGCTTCACCTTGTAACTAGAGGTTTCCTTCACTGATGAAAAATCATTGTTATTTTTGGGGATTTTGAACCTCTTCTTAGGGGGGTAGAGGCAATGACCTTAACCTCAGAGTCAGAGTCATCGGAGCCATCACTAGGGGTGTAATCCTTATCTTTATCTTCCAAACTGGCCTTCACCCTGCTAACCCTATCTTGAAAGTTCTCATAAATTAAAAGGATTAATACCTAATGAGCCAAAGGGATTGACTTAGGGTTCTTAATGTGGTTAGCTAGACAATCATCTAGAGAAGAAATGAGATAACAAGGAAAGGGAACCGTATTCCCATATCTAAAATGATTAAGAAACACAAAATGGTAGCTATAGAATTAAGCAAACCTCCCATAAACTGTAACAAATTCCATTATCACTTTCAACATTTTACGCCATAAACTTTTTACCTGGTTGGAAGAGAAGTAAGTTTTGTCATGCTTGACAAGCCTCTCCTTTTCATCATCCTTCTTAAGAAATGTTTTCACCGCATTATCGAAGAATTTTCTGTCCCTGAAGAATTTGACCCCTTCCATCGACAACCCTGTAACCTGCGAACCAATTTCTCATCTAGCTTCACTGTCTGCCCAAACAAAGTGACTTTCTTTTTGTTCCATCCCTTAGCAAAGAGTTTGGAAACATGGTCCTTTTTACCATGTAATTTCTCCATATACCCTGTTAGCCCTCCATTATGTAATCTTCTCCACACTTTCTATTACTTCTTCCAACCTTCACATCTCGTCAGCTCATTCTTGTTAACATTTCCCACCATTGTTTCAGTAGTTCCAACAACCCCTCCTTCACCTAAGAAAAAAGAGACTCTGCAATACCAACAGAGAAACACAGAGCAAAGGCACATAATACAATTAATCACCCACAAAGCGTGCATGGTAGTCCACCTCATGTAACATAGAAACTTCCCGCCAACCCGACCATCATTAACATATCAACTCAATCTAAGGGCCATCATGACATAATAAGGGAGTAACCTTTCCATTAATGCGATAAAAAAATAATCCCTCCTTAGCCTCCAAAGACATATTACTTTCACCTTGCCACATGATAGGGGCCAATAAATTAACTCCTATGTTGGCAAAAGTGTCCGCCACCTTATTTTCTTCCCTATAGGTATGAGCTATGACACACCTATCCAAACCTTCAATAATTTTAAGGGCCCTTATAATAATATTTTTAATTTTCTAAGAGGGTTTAGCCAAACCTTTTGGACAACTGATAATATATAAGGAGTCCCCCTCTATCCAATTTTTTTTCAATTGCAAATTCTCAATAATTTTAAGGCTATCTATATCTTCCATAGCTTCAGCTATGTGATTGGTTTGGGAACCGAGAGACAGGGCCACTATAGCCAAATAATGCCCTTTTGAATCTCTTACCACTCCCCCTCCCCAGCTGGCCCAGGGTTCCCCTTAGCCGCCTCGTCGAAACTAACTTTCACCCATCCCTCCGAAGGGTAATTCCAGACAACATCATCTCTAGATTTCTTTTCTTTGACCTTGCTAATATCATCCTCTAACCCCCATTCCATAGGGATCCTCTTATCCTCCTCAAAAATAGAAGTGGCAGGAAGGTAGCAGATACCACTACCAATTAACTTCATATTCTCTTCGATGGACCTACACACCTTGTCAAAAACAATCCTAGATGTGCAAAATGACTCCCTAAAGATTCTATTATTCCTTTCCTTCCAAACATGCCGAGAGACATAGGGAAACATCAGGGACTAAAGGATTTTGATAAAAGAGTTGGAAGAGGGACACCTCCATTGAACAACGAAATCTTCCACCTTATCCGGAAAGACCCAAGCAATCTTCCACTTATGCAAAATCATACCCCAAGTCTCCACTATGAAGGGGCAATGAAGCACAAGGTGAGAGATAGATTCTTCAACATTGAGACATAAATGACATCTATTCAGAATAAAGATTCATCTCTTACTTAAATTGTCAGTAGTAAGGATTTTATTTTGGAGCAAAAGAAAAAAGAAGATATTAAATTTAGGGGTGAGGTTTTTGATCCAAGCCTTAGCCCAAATAGGAGGATGGGGCAAGGGAGATACCATATTTCTAACAATAGAGGCCATAGAGAAGGATCCATTTGAGGTCAACCTCCAAATAAAAATATCTTCAACTAGAGGATTAACGAACAAGGACAACAATGCCTGCTGGATTGGAGAAAAGATAACATTAATTTCCTCCAAATTAACCCAAGAAGAGTTCTGCCAGTAGTCAAAGACAAAATAGCCAAATCCATCTTTGCAAACATTGACAAAGGGAAATAGATCTGGGCATAAGAAGAGGGGTTCATCAAAAGTCCATACATCTTCCCAACATTTGATGCTAGAACCCTTACTTGATATCCAACCAGCTCCAACTTCAACCACCTTTTTAGCCTTGAGAATTCTATTCCAGATGAAGGAAACATGTGAGATATCATAGGAATGAAAGAAGGACACCATATTAGGGACACCATTAAGGTATTTTCTAAACCACTCGAATTCCATTCCTCCCTTTCACCCTAAGTCCTCCAGACTTGTTTAGCTAACAAGGCATTGTTAAAGTCTTTTATAGCCCTTAAGCCTAGACCCCCCAAAGATTTAGATAAGCATACGTTCTCCCACGCAACCAAAGTAAACCTTCTCCTATCTTCAACTCTAGACCACATAAATATTTTTTATATAATCTCAATTGCTTCAACAAATTTGGAGGGGATCATAAATAAACTCAAAGCATAAACAGGTAGATTTTGAAGCGAGGACTTCAACAACTACGATTTCCTAGCTTGACTAAGAAAGGTACCTTTCCATCCTACCAATTTCTTATTGAACCTATTCATAATGGAGCTCCAAAAGGTGTCAGGAGGGGATGATCCCAGTGGTAGTCCTAAGAAAATTGAAGGAAAGGAATCCACATCACATCCAATAATGTCAACAATTTTTCTCTACCTCCAAGGAGGAGTATTGATGAAGAAGATAGATGTCTTATTCCAATTGATAATTTGACCAGAAGCTTGTGTATAGGTTTGTAAATAATCTTTGAAAGATATATCTTCATGGATAGTAGTAGACCTAAGGAGGATGGTATCATCCACAAATTGCTGGTGAGAGCAAACAAGGTTGGAAGATGAAGGCCTCACTCCTTTGATTTACCCTGAATTGGTCAACTTTTGAAGATAACTGCTTAAGATTTTTTCCATGATAGTAAACAAGATGGGGGAGATGGGATCCCCTTGTCTTAATCCTCTCGAAGGATTGAAGAATCTAGAGGGGGAGCCATTAATGATAACAAAGAAAGGAGTAGAGATAAGTTGCCAGATAATACATGAAACTCTGTCATCGAAACCATAAGCCTAGAGGATTATTCTTAGAAAACACCAATCAACTCTGTCATAGGCTTTAGAAAGATCTAGCTTTATCAGAAACCCCTATTTCTTAGAGACATCTAGAGAATGAATATAATAGAATCCAACATTTTCCTTCCCAAAATGAAGCCATTTTGCTGTAGGGAGATGAGGGAGGGAAGGACAACCAACAAGCTAGAAGTGACAACCTGTGATATAATCTTGTACAAAGAGTTACAAAGACTAATAGGTCTAAATTTGTCCATACAGTCTGCCCCAGGGATTTTGGGAATAAGAACCAAAAAAGTTGACTTGACCTCCTTGAGGAGATATTTAGACCCAAAGAATTCCTTAACAACATTAACAATATCCTTCTCAAATAGCCAAAAGGAATGGAAGAAAAACATGGGATACCCATCTAGACCAGGTGCTTTATCTCCTTGAAAGGAAAATATAACCTTTTTGATCTCCTCCACACTAGGAATAGCCAATATGCATTTGTTTTGACCAACCCCAATAACTTTCAAAATATTTTCCAGCAAAGAATCCTAACTTCTTAGACAGAGATTAGACTCAACAGTCAAAAGAGCAGCAAAAAATCAGACAACCTCAACAAATATCTCCTCCTTTTTTTTAGTGATATTTTCAACTCTCACCAACTGGGATATTCTATTTGCAGCTTTGTGTTTCATAGTAGCCATATGGAAGTATTTGGTGTTTTTATCCCTTGCAAAAAGCCACAAAGCTCTTGACCTTTGTCTCTAGAATTCTTCCTCGTTGGCAATGATACTATAATATTTGGCAAGGATTTCATTTTCTTTAGCTCTTGAAATAGACTTAAATCCCTCTTTCTGAACACTATCTTGAACCTATTTTAACTCCATTTGTAAAGCTGATTAGTAGCAAAAATGTCTCCAAAGACCTCTTTATTCCACGATTTGACATTGTCCTTGACAAATCTTAAATTTTTAACAACTTTAAACATCACAGTGCCCTCCACACTAATATTCCACCATCTAAAGATATTTTCCTCTAAGGAAGGGTGTGATAACTAGATTTTATCAAATCTGAAAGGAAAGTTGTGTTTTTTAATGAGAGCATCAACAATGAAGGATGTGGGGAAATGATCCTACCCAACTCTGTTGATAGTAGATAAAGAACAATGGAATTTAGAGAGCCATTCATTACAAATCCGAGGCTTGTGCAACCTTACCTAGTTCAAATCATCACCATCCCTCCTATTAGACTATGTATAGGAAGCCACTTGCAACTACACATCAAAAAGGGCCAAGTTCTCGATAAACTCCATAAGATCCACTCTTCTATCCAAATGTTCTTGAGCTCCCCCAAAATTTTCTCCTTCTAGAGAGCGGTATTAAAATCTCCCATAATCAACCAACTTTCATGAGCAAAAAACTCCTCTTCTCCTCAATCTTTCTCCAAAACTTATACCTAGCTGCCTTCATATTAGGGGGATAAATATTATATAAAACCTAAGAGAATTCATCCCTTATATGGTTTAATCTAATAGAGATCAAGTTACCATCTACTTCAATAAATTCATCCTTAATGGTTTTCTTATTCCAGAAGATAACAACACCACCAGAAGCACCATCAGAGATGCTAATAGTAGCTCCTCCAAAATTGAAAAGGTTAGCTTTTTCCACTTTTTCTTTACTCATCTTAGTTTCTTGAATTAAAACAACATCTGGCTTATGGTCTCTTACTAGATTCCGAAGAATATCTTGTTTGTGGTGGCCATTAAGTCCCCTCATGTTCCATGAAATAATCTTCATTTTCTGCTTGGGGAACAAGTTTGCCAGATAGTCCACTGGCTCCCTTCAACAATGTTTTGTTTGCTTTCAAATTCTCTACGCAACCTTGCTAATTTCCTACCTGGTGGAGATTTAGAATGTCCAACATCCACTTTAGCCCTAGTTCTGGTTTACAACCCACCATTAGGACCCATTTTCTTATTTTTATTTCTTCCAACCAATGTAAAAGATTCTTCATCTTCTTCTCCTTTGCCTGCAAATATTTTATCATCTTGATCTTGGCAGATCCCCCCACCATAACCCAACATATGGGGATTCTCCATAAGGGCATTAGGGTTCTTTAATTTGACTGAGTCTTGAGATCCCAAACCATCTAACCCATTAAGAGAAAAATCAATTTTAGGGACCATAGACATCCCACTATCCAATAATTGTTCTCCTCCACTATCTGGCACAACCTCAATTTCTCCTTATTCTAGATTATTTACCTCTCTATTACCCTAATGATCAAGATTTGGAATAGGATTCAAACCTTGACGAAGGGAAGAGCAGTCTTCACCTATAGGGTTAACTCCTTCAACTCTCTGTTCTTCTAATAGGTGCTTTTGAGTATTAGTGTGTACTTGTTTGTCTACAAAAGGGACTTGGTCACGCACCATAGTGTTTTCAATTTTACCCTCAGCAAAGCTATTAGAGGTCAAATCCAGATTCTCCTTTTTCTGATGCATCTCCCGTTGAGAGATACCATCACCTTTATTGTGTTTTTGCCTCCAAATATGTTTATGAGACCCTTTTCTATTAGGTGGGTTCCTTTGAATGCTAGGACAACCCCTGGCCCAGTGTCCCACCTTTTTGTAATGGAAGCAAATAAAGGGTAAGGATTAACACTCAATAGCTTGCACCCATTTACGCAGCTTAGAGAAAATATCAATTGATGACGGTAGATCAGTGTTCTGGCAGACATTTACATAGATCCTGGAATACACCAACCTTTTTCTAGCTACAATAATTGAGTCTATGGCAAGAAGATCTCCAAAGAAACTGGCAATACCCTTGAAGACATCTTCAAACCAAAACTCCATCGACAAACCAGGCAGCCTAACCCAGATAGGATCCAAGTCAAAGAAGTCATTTAATTACTAATTAGGGGACCATTTTCTTAAGGAAAGAAAATATCTCCCCACCATGCAAGGGCCTCCACACAGAACACCTTGCAAATATTTCAAACACGAAAAGTTGAAGGAAAAGAACCATGTAGGCATCACATAGATTTCAACTTGGTCTTTCAATCGCCATTTCTTTTTGGCAAAGTCTCTCACCACATCAATGTTAGGTCTTGGGAAAAATAATTTGCCAACTAAGGTGAAGACCATTAATGATATATTATGATCAATGATAGTGTCAGGAATGGAGATAACAAACTTATTCGCTGCCTTATCTGATAAGTCTAAAACACCAGGAAAGGAATATTTTCCAGTGGGTTTCGACCCAAGTATTCTAGCCCTCAATAAGAATATTCTGGCCTAGGATATCAAGGGATCCTTCTGAACAACATTCTTTTCCTGTTCAGGTCCCTCTTTTGAGATTCCCTCCTGAGTTGAGAATCCTTCATGTGATCCCGTCTTATCTCTAGGGTGAAAAGGAAGGTCTCCAAATGGGCACCCTTCCTTTTTACTGTCTCCATCCACATGCACTTAAACATTTGTGTCAGAGTACAATGGTATTTAGAGAGCCATTCATTATAAACTAGAGGTTTGTGCAACCTTACCTAGATCAAATCATCACCATTCCTCCTATTAGACTATGTATAGGAAGCCCCTTGCTACTACACATCAAAAAGAGCCAAGTTCTTGATAAACTCCATAAGATCCACTCTTCTATCCAAATGTTCTTGATATCCCCCAAAATTTTCTCCTTCCAAAGAGGGGTATTAAAATCTCCCATAATCAACCAACTTTCATGAGCAAAAAACTCCTCTTCTCCTCAATCTTTCTCCAAAACTTATACCTAGCTGCCTTCATATTGGGGGCATAAATATTATATAAAGCCTAAGAGAAGTCATCCCTTATATGGTTTAATCTAACAGAGATCAAGTTACCATGTACTTCAATAAATTCATCCTCAATGGTTTTCTTATTCCAGAAGATAGCAACACCACCGGAAGCATCATCAGAGATGCTATTGGTAGCTCCTCCAAAATTGAAAAGGTTAACTTTTTCCACTTTTTCTTTACTCATCTTAGTTTCTTGAATTAAAACAACATCCGGCTTATGGTCTCTTACTAGATTCTGAAGAATATCCTATTTGTGGTGGCCATTATGTCCCCTTATATTCCACGAAATAATCTTCATTTTCTGCTTGGGGAACAGGTTTGCTAGATAGTCCGCTGGCTCCCTTCAACAATATTTTGTTTGATTTCAAATTATCTATGCAAGCTTGCTGATTTCCTACCTGGTGGAGATTTAGAATGTCCAACATCCACTTTAGCCCTAGTTCTGGTTTACACCCCACCGTTAGGACCCATTTTCTTATTTTTATTTCTTCCAACAGATGTAAAAGATTCTTCATTTTCTTCTCCTTTGCCTGCAAATATTTTATCATCTTGATCTTGGCAGATCCCCACACCATAAACTAGCATATGGGGATTCTCCATAAGGACATTAGGATTCTTCAATTTGACCGAGTCTTGAGATCCCAAACCATTTGACCGATTAAGAGAAAAATCAGTTTTAGGGACCATAGACATCCCACTATCCAATAATTGTTCTCCTCCACTATCTGGCACAACCTCAATTTCTCCTTCTTCCAGATTATTTACCTCTCTATTACCCTCATGATCAAGATTTGGAATAGGATTCAAACCTTGAGGAAGGGTAGAGTAGTCTTCACCTGTAGGGTTAACTCCCTCAACTCTTTGTTCTTCTAATAGGTGCTTTTGAGTATTAGTGTGTACTTGTTTGTCTACAGAAGGGACCTACTCACACACCATAGTGTTTTCCATTTTACCCTCAGCAAATCTATTAGAGGTCAAATCCGGATTCTCCTTTTTCTGCTGCATCTCCCCTTGAGAGATACCATCACCTTTATTATGTTTGTCCCTCCAAATATGTTTATGAGACCCTTTTCTATTAGGTGGGTTCCTTTGAATGCTAGGACAACCCCTGGCCCAGTGTCCCACCTATTTGTAATGGAAGCAAATAAAGGGCAAGGATTCACACTTAATAGCTTGCACCCAGTTCTTCAACTTAGAGAAAATATCAATCGATGATAGCAGATCAATGTTCTGGTAGACATTTACATAGATCCTAGAATACACCAACCTTTTTCTAGCTGCAATAATTGAGTCTATGGCAAGAAGATCTCCAAGGGAACTGGCAATACCCTTGAAGACATCTTCAAAGAAAACCTCCATCGACAAACTAGGTAGCCTAACCCAAATAGGAGCCGAGTCAAAGAAGTCATTTAATTACTGATGAGGGGACCATTTTCTTAAGGAAAGCAAAGATCTCCCAACCATGCATGGGCCTCTACATAGAACACCTTCCAAATATTTCAAACACGAAAACTTGAAGGGAGAGAACCCTTTAGGCATCACATAGATTTCAACTTGGTCTTTCAATTGCCATTTCTTTTTGGAAAAGTCTCTCGCCACATGAATGTTAGGTCTTGGGCAAAATAATTTTCCAACTAAGGTGAAGACCATTAATGATATATTATGATGAATGATAGTGTCAGGAATGGAGATAAAAAAATTATTCACTGCCTTATCTGATAAGTCTAAAACACTAGGAAAGGAAGATTTTCCAGTGGGTTTCGACCCCAGTATTCTAGACCTTAATTGAACTATTCTGGCTTAGGATATTGAGGGATCCTTCTAAGCAACATTATTTTCCTATTTAGATCCCTCTTTCAAGATTCCCTCCTGAGTTGAGAATCCTTCACGTGATCCCCTCTTATCTCCAGGGTCAAAAGGAAGGTCTCGAAATGGGCACCCTTCCCTTTTACTGTCTCCATCTGCATACGCTTAAACATTTGTGTCAGAGTACAATGGTATTTAGAGAGCCATTCATAATAAATCAGAGGTTTGGGCAACCTTACCTAGAACAAATCATCACCATCCCTCCTATTAGACTATGTATAGGAAGCCCCTTGCAACTACACATCAAAAAGAGCCAAGTTCTTGATAAACTCCATAAGATCCACTCTACTATCCAAATGTTCTTGAGATCCCCCAAAATTTTCTCCTTCCAAACTTTCATGAGCAAAAAACTCCTCTTCTCCTTAATTTTTCTGCAAAACTTATACCTAGCTACCTTCATATTGGGGGCGTAAATATTATATAAAACCTAAGAGAAGTAATCCCTTCTATGGTTTAATCTAACAGAGATCAAGTTACCATCTACTTCAATAAATTAATCCTCAATGGTTTTCCTATTCCAGAAGATATCAACACCACTAGAAGCACTGTCAGAGATGCTACTAGTAGCTCCTCCAAAATTGAAAAGGTTAACTTTTTCCACTTTTTCTTTACTCATCTTAGTTTCTTGAATTAAAACAACATCTAACATATGGTCTCTTACTAGATTCCAAAGAATATCTTGTTTGTGGTGGCCATTAAGTCCCCTTATGTCCCACGAAATAATCTTCATTTTTTGCTTGGGGAATAGGTTTGCCAGATAGTCCGCTAGCTCCCTTCAACAATGTTTTGTTTGCTTTCAAATTCTCTATGCAACCTTGCTGATTTTCTACCTGGTGGAGATTTAGAATGTCCAACATCCACTTTAGCCCTAGTTCTGGTTTACACCCCACCATTAGGACCCATTTTCTTATTTTTATTTCTTCCAATAGATGTAAAATATTCTTCATCTTCTTCTCCTTTGTTTGCAAATATTTTATCATCTTGATCTTGGCAGATCCCCACACCATAACCCAGCATATGGGGCTTCTCCATAAGGGCATTAGGGTTCTTCAATTTGATCGAGTCTTGAGATCACAAACCATCTGACCCATAAAGAGAAAAATAAGTTTTAGGGACCGTAGACATCCCACTATCCAATAATTGTTCTTCTCCACTATCTAGCACAACCTCAATTTCTCCTTCTTCTAGATTATTTACCTCTCTATTACCTCTCTATTACCTATAGGGTTAACTCCCTCAACTCTCTATTCTTCTAATAGGTTCTTTTGAGTATTAGTGTGTACTTTTTTGTCTATAGAAGGGACCTGGTCACGCACCATAGTGTTTTCCATTTTACCCTCAACAAAGCTATTAGAGGTCAAATCCGGATTCTCCTTTTTCTGCTACATCTCCCCTTGAGAGATACCATCACCTGTATTGTTTTTCTCCCTCCAAATATGTTTATGAGACCCTTTTCTATTAGGTGGGTTCCTTTGAATGCTAGGACAATCCCTGGCCCAGTATCCCACCTTTTTGTAATGGAAGCAAATAAAGGGTAAGGATTGACACTCAATAGCTTGCACCCATTTCCCTAGCTTAGAGAAAATATCAATCGATGATTCCAGATCAATGTTCTGGTAGACATTTACATAGATCCTAGAATACACCAATATTTTTCTAGCTGCAATAATTGAGTCTATGGCAAGAAGATCTCCAAAGGAACTGGCAATACCCTTTAAGACATCTTCATACCAAAACTCCATCGACAAACCAGACAGCCTTACCCAGATAGGAGTCGAGTCAAAGAAGTCATTTAATTACTGATTAGGGGACCGTTTTCTTAAGGAAATCAAAGATCTCCCAACCATGCAAGGGCCTCCACATAAAACACCTTCCAAATATTTCAAACATGAAAAGTTGAAGGAAAAGAACCCTTTAGGCATCACATAGATTTCAACTTGGTCTTTCAATCACCATTTCTTTTTGGCAAAGTCTCTCACCACATCAATGTTAGGTCTTGGGCAAAATAATTTTCCAACTAAGGTGAAGACCATTAATGATATATTATGATCAATGACAGTGTCAGGAATGGAGATAACAAACTTATTCGCTGCCTGATGTGATAAGTCTAAAACACTAGAAAAGGAAGATTTTCGAGTGGGTCCTGACCCAAGTATTCTAGCCCTCAATCAAACTATTCTAGCCTATGATATCGAGGGATCCTTCTGAACAACATTCTTTTCCTGTTCAGGTCCCTCTTTTGAGATTCCCTCCTGAGTTGAGAATCCTTCACGTGATCCCCTCTTATCTCTTGGGTGAAAAGGAAGGTCTCCAAATGGGCACCCTTCCTTTTTACTTTCTCCATCCGCATGCGCTTAAATGTTTGTGTCAGAGTACAATGTTATTTAGAGAGCCTTTCATTATATATCAGAGGTTTGGGCAACCTTACCTAGATCAAATCATCACCATCCCTCCTATTAGACTATGTATAGGAAGCCCCTTGCAACTACACATCATAAAGAGCAAAGTTCTTGATAAACTCCATAAGATCCACTCTGCTATCCAAATGTTCTTGAGATCCCCCAAAATTTTCTCCTTCCAGAGAGGGGTATGAAAATCTCCCATAATCAACCAACTTTCATGAGCAAAAAACTCGTCTTCTCCTCAATCTTTCTCCAAAACTTATACCTATCTCCCTTCATATTGGGGGCGTAAATATTATATAAAACCTTAGAGAAGTCATCCCTTATATGGTTTAATCTAACAGAGATAAAGTTACCATCTACTTCAATAAATTCATCCTCAATGGTTTTCTTATTCCAGAAGATAGCAACACCACCAGAAGCACCATCAGAGACGCTACTAGTAGCTCCTCCAAAATTGAAAAGGTTAACTTTTTCCACTTTTTCTTTACTCATCTTAGTTTCTTGAATTAAAACAACATCTGGATTATGGTCTCTTACTAGATTCCTAAGAATATATTGTTTGTGGTGGCCATTAAGTCCCCTTATGTTCCACGAAATAAACTTCATTTTCTGCTTGGGGAATAGGTTTGCCAGATAGTCTGCTGGCTCCCTTCAACAATGTTTTGTTTGCTTTCAAATTCTCTATGCAACCTTGCTGATTTCCTACCTGGTGTAGAATTAGAATGTCCAACATCCACTTTAGCCCTAGTTCTGGTTTACACTCCACTATTAGGACCCATTTTCTTATTTTTATTTCTTCCAACCGATGTAAAAGATTCTTCATCTTCTTCTCCTTTGCCTGCAAAAATTTTATCATCTTGATCTTGGCAGATCCCCCCACTATAACCTAGCATATGGGGATTCTCCATAAGGGCATTAGGATTCTTTAATTTGACCAAGTCTTGAGATCCCAAACCATCTGACCCATTAAGAGAAAAATAGTTTTAGGGACCATAGACATCCCACTATCCAATAATTGTTCTCCTCCACTATCTGGCACAACCTCAATTTATCCTTCTTCCAGATTATTTACCTCTCTATTACCCTCATGATCAAGATTTGGAATAGGATTCAAACCTTGAGGAAGGGCAGAGCAGTCTTCACCTGTAGGGTTAACTCAATCAACTCTTTGTTCTTCTAATAGGTGCTTTTAAGTATTAGTGTGCACTTGTTTGTCTATAGAAGGGACCTGGTCACGCACCATAATGTTTTCCATTTTACCCTCAGCAAAGCTATTAGAGGTCAAATCCGGATTCTCCTTTTTCTGCTACATCTCCCCTTGAGAGATACCATCACCTTTATTGTGTTTCTGCCTCCGAATATGTTTATGAGACCCTTTTCTATTAGGTGGGTTCCTTTGAATGCTAGGACAACCCCTGGCCCAGTGTCCCACCTTTTTGTAATGGAAGCAAATAAAGGGTAAGGATTCACACTCAATAGCTTGCACCCATTTCCCTAGCTTAGAGAAAATATCAATTGTTGATGGTAGATCAGTGTTTTGGCAGACATTTACATAGATCCTGGAATACACCAACCTTTTTATAGCTGCAATAATTGAGTCTATGGCAAGAAGATCTCCAAAGGAACTGGAAATACCTTTGAAGACATTTTCAAACCAAAACTCCATTGATAAACCAAGAAACCTAACACAGACAGGAGCCGAGTCAAATAAGTCATTTAATTATTGATCAAGGGACCGTTTTCTTAAGGAAAGCAAAGATCTCCCAACCATGCAAGGGCCTCCACATAGAACACCTTCCAAATATTTCAAAGATGAAAATTTGAAGGAAAAGAACCCTTTAGGCATTACATAGTTTTCAACTTGGTCTTTCAATCACCATTTCTTTTTGGCAAAGTCTCTCACGACATCAATGTTAGGTCTTGGGAAAAATAATTTTCCAACTAAGGTGAAGACCATTAATGATATATTATGATCAATGAAAGTGTCAGGAATGGAGATAACAAACTTGTTCGCTACCTTATCTGCTAAGTCTAAAACACTAGGAAAGGAAGATTTTCTAGGGGGTTCTAGGACCCTCTTTTGAGATTCCCTCCCGATTTGAGAATCCTTTAGGTGATCCCCTCTTATCTCCAGGGTCAAAAGGAAGGTCTCCAAATGGGCACCCTTCCTTTTTACTGTCTCCATCCGCATGTGCTTAAACGTTTGTGTTAGAGTACAATGGTATTTAGAGAGCCATTCATTATAAATTAGAGGTTTGTGCAACCTTACCTAGATGAAATCATCACCATCCCTCCTATTAGACTATGTATAGGAAGCCCCTTGCAACTACACATCAAAAAAAGCCAAGTTCTTGATAAACTCCATAAGATCCACTTTGCTATCCAAATGTTATTGAGATCCCCCAAAATTTTCTCCTTCCAAAGAGGGGTATTAAAATCTCCCATAATCAACCAACTTTCATGAGCAAAAAACTCCTCTTCTCCTCAATCTTTCTCCCAAACTTATACCTAGCTGCCGTCATATTGGGGGCATAAATATTATATAAAACCTTAGAGAAGTCATCCCTTATATGGTTTAATCTAACAGAGATCAAGTTACCATCTACTTCAATAAATTCATCCTCAATGGTTTTCTTATTCCAGAAGATAGAGACACCATCAGAAGCACTGTCAGAGATGCTACTAGTAGCTCTTCCAAAATTGAAAAGGTTAACTTTTTCCACTTTTTCTTTACTCATCTTAGTTTCTTGAATTAAAATAATATCTGACTTATGGTCTCTTACTAGATTATGAAGAATATCTTGTTTGTGGTGGCCATTATGTCCCCTTATGTTCCACGAAATAATTTTCATTTTCTGCTGGGGGAACAGGTTTGCCAGATAGTCCGCTTGCTCCCTTCAACAATGTTTTGTTTGCTTTCAAATTCTCTATGCAACCTTGCTGATTTCCTACTTGGTGGAGAATTAGATTGTCCAACATCCACTTTAGCCTTAGTTCTGGTTTACACCCCACTATTAGGGCCCATTTTCTTATTTTTATTTCTTCCAACAGATGTAAAAGATTCTTCATCTTCTTCTCCTTTGCCTACAAATATTTTATCATCTTGATCTTGGCAGATCCCTGCACCATAACCCAGCATATGGGGATTGTCCATAAGGGTATTAGGATTCTTCAATTTGATCGAGTCTTGAGATCCCAAACCATCTAACCCATTAAGAGAAAAATCAGTTTTAGGGACCATAGACATCCCACTATCCAATAATTTTTCTCCTCCATTATCTAGCACAACCTCATTTTCTCCTTCTTCTAGATTATTTACCTCTTTATTACCCTCATGATCAAGAGTTGGAATAGGATTCAAACCTTGAGGAAGGGCAGAGTAGTCTTCACCTATAGGGTTAACTCAATCAACTCTTTGTTCTTCTAATAGGTGCTTTTGAGTATTAGTGTTTATTTGTTTGTCTACAGAAGGGAGGTCATGCACCATAGTGTTTTCCATTTTACCCTCAACAAAGCTATTAGAGGTCAAATCTGAATTCTCCTTTTTCTGCTGCATCTCCCCTTGAGAGATACCATCACCTTTATTGTGTTTCTCCCTCCAAATATGTTTATGAGACCCTTTTCTATTAGGTGGGTTCCTTTGAATACTAGGACAACCCCTAGCCTAGTGTCCCACCTTTTTGTAATGGAAGCAAATAAAGGGTAAGGATTCACACTATATAGCTTGCACCCATTTCCCCATCTTAGAGAAAATATCAATCGATGACAATAGATCAGTGTTCTGGCAAACATTTACATAGATCCTGGAATACACCAACCTTTTTCTAGCTACAATAATTGAGTCTATGGCAAGAAGATCTCCAAAGGAACTGGCAATACCCTTGAAGTCATCTTCAAACCAAAACTCCATCGACAAACCAGATAGCCTAACCCAGATAGGAGTCGGGTCAAAGAAGTCATTTAATTACTGATTAGGGGACCGTTTTCTTAAGGAAAGCAAAGATCTCCCAACCATGCAAGGGCCTCCACATAGAACACCTTCCGAATATTTCAAACATGAAAAAGTTGAAGGAAAATAACCCTTTAGGCATTACATAGATTTCAACTTGGTCTTTCAATCGCCATTTCTTTTTGGCAAAGTCTCTCACCACATCAATGTTAGGTCTTGGGCAAAATAATTTTCCAACTAAGGTGAAGACCATTAATGATATATTATAATCAATGATAGTGTCAGGAATGGAGATAACAAACTTATTCGTTGCCTTATCTGATAAGTCTAAAACACTAGTAAAGGAATATTTTCCAGTGGGTTTCGACCCAAGTATTCTAGCCCTCAATCGAACTATCCTGGCTTAGGATATCGAGGGATCCTTCTGAACAACATTCTTTTCTTGTTCAGGTCCCTCTTTCGAGATTCCCTCCTGAGTTGAGAATCCTTCACATGATCCCCTCTTATCTCCAGGGTCAAAAGGAAGGTCTCCAAATGGGCACCCTTCCTTTTTACTGTCTCCATCCACATGCGCTTAAATGTTTGTGTCAGAGTCCTTTTTCCCATGCGACGAAAGCACAGAGAATCTAATATAGTCACCTGAACCATCTTTCCTGCCTAGGTCCATTCAAAATTTGTTTCCCTTTAAAGACTCCCTTGAGCTGATGAGGCCTTATGGAGGTAGAAAAAGCGAGACCGAGAAAGAGCCTAGGGAGATAGCTCACTTTAGCTATTTATTGTGAGAAAGAGAGAGCCAAAGATTATCTCTTAGAGTTTCTATTCCTCTTATTGTATGTGATGAGAAAAAATAGGGTTTAATTGATCAACTAGACTAGGAGATGAATAATGAAGTACATATGAACTAAAATTGCACAAACTTGCAGATCTGAAACTGAGATACTCAAATCATGAAAGGAGGAGGAATTTGGATGTGTTTCTATAGACAAGAGGCTGTAACTGAAAGACTACAAATTGGAGATCCTGAACCTTCAACCTGCCAAAATTCATTGATTTTGAGAGGGACCAGGGCACCACGCCCCTATCCTAGGCAGGACTAGAGTACCACACCCTTTTCCTAGGATGGACCAAGGCACCATGCCCCTATCCTTGATAGTTTAGGGAAAATTTGAGGGTTCTGGGTTATACTTGTGACTTTTCCTGATCCGGGAAGCCTTCTTGGTACTTGTTTCTACACCCGCAACTAAAAAGAAAGGGTTTGGGTGGCTATATAGGGTTTTGCCTCAGTCAAACCCCTATGTTTGTGATTTCCACCTTCACAAATAACCATTTTGTATGGTAAAATAGTGTGTGTAGGAATATTTTGAGTGTGCAAGACCCTAGGATGAAAGTAAACAAGCTAGAGCAACCTTAAAGATTAAACCCTAATTGCTTGTAATTAACAAAGTAAATGCTCTCAATAAATGATGCAAAAGTGATCTAAAGCATGAAAGTAAATATGAAAATTTACGTAATGAAGCTTATGAAAAGACATGAAAATAACATGAAACCATACCCAACCCCTAAGGGAGGGGTACAAGCCAATCGTCAGCCGATGATCTCCTATTATTCTTTGATGTCTTCAAGGATCCTAATTGATGATGAATGCTTGATGAAATGGTGTTTAATGTTGTTGAATATTGTTAAAAACTCAACATAGGCTCCTCTTTCACTACATAGAAGGCTCCTTGTACTCCAAAAACCTGCTCTTTGATTCTTAGATAGATCCTTTCAAATGAGGAAATAAAACTCTTATGTATGAAACCCTAGATCTTAATTTCAACTTTAGGCCAACCTACGATTTGAATTTGCCACCAATATTTTGGGGTTAATAATTATAATATCATATAATTATGCTCCCAAAATTTTGGGGAAAAAGTCGAGGACCATGTGCACTTTGCACATGGTCCAACCAACTTTTCACCAAATTTTTAGGGTCATTAGATATGATGATATTAGAGCGAATCCCAAAGTTACAACTGATTTCAAGGTGTTTTGATATGCGAAATTAGGCCTTAAAGATCAAAATAGGACATAATTAGGGTTTATGATTTAATGATTTATTGGAGGAATAAAATAACAAGGGGAACACTTAGGGTAAATGGCCCAACTTTATAATGCATGAAGTGATGAAATATGACTTTAGATTTAATTAAACTAATCAACTAAATACTTCAAGGGGAATTACAATGCAAAATGCAAACACACTAAGGTGGGTGCTAAACCAAGTGTGGAATTTTACCACCCTAGAAAGGGTGTACAATTTATGATACTACATTTAGCCTCCACTTTAGCAGTCATATGACACTAGGTGCATATGCAAGCTAAAGTACATAAAAGTAAACATTCATGAAAAAGGATATATCCACAGGTTGTCGGACGAAGCCCCCAATGGTATCTGTAGTACACAGTTAGGAAACACACCCTACAAAACCACATGTTAGATAAAATCACAAAATTACCTAAATTCTTACTAAGGAAGGGGATGACAATTCAAGAGTAGCTATATACTCCCCTGTTTCAGCTTGCTAATTTTAGTGAGTTGAAATAGGGTATCATGTTTACCACATCGAATTGTGAAAGAGGATTGATGAAAAATGCTCAAAGAATATTTGATATGAGATAAAAAAACTAATGGAGAATCATTTGGTAAGAAAGAGAACTAAACCTCAATTCCAACACAACAAAGAGTGTGAGGATTTGAGAGCTTTCTAAAACAAGATGAAAGATTTAAATGAAAACAAATGCAAGAGATATAATCCAAAAATGAAACTCCATAAAGGAAATTGGAAAAAAATGGAGGATTGAAATGACATCAAAGTGAGATTATTTATAGAAACACTCTTCTAAAAGAAGGCAAGAGATCCTCATTAGGGATATGCACATGCACAAAATAGAAGGGTTTCTTATAAAAGATACTACTCAATGAAGAAAAGAAATTGATGAATGATCAAAGACTTCCAACACCAAGGAGGAGGTCCCAATTAAGGATATGTACTTAAGATCCCCATTAGGGATGCTTGTTTCAATATGATAGAAGGAATTCAAATATGAATGCACCTCTACAATCAATAATAAATCCTTATATAAGTCACTTCTTCACAAAGGGGAAATTTTAATCTTGAGGAGAGATGTTTGAAATCACTCTTTCCCCCCATATATAGGGAGAAGAGATGAGATAGAAATAGGATATTATTTTTCTTCCAAAAGTATGATTGCACGTGAAATTGTACCATCATGAATGACAATGAGCCCCTAGAAGTGAGCTACCAATGTCACATAATGATGAGAAACATAATAGCTATTAATGTTATTTAAAGACATGATAGATTGAATGAGGTATTTGAATATGAAATGTTAAATGCTCTACTATAAGTGAGATTAAAAACATGTATAAGATGATGAATGTTAAAAAGTCTTTAGAAATATAGAAGTTTATAGGAGAAGAATAGGCCACCAAGTAATACTTTTTTTGCACACAAGAAATCTTAGGAGAGGGATAAGTGTAATTCATTAGAGCCTTGTTCCTAGAAGAAAGGATTTTAGAATGAGTAGAAGATAAAGTCTTATAAGTGGGATTAGAAATCTCTTGAGGAGATTCATAAAGAGATTTGTTCATCACCAATATTTCCTTATGAGGGGGACAAGTGTTGAAGGAAGTAGGAGATGATTTAATTGAGGTGAGGTCATCATCACTACTAAATATAGCATTCACATTGAGAGATGGTCTTTTAGATGATTTGGTAGGCTTAGAAGGATTATATCCAAGTCTAAATGAAGCTTCATGCATGTTATGTTCTAAAGGAACTTTAATTCCTTGTTAATTTGTGCTACAACCATTGCCATCATAGACACTCTTAGTTAAAATGTGAAAACCAAGACCATAAAGAGATGCCAAATCAGAAAGAGATGGCAATGACTCATAGGTCTCAGTGCTATGAGTTAGAGGAAGAATTTTAAGAATCATTTGAATTAGAAGCATCCACAAAATGGTTACTTGGTTGTTCAGACAAAGTAGGTTTCTCTTTAGGTTCCTCATATTTCTCCTTCTCCATCTTAGATTCTTTCCGAGATACTCTATACTCTCCTAAAAAGGTAGGGTTAAAGTCTAGAGATCCCCAATCATCATTCGAGAGAACTCTTTCGAGAGAAAAGATAGCCTTGGGAGGAGATTTCGATTGAGTAGAAGAATCAGGAGTACTAGAAGGAACAAGATCATTAAAGGAAGTAGATGTATTTGAAGAAGTAGAAGGATTGGGACAAGAATGGGAAGTAGTTGAACAAGAAGATCCAGATTTTAATGGTTCTTGAAGATTGGCATCACCTAATAAGGTGTATGTATTATTGTTATAAATGAACTTGACTTGCCTATGCAAAGTTGAGGGGAGAACTTGCATGCTATGATTCCAAGGTCTCCCTAATAGAAGGTTATATGTCAAATTACTAGGCATGACATGAATATATAGGTGTAGATATAGTGACAAGACTTACCTTAACAGGCAAGGTTATGACACCTAAACATTGTTTAGAAACATTACCAAAGCCTTTAATATAAATAGAAGCAAGTTTGATGAGAGAATGATCCACATTAATCTTATCCAATAGGTCCACACTCCAAACATTAAGGCCAGACCCATTGTCCATAAGGGTTCATCTTATAGCACTATAATTGATAATAACTACAATCATAAGAGGATCATATTGATGTTGAATTTCATGAGAAGGTAACTCATCTTGTGTGAATACAATTTGAGCTTTTGGTTTGTTTGTAGGATCAATCAAAGAAGCTGCGTTATTAGGTGTCACTGCAGGTGGGACATCTAAGTTTCTCAAAGCATCTTGTAAAATCCCATGATAAGTAGGTGAAGTTTGAATCAAATCCCAAATAGAAATCTTGGCAGGAGTAGCTTTAAGTTGTTCATGATAAATACTAAGAGGGGGAGGTGAATTAGTATACCCAATAATCTAAACAAACACTTAAGCAGTTTAACTGCAGATCGGTGTAGCAGGTTAAACAATAAACCGATTAGAACATAAACAAGCGAAATAGAAAACAAAGCATTCACCCATAGAAGTGCAATCACCATAACACAAGATATTTTGACATGGAAACCCAAATGGGAAAAACCACGGTGAGTAAAACTCACAAGTCAACTATCTGTAGAATAGTAACCAGACCAGTTAAGGTCTTACAATGTTCTTCACTAGAATAGATCCTGTTAGGAATCTAGATCTCTCTTAGGAGACAAGTCCTATTAGAGACTACCTTGTTGAAGGATTTCAGATTCATAACTGTGAACCAACTTGTTAGAGGATTTACAATAGGCTTGGCTGGGCCTACCTAGTTAAGGGTTTCAGACTTGTCGAAGATATTAGTAATCAACAAGTGAATGATCTAGATATTAGCACATAATGCTCTATTAGATCCTTGACAACTCTTTGTTAATGCATTCAAGCATTACTTCAGTCTTCTATGTTTTGCATTCTCAATCTCAGTCACGAGATACCTTTTCTTGATCAAACCTAATCTTTTCTCAAAAACTTGCACATATCAACTTCTCTTCTATATCGAAAACCCTAGACATGATGTCCTTATATAGGAACTTGATTTCATGTCAGTCCAATAAATTTAGACTACAATTTCCTAGGTACAGTGCATCTAGACACATTTGGTAACATGACACAGAAACACCGCCATAGTGTCGATGGATGATAACTCATCACAAATTACATGTATACTGGTTAACTAAATATACTGATCACCGGTTAACAAGTGAAGACAAGAAAACTAGAACATAGTGTTCCGATCAGAAGATTAACTGTCGCTCAGGAGCTTGAGATCTTTATCCCGCTTGGGGTCTTCAATCATACTAAGACCGGTAAGCATTTTCTGCACAACAATGATAGTCTTCAACAAACAAAGACTATACATATAATATCAGTTAGAACAACTACCGGTTTAGAATAATTCATACATCAAATAAGTGTGTGTCCATCAATGACAATCACAACTAAACATCATCAAAATACCAACAATCTCCCCCTTTGGCATTGATGGAAACACTTAGGAATTTTTTTGACATCCAAGTGCTTTTGCAAAACAAAAATAGATGTCATAAGCAAAATTAATCCCCCTAATCATATATACTACTCCCTTTGCAAAAATTACAAGTATGTGCAGGAATTTGTAATACCAAAATTTTAAGATACACTACTTCCCCTTTGCCAACAATGACAACGTAATGCAAAATATTGCCATTTTGCATATTATAAAAAAAGAGTATGTGTTCATGATAATAAAGAATAAAACTTCTCAAAAAGAGATTTAAAGTTTTGCATGAAAGTCTTCATGTCTGAAGACCACTACTCAAGAAGAGAGGCAACAATTTCACTCTTGGTCTTCATCTAGAAGGCTAATTATTTCATCGCATCTATTGTGCTCAACTCTTGTATCATAGTGATAGCCTCTAAGTTTAGGAAACACTTCTGAAGAACCTCCAATTTTGGCAATAGGAGCAACTGAAGCTCCTGCAAATCTTGAGTTTGATTACAGATCTTTGAGTCAAGCTTTGCAATCTAATGCTAATAATGATGAATAGTGTGTCCATAGGCTGTGAACAGATCATAGGATAGTTTGAAGTTGCCGATGTACTTCTGTAACTCCATTTGTAATAGTGTCTTCTGTTTTAGAGCATCTTCACAAAACAGGCGAGGTTGGCAAATTTTACTCAAGAGTAGGTGACCTTCACCCATAGCTGAACTTATATCACCTTTTTGTTTAAGCAATTTTTCCCGGTCTTCATTCATGTGTTGTACTAAGGCAATTGCAAGTTCCTTTTCATGGCTTTTATTTGCTATGGCCTGGGCAATATCTTCCAAACATTGTACCTAGTCATCAACTACTGTGCAAAGAAATTTGAGCTTTGCCAGCGAGGAATCGGTATTGGGGAGGTTAGTACCAAGGATTAAATTGGAGAGCATGTCAATAGAATATTGAATGAAATCCTATTCTTTCTTTTTCCTTAGTTCTTCCAATCTCTCCTACGCTAATTGAATGCTTTGTAGTAGCTCAGTCTCATCAACTGATTGGGTCAGACAAGCAAGAGTCAAATCAGTAGAATTGGAGGAATCAACCTGCTTGGCTTGATCTCTGGTTGCCTTAGGAATTTATTCTCCTTCTTTGGCCTTGACCTCCACTTGTCTTCTCTTCTCCTCTTCTTCTTTTTATTGGGCTACCTTGGCAGCCTTCAGTTTCTCCTCTTGTTTCTTCTTCCTTCTCTCTTTTTCTCGTCTTCCTTTTTCTTCGCTGTTTCTTTCCTCTTCTCCTCTTCTTCCTTCTTTTGCTTTTCCTCTTCTTCTCTTCTCCCTTCTTTTCTTTTCCTCTTCTTCCTTCTTCTTCTTCTTCTCTTCTTCCTTCTTCTTCTTTTCCTCTTCTTCCTTCTTCTTCTCTTGTCGCGCTTTCTCGGCTTGCTCTTTCTCTTGTTTTTCTTTCTTCGCTTTCTCTTTTTCAAGTTTCTCTTTTTCCATTTTCTCTTCCTTTTCTTTCTCTACTCTTTCTTTTTCAGCTTCCTCCTTATCTGGAGTGGTATCCTCCATATCTAGTGCATCAACATCAATGGGGTTATTTTGTTCTACTATTCTTTCACCCATACTGTCAAAGACTACATTCGGTTTGGCTGTGGATAGGTCAGGCTCTTACTCAACAAACCGATTAGCTTCATATACTTTTTGCATGTTGACAACAGTTTTAACCTTCAAATGGGTGTCTTTTTCCACTTTAGAAGATTTGCCTTCGAGTAGCTGAAGTCTCCTTTTTCGCATGAAGAAAATGTCTTTGTTCTTGTCAATGATTTCAAACAATTCTGAATTAGAGGCATCTGGAAAGTATTGAGCAAAAACTTTCTCCCTGATGTCTTGCTCTTTTTCAATGGAAATGCGCCATTTGTTGTCCAAAGAATCATACAAAGATTTAGAAGTAACTGATTTAATTTCAGAAGGTGACCGATCATTAATACATAGATATTTAATAAGTTCTTGTTCAACATCCTCCTTTTCACTATCATTGAAATCATCAAAATAATCTTTTAAATCATCAAATACTTTTCTTCTAATATTCTTTATGGTCCTTTGACAATGTGTCATAGGTTTGTAAGAAGAAATATCTATATATTTATCTATGCAGAGGTTGTTGGTACATTACCGATTGACTTCATCTTCTTGGTAGATTGCCTTGTCTTCTTTACTTCTACCTCTAGTTTAGAGTCTTCTGGATCTGGTGAGTTATTCCTGGTTTTCCTCTTTCGTTTGAATACCTTTGCCGGAATAGCCTCTGGTTTCTTTTTAGAAGGTGACCTTTTGGTCGCTTTAGGACTAGTAGCAGATGTAACCAGTGCTGATGCTAATGACACTTCTTTACCCTTTTTCTACTTTTGTACCTCAGTAGGTTTGATCATCTCTAAATAAGTACCGGTCCTCTTCTTCTTGGGTTCCAATGGTGAATCTAGTAGGGTAGAGACATACCCAGACAATATATCATTTACCACTTCATAGCCCATAGGCCTAACTACATCTTTTCTGGGTTCGACCGCTTCCATTATGCAATGATCTATTTTGATGGTGAAACATATGTCATCTTTTCATATTTCTTAACTAAATCACCAGATATTCTCATTCTTTGGTTCATCTTTAGTTTGAATTCATCAAAATACCTATTCAAAGTCTCTAGATATGCAGTTCCTACTACTTGCAGACTCTCCTTTATTTGTCTAGAAACCAGTAGGTCAGTTGACCATTGAACATCACCGACTCCAGGAAAATATCCTTGAAAGTAGAAAAATAAACCAACAAGTAGTTGACCAAACTTAAACCTCTGAGTTTTGTCCAATTTGATCAACTTCAGGTTATCTATGAGTTGTTCTTGAATAAAGGTACATAAGTCACATTCTACATTTTCCTTTATCATCCTGTAAGCGGCATGCACCGCAACTGAAGGAACAAAATTCATTATGCTACCATAGAATATTCTATACCCAATTACCATACATGCACATTCTACCAAATCATCTCTAATGGTGTTGACCGTCATTGCCCGTTGGTCACTCACAAAACTAGTGAGCTTTGTTACTTTGGTTTTGGGGATCTTTTGAAGAACGGGGACTTCCCCAACATTGCAGAATCTGACCATGGCATGAATTGCCTCCGTTCTAATGTCATGGGTTCGTTCAAGGTACATCTTGTCACCATGAACCCTACTAAGGATGATCCTAATGTGTTCCTCTATAAATTCTTCGAGAATGTATAATGCATTATGCAATTTCCTCTTCTCTATTATGTTGTATTCAGGTTTAATCTTTTTATCCTCTCCACAGAACAGACTCAATCGGGAGTGAATTACTAGGGACCCTAGGTCTTCTAGTTTGCAATCAATATATCCTGAAACATTGCCTTCGACAATGACTCCAATGGGAATTTGAGATAGGGAATTATATCTCATCTTAAGAAACTCAAGTGTATCCTTAGGTTCAGTAGAACTAGAGGGGATATTAGATGTAGATGCCATATCAAACAGATTCCAAATGATAAGACTGTTTCAACGAGAAATACCTTTACTCTCTGAAATTAGGGTTTGCCGATGTCAAGCAAAACACACTTCTCTGGATGCTTGATTACCACTTTGACTTTCACACTGATAGCACGAAGTGGCTGCAAGATCTTGTGCAATATTCCTTTTTGAATTCTTTTGAACGCAAGATGAATCACTTTGGTTGCGCTTTTACCGCTTCAATTCTTCTATCAGTTGATAGGTAAAAAATATCGATAAAGGTACTTTACTGATATACTCCAGGGGTTTCAAAATATTTATACCGATATGTTTCCCCTAATCTTTTTGAAGCTCAGTTTGCTGGTTCAGGGATTTCCACACTTGGTGCAGAAATTGGTACATCATGTGGCATCTCTTCAGATTTCTTTTTCCAAGTTTCATCCATATCTGCCTAAACGGTTTCAACATGAATCTTCCCTTTAGTGTTGATCGGTATGTCTCCTGATGGATTCTTTCTGTGTCTATATGCTTTGGCAGTGTGTCTCGGTTTGTTGCAGTGATAGCATACCATTCCGGGTGTTCTCCATGGTCCGGTGTTCACATTTCCATTCTTCCTTCTGCATGTTGTAGCAGTGTGATTGCTACCACAATAGATCAGACAGGTTGCTCTCCAATTGGTTTCCGCTTCATAACCATTTGACCGGTGGTCATGGGTTTTGTACCAGTTTGGGTTCTAGTTCATAGGAGGTTCAAGGACAACTCCATTGGATCTTGGTGGATAATTCCCAGAGTTGTTCATAATTGACCTGCACTCAAAAGCTCTATGCCCAGACTTTTTGCATGCATAACAGTGACCATTAAATCTACTAGGTCTAGCCACATTGTTTTGAAAATAAGGAAAGTTATTGTAAGGCTTGCTCCTACATACATTGACAGTATGTCATTCCTTAAGACAGTTAAAGCAAACAAGTTTAAACTTTTTCTTACCTTTACTTCCACTATTGTTCTTAGGTGCTGATTGCTTCTTCAATGCATCACTCTTGGTTCTAGAGGTCTCACCTTCCTCGTATCCAAAGGAACCAAGTCCAACGATATCCTTTGATGGCTTGACCGATTCCAACTTTTGTTCTAACTTAGCAGCACTTCGGTTGAACTTAGCAAGTATCTCTTCTGTCTCAGCAAGTTCCTTGGAAAGAGCATCATTGGTTTTCATCAAGGTTTCATTTTGAGAGATAGCTGCACTCAGTTTAGCTTGCATTTCTTCTTTCTCTTCTTTACCCTCCTATAGACAGGCGGTAATGGTACTGATTTCTTGCTTCAATTTAGAGATCTCATGCTCATTTTCCTTTACCAAATATTCAACTTTTCTTCTATTTTCTAGTTCCCGACTCATCCTAATAGTCAGTCCTTCCAACTCCATCCTCAGGTTAGTTTTGGATTCATTTAATTTCTCCACTTCTCCAACTAGGGCATTCATGTCTGCTTCATCAGAAGAGCTATTTTCAGTAAGTTCCATCAACTGCTCAGCAAGCTCTCTTTTCTTGGCTAAAGAGGATTTAAACTTGATCTTGAGTTCATCATAGGCTCTCTCAGATTCAACCAAATGGTGAGTGAGTTCCCTCATGCTGTATTCCCCCATATCTCCTTCCAAATGGTTATACTTATAGAAAGGTTGGCTCTGATACCAATTGATGAATACTAAGAGGGAGGGGGGTGAATTAGTATACCCAATAATCTAAACAAACACTTAAGTAGTTTAACTGTAGATTGATGTAGCAAGTTAAACAATAAACTGATTAGAACATAAACAAGCCAAATAACAAATAAAGCATTCACCCACAGAAGTGCAATCACCATAACACAAGATGTTTTGAAGTGGAAACCCAAATGGGGAAAACCATGGTGAGTAAAACTCACAAGTCAACTATCTGCAAAATAGTAACCAGACTAGTTAAGGTCAGACCGGTTAAGGTCTTACAATGTTCTTCACCAGAACAGATCTTGTTAGGAATCCAGATCTCTGTTAGGAGATAAGTCCTGTTAGAGACTACATTGTTAAAGGATTTTAGATTCACAGTCGTTAACCACCTTGTTAGAGGATTTACAATAGGCTTGGCTAGGCCTACCCAGTTAAGGGTTTCAAACTTGTCAAAGACATTAGTAATCAACAAGTGAATGATCTAGATAGTAGCAAAAAATACTTGATTAGATCCTTGACAACTCCTTGTTAATGCAGTCAAGCATTACTTTAGTCTTCTATGTTTTGCACTCTCTATCTCAGTCATGAGATACCTTTTCTTGATCAGACCTAATCTTCTCTCAGAAACTTGCACATATCAACTTCTCTTCTATATTGAAAACCCTAGACATGATGTCCTTATATAGGAACTTGATTTCATGTCGGTCTAATAAGATTAGACTACAATTTCCTAGGTACAGTGCATCTAGGCACATTTGGTAACATGACACAGAAACACCGCCATAGTTTCGGTGGATGATAACTCATCACACATTATATGTATACCGATTAACTAAATATATCGATCACCAGTTAACAAGTGAAGACTGGAAAACTGGAACATAGTGTTCCAATCAAAATATTAACTGCCACTTGGGGTCTTCATTCAGCTTGAGATCTTCATCCCGCTTGGGGTCTTCGGTCATACTAAGATCGATAAGCATTTTCTGCACAACACCGATAGTATTCAACAAACAAAGGCTATACATACAATACCAGTTAGAACAACCACCGGTTGAGAATAATTCATACATCAAATAAGTGTGTGTCCATCAATGACAATCACAACTAAACATCAGCAAAATACCAACAGTTCAATGAGATCATACTCCTTACTAAGAGTTTTTGATTTACGAGGTGCTTGTGGAAGAGTAGGTTGAGAGGGAGGAAGTGAAGTTGGGATAACTAGAGGAGGATTAGGTTGCCTATTGTTTCTTGTGTTGTAGGTATGAGCTACCATATGATAACTCTCTTCGGTGATTTTCTTAGCATAATCATAAGGGATCTTAGTAGGATAACCTCTTTGCATATTAATAACAAGTTTCTTAGGAGTGCAAAAAGAATCATTAGCATAACCACCTTGAACCACTAAGATAGGCTTATATTGATAACTTTGAGAAGGACAAGCACCTTGAACTATGAAGAGGGGTTTATTAGGTGTTTCATTCACATGTATCAAATTGATTGAAGATGGTTTAGGAATGTCAAAGGCATCCTTATGAATTTTAGAAGAAGAATGGGCAAGATTGTTGAAATAATTGTTGATAGTCTCTTCTTGCACTAAAACATTATCATGGATAAGATCAATTTTAAGAAGTAGACTAGGAGTAGGCATTGATGTTTTAGAAGGAATAATATTAGTAGGAAAGGTCATATCATCCTCTATCATCAAAGGATCTACATGGGGAATATAATCTCTAGGAGAAGGATCAACATTACTCTCTAAAGTTTCACCTTTGAGAAGGAGATCTTTGAAAGAGATGTCAACAATCTTACCTTGAACTAGGGTATCCTCATAAGTAGAACCAAGTTGGAGAGAAGGGGATGCCTTATTTTTAGAGGGAGAATGATTGAGATTCATGGAGGGTGAGATGCTATCAAGGGTGTTATCAATCATGATTTCATCCCCTTTAGCTAGGGTTCTCTCATGGGGTAGAGAATAATCAACACCTTCTTCTAATGGTTCATCCCAAATAGTGAGGTCATTGAAAAAAGTATTAGAAATATCTTGCACAAAGATGTCCTTATTGTTATTGCCAATTTTGGGAGAAGGGATAACATTGTTCATTAATTATTCTTCCTTAAGAGGGAGAGCA
Organism: Cryptomeria japonica; assembly: GCF_030272615.1. NCBI lineage: Eukaryota > Viridiplantae > Streptophyta > Pinopsida > Cupressales > Cupressaceae > Cryptomeria > Cryptomeria japonica. The sequence goes on along the minus strand of NC_081406.1, from coordinate 171,750,987 downwards.
TCACTACATGTGTTTAAATCATCTTCTTGCCTCAAAATATCTTCAATAGGATTTTTAGGGGAGAGAGCATTAAGGAAATTAATTATGAATTCATCTTATTTTTCTAAGGCATCTTTATGGGTAAGACAAGCTTTGGGGAAAGGAGAAGCATTTCTCATTAATGCATCATCTCTAGTGAGAATTTTCTTGAAGTCAAAAGAGGAAATACCATCACTAGGAAAAGTAGGGACAATACCATCTTCTTGCAAAAAATTATCCTTATGAGGGGAGTAACCTTTAGGATAGAGATGGACATCTTTCTCCAAAGATTCATGCTTAGGAAGGACATCTTTGAAAGAAATGCTCATAACCTCTTGTTGCACTAACATGCCCCCATTGGTAAGACCAAATTTAGGAGAAAATAAATCAACGTCCATCAACACCTTTTCACTTAGGGAGGCATCATATAAAGAAGGTAAAGTAACATTAAGAACTTGGTGTTTATGATATCATCCTCTTCTTCTAAGATAGCTAGATGGAAATGGCACATTTTAGGAGAATTGTCAAGATCACTCTTCAAATCTTCATCCTTAGAGCATGGGAGAGTTTTGAAGGGGTTGGTAACAAATATTTTAGGCACTAAAATGTTTTCATATATGGGAGGAGGTTCTTTAAGAGATGGAAAAATTGAAGCAAGGGAAGCTCACACATTATCACATTTATGAAATGAATGCATCATGACAACAATTTTCCTCTTTCAAATGATAACATATGCAAAATAGAAGTAAATTTTCAATTTTAACTAATCCAAGGACTCTAAATGTTGATTTAGAAGATTAAATTTATGAGTGAAATGTGTCCCTAAATCAGATCTGAAATTAATGATCCAAATTAAGCTATCCACAAGTTCAATTTTAAATTGAAAAATTAGGGTTTTAACAAAATTGACCTCTAATTTTTTGAAATTTGCAATAATTTGAAACTTTTAAATGTAAATTTGAATTTGAAATAGAAAAAACACTAAGAACATAAATTATAATTAAAGAAGATTCGATTCACGTCAGGTTTACCAAAATGTGGAGGCAGAAAAAGCTAGATTGGGTAACTAGGACCTAATCCCACTTTAGCCAACACATTGGGAATATGAAAGAGCCTAGGGAGATAGATCAATTTGGCTAATTATTGTGAGAAAGAGAGAGCCAAGGATTATCTCTTAGGGTTTCTATTCCTCTTGTTGTATGTGATGAGAAAAATTAGGGTTTAATTGATCAACTAGACTAGGAGATGAATAATGAAGCACATATGAACTGAAATCACACAAACTTGCAGAATTGAAATTGAGTTATTAAAAGAATAAAAGGAGGAATTTGGATGTGTAAATAATGCTGAAAAATAAGACAAACTGACCAAGACCAGGGTGCCACGCCACTGTCTTGTTTCTACAGACAGGAGGTTGTAACTGAAAGACTACAAACTGAAGATCTCGAACCTTCAACTTGCCAAAATGGGCTAATTTTGAGGGGGACCAGGGTGCCACACCCCTTTCCTAGGTAGTATCCAGGTGCCACACCCCTATCCCTAATAGTTTATGGAAAACCTAAGGGTTCTAGGTTGTACTTGTTCCTTTTCCTGATCCGAGAAGCCTTCCGGCTACCTGTTTCTGCACCTACAACTAAAAAGAAAGGGTTTGGGTTGCTATATAGGGTTTTACCTAAGTAAAGAACCTATGTTGATCATTTACACCTTCACAAATAGCTATTTTGTATAGTAAAATAGTGTGTGCAGGAATCTTGTGTGTGTGCAAGACCCTAGGATGAAAGTAAACAATCTAGAGCAACCTTAAAGAGTAAACCCTAATTGCTTGTAATTAACAAAGTAAATTCTCTAAATCAATGATGCAAATTTATATAAATCATGAATTTAAATATTGAAATTTATGTAATGAAGCTTATGCAAAGACATGAAAATAATATGAAACCATACCCAACCCCTAAGGGAGGGGTACAAGCCAATCGTCAGCCAGTGATCTCCTATTATTCTTCAATGTTTTCAAGGTTCCTAATTGATGATGAATGCTTGATGAAATGTTGTTAAATGTTATTGAATGTTGTTGAAAAATCCACATAGGCTCCTCTTTTACTACATAGAAGGCTCCTTGTGCTCCAAAAATATGCTCTTAGATTCTTAGATAGATCCCTTCAAATGAAGAAAGAGAACTCTTATGTATGAAACCCTATATCTTAATTTCAAATTTAGGCCGACCTAGGATTTGAATTTCCCACCAATCTTTTGGGGTTAAGCATTATAATATCATATAATTATGCTCTCTAAATTTCGGGAAAAAATCGAGGACCATGTGCACTTTGCACATGGTCCAACTAACTTTTCACCAAATTTTTAGGGTCGTTAGATATGATGATATTAGAGAGAATCCCAAAGTTATAGCTGATTTCAAGGTGTTTTGATATGCAAAATTGAGCCTTAAAGGTCGAAATAGGATATAATTAGGGTTTATGATTTAATGATTTATTGGAGGAATAAAATAACAAGGGGCACACTTAAGGTAAAGGGCCCAACTTTATAATGTGTGAAGTGATGAAATATGACTTTAGATTTAATTAAATTAATTAATTAAATTCTTAAAGAGGTATTACAATGCAAAATGCAAACACATTAAGATGGGTGCTAATCAAGTGTGAAATTTTACCACCTTAGCAAGGGTGTACAATTTACGACAGTACAAGTCCCAATAACATTCAAAATATTTTCAAACAAAGAATCCTGACTTCTCAGATAGAGATTAGACTCAACAATCAAAAGAGCAGTAAAAAGGCGAACAACCTCAGTAGCCATCTCCTCTTTTTTAGTGATATTTCCATCTCTCACCAACTGGGATATTCTATTTGCAACTTTGTGTTTCATAGTATCCATATGGAAGTATTTGGTGTTTTTATCCCCCGAAGAAAGCCACAAAGCTCTCAACCTTTGTCTCCAAAATTCCTCCTCGTTGACAATGATGCTATGATATCTGGCAAGGATTTAATTTTCTTTAGCTCTTGAGTTGATGAGGCCCCCAAGAGGTGATTCTCTACTCAAATAGAAAAATTGGGTGTTGTTAATTACCTTTCTCTTTCACCTAAGGTCCATAAAGGTGAGAGGAGAGGATACTCGGTGTAATGGTAGGTTCATCCTACAAATGTGCAAGTGCACAAGACACAAAAGATAATGATTCCTTTTAAGCACCAAATGAAATGTTTGCAAATTTAAGACAAAACATCTAAACACGCTCAAAATATATTTCCTTCGACAATCATTCTATAAGAACAATTAATAGTTTGAATTTGTGGTCTTTGACAAGGGAAAATATTGGAACACAAGAGATTAGCAAAAATCTGAAATAAAAAAACTTGAAGTGGAGAGGTTGAAGTTTGGGCGCAGACACCGATTTAGTTTCTATGTTAAAACAATTAGTTCAAAAATGAAAATTTGTAAAAAAAAAGAAAGAGCGGTAAAATCGTTAGGCAAAAATGCCAATATGTTAATGCAAACATTGCAACATCTGCATAGACGCCAAAGCATGTTCTATAAAAAACCAGTGAGCTAAAAAATCCTAAAATGTGCAAAGATTTAACTAAAAACTAGAAAAAAATGATTTCAGGGAAATAACAATTAAACCGAAATTGTATTTTTGTACTTTTTATTAATTTATGATTTTTTTTGGACTTTTAAGAGAAATTTCTGCTAGAAATAAAGGGTTGCAAAGAAAAACTAATTAAACATAGATGGTGATTCAAGTTGACAAAGATGATGAAACTAAAGTGCAAATGTCGATCTGTAGAGAGAGACATCAATCTATAGTTATTGCAAAAACACTGTTAGGAGAGAAAATTTAAAATAACAGAGACATCATTCTAAAAGCAAAGACGCTATTCTAGGAGCACAAACATCGACGAGTAGGCATAGACAATGATCTAGGATAGAGACGTCAATTCGTGACCTGCGATAATCTTTCACAAAAACTTGCAAAAAATGTTAAATTTTAGGGACTTGGCATCCCATCAGTCGTGCTAAAATGAAGAGGGGGAAAAATAGGAAAAAGGTTAGTTGCATAAATCAAATAAAACACAAGAAAGCATTCAAATAAACAAACAACCTTTATAAATTTCCTTCTCTTCTTCCTCTGATTGAGCTTTAAGTGGAAGTACGCCCAAGTGCTTCACTTCAAGTTCTTTTTCTTCTGCACTTGTTTCTTCTTTATCTTTTGGAGTATCCTTCTCTTCTGTAACAATAGGGATAATGTCTATGTTAATTTTAAATTTAGGTATAGTCTCAATTTGATACCATTCTTCACTAACTTTGACATTTGTATTGTCCATAATATTTTTCAATCTCTTGTTGTAACATCGATATGCCTTACTCCTTGTAGAATATCCCAAAAATATTTCTTCATCTATCATCTGACCTTGCATCAAACTTCGCTAGATCTTTCTCATCTCTCCTTAACCTTAAACATTTAATCTTAGCATTTACTTGATTCTCAACCATAGACTTGAATACTTTAAACTTTTCTAATGCTTCAATTTTTTCTTTCAAGAAAGTAACCCATGTCATTCTAGAATAATCATCAATAAGCAACATAAATACCTTTCACAATTCAATCCTCTTGTCCTTGTAGGTCCACATAAATATATATGTATCAATTTAAAAGGCTTTAAAGTAAAATACTCCTTGTTCTTGAATCTCCTCTTTTTTTGCTTTCCCATCTAACATTCTTTGCACACAATATCAACAAGTTCAATAATCTTTAGCAAACCTCTCACAACATGAGTAGAATTGATCTTCACCATATTGTCAAATTTGATATCTCCCATCCTTTTGTGCCACAACCAACATTCATTTCTCTACACCAGGAAACAATTGCTTCCACTGTTATCCTTCACATAGTAGAAATTTCCATTAGTTCTTATTCCTTCTGCAAATAATCTCTTGGAACTTCTTGTTTTGATTTCACATTTGGATCCATGTAATTAATTTATTTAGGTTCATCTTCAATCTTCTTGGTATCTTTGAATGCTGCTTCTTTCTTATCTTTTCACAAATCATCTAGATCAACAATGTAAAAGCCATAGAGAGAACCATAGAGTTGATCCAAAGTGTATTTGTCCATATCATGACTTTCATCAATGTCGTATTTCTTAGGTTTGTAGCATTTAGGTAGTGTTAACATCACTTTTCTCACAACTTCACTTTCTTCTAATTTTATACCAATAGCCCTAATTTCACTCACAATATCATTTACTCAGTGTAGATAACCTTCAATGTTCTCATCATCAGACATCCTTTGGTTCTTAAATTTTTGCTTTAGATTTGTCAAATTGACTTGCTTTGTCTTCAAATCACCTTCATATACATTACCCAATTTTTCCTAGATTTATTTAGCAGACTTCAACCCCAAAATCTTAGAAAATAATAGATCACTCAAGTAACCGATAATTGCAACTCTAGCCTTTGCATTATTCTCATGTGGCTTGATCTCATCTAGAGTTTGAGGACCATTTATGAGATTAGTATACCCATTCTTTATAATATCTCATATTCCAATTGGTAGAGATTCCAAATGATATTCCATCCTTTCCTTCCAACAAGAGTAATTTGTGCGATCAAACTTTGATGCTTTAAAATTAAATTCCTAAGTGATTCTTAATCTTCCTCAAGTGGTTAAGCTTCTCTATGAGGAACCTTTCTTCGAAACCAATTGTTGAACACACCACAACACTAAGAGGAGAGGTGAATCATTCTCGATCTTAAAATATTCTACTTCTAATCTTTTAAACTTCAAAACACAATTAACTTATTACTGCAATTATGAAACATGAAAGCACAAAGCACAATAAACATATGAACACCAAATTTATGTGGAAAACCCTAACTAGGGAAAAACCAAGGTGAGAATCACACTCACAATAGGAATTTAATTATAAATTTTTAGGCTCAGAGCCAAGGGGCTCGTTGTACCTAATTGGAATTGCAATACTAATTCACACAACTTTAGGACAAGATATAATGGACTTGGATTATAGAGATGCACTATCTCAAGGAAAGATACAAAGGACTGCACAAGTTGCCCAAAGGAACTCACCATCTTCCAACAAGTATAGCGAATAGATTAATTTAAATGAACAAGATCTATTGATCATGAAATTATCCTTGAACCACTATGTCAAGTGATCAATATCATGACAAACATATTTGATGTCAAATATGGTCACACTGAAGATATTATCATCAAATCTCTTCACAAATTGACTTTCACACTTTTGCTACACCAAATATTTTTGCATGTCATTCACATCCACTTCACATAAATTTACACACACTCCATACATCAACTCATACAATTGCACATCTTACAAGATCGTTCATAAAAACACCCAACTAGGTTGACCACAAACAAATTATACAATATTACATAAATTAGGCTACCTAAACCAGTAAAAAATAACACGATCCACTCCACGAGATAAAGGGAACCCAAAAACATAAAAACAAATCCTTATAAAATAATTCCAATGAACCATACACACTAACACATCCTCCAAAGTCGGCATCAACTGTACTGTGTAGAGTAATAATGAAACACATTAACCAGTCATCCAAATTCATCACCTAATGCAAAATACTCAATGTGGATCTACACACACCACTATGAGACCCATATAAACATTACAAATCAATATCCAATGCATATTTTGACCAAAAGAACATGATCCAACTAATATACCCCACCTCAATCAACCAGAGACCAAAATAGTTGACAACACTAAACACATACAAATATAATTTCACATGCCGATCAAACCAACACTAGAAAAATGAACTAGAACACTACACAAACCATATGAACATGTTCTCCAGGCCACAAAAATTGAATAAAAAAAATGAAGCAATGCAAAGAATTCTCTGGACGATTCTTGATAGTTGACTTCACTGTTAGAAAATCACCATAACCAACTACACCATTTGAGCAACTAAGAACCAAAAAACATGACAATGAAACATCCACAAAACATAGATATTGTATATAGAACTACATGTCACAAACATCAAGAACCAGAGGAATGCAAGGCATTCTTCCATTAAGACATTAAATACTCTTTCCTGCATATAAATACTGTTTCTTATATATAAATACTATTTCCTGTATATTGAAACTTCTACACCAGGCTTTGGGAAAAATATCATACCTACTTAACATCAACACCAGATCACACAACAACACTTGAATACTCACTTTTGAGCCACTTATAACATCTAAACCACACATAGTGACATCAATGACAATAAGCAACACAAGTCAAGTTTGCAACAATGACAACTACACTAGAGACTATTATGTTGCTATCCAAGATGAAAAATGGTTGAATTTGACATTTTCCACCATGAATGGCAATGAGAATCGATAAAGGGCTATTAATATCACATAGTGAGGATCAACATAATAGATAAGGGCTTGATTAATTATGAGGGGCAAGACAAATAAAACTCAATGTAACTTTTCATGTGAATAATAGAATCGTTAAAAAAAATTCATATCTCTCTCTTAAAGGCATTACATTCACCAATGGCATGACCAAGCATGCGATGATAAAATGAGAGATTTCATTACTTAGAATTGTGAGATTTATAATATTTTGGAGAAGGAAGATTAGTCAAGTGGGTTTTTAGGAGCCTCAACAATGTTTTATTAGGATTAAGGTGTCATATACCTTGTAAATTGGTGCAAGAGCACCTAAAGGGCCTATAAGGTTTTCTGTGTCTATAAAGAATGGATGGATGTAATGAGGGTCATTTGAGACCTAAAACAATGTAATAAGGCATGTAAAGCCAATATTTGTCATGGTTGAGTCAAGTTGAGTCAAGTTATCTATTTGTGTCAAAATTGTATCAATGTTGTCAAATGAGCAAATTTATGTAATAAATGTTAAGAAGGCATGGTAAGTGTGAAAATGGGGTCCATATGATGTTTTAAGAGTGTTCAAATCATTAGATTGAGTTTCTTGATTATATAAGGACAAAATGCCAAGTATTGTCAATTTCACACATTCAAATGGTGGGTTCCTATGGCTAGCTGGTTCTTAGGTAGTTATGAGAGTTGTTTTTGGTTTGGGGGGTCAAAATATGTTTAAAAACCTCATTCTCACATGTGGAGAGGTTTCTGATGTTGATTTGAAGGTTGATGTATGAGAAAAAAAATTGCAATAAAGATTCAACGTTTTCCTTGCATTTCATGAGTGAAATCTGAAGCATATTGTGGTTTTATTTCTTCATATTGATCTGCACCCATTGGAAAGTTTTTGGTGGATGTTCAGAGGATAATTTAAAGTCATTTTGAAGGTAACCAATCATTTTGTGTGATGAATACTAAGAGTGGGGGGGGGGTGTGAATTAGTATACCCCAAAACTTAAACAATCTCTTAAGCAGTTTAACTGTAGACCGATGTAGCAGATTAAACAATAAACCGGTTAAAACATAAAGAAGCCAAATAGAAAATAAAGCATTCACCCATAGAAGAAAAATCACCATAACACAAGATGTTTTGATGTGGAAACCCAAATGGGAAAAATCATGGTGAGTAAAACTCACAAGTAAACTATCTACAAAATAGTAACCAGACCGGTTAAGGCCTTACAATTTTCTTCACTAGAAAAGATCCTGTTAGGAATCCATATCTTTGTTAGGAGATAAGTCCTATTAAAGAATAACCTATTAGAGGAATTCAGATCCACAATTGTGAAACACCTTGTTAGAGGATTTACAATAGGCTTGGCTGGGCCTACTCGATTAAGGGTTTCAAACTTGTCAAAGATATTAGTAATCAACAAGTGAATGATCTAGATAGTAGCACAAAATGCTTGGTTAGATCCTTGATAACTCCCTATTAAAGAATTCTATAATTACTTTAGTCTTCTATATTTTTCACTCTCTATCTTTGTTGTGAGAGACCTTTTATCGCACATACCTAATCTTCTTTCCAACATTCACACACAACAACTTATTTAAAACCCTAGACATGATGTCCTCATATAGGAACCTGATTTCATGTCACTCCAATAAGATTATACTACAATTTCCTAGGTATAGTGCATCTAGACACATTTGGTAATATGACACAGAAACACCACCAAAGTGTCGGTGGATGATAACTCATCACACATTACAATTATACCAGTTTAATACAATATATCGATTACCGGTTGACAAATGAAGACTAGAAAATTGGAGCGTAGTATTCCAACCAAAAGATTAACTACCGCTCGGGGTCTTCATTCCGCTTGAGATCTTCATACTGCTTGGGCTCTTTGGTCATGTTGTGACTAGTAAGCATCTTCTACAAAACACCGATAGTGTTCAACAAACAAAGACTATACATTTAATGACATACAATACCGGTTGGAACAACCACCGGTTGAGAATAACTCATACATTAAATAAGTGTGTGTCCCTCAATGACAATCATAACTAAAGATCAACAAAATACCAACAATCTCCCCCTTTGGCATTGATGGCAACACTTAGGAAAATTTTGACATCTAAGTGCTTACAAAACAAAAACAAATGCCATAATCAAAATTACTCCCCCTAAGCATATACACTAGTCCCTTTGCAAAAATTAAAAGTATCTGCATGAAATGTTAATACTCGCCAAAATTTTAATACACTACTCCTCCTTTGCCAACAATGACAAAGTAATGCAAAATATTCCCTTTTTTTGCATAATATGAAAACAGAGTATATGTTCATGACAATAAGGAGTGAAACTTCTCAAAAAGAGATTTAAAGTTTTGCATAAAATTCTTCATGTCTGAGGACCATGACTCAAGAAGTGAGGTAACAATTTCACTCTCGATCTTCATCTGGAAGGCTAATTATTCCATTGCATCAATGGTGCTCATCTCTTGTGTCATAGTTGTATACGGGAAAAGTGGGTCGATAGAACTCAATATGTGAAAATATTCTAAAAGACTTGTCCACACACACATAGGACTTCTTGGTGCAAGCTATGGAGTAATACAGTATTACTCAGCTTCCCAAGGTTGGTCCCATGGTTCTCTATCTCACAATGTCCCTCAAACCAATGTTTTTGCTCTCAGATCACTGAGCAAAATTGTTTAGGGATGGCAAATGTAAGAATGAGGGATGCTTTGATAGATTTTAAAATGAAATGCATCTTAAGCTATGAATGATTCTAGAAATGCAATAAATTAAATTATAAGATAACAAGGTTAGTATGAATACTATCCTAACATGATATATTTAGTCTATGATTGAGCTAAATGATAAAGAAAGTATTCTAAACATGCATATTTAGACTAATTCTTGATTTAAAAGAGGCTAAAATGATGAGCATAAAAATGATATATGAAAGCTTAAATGTATTTGAGCATAAGTGTGATACTGCAAATTTGGAGGATGATTCAAAATGGAGGAATGAGAGCTCTATTTATAGCAAAAACAGGGCAATGGATGGTTAGGATTAAAAGAGTTGATCAAGGGTTGAGTTTGAAAGTTGGGGATCCATGTTTGCAATTTGTACCAATGAAATGGTGACAAGTGTCAACATAGGGTTGGGTTGGGAGAAGGGGTTGGAGACATTAAATGCCTGAGAAGACCTTATGGTTATCTAGAGGGTAAGGGTCAAGTCTAAGTTAAGATTACCCATTGGATTAAGAGTTAATCCAAGAATAAACCTTTGTGCAAATGATTAAGAGATAATCATGGTCAAAGCATTAAAGGCCTGATGAGACCCTTGGGTTGGATAAAGGTCGAGTTAAAAGAAATAATTTAACCATGTAAGAGGGTTTGAGTTAACCATTAATGGTTATGAAGACTTTGGGGAATTAAGTGGTTGAAGGCTTGAAGCCTTTAATGGTTATCAAAGACTTTGAGGAATTTAGTGGTTGAAGGTTGGAAGCCTTTAATGGTTATCAAAGACTTTGAGGGTTTGAGAAGTGACCTCCCCTTTCTTAGGGATGTGACAAAGTTTAGAAGATGGGTTAGGCTAATTAGAAGCGATTAGAAGAGTCTAGAAGGGATTAGAAAGGGGTTTAGGAAGGCAAGTGGGAGATGTAGGATTTTGCAAGTGGATGGAGGGATAATAGGATTTAATTGAATTAAATGATTTATTCAATTTGGTTGCAATTAAATAAATTAGATTTATTTAATTTAGGATAACTATTTAATTAAATTTGAATTTAATTAAAAGTGGATAGGGGGGATTTAATTGAATAAAATGATTTATTCATTAAATGGGTATAGTGAATTTAATTGAGTAATTTTCTTAATTAAATAGAGGAATGTGGATAATTTAATTAAATTGGATTTAATTAAATAGAGAAATGAACATAAAATATTCATTTAGGAATATGGTCATTTTTATACGTCTACATTTTGCCCCTCTTTGAAGTGACGTGTGTGCACATGTTATTTCAAAGAAAATGATGCCTTTTCATGATTTATGATCAAATGCAATTTTTGTGTCCCTTTTTTGATTTGCAATGTTATGCTCCAGATTTGATTTGATGTGTGATGCCCCAGATTCAATATTTTGATGGTGATGCCCCCTCGGGAGATGAATCAATTTTGTTGTTTGAAATTTTTTGATTTGATATGATGAGTTGCTTGGATGTGTAGGATTTCGTTGATGTAAAATGTGTGTAAATTGATTCATCTCCCGATAATGTATAGCGTGTAAGGGATAGGGGAGACCGCGACCATATTACGGGTCCGTTTGGCTAACCTTAATTTCATTTTCCTCCTATAAAAAGGGGAAAAGAGCTTTGATTTGATTCATTTGTGCCTTGTTGACTTTGGAGAAAGAGAATTTGGTCTGCAGAGAAAATGCCAATTCCGTATTCTAGACACCGTTTTGAGCGCGTTCGGAGGTACTGGAGACCTGCCGCGTATGGACCACCAGTAAGTCAACGTTTTTGACCCTCTTTTGATTTTTGATTTGGTTGTTTTTAGTCATTTTTTGATTTTTAAAACTCAGGTCTAGCGTTTTAGCGCGTCTAAGGCATAGATTAGCGCATACGAACTTTTAAGTATTGCATCAAGTTTATTTTAGGGGGTGCGTCCGGAATAAAATAGGGTCGCACATAAGAAATAGAGGTTAGCGCATAGATGCAGAATAACGCATAGCGATAGTTGGGTAGCGCGTAGGGTCAGCAGGTTAGCGCGTAGGGTAGACCTAGCGCATAGGGGTCACAGGGGTTCGCATGGGTAAGGGGGTTTAGCGCGTAGGGCTAAACTAGTGCATAGGGTGAAATGAGTAGCACCTAGGAGGGATAGATTAGCGCGTAGAGTCAGTCTAGCGCATAGGGTAGGTTAGGTGGCGCATGGGAGGAAATAGTTAGCATGTAGAGTTAGTCTAGCACATAGGGTGAATAGATTAGTGCATAGGAAAAACAGCCTAGCGCGTGGGGAGAGTTTAGCGTAGCGGGAGTCTGTTTTAGCGCATCTGGAAAATTTATGCAAGATGAGCCGATTTGTAAATTTGTTTTGTTTGTCTGTCATGATTTTATGGATTTGTCCAATATGAGTGTCGATATAACTTGTGTTGATTTGCGTTTTTTTTGCAAGTTATGTATAGATATCAATGTGGTGTTTTGATCAAAATATGATTTGTTTGCTTACCGTGTTTTAAGTTCAGTGTGTGAAGCTTAATTTGTGTTACAAGCTGATACGGGTTGGAAACTTGAGTTGTGTTACAAGCTGATATGGGTGGGAAACTTGAGTTGTTTTACAAGTTTATGTGATTGTGGAGACTTGAGTTGTGCTACAAGTTTTGATAGGGTTTTTGATAACTTGAGTTGTTTTACAAGTTGATATGAAATGATAGGATTTTGAACTTGATGCAGATGAGCAAATTGTTTCATGTTGTTGATGTGAGTTTGATTTTGATAGCTTTGTTTTGATGTGGAAACTGATATTGGATTTGTTTTGCTTGTTGACAGGAGTAATTGGGTGTGGTGCAGTCGCGAGAGAGATTTTCGAGGCCGTGGACATTGATACCGCGGTTGTCTCAGGCCGATCTTGACATTATTGAGAGATGTGGGTTGACCTCTCTTTTGGATATGCCTCGGTTCACTGTGAACCGAGGGCTATTGACAACATTGGCGGAGAGGTGGCACAACGACACAAACACCTTCCATTTTGCTACTGGAGAGATGATAGTCACCCCAGAGGACTGTTACAAGATTTTGCAGATTCCCGTAGTAGGTGCACTACTACCATATGAGCAGTCGGAGGAGGGTGGGACAGAGGCACTGCGTCGTATCTTCCACAATGAGACAATCTGTGGCTATGAGATCCCGTGGTAGGAGTTTTTGGACTTAGATTATGCACCACTGCCATCTATACTAGCAGGGTTCATTGGTGGATTCCTTTGTCCTGATTGCAGGTCAAAGGGATTCTCGGTGGGATAGGGGCTGGTTTTGGAGGAGATGATCACACAGGGCCGGCAATTTTCATGGGGATCAGCTATGCTGGCCTATCTTTACAGGGGTCTACATGAGGTGGTATACCTCGGTTATGATAGTTTGTCAACTGGCATGACACTATTACAGGTATGGTGTTGGGAGCACATTCTAGCAGTGAGGCCACTAGCAGATAGGGACAGGCCCGTGGGATGCGCATATGCATATAGATACAGGGGTTTAGTTGTCTAGCGTAAGCTGGGCAAACTAAAGCATTGGAGGAGAGTGCTAGATGATATAGATACGGTCACCTGGCGACCGTACACAGGATGCGAGGTGTGGGCAGAGGATGGGCTGGAGATGCCCTTTGTTTTTATGACTAGATACCTGATTAGGAGGACCCCATTCATGATAGAGAGATTTGTGGTGACCCGAGTTTTGAGGCAGTTTGGGCACCAATAGGGTATTCCATAGGGAGCGTGCCTATATGCACGGTGGCGACAGGATGTAGCAGATTGGGGGTTGACCATTGATAGTGCAGTGGCGGTGGAGGAGTTTGTTGGATTGGCCGAGCAGATATGGGATTATGCCCCTGAGATTCAGGATGTGGGCATGACGGATGAGTTTGTCTGATTGTTTGCTGCGCGGGCGGTGGCCAGGATATCTGATCCTGATGAGATGAGGCCAGCTTTTGATTCTGATGGGGCGGAGGGAGAGGGAGATGATGATGATGATGGAGAGGATGGAGGAGATGGACGAGGGAGAGGAGCCAAAGGGAGGTGGGGAGGTAGAGCGAGGAGAGGAGATAGGGGTGTGGAGAGAGCAGTGAGACAGGGGATGATAGACAGGGGGAGAGGTGGATTGGCTATTGGAGCCGGTGGAGAGGGGAGAGCGGGGGAGGTGCTAGCTGCGGTGGGGGGTGATAATGAGGCGAGGTGACCAGCTCAAAGGAGGAGGACAGATGTGCTCCCACCTCCAGCACCGAGGACAGGCAGGGTTGGAGGAGTTGCCCCGACACAAGTACCACTATAGGTTCGGATCCCTACACATGTTGAGGATGCATAGATCTGGACCCTACAGGTGACTGTACAGCAGCTGCAGGCACAGATTTTGACATATCAGTGATAGATTGCTCAATTGACCACTGAGTAGGACACTGAGATAGAGCGGAGGGGGCGAGCAGAGGAGGTGGTGTCTAGTATGCAGAGAGCAGCGGCGGGTGGTCCTATGAGAGACACCCTGAGAGAGCTAGCGTTGAGAGCTTAGGAGGCAGAGTACTATTGGTGACACTATGAGGCTGTGGTTCCCAAGGACCGGCGAGTACAAAGCTTTACACAGTCGAGATCCAGTCGATCTCGAGATATTGGGTCATGGTCTGAGAGCCGAAGTGTTACAGGGCTACCGAGACAGGACCCTCCTAGGGATCCAGGGGCGGGCGCATCTGGAGCTAGACCATCTCCATAAAGGGATAGTCCTACTTGAGAGATGTGGTCTCTGTTGTATTTTTGATCATTGTTATTCTTTGCACTAGACACAGTGTTGATACATTTTGATCATTTTTGAGGTATATATATATATATATATATATATATATATATATATACGACACCATTTTCTTTGATCATGTGGTGTGTTTATATGGATGCATGTGATGTGGGTTATTTCTTCATGATGATGCAATGCTTAAATAGATGATATAATGTATGTTGCAGGATGTATGCTTTTATAGGCTGTGAGATGTATCTTGAAAATGAGATGTATGATTTGATATGCGGTGTGATGTATCTTAAAAATGACATGTATGATTTGATGTGCAACTAAATGTAAAATGATATGTAATGATGTTAAATGATATGCAACTAATGGTAAAATGATATGCAACTAATTGTAAAATGATATGCAACTATGTTTTTGGTAGCATCCTCATTCTGTATTTGCCATCCGATATAGCCATTTGTTTGCTTTCTTTGTAGATATCATCATTGAGCTTTGATTTGTTTAGGATATGTTGAAAATTTATACAAGCATAACAGTATAATTGAACCATAATAACCTAAGAAAAATTTACATGATATTTGATTTTGCAAGATAGCACAAGCGTTATGGTATAATTGAACCAGGACGACCTGAGTGCGTATTGTGTAAACAGATAAGATTAGATCATTTGTATGCATGAAGTGGAATCAAGCCTTCAGTGATATTCGATGTATCACATCTCAAGACAAGTATTCACATAGTACAAGTGATCGCCTCCCAGACAGAAGACTAAGAAAATATTGGAAGTTCCTCTTGATCTCTAGCTGTGAAGCATTTAGTGAGACAAGGAAGAGAATCCAATAATTCAAAAAGTTCAAAATGCAAAACTAGTCACGATTTTATGCTATAGTGCAACATCCAGTACTTTAGAAAATCATCCATCCTTGGTATTTTTGTGAATTGTTTTGTTGTCTTTTGTGATGAAGCGTAGTTTTTGGTTTGTTGGATGTCATGCTTTTGAGTTTTGCAAATAGCCCTGATGTCTTGAATGGTTGCAATATTTGAGATGATTTGAATACCCCTAGTTGAGTGTGCCTCTTGATGTGAATATGTACAGTGATTTCTAAGCCATGGTGGATTAGTGGTAAGAGGATATATATAAACAAACCAAGATAGTGACTATGCTAAGTATGTCCTGAATGGATATTTGCTAAGTGTCGGGTGATGGCCGATAGGGTTTGTACGGATAAAATGGTATGGATATAAATGGAGGAGCCATTCTTTCACAAGAGCGCCTGTTTACCAGGTTTTCACCATTTGTTTTTATTGTACTTTGTTTTTTTTTTTTCTGGATTTTTTTATTTTTTTGCTTGTTTTGGCTTTTTCCATGCACTAGGCTACTTAAGTGTAGTATTTCTTCAGATGGATGCTGTTAGTTGGTTTGTCGAGCACATCTCCTTCTGAATTTGTTAGTTGATAGGCACCTGATCCAGAGACAGATATGATAACATAGGGACCCAACCAATTAGGTTCAAATTTCCCTTTCTTTTCTTGATCTTGCTGATTTCTTGGATTTTCTTTGAGGACTAGGTCACCAACCTTGAAGTTGTGGGGGATGACTTTGTGATTATAGCTCCTACACATGCATTGTTGATATGCTTTGAGATGAGTATAAGCATGTTGATTTCTTTCATCTAATAGTTCAAGTTCTTGCAGTCGGTTAACTCGATACTCTTCATCTGGGATTAAGCCTTTCAAAGAGAGTATAAGAGATGGGATTTCTACCTCCAGGGGTAAAATTGCTTCTGATCCATATACCAATGAGTATGGCGTTGCTCCTGTAGGTGTGCGGATGCTGGTTCTGTATGTCCAAAGTGCTGGATTGAGTTGTACGTGCCAATCTTTGCCTGCATCATTCACTATTTTCTTGAGGATTTTCAGTATTGTCTTGTTAGATGCTTCCGCTTGACCATTTCCCTGCGGGTAGTATGGTGTAGAGAACCTATGTTGGATTTTGAATTTTTCACATAGTTCTTAGACATCTTGATTCTTGAAGGGCCATCCATTATCGGTGATGATTGAACTTGGAATACCATACCTGCAGATCAGGTAATTGAGGATAAAAGAGGCAATTTGTTTCCTTGTTACTGTGGTCATGGGAACTGCTTCTATCCATTTGGTAAAGTATTTTGTTGCTATTATAATGAACTTGTATCCATTTGAAGATGAAGGATGAATTTTGCCCACTAAGTCCAGTCCCCACTAACAAAAGGGCCAGGATGTTGTAAATGGCTGCAGTTCCTGTGTTGGTGCATGTATCAGATTACCATGGATCTGGCATTTAGGACATTTCTTAGCGAAATGATATGAGTCTTTCTCCATTGTAGGCCAGTAGTATCCCATCCTTAGAAGCTTTTTAGAAAGAGTAGTACCACTTGAATGTGTGCCACAAATACCTTCGTGAAGCTCGTGTAAGGCAGAATCAGAATCATTACGATCAAGGCAACGAAGAAGAGTATCATCCAAACCTTGATGATACAAAGTATCAGTGGTAAGGTTGTAACGGACAACTTGTCGGATAAAGTTACGTTTTTGGTTATGGGATTGGTCAATTGGTAAGATATTGTGCTTGAGGTAGTCGTATATTGGTCCATATAACAGAGAATCTGAACCAGTCAAGGCATAGATAACCTAGGATTCAAAGTGGTCATAGGCGGGGGAGAACAATTGCTCTACCAGGAACTCGTAACGACTTTGTTGCTCTGGAATTTGTAGTAGTGAAGCGATAGTAGCCATTGCATCAGCTACTTTTTTGTTTAGCCTTAGTATTTGTTCGAAGGTGATGTGCACAAAATACTATTTGAAGTCATCCACCATTCGCTTGTAGGGTAGTAGCTTGTCATCCTTTGTTTGATAGTCATCGTTGATTTGATGGACGACTAGTTGTGAGTCTCCATAGACTTTTAACTCTGTGATTTTCCATTCTATGACCATTTTGATGCCTATAACTAGTGCCTCATATTTAGCCACATTATTTGTACATGGAAACATAAGCCTATATGATCTTGGTATAGTGTGTCCTTCAAGAGTGATGAACAGAATGTCAACACTAGAACCATGTTGTGTATAGGATCTATCAAAGTATAGGGTCCATTGTTTAGTAGAAAGAGCAAGAACGTCCCTATCTAGAAATTCAATCTCCATGATGTGTTTGCCTGGTAGTGGTGCTTCAGCCAACTGATCTGCAATTGCTTGTCCCTTGATGGCTCATCTTTCTGTGTATTGGATGTCAAATTCACTGAGAATCATGACCCATTTAGCCAATCAACCTGTAAGAGCTGCCTTGCTGAGTAGATATTTGAGAGGATCAATTTTTGCGATTAGCTTGATGGTGTGTGCTAGCATATAATCTCAGAACTTTTGAGATGCGAAGACCACTATTAGGCAAACCTTTTCAATGAATGTATAGTTGAGTTCATAGCCATTCAATGTCCTACCGATGTAATATATGGCGCGTTCCTTCCCGTGTTGATCTTCTTGTGCCAATAGTGCCCCCAGTGATATATTTGTTGTTGAGATATATAAGATAAGAGGCTTTCCTGCGACTGGTGGTACTAGAACTAGTGGATTCATCAGGTACTATTTGATTTGGTAAAAAGATTCTGCACACTTGGTCTCCCATTTGAATGGTACATTTTTGTGGAGTAAATGGTTAAATGGTAGACTTTTATCTGCTAGCTGAGCGATGAATCGCCTAATTGATTGAAGTCATCCTTGTAGAGATATGAGTTGACTGATATTCTTTGGTGGTGGCATGTCCATAATGGCTTGTACCTTTGCTGGATCTACTTCAATACCCTTAGCTGAGACAATGTAGCCTAGTAACTTGCCTGATGTAACCCCGAAGACACATTTCTTAGGGTTGAGCCTGACTTGAAATTTCTCCAATTGATCAAAGATCTTTGTTAGGATGCTGAGATGTTCTGCTCTGGTGAAGGATTTAGTGAGTAAATCATCCACATAGTCTTCCATAAATGTATGCATCATGTCATGGAATATTGTGGTAATTGCTCTTTGATAAGTGGCTCCTGCATTCTTTAAGCCAAAAGGCATAACATTCCAATAGTACGTTCCCCAAGGACAGGTGAACATGGTTTTATCTTGATCTTTTGGGGCTATTTTGATTTGATTATAGCCTGAGAAACCATCCATTAGTGAGAGCATTGCATGGCCTGCTATGAGATCTACAATTATGTCGATACTGGGCAGAGGAAAGTTGTCCTTTGGACAAGCTTTGTTGACATCTCTGAAGTCAGTGCATATTCTGATGCTACCATCTGGTTTTGATACTAGATCGATGTTGGAAATCCATTCTGTATAGTCAATGGGTCGGATGAATCCGACGTCTAATAATTTCTTTAGTTCAATTCTGACCATGAGTGCCACCTGTGGATTCATTTTTCATATCTTTTGCTTGACTGGTTTAACTCCTGAAGAGATGGACAAGTGATGTATGATTAAGTGTGGATCCACTCCGGGCATATCAGCATATGACCAAGCAAAGTTAATTTGTTGTTCTTTAAAGAAAATGATGAATGCTGATCTTTCTTCCTCTGTTAGAGATTCTGCAAGGTGTAGGTTTCTGACCGCTTCCGTGGTACCAATGTTGATTGATTGAGTGGGCTCAATCAATATGGGTGATCGCTCATGAAAGTGCTCAGGAAGAGTGTCAACTCTCCCATCGTTAGGTGCCTTAAAAAGGTTTTCACCCTTAGATGCATCCTTTATTTTTACTTTTTTGTGATCTAGAGCTGCCATTGACTGGTTTTCAGCATCAGATCCTTTATTTGGTTCATTTTTGTGACTGAGAGACTTGGCACTCCCTGGTTTGTAGACATCATTATTTTGTTCACTGGTAGAGCCTATCTCCAGATTTACGGTACATAAGTAATGGATAATAGATTCATCATCTGGGAAAATTGGCATATCATGGATTTCAGGTTCATCCTAGTCGATGAGGTCAGGAAAGACAAGCGGTAAGGAATCATTAGGTGGATCAAGTTCGGCTACTGTGAGTGTTAGGATAGAGTTTTCATCGTGATTGTTCTTGGTTTTAAAGAAGTTCAGGATTGCGTCAAGGTCTTTGATGGTATTATCTTCTACATAGACTTGTTCATAATGTTCCTGTTCGCTTTCCGTGGTGTCATAGATATTCTGCGGTCCAAATTCAAGAGGTCTATCTCTTGTGTTATGTTCTTCTTGAGAAAGGGATATAGAATCAGTATCATTAGGGATATTTGTAGTAGCATTGGAGAAGGTACCCCATTCATATTCACTGGAATCAGTTTCTGAGGCATCATCCCAGATTCTATCAGTGCTGTAAACTGGTATGTTGTATGGTGAAAACAAATTTTTGACGATAGATACCATTTTGATAGTTTTTGTTGATTCTATGTCAGATCCGTTTTCTATTTTCTGTATTTGTTCATAGACTGTGCTTCTTCGGGGAGAAACAAAGGTATCCGGAGATGATTTTATTTGTTCTTGAGATATTGGTGTCTGAATATGAGCTACTGCTGCAGATATGGCCCTTTTGTGTTTTAGAAGCTTTTCTTGATGTAACTTCTGATCCTGACGTTCTCGTGCCTTGCAGATTGTTTCTGTTGATTCAAAGAGTGCTTCCTGCCAGGATTCTTCTTTGTACTTCATCTTTACTTTCCATTGAGGTTTTGTAGTTAGGTGGGGTGGCCTTTTTAATAGGAAGGTGAGCTCACGACCCAATCCTGCTTTGTTTCTGTTGGGTTGTGAAGGAAGATTTATAGGTTCAGTGACCCCTTCCTTACGTTTCCCAATAGGTCCTTTACCATCATATCCCATTTGCTACATGATTAAGTATCCTTTTCCATATAGGTGTGTAGGTAGAACAATGTCCAGAGCGGCTGCTCTATTATCTTCTTTCTCATCTCTGTACAACCAGCTAAGAATATCTTTGTCTTCTGATTCATGTGCCAGAGTGCCCAATTGGATGAAGGTACCATCAAATTTGGTGATGGGCTGAGTGACCAAATGTGTTGATGTAGTAGGCAATCCATGAGATCTAGGTGATGTTGGCAATTTAGCCAAACATAAAGGCTCCAAAGAGCATTCTCCCATACCTTGGTCTTGGATTTGCATTTTCTGCTTGAAGTCTCCCCATAAGGAGTTGGATTTTGCTGTTTGTTGATCTGATGTTAAAGATCGCTGCTTTTCCCTATTATGAGGAACCAAACTGTCTTGGGCTACCCCCATTGCATTGCAATGTTGAAATGGATTGTGATCATTAGATATGGATACTTCTTGTCCGTCATAAGGAAATTTTACACACTGGTGATATGTGGAAGGTACCGCTTGCATTTCATGTATCCAGGGTCGCCCTAATAAAATATTGTAGGTAAGGTCTATGTCCAAGACCCGACATACAGTATCCTTTTGTATTGGTCCCACTTGAATAGCTAATATCACAGTTCCTTTAGAGGATCTTTCCTCATCATCATATGCCTTTATGGTAATTTTCTTGTAGGGATCAATAGATTCTTCTGAGAAGCCTAATGCACGGATAAGTTTTAAAGTACATATATTAAGTCTGGCTCCTCCATCTATTAGGACTCTTTTTACTCGGTGCTTGCAAATAATGACTTCAATATGGAGGGGAGTATTATGCAGATGGATTAATGAAGCATCATCATGTTCTGAGAAGGTAAGGTTATGAGGTCCAGTCATATGGGTGACCATGGCTTGAAATCTGTCTGTATCCAAGTTTTGAGGTACATTGGTTTCCAATAGCGCTTGTTCTAATATGTCTTTGTGCTTTGGTGATAGTTTCAACAATTCTAGTATAGATATCTATGCTGGAGTTTTACGTAGTTGGCTGACCAAGTCAAATTGGATTTTTGGTGTGGTAATTGTAGGTGCAGTATGTCCTTTCAAGACATATTTCTGAGTTCGGGTTGTTACATTGACAGATTCATGATTATGCTGATCTCTGATGGTGATGACATTTACTTGATGATCTCCAGTTGATATGTGATTTATGGTGTTGTTGTAAATATGGTTGATTCGAGCTCCACGTGTATTATCCGAGGTTGAAGCTCCATCTTTTTAATTTGGAAGAGGATTTTTAAAGGCTCCATGATCACCATTTGTTTTGAGACCATCTATTGTTAAGTCACCTCGATTAATCATATCTTGCACCACGTGTTTTAACCTCATGCAATCATTCGTCTGATGACCCTTGTTACAATGGTAATCACAATAGTGTGAATCATTCCACCAAGGTGGTTTGATTTGAGGTTCATAGTTGCTGATTGGAGGCAAAGAAAGAATCTTGTGTGCCAAAAGTTCTCTGAATGCTGACTCTAGTGATTGCCCCAGTGGTGTGAAGATACGCTTTTGGAAATTGTTTGTGTTGTTGCGTGAATTGTTGCTAGGTCCTGGATTCATGTTTTTGCCTTGAGTATCATTAGTGTTGTTTGTGTTGAGTTGTCCTTGATTGGTGTTAGGTGCATATGTGTTAGCATTTGGATTAGCATTTTTAGGATTTTTCGTGTTTTGAGGATTTCCAGACAATGCGAGCACTGGTTGCTTAGATTTGGGATCATATGATTCATTGTTGCCTTCGTTTTTGTTTCGAGTCCAAAATCAAGATTTGTCAAGGTTGGTGTTGTTCTGGTTATTGTAGTTTGATGAGTTTGTTCCCTCCTTGTAAAATTTGAGTGTTCCCTTTTTGACACATGTTTCCTCTACTTGAATGCCATTCTCAATTAATTTAGTGAAAGATGGTATGCATTGAAGTTTTAGTCTGTAACTCATTTCACTATTCAAGTTATCGATGAAGATTTCCATTTTCTCCTTCTCGGGAATATCTCAAGGATATCTGGATACCATACATCGCCAGTGTTGAAGGAATACCATGAATGTTTCATTGTTCTTTTGTTTGGTGTTGCAAACATCTAGCATGGTTATGGCATGTTGGATGTTGTAGGAATAGTGGGTTATGAATTTGTTAACCAATTCATCAAATGATCTAATAGGTGGTGTAATTTTGGATAACCATTCCATGGTTTGCCCTCCCAAGCTTCTAGGGAATAACCTCATCAAATAGGTGTCATCATGAGCAAATTCAAGGCTCAGTGTGCAAAATTCTCGAACATGATCTCGGGGATCACTTTTTCCATCATATTTATCAAATTTGGGAACATCTGAGTTTGGAGGAAAAGGCACCATGTTCAATCTTCTATCAAATGGATAAGGACAGATTTCGTTTAAAGAGTACCGTACTGTTGTCCCTTGTTGCATATCCTGTATTTACCTTTGCAACATTTGCATTTGTTGAGTAAGGGCTGCCAAAGGTATATGGTCTTGTCGAGGGAAAAGTTCTTCCCTTGTATTTGTTCTCAGCTGAAAAGGTGTGGTAAATGGTATATTTTTCTCTGGTGTTTCTAGCTCAGGTATACACATTTCTGGTATGCGTTGTTCTGGAATGTGTTGTTCAAAGTTACAAGTTTCTTCTTCTCTTTGTTGTTCTTGATATGCATATTGTCGAGATCCAGTTTTAAAGATGTTTGGGTCTAAATCTTTGGGAATTTTAACGCCTTTACTTGTAAGCATGAGCAGCTATTTTTCTTTGTCATTTTCCATGAGCTTTTCTACAAGATTTTGGAATGAGGGGTTTTCCTAACATTCCCGAAGAAGTGCTTCAGTAATTTCAGGTTCTTCTAAGGGTGGAACTTCAAAAGGATTTGATAATCTTCGATTCATACTAGACTCAGCATGTGTCTCGCTTTGTTTGTTTCCTTGAGAGCGAGTAACAGACATTTTAGTAGAAACTTTCAGTGATGAAAGGGACAAAAGCCTCGTTGATAGGTTGTTCGAGGGTTCTAGTCGAGATGTGTTATAAGTGATACACTTGTCGGGCAAGAATGCTGGATTGATTTTTTCGCTGTGGTTTATGGTTTGATTAAAAGCAAACTTTTGACAGTATGCTCTTGTCTTCAAAGGTTCTTTGTCAAATTCGCTGGATTTGTTTTGGATATAATGTTTGACGTGATGAAGGAATACTCGATGAGATTTGAATAGTTGATTATTGATGTATAAGAACTTGTTTCTTTTGATGAATTTGGAAAAACTAGGTTGTTGTTTCTTCAACATGATGTTACGATAAAGGTTCTTTCTTCTCAGAATATGAGGATTAGTCATGCATGAGTGATCAATGGTTTCCTTTGATTTGTTTGGATTCAGTTGATCTTGTTTGAAAAATTTCAAATCTTACTCTATCAGAGTGAAGGTTTAGATGCCCCTTCACAACAAAGCGTGTCAAATGATATGGATAAAAGCTTCCCGATATGGAAACTTGATTTGACAATTTGAAAATTTTAAACAAGTGGTGTTTATGAGATAAAATCCGTAAGATGGTAAAGGATTCTATTGATACTGATGATGAGGTTTCTGGATTATGATAAGAGAGACATCTTTTATCACGCGATTCGTTTAGGATCCTGACAACGTTTGTTCTGACACAAATTTAGCTCAAGAAATAGTTGTAATGGTTGGTTTTTGCTACTCTCGTTTGATGAAAAATGATGTCTGATGGAGAAGGTTTCTAAAAATGTTTTTGAAAATTTTAAAATTCCTCCCGGTTTTGCCCTCTATTTTTCTATTTTTGATCATGCACTAGAACAGAGACTACATGCGCTATTGAAATGCCTCTATACGCTAAAATAATAACCACACGTGCTAGGCTGCCCCCAGACACGTGCTAATGTTTTGACTGTTTGAAATTGTCTTTTAGCTATTTGAAAAAGATATGCGCTATTTTGGGCCTGTCACGCGCTAACTGTTAAACTTTATGCGCTAATGTTTGTATTCCACGCGCTAGACTATTTTTCTGATGCGCTAAATGTTTCAACACTGATTTGACCTGGGATAAAACGCTGCTGTTTGGAACCGACGCATTAACTGGATGTTTGGATGCACTAATAGAAGTATGTTACGCGCTAAGAAGTTGCTCCTATGCGCTAATCTGCCCTGATTTTTCCTTTGTTTGAGTTTTTTTGTGAATTTTGAATTTTTATTGTGAATTTTTCAAGTTTGATGGATGATTTTCTAAAGTAATAAATGTAAGCACGGCACAAAAAGTACAACCATTTTGCCTAATCTAACAAAAAGTGTATGTTCTGCGAGGATGTGTTCAAATCTCCAATGTTTTAACAAGTTTTGATACAAGTAATACATTTCAGAAAGACTCTTTAGTCAAGGGTCATAAATAACATCATAGCCCACTAGTCTCGATACTCCGTCAGCTCAAATAGCCGTGTCACCCCCTAGAGGGCACTTATTTTTTTGTCTTTTGCCAGAAATTAACTCAAAGTGAATCGCTTCACAGTTGAGTAGTTATCTTGGGAGATATATGGTGAGTTATCTTGGGGGTGGATTCTTCCCCACCCTTGCACTATGATGTTATAAATGTCTGGTTACTGACTCGGTTCAAAGCTTCTATTGCTATGGTTCGTAATCAAGCTTCCCGTTTGGCCATCAGTGATAAACTCTCTCAAGAGGCTTCCCAACCTTTAGAACAAAGGCTTTACGTATCTCAAGGATACTGGGGGAAGGCTAATCGCTATGCGTAATTGTTGAAAAGGACTTTCATCACTTTCCACTTTTGATTATAGTAGGTTGGAACACTTGACATCAAAGTCATTTCCCACTTAGGTCGTTCCCTTCACACCGACCATAAATGACTTTAAGAGTTGATTTCAACTCTTCGGGAAGGCAGGCCTACTAAAGGATTTATGCTTGAAATACAGAACGCTTTAAGAGGGGTCTAGATTTTTGATCACCCAGTTAAGGGGAGAGCATATTCCTTCCACTTTCAAGACAAAGCAATCAAGTTGGTTCTTTTTAGCCTTTCAATTCAGTGATTTGCTAAAATCTATGTGGAGATGTTGCTCCACAAAAACATGATGTTTATTTTATCTTTTTAAGGCAATGATTTTTTTTTTATCTATAAAAAAGAATTGGTCAACAAAGCAAAATTTTTGATCTTGGTGGTCAACAAAAGAAATCGATTGAAGAAAATTTCCCGCTCCACCTGCAAGAAATTGTCAGAATCCTGCAAAATTTCAATCCACTAGTTAGAAAATCTGGATTTCGGTGGACTTCTACAAGTCTAAATTTTATTTCAGTTATAATTTTAAATTTCTGCTCTCTGTCTGTGATGTGCTACAAAAAGGACTGCACATGCTACAATATAACCTAGATGCGCTAAATTTGTGTCTCAATGCACTACACTATTTTCTGGATGCACTACTCTGTGCGTTGGAAGCGCTGCTCTGTTTTTCTCCCACGTTGAAACCTGCAAGAAAAGTGCTGATTTGATGTGCTAAAAGATGGACTTCACATGCTGGATGATGGGCTTCACGTGCTAGATTGTGAACTGGATGCGCTATCTAATAGGCAGAAAGCGCCAAACTAATTTTCAGATGCACTACTCTGTTTTTCTTCCGCACTTGGAGAGCTACAGAAAAAAAATTAGTGGAGGCTATGCGCTAAAGAAAGGACTTTACGCGCTCGATTAGAGACTCCATGTGCTAAATAGTGAGCGGGACGTGCTAGACTATTAACCGGATGCGCTAGGGAATGTTTCCCACACGTTGATTCCTGTTTCTCGCGGACCTGCAAAAGTGGTTAATTTTAAAAACCGATTGGATATATGGGGTTGTGCCCCACGGTGGGCGCCAAAAATGTATGCGGGAAAAGTGGGTCGATAGAACTCAATATGTGAAAATATTCTAAAAGACTTGTCCACACACACACACAAGACTTCTTGGTACAAGCTATGGAGTAATACAATATTACTCAGCTTCCCAAGGTTGGTCCCATGGTTCTCTATCTCACAATGTCCCTCAAAGCAATGTTTTTGCTCTCAGATCATTGAGAAAAATGGTTTAGGGATGGCAAATGTAAGAACGAGGGATGCTTTGATAGATTTTAAAATGAAATGCATCTTAAGCTATGCATGATTCTAGAAATGCAATAAACTAAATTATAAGATAATAAGGTTAGTATGAATACTATCCTAACATGATATATTTAGTCTATGATTGAGCTAAATGATAAAGAAAGTATTCTAAACATACATATTTAGACTAATTCCTGATTTAAAAGAGGCTAAAATGATGAGCATAAAAATGATATATGAAAGCTTGAATGTATTTGAGCATAAGTGTGATACTACAAATTTGGAGGATGATTCAAAATGGAGGAATGAGAGCTCTATTTATAGCAAAAACAGGGCAATGGATGGTCAGGATTAAAAGAGTTGATCAAGGGTTGAGTTTGAAAGTTGGGGATCCATGTTTGCAATTTGTACCAATGAAATGGTGACAAGTGTCAACATAGGGTTGGGTTGAGAGAAGGGGTTGGAGACATTAAATGCCTGAGAAGACCTTATGGTTATCTAGAGGGTAAGGGTCAAGTCTAAGTTAAGATTACCCATTGGATTAAGAGTTAATCCAAGAATAAACCTTTGTGCAAATGATTAAGAGATAATCATGGTCAAAGCACTAAAGGCCTGATGAGACCCTTGGGTTGGATAAAGGTTGAGTTAAAAGAAATAATTTAACCATGTAAGAGGGTTTGAGCTAACTATTAATGGTTATGAAGACTTTGGGGAATTAAGTGGTTGAAGGCTTGAAGCCTTTAATGGTTATCAAAGACTTTGAGGAATTTAGTGGTTGAAGGTTGGAAGCCTTTAATGGTTATCAAAGACTTTGAGGGTTTGAGAAGTGACCTCCCCTTGCTTAGGGATGTGACAAAGTTTAGAAGATGGGTTAGGCTAATTAGAAGCGATTAGAAGAGTCTAGAAGGGATTAGAAAGGGGTTTAGGAAGGCAAGTGGGAGATGTAGGATTTTGCAAGTGGATGGAGGGATAATAGGATTTAATTGAATTAAATGATTTATTCAATTTGGTTGCAATTAAATAAATTAGATTTATTTAATTTAGGATAACTATTTAATTAAATTTGAATTTAATTAAAAGTGGATAGGGGGGATTTAATTGAATAAAATGATTTATTCATTAAATGGGTATAGTGAATTTAATTGAGTAATTTTCTTAATTAAATAGAGGAATGTGGATAATTTAATTAAATTGGATTTAATTAAATAGAGAAATGAACATAAAATATTCATTTAGGAATATGGTCATTTTTATACGTCTACAATAGTAATAGCCTCCAAGTTCATGAATCACTTATGAAGAACCTGCAATTTTAGCAATCGAAGCAACTGAAGCTCCTACAGATCTCAAGTCCAATTGCAAACCTCTGAGTCAAGCTTTGCATTCTGATGCTGGTGAGTATGAACAGTTTATCCATATATTGTGAACAGATCATAGGCCAGTTTGAAGTTGCCGATATATTTCTGAAACCCAGATTAGAGTTGAGTCTTTTGTTTCAGAGCATCTTCACAAAATAGGCGATGTTGGCAGATTTTACTCAAGAGTAGGTTACCTTGACCCATAGCTGAACTTATATCATCTTTTTGCTTAATCAGTCGTGTCCTGTCTTCATCCATTTTCTTTACTAAGGCAACTTTGAGTGCCTTTTCATGGTTTTTCTTTGCAGTGGCCTGGGCAATATCTTCCAAACATTATACCTGATCATCCACTACTGTGCAAAGAAGTTTGAGCTTGGCTAGTGAGGAATCGGTATTGGGGATGTTAGTACTGGGGATTATATTAGAAAGGGTGTCAACATCAAACTGAATGACATCCTGTTCTTTCTTTTTCCTTAGTCCTTCCAATCTCTCTTGCGCTAGTTGAATGCTCCGTAGTAGCTCAATCTCATCAATCGATTGAGTTAGACATGCAAGAGTCAGATTAGCAGGATCGGTGGAATCAACCTACTTGGCTTGATCTTCGGTTGCCTTAGGAGTCTGTCCTCCTTCCTTTGCCTTGATCTCTACTTGTCTTTTTCTTCTCCTCTTCTTCTTTGTCTTGGGCTACCTTGGCGGCCTTCACTTTCTCCTCTTCCACTCTCCTCTTCTCCTCTTCTTTCTTTCACTCTTCTTCTTTCTTTTTCTCCTCTTGCTTTTTCTTTGTTGCTTCCTCCTTCTTCTCTTCTTCCTTCCTCTTTTATTCTTCCATCCTCTTCTCATCTTGTCTCGCTTTCTCTGCTTGCTCTTTCTCTTGCTTTTCTTTCTCCACTTTTTCTTCATCCTTGTCTGAAGTGATATCCTCAATATTAAGTGCATCAACATTAATGGGGTCATTTTGTTCCGCTATTCTTTCACCCATAATGTCAAAGACTTCATCCGGTTTGGCTGTGGATGGGTCAGGCTCTTGTTCAGTCTACTGATTAGCTTCGAATACTTGTTGCATTTTGACAAAAGCTTTAACCTGCAAATGGGTGTCTTTTTCTACTTTAGAAGTTTTGCCTCTGAGTAGCTGAAGTCTTCTTCTTTGCATGAAGAAAATGCCTTTGTACTTATCAATAATTTCAAACAATTTTGAGTTAGAGGCATCTAGAAAATATTGAGCAAAAAGTTTCTCCCTGACGTATTGCTCTTTTTCAATAGCAATGGGCCATTTGTTGTCCAAAGAATCATAAAAAGATTTAGAAGTAACTAATTTAATTTTGGAAGGTGACCGATCATTAAAACATAAATATTTAATAAGTTCTTGTTCAACATCCTCCTTTTCACTATCTTTGAAATCATCAAAATATTCTTTTAAATCATCACGGACTTTTCTTCTAATATTCTTTATGGTCCTTTGACAATATGTCATAGGTTTGTAAGAGGAAATATCTAAATTTACCGGTGAAGAGGATGTTGGCACATTACCGGTTGACTTCATCTTCTTGCTTGATTGCCTTGTCTTCTTCATTTCTACCTCCGGTTTAGTGCCTTCTGAATCTGGTGAGTTATTCCTAGTTTGCCTCTTCCTTTCAAATACCTTTGCCAGAATAGCTTCTGATTTCTTTTTTTTTTGGTGACCTTTTGGTCACTTTAGGACTGGTAGAAGATGTAACTAGTGTCGATGCTGATGGTATTGCTTTATTCTTTTTCTACTTCGGTACCTCAATAGGTTTGATCCTTTCTAAGTAAGTACCGATCCTCTTCTTATTGGGTTCTAGTGGCGAAGCAAGTAG
Source organism: Cryptomeria japonica (assembly GCF_030272615.1). NCBI lineage: Eukaryota > Viridiplantae > Streptophyta > Pinopsida > Cupressales > Cupressaceae > Cryptomeria > Cryptomeria japonica. The sequence continues at coordinate 171,720,868 of NC_081406.1, read as the reverse complement.
GGTAGAGGCATATCCTGTTAGTATATCATTTACCACTTCATACCCCATAGGCTCAACTACATCTTCTTTGGGTTCGACCGCTTCCATTATGCAGTGATCTGTTTTGATTGTAAAACATATATCATCTTCATATTTCTTAACTAGATCACTAGATATTCTTATTCTCTGGTTCATCTTTAGTTTGAACTTATCAAAATATCTGTTTAGAGTCTTCGGATATGCAATTCCCACTACTTACAGACTCTCCTTTATTTGTCTGGAAACCGGTAGGTCAGTTGACCATTGAACATCACCGATTCCAGGAAAATATCCTTGAAAGTAGAAAAATAAATCAACAAGAAGATGACCAAACTTAAAGCTTAGGGTTTTGTCCAATTTGATCGACTTCAAGTTATCTATGAGTTGTTTTTGCATGCAGGTACATAAGTCACATTTTGCATTCTCCTTGATCATCCTGTAAGCGGCATGCACCGTAGCTGTAGGAACATAATTCATTTTGCTAGCATAGAATATTCTATACCCAATTACCATGCATGCATATTTCACCAAATCATCTTTAATGGTGTTGACAGTCATTGCCCATTGATCACTCATAGAACCGGTGAGCTCTGTCATTTTGGTTTTGGTGATCTTTCGAAGAACAGGGACTTCCCCAACATTGCAGAAACCGGTCATGACATGAATTGCCTCTGGTGGAATATCATGGGTTCACTCGAGGTACATCTTATCACCATGAACCCTACTAAGGATAATCCTGATGTGCTCTTCTATAAATTCTTTGAGAAAGTATACTGCATTATGTAATTTCTTCTTCTCTATTATGCTGTATTCAGGTTTAATCTTCTTATAGTCTCCACATAACAGACTCAACTGGGAGTGAATTACTAGGGACCCCGGGTCTTCTAGTTTACAATCAATATATCCTGAAACATCGCCTTCAACAATGACACCGGTGGGAATTTGAGATAGGGCATTATATTTCATCTTCTTTTTAAGAAGCTCAGGTGCATCCTCAGGTTCAGTAGAACTAGAGGGGATTTTAGATGTAGAAGCCATATCAAGAAGATTCCAAATGATAAAAATGTTTCAATGAGAAATAAATTCACACTCCAAACTTAGGGTTTGCCGATGTCGAGCACAACACACTTCTTCAGAAGCTTGTTTACCACTTTGACTTCCACACTGATAGCTTGAAGTGGTTGCAAAATTTTGTGCAAGATTCCTTTCTGAATTCTTTCAAATGCAAGATGAATGGCTTTGGTTGTGCTACTCAAGCTTAGAAAAATTCTTCTTTTGAAAATAGGTAAATAAAATGATGACAAAAGTAACTTTTACACGCTCCCACCTACCATAATAAATGCATCACCATTAGGGCTCAAACCCTAATTTTACCTTTTACCGCTCCAATTCTTCTGTTGGTTGATAGGTAACAAATACCAATAAAGGTACTTTACCGATATACTCTGGGGGTTCAAATTTTTTTACTGATATATTCCCCTTAAGCTTTTTAAAGCTCAGTTTGCTGGTTCAGGGATTTCCACACTGGGTGCAAAAACTGGTACATCTTGTGGCTTCTCTTCAGATTTATTTTTCCAAGTTTTATCCATGTCCACCTGAATGGTTTCAACATCAATCTTCCCTTCTGGGTTGATCGGCATGTCTCCCGATGGATTCTTTCTCAGTCTCCATGCTCTGGCAGTGTGCCCTAGTTTGTTGCAATGATAGCATGTCATTCTAGGTGTTCTCCATGGTCTAATGTTCACATTTCCATTCTTCCTTCTTCATGTTGTAGCAGTGTGACCGCTACCACGATTGATCAAATAGGTTTCTCTCCAACTGGTTGCCACTCCATAACCATTTGACCAATGGTCACAGGTTCTGTACTGGTTTGGGTTCCGGTTCATACGAAGTTCCGGGACAACTCCTTTAGATCTTGGTGGATAACTTCCACAGTTGTTCATAACCGACTTGCACTCAAAAGCTCTATGCCCAAACTTGTTGCATGCATAATAGTGACCATTAAATCTACTAGATCTAGCCACATTGTTTTGAAAGTAAGGAAAGTTGTTGTAAGCCTTTCTCCTACATACATTGGCAGTATGTCCTTCTTTAAGACAATTAAAGAAAACACGTTTAAACTTTTTTCTTACCTTTACTCCTGCTGTTGTTCTTAGGTTTCGATTGCTTCTTTAGTGCATCACTCTTGGTTCCAGAGGTCTCACCTTCCTAGTATCCAGAGAAACCAAGTCCAGTGGTATCCTTTGACGGCTTCACTGATTCCATCTTTTGTTCCAACTTAGAAGCACTCTGGTTGAATTTAGCAAGTATCTCCTTTGTCTCAGCAAGTTTCTTGGAAAGATCAACATTGTTCTCCATCAAGGTTTCATTATGAAAAATAGCTATATTCAGTTCAACTTGTATTTCTTCTTTCTCTTCTTTACCCTTCTGCAGATAGGCGGTAATGATACCGATTTCTTCTTTCAACTTCGAGACCTCATGCTCCTTGTTCTTTACTAAATCTTCAACTTTTCTTTTGTTTTCTATCTCCCGACTCATCCTGATAGTTAGTCCTTCCAACTCCCTCCTTAGATTAGTTTTGGATTCAGTCAGTTTTTCCACTTCTTCGACTAGGGCCTCCATGTTTGCTTCATCAGAAGAGTTGTTTTCAGTAAATTGCATCAATTGCTCAACAAGTTCTCTTCTCTTGGCTAAAGAGGCTTTATACTTGATTTTGAGTTCATCATAGACTCTCTTAGACTCAATAAGATGGTGAGTGAGTTCCCTCATGCTGTATTCCCCCATATCTCCTTCCAAGTGGTTAGAGTTATAGAAAGGTAGGCTCTGATGCCAATTGATGAATACTAAGAGGGCGGGTGAATTAGTATACCCAAAAACTTAAACAATCTCTTAAGCAGTTTAACTACAGACCGGTGTAGCAGATTAAATAATAAATTGATGAAAACATAAACAAGCCAAATAGAAAATAAAGCATTCACTCACAGAAGCACAATCACCATAACACAAGATGTTTTGACGTGGAAACCCAAATGGGAAAAACCACGGTGAGTAAAACTCACAAGTCAGCTATTTGCAGAATAGTTACTAGACCAGTTAAGGTCAGATCGGTTAAGGCCTTACAATGTTCATCACTAGAACAGATCCTGTTAGGAATCTAGATCTCTGTTAGGAGATAAGTCCTATTAAAGACTACCCTATTAGAGGATTTCAAATCCACAACTGTGAACCACCTTGTTAGAGGATTTACAATAGACTTGGCTGGGCCTACATGGTTAAGGGTTTCAGACTTGTTGAAGATATTAGTAATCAATAAGTGAATGATCTAGATAGTAGCACAAAATTCTTGGTTAGATCCTTGACAAATATTAGATGCTGGAATGTTAATGCATTCCAGCATTACTTCAGTCTTCTATATTTTGCACTCTCTATCTCTGTTGTGAGAGACCTTTTCTCACAAAGACCTAATCTTGTTTCCAACATTCGCACACAACAAATTTAAAACCCTAGACATGATGTCCTCATATAGGAACCCAATTTCATGTTGGTCCAATAAGATTAGACTACAATTTCCTAGGTATAGTGCATCTAGACACATTTGGTAACCCAACACAGAAACACTGCCAAAGTGTTGGTGGATGCTAACTCATCACACATTACAATTATACCGGTTTAATACAATATATCAATTACTGGTTGACAAATGAAGACTAGAAAATTGGAGCGTAGTGTTCTGATCAAAATATTAACTACCGCTCGGGGTCTTCGTTCCATTTGAGATCTTCATACTGCTTGGGGTCTTCAGTCATGCTATGACCGGTAAGCATCTTCTGCAAAGCACCGATAGTCTTCAACAAACAAAGACTATACATTTAATGACATACAATACCTGTTGGAAAAACTACCGGTTGAGAATAACTCATACATCAAATAAGTGTGTGTCCATCAATGACAATCACAACTAAACATCATCAAAATACCAACATTGTTTACCAAAACGTTGACTATCCTGAAGGTTGTTATTTTGGGGGTTTATTATGGATGAATGACCCTTTCCACTTTTTGTTTCTATTGTGGCTTGTGGAATGGGTATAATATGTTGTAAAATAATAAATACTAACCATATGTGTGTAGGAGAAGCATGAATGTTTGAATGGTGATCACCAAATGACCAAGTTCTGTGTTGTGTGAGTAGGGGATGCATGGTACCATGTATTTGATCTGAAGATTTCCCTTAATGAGGGTATTTTTTTCTGATGGAATGTGTTAAGATATGTTGAATACAAGGTTATAAAACCTTTGTTTGGGTTTGGAAGTGTTTGTGGGGTTCATTTTGAGAAGACCCTAGTTTTTGTTCCTAGAAAGGAGAGTTTATGTTTTGGGGTAACAAATAAGCATGGATATTTTAATGGGAATGAAAATCCTTTGTTTTGGAAGGTAAATCAAGACTTTTTTTGGGTTTGGAGTCTTGGTTGTAAGTTTTGTGGGTAGTTTCTTTGTAAAAGTGGCCTAATTAGGCCTAAATGTGTAGTAGCAGGGTACAGGTCCATACAGTTGGTCCAGATGAGCCATACCTAAGTTTGACATATATTATTTTACTCCCAAAAGGGTATCAGGAAATGTAATTTTTTTGTTAAGTGTTTTATAAATTTTGTGAGTTAAGTGCGAATTACCCGATTGACGGGGTTAGTAGGATTGAAGCATAGAAAGGGAAGTTTGGTGTTAGGAGTCAAAAATCCACAAAAGGAAAGTTTGGGGTGTTGAGTTGAGATAGGCCAAGTGTGTTAATTCCCTTAAAAAGGGTTGAGAGAATTGTGAGAAATAAAATCCAAGTTTGAGTGGGTTGGCGTGCTTAGAAGGAGTGATAGACTTAAGGGGCTTGAAGATTTTGAGTACACCTATTAAGATTCTTATCCCAAGAAGTGTTTAGGACCATATACCTTTGTATCATAGTGGTATCAAAGCCACCAATATGTTCTTGTGGGAAGTAAGGAAGAGGGAGAAGTTCTGTAGTGAGTTGGGGTCGTATAGACAAGATGCCTCCAAAACAACAAATAGCAAGGGAGAACCAAGAGTTGAAAGAGACCTTGGAAATGGAGAGGAGAGAAAAGAGAGAACAAGAAGAAATGTAAGGGATAAAAAAATGATTTAAATGACAAGGGAGAATGCAGCATTGCGGGAAAGGTTGGAAGCCTGGGAGAGAGGATCTAGAAGAGGGCCACAAAGAGAGAATGAGGAAGAAGATGCTGAAGCAAATGCAAATTAGAATGAAGGGAATGGAGAAGGGGAACTAGACCCTAAAGAGAGAAGTATGGTGAGATTATTGAAGGTAGTAGAAGGAGGTGGAAATAAGACAACCACTGATTTGCCTATATATTATGGCAAGATGGATAGTGAAGAGGTATTGGGGTGGATTGATGCCTTAGAAAACTACTTTGAGTATGAAGACATGATGAGGACAAGAAGGTAAAGTTTTCCAAGTCCAAGATAAGAGGATCTTCTCTAACATGGTGTAGTGGGAAGACAAAGAGAGTGGAAAGAAGGATGACTAAGATCTCAATATGGAGTAGGATGAAGGCCATGATGAAGGATCAGTTCCTTCCACCTGATTATGCAATTGAGACAAAGAGGTTGAGACAAAATTGAAGTAAAAGGACATGGATGTGATGAATTATATTGAGAAATTTCACAAGTTGAGTATAAGAGGTGCATTAGAGGATGAAGATGAAAAGGTTGCAAGATATCTTAATGGGCTTAGATACAACTTGCAAGATGAGATAGGGTTGAGTGTGCCAAAGACACTTGGAGAGTGTTTCCAATTGGTTATAAGGGCTGAAGAAAAGGTAAAGAGGAAGCAAGAGAGACAAGGAGGAAGTGGTAGAGGTAATGCAAATAGAGGTAGGGGAAGGATACCTAATAATTATGGGCAACGACAAAGTGGCAATGATAAGGGTAAGGAGTCTACTTCTGATCAGAGAGGAGGATACATAGGTGGAGGCAGATTTGGGGTAGGTAGAGGCTCAAGAGTGTTTACAAGCAAGAGTTTTACATGTAATGAGGTTGGGAACCCTTATTTTAAGTGTCCAATGAATGAACAAGGTGGTAAGAAGGCTAAAAGGAGAGTTCAGTTAGCACAAGGGGAAGAATAACTAGAAGAAGAGATAATTGGTATTGTTGCTCCAGTACTTGAAGGTGACTTTTTGATGTTTAGGAGAGGTCAAATGTTGCAGCAAACACAACCAAATGTATCTATCTTCAAAACCAAATGCAAGAGGCAAGGTAAAATTTGCAAAATGATTGTTGATTCAGTTTCTTTTGATAATTTAGTTTCTCAAGAGATGGTAGAGAAGTTGAAAATGATGAGAATACCCCATAGTAGACCCTACAAGACAACTTGGGTGACTGATGATCAAAATCTTGTAGTCCAAGAACAATGCTATGTAGAGTTTTCTATAGGTTATTATCATGAAAGGGTGTTATGTGATGTGGTTCCCATGAAGATGTTGTCATTTGATCTTGGGAAGACCTTGGCAATATCAGAGAAGAACATTACATGATGGATAAAACAACACATATGTTGTTTACAAGGATGGTAAGAGGTTTACACTAACACCTTTGCAAAGCAATAAGTCATTTGAGCCTAGAGTTATTTGCTTTGGTAGGAAAGCGTATTTGAGTTTTCATGTCCCTAGGACAAAGGGAGCACTTGATGAATATTAGAGGAATGATGAGATAACTATGGTACAACAACAAATTTGAAATGATAGTAAACTATGGAGAGGTATGCAGTATAGTGTGGTGCAAAAAAATGTGATGGTAGGGACCATTGAGTGTCCTATAGGTGTGAAGAATAAGGACATTGGTAGTCCTTCAACAGTGCATGAATTTGGGGGTGATTTGGGCCTCCAACAGACAGGGAAAATGGTGTAGCAACAATCCATACATGACTATCCAAACCAAGGATACAATGATTTGTTTTTGAAATCTAATCTTTTGAATGAGTTTAGTTTAGGTACTAGGTGGAAGGCTGATTCATTTCATGAGTTGTTATTTAAAAATATGCCCCATGAGGAGATAGGTTGCAAAAGACCATCTAGAAGGATGTATGGCATGAGGACAAGACCCCTCTTCTCTTGGGACAAGCGACTTTTTATTGGGGGGAAGTATGGTGTAGGAGAACCTAAGGGGCCTATAAGGTATAACATGTCTATAAGGCCTGCATCAATGTAATGAGGGTAATTTGAGACCTAAAACAATGTAATAAGGCATGTAAAGCCAACATTTGTCATGGTTGAGTCAAGTTGAGTCAACCTATCTAGTTGTGTTAAAATTCTTAAAATGTTGTCAAATGAGAAAATTTATGTAATAAATGTTAAGAAGGCATGTTAAGTGTCAAAATGGGGCCCATATGATGTTTTAAAAGTTTTGAAATCATTAGATTGAGTTTCTTGATGTTATAAGGACAAAATGTCAAGTATTGTCAATTTCACTCATTCAAATGATGGATTCCAATGGCTAGTTGGTTCTTAGGTAGTTATGGGAGTTTTTTTCATTTTGGAGGATCAAAATGTGTTTAAAAACTTCATTCTCACATGTGGAGAGGTTGCTGATGTTTATTTGAAGGTTGATCTATGAAAAAACAAACTGCTACAATAAAGATTCTACGTTTTCCTTGCATTTCATGAGTGAAATCTGAAGCATATTGTGGTTTTATTTCTTCATATTGATCTGCACCCATTGGAAAGTGTTTAGTGGATGTTTAGAGGATAATTTAAAGTCATTTTTAAGGTTTAACCAATCATTTTCTATACAAAAACATTGACTGTCCTGAAGGCTATTATTTGACAGTTTTTATTGGATTTTGGGGGTTTATTATGGATGGATGACCCATTCCACTTTTTGTTTCTACCGTGGCTTGTGGAATGGGGCCAATATGTTGTAAAACAACACATACTAACCATATGTGTGTAGGAGAAGCATGAATGTTTGAATGGTGATCACTAAATGAGCAAGTTGTGTGTTGTGTGAGTAGGGGTGCATGGTACCATGTATTTGATCTAAATATTTTCCCTAATGAGGGTATTTTTTTCTGATGGAATGTGTTTAGATATGTTGAATGCAAGGTGAGAAAACACTTTTTGGGGTTTGGAAGTGTTTGTGGGGTTCATTTTGAGAAGGCCCTAGTTTTTGTTCCTAGAAAGTATGGTTTGTGTTTTGGGGTAGCAAATGAACATGGCTCTTTGAATGGGCATGAAAATCCTTTTTTTTGAAGGAAAATCAAGACTTTTTTTGGTTTTGGAGTCTTGGTTGTAATTTTTGTGGATACTTGCTTTGTAAAAGTGGCCTAATTAGGCCCAAATGTGCAATAGCAGGGTACTTGTCTGTACAGTTGGACCAAAGGAGTCATACCTTAGTTTGACATATGTTATTTTAATCCCAAAAGGGTATTAGGAAATGTAATTTTTTGGTTGTGTTTTGTAAATTTTGTGAGTTAAGTGCCAATTACCTGATTGGCAACACTAGTAACATTGAAGCCTAGAAAGGACAGTTTGGTGTTAGGAGTCAAAAATCCACAAAAGGAAAGTTTGAGGTGTTGAGTTGAGATATGCCAGGTGTGTTAAGGCTCTTAGAAGGGTTGAGATACTTGTGATAACCAAAATCCTAGTTTGAGTGGGTTGGCGTGCTTATAAGGAGTGATAGACTTAAGGGGATTGAAGGTTTTGAGTAAACCTACTAACATTCTTATCCCAGGAAGTGTTTAGGAATAGATACCTCTGCATCTTAGTGGTATCAGAGCCACTAGTAGGTTCTTGTGGGAATTAAGGAAGAGGGAGAAATTGTGTAGTGAGTTGGGGCCGTATAGACAAGATGCCTCCAAAACAACAAATAACATTGGAGAACCAAGAGTTGAAAGAGAGCTTGGAAATGGAGAGGAGAGATAGGAGATAACAAGAAGTAGAAAGGGATAGAGAGATGAGACAAATGAGAAGGAAGAATTCAACATTGCGAGCAAGGTTGGAAGCCTTGGAGAGAGGATCTAGAAGAGGGCCACAAAGAGAGAATGAGGAAGAAGATGCTGAAGCAAATGAGAATCTGAATGAAGGGAATGGAGAAGGAGAACTAGACCCTGAAGAGAGAAGGATGCTGAGATTATTGAAGGCAATACAAGGAGGTGGAAGTAAGACAACCACTAATTTTCCTATCTATCATGGCAAGATGGATAGTGAAGAGTTATTAGGGTGGATTGATGCCTTAGAAAACTACTTTGAGTATGAGGACATGAATGAGGACAAGAAGGTAGAGTTTGCCAAGACCAAGTTAAGAGGAACTGCTCTAAAATGGTGGAGTAGTGTGCAGGCAGAGAGAGTGGAAAGAGGGATGACTAAGGTCTCAACATGGAGTAGGATGAAGGCCATGATGAAGGATTAGTTCCTTCCATCTAATTATGCAATTGAGACAAAGAGATTGAGACAAAATCTGAAGCAAAAGGATATGGATGTGATAACTTTTACTGAGTAATTTCACAAGTTGAGTATAAGAGGTGGATTAGAGGATGAATATGAAAAGGTTGCAAGATATCTTAATGGCTTAGATACAACTTGCAAGATGAGATAGGGTTGAGTGTGACAAAGATACTTGGAGAGTGTTTCCAATTGGCTATAAGGGCTGAAGAAAAAGTAAATAGGAAGCAAGAGAGACAAGGAGGAAGTGGTAGAGGTAATACAAACATAGGTAGGGGCAGCAAACCTAACAATGATGGGCAAGGAAAAAGTGGCAATGACAAGGGTAGGGAGTCTACTTTTGATCAGAGAGGAGGATATAGAGGTGGAGGTAGAATTGGGGCATGTAGAGGCTTAAGAGTGTTTACAAGCAGGTGTTTTACATGTAATGAGGTTGGGCACCCTTTTTTCAAGTGTCCAATGAATGAACAAGGTGGCAAGAAGGCTAAAAGGAGAGTTCAATTAGCACAAGGGGAAGAACAACTAGAAGAAGAGAGAATTGGTATTGCATCAAACACAACCAAATGTATATATCTTCAGAACCCAATGCAAGAGCCAAGTTAAAATTTGCAAAATAATTGTTGATTCAGGTTCTTCTGATAATTTAGTTTCTCAAGAGATGGTAGAGAAGTTGAATTTGATGAGAATACCCCATAGTAGGCCCTACAAGGCAATCTGGGTGACTGATGATCATAATCTTGTAGTCCAAGAACAATTCTATGCAAAGTTTTCTATAGGTGATTATCATGAAAGGGTGTTATGTGATGTGGTTCCCATGACATGTTGTCATTTGATCTTGGGAAGACCTTGGCAATATCAGAGAAGAACATTGCATAATGAATACAACAACACATATGTTGTTTACAACGATTGTAAGAGGTTTACACTAACACCTTTGCAAAGAAATTGGTCATTTTAACCTAGAGTTATTTTCTTTGGTAGGAAAGAGTATTTGAGTTTGCACATCCCTAGGACAAAGGGAACACTTAATGAAGATTAGAGGAATAATGAGAAAATTGTGGTACATCAGCAAATGGGAAATGACAATAAACTATGGATAGGTCTACAATATGGTGTGGTGCAAAATAATGTGATGGTAGGGAGCATTAAGTGTCCTGTAGGTGTGCAGAATAAGGAAAATGGTAGTCCTTCAACTATGCATGAATTTGGGGGTGATTTTGGCCTCCAAAAGATAGGGAAAATGGTGCTGCAACAGTCCATACATGACTGTCCAAACTAGGGATACAATGATTTGTTTTTGAAATATAATCGTTTGAATGAGTTTAGTGTAGGTACTATGTGGAAGGATGATTCATTTCATGAGTTGATATTGCAAAATATGCCCCATGAGGAGATAGGTTGTGGAAGACCATCTAGAAGGATTTATGGCATGCAGACAAGACCCCTCTTCTCTTCGGACAAGAGACTTTTCATTGGGGGGAGTATGGTGCAGGAGCACCTAGGGGGCCTATAAGGTCTAAAATTTCTATAAGGAATAGATGGATGTAATGAGGGTCATTTGAGACCTAAAAAAATGTAATAAGGCATGTAAAACCAATATTTGTCATGACTAAGTCAAGTTGAGTCAAGTTGTCTAGTTGTGTCAAAATTGTCAAAATTGTGTCAATGTTGTCAAATGAGAAAATTTATGTAATAAATGTTAAGAAGGCATGGTAAGTGTCAAAATGGGGTCCATATGATATTTTAGAAGTGTTCAAATAATTTTATTGAGTTTTTTGATGATATAAGGATAAAATGTCAAGTATTGTCAATTTCACACATTGAAATGGTGAATTACAATGGCTAGTGGTTTCTTAGGTACTTATGGGATTTGTTTTCATTTTGGGGTGTCAAAATTTGTCTAAAAACATCATTATCACATGTGGAGAGGTTTCTGATGTTGATTTGAAGGTTGATCTATGAGAAAACAAACTGCTGCAAAAAAGATTCAACGTTTTCTTGGCATTTCATGAGTGAAATCTGAGGCATATTGTGGTTTTATTTATTAATATTGATATGAACCCATTGGAAAGTGTTTGGTGGATGTTTCGAGGATAATTTAAAGTCATTTTGAAGGTTTAACCAATCATTTTGTGTACCAAAATGTTGCTTGTCCTGAAGGATGTTATTTGACAGTTTTTATTGGATTTTGGGGGTTTATTATTGATGAATGTCCCATTCCACTTTTTGTTTGTACTGTGGCCTGTGTAATGGGTCCAATATGTTGTAAAATAATAGATACTAACCATATATGTACAAGATAAGCATGAATGTTTGAATGGTGATCACCAAATGAGCAAGTTGTGTGTTGTGTGAGTAGGGGGTGCATGGTACCATGCATTTGATTTTGTAGGATTTTGCCAAGATCAAGGGCACAAAGAAAAGCATAAAAGAGACAATAGAATGACAAGAACAAACTGTATTCTCATCAATATGCAAAATGATCAACTAGATTAACCAATACAATGAATAGAGGCCTGCTTATATAGGCAAGGCCATATGGATGTATGAGCACACAAATATGACATGTGGCTCAATGAGAAACAAGGGTAGGTAAGAAATACTAAGGGTAGGTAGGAGAAATAATATAATATTCCACAAGGGGTGGATGACCCACCAAATGTGGAGTGTAATAGCAAAATAAGACCACAAAAGGTGGAATTTCTCCTACAAGCTCTATCCCTAAGTGCACACTTCCCTAAGTGTCTCAAATCCAAACTACGAAGAGATGCATTATCCTAAGTTAACTTAAGTAAGTGTAATAATATCCAAAATGAATATTTATTTACACCAACACCCCCCCTTAAGTGCAACTTAGGGGAGTGAAGACTCAAGTCAACAATGCAAGATGGGTCCTGGCTACTAGGCCATGATAGGTACCCATGTACAATATGCAAATGCAAGCAAAACTATGCAATGCAATCTCTCACAAATGGAGAAAGGGAGAAAACCAAGTGGGAAAAAATTCCCCCCCAAAAGAGAGATGAATGTACAAAAGACTCTCAAAGAAGAAGGAAAAAACCTCAAAGAGGAAAAAGTCCCCCCCATAAGAGAGGAAGGAGAAGTCAGTTGACCCCCTCTAATGACACATCCTGCACCCCCAAGAGAGCTCGCAACTGCTGGAACTTACTCTCAGTGAAAGGTTTGGTGAATATGTCAGCAACCTACTTTGCTGTAGGACAATACTACAAATCAATGACCTGCTCCTGGAGGAGCTCTCAGATATAGTGCATATGAATCTCGATGTGTTTGGTCCACTGGTGCTGGACTAGGTTCTTCGAGATTGCAATAGCACTCTGATTGTCACAATGTAGAACTGTCAGCCATGGAGTGGTGAATCCAAACTCTGTGACAATTTGCTGGAGCCAAATGGTCTCAATCACTGCGTTAACAGTGCCTCGATACTCAACCTCAGTCAAAGAGAGAGCAATAGCATGTTGCTTCTTGCTCTGCCAACAAATGGGGCCTGAACCAAGGTGAAAACTGTAACCAGAAGTAGACTTACGATCAACTAGATCGCCAGCCCAATCGGAGTATGTGTAACCAACCAAGCGAAGTCCTGTGCCTGCTGCATAGTGAATCCCATAGTGATGTGTACCCTGGTTGTAATGAAGGATGCGTTTGGCAGCTTTCCAATGAAGTTCATGTAGATCCTGCATGAAGCGGGAAACCATGCCAACTGCAAATGAAATATCAGGGCGTGTATGAGTCAAGTAGATGAGACTACCCACAAGCTGACGATACAAAGTGGCATCAACTGGTGGAGAAGAACACTGAGCCTCAAGCTTGACTCCTGAAAGAAAGGGAGTCGGGGCAGGCTTACAATCAGCCATATGAAAGCGTTCAAGTAGATCAAGAGCATACTTGGGCTGCGATAGTGTGATCCTAGAAGGTGACTGTGAAATCTCTATCCCGAGAAAGTAGTGCAAAAGACCCAAGTCAGTCATAGCAAATCTGTCATGCAAAGCAGATTTGACCCTGCTAATGATGGATGAAGTACTCCCTGTAATGATCAAGTCATCAACATAGAGCACAAGTATCAAGTGAGAGTCATCCTATCACAAAATGTAGACATTCGGATCGGAATGACACCTGGTTACCCTGTGGAGAGAAGAAAGGAATCCATCTTGGCGTACCAAGCCCTGGGGGCCTGCTTAAGGCCATAGAGAGATTTTCTTAGTCTGCAAACCAAGGAAGTATCCTGGATGAAACCCTGTGGCTGCTCCATATAAATCTCTTCATCAAGATCACCATGAAGAAAAGCACTCTTCACATCCATCTGATGTACAGCCCAACCATGAGCTACAACAATACTAAGTGTCAAACGAATGGAGTTCATCTTGGCTATGGGTGCAAAGGTCTCAGTATAGTCAACACCTCCAACTTGCGAGAAACCTTTTGCAACAAGCCGAGCCTTATACTTATCCACTCTACCAGCCGCTGCAAACTTGGTTCGATAGATCCACCTACATCAAACCATCTTTCTCCCCTTAGGGAGATTGACTAAATCCCATGTGTTGTTCCTCATCAAGGAACTATACTCTTCCTCCATAGCTTGGTCCCACTCAGGAACCCCTGATGCTTCCCTAAATGTCTGTGGATTGAAAGCGGTAGCAATGAATGCATGTGGAAGATCCTGATGTTGTGATCGAGTTCTTTGTGAATCTAAAGGATCCCCAACAAGAGAACCTACAGACTCAAGTGTCTGTCAAGCCCAACGAGGTCTAGGTGGAGGTGGAGAATGAGGCTCCTCAACTGCATGTGGACCCTACGAAGGTGGAACCCTACGAGTCGGAGTTGAGGAAGTCTCATCATTTGAATCACTAACATCACTATCCATAATGGAGGAAGGTGGAGGAGGTAGAGAGGATAAGCTAGGAGAGCTTTCCTCAAAGTGAACACTCCTCTCAATGAATACCTCATGTGTCTCTGGATCCATCAATCTGTATGCCTTAACACCCTCAGGATATCCAACAAATATGCAAGGTTGACTCTGAGGTTCCAATGCCTTGCATTTCTATGGAGGTATGCGAGCCCATGCTGGACACCCAAAGACTCTGAAATGTCTCACAATCAGTTTCCTACTAGCCCAAGCTTCAAAAGGAGTAATACCTTGCAAAGCTTTGTGAGGAACCCGATTCTGGATGTGTGTGGCACAATTGATAGCCTCTGCCCAAAAGGCGGGATCAAGAGAACGTGCATGTATCATACAGCTAGCCATTTCTTTGAGAGTTCTATTCTTGCGTTCTGCAACCCCGTTCTACTGTGGAGTGTATGCAACAGAATGCTGAAGATCAATCCCCTCAAATGTACAAAAATCCTCAAGTCTCTTGTTCACATATTCCCTTCCATTATCTGTGCGAAGGATCTTGACCACTTTCCCTGATTGCTTCTCCACACGAGTCTTGAAGTCCTGAAATCTATCAAATACTTCACTCTTATGAATGAGAAAGTAGACCCAAGTGAAGCGGGAGTAGTCATCAATGAAGGTAAGAACATAGTGGGCCTTACTAAATGAAGGTGATGGAAATGGACCTGCTACATCGCTATGAACAAGTTGAAGAACTTCCAAATCTCTCCAAGTTTTCCCTTTATCAAAATTCTCTTCGGGATGCTTGCCCATGGAACAACCTGAACATACACCCTCTGAAAAACTGATTCGAGGTAGACATGTGACCATGTCTTTAGTGCTTAGCTACTGAAGATAGCGGTAGTTGAGGTGACCAAACTGCTCATGCCATAGCTTACTTTCTAAATTTGAATGAGTAAGCAAGGCCCTAGAAGGTGAACTTGGCACAAAGTGGGAGAATGAATAAAGCCTTGAGTTGTCATTGACTTGTCCCACTACTACCAAGGCATCATCATCAAGTTCCTTTGCCACAACTGAATCTGGTGTAAACTCAACCTTTTTCCCATTCCCATAGTGAGTGATTTGGTAGATGGAGAGAAGGTTGGTAGACAAGTTAGGAACATAGAGAACATTCTCAAATGTTCCATCATCCATGTCAACTGAACCTTTCCCTTCAACCTCTACTTGTGTGTCATCACCTATGTAAATGTGAGGTACCTTGGATGGCTCCAATGAAGAAAACTGCTCCTTTGTAGAACCCATGTGATATGAGGCACCCGAGTCAAGTATCCATTGCTGTGAAGAACCTGTTGTAGCCACAAATGCTTGCCCTTTTTCCTTAGACTGTGAGGAAGAGGAAGGAGTTGAATCCTTCTTTGTGTAGGCGGATGACAAGTTGATCTTGTTTTTCTTGAGAAGATTGGTTAACTCATCAACTTGCTTTGCGTGGCATCAATGCTCATCATGACCATACTTTTTGCAATATGCACAAGTTGGTTTATCCTTCTTAGGTGGTGTCCCCTTCTTGGAAGAGGATGAAAAATCGCCTTGTGATGGAGAGGATGATTGTCCTTTTTCCTGGTTTGGCTTAGACTTGGATTGCTTCTTCTTCTTCTTGGAATCTTTGCCTTGACTTCCTTGATTTCCTTGATTTGCTACCAAAGCCTTGGACTTTGAAGACTTGAGAAACCCTATGTTCAACAACTTAGATTGTTCCAATATCAACATTTCTGTGAAAGAATCAAATGAAGGCATAACATAAGAACTCCCCACTGTCAAACGATGAGTTTGGAAGCTAGATACAAATGCTGCATATTCTAGTGCAAGCTTGTCCAACAAGTTGAATATCAATTGAGCATCCTTTTTGTCAATTCCACAATTCTTTAGCTTTGCTCTTAGCTCATTTGCTTTGGTGACATAATCTTGGATTGTATCAAAACTCTTGGGATCTAAGTTGGTGAGCTCATTGTCAATCTGATAGCCTCTGATTTCATCAACTTGTCCATACAATTTCTGAAACATATCCCAAGCCTCTTTAATTGTTTTACACTTCTCAATGTGGAAAATGAGGTCATCTGATACATACTTGCGTAAGGTTCCAAGAGCCATGCAATTCTTTGTGAGCCATTCTAATTGAGCAATTGGATCAGCCTTAGGATCGGGTGCTGCTGTTATTGTTCCATCTATATAGTGTGTGAGACCCTTTTCCATTAGTTTACTCCAGACTTTAATTTTCCATGATGCATAATTATGTGGAGTTAATGGTGGAAACTTATTAGGACTCATTGCAACAAGAATGGAAAGAGCACAAAGAGAGGCACAATCACACAAGACACCCCCCCAAATTCACTCAATCAAAGAACCCCCCCCAAATGTGATGATTTGGCACTTTATAAGTAGTGCGTATACAATGGGCCACTTGCAAAAAATGGCAAAGTGGACTTCTGATTTACAATTTTACAACTACCTCAATAAGGCCAAAAGAGTCTCAAACCGATAATGCAAGAGATCTAACTAAGATCCAAGCAATTTACAAGTACCTAATAGGCCAAATAAGACCAATATCTGAAAGTACAATTTTCACTCAAAATCTCTAAAATCTGATCATAGATTCTGAAAGTAGACAAAAAAATAAGCACTTTAAAAAAAAACGGCACCTGAAAAGGAGGTCGTATGAGCTCAAACGAGGCCTTTGAAGTTGCAGAATTGAGGATTGGACAGGTACAGCTGAGAGAATCCAAAAATTCTGAAAAAATTGTGCATCAAAATCAAAAAATAACCACACCACTACAAAGATCATGAAATTTTAGCCCATTTCAAAAAAAATTACACCAAAAAAGGAGCAAAAATGAGCAAGATATGGCCTTCCAAAGTTGGACTGCAAAATTGAAAAGCCCAATGGAGAGGGGTCAAATTTTTTTCAAAAAGTGCTGATGTAGCACTGACATCAGCAAGTCACTATGTTAAATTTGATGATCGTATGATCGTCACAAAAACTTCACCTCTCTACTGATTGGGCGTCTGTACTATACAGACTGCTGACTGTCCAGGTGACTGTATAGACCGTATGAATGACATGGCACTGTACGGACGACTGCATGGTGCAATGAATATGTAGTATGGATTGTACGGATCTGACGTGGTGGTGCAGATGACTATTTTCCTGTAGGTCAGTGGCCGCCTGCCATGTGGCAGATACGGTTACCGCTTGGGTTAGGTGGTCGCCGGCGAAGGAGCTGGCCGGAGTGGAGGGACCGGCGGCGGTCAAGAGCAAGGAGGATGGGAGCTGCCGGAGCTGATGGGTGGGGGAGGCGCTGGGAACCTGCAGGCACCGGTGGCGATGGAGCTGGCAGGTCTCGGCGGCGGATCTCGGCGCGGGCGACGACGGGAGGACCTACACAGGCGGTGGCGGGTACACCTGTGATAGCGTGTGGCGGCGGCGCGACAGAGTACGACGCTGTGACCTGCGGGCAGAAAGGGTACGGGGGGGTCTACGGACCCCCAAAAAACTCTTTTTTTTTTTTTTTGAAATTTTTCAAAATTTTTTTTTGAAAAAAAATATAAATTTTTTTTGAAATCCGTACGACATTAGCCAAAATGGGAAAAAAAATTTCTCACCAAAATAGGTCGACTTTAGAGTCGAAATTTATGGAAATGGCCTCCCGGATTCAACAGTGATGTCCAAATCGCTGTATGACGCCCCCAAAAAATGAAGATCCCCAAATCCAAAAATAGAAGCCTTCCACGATGTCTCCAAAAACTGATCAATGAAGCCCCAATAGCTCTGATACCATGTAGGATTTTGCCAAGATCAAGGGCACAATGAAAAGCATAAAAGAGACAATAGAATGATAAGAACAAACTGTATTCTCATCAATATGCAAAATGATCAACTGGATTAACCAATACAATGAATAGAGCCCTGCTTATATAGGCAAGACCATATGGACGTATGAGCACACAAATATGAGATGTGGCTCAATGAGAAACAAGGGTAGGTAAGAAATACTAAGGGTCGGTTGGAGAAATAATATAATATTCCACAAGAGGTGGAATTTCTCCTACAAGCTCTATCCCTAAGTGCACACTTCCCTAAGTGTCTCAAATCCAAACTACAAAGAGATGCATTATCCTAAGTTAACTTAAGTAAGTGTAATAATATCCAAAATGAATATTTATTTACACCAATAGATTTGAATATTTTCCCCAATGAGGGTATTTTTTTCTGATGTAATGTGTTAAAATATGTTGAATTCAAGATGATAAAACCTTTTTTTGGTTTTGGAAGTGTTGGTGGGGTTCATTTTTAGAAGGCCCTAGTTTTTGTTCTTAGAAATGATGGTTTGTGTTTTGGGGTAACAAATGAGCACGAATCTTTGAATGGGAATGAAAATAATTTTTTTTGGGGTTTCAGTCTTGGTTGTAATTTTTGTGGGTACTTGCTTTGTAAAAGTGGCCTAATTAGGCCTAAATGTGCAGTAGCAGGGTACTGGTCCGTATAGTTGGTCCAAAGGAGTCATACCTGAGTTTTACATATGTTATTATAATCCTAAAAGGGTATCAAGAAATGTAATGTTTTGGTTAAGTGTTTTGTAAAGTTTGTGATTTAAGTGCCAATTACCCTATTGGCAGGGCTTGTAGCATTAAAGCCTAGAAATGGTAGTTTGATGTTGGGAGTCAAAAATCCATAAAAGGAAAGTTTGGGGTGTTGAGTTGAGATATTACAAGTGTGTTAAGGCCCTTAGAAGGGTTGAGAGAATTGTGAGAACCAAAATCCAAGTTTGGGTGGGTTGGCGTGCTTATAAGGAGTGACATACTTAAGGGGATTGAAGGTTTTGAGTAAACCTATTAAGATTATTATCCCAGGAAGTGTTTTGGACCAGATGCCTATGCATAATAAATAAAATTACATGGTTATAACATCCTTAGAAATTATCCTAAGAAACTTATGGTATATTGGTAAATTATTTTGTAATATATATTCTCACTATTGTTTGTAATACACTCATAAGGGTGATGGGTTTCACTACAATTAGATAATTAATGACTTAGGAAATGGACACATGATTGACCTTTGGGATTCTCCAACTGGGGAATTGGAAGAGGCAACATGTTTCTCATAGTATTCTTTCATTTATTACATTTAACGTAATGTTTATCTTACAAGATTGGGCATCGAAGCTGGAGGGATAGTATTGGAGAAAAACTAAGTGTTATTTTGGCTTTTGTTTAGGTAATCCAAGGATTGTTTTCATTTGGAATGAAAGGCCTTGCTTGGAAATTTTTATTGGTGGTTTAGAGCTCTTGCCATTCTATAAATATAGCTCTTTGGATGTAGAATGCATGAAATGAAGAACAATTGAATGCAGAGTATAAGGAGGTTGTTCATAGGTACACAAGTGCTTCCATTTTGGATACAAAAAATATAATGGAAGTGAATGTATTGTAATCACATTTATTAGTGATAATGCATACTTGGCCTCTCTTCTTGGTAGAGTTTTTTCGTGCAATAGTTTATCCACATAAATCCTATGTTATTTGGTGTTCTTGTGTTTTTGATTTGTGCCTCATTATTGTTATCTTATGGTGTTTTTTTAATTTTTTATTCTTCATTGTTATAAGTTCACATAACATAAAATTATTAAGCATGATATGTAGACTGGATTTTGGCATCATTAAGAAGATGGATAAATGCATGGTTTTCCACATTAAGGCAACATTATTTTCACATTTTCATGTTGTAATTGTCCAAGCCTTTTATCTCATTCTTTGATTGGTTTATTGGATATATATTTATCTTCGCAATCTTTGGTATTGAGACTACTTATTTTACAATAGGGTTTGTCTTGCCCAGACAAACGATAGTGATTAAGAAGAAATTCTATCTCATGTAAATGAATATTTTCTACTTACTAAGAGGAAATAATGGATTGCGAGATGGAGAAAAATGATAAATTTGGGAACCTACACTCCGTCTCTATAAAAACATAGTGAGAGATCCACAAGGACTTTAATTCTTTTTTCTATATGTCCAAGACCATGACCATTATATCGATGTTTAGAAAGCATTCTAAAACAAACACTATAATATGTTTATAACTTTGATGGAGGGGGAGTAAATGCATTACTAATCTCATTGAAATGAGATGTGTAGTTGTATTTAAAAGTACAAAAGGGCGTGGATAGGAGAAGAAGGATTGATCCTTTTGAGAGAATGTAGTTCCTTGTTCTAAGCCTCATTCATTCCCGAATTATTATTAATATTTGTATTGGGAGAAGTATTAAGTTACACATGATATCATCCTCTTACATCAAAACCAACAATTATTTTAGTAGCATTTTTTTGCCAATTGGTGAATGTATTAGATTAGGGATTTTGAAAATGGTGAATCCTAGCACACCGCCCAGTTGGCTTATTTGCCCGATTTTTATGTATTGTGGGCCCTATGCAAGTTAATTCACCATCATTTTTTGGACCCGTCATACATATTTAATATTTTTCACCAATAATTTCGAAAGATTCCAATGTGCACAAATAATATTTTTGCCTAAAATATAGGATCAACATGCATTAATCTATCCATGTATTGACCAATACCAAATAAACGGTTCAAAATTACAATCGTGTAGGAGGACCCATTTTTCCAATTGTGTTATAATTGAATGGTAATCATAGGTCCATGAACACCTTACAAATTGAAACATATCATTTTAATGGTTCGGGAGATTCACCTAATTTTACTCTACCATGTCAAAATCTCGCCTAAATTTGCCAAAGTTTAAGATCACATTTTAAAATGCCCCACAAAATTTTCCAAATATGGATTGGTATAAAGACAATCAAAATTTAGTATTTTTTTGACACATTTTGTTTGCTAATGGTTCTAAGATCTTGATTTAGATCATAAACAATTTTCTACTACAAGCATTGTTGTATAATGGACTTTGACAAAACCTATCAATAAGTGACAATTTCTTTTATAGTATTATAAGATTATAAACCCAGTCTTTACAAATTTTAGTTAATTTTTATATTATTTAGTAGGGAGATATTCAACGCCTAAGAAATTAGAGTCTAGGGATCCATATTCTTAGATTATATCACTATGGTTCCTATTTCTTGAGAGATGTTGAGAAGTAAGACTCATGAAAGTGTTGAAGGGAGGCTATAAAAATGTAGAAATAGAAATATACTGTCATACTTTGGCAATGCTAGTGGTCCATCAGACAAAGGTAAAACATCTATAGTTGCACCATAATTTAATGAAGAAGGACAAACCTTTGGGAAATAATGAAATGAATTGATAAACTTAGATGCCAATGTTGCAGATAATGTTCCAATGGAATTGGATGCCTAGAGTAGTTCGAATAAGTCAATTGAGGTTGATGAGAATGTTGCATGCTATGTTGCTGAGATTGTCTTAGATGATATTTCTAGAACTACATGAAAGGAGAAAAGAAAATGAAATTGAAAATTAGAGTGCGAGTAGGATATGACGAGGAATTTTTAGTTTTATTGGGTGTTAAGGTACCCATTCATTATAGAAGTGTCAAATCCAAACAAGGATGAACCTTTGAAACAAAATGCAAGTGTACAATCTATAGTTAAAAAATTAAAAGGGACAAGAAGTTGTAGCTACAACTAGACACCATAGAAAATCATATTAGTAAAGTGTATGAAAAATAAATCATTGATGGAAAAGAACAATCAATGATTAGATAGAAAATAAAGGAAGAATGCAAAGCTATTAAGTATGAAGAAGACTATAAAGAATATATGTGAAGAGAGGAGAAGATTGCTAAACGTGGAGGTTCTAATGATTCTCAATTTAAACATATCATGATAGAAACATACAAGGCCAAAATTGTTCGGTTGAGTGTTATTTTTCATATTTTGACTAGAGTTCATCCCATGTCAGACTATCCTAACTATTCTACATTATTATGAAAACTAAATATTCCTAGATTTTCTCATGCACATTGGTCAATAAATAGTGGATGAGAATGGGCAAGTTATCATGTTGAGATGGACAAATAAGATATACATGAAAAAATAAAAAGTCAAATTTGATTGCATTATCTTTAGATGAAGTTACAGTGATAGATAATACTTCTTGGATATGTATGCACATGTATACTATATGAAAACATGTATGCCAAACTTATTTACTCCGTGCTGTTAAAATGAAAGGAAATTCCACAATCCAAAATATATTTGGAAGTAGTTAAGAAATATTTAAATAAAATTGGCTATATGGACGACTTATCAATTTTTGAAAGTTGGTGTGTGTGGGAGCTGATGGAGCTATATGTTTCAAGGTCATAGGAATAATTTTTGCACAAAGCTTCAAACTACTATTTCACCATACATGTCAGAATTCATTACATGACCCACATAGTGAATTTATCATATAGAGTTGTGATCCATTTTTATTCAATAGCTAAAGTTGAAAATCTAGTTCATGAGCTCTACTCATACTTCTGTTGAAGTCCCAAATGGTTTGCAGAATTTTAAAATTTTGTTGAGAGAATAACCGATGGAAACAAGCTTCTTAAGGATATTGATACTAGATGGATCTCTTTGCATAGACTAGCACAAAGATTTTTCTGAGAATAAAAATCCCTGATTGGACTAATATATGAATGAAAAGAATTAACTAATAAAGCTTCTAAGAATTTGCATAGGTTAAGTGATGTAGAGACACTCTTAAATTTGGTTGGTAATTTCCCCCTGCTAAATGAAATGAAAAAGCTTGTAAAAGTAGCTGAAGAAAGAACTATACATATTAAAAAATATAATGGTCAACGTAGAAGGTTAATCATGACCCTATATAATCTATATTTATTAGAAGAGTCATTTGTAATGGAAAATTTTAGTAGCTGGAATTTGATGACAAATCTAGACAATCTTGATAATTTTTAATAGTTTAATAATAGCGAGGTGTTATGTGCCTGTGTATGGGGATATGAGATACCAATGTACCATTATACCATATTTATTGGTTGGTTCTCTACCATATTGAGAGATGTACCTATCACAAGGGAAGCTTTTAACAACATTATTAGTTCTATAGAAGATACTTTAAAGGAAATTATGAGAGATGTTTCAAATGAGATCATAGCTTGATTCCCTCTATTCAAACTATTAGAAGTCATGTCTATTATGTATCATAATTATTGGGTCAATTTTTATCGAAGGTATTTTTTTAATAAGTTAAAGTGCTTGATTGATTATTTTCTAAGAAATCTATATCCAATGTTGATGCAAAGGATATAAAAGTAGAAGGAATTATTCATAAATATAAACACACAAAAATTAGGCAAATTTGCAATAATAGTGAAGGATCAAACTAAGTCCTTTCATAGTCCCTACCTATCGATATCAATAACAATGATTTGGAAAAAGAAAAGTCAAAGCCTAGTATTGAATGATGCACTCACAAAATTTGTCAAACTTGTTGATTTATGTCAAACCATGATATTGGGATCTGTTGAGGATGAGAGAGTTTTCAATGTATTGGGTTACTTGAAATCAAAGACAATAAATAAGATAGACAAGAATTTGGAAAGTTGTTTGAGGTTGCATACATGTATGTACAATATCTAGAGTTTTCCTTATGAAAGGGCACTAACAATATAGAGTTTCATGTATGAGAGGAGAGGGTTGTGCAACATTTCAAAGGGTGGTGAAGAAAATGATAGTGACAAAATGAATAATAGTGTTGAGTTGAATCTAAGTGGATGTACATAGAACCAAGAAGATGGATCATAAGATGAAGAAGAAAATGAAAAAAATATTGAGGAGTCAGATTGGCAATTCAAATTGGATGCCACTGACAATTGACATTTAGTATTTTCTAGATATTTATACTTATTATTTTAATTCATGAATCCTATGGGCTATTGCAAAATCCAAATTGTCATTGATGATATTTTATACTTATTATTTATTACTCTATCATTGAATTTTCCCTTGAGAGCCAATTCACAACATACATTCAAATATCCCCAACTAGTGAAACTGGTGAAGACATCTAATTAGAGAAATTGAAAGAGCAGACACAAAGATTATTTAGTCTAAGTTTGAGTGTCTCAGTCAAGGACAGTAGCTCGGTGCACAGATGTCTGTGCAACACATTGTAGTATCATATGAACCACGAACAAAAAAGACTAAGAAACACGAAAACTCGACTCTATGTTCTTTAGATAACCTACAAAACCCAGAAGTTAGAAACATGACAACGAATAGAAGATAATAAATATAAATGAAAATGAATATGCATGAAATAAAAAAAAACACAAGAAAACCCTCATGTGTTCAAATGTTTCTAATAAACCTGCACACATGAAGAAGAGGAAAAATGTTTGGGGTTGTGTTTAGAGGCCTACCTCAGTCAGACCCCCGCTTTGGTGTTTCCACCTTCTTGGACAACCTAGATATATAGATAGATCAAAAGATAAATAACTAGAATGATAAAATGGTCAAATAGATAGATGATGTGATAAATCCAAAGATTCTCAAAGACAAGATGGATAAAATGATAGAAATATATTACCAAAGATGCTTGAGAAAACCAAGAGATTTGTAAAAGATTATTGTGAGAGCTTGAGAGTGGTGTAGCAAACTAGAGACTTCTGTAGCAAGTGAGAGAGAGTCAAGAGATATTTCTTGAAGAAACAAGAGAGAGAGAGAGCCTGAATGGAGAGAAAAGATGGATTCAAAAGAGAGAAGAGGAGGGAAAAGAGGGTTGTCGAGCCATTTCCACCAACCAAGATAAGTGACAAGTGTCAAAATGCATAGAATCGACATTTGAATGTTAAGATGTCACAAGATGAATGTGCTACACACAAATGTCTATGCGATGCGCTAGTGTCCAGATGAATCATGCTAAAAAAAGATGAGTGGCAAGAGAAACATGTGGTTAACATTAAACATAAGCTAAAGGATAGTTGTTGAAAAGGTGTCCTGAGCATCCCATGAGGGAAAATGCTAATGCAAGGGCTGAAATGAGCCTACCCAAATGCTAGGGGAATGGACAATAAAGTGGTTGCAAAAGTTGAGGTGGAATTACAAAGGTGTATGCAATTTTCAACTCTACATTTTGCCTCCACTTTAGTGGGCTTATGAATCGACATGAATATACACGCTAAAGGAAATCTATTGAACATAAAAAATAACATCAGGGTGCCAAATGGATACTATAGAGGAAGCAAAAAAATATTCGAGCCAAAGAAACATGCTCCCAAGCTGAAGATCTACAAAACAAATGCATTGGATAGAAAAATCTACACAAGACAAGGTCAAAAAGTGAAAAATCCCAAGATGATGGGGTTAGATCATGATAAACATATAGATATACAAATAAGAACATGGATAGCACATACATGAAAACACTTAACAAGAAAACTTATAAAAGTTTTGAGCCAACAAAGTGAAAGAGACCTCGATATAAAATATCATTTGAATACAATACATCATCCACAAAATACAAGAAACCACAAATAGATGAATTATAAAAAGGAGATAAAAATGCAAAGATCAATTGCCTCAAGGAAGAATGCACACCAAAATTAGAGAAGCAATCAATATCGAAGAGATAGTTCATGACCCAAACATTAGCTTGATCTATAGCTAGTGATCTCATGTAGATGCTAATGATTAAAAAGATAGATCACAATCTAGAAAGGTGTGTTATGCTACGTGATCAAAGATTAGTAGCACCAACCTTGCTATGAAGGAAAGACACTACCAAAAGATAAGTAGAACTAACCTTGCTACGAATGAAAGCCACTACTAATAGAATAAATAGATGCTATGTAGGACCAACCTCACTATGGAGGGAGACCACTATAGATAAGATCAATTTTGTTAAGAGACACAAAGGGAAAAGATAGATACTCATCACATTGGGTGAGAAAAAGATAGTCACTGCAGCGAGTGAGAGATAGATATGTACCTCTATGGGTGAAAAAGAGATATGATAAGAATACATAAATAAATGGAATGTGTAAAAGATCAAGATAGAGGTAAACCTCTATATCACTTGTTGTGCAAAGAAGAAGAAGAAGAAGGCACATCAATAGATGAAGAATTAATGACACCCAATTGATGAAGTTTTTGTATTTTGTTTGTCAAGCCCTTACATTCACTTGTGGAATGGCCAAGCGCTTGATGGTATGCACAAAAAGAATGTTTTGCTTTATTATCCTTATGAAATTTCTTATGTGTAGGAGGAGGAAGAGCAATAAAGTGGGCTTTAAGAAGTCGCAAAAAAATAAGCTCTTGATTAGATAAAGGATGAGAAGTAGGAAGAAACCCTTTCTCTTGGGGAGAAGGGTTTGACTACTCACAAGAAGAAGAAGATGTAGGAACATTATAAAATGAAGGGGATGAAGACAAAGGAGAAGATTTGTAGCCTAAACCCACTGTAAAAGAGTGTAATTTCGATTCCAAAGGGACCTTAACTCCTTGACCTATGTGCCCAAGATTGTTTCCTTTGTATCCATACTTGGAAGAAATATTGAATCCTAGACCATAATGTGATTGCAACTCCTCCAAAGGGGGAGGATAACTTTTAATGGTATAGCCAATAGTGTTAACATGATCCTACGATACAAAAGAATACTCATCTTTGATAGCAAGTGTGAATGCTACTTTTGGAAACTTAAGGTGGATAGGGTTGACTTTGTATTCTCCAATGAAGGATCTTGTAAAATCTAAGGAACCCCAATCATCACCAAGAAATGCATTTGATTGAGGAGTAGACTTAGGACTTTCTATTTTAGGAGGATCTTCTTTAGGGACAACCTTCTCATGGGTTTCCTCTTTAGGAGGGTCCATGTGAATAGGTGTCAGCATATTAGAAGATAAAGATGGAATATAATTCTTAAAAGTAGGTGTAACCAAGGCATGATCAACTACTACAATTTGACATAAGTGTATAGCTTTAGGATTAGTCTTGCTTGTAACTACTTGATTGTTATCAAAAAAAATAATAGAACCAAGAAGGGTAGAACTGACCACTCCTAAAGAATGAATCCAAGGTCTACCCATGATAAGATTACACGATAAAGGTCCTAGCATAACATGCACCAGGGTTGGAATAGTAATTGGTCCAATATTTAACATGTACCAGGGTTGGAATAGTAGCTGGTCCAATATTTATAAGCAAAGTAACAATGACCAAAGTAGTTTTACTAGTATTATCAAAACCACAGATGAACATAGAAGATGCTAAAGGGCGAGTTCACAATAATAGTTCCCACTTTCACCATTTTTTTGTCATTTTTTTTTTTTTTTTTTGGGTGGGGGGGGGGGGGTTCATTCGAAGGTATTTAGGGGGGTTCGTGCGAACCCCCCTTCGTACGAACCCCCTTTTTTGCACTTCTTTGAAAATTTCTACAAATTTCTATAGAATTTTGGCATTCAAACCTCTAGCTGAAGGCTCAAATGGAATGATCTTGATAACCCAAAATGTAGATTGGTAGTCCTCAAAGCAAGCTTTCCAACGACTATAATTTTAATACATTGTGAGTTTATTATGATCTCATTTTTTAAATTTTACTAAATATAGGTTTTTCACTGAACATGAACTTCTTTGTTCAATGCATTGAGAAAAATAGTAAACTAATTCAGAAAAAATAAAAATAAAAATCTATGCACTAGGCATTGATGTCTTCTTTCTAACAAAAAAAAATTAAATTTTGATATATATAGAACAAGTTATGTGTTCAAACGTATACCTATGTCTAAATTATAATTAGTCTGACTTTAAAAATTAATAAAATAATAAAAAATATTCAACATATCACTATCAAACCAATTGCATGCACTGGGTATTGATGTTACAAACCAAAATTCGAAAGACTTGAGTTTTTATCATTTATAGAAAACTAGTTATGCGTTTTGGGATGCACATCACTCTTAAAAAATGTTGTTCGTTGTAAAAAAAAAATTTCAAGGGAGATGGAAAAATCAATACAATTTTCTTAAAAAAATTAAAAAAATTTATATTTAGAATTTGCAGAAAAGATGTTACAAATCACTAGTTTACATCATCTTCAAATTCTTAACGCTTTAAAAGTTATACATGTTAGAAAGTGAAGGTTTTTTTCAAAATGTTAATCTAAGAGTCAAAGTTGGCCAAAAAGTGGAAACCAATATTGTGAGTTCACCCTAAAATGAGAATTTGAATCCACTTTGATTTTTGGTAATAGGTCTAGACTACAAAAATTGAGTGTTGAGCCAGTATCAATGAGAGTCTGTATAATGTTGACACCATTAATTTAAACGATTATCAATAATGGATCTCTTGATTTCTAATTTTGAGAGACAAGAGTTCATATGGATAAAATTTAATATTCAGTGGATCTGCACGAATATTCAATCCATCAATGCATTTAAATCTGGAGGCCTAGTAGAAGAAGACAACAAGATCTTGTGAAGAGATTCCTAAAGCATACCTTGATAAACTGGAGCAGTCTGAAGAAAATCCCAAAGTGAGATCTTAGCGGGAGTAACACAAAGTGGAGGTCAATAAGATCATAATCACTAGGTTTCTTAACTGAAGGCTTAGGTGATTGAGGAAGGTCCGGTTGAAAAGGTGGTAAAGAAGTACTCAACTGATTAACATTTTGCTTATTTCTACAAGTTAAAAATTATGGGCTACCATTATATGAGAAGGAGCCTTAGATTGTTTGTATCTCGTATAAAGATCTGATGAGTCACTTTTAAAAGGAACACCATGAATATAAATTAACTTCTTTTGAGAAGGACTAGCTATAGTCACACAAATGATTGGTCTCTTAGGTCTTCTAGGAGCAACAAATATAACAATAACATTACAAGACTCAGTACAACTTGTAGAAGGATAAGTTGAAAGAACTTGCTTGACATCAACCAATGGGAGATCATATGTGACATGAGATTCATCATCCACTAATGCATCAACTCTTAAAGAGAGTACATTGGAATGAAGATAAGGTAGAGTAACATTAAGAAATGTATCAATAAATGTGATTCTTGCAACAAAATATCTGCTGAGACAAAAGAATTTTTGCAAGAGGGATCAAGGACATAGAGAGACATAGGCAAAGCCAAGACACCATCACATGCATGAAAAGGAGCACCATTAGTACTTTGAATACATTTAGAAATAGAACTAATAAAATAAGATAGCGAATGAATTTTAAAAATAGTTAACTAATTTAAGTAAGAAATGCATAAATGAGTCGGCTGAAGGCCGACGTATCATTTAAAAATTAACGACATGAAATGGGGTTTAGAGGGCAACACCCTGATTTTTTTTTTTGGAATAAAGGGAAAGATTAGAATTGTCTTTTTTTTTCTTTAGGGGTATATTGAATGATGGAAGGAATATTAATTTTTTTTTCACCAAAATGTTATTGTGCAAAAGTGACCCTGCAAAGGGAAGAACTATGTTCCCTTGAGAGCCAATTTCACAACATACATTCAAATATCTCCAACTAGTGAAACTGGTGAGGATATCTAATTAGATAAATTCAAAGAGAAGACACAAAGAGTATTTAGTCTAAGTCTGAGCATCTCGGTCAAGGACACTAGTGCGGTGTGCTATAGTCTCATACAAATCTCAAACATAAAAGACTCAGAAACATGAAAACTCAACTTTGTGTTTTTTAGGTAACCTACAAAACACAAAAGTTAGAAATGTGATAGTGAATAAAAGATAATAAATATAAATAGAAATGAATATGAATGAAATAAATAAAAGCATAAGAAAACCCTCATGTTCAAATGTTTCTAATAAACCTGCACACATGAAGAAGAGGAAAAATGTTGGAGGTTGTGATTAGAGGCCTGCCTCAGTTAGACCTCTATTTTGGTGTTTCCACCTCCACGGACAACCCAGATAGATAGATAGATCAAAAGAGAAATATCTATAATGATAAAATAATTAAATAGATAGGGGATGTGATAAATCCAAAGATGGTCAAAGACGAGATGGATAGAATGAGAGAAAGATATTACCAAAGAGGCTTGTGAAAGCCAAGAGAGTTGCAAAAGATTATCCTGAGAGCTTAAGAGTGTTGTAGAAAATTAGAGATTTTTGTAGCAAGTGAAAGAGATTCAAGAGAGATTTCTTGAAGAACCAAGAGAGAGGGAGATCTTTTAATGGAGAGAAAAGATGGATTTGAAAGAGAGAAGAGGAGGGAAAAGAGGTTGTCAAGCCATTTTCACTGACCAATGTAAGTGAGAAGTTTCAAAATGAGCAAAACCAACATTTGAACATCCATCTGTTGTAGGATGAATGCACGATGCACAAACGTCTACACACACTCGTGTCCAGATGGATCATGCTAAAAAAAGATGAGTGGCAAGAGAAACATGTGGTTAACATAAAATAGATGTTGAAGGATAGTCGTTGAAAAAGTGTCCTAAGCATCTTGAGAGGGAAAAGGCTGATGCAAGGGTTGAAACGAGCCTACCCAAATGCCAAGGGAATGGACACTAAAGTGGTTGCAAAAGTGTAGGTGGAATACAAAGGGGTATGTAATTTTTGACTCTAGAGTTTCTATAAAAGCACAAAGTCTTTTGATGCTCCCCAAGATGAGAAAATAGTAATGAAGCCCAATGTATTAAATATACTATTATCTTATCAACCTTTTATGACAAATAACCTCTGTAATCCAATATGAAGTTTCTCTAAGATAACAAAATAAATCTCAAGGTCTTTATATTTCTATTTACATACAAATTCATACACTTTCACTAGTGACAACAAGGTAAAGCTCAAAGTCTTTAAATTGTTATACACTTATGATTTCTACTTTGCAAATTTTGAACTGTAACACAAAGTATACAAAACCAAATTTACTACACTTTCCAACAATACTTCTACACATTGCTTTTACTTAATCAAATTAGGTTCTATAACAAGAATGACATAAGAGAATTATCACCAATAAACACAATGAATTCAACTCAAAGTTTGAATGCCAAAGATGCTTTCCTTTTTGGTTGAATTTACAAGAATTAAAATTGAACTCTAAGTTTCACTTTTCTCTTCACTTTAACAAAGTCTAGTTGCATAAAGTTTACAAGATCATATTTACAAAAAGCATCCTCATATAAATATATGAGAGAGGATATGAGCAAAACTAGGAAAAATTATAACCAACTATGGTTTTTTCAAAAGTCAAGTCCTATTTAACTTAGGACTTGTGCTAACTTGAAGTGAAAAAATGTACATACAAAAAGACACCTTAGATGTAAATCGTACATTAAAAAAATGCACCTAAACTAAAAATCATGAGAAAATACTAAGTGTCCTATGATACTTTTGGTTCATTCTGATCTTGCTTCAAGAACTCTTCAAAATTTTACAGAGAGGCTTTCATCTGAGACTGATTAGGACCTTGAGTGTGGCTTGTGATAACCTTGACTTGAGTGATAGAATATCCTAAACCAACATAGCATTTCTTGTGTTTCTTTAGGAAAGATCCTAAATTATCTAGAATGACTTGTAGATCTACTAGTTTATCAATTGAGGATATAGAAAATTCCTCCTTATCAACTTTTGTGCTAACTAGTAAAATGAACTCTTTGATGATAGCATCTACATGAAGAGTTTTTTGGTTTTTGTCAAGGAATTTACAAGGAAATTCTGATATTTTTTCCAGTGATCTCCTTTATTTTTTCAATACATTCTTTTTTTGCCTTCCTCATGTCTTTGATGAGTCTTTTCAAAGTATTCATCTGATGTTCTAATGCTCCCCTTTGGTCAATGTACATGTCTCAAGAGAGACACACTTTATTATCAACTAGAACATCTGGTTCAAAACCTTCTAACTTCAACCAAGCATCAAAGTATTTTTCCTATGCTTCTGGCTCCTGAGAGAGGAGATCTAGTGTCTTGCCAACCTTATATTTTACACTTTTTATATTATCAATCAAAGTAACTACATATCTCAATAGATGTGTCCCTTGGCTGAACATTCTATCCATCCATTCTCCCACCACTCTACTACGAGAGGTTACTCGCTCAACTTGCTTTACAACCTTCTTATCAATTCATAAAGTCACCGACACAACTATTTCTAAAGATTTTATTATCTTAATTAGCACACAAGTGATTTATTCCACTTATGCTTTGAGCCTATCCTTATTTACCTTATCTTCATCATACCTTTCCATGATGGTGTTGCAAGGTGTATGCCCTTGGTCTCCTTGTGTACAGTAGCTGAAACAAGAATTATTACCCAAGTAGGTCCTTGTGTATCCTCATGTTGAGGAGCTTTGGGAGTTCCTAGTAACTTATCCTCATCATATTCTTCTTTTTGTTCCTCATCCGGTAATTGTTCTTTAGATTGTTCTTCATAAATAGGTTCATCTTCTAATTCACCTTCTTTTGTGTCTCTTTCTTGTTGAGAAACTTGAGTAGAAGGCTCACCTTGATATTTTCCTTTACTGTTTCCCATGAAGAGCTTGCATTTAAGAGGCTTTTAAGGAGTTGAAGGATCTTGTTTGTTCTTAGTCCTTAGCTATGATCTTTTTCCAATAGGTCCAACCCTATTATCCTCTAATATGGTGTTTGACTACAATTGTATACCTTTATTTGACAACCAAACATTGGTGTTTGCAAGAATTTTTTGTAATCTGGCCCTAATGAAAATTACCTCCTTTTGAGACCACTAAATGAGAAGAAATGATGTCTTTGTAATATTTTTATCCACATATGTTGAATCCAAAATGTTCCCATTATCTTTCATTCCCTTAGGAATATTTATAAGATTAAGATCTTCAATTTATTCTAGAGTGGGATGACAAAAGTCAAGTCTTCTGATATCCTCCTCCAATTTGCAATCTATCTAGATATCCTCTATATGGTACACACGAGTGTGTTGGTATTTTGGTATGGTTTTGTCATTGATGTCAACACCTACTATCACTTATCAACTCTGGCACTTTGAAGAATTGGCAATGTTCATCGGCAAGCAAGTGACTTATGCATAGTCACCGGTATCTGGTACATCGACAAGATATAATGTTCACCGACACTTGGAATGGCATGAAAAATACCTGGTTATGTCGAAGACATCATTTGGACACTTTGTCTTGGAGATTTGTTCATTGGCATATTCATGTTTGCATATTTGCTGTTACCAGCAAATAGGTCCAGGTCATTCACCGACAGACTTATCTATTCCAGATCAACACGACACACTATGGAGATGTTTTATTATTGTTGTAAATGCATCAAGTCGACATGTTGAATCGGTTATTGCATCAGATATTATTTTATTTATAAATTGATTTTATTGTAATATCCTTTAGAGCTGACCTACTAAAATTGGTCTTAGGCTATGATATAAATGTAAGATCTTATTTGTAAGATCAAGTGTGGAATGAGAAGGAAGGAATAGTTCAGTATATTTGAGAATAAGCAGAGCTTAACACACAAACATCATTTGAAGGTGAAACAAGGTTTTGTGAAGACAATTAGAACTACACCAGTACTGAATCCAGCATAGTAAGATGCTATTTTGAGTAGTACATCCTTATTGGATTTAACCATCCAATTGTAGTCAGTGTGACTCCTATTTGTGTTTGAGCAGTGAGCTCTAGGCACTTGGCCTTTCTTCATGTGCAGACCCCATTTGTATACACATACTATCTGCAGCAGTATCATCTGATTGTGGGTAAGGTTTCCCATCGTGGTTTTTCCTCTTACAGATTTTCCACGTACAAATATTGGTGTTATGTGTTGTGGATGTTATTGTCTTTCTGTTTCATGCATTAATCTTTACCGGTACTGTAATTAACTAATAAAATTGTCTACCGACATAGAAGTTTGGTTTACTAGTATTAAGCATTAAAGTTGGTTAAAATTGTTTTGGTTTGAATTTATTTGACAACTGATTCACCCCCCCCCCCTCTCAGTTGTCCCCAAGACCTAATAATTGGCATCAGAGCTTAGTCCTCTTTTTGCAAAAGTTTAACAGCTTGAGGAGATCCAATGTCTACTAACTATTTCAGGACGGACAATCCTAAACTTGATGGAACCAACTATGGCATATGGAAGATCAGGATGGAGACACATTTGAATTAAATTGGAAAGGACATCTGGGAAGTTACAAAGAATGGCTATACTGCTCCTACTCTCGGTTAGCCTAATCCACCCACCTTAGGAAAAGATGAGGAAAATGATTGCAAAGCTAGAGAAGCACTTTTGAGTAGATTATCAGATCAGAAAATCATGAGATTATCAGATAGATCAACTGCTAAAGCTATTTGGGATCACTTGGAAAAATTGAATGAAGGAGATTCCATAGTCAAAATTGCAAAACTTGAAAGCTTCCAGGTCAGGTTTTGAAAATCTGAAAATGGAAGAAGATGAAAGGATTTATGCTTTTATGGAAAGAGTAAATGAAATTGTTTTGGGTATTAAATGTTGTGGAGGAACCTTAAGTGAAGATGAAATTGTTTCAAAAGTTTTAAGAGGATTGCCACTGGCATATAAAATGAAGGTTACTACTATAAACGAGTTAAGAACAATGCCTAATACATCAGTAACTAGGGATACATTGATTGGAAAAATTTCAGCTTTCGAAATTGAGGAATTTGGTCTTGTTGCTACTATAAAGACAAATTAGGCTTTTAAGGCATCAACATCATCTGCACCATCATTTGACAAGTCTGATTGGAAATCCTTTTATGCAAGAGAACTTGAAGAAAGCAGGAGAGAAAATGAAGAACTTGAAGAACTTGAAGCACTATTTGCAAGGAAAATGCCTAAAGGTCCAGTTGGAAGTAAGTATGAAGGTAAAGAACCCTTTAAATGCTTTAACTATAATAATATTGGTCATATGGCTTCTAGATGCCCTGATAGACATGCTAGACTAAGAGAAGAAGTTAGGAGAATATACAAGCCTAACCCTGAATATCAGAGATATAGATTTAAGAAGAATAAAGATAAATCTTGTTATCTTGCTGATGCAGGAGTCATTGATGATTTTGATGAAGATCTGATAGACAATGGATGGGTTTTTGTTGCTATAACAGAAGATCAACCGACACCTACTGTTCAACTGGTAGAGAAGGCCCTGACAGCTAAAGTTGAAATTAAGGATGAATGGATCATTGATTCAAGATGCTCACATCATATGACTGGTGATAAAGGTAAATTCTTGAACTTTCAGGAATATAATGGAGGCATAGTAAGATTTGGAGATGACAAAACTTGCTTGATCAAAGGTAAAGGTACAATATCTCTTGATGGTAAGCATAATACAAACAATGTTTACTATGTGGAAGGTTTAAAGCATAATCTTTTGAGTGTTGGTCAATTAGTTGAGACAGGATTCTAGTTATAATTCAAAAATGGTAAATGCAAAATTATGAACAAAACTAGTTTGGAAATTGCAACTGGTAATCAAACTAGAGGTAACATCTTTCATTTGAATAACAGTGAAAAGACATGCTTGATTGTACATATTGATGAAAGTTGGCTATGGCATAAGAGACTCTGTCATGTAATTTTTGATTGCATGGTAAAAATCAGTACTACTAAAGAAGTTAGAGATTTACCTAAGATTGTTAAACCTCACAATCCGGTATGTAAGGAATGTCAATTTGGAAAACAAGTTAGACCAACTTTTAAAAGTATTCCAGAAAAATCTAATAATTCTCTTGACTTAATTCATACTAATTTATGTGGTCCAACAAGAACTAAAATCTTACAAGGTGATAGATATTTCATGCTAATCATTGATGACTATTCTAGAATGTGTTGGGTTACTTTTCTCAGAGAAAAATCAGAAGCACTTGGGAAGTTCAAACTATTCAAAGCAATGGTAGAGAATGAAACCGGTAAGAAAATCAAATGTTTGAGATCAGATCAAGGAGGAGAATTTACATCTAAGGAATTTAATACATTCTGTGAAGTGAATGGAATCAGAAGACAGTTATCAGCACCCTAGACACCACAGTAGAATGGAGTTGTTGAAAGAAAAAACATAATCTTGGATGTAGCTAGAAGTATGTTATCTAAAGAAAATCTACCACATGTATATTGGAGAGAGGCAGTAAGCACAATGGTCTATACATTCAACAAAGTTCACATCAAAGGAGAAACTGGTAAGACCCCTCATGAACTATGGTTTGGTATTACTCCTACTCTTAAATATTTGGAAGTAAATGCTATATTAGAAGAGATGAGTATATTGGCAAATTTGATCCTAGAAGTGATGAAGGAATATTTCTTGGTTATTCATCTAAGAGCAAGGCATATAGATGTTTTAACAAAAGATTGTAGAAAATTGTTAAGAGTACAAATGTGAAGATTGATGAACAATTCAGAGGAACTTCAAGGTATATAGACTCTGAACTGGCAACAGAGATTCTGACAAATGAATCTACATTGAACCCACCGGAACAGAATGAAGATCCAGTTACACCAGTATCATCTGAAAATTCCACTGTAACTAAGGAACAACAACAAACAAAGACACCTCGGTATGTAAGACTGAATCACTCTGAAGATTAGATAATTGGAAACAAGTATAAAGGAGTTATGACAAGAGGAAGACTGGAAAATGAAGAGGTATGTCTTATTTCTCAAATTGAACCATCATCAATTAATGAGGTATGTGAAGATAAACACTGGATTAAAGCTATGGAAGAAGAACTAGAACAAATTGAGAAGAATAACACATGGACATTAGTTCCCTGGCCTAAAAACAAAAATGTGATTGGAACAAAATGGGTATTCAGAAACAAACTTAATGAAGATGGTAAGGTAATCAGGAATAAAGAAAGACTAGTGTGTAAGGGATATTCTCAGAAAGATGGAATTGATTATAATGAAACCTTTGGACCGGTAGCTAGAATTGAGGTAGTCAGATTATTCTTGGCTTTTGCAGCATACAAGAACTACAAAGTATATCAAATGGATATTAAATGTGCATTTCTGAATGGAGATCTTGAAGAAGAAGTTTACATTGAACAACTTGATGGATTTTCTTTGACAGATAACAAAGATATGGTTTGTAGGTTAAGGAAAGCTTCGTATGGGTTGAAGCAAGCTCCAAGAGCTTGGTATGCAAGATTGGATAAGTATCTTTTGAAGATTGGTTTTTCTAAAGGTAATGCTGACAACAACTTATACTACAAAGTGACTAATGATGACATCTTGGTTATAGAAGTTTTTGTTGATGATATAATCGTTGGAGGAGAAGATGGATTATGTAAAGACTTTTCTATTGAAATGCAACAAGAATTTGAAATGTCTATGATTGGAGAGATAAAATTATTTTTAGGATTGCAGATTTCACAGACTGATAAATGTATATTATTGAGTGAATCCAAGTACTTGAAGGAGTTACTAAAGAAATTTGGGATGGAAAACTCTAAATCAGTAAGCACACCTATGACTACAAATGACAAATTATCACTAAGGGATGAATCTACATCTATTAATCCGGCTAGGTACAAATCTAAGATAGGAGGTTTACTGTATTTGACACAAACAAGACCTTATATTATAAATGCAGTATGTATTGTTTCAAGATTTCAGAGTAATCCTAGAGAAAATCATGAATCAACAGTAAAAAGGATATTCTGGTACTTACAAGGCACTACAAATCTTGGCTTATGGTAACCTAGAGATGAAAACTTTGAATTATGTGCATACACAAATGCAAATTGGGTAGGAGATGTGGATGATAGAAAAAGCACCACCGACGGAGCATTTTTTCTTGGCAACAGATTAATTTATTGGTTGAGTAAGAAACAAAGTTGTACATCTTTATCAACAGCTGAATCAGAATATGTTGCAGCAGAAACTAACTGTACAAAGGTATTATGGCTTAAGAAATTGTTGAAGGACATAAAGGTAAAATGCAAGGAACCCATAACTATCTATTGTGACAACACTGCAACAATTGATATATCTAAGAATCTGGTATTACATTCTAAAACTAAACATGTTTCTATCAAACTAAATTTTCTGAAAGAGAATGTTGAAGCAAAAGAAGTAAAACTGGTTTATGTGAATACTAAAGAGCAGATTGCAGATATTTTCACTAAACCTCTGCCTAAGGAGACTTTTGAATATCTCAAAGACCATCTTGGGGTCATTACCCCACCGGTAGAGACTTAGATAGTTGATGTTTGTCATCAACTGGCAGAATTAATAGAGATCTTTTACTCCGGCTTTGATGAGGAAGCTACTTCTTAGGGGGAGTAGTTGGTATACTGAATTGGTTGGTATTTTGTATTTACATCTGGTTTTGTATTGGCTTTGGCATTTGATGTCAAAGGGGGAGAAATATCTATGGAAAAACACTTTATCTCTTGGGGAGAGATTATTCATTTGGGGAGAGATTGTTATTTTGAGAGAAACTAATTACTCTTTGTATCTGTATTTTGATTTCTAGTTATGATCTCTTTTTTGGAGATTGTTGGTTTTTGGTATTCGACATTTCTGTTTTGGCACTTTGATGGTTTTTCCATCTTGTGTTGCCATCAATGCCAAAGGGGGAGATTGTTGGTATTTTGGTATGGTTTTTTCATTGATGTCAACACCTACTATCACTTATCAACTCTGGCACTTTGAAGAATTAGCAATGTTCATCGACAAGCAAGTGACTTATGCACAATCATTGGTATCTGGTACACCGATAGGATATAATGTTCATCGGCACTTGGAATGGCATGAAAAACACCTGGTTATGTCAAAGACATCGTTTGGACACTTTGTCTTGGAGATTTGTTCATTGACATATTCGTGTTTGCATATTTGCTGTTACCGGCAAATAGGTCCAGGTCATTCACTGGCAGGCTTATCTATTCCAAATCAGCACAACATGCTATGGAGATGTTTTATTATTGTTGTAAATGCATCAAGTGGACATGTTCAATTGGTTATTGCATCGGATATTGTTTTATTTATAAATTAATTTTATTGTAATATCCTTTAGAGCCGACCTACTAAAATTGGTCTTAGTGTATGATATAAATGTAAGATCTTATTTGTAAGATCAAGTGTGGAATGCGAAGGAAGGAATAATTTGGTATATGCGAGAATAAGCAGAGCTTAACACACAGACATCATTTGAAGGTGAAACAAGGTTTTGTGAAGACATTCAGAACTACACCGGTATTGAATCCAGCATAGTAAGATGCTATTTTGAGCAGTACATCCTTATTGGATTTAACCATCCAATTGTAGTCAGTGTGACTCCTATTTGTGTTTGAGCAGTGAGCTCTAGGTGCTTGGCCTTTCTGCATGTGCAGACCCCATTCATATACACATACTATCTGCAGTAGTATCATCTGATTCTGGGTAAGGTTTCCCATCATCTTTTTTCCCCTTACAGGGTTTCCACGTACAAATATTGGTGTTATGTGTTGTGGATTTTATTATCTTTATGTTTCATGCATTAATCTTTATCGATACTGTAATTAACTGAAAAAACTATCTACCGGCATAAAAGTTTGGTTTACTGGTATTAAGCATTAAAGTTGGTTAAAATTGTTTTGGTTTGAATTTATTTGACAACTGATTCACACCCCCCCTCTCATTTGTCCCCGAGACCTAACAGAGTGTAGCTCTTATTCAACTCGTTCTTCATTCCCTTGTAACTCTTCTCATTTCCTCATCTATCACCTTAGCTTTGTAGATGGAGTTAATTGAGTACCTTCCAATAGTCAAAGTAAACTTGAAATCAGACTTGTGGGAACCTGATTTCCATTCATGAACCACAACCATATATCAAGCTAGCTCCATAAGAACAATCTTGTTTGATGGATATCTAGGAAGCATAAAGAGTTGATCATCAAAACATCCTACCCTGAGGTAGGGAAAGTGGGAAATTACAAAAACATGCATCCATACTGATTAACCACATCCCAGGCTTCATCTGATACTCTCTTCTTTTAAAGATCTTTGTTGAGAATGAAAATACAATGATAAAAGAAAGCATCACTGACCCTTCTAAAATGATGTAGGCTATTCTTTAAAACCAATTGGTAATAGTATTCATAGACAATAACTTGTCTTCTATCTGCTTCTATTGACAAACCTAGGAAATGTCTCATAGATTCTATATCATACACCAAGTATGAAGTCATATAAAATTTCAAAGTGGTAGGTATCTTGGTGAGTTGGTCACATAGAACATCACTTATCTGTTTTCCCTAGTATATCTTTTCCTTATTATGTTTGATAATATGGATATACTGATACATCCATTCATGATATGTATCATAGACTAGAAGACCCTTTACTCTATTGAGAAGAGTAATCAAATCATTAACTTCCTCAATGAACTATGGTGAAAATTCTTAGGCCATCTAGCAATGGTGGGCCTAAGAGTCTTCAACCAATTGCCATTCATATTTCTTCGGCACTTATCAATCCTTGGACATTCAAAAATAGTGTTGAAGAAATCTTCATCCAATCGGATGACCTTTTTATTCTCTACATGTTTAACACTTCTACTCTGAGGATCAAAGTGGTTGGCTACTAGAAGCATAAACTTTGGATCTTGAGAACACGGGAAATGAAAAGACTTTAAGTGGATACTTCTATTGATAGTTGATTCCATCTTTTAGTGCTAAGGGGGATCTTTGAGCCTTTTGAGAAATTCTTCAAGGTTCATATGACCTATATTTGTATATCTGATATTATCAATGTTAGAAGATACTGAAGAAGGTTGAAAGATAGGATGAATGCTTGCTTTTTGAAATTCATGGTTCTCTTGCTAGGAGAAGGCTTTGTCATTTTCTTAGAAACTGCAATTGCAATATTGGTAGAACGAGACTTCTAAAGTTAGGAGAGAAACAACATTACATCTTTCATGAGAATCATTCATCATTATGAAACAATTGGTTTGTTGGATACCATTGATACCAAAATTAGGTTTAGAAAGCCTAATTTTATTTTTGGGGAAAATAGGTGTGAATTGGGGATTACAAATCCAATTTACACTTTAAACTGCAAAACAAGTGTGCATGTAGTTCAAGTTTCTAAATCTGAATTACATAGGGAAAATTGGATTA
Source organism: Cryptomeria japonica (assembly GCF_030272615.1). Taxonomy (NCBI): domain Eukaryota; kingdom Viridiplantae; phylum Streptophyta; class Pinopsida; order Cupressales; family Cupressaceae; genus Cryptomeria; species Cryptomeria japonica. The sequence continues at coordinate 171,679,461 of NC_081406.1, read as the reverse complement.
TGAAATGCATTGGTGTAGTTTAGGTTTACAAACCCAAATTTCACTTGAGATAACAAAATGACAAGGTTCAGTGTAGTTCGGGTTTGTAACCCGATCTACACTAAATGTATTTGAAAAAAGGTAATGCAATTCTTGGGTGTGGTTGGGGATCACAAACCTGAATTACACCTTTTGGTATTTTGAGTTTGGTGTATTTCAGGGTTGTGAACCTGAATTACACCTCATCAAAGCATTAAAAACATTATGCAGTGGCATTGTGTGGTTTGGGGTTAAAACATTATGTAGTGGTATTGTGGTTTACAACCCCAAACTACACAATGATGGTGATGAAATGGTGTAGTTTGGGGTTGTAAACCCCGAACCATGCAACGAAAATTCATAGTGAAATGGTATAGTGGTGAGGAACTTGGGAAATGTAACAATGTTGTTCAGAGTCTAAACTTTGAACAACACTACATCACAATACATATTCTCAATGGTGTCATTCAAAGTTTAAACTTCGAACAATACTGAAAACCATAAAAATCTTTGCAACTAAAGTAAAATGAACAACAACAATGTTGTTCAGGTTTTAATGCCTGAATGAAACCATTGTAATCCATGGCAATACAATGTCGATGTCATTCAAACTTTGAAACCTGAACAACATTGTTTGGAAGATTAAACGGTTAGAATAATGGAAGTTCATACATTATTAACATAAAAAATAAAACCTTAGAAGAACTAGGGCATGAAATAATTAAACAAAGAGCTAATAGAAAAATAAACAAAGGAAAGGAAAAACAATGAAAACATACCTGGAAAAAATGAAAATTGAAAATGGTTTGATGGACTCGATCTTTCACTACAACTATGGGGAGATAGAATACTTCAATGAAGATGCACAAATGAGAAAGAAAACAAAGTAAAACAAGTAAAATCGAAGAAGAAGAGTTTGATTAAAAATCAAACACACAATATTAAATGCAATGTGTGCCTCATTAATGTGGATTTTGGGATTATAAACCTGATTTGCACCTAAGATGTGCATTTCGGGTTTGTAATCTTGAAATGCATCTTAGAGGGAAAAAAATGCAAAATCAGAATTAAAGCATAAAAATGAACTTATAAATAAAAACTAAGTGCTATGAAGGAAACTTAGTCAATTTATTAAATTGACTCAAATTGGGCAATTTTTCGTGAAGATGAAAAGTAAACAAAGGGGGGGGGGTGCAAATTGCCTCGATTTTTACTCTTAGAGCACATGGACTACAAATTTGTAGGGGTTATCCCATGTTTGCACCGTAGCTAAAAATGGGGATAACAACATTTTCAAGTTGACTTGTTTTTCTTGGTTGCTAAATCTTAATTTACAACTTTGAAGGGTTAGTAGTCAGTTAGATACCAACACATCCCCTGGTAATTGATTGATCTGATAGTTTTAATATTTACTAATTTATGGGTGTACAATGTTGCTCGACTACTAAAATTAAATCCTAATATTGTGGTCCCCACTCCCAGTCTTGACTTTTGCCAGTTGGCAGCTCTTTATTTTTCATGCAAAGCCTCTATATCACTACCTCCTTAAAGTGACCCCACTTCAACGATGTGAAACTATGAAGCTTCAAGATTGGTCCATGGAACAAGTATCAGGCCATTTCCATTAGATCACATTACTTAAGTCTATTGCATGTTCTCAAAGGTGGGCCTACCATCAAAATGGGTCTATCACATATTCATATGGTGGGTCCTAGTAACAATATGAAAACATGTGAAATAACATTAGGTGGCTCATCTCATTAGATCGCATTGCTTTAATTTATCGCATGTTTTTGCAAGATAGGCCTACCACCAAAATTTGACTGTGTGATCTTGCCACGTATCTTTGTGCGATGGATGGACTATCTTTCTTTGAATTCCATTGATCTTCTTGAGTGATGAAGATCAATTTCTCAAGTTCAAAGCTATGAAGAATGGTTAGTTGCAAGTTGTTGGTTTATTGGTATGGGCCTTATTGGTTGTCTCTGTCGATATTGATCAGTCGATCAATCACATTGTCACTTAATTATTGCATTCATTTAAGATAATTTAAGAGCTAAAAAGAGTCCCATTTGAAGAATTAGTGTATATTGTAATTCAAGCAATGTGACCAATTACACATTTACAAGAAATTGCAAGGGTTTGACTTTGCATAGGGCTATAACAAGTAATTTTAATTTTGGGGCCACCTATTTTTCATTTTTGTCTATGAAAGGGTCTTCTCATTTTTCTAGAGCTTAGTTGTTGAAAGTAAGTAGTTTGAATGCTATATAATTGTTAAATTCTATAAAGAAAGTTTGAATATTCAATTTACTTGGGAAGCCTAGATTTTGCATTTCTTTAAAACCCTAATTTTTAATATGATGGGTGGAAATTCAAGAAGAGATAATAATAATAAGAGGGCCCTACATGAAGATATTATTGCTTAATTGCTTGAATCCATGAAAAGGGAAAGGCATGCCTAGGGTACAATTATTCAATCTAATAGACTTGGGGATGTAGAAGTATCTTATGGGGATCCTTACATCCCAATTAGTGGATGAAATTTGTTCATGTATGTTTACAAAAAGAGCAGAGACCCATTGCCAATGAAAAATGCTTGAATATTGGATTTGGGAAGGCTTGTCATCTCAAATGTTTTTGTCGATGTAGAATTAATTAGAGCAGTGGCAAAAAGCTATAATCTAGACACTAGGTTTGTCTACACAGAAAAACATGTTTTCTTGGTCATGTGTGAAAGGTAATCTATTTGTGAAACACTTATGTTTAAACCTAATTCCCACATGCCTATTGATTTTCTATCTCCAAGGAGGGAATATGAGAGGGACGAAGGTAGTTCAAGGTTAAATGGCTTTCATTACATAAAAGGGAGAAGAAGGATGACAAGCCTATTGCATTTTGAAGGACAAATGTTGGAGGCCTTTGATTATGAAAATTTTGAGAATTATTTCATAAACACCTACTTTGTAGTTTTCTAAGTGTTGGGAATCAATATAAAAACCAAGAAGCATGTGCATTTGATGATGCTGGTCATTGATATTCAACACATATATACCAACACCTTCTTTGAATTTGCCTCATACATTTATAATGGAATTCATAAAGCCTACTATGCCATAATAAGGGAATCTTTAGACTTCCCAACTTTACCAATTGAAGAGCAAGCTCAAAAGTTGTATTTTGGCTTAGGTTATAGCTCCTAGGATGAGGCACTAGTAGTGTGGTCAATAATGCTTGATGACTAGAAGCATCATATTACAAAAAAGGTAGGAGATCTCATGGGCAACTTGGTTATTACAAGGTTGAGTGACACATCTACAATGCATGAAGTTGCATTGGTAGATAACTCCGCTCTTTACACTCAAGAATTTGTTAACAAGATTCAAGTTAATTTGAGTAAGTTAAAAATTATCAATTAAAAATTGCAAATAGACTGAAGAAAGGTCAAAAGATGATAAATATAAAAGATTTAGTGATTTTATTGAGGAGTGTAATAAGGTGGTCTCACTACCACTCATTTCTATTTCATTGTCACCAGTGTTAGATCAATTTGTTTTAAGTGAGTTGATTCAAAATCTATGAAACCATGTGATATCCAACATCCTTGACCCTGCTAAAAAGTTTTGGGATTGTTATAAAATATTGATGAATAAAATAAAAAACCATGAAAGGGCACAAATGAGATTGAGATGCATCCAAAAAAGGTGGTCTCCTCAAGTTAAATTTTTAAAAATCCTTCTTGATCATGTAAAATTTGATGTCGATAGTCTTAGTTCTATGTCACAAATTATTGTAAAATTTGTTGAGTTGGAACCAATCTCCACACTCTTAATTTTTATCATGACTTGTTAATTAAGGTGCTAAGGGAATATGAATAATTGACAATGCCACTAGATGAGATGCTTCCTATTTTGACAGTAGAAGGGAAGTTGGAGAAGTATTCACACAGGAGGACTTATTTTTTCCTTAGAATTTGTTTCTCATCTTGTGGAATTGATAATTATGGCATTATAAACTTGTATGTGATAAATTATATGTTGGACAAGATTTATTTCATTGAACAATTGATGGACAATTATTTCAATGTTGTGGAGAGAATGGTCATATGACAACATTCAATTGATTTCTCTAGCTTGAAGCCTAGAGAGAATTTGGATCAAAATAAATTCTTCCTCCATTGAAATTGTAATTTCATGTGTGATAATAACACATATAATTATATTTCCATAATAACATATTATTGTTCTTAGGCTTGGATCTCTATATACCTAGTGTGATCTTATTTATTTCAAAAATAGTTGTCATGACATATGAGAAATATAAACTAATTTTGTAAAACTCAGCCCAAATAAAAAAATGGGTTTAAGTTTTATATTTATTTTCCAATGAATGAATACATAGAAGTATTTCTAATAAATACTACATCTCTTTTAAATTAACAAATTACATTTCTAGACCCTGGTCATTCCTAGATCATTCTATTAGCTTTTGTAGCATGCTCCATTGTTCATTTGATGGATTTGTAAGTTGTTCTAACTTATTATATTTTACTCAAAAATATATTGGCAATTCACAACTAAAAGTGAAACTTGACTTCAATGTACCAATCAATGATTCATTCAATGGTATTAGTGGTTTGATAGAATCCAAAATTTTTGCCTCATCTATCTTTTGGAGGAACTTGGTCTAAATCAATCCTTGTCTTCTCCTCCATCTTGTTCTTTAAAGTATCATTGCTAATGTATCTCTTCCATGTGTGGAAAGGCAGCGACAAACCATGTTGTGTGAATAATTCAACCTTTTCATGTAGCTCTCGCAACTGTTTTTCAAGTTGAACAAGAAATTCCTTAGCTTCACCTAGATTGGAACATTTATAAATCATATTTAATACCTGTATTGAAGCATTTATGTAGTTTTGAATTCCTTTGGATGCCAATTCACTATTAGTGCATTTGTAGAGTTTTTCTAAAATTTGATTAATAATTTTCTCTCATGATTTCAAGTTTGCGTTGTCCACAACATATTGATCTTCTTAGTATGTTGTAACAAAATTAAAAAAATAATATTAAAAATTTAAACAATTGATCCATCCTCTGCATTATTTCCTCCCAAATCTTTTGTTTTATATGATTTATTATTTGTCTACATACTTTAGATAGTCATTTTATGTGACTCATTTTCCTCCCATTCTTTCATTAGAATTGCATTGTATTTGTCATAGTCTTGTCTCAAATTCACATTGTCAGTTTGCAATTAACATACATTTTGCTTGGCATGGTCCCATTTGGCATTGGCTTGTGTCAGGCTTTGTTCTAGTTTTTTTCTTTTGGCTCTTTCATTTTCATAATTCTTCTTCATTTCATCTAACTTTTCCTTGAGTTTACTCAGTTCCAGTAGTGCCCGATCAATATCTTGATTTGCAGATGTAGAGCCAACTATTGTTATCCTATTCTCTAAATCCTCTCTTTTTATCTCCTATTTGTCTTTTGTCTTTCTCATTTTCTATGTTTTCCTTCAACTTTTCTATTTGATTTTGTAATTGAATTCTGGCTCTCTCTTTATTTAGGAATGACATTTACACTACTTTGTTGTTCCTTTTTGATACATTGATTTTGTCAGAATTTTTCATTACATAAAAATCCATTTGGATAGTTCTCACCTCATATTTAGATGGATCCATTTGATGCTCTAGTTTATTGTTAATTATATGAAAAAATAATGTACTCCATGGTTTCTTTATCTAGGTTAAATGTAGGAATTATCATGGTTGTTGCATGCTTTGAAGTTACAACAATATGCTCTAACAATTGTTTCCTCTCTTCTTTATACATATCTCTTTTATTTTTCATCTCAACATCAAATTTTTTGTAATCAAATCCTTGGATTTCTAAAAGAATCGAATACTTGAATGTAGAAATAGTACTAGTACTTGCAACCTTTCTCAGACTAAAAACTAGAGGGGTGACTTGTGAAAATAATTCCTTTGACGTCAAAATAGAAGTAGTTGGACTTTGAGCTACCATAATCTTTTGCTTCTTTAGAATGATTTAATCGCCAAGTTTATGTAGTTGTTCAATCTCTCTTGGGCTTTTGTGACTATGAGTGTGAGGTTGTGAAATTGAGGAATGACTAGGAACAAATTGAATTATACCTTTTGCCATTGTTTGCCCCTTGATAGTTTTATCTATTCCACCTCCAATTCTAGTTTTTTCATGCAAATATCTAGGGTTTACTTTTGGTACACTAAAAATACCTTATCCACTAGATCCTAAAAGGACCACCATCATAACCCATTTTTTTGGTAATTGGTGCCCCTATAGAATATTTTTATTTTGTGGCTTCACTTAAAAAAGGTATGCATAAATAATTTATATCACCAATACCACCATCATGTTCACCATTTTTAAAATAATCATCATATTCTTCATCATCTATCTCAACATCATTGGGATGTGCTTTATTTTGCAAATTGCTAAATTCTTCATCCATTGGAATTTCATCAAAATCTGTAGTAGTATTTGGTTATCCTAGGTTCTTCCTCATAGAACAAAACTCAATGAATTTTGACCTTGTCTAACTTTTATTTGTACAAGTCATCCTTAGATGCTCTGACATTTTTTGTATAATAGATGGTTTGACAACTTTTGTATAATTTTTTTTGTAGCTCTTAATTGACATCTTTGGTGCTTTCTGTTGGTGTAATTTCATTATTTCTACTAATAATTGATCAAAAGAAATACCTATCTTAGCACTAGTTTCATCCATTGTTTTTTTTGAACTCATCTCAAGAATTCTTGTTTTTTGATCTTTCTATCAAGGGTTTACTTTCATGTTGAATTCTACTTACAAAATTCCTATGGCTAAAATTCTTGCTTTGATAATGCCACACAAGTCATATTACCAATGATAGATAAATTAAAATTAAAAATTTGGAAAAAATCATTTACAACATTCAATGCTTTTCTCTCAAATATGAACCCTCCACATGAGAAATGCAACAAAGGAATTATGCTTTTCTTTTGTTGATTATGAAAGTATAATTGATCTGCACTATTAAGATTACATACATATTATAATGTAAAAATGGTATGTCACATGAATTGGAAGTTTGTAGGGGTGTTCTGTTGATCCATAAAATCTTAGCATAATATATACTTACATGATGTCCCAATTAACCAATTGTGTTTGTAGGAATTGATGATACAACCACATGAGCAAAGAATTGTCCACAAGCAAACATCTATCATGCAAAGAGATAAAGCAAAGATAATATGCTCTATAATAACTTTAGAATTATGTATTATTGCACACATGAATTGATTATAATGAATGAATGAATCCTTATAAAATGATGAATGAAATCCTAGATGCAAACTCCTAAAGGATAGACTAAATTAGCATGGACCAAGTGTCACAATCATAATGAATGAGACAACTTAAGCTATTATAAGCCTAATTAAATAAAGGGAAAAAAAACCTAGGTTTAGCTTAAGTGAAATACTCCAACACCCACCTTAAGATTAACTTAGGGATAAGATAAATAGCTAATTATGGATGCAAAATGCATGCAGGAATGAGTCCTAACAACTAGGCCTAATTAGGTACTCATGTACAAACCAATGCAACTCTCACAAATAGAGAAAAGGAGAAAAATCGAGTTGAGGGCACTTTTTCCCATGCAAGTACATATCCATAACACCTATGTCAACTATACTTGCACAAAATATAAGCCAAAAAAAATTCTCACGTAGGTTTTTAATTTTCAATTTTTTTGCTAAACATTTAGTAAAAATTCCATAAGATTTTGGTGCAAAAGTCAAAAGGGAGCTAAATGTTTTATTTGAAAAAACATCAAATCAAAGTAAAAAGTATCCTTACACACCTGCACAGGCTTGTACTCCTACTGATATCAACAATTTTTTGTGCTTTTTAAGAGCCCTTCTATATTTAGTGAACCTACTAAATCTAGCTATAGACAAGGAATCTCAAAGCATATTTTAAGGAATCTTTTTTCCGACAAAGGGGGTGATTCTTTCTAGTGAGAAGGAATATTTTTTGCATTTTTTATTGCTAACATTAGCATGACATCATCCGTATAGAAACCACATCATCACCTAGTTTTCCCTCTAATCCATTTTGATCTACTGTTGGTTTTTTGGCCATAACTTATTTATACAAGCTTGAAATCATACAAACAAGATATCATCAAAAATCTAGTGATAACACTAGTTTAAATCTATAGGTGGTTTTGCTAGATTATGCACCTTTTTTTTGTACTAGGCCTCTAAAGTTATCCTTCAATTTTATGATTTTGAGGCCATATCTTGCACATCTGAACTTCATTTTCCAAAAACCAGACATTGTCAAAAAGCTCATAGAGTCCTCTACCTAAATCTTAGGTTCATTTTTCCCATATTTTTCTCTAGTACATTTTATTTAGATATTTGTTTTCACAAATTCGTCAATTACTTGGATGTTTTGGCACTTGAGATGGATCTATTTGTTGGAGAGGGATGTATCAAACGTGCTTTACATGTGGTGAGGTTTTTGGGGTCTAATAATTTCATTTGAGGAGGTATCATGGGTTTATTTTTTCATCATTTAGTTTTTCACTGGGCAAAGGGAAATTATGAGTCTTGTTGTCACGACATCCTTACACATCTTAGGTGGTCAGATTTGTTGCCTAATTTGTGTTGATTCATACCTAAACCAGTGACTTCAGGAGGTCGATAAGCTTGGGGTAATATCATAGACCATGTTGTAGGTGTGATTTGTTTTAGTGTTGATTATGACACTATGTGTGTTATATTAGACCTTGAGTGTCATTGTACACTTTGGAATCAATTTTGGAAGATACATGAAGAACCTCATATCTCTAAATTCCCAAAGGATCCTACAACATATTGTATTCTTCTCCTTGCACATATAGATTTCATAACCTTTGATGATGATACTTTAGAGGGGCTTGAGTATATCATAGGTCTTGCATGTTCCGATGGATCAAATATCTATCTTCATGTTCCTACTCCTCACATTGAGATCCCATCTCAATCTTCATCATATTCTATTATTTCTGATTTAATAGCATTGGCTCATGCATAGCCCCCATTGATTCAGTATAGTGGGACATTGTTCTTCTAGGTACAACTACTTGGGATTTGTATTTTACAAACATATCATCCTTTTTTATGGAGTCTCATGTTGCAGATTTGGAGGATTATTTTGAGGACATTCATCTTCTCTTTTTTGATAGCAACATTAGTGTTGCCATATTATATCCATCACCCATGGAGCTTGTTCTTCATCAGTTTTTTTAGAGTCTTCATTTTTCGCCTCCTACATTGATTGGGAATGTACTTAAAAGGTTTGTGGCATCATCATTTTTCATGGACATAGAAGGATTCAAGTAGTTTCTAAAGGAACACATATTTTGGATTTATATTCTTACGTATTCCTATTTATGGGAGTAACTTTTCATATCTCCAATGGATTGGTTTCATCCTAAGGGAGGAGTGTTGTTTGCAGGCAGTGGATTGTGTTTGTCTTCAAGTGTTGATCATTAACACATGAGATAATTCTTCATTTGAGGAATTCTTATACTCATTTTCTCTCTCTTATGGGGGAGTGTTCATTATACTATTGTGATAGAAGCAATCCTTAGGGGATCACACTGAGTCCTCCTTTCCTTAGTTCACTATTAAAATTTTATCTCTTTTGGAGGGGATTGTGATCCCACAAAAGTGGGTTACACTTTTTGGTAAACTTTGACACTAAAATAAACATTTTGAAAAAAAGATTCACTTTCTAACACTTACTACTGCTAAACCGTTAGGAATTTGAAGATGATGTAAACTAGTGATTTATGACATTTTCTGTAAATTCTAAATATATTTAAAAAAATATATTTGAATCAATTTCTATTCATTTTTCCATTTCCTTTCATAACTAGTTTTTAACAACAAATAAATTTTTTAAAGAGTGATGTGCATTCTATAATGCATAACTTTTCTTATACAAAGGATTAACATTTATTTTTTTTAAATTTAGGTTTGTAACATTGATATCTAGAGCATGCAATTGGTTTCATAACAATATGTTTAATATTTTTTATTTTATTAAGTTTTGAATTCGAACTAATTATAATTTAGATATATGTGTATTTTTGAACTCATAACTTGTTTTGTATGTATTGAAATTCCCTTTCTTTTGTTGTTGAAAAGAGGACATCAATACCTAGGACATAGATATTTTTTAGAATTTTTATGAATTAGTTTACTATTTTTCCATATATGCGTTGAACAAAGAAGTTGATGTTTGGTGAAAAACCTATGTTTGGTTAAATTTTAAATTAAAATTCATAACAAACTCAGTATGTAACAAAATTATAGTCACTAGAAAACTTTCTTCAAGGAATACCATCCTACAATTTGGGTTGTCAAGATTGTTCCATTTGAGCCTTCAACCAAAGCTTTGAAGGATAAAAATGATGAATAATTATGAACAATAAATAACCAACAGATACTAAGAAGGAACTGCAAAGACTGCACTAACTGGTAAACAATATCACCGATCTAAATCAAGGCACTACTGGTAAAACATAGTATGATTGCAAGAGACATAAACCAGTAACATCTAGATCATCTCAAAACCTAACATCTCATCTCAGCTTCACCCATATGCTTAAGCAAGTAAAACATCAGAAATACAATGACCATTGGATCAACTTGCATTATCGCTTAACAAAAAACACTAAAACATCACATGAAAAAGCATCACACATAACACACTGATTTTTCATGTGGAAACCCAACTGGGAAAAACCACGGTGGGGATGAATACCCACAAGTTGTTCTTGAACTCTTCTGAATTTTGCTCTGTTAGGAGCCTAGTCTGGTTAAAGACTTTACAACAGGTTTTTCTAGGAACAGATCCTGTTAGGGATCACCCGGTTGAGGGATGGCTAAATACCTTGTTAGAGGTTAAAACCCTGTTAAAGGTTACCTTGTCAAAGGATTTGAAGAAATCAATGATTTTGAGTCACCCTCTTAAAGGATTTTCAAAAAGCCTGTTAAAGCTACCCAGTGAAGGGATTTTCCAACCGCTGAAATGGTTAGAAGTCAACAGGTAATACAATAATCTGATAACAACACTTAATGCCAAGGTAGATCCACTTCAGTTCCTTTACATCTGCAATCACACTCTACAAATCTCTACTCACTCCTCTGGTCTGGAAAGAATCACTTCACATACATTCATTTGCCAACAACTTCAAATGAAAATCATCATCGACCTTATAGACAACAATTAGGGCGTTATCTTCTGGGGACCGGATTCCAAAGACATATTTTGTGGGTAGATTAATTGTCAGTTAATGATTTCCTTTTGGCACCATTTCTATTATCATATGTGTGGGGGATAATAATATTAAATGTTGGTTTTGTGCGGCCATTAACATAAGATTCAAAACCACGAAAGAGACTCTGTTCTGTAACTTTAGAATTTTATACAAGAATTTGGGGCTACACCTGTGGACTATGAATTACATCTTTGGGCACTTCTACTTGTTGGTCAAAATGGGTGGTAATTTAAATAGGAATGAGCCCTCAGGATGCGAAAACTGGAAGAGTGAACGAAAAGTCTGGAGAAGGCTTCATAGATATGGCTTTATTGATTATATGGAAAAGCTTCACGGAAGTAGAAATTTGGTGTCATATGGTTTTGCTAGAGGCTAGAATAACAACAGAGTCACCTTGTTCGGGGAGATATGACAAATTGATGAGGAGCTAGTTGCAGAGGTCATGGGTCTTCAAAAGGAGGGTACTAAATTCTATAGAGACCGGAAGTATGCAGCCGAAGCATTCAAAAACTTCCCGAAATTGGAGGAGGAGAAGGGAAAGCTTGTTAAGAAAGACAACATCTCCTACTACATTCCCTAGTAGGTAAAGCCCTTTTGGCAAAAAGTTTTAAGGGTTTTAATGGAGTTTCTCATTGTTGACGGTAGATTTACTAAAATCTATAACTATCACTTTGCAATTCTTAACCACTTCCATCATGGGGCTAAAATTTCCCTACCTTATTACTTAGCATCCTCTTTGAATGAGAGTCTAGCTGATCACGCTAAAAAGCCTAATTCTTACCCTATAGCCCATCAAGGGCTCATATTACTCATTTATGAATATATGAAGGATAATTCCAGGGCTACCAAAGATGATCCCCTGATCACCAATGCACATATTTTTGAAAGTTGCAAATACTCTGATTCGGATGAGGATCAGCCTAATGTCCCTACCCACAAAAAAAGGAGAGTTGATATAGATAATGTGAAAACAGAGGTGCACGGTGATGTGGAGGAGGAAAGGGGGAAGGATATTGAGACAAAAATGGAGAGTGAGAAGGATGAAAATGTTGATGAAAAGGATGAAGGGGGAAACTCTGAAAACCCTCACTCTAACCCTATGGGCTCGGACAGTAGGAATGTCGCTCTGTCTAAGGAGGAAGAAAACCCTAACTCTATGGGCACTGAGCAAGGTAGGGATTTTGTAAATACAATTCTAAATAATTCCCGTAACTGTGCTCTAGAATCCTTCAATTTCCAGAAATGGGTTGTTGACAACATTACCAGTATGCAAAGTAAACAAAGGGATCTGAAAAATAAGATAAATAATTTGATTAAGGACACAAATTTTTGGGAAAAAGAATGAGGAGACGGAAACCAGTGAAGCCGAGGAGGAAGTTGAGATGGAGGATTGGCTGGAAAAAGACCTGATCAAAGGGGACCTGAAACATCTGGAGGATGTTATCAGAACTTTGAAAGAACAGACTGAGGAGGATAGAGACAATATCGATACCCGGGTTGCCCGCATTGAGAAGGCTCTGAAAAGTTTCATGAATCACAATCTTTAGGTCCTAAAAGTTTCATCACAGAATATGAATGCACTAGTAGATCACCTAGAGAGGAAAAATCAGGATAATAATTTGGTAATCATTGAAGACGTACCGACTTCTAGCTCCACTCATTAGATTTCTAGGCGAAGGACAAGGCAGAACACTACTAAGATGGAGACCAAATCAAAAGATATCTAGCTAAGACAGGAGAGCAATGATCTGAGGGAAGTGGCCAAGGTGATGATGCTTCTGGTTCAAAATGCTGAGGAGTCTATAAAAGTATTCGGTTGATGTGTAATGTTGGGTTTGGGAGGCCAATTTCTTGTTGGCTCCTTGTTGTATTTTTGTCCTAGCTGCTGATTTTTGTGCTAGTCTTTTGCAGCTGTTTTGTCTTGTTTCTTTATTGCCTATTTTTCATAATGTAAGCGGGTTTCGGGTCCCTTAAAACTTGTTTTTTCTTAAAAAAAAACAATTAGGTCGGTGGAAAAAAACCTAAAACCCTAAGCATCTAGGTTAACAATACAGTCGGTCCAATCCTGGCTGTTTAAACACATTACAAAGAGTAAAACAATCTTGAACAAATTTCAAGACATTCTCCATTGTCTATTCTTTATCAGTTCTAGAAGCTGATAGCTCATCAGGCGCTCTCCACCGTTTACTAAGATTTTTCACATTCCCAAGGTAGATAGAATGAATCTTCTTCATGCAAGATCCTCAAGGAAATTCTTCACATGCACAAGGCTGATGTGGCAACATGATTTGATCTTCATTTCAATGCTAACTCATCAGAGGATGTCATCGGTCGAATCACATAGACTTGAAATGCATCAACTGGAAACCCTGAAGATGAGACTACCAACTGGTAGTCATATCAAATGAAACCTTGATACAAACTTTGCATATACTGGTTCACATTCCAACATACCGGTTCACCTTTTTGCATATACTGGTTCATACCATCACACTAGTTCACTTCATACCATCATACTGGCTCTCTTGCCAGTTTGCTTACTTCAATATACCAGTTCATACTTCAGCATATTGACATCAATGACAACTACAATTCTATCATGTCATCAAACTCTACACATATGCCAACAATCTCCCCCTTTGGCATTGATGGAAATATACAAAGATATCTCAACATCTTCTTCCATATAATATGTCTTCAATACTACATATATCTTCTTTGCTTCACATTTCTCCCCCTTTGACAACAATGCCAAAGTGGAGGCACAAACATCCATGATTTACTATGCTGCTCCCCCTGAGGAGTAACATCCTTCATCACATCAATCTTGAAAAGATTTGACAATGCAATACCTAACTAATGTGGAGCACATACTTTTAGTTCATCTCTTGAAGGGGAAACACCCCTAATTCACCTCTTAAATAGGTAATTTTAGCCTTTGGTAGAGGCTTGGTGAATATATTTGCTAACTGCTCCTTACTGGAAACATGTTCCAATACAACCTCTTTATTCTGAACTTTCTCCCTCAAGAAATGATACTTGAGCTCAAAGTGCTTGGTTCTAGCATGCAATATTGGATTCTTGGAAATATTAATTGCACTTGTGTTATCACAAAATATACTCACCGGTTCAGATACAGGGACTTTGAAACCACTTAATACATGCTTCATCCAAATTGTCTGACTATAGTTCATAAATGCTCCTACATATTCTTCTTCTATTGTGGACTGAGAGATACAACTCTGCTTCTTGCTCATCCATGAGACTAGTCTACCACCGAGAAAGAATGCACCACCGATTGTTCTCTTCCGGTCATCCACATTACCAACCCAATCGGCATCAATAAACACTTTGAGATTGAAATCATTACTGTATGGATACCACAATCCATAATCTATAGTTCCCTTTAGATATCTAAGAATCTGCTTGACTGCTACCAAGTGGGATTCTCTTGGACTTTTCTGAAAACGTGCAACAATGGCCACTGCATGTGCAATGTCCAGTCTGATGTGTACTACATAGTGCAACTTACCAATCATTGACCAGTATTCCTTCTCATTCACCAACACTGAGTCATCTTCTTTTGACAATTTACAACAAGTCATCATCAGTGTACCAACCAGTTTGCTGTCTTCCGTGCCAAAGGTTTTCAACACCTTTTTGACATACTTGGACTGAGTGATAAAGATACCATCTTTCATTTGTTAAATTTGTAGTCCAATGAAGAACTTAATCTCTCTGATTAGTGACATCTCAAATTCCTTCTTCATTTCATCTACAAATGCATGGCTCATCTTGTCATCTCCACCAAAAATTATGTCATCAAAAAACACTTCACAGATCAGAATCTGATCTCCTTCTATCTTTAGATAGATATTGCTATCTTCACTTGTTCTTTCAAATCCAATCTTCACAAGATGGGTGATAACTTAATGATGAACGGATAGTACCAAACTGGTACTAAGAGAGGGGGGGGTGAATTAGTACAGACAAAAACATAATCCTAAACCGGTTTGTCAGAAAACACTATGCTTTGGCAGACAAACAGTAACACTGGTCTTAAACAGAGTACAACCGACAAAACCCAGAATAACTGAGACAAGCATAAACTGATTGACACTTATCTTTTCATACAATCTAATACTTCATTTCCATCTCACTCTAGTGCATGACCAGGTAATCTATCATCAAAGATATATAAATAGCTAGATCAACATGATTTACCTTCAGACACAAATCACTTAAACCATCACATGAATAACACCACACATGACACATGGATTTTTCACATGGAAACCCAACTGGGAAAAACCACGGTGGGGATGAATACCCACAAGCTATTTTTGAACTCTTTAGAAGTCTGCTCTGTTAGGAGCCTTGTCCAGTTAAAGACTGATACAATAGGTTCCATTAGGAACCGATCCTGTTAGGGATCACCCGGTTAAGAGATGGCTAGAATACCTGGTTAAGGGTTAAACCCTATTAAAAGTTACCTTGTTAGAGGATTTCAAGAACTCAATGGTTTTGAGTCACCCTGTTAAAGGATTTACAGTAAGCCAGTTAAAGCTACCCCGTTAAGGGATTTCCCAACTGTTGAAGTGGTTAGAGATCAACAGGTATTACAATGATTTGGTAACAACACTCAATGCCAATGCAGATCCGCTTTAGCTCCTCTTCACCTTCTACACTTACACTCTGCAGGTATCACTTCTCTCGTCTGGTTTGGCAAGAATCATGTATCTCTTCTCTTGGATACACACACACAACTTTTGCCAACAACCTCAGAAAGAAACACAACATTGACCTTATAGGAAATAGATAGGTCAGTAGCATAAACTCTAAACCCTAAACCTGTTAGGTTAAGCAATTCAAATGGTTCAATCCTAACCGTTGAATACATTGCATTAAATGCAATAGCCTTGAACCAATCTCAAGATGTTCTCCATCATTCGTTTTCCACTGATTTCATGGTGGCTGATAACCCATCACATGTTATCACTGTTTACAGACTTCACACATTCCCGAGGTAGATAGGAACAATCTCCTTCATGCAAGATCCTTCACGCGCACAAGGCTGACATGGCAACATGATCTGTTCTTTGTTATAATGCTAACTCATCACACAAAGTCACCAGTTAAGTCACACAGGTAGTACTTCAATCAGAAACCCTGAAGTTGAGACTACCAGCCGGTAGTCATACAAAGCTTCCATGTACCGGTTCCCATAACCACATGCCAGTTCACCTTGCACAAACACACCACTTCACTTTGGCACATATACCGGTTCACAATGTTATACTGGTTCTCACATATACCGGTTCTTGGTAACATACCGGTTCTCTCTTCTTTAGCATATTGACATCAATGACAACATACAATGTCATCATGAACTCATACCGGTTCACATAATGCCAACAATCTCCCCCTTTGGCATTGATGGCAATATACAAAGATATCTCTTCGCTTCACATCTTCTCCCCCAATTTCTATAGATATCTTCTCCGCTTCACTTCTTCTCCCCCTTTGACAACAATGCCAAAGTGGAGGCACAAGCTTCCCTATTCCATTATGCTGCTCCCCCTAAGTTGTAGCATCCTTCAACACATCAATCCTGAAGAAAAATTTGACTATGCAATACTTGACTGATGTGGAGCATATACCTTTAGTTTACCTCCTGAAGGGGAAACACCCCTATAATTCACCTCTTAGGTACATAAATGTAGCATTTGGGAGAGGCTTGGTGAATATGTCTGCTAACTGCTCCTTACTGGAAACATGTTCTAGTGCAATCTCTTTGTTCTAAATCTTTTCCCTCAAGAAATGATACTTGAGCTCAAAGTGCTTGGTTCTAGAATGTAAAACCGGATTCTTGGAGATGTTAATTGCACTAGTATTTTCACAAAATATACTTACCAGTTCAGATACAAGAACTTTGAAGCCATTTAATACATGCTTCATCCAAATTGTCTGAGTGCAGTTCATGAAAGCTGCAACATACTCTACTTCCATTGTAGACTGAGAGATAAAACTCTACTTCTTACTCATCCATGAGACCAGTCTACCACCGAGAAAGAATGCACCACCGGTTGTGCTCTTCCGGTTGTCCACATTACCTGCCCAATCAGTATCTATGAATACTTTCAAGTTGAAATCCTTGTTATATGGATACCACAATCCATAATCAATAGTTCCCTTCAGATACCTAAGAATCCGCTTGACTGCAACCAAGTGGGATTCTCTTGGAATTTTTTGGAACCTTGCAGTAATGCTACTGCATGTGCAATATCTAGTCTTCTATGCACTACATAATGCAACTTACCAATCATTGATCGATATTACTTCTCATTAACCAATGCTGAGTCATCCTCTTTGGATAGTTTACAACCGGTCACCATTGGTGTACCAACCAGTTTGCTATCTTCCATGCCAAAGGTCTTCAACACCTCTTTGACATACTTCGACTGAGTGATAAAGATTCCATCTTTCATCTGCTAAATCTGTAGTCCAATGAAGAACTTAATCTCCCCTATGAGTGACATCTCAAACTCTTTTTTCATCTCATCTGCAAACTCATGACTCATCTTGTCATCTCCACCAAAGATAATGTCATCAAAAAATACCTCACAGATCAGGATCTGATCTCCTTCAGACTTCAAGTAGATATTGCTATCTTCACTTGTTCTCTCAAATTCAATCTTCACAAGATGGGAGTGCATTCATTCATACCTTTCTCTAGGTGCCTGCTTTAGACCATATAAGGCTTTATGTAGCCTACACACCATGTCACTGTCTTCAGATAGGGAAAACCCATCTGGTTGCTCTATATACACCTCCTCTTCAAGTACACCATTTAGGAATGCAGATTTTACATCCATTTGATATACTTTGAATCCTTTAAAAGCTGCATATGCAAGAAGCATACGAACTCCTTCCAATCTGGCTACAGGAGCAAAGTTTTCTCCATAGTCTTCTCCTTCTTCTTGGGCATATCCTTTACACACTAGTCTAGCTTTGTTTCTAATCACTGTGCCATCCTCATTTAGCTTATTTCTGAAAACTCCTTTGGTACCAATGACATTTTTATGCTCCAGTCTGGGTACCAAAGACCATGTACCATTTCTCTCTATCTGGTCAAGTTCTTCTTCCATTTCCTTGAACCAGTCTTCATCTTTATGTGCCTCTTTGAATTAATTAGGCTCAAATTTAGAGATCATACATGAGCTTTCTCTGACCTTTCTTCTTGTAAGGATTCCTACATCCTTATCTCCTATGATCTACTTAGGATCATGATTTAGCTTGACATACTGAGGAATGGTCTTGATATATTCCTCTTGCTTTTCTTCTTCATCCTCATTTCCATCAGTATTAGCATCTACATCTACCGGTGTAGGAACACTGTTACTGGTACTTGGTTGACTGACAACTGGTTCCTAGAAGGTTACAACCGGTTCATTTACCACTTTCTCACTGCCGATTTCCTCAGTTTTCTCAGAGGTTTCATCAACTCTTACATTGATGCTTTCCATAATTCTCTGAGTCCTATTATTGAAACACTTGAGAGATTTTCTCTTGGTGGAATACCTTAGGAATATTCCCTCATCACATTTCGCATCAAATTTTCTCTGGTGTTCACTCCTCTTGATGTAGCATTTGCTACCAAACACTCTAAAGTAGCTAGCCACATGTGTCTTACCGGTCCAATACTCATAAGGAATTTTATCCTTACCTTTCTTGGTGAGTACTCGGTTCATTGTGTAGACTGCAGTGCTCACCGCTTCCCTCCAAAAGGTGTGAGCAACCTTTCCTTGAATCAACATTGTTCTTGCTGTTTCAACCACAGTCCGATTATTCCTCTTTGCTAGGTCATTCTACTATGGAGTCCGGGGGGCAGATAGGTGCCTCCTGATGCCATTTTCTTCACAGTGCTTGTTGAATTCACCGGAAGTGAATTCCCCTCCTTGATCAGTTCTTAGGCACTTGATCCTTTTACTGCTTTCCTTCTTGACTAATGCTCTGAAAGCTTTGAACTTTACAAAAGCTTCAGACTTATCTTTCAAGAATGTGACCCACATCATTCTTGAGCAGTCATCAGTGAGAATCATGAAGTACCTATCACCCTGCACACTCCTAGTTTTCATAGGACCACACAAATCAGTATGCACAAGATCAAGCAAATTGTTAGCAGTGAAAGGTTTACCTTTAAAGGTTGAGGAAGACATTTTCCCCAGTTGACACTCTTTGCACAAGGTATTTTCCAGTTTGCTTAGCACCAACAACCTTTTAACTACCTTGATCTTACTAGCCTTCAAAATGCTATCAAAGTTTACATGGCAGAGTCTCCTATGCCATATCCAGCTATCATCAAATTTAGCCATAAGACATGTACTTATATTTGCACTCAACTGAAATAGGTTACCTTTGGTTTGCATGCCGGTGGCCACCA
This sequence comes from Cryptomeria japonica, assembly GCF_030272615.1. Taxonomy (NCBI): domain Eukaryota; kingdom Viridiplantae; phylum Streptophyta; class Pinopsida; order Cupressales; family Cupressaceae; genus Cryptomeria; species Cryptomeria japonica. The sequence continues at coordinate 171,659,644 of NC_081406.1, read as the reverse complement.
ATTCACCATTCTTTCCTTTGATTCTGCACACTCCATTCTTGAATTCCAGAGTGAGACCACTATCATTCAGTTAGGCAACACTCAGAAGGTTTTGTCTTAGACCATCAACCCAATACACATTGTCAGCACTACTCTTTCCATTCAAAGAGGTGGACCCTCTACCTTTGACCATGCATGGTGCATCATTACCAAAGTAAACCACACCACCATCATACTCTTCCAAGGATAGAAACTTGCTCCAGTCACTAGTCATATGGTGAGAACAACCACTGTCAATAATCCACTCATTGGAATTATCAAAGTGGGAGACAAGAGCCTTCTTATCTGACACATCTTCCTTGACAACAACAAACATAATATCTTCATTTTCTTCATCTTCTGACTCCTCATCTATGACACCTTCATCAACTACCACAAAACAGTTTCTCTAGTTTCCTCCTTTGAATTTCTTGAACCTTTCTGGTTTGTCCATGTTGTCACCATTAGGATAGTTTACAACAATATGTCCTATCCGGTTACAAGAAAATCATTTCAAAGGGAGCTTACCTCTATATTTACTGGTTCCCTTAGGAAGTTTCTTGGCAAGAAGAGCTTCAAATGCCATCAGAATCTCCTCATCATCCATTTCTCTACTCTATCTTGGTTCACCACTAGTGCTAGCTTCTTTTCCTTCACTGGATGGTACAACAAAATCTTTAAATGTTGATTCAGTCTTTTGAACACTACCATCAAAACTATTTAGCTCATAGGCTATCAACTTTACAATGATGGAGTCTAGGGATACCTTAGTCTTGTCTATTGATCTCAACTCCTAAATAGCAGCAACCCTTATTACATAGACCGGTAATAAGGATCTCAGAACTTTGCTTACCAGAGTGGAATCTTCCATTTTACCACCTGCACTCTTGATATCTTCAACAATAGTTTTGATTCTTATTCCATATTGTTGAATGGTCTCACCTTCAACCATCCACATGTCTTCAAACTTCCCTCTAAGGCTTTCTTCCTTAGCTTGTTTTACATGCTCATCATCACCATAGATATTTTCAAGAGTGTCCCATACTTCTTTGGGATTTACTTTATCTTGGACATCAATAAACTCAATGAAACTACTAATTAGGGCTTCCATGACATGCCCATTCTCCCGCATCTCTCTCTTTTGGTCATCGGTGAGAGTACCGGTAGGGGCAACATAAGCATTCTCAACATAGCTCTAGTTTTGAGCACCCATGCTTTTGATGTATATCTTCATTCTATCTTTCCATATACTGAAATTATCTCTGTTGAACTTTGGACCTTCCCTCTTCATCATTACACTGGGATCTTTTCCTCAAGTGGTTAATCTTATAACACAAAGGACCTAGAGGATCCTCTGATACCAATTGATAACTTAATGATGAACAGATAGTACCAAACTGGTATTGAGAGGGGGGGTGAATCAGTACAGACAAAAACACAATCCTAAATCGGTTTGTCAGCAGACACTGTGCTTTGGCAGACAAACAGTAACACCGGTCTTAAATAGAGTACAATCGGCAAAACCCAGAATAACTGAGACAAGCATAAACCGGTTGACACTTATCTTTTCATACAATCTGATACTTCATTTCCATCTCACTCTAGTGCATGACCAGGTAATCTATCATCAAAGATATATAAATAGCTAGATCAACATGATTTACCTTCAGACACAAATCACTTAAACCATCACATGAATAACACCACACATGACACACAGATTTTTCCCGTGGAAACCCAACTGGGAAAAACCACAGTGGGGATGAATACCCACAAGATTCTTTTTGAACTCTTTAGAAGTCCACTCTATTAGGAGCCTTGTCCAGTTAAAGACATTACAATAGGTTCTGCTAGGAACCGATCCTGTTAGGGATCACCTGGTTAAGGGATGGCTACAATACTCGGTTAAGGGTTAAACTCGGTTAGGGTTACCTTGTTAGAGGATTTCAAGAACTCAATAGCTAAAGGATCTCCAGAGCTCTATTGCTTCCCATAACTCAATAACTTTGAGTTACCCTGTTAAGGGATTTGTATCAAGCCGGTTAAGGCTACCCTGTTAAGGGATTTCACAACTGTTGAAGTTGTTAAAGATCAACAGGAATTACAATGATCTAGTAACATCACTGAATGCTAATGCAAATCCGTTTTGGCTCCTCTTCACCTTCTGCACATTCACTTTGTAGGTATCTCTTCTCTCCTTTGGTCTAGAAAGAATCACGTATCACTTCCCTTGGATACACACATACAACTTTTGCCAACAACCTTAGAAAGAAACACAACATCGACCTTATAGGAAACAGACAAGTCGGTAGCAAAAACCCTAAACCCTAAACTTGTTAGGTTAAGCAATTCAAGCGGTTCAATCCTGACCGTTGAATCATATTGCATTAAATGCAACAATCTTGAATCGATCTCAAGATATTCTCCATCATCCATTATCCACCAATTTCATGGCAATTGATAACCCATCACACGTTATCACCGTTTGACAAACTTTGCACATTCTCAAGGTGGATAGGGATATTCTTCTTCATGCAAGATCCTTCACGCACATAGGTCTTACGTGGCAACATGATCTATTCTCTGTTATACTGCTAACTCATCACACAAAGATCGCCAATTAAGTCACACAGGCTTGAGGTACTCCAACTAGAAATCCTGAAGTGGAAACTACCTACCAATCGGTAGTCATACAATGCTTCCATGTGTTGGTTCCCATAACTACATGCCGGTTCACCTTGAGCAAATATACCACCGGTTCCCATAACTACATGCCAGTTCACCTTGAGCAAATATACCGCTTCACTTTGGCATATATATCAGTTCACACATAGTCGGTTCTCTCTTCTCATATATCACATATGCCGGTTCACTTCATATCACATATTGACATCAATGAAAACATACAATATCATTATGTCCTTATACCGGTTCACATAATGCCAACAGGTAACATACCGGTTATCTCTTCTTTAGCATATTGACATCAATGACAACATACAATGTCATCATGTCTTCATACTGGTTCACATAATGCCAACAATGGGAGTGTAAACGTTCATACCATGCTCTAGGTGCTTGCTTCAATCCATATAAGGCTTTATGTAGCCTACATGCCATATCATTGTCTTCTGATAGGGCAAACTCATCTAGTTGCTCTATATACACTTCTTCAAGTATTCCATTCAGGAATGCAGATTTTACATCCATCTAATACACTTTGAATCCCTTGAAGGCTGCATATGCAAGTAGCATTCGAACTCCTTCCAATCTAGCTACTGGAGAAAAGGTTTCTCCATAGTCTTCTCCTTCTTCTTGAGCATATCCCTTACATACCAATCTTGCTTTGTTTCTTACCACTGTGCCATATTCATTCATCTTATTTCTAAAAACCCATTTGGTGCCAATAACATTTTTGTGCTCAGGTCTAGGTACCAAAGACCATGTACCATTCTTTTCTTCTGGTCAAGTTCCTCTTCCATAGCCTTAATCCAGTCTTCATCTTTGTGTGCCTCTTTAAATGTTTTGGGCTCAAATTCAGAAATCATGCAAGAATTCTCTCTGACCTTTCTTCTTGTAAGTATTCCTGCATCCTTATCCCCTATGATATGCTTTGGATCATGATGCAACTTTACATACCTAGGAATGATCTTAACTGATTCCTCTTGCTTTTCCTCTTCATCCTCATCTTCATTAGCATCTACTGGTGTAGGAGTACTATTACTTGTACTTGGTTGTTTTGCAACTGGTTCCTAGAAGGTTACATCTGATTCATCTATCGTTCGCTCGCTACTGGTTTCCTCAGGTTTCTCAGAGGTTTCATCAACTCTAACATTGATACTTTCAACAATTCTCTGAGTCCTATTGTTAAAACACTTGAGAGCTTTGCTCTTGGTGGAATACCCTAGAAATATTCCCTTATCACATTTTGCATCAAACTTCCTCTAGTATTCACTTCTCTTGATATAACACTTGCTACCAAACACTCTAAAGTAGCTTACTACTAGAGTCTTACCAGTCCAATACTCATTAGGAGTTTTATCCTTACCTTTATTGATGAGTACCCGGTTCATAGTGTAGACTGCAATGCTCACTAATTCTATCCAAAAAGTATGAGCAACCTTCCCTTGAATCAGCATCGTTCTGGCTGCTTCAACTGCAGTCTGGTTGTTCCTTTCTGCTAGGCCATTCTATTGTGGAGTCCGGGGGGCAGACAGTTGCCTCTTGATGCCATTCTCTTCATAGTACTTATTGAATTCTCCAGAGGTGTACTCACCTCCTTGGTCAGTTCTAAGGCATTTGATTCTCTTACTGCTTTCCTTTTCAACTAGTGCTTTGAAGGCTTTAAACTTTCCAAAAGCTTTAGACTTGTCTTTCAAGAATGTGACCCATATCATTCTTGAGAAATCATTAGTAAGAATCATAAAGTACCTATCTCCCTGAACACGCCTAGTTTTCATAGGACCACACAAATCAGTATGCACAAGATCAAGTAAATTATCTGCTGTGAAAGATTTACCTTTGAAGGTTGAGGAAGACATTTTCGCCAGTTGACATTCTCTACACAAAGGATTCTCTGGTTTGTTTAGCACAGGCAATCCTCTAACTGCCTTAATCTTACTAGCCTTCACAATATTATCAAAATTTACATGGCAGAGCCTCCTATGCCATATCCAACTGTCATCAAACTTAGCCATTAGACATTGACTGATATTTGTATTTAACTGAAATAAGTTACCTCTAGTCTGCATACTAGTGGCCATCAGTTCACCACTCTTTCCTTTTATTTTTCACACTCCATCTTTGAATTCCAGAGTGAGTCCTTTATCATTCAACTGGGCAACACTCAAAAGGTTATGCCTGAGACCTACCCAATACACATTATCAACACTGCTTTTTCCATTTAGAGAGATGGACCCTTTGTCTTTTACCATACATGGTGCATCATAACCAAATCGGACTACACCTCCATCATACTCTTCCAGAGACAGAAACTTCTTTCAGTCACCAGTCATGTGGTGAGAACATCCACTATCAATAATCCACTCATTAGAATTATCAAAGCATGAGACAAGAGCCTTCTTGTCTGACACATCTTCCTTAATGGCTACAAACATTATGTCTTCACTTTCTTCATCTTCTGATTCATCATCAATGACACCTTCATCGACTGCAACAAGACAGTTTCTCCTATTTCCTCCTTTGAACTTTTTAAACTTCTCTGGTTTGTCCTTATTATCATTGTTGGGACAGTTGACAACAATGTGTCCTATCCTATTGCAAGAAAAACATTTCAAAGGGAGCTTACCTCTGTATTTTCCAGTCCCTTTAGGAAGTCTCTTGGCAAGAAGAGCTTCAAATTCCATCAGGATCTCCTCATCATCCATATCCCTGCTTTGTCTGGGTTCACAACTAGTACTAGCTTCTTTTCCCTTTCTAGATAGTGCAACAGATGCTCTAAAGGCTGATTTAGTTGTCTGAACATTGCCATCATAACTGTTTAGCTCATATGCGGTCAACTTAGCAATAATGGAATCTAGGGATACCTTTGTCTTGTTAATAGATCTCAACTCCTGAATAGCGGCAACCCTTATTGCATAGACCAGTAATAAGGATCTCAAAACTTTGCTAACAATGGTGGAATCATCCATTGTACCTCCTGCACTCTTGATGTCTCCAACAACAGTTTTAATCCTTATCCCATATTGTTGAATGGTCTCTCCTTCAACCATCCGCATGTCTTCAAATTTTCCTCTAAGGCTTTCTTCCTTAGCTTGCTTCACATGCTCATCACCGCCATAGATAGACTCCAGAGTATCCCATACATCTTTGGGATTGTCTTTATCCTGAACATCTATAAACTCAATATCAGATAGACTGCTGATAAGAGCTTCCATGACTTGCCCATTCTCCTGAATTTCTCTTCTTTGATCATCGGTGAGAGTACCGGTAGGGACAACATAAGTGTTCTTAATATAGTTCTAGTGTTGAGCACCCATGCTCTTAATGTATATCTTCATTCCATCCTTCCATATCTTAAAGTTATCTCTATTGAACTTAGGACCTTCCCTCTTCATCATTAGAATAGGATCTTTTCCTTAAGTGGTTAAGCTTATAAAATAGAGGACTTGGAGGACACTCTGATACCAATTGATGAATAATGATGAACAATAAATAACCAGCAAATATTGAGAGGGAGGGTGAATCAGTATAGACAAAAACTTCTCCAACAACCTTAAACTGCAAATACTGCACTACCAGTAAACAATATCACCGATCTAAATGAAGACACTACCAGTAATACATAGTATGACTGCAAGAGACATAAACCGATAACATCTAGATCATCTCAAAACCTAATATCTCATCTCAGCTTCACCCATATGCTTAAGCAAGTAAAACATCAGAAATACAATGATCATTGGATCAACTTGCATTACTACTTAACGGAAAACACTAAAACATCACATGAAAAAGCATCACACATAACACACTGATTTTTCACGTGGAAACCCAACTAGGAAAAACCACTATGGGGATGAATAACCACAAGTTGTTCTTGAATTCTTCTGAAGTCTGCTCTATTAGGAGCCTAGTCCGGTTAAAGACTTTACGACAGGTTCTGCTAGGAACCGATCCTACTAGGGATCACCTAGTTAAGGGATGGCTAAATACCCGGTTAGAGGTTAAAACCCTGTTAAAGGTTACCTTGTTAGAGGATTTGAATAACTCAATGATTTTGAGTCACCCTGTTAAAGGATTTATAAAAAACCTGTTAAAGCTACCCATTAAAGGGATTTTCCAACTGCTGAAATGGTTAGAAGTCAACAGGTAATACACTGATCTGATAACAACACTTAATGCCAAGGTAGATCCACTTCAGTTCCTTTACATCTACAATCACACTCTACAGATATCTACTCACTCCTCCAGTCTGGCAAGAATCACTTCACATACATTCATTTGCCAACAACTTCAAATGAAAATCATCATCGACCTTATAGACAATAATTAGGTCAGTGGCAAAAAACCTAAAACCCTAAGTATCTAGGTTAACAATACAGTCGGTCCAATCCTGGGCATTTAAACACATTACATATAGTAAAATAATCTTGAACAAATCTCAAGATGTTCTCCATCGTCTATTCTTCACCGCTTTGGAAGCTGATAACCCATCATGCACTCTCAACTGTTTACTAAGATTTTGCACATTCACGAGGTAAATAGAATCAATCTTCTTCATGCAAGATCCTCAAGGAAATTCTTCACGTGCATAAGGCTGATGTGACAACATGATCTAATCTTCATTTCAATGCTAACTCATCACAAGATGTCATCAGTCGAATCACATAGACTTGAAATGCATTAACCAGAAACCTTGAAGCTAAGACTACCAACCGGTAGTCATATCAAATGAAACCTTGATACAAACTTTGTATATACCAGTTCACATTCCAACATACCAGTTCACCTTTTTGCATAAATTGGTTCATACCATCATACCGGTTCTCTTGCCAGTTTGCTTACTTCAATATACCAGTTCATACTTTAGCATATTTACATCAATGACAACATACAATCCTATCATGTCATCAAAGTCTGCACATATGCCAACAATCTCCCCCTTTGGCATTGATGGCAATATACAAAGATATCTCAACATCTTCTTCCAAATAATATGTCTTCAATACTACAGATATCTTCTCTGGAACAAGCTCTTGGCATGTTTGGAGTTGTGGGGATTGTGTGATGGAGGAGGATATGGAAGCTTCGACTTGTGTAGATGGAGGGACAATGCCATCATGAAGCTATAGGGATTGAGGTTCGTCTTGATTTGGAGGTGATGGAGGTGGATGGAGGATTTGAGGAGATTTGGGAACTTTGTTTCGAGGTGGGGATTTGATCTCCTTTGCTAGCACGTCTTGGATAAGATTATGAACTTAAGACTTGGAGGATGGGGATGATGTAGATTTTGGAGGATTAGAATTATGTGGATATTTTATATTAGATGGGGGATTGGGATTATGGATTGGGAGACTATGGAGTAAAGGATTTGGATGGGGAGTAGAGGTAATGCATGTGTTGTAAAATGATGGGGATTGGGATGTGGATTGGAGGGCAGATGGAGGTATACATATTGGATTAGAGGAGTATGTGGATGAGGGATAATATGGAGATATATATGGGGGATAAGATGGATTTCCCTTATGAAAGGTAGATGTAGGATAAGAGATATGATATAAATTAGGATTACATATAGTGTGTTGAGATGAAATGGATGGGGATATGATAAATAGATGGGAGGTTATGAGATTGAATTGGTAGGAAGATTGAGGTGGTCTGTGAAATTCCATGAGAATATACTCATACCAAGCCTTGAAGTTTGGATGTGAAATTTAGGTAGCCACGTGAGAAAGGTGATGATGCTGGATGAAGATAAAGACTAGGACTTAGCAAATTCGGATTGTATTGAGGATTGATTGGATTCGATTTGATTTTCTTGGATTGAATTGGGATTTATTTGATTGAATTGGATAGGTCCTTGGATTAGGAAAAGATTGATTTGGATTAAAATGACACCTTAACCCCTAGATTAGTACTTAGATGGGAATTAATGATGTAGACCACAAGCAAGGTGACAACCAAGCTAGGTAAAATTTAGATCTTTTCAATTGATCAAACCTTCTTCTACTTAGGGTAGCCTTACATTCCTAAGAAAAGGAGGGTAAAAGGATTAGGGTTTTGATCAACCCAAAGAAAAGGTACTTGGGGGAGATTCTTTCCGAAGAACAAGAGACAATTGATAATCAATTATTGATTGAAGATAAAGGTCTAAATCAACCTTTCATAAAGTATTAGAATTTGGATGAGGTTGATTGATTGGAATGATTAGGATTGATTGGGATTGATTAGGTTGATGTGCTAAGTCCTCAAAGGTGGAAGGATAATGATTATGAGAGAATGAATTGATGAAAGGAAGAAGGGGAAGATTACCCGAGACTAGACTGATGATTTGATAGAGATATTGGTCGAGGATTGATGATCATTTGGATGGAGATGAGGGGACAGGGATTTGATAGTGATAAGGTAGAATTTGAAGTTTTGGTTAGATATGGGAATGTTGGACTTGTTTCACTTGGCAAGAGATATCAAGCAATGAATACATATTGGCCAAGATAACGTTGATGATAAGTGTGAGAGGGATTGGGGGCCTAGATTAGCCCAAACAGATTTTATAGGTTTTTCACAAATGAAGAAACTTGAAGACAACACAACTTAGGCTATAAAGTGGAAACCACTTGATAGGCCTCTCACATAAGCAATACCTCACTCAGGTAGACAAATAGAGATTCTGGTAGTAGTGTCTCCCTTCCATGACACTCACTTCTTGGGCATACCAGATTCTCTTACCCCAAAGATCCAAGGATCTATTATATGAGGAATTTATGTCTCATCTTGATGGATACATGAGGAGTAACTTTGTGGTACAATCTGCATCCCCTGCACTATCAAATGTAGATTTTGGCTACTAAAACTAGAGTCTAGTGTAATTTTTGAGGGATCACCAATCTGATGATCGATTCTCGAAGAAAGACACTTAAGGATCTAATTGAGCTTATTAGTCTAGTGAAGGCCCCCACATATGTCAAATTCACTCAACACTCCAGCCGCCCGACCAACTTATTTATATAGCGACTCAAAAAACTCGCTTGAGATTGTGTCGTGAGAGTCAATATCCACGATGTATCCCAATTCAAGATACCCTTGTGGGGTGATGAAATCCCCAATCAAGAAATACCCCTCAACTACTAAAAATAAAAAGAGAGTGTCGTTGATCACTTGTTCTTTTACACCCAAGATTTGTGACGGTGAGGGGAGAGGATACTAGAGTGCAATGATGGGTCCACTCAACATAAAGTGTGCAAGGGCATAAGACATAAAGACAATGGTTTATTTTAGTCCCACATGAATAATATGTTTTACATAGAAAGCATAAAATGAAACTAAACTAGTGGAAAAATAATTCTGTGGCATGTGTGCTACAAGAAAACATGATTAGTAGTCTGATTTTTAACCTTGGAGAATAAAAAAAGTGCCTGCAAAACTAAAAAAAATTGATTAGTAACCCATAACTCCTAAGAATACAATGCAAACACTGATCCACAAGAAGACACATTGCAGTGGCTGCGCAGGCACTAAAGTAAGTCCGCAACCCTAAAACATAAAATACCATGAAAAACTGAAATTCTGAATTTTTCAATTTTTTTGAATGTCTTATACCTGAGTGGATACACTAAAGTTAGAACACAGGCGTTGATGCACTTGCATAGGCAGAAAAGTGACACTAATAGTTAGCTGAATTTTAAAATTTTGAAATTTAAAAATTGAAGAGATTTCAGGTTTAGCGGAGGCGTTGATCTGCCCATAAGCCCAAAAATTCTATCTAATTACTTAAATTGACACAAACTGTTACTACTTATCAAATTGCCATTAGTTTCATATCCAAAGTCATACTATATATTCTATTCAGTTAGTATTACCAAATCATGCAGTCAGTACACTCAGAGAAATCGGTATGAACAATCTAGTCGGTTACAGAAGAAAGCAGTCACAGAACACAGTATTCACCGAGCTATTTATCGAGTAAAGTTTCATGGCTACCGAATGGTAAAGTTAACTCACCGAGTTGATATTCACCGAGTGAAACGTTTTACTAGATACATTGAACCTGGACATGCACATGAAAATGTGTTACAACATCGAGGCACATCTAACCGTTTTTGCATTGGGAATTGCACTATGAGATTGTGTATGATTACAAGGTCAATCTAACCAATGAGATATTTTGTTTAGTTATTCATTTGAAGAATCTTTTGTAAGATCAAAGCAATGAATCAGATCACTGCTGTAAGAGATCTATTTATACAACATGATTCTAGGGTTAGATATATGAGATGCAATAAGAGATAACAGAGTGTATACATGAAGGAAGACTATTACAGAGACACAGAGAGGTCACCGAGAAGGTCATCAGTGAACAGTCGAAGAACAGAGTAAATAGAAGGGTTTACCGAGTTTCATTATGGGTTACCGAGGTATGCTACAAGCTAGGTAATCTTATTCAGAGCACATAGAATCTGCTTTAGCATTTCAGATGTAAAGTTTCAGATATTTGTAATGATTTTATTGTAATATTTTGAAGTTGTAAGAGAAACCTTTAATAGGGTAAAAGACTCTAACCAAGTCTATAAATTGTAAATCCTTTAACCAGGTGCTACACTTATATAGTGTTGTAAAAATCCTTTAGTAAGGTAGATCTAACTGATCTTGATACTCCTAAAAGGGTAAGCTATCAGAAATAGCTAAATGTAGCTCTAACCGAGCATTCTTTATTATTGCAGTAGTGAAGTTGTGGGTGCCATCCCCATCACAGTTTTTCTCTCTAACCAAGAGTTTCTGCATGACCAAAATATATGTGTTATGGAGTGAATCATGTATGATTATTATCTGTTGATTATAGTTTTATTTTATGTTACTGCACTATTCTGTCTATGCATAACAGTAAGGTTATTATCAGAGAAAAGTTTTGGAGTACTGATTCACCCCTTCCCTCTCAGTACATTAGCTTTCTATATTGGGCCTAACAATTGGTATCAGAGCTTGAATCTTAGAAAAGGGTTTAAATACCTAAAGAGAAAGATCTTAGCAATGGAAGGCTACAAACAATCTCGGAGGATTGTGCATCTTCAAGAAGAGCTAGATAATGCAAATCAAGTGATTGCAGACATGTAGAGGCAAATGCAAAAATCTTTGAAAGTAAGGAGAAGATTATCTGATGACTTGCAGGATTCTCAAGAGCTAGTAGAACAAATTGAGACATCATCTGAGAACAATATATCTGAAGAGACTGAAGAAATGATTGGAATGTTGAAAGAAAAGAACAAAGCATTGGCTGATCAACTAAAAGCAATGAAAAGAGAACATGAACATTTCAGTACACAAATGACTGAAAATCTAGATGCATTAAGGATAGCTAAGGATAAAGCAAGAAATCTACAAAGAGAGAAACAACAACTTGAAGCTCTAGTATCTGAAAAGGATGATGAAATCATAAGGTTAACTGGTATTCAACAAAATATGGCAGATCAACTAGGTTATGCACATCATGAAGCAATTATGAAGAATGATGAAAATCAATCATTGAAACTTGAAGTATCAAGGTTGACTAGTGAACTTGAAATAGAAAAGAAATCCAAAGAATCATTGGAGAAAATTTATGAAGCATCAAAGATGTTGGATGAGCAACTGAATACAAGAAGACTCTACAAAGATGGAGGACTCAGTTACAAAGGAAAAGACTCTACCGAGAAAGGAATTCATACTACCGAGAGAGGAGAATCATCAAAACAAGCTGGAAAAAGGAATAACATCAAAAGGAAGAAGCCTATTTGCTACTACTATGGAAATCAAGGTCATACTACCAACATATGCTAGATCAGAAAAGGTAAGCAACCAAATATCTCTAAGTCTAATGGATATTGTTATAATTGCAATAAATATGGTTACACACCTAATCAATGTAGGACAAAGTCTATTAACAATTATTAGAAGGCAAAATTCAAAGGGTTTTGTAAAAACTGCAATAGATATGGACATAGTATCGAGAAGTGTTGGTTTAAGTGAAAGAACTACATGGAGTATCCACACCGAGCAAACACTGGAGGTTACCAAACTCACACAGATCCTTACCGACAATATGCGGCAGTACCATGGGATTACAATACAAGGATGTGGTGCGAATGTTGTGGAAGATATGGACATATAAGTGCCAACTGTTTTATAAGATTTGGAATGAACAACTAGAGATCATGGAGAAATCTCGGTATGACATGTTTTCATTGTCACAAAGCTAGACATTTAGCTGGAGATTACAGAGATCAACTGAGAAGAGACACTAAAGAGATAAAAGAAAAATTCAAGATGATTTGGAAAAAGAAAGAAATTATGTCTGATGAAGAAAGAACCTTACCTACCGAGTTAGGTGCACCTATTTCAAATTAGTCAAGAAAAGGTATGAAGGGACTGCATTCTTTAAAAGTTGAATCATAACAGTTCCTATTCTATTATGTACAAAATTCAAAATCTGATTTATTCTATTATGTACAAAATTCAAAATTCAAAATCAATTAGTCAGTTTATATACTATACAGGAAACCTGTCAAGTCGGTGTATATAGGAAACCTATCAAGTCGGTTAATGAAGCTAAGTTGGGTACTCGGTGAAAACATAAAATGGAGTAAATCGGTAAAAGGTGAACCAAGTGCATTTAATATCTTGGCCTAACTTGCACGGAGCCCGATAAGGTATTTTTGAGTACTTAAAAATGTTTTCACGGTCATTTTCATTCACCCAAGTTTTTGAGAAGCAGAGCAGAACGAATCAAAGCAATCAAACTTCATTCAGAGTGAATTTCAAGGTATTTACATCAATCTATTCACATTGTTTAGCTAGTTTCCGATCTAGTCAAATTGCTATTGTTTACCGAGTGTGAAGAGTCAGTCACTTGTAAACCCTAAGGATAACTTGTCGAATCTTACTCGAAATCTACCATGGCACCCAAGATCCAAGACCCTATAGTTGTCCAAAATGTGGAGAAGCCCTCGCAGAAATATTCCCTAACTCCTAAAGTTACCTCAGAACCAGATGATAAAACTGCATTTTCACTCATCCCGGATCGCCTCTTATTGGTAGAAGATGTTAGATTCTTTACCAAATGCCGTGTTGAGGAAATCAGTCATGTAGAGATTAGTGACACATATGATGAACTGTACACTGATGGCAAACTGGATAGAAAATTCGAGCATATCAAAATCAAGGGATTAACTGAAGCCCTAGTCTATCCTCGTGTGTTCAAACCCCAATGGGTTAAGTTTGTATTGAGCAGAATACATGATGATTTCATGTGGCTACAAGAGCAACCGTTCAAGATCACGAAGGAAGTCATTCACCTGATCACTGAATATCCCATCTACGATCATGCTCGTGCATAGAAAATGATATCACAAAAGGAGCTAATCAGTCTAACCGAAGTAGAATCCAATTACTGAGGACTTAAATTAAATAATGTCACTGATGTTGAACTAAAATTTGCAATTAGAGTTATTGATTATTGTTTCTTCCAATTTGCAAGGGAAAACAATGTACCATGTGTTGCAGTGGACCTGGCCTACAAAATAGTAAAGAAGGGAATGAAAGTAGACTTATGTGAAGTGCTACTAAAGAACTTATTTGAGAACCTGAACACAATAAGGAAGCCGAAGAAGAACAACTCGAAAAACACACTAAAGTTTAGTTCACTACTTGTATGTATGTTTTTCTATTTTGAGAAGTTCTTTCCCTCAGTAGGTAAAGTAGTATGGGAGCTACACCGACCTATCACACATTAGATCAATGACTAAATCAAGAAGTTAGGAGATAACTTTAATGATATCATGGATGATTACTTTAGCAAATTCCAAGAGAAAATGCACAACAGGTATAGGATCCCACCACAGCTGGTCAAAAAATACAAGGACAATATATGTTTTGAAGTCGACACTGATTATTGCTATGTAAATGTTGTTGAACTGAGGATTCAATTGTTGCAACCAATGGGTTATGAAATTGATTATGATATCACATAGCAACAAATTGATGCCTATCTATCATTGCCAAGGCATGCAACTGAACTAAGGTATGGAACCTACGAAAAGGTGAAGGAGAAAGTAAAAATGAGCATTGTAGTTCCTAAGGCTACAAGAAAAGCTACAAAGATGATAAAGGCTTTATCTGAGAAATTCGGAGAAGAATCCTCCTCTACACCTGTCAAAGGCAATCTTACCATTATCGAGGAAGAATCAGAAGCATAGGAGGCTGCAGTAACATTGAGCACAGAGTTGCCAAAGGGAAAAGTTCTAAAAAGAAAGAAACAGGACATCACAAAGGCCCTACCGACTCCACCAACAAAGAGACCCAACACCAGAGCATCAGCTGCATCACCGAGAAAGAAACAAAAGACTGTTGCCATTCCTAAGGTAACTAAGACTTACAAGAAATCTACTCGGAGACTCATTTTGGCAAAAGAGTCGAGTGATACAGAGTTTGATGATGCAAACAAATTCCAGGTTGTGAAAAGCAAAAAGGTAAACATTCACAGTGTTGAAAACTTTTGAAAACTTTTGTGCCAATCTCAAAGAATACGGTGGATTTGCAGGTTTCAAATATGTTAAGTATGAGTCTAGGAATAATGATGAGAAATGACAGATTGAAGAAGTTGTCATATGTACATTTCTGAAGTTTCGGTTAGCACCATTAGAACTAGCAAAGTCACTTCCAAGTGAACTCTACTCACATATTGACAACAGATGGAAATATGCAATGGATTCGGAGAAACAAATAAGAGAAAGAAGTCTAGTCCATCTATTTCCTGACATGTCCATAGCTGAAATCAAGGAGCATTTTTCCACATACAATTCAAAATTTCTTGTGAAACAAAGAGCCTTAAAATTGATGAATGGGATATATATTGACGTGGAAAATGAGACTAAAGCCAAGTGGCAAGAGATCTTCAAACAAAAGGATGTTGGTGAACAATCTCAAATTGAAATTGTTGATGTCACTAAGAAAGATTCAGATGTCACCGAGCAAGGTCTAGACCCGGTTGACACTATACAAATTGATGAAGATGTAATGGATGAAGCAATACCGGAGCAGGAAATGATTGAAGGAACCACATATGCAAAACTTGTCTCTAGTGAATCTGTCTTAGAACAAGTTTAGCCTTATCTGCCAGTGAAGCCACCAGTCTCAAGCAAAGCTCCCAAGGACACCGAGCAAGCTACTGAAGGCAACAAATCTGAAGCTGCAGGTGACACAACCCAAGATCAAACGTCTCAAGCACATACAAGCACTACAAATATTACAGCTGAGACCCCTAGCATCGAACCACCCAAAGACACTGCAACTGCTACATGTATAGACCAAAGTGTTGCATCTACTGAGCAACCTACTGAGGGTTAGCAAGCCTCACAAGCACTTGTCTTAGTGCCACAGACCAAAGGAAAAGAGAAGAAGGTGAGAAAGAATGGTTTTAAATTTGACTTATCTAAATCAATCGTGTTGCCCAATGTAAACATTTCCAAATTGAAAGGGCAAGCACTCACTGAATTCGGTGAACTATGCAAAGAAAAGGCCAAACAAGAGAAGCAACTAGCCATATAGAAAAAGAACAAAGTACTTTAGAAGGTTAGGACACTACTCACAGAAATGCTACCATCAGCAACAGTGTCAACCGATGCAGCCATCCATATTCAGTTGGATGAACTCCTTAATCAGATTGAAACATATGGAGTTGATGCATCCGAGTACTTAAGCAAGCTCAAGGATAAAGAGCTTACAACAAAAATGATAGAGGAAGTACAAAAATCAATTGTTGTTGGCAAGGTAAAACTTGTCAAATTCATTGCTAATTTGTCCCCTCAACTCAAGCACATTCTTTATTTATTCCATAAATTATGTACATTTTCTTTATTTATTAAAGATATCAAAAATAAAACTGATGCAATTGAGAAAGAGATCACCGATCTCTCATCCAAGTTGACCACTGAGCCTAATTTAGTTCAGAATTTTTACAAAAAGCTACAACGGCTCATGGCTCAACAGTTAGAACTGAGGAATGAAGAGCTTAAAATTAGGATGGATATAATGACCCTTCAAACATTATTCCTTCCTCATCTATCATCAGTACAGGAGTAGCTCAACCGAGCTACAAGCTTATCAACTACACAAGAGGGAAGCACTCTTGATGGCTTGATATCACTCTTATCTGATATTCAAGCACAAAACTCCCTTATGGAAAGTCTCAAGGTCTCACTCTCAGTCGCCCTCACCGATGCCCGGACCAAGTATAAGACTATTTTTGATCAGTTACTGCCTCCAGATGGAAATTAAGTTTTTAATGATTGTCAAAAAGGGGGAGTAATATTATGATACTACAAAGAGGAAAGCTCAGCAAAGGGGGAGTAATTCTACACTTGGAGAGTAGTACAATTTTGATAACACAATTTTGAGTATTGTATACAAGGGGAGTATACCGAGCAGAATATACAGAGCACTCAGAGCACACAAGTCCAGAATAGATCCGAACATGCAAAATTAAGAGTTATGTACAGGATAATGATAAGGGGAGTATATCTGCATATACTATTTTATTGACTATTGTACATATTGTCAAGTATATAGTTTTTGAGTTGTGACTTTGTAAGTAGTTTTTGTCAAACATCTCAACTAATGTCAAAAGGGGAGATTGTTACTACTTATCAAATTGCCATTAGTTTCATATCCAAAGTCATACTATATATTCTAGTTGGTTAGTCTTACCGAATCATGCAGTCGGTACACTCAGAGAAGTCGGTATGAACAGTCTAGTCGGTTACAGAAGAAAGCAGTCACAGAACATAGTATTCACCGAGCTGTTTACCGAGTAAAGTTTCATGGCTACTGAGTGGTAAAGTTAACTCACCAAGTGAAACATTTTACCAGATACATTGAACCTGGACATGCACATGAAAATGTGTTACAACATCGAGGCACATCTAACCATTTTTGCATTGGGAATTGCACTATGAGATTGTGTATGATTACAAGGTCAATCTAACCAATGAGATATTTTGTTTAGTTATTCATTCGAAGAATCTTTTGTAAGGTCGAAGCAATGAATCAGATCATCGTTGTAAGAGATCTATTTATACAACATGATTCTAGTGTTAGATATATGAGATGCAATAAGAGATAATAGAGTGTATGCATGAAGGAAGACTGTTACAGAGACACAGAGAGGTCATTAGTGAATAGTCGAAGAACAAAGTAAATAGAAGGGTTTATCGAGTTTCATTATGGGTTATTGAGGTATGCTACAAGCTAGGTAATCTTATTCAGAGCACATAGAATCTGCTTTAGCATTTCAGATGTAAAGTTGCAGATATTTGTAATGATTTTATTGTAATATTTTGAAGTTGTAAGAGAAACCTTTAATAGGGTAAAAGACTCTAACCAAGTCTATAAATTGTAAATCCTTTAACCAGGTGCTACACTTATATAGTGTTGTTAAAATCCTTTAGTAAGGTAGATCTAACTGATCTTGATACTCCTAACAGGGTAAGCTATCAGAAATAGCTAAATGTAGCTCTAACCGAGCATTCTTTATTATTTGCTGTAGTGAAGTTGTGGGTGCCATCTCCACCACATTTTTTCTCTCTAACCAAGAGTTTCTGCGTGACCAAAATATATGTGTTATGGAGTGAATCATGTATGATTGTTATCTGTTGATTATAGTTTTATTTTATGTTATTGCACTATTTTGTCTATGCATAATAGTAAGGTTATTATTAGAGAAAAGTTTTGGAGTACTAATTCACCCCTCCCCTCTCAGTACATTAGCTTTCTATATTGGGCCTAACACAAACAGAATAAAAAGTCTATTATACTATTTATTTTGATTCTTTTTGAGGTATTTTTAAATGTTTTTATGATTATTTTAGTTAATAAAAAGCAAAAAACTTAAAATATAGCTCTAAGAACAAGTGTCAAAAGACACTATGGTACACACCTTGATGCAGGGGTGGTTGTGCTAATCTACAGACCTACAAAAATTAATGATTAAAATTTCAAAATTTGAAAACGGATGTACTGAAGTGCAAGAAAATGCATTGAAGCGACAACCTGCGAACTAAAAACACTAAAATTCAGAAAAAGGGTTATAAAATGGGATGTGGGTCCCACCGGGCATGCCAAAATGAACCAAGAGAAAACCAATGCAAAGTTGGATGGTTAGTTTAAACCCCAAATAAGCATAGAAAACCAAATAAAAGCATAAACTAACAAATTTATACCTTGCAAGAGAGGGTTCTCTCTTGTTCCTCTGATTGAGCTTGATGAAGTAGAGGCACCCTTGTGCTTCACTTATTTGGATATGCTCTTCTTGATGGGTGTGGAATGCTCTCCAAATACATAACAAGATTAGTTGATTAGTATTGGATTTGGATTATGATGGATGAAGAATGGATAGATTTGGTTGAAAAAGGATTTGTCTTGGATGAGAGATTATTTGGATATTATGAGAACATTATGTGGATATGATAGAAAAAGATAGAGGAAGAAAGGGGTAGCATAAGATTAGAAAAAAATTCTATGTAGTGATTTGTGAGGAAGTGAGACTCCAATTTATAGATTGGAGGAGGCCAATGGAGGGCCAAGATTGATTTTGGTATGAAGGGTTGAGATTGATTTGGGATGGAAGACATGTATCAAGGTGTATTGGGAGAATAAAAAGGAATATAAAATTCCTTGGGGAAAGGAGAGAGGAATTAAAAATTCCAAAATAAAGGATATGTGGGAAGACTAAATGGATAAAGGAATTAAAAATTCTTTGGGAAGAGGATGCATGGGGAGATTCAAGGAATTTCAATTTCCTTGAAAGGATAAAAGGTGTTGTGACATGAGTGGAGGAATATAAAATTGGAGAATAATGATAAGTATGATAATGGAAGAATTAATTAGGCTAAGTGAGAATTAAGAAAATGATTTGTAGGAATCGCATGACTTAAGTTAATTAATTAGAATTAATTAACTAAGAGGAATTTAGAAGACGTAATGATTTGGTTGACTTTAGAAGAATAGGGAAATAATTAACTTATTTGATAAATTAATTATTGGACTATAGTGACAAAATTGATTAAATTTTATTTAATTAAGTTTAAGAAGAAGGGAATTAACACAATTAAATTGGTTAATTATGATGACATGCTTAATCTAATTAAATATTAATTTAATTAATTTTAGGTGTCTACAATATGTTATGACTGTTAATTGCTTATATGGATGCGTAGCATGTGGATATGTTGTTGGTTATGTTTTGGTGATTTTGGATTAGTGAATTGATCTTTGGGAGATGTGTTTTGGTCCCCTCTTTCTCCTGGAGTGGACCAAAGTGTATTTTTGGTTTGGAAAGTATATTTTGATTCAGGGTGACTTGGTTCAAGCTTAGATAATCTATCTTGTATATAAGGATGGATTCAATTGAGTTAAGTGTGTGATGTGTGTAAGTAAAGGGTTGAAGAGTAAGAGAGAATATTGTAGATGCATAATGTGAAGATAATCAATGCAAGGTCCAGTGAAGTATAGAGAAGAAGAGTTATGTTCGAAGGATATGCAAGTTGTGCTGAGACTTTGGCAAAGATATGAGACAAAGTGTTGGTAGTTGAGGTTTGAGTTGTGTATGTTTTGATGTTGGTCATTTGATGTAGAGTTCAAGGACACCTTAATGATCACGAGATCCTTCTTTTCATATCATTTTTGTATCTTGCCTTGAGTGCAATTAGCTTTAGGTTTTGCAAGTCCTCTTTTGTATCTTGCACCATGAATAGTTAGCCTTGGTTTGCAAGTCTGGAGTAGTTAGCTCTTTCTTTATAATCTGATATACATAGTGGATATATTTTGTGGGTAGGTGCTCACCATGGTTTTTCCCATTTTGGGTTTTCCACATAGAAAATTTTGGTGTTCATGCGTTGGATGTGTGTTGAAGTTTAATTGTTTATGTGATGCATTTAATTTTTGTTTTTTACTAATTTACCCCCCATTTTAGTCTTGCCTTGGGTTGAACAATTGGTATCAGAGAAAGGTTCCTCTTGAGTAGGCTTAATTGCTTGAGGTAGATTTGTTATGGTTTAGGAGGTGCATTATAAAGTTTCAATGTTTGATGGTACACACTTTTCTTACTGGAAGGAAAGAACGGAGTTTCATTTGGAGACATTGCTGAATGGAATTTGGGAAATAGTTTAGACTGGATATATACCTTTGCAGGGTGGTGCTCAAAATCTGGATGAGCTAAATTTCAAGGAGACTAATGTGAAGGTAGAGCTATAATTTCAGTTGTATAAGTGATTCCATGTTTGGAAGGGTAAAAGGATTGAAGGAAGAAAAAGTTGTATGGGACAAGCCATGTTTAGCATATGAAGGAGATCCGAAGACAAACTAGGCTAGGTTGATGAATTTGAAGCAGAAGTATGAGTATTTGAGAATGCTAGAAGATGAAAGTGTTGATAACTATATTCATAGAGTGTCCGATCTTGTTGTTGGCATTAGAGCTATCAGTGGACATTTGGAAGAATGTGATGTTGTTCACAAGATCTTCTAACTTTACCTAAATCCTACAAGCCATGTAAATTCCCTATACAAGAGAGAAATTATTTGAGTAATTATACCATTGATCAACTTATTGGTACTTTAGCAGCCTATGAGATTTCAAAAATGGAGGAAGAGAAAAGAGAAAAGAGAAAATAAAGAAGTGGTATTTAATTTTTCAAGACATGATGATCTGGAATGCAGTGGAGATCTAGATGAAGTTGAAGTAAATTTTGTGAGAAGATTATAGCGAGGAACTAGAAAATACATTTTGGTAAGTTACCTATGGAATGTTTTTCTTGTGGTAGAATTTGACATTATGCTTCTAATTACACTTATAGAGAAGACTCTAAGAGACTGGATGATGATAAGAAGAAAAGAAAGTTTAAGAGACACAACTTTAACATAGCAGAGAAGAAGGGCTTATGTTCTATTAAGGAGCATACATTTGAAGATGAAGTTGATGATGATTTGAATGAAGAATCCCCATTTCTAGAAATTGAAGATAAGGAGGATGCTTTGAAGAAACCGAAAGAAGAGAGAACAATTAAGACTGCATTGCATTCTAAGATAGAACGAAGTACATGGATTATAGACTGGATGTTCAAATCATATGATGGGTGATAAAGACAGGCTTAATAAGATCTAAAGAAGTAGGATGGAGGATTAGTGAAGTTTGTCAGAGAAGATGGTGCAACTATTCAAGGTATTGAAAGTGTTTTTATTGATGGTAAGCTTAAAACTAATGATGTTTATTATGTTCAAGGATTAGGACATAGTTTGTTAAGTGTTAGTTAGATGTGTAGAAAAGGATATGAAGTGTTGTTTAGTAGCACCAAATGTGTGATCAGAAAAGAGAAGACTGGTAAAAGAGTTGCAGAATGAGTTAAAACAGGTGGAAATGTATACTATATCAAGGATAGAAAGGAGAATAAATGTTTGCTAGTGCAGAAGGTTGAGATTGTTATAATAGTTCTAGAGAAGGCAAGTGATTCAGAAGAAATAAAAGAGAAGGAAATGAATGATGATGATGAAGAAGAGGAATATTTAGTCAAAGTTCCTACTAAGTATGTCCAGAAGCATCATTCCAAAAATTAGATAATTAGAGATAAGACAAAAGGTGTTTAGACAAGAAGGAAGATTGTAGAAGCTCAAGAAAAAGGCAATTACTATTTTCTATCTATGACTAAGTTGAAGAATTATGAGGAAGAAAGAAAGGATGAAAGTTGGGTAAAAGCAATGGAAGAAGAATTAAATCAAATCTAGAAGAATAAGACTTGTGAGTTAGTACCTAGACCGGTGGAAAATAATGTAATAGGAACTAAATGAGTATTTAGGAATAAGTTAAATGAGCAAGGACAAGTGACAAGTAATAAATCAAGATTGGTATGCAAAATATATTCTCAAGTAGAAGGCATAGACTTTGAAGAAATCTTTGCTTCGATAGCAAGAATGGAATCTATATGCACATTTATTGCATTTTCTACTCAGCAAGAACTTTAAAGTTTATCATATGGATGCCAAATCAACATTTTTGAATGGATATCTAGAAGAAGTTTAAATTGAGAAACTAGATGGTTTCAAATTGACAGAGGATTTAGATATGGTGTGCAGACTGAAGAAAGCTTTGTATGGTCTTAAACAGACACTGAGGGCCTAGTATGCGAGATTGGACAACTATCTGACTCAACAAAACTTCAGGTTAGGTACAACATATAGTAATATTTATTTCAATATTTATGGAGACAAGTTGTTAATTGTTATAGTTTATGTTGATGACATTATATTTGGAGGAGATTATAATTTATGTAAAGAGTCCTAAAGAGATGCAAAAAGAATTTGAAATATCAATGATTGGTAAGTTATCTTTCTTTCTTGGGTTATATGTTATTCAATCAGAAAATATAATTTTTCTCTCTCAAAATAAGTATGTAAAGGAAATGTTGAAGAAATTTAATTTTTATGGTTGCAAACTAGTTACAACTCCTTTAACCATTGGATGCAAGTTGAGAAAATACTATGAGTTTTCAAAGGTTGAACAAGAAAAGTACAAGTTGATGATTGGTGGATTACTCTATTTGACTGCCTCCAAATTATATATCATGCAGGTTGTTTGTTTGGTAGCTAGATTTTAGGTAAATCCAATGGTGACACATGAGAAAGGTGTGAAGAGAATTTTCAGATATTTGAAAGTTATTGTGGATTATGGACTTTGGCACAAAAAAGGGTGGAGATTTTATGTTGAAATCCTATACAGATGTAGATTGGGATGGAAGTATTGATGAATAGAAAAGTACTAGTGGTGGTGCAATCTTTTTAGGGGACATATTGGTCTCCTAGTTCAGTAAGAAATAAGATTCAGTTTCCCTATCTATTAAAGACATCAATTTTCCATAATCCATCATGTTACTTACTATTGTTTCTGGATTTGATTGTGTTTGTGTTTTTTGCATTAACATTGCATTTCGAATCACACTTTGTGATTCATCATCAAGATGATAGAGATAAAAGGAGTAGAGAAATGAATTGTTGCAAACCAAGGGAAACTAAAAAGGTATAGGATAGGGAGGGGGGAGGAAGTAACATTTTTCAAAAAGTATATTGCTAAAACTAAGTATATTGCAGTGACATCTTGTTGTACTCAGGTAATGTGGATGAGACATACTCTTAGGGATATCAAGGTAACATATGATGAAGAAATTCCTATTATGTGTGACAATACAAGTGAAATAAACATTTTTAAGAATCCAATAATACATTTAAGAAAAAAGTATATTTCAATCATATATCACTGGCTAAGGGAGAAAGTTGTTGATAAGGAAGTTAGATTGAAATACATTTCTATGAAAGGGTAGGTTGCAGATATTTTCACAAAGGCATTAGCAAAGGATACATTTGAGTTTCTTTAAGAGAAGCTTGGGGTTATTTCCCCTCATTCTAGCTAGGTGCATTATGGTGATGCATCTTTCCAAGGGGAGATTTCATGACTATTTCATGTCCTAGATTGATTATGTGGTTGCTCTCAAGGGGAGCAATAGTGTGTGCAGTGTTTCTATAACTTTTATCCTTGATGGAAAAGGGGGAGAGATTGAGCAAGTTTGATCTTTGAGGTGATATTGAGTAAGTTTCCAAGAGAGAGATTAAACAGGGACTGAGTATTTTTGATATGGGAGAATTTATGTAGATTTAGTTTTTAGAGAGATATTGAGTATTATTTGATTTTGGTCAAGTGCTGTCAAGTGCTTCCATCAATGACAAAGGGGGAGATTGTATGAAGTATGTATTGTTGTGGTTTCCATTGATGTCAAACTTGTTGTCATGGAGCATGGCATTGGCTCACCATGTTTGTAGCACGTAGAGATATCTTGTTGTGTTAGTGTTGTAGGTGTCCATTGTTTGTTTCAAAAGTGTTCGAGTTTAGCAAGTGTTGCTAAAGTTGTTTGTTATAGTTATCTTTGTTGGATATATTTTTGGTATCATGGATGCGATTGTTCTATGGTCCAGAAATATATTTGTGTTCTCTGGGTGTTGTAGCAGTGCTAGTTGTTGGTTGTGATATTCTATGGTTGATTTATACTTAGGTCCAAATATGAGTTGTGAGAGATTACTTGATGTGTTATGGGTCTCACTATAGTGTGTGAAGATACAAATTTAAATTGCTTGCATTGGAATATATATTTTGGCCATTAATTACTTGTATGGATGTGTAGCATGTGGATATGCTATTGGTTATGTTTCGATGATTGCAGATCGGTGAATTGATCTTTGGGAGATTTGTTTTGGCCCCCTGTTTCTCTTGAGTGGATCAACAAGTCTTTTTTTGGTTTGAAAAGTATATTTGGTTCAGGACGACATGGTTTAATCTTTGATGATTTATCTTGTATATAAGGATGAATGTGATTGAGTTAAGTGTGTGAAGTTGTGTATAAGTAAAGGGGTGAAGAGTAAGAGAGAGGAATGTAGATGCATGATGCGAAGATAATTAGTGAGGTTTAGTGAAGTACACAGGAAGAAGAGTTATGTTTGAATGATATGTAAGCTGTGCTGAGACTATGGCAGAGATATGAGTCAAAGTGTTGGCAGTTGAGGTCTGAGTTGTGTGTGTTTTGATGTTGGTCACTTGATGTAGAGTTCGAGGACAACTTCATGATCAGGAGATCCTTCTTTTCATATCATTTTTGTATCTTTACCTGAGTTTAGTTAGCTTCAGGTTTTGCAAGTCCTCTTTTGTATCTTGTTCCATCAACAATTAGCCTTGGTTTGCAAGTTTGGAGTTGTTAACTCTTTTCTTTGTAATCTGATATACATAGTGGATATATTTTGTGGGTAGGTGCTCACCGTGGTTTTTGTCTGTTTGGGTTTTCCACGTAGAAAATCTTGGTGTTCATGTAGTGCATATGTGTTGAAGTTTAATTGTTTATGTGTTGCATTTAATTTTTATTTTGGACTAATTCACCACTCCTCCCAATCCAACCTTGGGTTCAACATAGATTAGTAAAAATTTGGGATTGGTGCATTAAAAACAATCTTGTTTGAATTTTTTGGTATGCTTGCACGCTTTATGTGGTAGAACCCTAAGGTGTTTTGTGAAACTATCTTTTCCCCTTGCCTTTGCGGATCTTTGGTGTAAGAGAAATCACCAAACATCTTCTTTTATTTTTGTAGAAGGGCCTAATTTTGGAGAAGTGATCACTCCAAGGGGTACAACCCAAAGTATTTTTTTGCTTGGGCCACTATATAAAAGATTAAGGTGAAATCCAAGATCTAACAATGGTGAGTACCTTGCCAACAATTCTAATCTAAAAAGGGAGGTATCCACATTTATGTGACATATATAAGTCTCCAAGTAGGATTGGTTAAATCCTTAAGTGTCTTGTTGGGTGCTAGTAAGTTGTTACGTCCCCAAACAATGACTAGAAACCTTATTTTAGAGGCCCACCCTATTGATTAAGTTTTTTTGGTGTCCTTAGTGCAAGGGTGTGGCATCGCACCCTAAAGTTACTAACCATATGGCTACCTTGAGATGAGACATAAATCCCCAGGTTAGCATTAAGTTACATGTAGCTTTATGGGGAGAGGGTGATTAGGTCATCTATTCAGTCCTAGAGGCCCCTACCTTTCCTCTATCACAAAGACAAGAGTCTACACACCCATTCTAGGTGCTCCTATATTTGAGTCGAAGGAGATTCCAAGTGTGGGTTTGAGTTTCTTTCCATTGGCCATTGACCTTAGGATTAGGAAGTGTTTTATCTATCTTCAATTGTGATAAGATCGATGGAAATTGGGTTGAATTTGGCCTATGAACATACGCAGATTCACATAAATAATGGGTTAATCAAACAACAACCATTTTGTCTTCTTGTTTGCAATGCTTTCTTGCCACAAGAATCATCAAACAATCTCTCCCTCTCTTCCCTTAAGTCTTTTTAGTCTCTCTCTAATTTTCTTTCTAGGTCATTTTAGTCTCTCCACTTAAGTATTTTTAGGACCTCTCTCTCTCCATCTCTAGACCCTTAAGTCTTTTTATTCCGTCTGTCTATCTGTCTGTCTGTCTGTGTCTCTGTCTCTCTCCATCTCTTTGTCTATTTGTCTATCTGTCCGTCTGTCTGTCTCTCTCTCTCTATATATATTTCTCTTATATATATATATATATATATATATGGGCAAAATAACAGACCTATGTCACCCTTTGGGTTAACTGGGTGTAGTGCAACCAAACTTAGTTTAGCCAGACAATTTCCATACCACATGGCACCCATTGGTGCAGTCATGGCACCTAAATGACAATAATAGTTCGGTCGAACCCAGTTTGGCCAAACTCAGTTCGACTGAACTATCCTAAGTGTCAGGTGATGTGACAGGAAAATAACCATTTTGTTTGCATTTCTAAAACTTTTCACTTCTTCTTTGTTTTTCATTAAGCAATTTTTTGTTTTCAAAACTTGAAAAATACCCCTTTTGTAGAGCTCAAAGTAAGGAATCTGGACATAATTATTTTATTTTTTTACATTACAAGTAGGTTTTTAAAGTTCAAAAAGAGGCTAATTTGAAATTTAAAAAATAAATATTAAATAATATTAAATTTTTAAAAATATATATTTTCACTAGATGAGAGAATCTTCTCCAAAAGGGTATTTTTTTTTTTTGATAATGATAAATTTAGTAAACAAAAGGTGACACGAATGAAAACTACCTAATTCAGCTATGTTGGGCTTAAAAATATTATTACAAAAAAATATACATCAAATTTTATTTTTTATTTTTTTTAGTACTATATATATATGTCCTCTATTTGGAAAATTAAAATCAGAAAAAAAAAGTTTGTTTTCATTTTTTTTGGTGACACTGACTAGAACCCCTGATTTTTAGCATTTTTTGGCAATAAAAAATCTCTTTGAATATATTAAAAAAATGTCAAATTTTTATAAAATAATAGATATAAATTTCATTAATATTTCTATATTTGATTAGTTTATATCATTTTGAAATTCAATTTAGAAATGTCACTTTATGTGGTCGAAGTTAAACAATTTTAGTTTTGTTGGACACTTCCTTTATAAAAGGGTCTCACACACACACACACACACACACATTCAAATTTTGTGTATAGAAATAGCTCAACAAGAAGAAAGTTCTCAAGCAAGAGTTGAGCCAAATTTAGTGTTAGAGCAAACAAGGTTGAAGAACACATAACTGAAGATAGGGAGGAGACCCAAGTCCAAACAATGGAGATTGGAGAGGGGTTAGGTTTGCTTCCTTCTTCTAGTATGGATAAGCATATTGTGAATTTAGCTAAATAGGTGAAGAAAAATAATTCTTATAGAAATTTAATCATTTACTTGAAATGGATGTGAAGCAATTGAAATTTTATAGTGACGACCTTGACATACTAAAAAGAGGTCAATGAATAAAAGTGCAAAGGAAATAATTTCTCATTTCAAAAATCTTGATACACTTGATAAAGCCCAACTGTTATCAATTGTAATTGTTCATAATGAATTAAAAGAGGCATTAAAGTTGTTGGGTGTAGATACAACAATAAAAAAGAGGAAAATCTCTTAGCTACAAAAAGCTATTGTTGAAAATGCTAAGAAAGGTTTGGGTTCCATTGGGAAAAATCTCGATCAATAGATAAGGCCATGTCAAGAAGAGTGATGTTGACATATATAATTGTAGGCACCTAAATTTGATTAATTTAATTAATTGGATTTAGCTATCCTAAATTCTCTTAAAGTAAATGATTACATATTATTTAATTAATTAGAGTCCAATCCTTCTAGCTAGTTAATTTTATTGATTATGCTATGGTCCCGTTTAAATTAATTACTTGATAATTATAATCATTAAATTAATTAAATTTGATCCCTTCTTCTATTAAATAAATCAAATGAAATAATTTGGTTATTTAATTCACCTTTAGTCCTTAAATTCCTCTTTTTCTATTATGGAGTTAATTGATTAAATTAATTCTATTTCCCCACATGTCTCCTAACCTTAACCCCTTATCTAACCCTTCTTCTAACCTAACCCACTAACTAACCTTGGTTTTTAACCAACCCTATCCCTTCAAATAAACCTTTCCAACCTCCCTCATCACATGTGTGCACATTCCTAAAATTCTTATATTTGGAAATGAATCCCTTTATTTGGGTGTTTCTCTCCCAAATAGATATGTGTCCTTGGAGACACTTGTCATTCCTCTCCATGACACTTTCCCTTCTCAAGGATACTTGTCACCCTTGGCTTAGCCACTTGTCCTCTTTGAGGACAAGTGTGGAATCTCATTCCACTTGGCATTTTGAGGATTGCCACTTGTCTTCTTTAAAGGCAGGCATCTCCTTTTCAAGCATCTTCACCTCCCATCCTTGCCTATTTAATCCCCTCCATTTTCCTTGCAAATCGTCCACTTTTCATGCAATCATACTATTACCATGTCATTTTAATTACTTACATCAATCCATCATTTACATCCATCTTATTCTAATTTGCACATTCATCATCATAGATCACATCTAGCATCGTTGGAAGCACAAGATTAAGCACACATCAAATCGAAGGACAACCAAATCAAGGATTTTTTAGAGAGTTTTCTAGCTTATTGTTATCATTTTATTTCTTGAATTCCTTTTAGCATCCTTATCCTGAATGATGTTTGAATTTTCTGTTTTCTTAGGTTGTTAGTTTAATCTTTTCAATCTCTTTATATTTGCACTCACAATTTTTTCCATACAATAATAAATGAAAAAATGCCCCCAAAAAGACAAATCTCTTCACTTTCAACTAAGTTTGGTTTAAGTAGAAAGATAATATGAAAATATGTGAAAAGGAGAAATATTATAGATGATAGTACCTCAAAAGGCAATTGGACAATTATGTGTAGAGCTCTTCATTCTGACATGATTGAAGATGTTGTTAGGAATTTGGTCTCAACTTTTTGGAAAGATAATACTCGTCCTTCATCAAATAGTAGAGATGTTATCAAATGTAGGATTGAGCCCAATTGTTATGATTTTCATATAAAACATTGGTTAGACACAAAAAAATGAAATTTATGTAATGTTTTCTAGTTCAAAACCTCATATAAAATTTGGACAAACAATGTTTCAAAGGTTAAGGCCATATTATGTGAAGATAAACAAATGTTTTGAAACTTGTTGTTGTCTTGATATCTTGTTTACTTCAAAGATGTGTATTGATTTTTAGTATCCATTTTATCTACTTAATGCTTCTATAAATTAGAATTTTTCTCTATTTAGGTATTTATAATGTGGTCTCCTTGGCTATTAGATCTTATAATATTTAGAGATTTTATATTTCCAAACCTAGAATAGTAAAAATGTAATTCTTCTAAGATTTATTCTAATTCATCTTCAAAAACTTGTAGAAGATCTTCATTGGTTAGAAATCTATTCAAATTCAAAATTTGTGTAGGATTTTGCATGAACATCTTTGCATGGTCTAGATGATGTTGAATACAAATGGACACTGGGAGAGGGGGTGGTGAATCAGTGTATTTAAATTTTTTAACTTATGTGTGCTAATACTATGAATGCAAATGAATTAAGAACACACACACTCACACAAAATAATATCACATAACACCAGATATACGAGGAAAACCCAATGTGGGATTAACCTCGATGAGGATAGCTGCTGGAGTCTACTGCTTCAATCTAGCCTCACAAGAAATCACTGATTACAATATGTTTTAGGGTGCCAACCCAAGGAGAACCAAACCCTAATATTCTAAGCACCAACTCAAGGAGCACCAACCCCTAGTTTTATGAGATACAACTCAAGGGAGTACCTACCCCTGTTTTGAGCACCCACTTGGATATTTTTAGTGAATGCAATTACAAATACAAATTATGAACCTTGTTACAAATGTGTTTTGTAATACTTACAAATTTATGCCTCTTAATATTCTTTCTCTATTTCTGGTTTTGTCTATGTCTCTTCCTCTTCCTCTATCTGGTTTTGCCTCTGTCTCTTCCTCTTCCTTTTTCTGGTTGTCCTCTTCTCTCTGCTACAATATTGCTTTCAAGAATTCTTTTTTTCTCTCCTGGCAGCTACACACAACTCCACTCTCTATTCTACTTCAATGCTCTCTATACTTCACCACAACAACAACACAACTATACAAAACACTTCCTTTTACAACTACTTCATCTACTAAAATGAGATCTATTTGTTTCCACCCTAGTCCTTGTCTCACCAACCACATCTACCAATGTCGAATCATGTTAAATTGCCTCTGCCTTCAGTCAACTCTCGGTATCCAACAAGATTTTATTCACTATCTTCAAAATGATCTCTAACTAGATGTTCACATTAAATGTCTTTAGGTCATTCTGTACGTAGATTACTAAGTTTTGTAATCTGAATCTACTCTTCAAGGATACGGGCTGCAGTGAATTGAATTTCCCTCCTTGAATCAACCACCACATTGAATGACCCAGCTCCGTTTTCTTGTTTTTGGTCTGTGTATTGTTCACCTCCTACACAAGGTTGCTATTTTTTAGCGTACTTGATCTATCCAATAGATTTGATCCAACCATTATTGATCATCTTGATCCCTACAAAAATCTCCACTTGGTTCACCATTAATATCTTCTTCTTCCTTTGTCGACCTATCCAGATAGGATCAACAACCACCTCATTAAAATCGACCATCATCTCTGTAAGCACCAACTTTTGCATATCGGATTTCATTGTTGACCACTTGGGGGCCACTTGTCTTCATTTATTGCATCCACTTCATTTGGTCAATATCGATCAGCTACCACATAAGCCTCTGCATCTATCGACATGCATTCGTGGTATCAAATTTATCATTCAACATATCTAGTCATAATTGGTTGACCACTATGTGGATTACTAAGTCATTCAGCTTGCAAACGTGTTGTCCAGATCACGTGGTCAAATCCGATATTGACCTCTATGTTGGCAAATGACCCCAATCTCAGCCAACTAGAAAACTCTGCATCAAAAAATTGTCTTATAGCTAATCCCTAAGGCCCCACCTTCAACTCCGACCACTTGGCATGGACATGTTGCATCCTCTCGTGATGGCGCAATGGTTAACATCCCTGCACATTCAATCACAGGATCACAGGGGTTGTTAGATCAAGTCAAACATTAACCTCCTCGCCATGGTGACCGACAACTTTATTCACTTAATTGTTGAGCACCTTTTTATCAGCCTTAAAAGATCTTCATCCATCTTTAGAACGTGCAAAAATAATGCACCTTTAGTTGCCTATGATTTAACATACTCCCACTGACCTTTGATTTAAAACCCCTTTTGGCACTTGCCTCGGCCAAAAACGCTATGACACTTGGCCACTCCAAGATAGATGGAAGCTCCTCGCGATCTCATGATGAGTATGATGGTCAACTTAGGTCATCATGATATTGTAGGGACTTTAGAAAAGAATTAAAAAAAAGGCAAAGGGACCCATAAATGAGATAATTAAAAAAGGCACGTGTAGACTTAGGAAAAATTAACAAGGGGTCTACCAAGGATTAATGTCTAGGAAAAAAGACATGACCCCTCCCAATGACTAGATGACCCTCAGACTTAAGTCAAAGAGGTAACACATAATTATAACAGGTTTAAGAGTTTTAACAAAAGGAATTGATAAAAAAGGTAGAAACCCTAAACCCTAAGCTTGAGGGAAATGACAAAGACCCAAAATGGTCAAAGATGCCAACCTGTCAATCTAAACTTTCCACTACATCTTCATTAGCCAAAGCCCTGCATACACACATGATTTTTTGCAAGATAGCTCTGCAATGTGCAACACTTTTTGTTTCTCTGTTGTTACTCTGCATCACTTGTTGACATTAATGACAATAATGCCAACAATCTCTCCCTTTGGCATTGATGTCAACACACACATAGGCAACCCATTCTCCCCCTTTGACAACAATAGTAAAAGGACTGTAACTGACTATCAACCATTCATGAATGCCCCCTTTGATGTTTTATAGAAGTGAATAGAACTTCCAGTTCATGTCACATCTGCAATACATTAGAAATTTCCTTTACAACTTCTTGACCTCTACTGTTGTAGATTCCACTAGATGAACCATTATTACAATATAAAAAGCAGTGTTAATATTGCTCATAAGAATTTTAGAACTCCCCTTTTGACTGTACATGAGGTTCAAGGAAGAAAAAAATGTAAAATAGTATGCTCCCCTTGAACCATAGACTTCAATAATGCATTTAAGTGTTGAAGGAAGGTGGAGCAACACCCAACTTAAATTTTAGATATTTAAATGTATCCTTTGAAAGAGGGTTTGTGAAAATGTTAGCAACCTGCTCACTTGTGGGAACAAATTCAACCTTTACCCCCTTCTTTGCAAATTTCTCCCTGAGAAAATTATACTTAATTTCTATGTGTTTTGTCCTTGAGTGCATAACAAGGTTCTTAGATATGTTGATTGCACTTGAATTATCATATTTTATGGAGACTAGATCTTCATACTCTACCTGGATGTCCTTGAGTGTCTGCTTCACCCAAAGAACTTGTGAACAACATGTGGTAGCAACTATATACTATGCTTCAGCTATGGATAGAGAGATAGAGTTTTTCTTCTTGTTGTGCCATGAGACCAATATGTCACCAAGGTAGAAAGCTCCACCATTGATGCTATTTTTGCCATCTACGCAACCTGCCCAATCAGCCTCAATAAAGGATTGTAAAGTGAAATCTCCTTTCTTTAGATACCACAAGTCGTAACTAAGTGTTCCCTACAGATATTTAAAGATTCTTCTAACAACATTTTCTTGTGATTGCTTTGGAGAAGCTTGGAATCTAGCTACCAAACACACTGCTTGCATAATATCAGGCCTTGAAGCTATGAGATACAATAGACTACCAATCATGAATCTATACAAGGTTTGATCTACACTAGGTGACCCATCATCCTTTCTTAATTTGCATCCTGTCACTATGGGAGTACTAACCGATTTATTTTCCTCCATTTGAAACTTTTTCAACATGTCCCTTGCATACTTAGATTGTGAGATAAAAATTCCTTTATCTAACTGAGAAATTTGCAAATCAAGGAAATATGATAACTCTCCAAGCATTGACATCACAAACTCAGACTGCATTTGATCAACAAACTCTTTGCATAAAATATCCTTGTTGCCTCCAAAAATGATGTCATCTACATACACCACAACAATGATCATATGGTCTCCATCCACCTTAATGTACAGGTTGCTATCATCATTTCCCTTTTTGAAACCTTGCTGATGGAGGTACTTATCCAACTAGAATACCATGCTCTAGGTGCCTGCTTCAGACCATATAAAGCTTTTCTCAATCTGCACACAAAGTTCTCATCTTCATGTAGCTGAAATCCTTTAGGTTGCTCAGTATAGACCTCTTCTTCAAGATTGACATTCAAGAATGTAGACTTGACATCCATTTGATATACTTTGTATCTGTATGCGGGAAAAGCGGGTTGATAAAACTCAATATGTGAAAAATGGAGTTCTATGGAGCCTTTCTCACACACTCACAGGACTTCTTGGTGCAAGCTATGGAGTAATGAAGTGTCACTCAGCTTCCCAAGGTTGGTCCCATGGTTGGTCCCATGGTTCTCTATCTTGCACGGTCCCTCAAACCAACATTTTTGCTCTTAGAACACTGAGCAAAATGGTTTAGGGATGGCAAATGCAAGAACGAGGGATGCTTTTTTTTTAATTTAATATGAGATGTATCCTAAGCTATGCATGATTCTAGAAATGCAATAAACTAACTATAAGATGACAAGGTTAGTAAACAAACTATCCTAGCATACCATATTAGTTAATGATTTAAGCTAATTGATGCCCTCCTAAATGGCACAAATAGTTAGTCTAAGATCAAACAACACAAAACACACAAGATGTTAGAGTTAATCAATCAAAAACTAAACACAAATGAAGGCATTCCAAGAGAGATACTAAAAACACATGCTAATGAATCTAACTAAAGAAGTAAGACAATGAGATATCTCCAACTATCTCTTAACACGATATTAGCTCCTTTCTCCCTTGTTCCTCTCCTCTCCAAGTTCCAAAATAGTGTAGCTCTCAGCAGCTTTTTGCACTATGGATGCTTATGGAGAATTGAGATTTGTAGAATAGCTCCAAACATGAAATGAAAAGCTATTTTTAATGCTAAAATGATTGATTTTACCAAAAAGACAATATTTAGTTATGCTATGCTAAATGCTCTCTAAAATAGCTATAGTCTAAATGCTTACAAGTTTTCAGGATGTGGATTATGAAGGAATGGGCTCTATTTATAGGAAAAATGGAGCAATGGATGGCCAGGATTGAAAGGTTTAATCAAGGGTCAAGCTTGAAAGTTGGGGATCCATGTGCACAATTGGCACCAATGAAATGGTGACAAGTGTCAACATAAGATTGGGTTGAGAGAAGAGGTTGGAGGCATTAAAGGCCTGAGAAGACCTCATGGTTATCTAAAGACTAAGGTCAAGCCTAAATTAGGATTACCCACTGGATTAGGAGTTAATCCAAGGATAAACCTTTGTGCAAATGATTAAGAGATAATCATGGTCAAAGCATTAATGACCTGATGAGACCCTTGGGTTGGGTAGAGGTTGAGTCAAAACAAATGTTTTAACCATGTAGGAGGGTTTGGGTTAACCATTAATGGTTATTGGAGACTTTGTGGATTATGTGGTTGAAAGTTGGAAGCCTTTAATGGTTTTCAAAGACTTTG
Organism: Cryptomeria japonica; assembly: GCF_030272615.1. Lineage (NCBI taxonomy): Eukaryota > Viridiplantae > Streptophyta > Pinopsida > Cupressales > Cupressaceae > Cryptomeria > Cryptomeria japonica. The sequence continues at coordinate 171,624,158 of NC_081406.1, read as the reverse complement.
GGGTTTTTGGTGGTTGAAGGTTGAAAACCTTCAATGGTTATCCAAGACTTTGGGCCATTTGAGAAGTGACTCCATTTTGCTTAGGAATGTGACAATAATTAGGGGATGGATTAGGCTAATTAGGAAGGGGTTAGAAGAATCTAGAAGGGGATTAGATTTTGCAAGTGGATTTGGTGGGTGAGGGAAAATAGGATTTTATTTAAAATAAAAATTCATTTATTTCAAAATGTGTGCAAGTTGCATTTGTAGGAAAATGCAAGTGGGGTGGGGATAATGATTTAAATAAATGTTTTATTTATTTAAAAGAGGAAAAGGGGGATTTAATTAAATAAATTGATTTTATTTATTTAATTGATTTGAATTGGATTTAATGAATTAATTAAAATAAATTGAATAATTTATTTAATTAATAGAAGAATGTTTGGGGATGAATTAATTAAATATTAATTTAATTAATTGATGGTTAGTGGATTTTTAATCAAATAAATATGAAATATTCATTTAATTAAAATGGACAGATTTATGTGACTACATTTGCCCCTCTTTGAGACGGTGCAGTTTATCGCATCATTTCAAAAAAAGAAAAACTGGTGTGAAGAAATGCCCCATAAAATGTAAATTTAATGGGTGGTATGCCCCCTCGAGAGATGGGCCGAAAAATTTCAAAAAACCGGGCGATCTCTCGAAAAAGAATGAAAATTGGCGAGGTGATAAAAAAGAAGAAGTTAGGTATACTGGGGAAAAATAGAAGAAAACGGGAGAAACATGGAGAAATGGGGGGCGCGGGAAGTTCACGGGGACCACGGCGATGAGCAGGGCGAAGTTACGGTGACGGCGGGGGGTATAAATGGGGTGAAAGGGGTGAAAACAGGATCATTTGTGACCGTGACCAGTTGAAAACTTGAGCTCTGACAGTGACATTTGGAGGAGCAAGGAGGAGCAACGATGCCGTTTCCGATCACCGAGCACCGATTTGAGCGAGTGCGACGATTTCAGTGCCCAGTCGACTATGGACCAGCGGTACGCAAATTCGAAAACCGTCTTTTCATGCATTTTTAATATGGTTTTAGCTGAGTCCAAGTCAAGTCGGAGCAAGAGCACTGGAACTAGATTTTTAGCGCTTTTTGCTCCATGAATTAGCGCTATTGTGCCGCAATAGTGCTTTTGTAGGCTAGTTTGAGCGCTTTTGCTATTAGTTAGCGCTTTTGTAGGCAAGTTTTAGCGCTTTTGTAGGCAAGTTTTAGCACTTTTGACAAATTAGCGCTATGGGAGGGTCAATTGAGCGCTATTGGATTGGAATAGCGCTATTATATAGCAGTTTTAGCGCTTTTGGTTTTTTTAGCGCTATTGTAGACTTGTTTGAGCGCTATTGATTTTGTTGTAGCGCTATTGTTTAGAACTAGCGCTATTGTAGATAAAATAGCACTTTTGCCTTTGGATAACGAGATGCCCTAGTGTCGGACAAAAGAAATCTCCAGATGCCTAACGATTGATGGAGGGCGAGGTGAAGTGTGAGTTGTTTTGAACCATAGCAGCCCGATGAGACGTAGGTCATTTGTTAGGATAAATGCCTGTTGAAGTCTAGGCGGCCATGATTGCTTACCTGTTGAGACCCGAAGATACTTGATCAAAGTATCTGATGATAGTCTAGGTTTAAACTTAAGAAAGTTTGATAACAAAACAACTGATGGTGGTTGGATGAATGTCGATGTGCAGGAGGATCTGCGCGTGTTGCAGTTACGCGAGTGCCACCCCGCGACACAGGGGTTGCGAGATCATTTGACACAGATAGAGATAGATTGTATTGCGGCTACTGGTCTCTATGAGGTGATGCATATGCCCGTGATTCAGATGAATCACGGCCTGATTACAGCATTGGCAAAGCGATGGCATAGTGAGATGTGCACATTCCATCTAGCTCAGGGAGAGATGACGATGACTTTAGAGGACGTGTGGCGTATCCTTCGGATTTCGATTCGGGGGCAGCTAGTGACATATGATAGATCCTTGGGGACAGTGTCCTGTCAGCGGATATTTGATGAGGATGTATACATCAATGATGGCTCGATCGCATGGGAGGATATAGCGGCACTATATGAGCCCCTTCCAGCAGTATTGTCAGGGATCGTCGGAGGACTTCTGTGTCCCGACAGGCGGTCACATGGATTGGCGGTGGGATGGGGACAGGTGATAGAGATGATGGTGACTGAGGGGACCCAATATGCCTGGGGGCCGTGCGTGTTAGCACACATGTATCAGGAGTTACACGAGGTAGTGTACAAAGGGCGGGGGTCTCTAGCAGTGGGCATGACGCTGCTGCATGTGTGAGCATGGGAGCACCTACCAGTGACTCGACCGGTGAGTCTCAGATTCCGAGCCGTGGACCAACCATACATGTTTATGTATAGTGGCATGATGAGTCAGCCCCACTTGGGGAAGTTAGAGTGGTGGCGGCGGGCATTAGATGATTTGGATGCAGTGATCTGGCGGCCATACTTGGAGTGTGAGCCATGGGAGGATGATGCAGAGGCATTACCGTATTGCTTCATGACCCGATTCCTCATTGGGAGGACCTCTTATCATGTGGAGAGACAGGTGCCAGGACGGGTGATGAGGCAGTTTGGACGGTAGCAGGGACTGCCTAGTGGATCAGGGGAGTATGCACAAGTGATCCGAGAGTGGTATGCATGGGGTCCAGTGCTACTGTATGACCAGGCACTGGCAGAGTTTCAGACACTGCAGGCGAGGCCATGGGACTTACGACCGAGGGTCGTGGATGCAGGTGTGACAGCAGAGTATACACAGTATCGGGTGGCGCACCTGATCCTGCGGATATCAGACCCAGCTGAGCTGATCCTAGCATTTGAGGATGAGAGAGGACGGGGACGAGGACGGAGAGCGGGAGGTCGAGGAGGAGGAGGTGGAGATGGAGGTGGTGGAGGAGATGGAGGTGGAGGAGATGGAGGAGGAGGTGGAGGAGGTGGAGTAGGAGGTGGAGGAGGAGGTGGAGGAGGTGGAGGAGGTTTGGGGATGCCGAGGCAGTGGAGAGGGAGAGGTGGACTACCTCTACAGATATCACAGGGACCTTTGATGCAGGGAGGAGTGCAGCTGAGTGGGAGGGGGATGGAGAGAGAGATCCCAATGGATACAGGTGTAGGGGAGGGACCTAGTGGTGGGGGTGATACAGGTGCAGCAGCCATGGACATGGGGGAGGGAGCTACTGGGGATCTGCGGGAGCATATGATAGGTTATTTGCAGACCCAGGTGGAGAGATTAGAGGCGGAGGTAGCAGCTAGAGATGTGCAGCTATTTGCACGTGAGTCAAAGCTGACAGTGGTGTTGCGGGAGAGAGATACTGCGGTGGAGAGATTGGCGGAGCTGCAGGAGAGAGTGCGGACAGGTGCACAGGGGCCTTCAGGAGAGGTTATGAGGGAGATACGGCGAGCACAGGCTAAGATAGAGTATTGGCGAGGTTTATATGAGCAGGTTGTGCCATTCAGTCAGCGAGCTCTCAGTTATACCCAGATGCGGCATACGAGATCAGAGCGATCTCAGAGGATGCAGAGCAGTGGGGGAGTGATGGGTCCTTTGAGGCGGGAGAGATCAGGAGATGCAGGAGGGAGTGGGGGTTCGATGAGGCCTCCACGGAGAGATGGATCAGGTGGGGCCGGTACCAGTGGTGGAGTAGGTAGGGGTGGTGCTGGTACAGCATCTGGCCAGAGTGGCATTTGAGAGAGCATTTTTGCATATATGTATTGTATCTTTGTCTATTGATGGACTGTATCTTGGATGGCTCTTTGGTAGCCGATTTTGTAGACTTCATTGTACTCTGATATATGAGATGATATATATGAGGAGATCCCATATTTGTGATGATATGCATGTGATGATGTATGGATGTTTATGCATGATGAGGATTTATTGCTTAGATGTATATGTGTACATGTATGCATTTGATGAGATGTTTCTTTTATGCATGTTTTTATGATGATTTATGATGTTGTATACTGACATATGAATGCAGGTTTATATATATATGATGTATTTGATTTGTGATGTAATGCTTTATGTATGGAATGCCATGATGATGATATATGCTTATGCTTGATGCATGAACAGGATTTTTGATGTGTCCTATTGCAATGTAATGATGAGATGATTTATGTGACGATGTTTGAATGAATGATGTTATGTATGAATATGCATCTAGATGTGTTTAGATGAATGCAATATGGAGAAACAAAATGTAAAGTACAAATGTTTATATGATGATGTGTAAATGAATGCAGATGGATAAACAAATGTAAAGTACAAATGTTTATATGATAATGTGTTTTAAATGAATGCAGATGGATAAACAAATGTAAAGTACAAATGTTTATATGATAATGTGTTTTTAAATGAATGCATACGTAAAATGGATATATGAAATGGTATGAACCAATGTTTTGTAAACAAATGGTCTTATGAATCTAAAATGCATTAAATATGAAAGTGGGATGATACTATAACTAATATTTGTAATAACTATACCTTAATACAATTAAAAAGAGGATAATGAATGCGATGTGAAATGAATCCTAAAATGAACATAATAAGATGCTTATTAATGAATGAATGAATGCACTTTGTAACTAAATGGATAAATGGATGTGTGTAATAATAAGTTGATAAGATGATAATGGATAATTTACACTGGATGAAATGTTTAGTAAATGATTTAAAACAACCAAAGACAATTTGATCCCATGAATGAATCTAATTATTTATGATTGATGCAATGATGAAAATGATTTTTAATGAAAACTAATGTCAATAATGAACTATATGCAATGTTTTAAGTTTAAAAATGACATGAATGGACATAATGCAAGATGCACCTAAATGCAATGATGATATTGCCATGAGGAATGCAAGGTTTTTAAGACTTTGCATGATGCACTGATGATGTATCAGAGTACTCGGTCGTGATTGTATCCAAGACTAGCTTAATTTTCTCATTTTTGCATATAAAACCTCTATATGAATAAGTGAACGGATGGGTGATATGCAACGGAATGCAATATATAAACAGATGAGATGAAATGGCGATCCATAGTGCTCTATTTTCATCATTGAGCTTTAAAATGTTGGAAGAGAATACAAGCATCTTGACACAATAATTCAAGATGACCTGAGTATTTCTTTCATGGATTTTAATATAGCAAGTTAATACAAACGACTTGATATAAGGGTCAAGTCGACCAGAGTATTGCTTGCGGAACAGACAAGGATTATCTCCTTTCGTGCATGACTTGGATCGTCCTCCTTGATCTTAGGCTGATCAGATCCTGAGACAAGTGCATACCGTACTAAGAAAATAAAACCTTTATCCAAATTGGAGGAAGAGGAACCAAAGAATGAGCATTGTACCTGCAAACAAATAGTATATACATAAAGAATAAAGAATATGGATCCTTGGTAATGGTTCATGCCCATATGGTCGAGGTATACGCTGTAGTCAGCAAGCCATAGTGATCTATGACTGCTTTTTGCATAAGATCACGTAGCTTGGTGAACTTCCCACGTAGACACCATTAGTACATGCCCCAGAACTTCATCGGAAATAATGCACAAACGATACAAAACAATGCTGCAAGATCCTGATACAGATAAACAAATGATTGTACTCACAAATCAACCAAGTATTTGATAGCTTAACATAATTTTCTTGTCAAAGAAAATGTCACTTTTGTCTTTGTTTTGGTAAGGAAGGATGCATCCTTGTTTTAAAGACAGGTTTGGATTGTTAATGTCGATTGTGTGGTTTGATTGGTAAATGGTCATTGTGTGAGTAGTTTGTCAATGTTTGTTTTGGTATCTGCATAGATGGGTATGTGCAAGGTGTTGCCATGTTTTTGTGTGATTTTTGATGGGTTTTCCGATGTTTTTTGGATTTTGTGAAACAATTTTGAATGTTTTTGGTATTTTGAGAGTCATTTTTGAATGTTTTTGGTATTTTGAGAGTCATTTTTGAATGTTTTTGATATTTTCTGATGATTGCCTGAATGAAGAGCGTAATGATATATAAGACAATGTAGAATCCACTTCCATCATTAGGGTAAGGGTATTGCCCCCAGTTTGTAGACATGACTATGAAAAGGTGGGATGCTAGATGCATGGAGTACTTTCTTAATTGTAGATCAAATAACAAGCCATGGTTGGGATGGATGGATGTATGTGTGCATGAATGTGATCGCAACGAGCCTGAAAGATATTGGAGCCATTGCCTTTACGAGTGGCGCCTGTTTGCCAGGTTTTCACCATCGTACTTACCCAAGGTGCCACCGGAGTGTTTGTTCACCTTTTGGATGCATGATTTTCCTTTACTTTTTTGAATGTTTTTGTATTTTCTTTAGGACATTTTCTGAATGTTTTTGGTATTTTTCTGATATGTAGGGGAGCCTGATGCCTTGTACACCTTAGGTATAAAACCGTTTGAGGTGCATGCTGTTGATTGGATCTGCAAGCGGTTCTCCTTCTGATGTAGCCAACTGATATGCCCCGGACCCGAATACAGCAGTGACAACATATGGGCCGAGCCAATTTGATTCAAACTTGCCTTGATGTTCTCTGTTTGGTTGGTTGCGAGGATTCTCTTGAAGGACAAGATCACCTACCTCAAATGTACGAGATCTAACTCGGTGATTGTAGTTTCTACTCATGCGCTGCTGATAGGCTTTGAGGTGATTGTATGCAGCTTGTCGCTTCTCATCAAGTAACTCTAAGTCTTGAAGGCGTGAGACTCTGTATGCTTCATCATCGATGAGATTGTGCAATGACACCCGTAAGGATGGTATCTCAACCTCAATAGGTAAGATAGCTTCTGCACCATAGACTAATGAATAAGGAGTTGCACCTGTAGGGGTTCGAATGCTAGTTCGATATGCCCATAATGCTGGATTCAATTGAACATGCCAATCACGACCGGCATCATTGACTGTCTTCTTTAGGATTCTCAATATGTTTTTATTGGATGCTTCAGCCTGACCATTGCCTTGTGGGTAATAGGGGGTGGAAAAGTGGTGTTGGATATGAAATTTCTCACAAAGTTCACGGACATCCTGATTTTTGAAAGGAAGACCGTTATCTGTGACAATGGACATGGGTACACCATACCGATAGATGATGTAGTTGAGGATGAATGAGGCGATCTGCTTGCCGGTGACTTGGGTAAGTGGAACAGCTTCGATCCACTTTGTGAAATATTCAGTGGCGGTAATAATGAATTTATGGCCATTGGATGAAGATGGATGAATCTTGCCCACAAGGTCAAGGCCCCATTGACAGAAAGGCCATGGTGTTGTGATTGGTTGCAGTTCCTGGGCTGGTGCATGTATTAGGTCACCGTGAACTTGACATTTCTTGCATTTCCTGACAAAGTAGTAGGAATCCTTTTCCATAGATGGCCAATAGTATCCAGCTCGCATGAGTTTCTTGGCTAGTGACGGACCACTTGAGTGAGTCCCACAAATTCCTTCGTGTACCTCTTCCAAAGCCTTTGTTATCTCATCTTGTTCTAGACATCGAAGGAGAGTACCATCAAGACTACGTCGGTATAGGGTTTCGGCAATAATGGTATATCGAGCAGTTTGGCGAATGAAGGTTTTTCGTTGGTTATTCGATTGGTTGGGAGGAAGGGTATGATCACGAAGATAGGTGTAGAACTCACCATACCATGGGGATTCAGAACCAACAAGGCGACATATCATTTCAGATTCAGGGATATCATAAGCGGGGATCCAAAGCTGTTCTACCAAAAACTCATAGCGTGTTGAATTCTGTGGAAGATCTAGGAGAGATGCGATAGTAGCCATAGCGTCAGCAGCTCGATTCTGATCTCTTGGTATTTGCTCAAAAGTGATAGTAGTAAATGATGTCTTTAGAGTGTCCACCATTTGCTTGTATGGCATGAGTTTATCATCTTTGGTCTGATATTCATCAGTTGCTTGTCGAATGACTAGTTGTGAGTCGCCATATACTTGCAGTTCTTGTAATTTCCATTGTATGGCTAATCTGAGTCCCGTGATCAAGGCCTCATACTCTGCTATGTTGTTTGTGCATGGAAATGTGAGCTTGTAAGACTTCGGGATGCTATCACCTTGAGGTGTGATAAACAGAATGCCTGCCCCTGAGCCATGCCTAGTGTATGAACCATCAAAATATAGTTTCCATGGTTGTACTTCTGTGATCATGAATATCTCTTCATCTTGAAAATTGGAAATAAGAGGATGATCGCCTATGAGTGGTGCATCGGCCAACTGGTCTGCAATAACCTGCCCTTTGATAGCTTTACGGTCCACATACTCCATGTCAAATTCACTTAGAATCATTACCCATTTGGCCAAGCGGCCTGTTAATGCTGCTTTGCTGAGTAAATACTTGAGTGGATCAATCTTTGCGATGAGTTGTACCTTGTGCGTCAACAGATAGTGTCGCAATTTAGTGGCTGCCAAGATTACTGCTAGGCAAGCTCGCTCGATAGGTGTGTAACTAAGTTCATAGCCAACTAGTGTGCAAGAGATGTAGTAAACAACACACTCTTTACCTTCTTCATTATGTTGTGCCAGTAGCACACCCAGTGCTGTACTTGTTGCTGAGATATAAAGTAACAACGGTCTACTTGGATCTGGTGGCATCAGCAATGGTGGATTCATGAGATAGTTTTTAAGCGTCTGAAATGCTTGTTGGCATCTGCCATCCCACTGAAAGTGGATGTTCTTGTGTAGCAAGTGTGTGAATGGGTGACACTTATCAGCCAATTGTGCAATGAATCTTCGGATGGATTGAAGCCGCCCTTGTAGTGTCCTTAGCTGACTGATATTCTTTGGAGGTGGCATGTCCATGATTGCTTTAACCTTTGCTGGATCAACCTCAATGCCTTTGCTGGAGACAATGTATCCTAGAAGCTTCCCGGAGGTCACTCCGAAGACACATTTCTTTGGGTTGAGTCGAACATGGTATTGTTCCAGTCTATCAAAGATTTTATCTAAGATGTGGAGATGCCCTTCTCTAGTGAGTGATTTTTCTAGTAAGTCATCCACATAATCTTCCATCATAGTATGCATCATGTCATGGAAGATGGTGGTCATTGCTCGTTGATAGGTCGCTCCTGCATTCTTTAGACCGAAGGGCATTACATTCCAGCAGTATGTGCCCCATGGACATGTGAAGGCTATCTTATGTTGGTCCTCTGGTGCGATTTTTATTTGATTGTATCCTGAAAAGCCATCCATGAGTGAAAGCATCGCATGTCCTGCTGTTAGATCCACTATGATGTCGATATTTGGAAGGGGGAAGTCATCCTTAGGACATGCCTTATTCAGATCTCTGAAGTCAGTACAAATGCGGATGCCCCCTTTTGGTTTGCCAACTGGCACGATGTTGGAGATCCATTCTGCATAATCAATTGGTCTAATGAAACCAACATCCAGGAGTTTCTTGAGTTCTGTTTTGACTAGCACTGCAATCTGGGGATGCATCTTACGAAGCTTCTGCTTGACAGGTTTGGCTCCTTCTGCTACTGTGAGATGATGCATAACTAAATCAGGATCAAGCCCAGGCATGTCTGCATATGACCATGCAAAGTTGATCTGACATTGCTGGAAGAATTCTATGAATTGAAGTTGTTCCTCTGTAGTGAGAAGAGATGCTAGATGTATGATATGAGGGTTTTCAGGAGTCCCCACATTGTATTCTTTGGTTTCCTCGATAAGAATCGTTGATCGTTCCTGTTGTGTGCTTGCAGGGAGAATGTCAAACCCTTCATCCTCAGGCGCCTCAGAGAGGTTTTCACCGTTGGATACACTCTTTCTTTTTACTGTTGTCGGATCAAACAGTGCCACAGTGTGGTTTTCACTGGAAGATCCATGTTTCAATGTTATATTTTTGCAGCTGAAGGGTTTGGCATCCGCCCCGAAGTATGCTGCGCTATTAAGTTGAATGGTGAATCCAGCTTTGTGATCCCCGCTTGGTAGATTATCCCTTAATTCCAAAAAGTCAATGATAGCCTCATCGTTTTGGAAGAGGTCAAGACATGGGGGATTTGGTTGGTTCCATTCGATGAGTTCAGGGTGGATAATGGGCATTACTTCATCGATTAGGTTAAGTTCGTTAGAGGTATCAGTGAGGGTTAAGACAGTGTGGTGAAGGTTGTTGCTGGTACTCTCCCTGTCAGAATCAGGCGTAGGATGAGACGTAGGGTCTGTGGAAGATGTTTCCAGCTCAGGTACCCAAGTGGTCTTTATCTGTGCTTCTCCGTAAATAGGGATGTCTTTGCGTGGTGGAGGTGGTGATGTGTCTTCCTCATCTGAAGTGTTAAGCTGTACAGAATCAAATTCCCACTCATGTGAGTCGGTCTCTGAATCACTTTCCAGCATCCGATTGCTATACCATATTGGGATGTCTTTAGAATTAAACACGGCAGGTGTGATTGGTTTATGTATCTTTGTGGTGATCGGTGCTGTAGGAACCGTGATGGGGTTTAAAGGATTTGTTACTGGAAGTATTTGTAATGGTAACTCAGTGGCTTCTGTTGGAATGGCTTGTGCCATAGATGCTGCTGTGGGTTCTGATATAGTTGCTGCTGCTGTTGGTGTTATTGATGGGATTACTGGTTCGTTTGGTGGGATGATTGGTATTGTAGATGGTTGTGGTGGGGTTGTGAGCCTCAATGGGGCAGTGGGGATAGTACTTGATGGTGCTTTGATTATGAAAGGTGTCCTCTTTGCAGTAGGTGGGCACAATGGTTTGCTGGGTTTTCCTTTGAATCTGAGTTTAGGAAGGATCTCTTTTTCAAAACCTAGGCCGGTATTACCTTTGGGCTTGAACTCTGGCAGCAGCGGTTCATGTCATCCTTGTTTGCAGGATCCCAAAGCACTCTGACCATCATATCCCATTCTTTGCATAATGAGGAGGCCTTTGCCATACTGTTCTGTAGGAAGTGTAACTTGCGGTTTATCAGTGGTGATGGGATCCTTATAGATCCATTCCGCTAGGTCTTCATCTTGTGTTTCTTCCTCTTGACTCTTTCCAAGAACAAAAGGTGTCAGGGCACATGCAGGCGTGATTAGTGGTTGCTGGAGTAACTGTTGTGGCTTACCATGTGTTCTAGGAGAAGTAGGCATTTGTCCCACACAAAAGAGCTGACTCAAGTTGTATTCTCCAGGACCTTCCTCTGCAACTTTCATCTTAAGCTTTTCTTGCTTGGGTATAGGGGTGTTTGAACTGGCAAGAGAGGCGGGATTTACATATGATGTGGAGGAAATGGCTTCCCTATTATTAGGAACAGTAATTTCTGGTTGATGGCTGATATTATGGCAAAATGCAAAGGGATTTGCATCGCCCAGGATTGTGATCTCTGCACCATTATGTGGGAACTTGATACATTGATGGTAGGTAGATGGAACAGCTTGCATGGCATGTATCCAAGGTCTCCCTAATAATAGATTATATGGTAGAGGAAGGTCCAGAACCTGACAGATGATGTGCTTTACCACAGGGCCCACTCGGATTGGTAGGACCACGGCTCCTTTGGATGAACGCTCTGCATCATCATAGGCCTTGATGGTGATCTTCTTGTGAGGATCCACTGATTCTATTGCATATCCCAATGCTGTGACCAGCTGTAGTGTACAAATGTTTAGGCCTGCTCCATTATCAATCAAGACTCGCTTGATCCTGTGTTGGTTGACAAAGCCTTCAATGTGGAGTGAGGCGTTATGAGGTTGTTGGAATGAAGAGTTGTCACTTTCGGAAAAAGTGAGACAAGGTGATGACTTTAGATTTCCAACCATGGCTTGAAACTGGTCCGTATTCAGGTTTGCAGGGACTGACGCCTCTTGGAGTGCTTGATCCAAGATTGTTTTATGAGATGGTGACAGGCACAATAGCTCTAAAATGGATATAAGCGCAGGCGTTTTGTCTAATTGTTCCACAAGATTGTACTGCTTTGGGATGGAGGTGGTGCCTTGTGGAGCTGCCTTGATGGTAACTTTGCCGCGACGCATAACAACATTGCAATTTGAGGTGGGATTTTTGAAGGTGATAGTTGCAATTTGTTCACTGGCATCATATAGGTGATTGACAGTGTAATTATACGCAGCCTGTGTATAATCAGTGGTATCAGGACCTCGTCTGGACGTGGAAGGACCCCTTTGATCTTGCGATGGAAGTGGATTTTTGAACATCTGATGATCATTATTGGTTGTTTTTGGGTCATGCCCTTCGATTTCAATTTCTCCTCGATCAATAAGATCCTGAATGAGATCTTTCAATCGGTGACAATTACTTGTCTTGTGTCCTCTTCCTTGATGGAACTCACAGTGTGCAGTATCTCTCCACCATGCTGGTTTGACTTGAGGCTCATAATTTGATAACTTAGGTAAAGTGATCAAATTCTGAGAAATGAGTTGTCGCATCACTGTTTCAATGGGTTCCCCTAAGGGAGTGTATGTGCGTTTTTGTTTTTGTGGACAAGGTCTTGGTTCATCATGATATGTGATGCGACCTTGATTAAGAGGAACATTTGTGTTATTTTGAGGTGGAGGATTTTGTCCTGCAAATCGAACCACAGGTTGTGCATTTTGGATAGTTCGAGCATCCACAACTCCATCGTTGACGATATTCTTATTCTTGTTCCAGAAGTTCGGTTTATCGCTATTGAAGCGCGAGCGAGGACCATCTTTAGGTTCATTAAAGATTTTGATGAGTCCTTTTTTGATGAGTGCCCTTTCACATTTTATACCCTTGGTGATCATATCGTTAAAAGAATCTGTATCTTTGACATCCAGGTGAAATTCCATTTCTTCGTTTAAGTTGGAAATGAAAATTTCCACTAGTTCTCGTTCAGGTAACTAAAGAGAACGTCTGCTAGACATTTGGCGCCATCGTTGCAGGAATACTGAGAATAATTCACCTGGTTTTTGTTTGGTGTTGCACAGATCAGCCATGGTGATGTCGCGTTCAATATTATAAGAGTAATGAGATAGGAACTTCTGGATGAGTTCCTCAAATGTTCTAATGCCACCTGGAAGTCGGGAAAACCATGATGTGGTTGTTCCTCCCAAGCTTTGGGGAAAAAGGTGCATTAGGTATGTGTCCTCATAAGCGACTTCGAGACAAGCGAAATGAAATTCTCGGACATGATCGCGGGGATCTCCCTTTCCTCTATATTTTTTGAATTTTGGTGTTTCGAACCCGCATGGAAAGGGTGGCATATAAAGATTCCTATCAAACGGATAGGGACAGATGTCATTAAGTGAGAATTGGTTAATCTTGACACCACTATGAAGTTGTTGGGCGAGATTCTCAACTTGTTGCCGCAACATCTCCATTTCATTAGGAGGAGGAGGTGGTGGGTTACCTCGAGGGATGTTATATCTGATGGGATCTCTACGCCTTTCCTCCTCATGGCGACTTTGTCTTTCTGATGCTTGTCTTAATTGGGCAAGATCAAAGTCTGAGGGGAGTTTGGCTCCTTCTTGAGCAAGTTTTAAGAAGTGAGCATCCGCATTACTCCTTAGTATTTCATCAAATAGTCTGTTAAAATGAGGATTATGCTGAACCCTTTCGATTGTTGAAGGAGTGGGTGTGCTTGGGTTTTCATCATTCCCATTTCCTCCAAGTGCTTCTTGAAATTCATTGAGGTTGTCCTCTTCTTCCTCAATTTCTATTTCTCGTTGCCTTGATCGTGATCGGGTTTGAGCCATTTTGTTTGCAAGTTTGTTTTCGAAGTTGATTGAAGATGATGATGAGTTGTGATGAAATGAAAGATTGATTGGTTGGTGATTTGTGTTGTATGGGGATCTCTAGCACTTTAAGGTAGATGTAACCGAAATTCCTTCTTTGAATTGCTTGTTTGTTTTGATAAGATTTGATGTGATAAGGTGTAGAGAAATCTGAGATGTGTTACAGATTTTGACTACCTAGCAATGAGAGGATTCACTCATGAACTAGTTTTAACCTGCGTAGATGTGTCTCTTAGGATGAGCTTATCCTAGATGTAGAAACAATCTAAAAAGTGATGTGATGTGTTTGATTTCAAGCAATATCTAAAAAGAAAGAATCTTGGGACAAGAACCTCTTAATGTTTTGAGAGTTTTGGGATGGATTGATGATGAAGTGATGATGTATGAGTGAGATGATGGATGTCTTGTTTTTCAACTTTCAATAAAAACTTTGTGTCACAAATGGAACAAACTCTTCTTCTTCCCTTTCAGGTGTTGGTGGCACTTCTCAAGCTATGTTGTAGGTGATACAAATGTTTGGGAAGAAATTGGGATTAATCTTTCCTCCTTGATTTTTGTGATAACTCAGAGCTCTATATTGCATAAAAGCTCTGCGGTTTAATGATTTAGAATCAAACTCGTTTGTTTTTCCTTGAAGATAGAGACGCATGCGATGTAGAAAGACTCTATGTGAGACAAAGATTTGTCTATTGAGATAGAAGAATTTCCTTCTTTTGATCAAAGCCTTTGAGCTTAATGGTCTTCTTTTCAAGGTAATAAATAGATGACACTTCTTCTTTCGCAAGATGTGAAGAATGGTCATAAAAGTTGTGACTCTGTGTTGTTTCCCCTTTGTTTTTGGTATTTTTGGTTGTGTTGATAGATGTTGGATGAATACTTTGTTTTTGGGATTTGATTTTCTAATTTTTCTTTTGACAAGAAAACAAAGCAAGCACACAAACACAAAATTGTAGCCTCAAAAGGCACAAATGAGTATGGGTCTAGATCAACCCAATCCTTGGACTTGTTTTTGACCCTTCCTTTAGATTTATTTTAAGGTGTAATTCCAAAGCCTGAAGTCGGCTCAATTTGCACTAGGTCTGTAAAACGAACACACTTCAAACACTTTTTATCCCTAAGGTCAAATGGCCAGTTGTGATAAATTTAGCCCACATCTTGATATTTCTTCGACTTTGGTACTACATACCTTATGAATCCCGCCGTGGCAGGTAAGGATGTGATATACTAAGTCTTGCACGAGCATAACAAATAGATGATCCCTATGATGGGGGAGTCACCACTTTTATCAAGCCACAAGTGACTTTTCAAAAAGCTATGTTTCTACTCAAGGAAATATGTATGGTGAGTATCTTGGGAGCAAAACCTTCTATGCTCTTGCACTAAATTATACCTCAAATATCCTCAATCAATAGAACAGGTGGGCTACTACTTAAAGGTGTTTAGTCATGTTCGATGTTTTTGGACATAAGTTCATTCTGCAGTGACTCACTTAAGAGCCTTGTAATTGGTGGTGGGGCCCATTTGTCCTTTCGGCCAGTTACACTGTAGGAACAGCTATACCCAAGGCTACAGCTTTCGCTCTCACCTGATTTCTATAGCGGCTCGAAGCATTTACCGCTCGAGGTCGTTCCCAAGAGTATCGATCCCTTGACAGGCCTCTCTTAAAAAGATAAAATGTGAGCGTTACTAACACTTTTCTCTTGCACCTAGGACCACGAGAGCCAAGGGAGAGGATAGTGTGTGTTAGAAGTGGGTCCACTCGACTGACTTTTGTGCACAAGCGTGCCAAACACGAAATTTACTTGTTCTTTTTAATCCATCATGGCAATATGATCTAACTATTTGGAGATGTTGCTCCAACAGTCATGGTGTTCTTTTTAACTTCAAAGGCAGTGTGTTTTGTAATCTAGAATTTGAAATCCTGGTCAACTTAATGAAAAACACGTTTTGCTTTGAAGGAAAATTTGTTTGCCAAAAATAAATCAAAAACAAGTGGTTTGTCAATTTTATGTGCACCAAATTCTTGAAATGTGGATTGTAAATTTTAGGTCCCAATTGATGCAATGAAATCAAATTTTGTGTTGTTAATTTTAAGCACCAAAGAAAATGAGGCCTAACTAGAAAACAATGAAAAACTCTTTTTTTTGTGTTTTTAAGTTCTTTTTAAGCACTAAATGAAAATTTTTGTGATTTTGTTGTGTTGTTTAACCTGCACAAAGAAGAGAAACAAGTTAATAAAATCAATGCTCAAAGAGGGGGGCTTCCACAAGCCTAAATTCTGATTTTTGGGTTACAAGTCCATTTGGGTGACACTCTGTCGCAACAACGCTATTCTGTGTTTTTACAGAAGCGCTGATTAATACAAAAGCGCTAGTCTGCGTGAGCAGAAGCGCTAATTTAAACAGTAGCGCTAAAAGAAAAGAAAATCCCGAGAAGACAAAAGCGCTATAATTATGTCAATAGCGCTGAAACTGTGACAATAGCGCTGGAATGTTATCAATAGCGCTAAAACATTTTCAATAGCGCTATCTTAGGGTCAATAGCGCTAAAAGAAAATTTTCAATAGCGCTAAAACGCGTTCAATAGCGCCGAAGCGCGACCTGTGTGACAATTTCAACAAGCAAAATGTTAATTTCAAAAATGAATGATCAGAAGGTTGCGTATTCGATTCACGTCGGGTTCACCAAATGATGCCCTCCTAAATGGCACAAATAGTTAGTCTAAGATCAAACAACACAAAACACACAAGATGTTAGAGTTAATCAATCAAAACTAAACACAAATGAAGGCATTCCAAGAGAGATACTAAAAACACATGCTAATGAATCTAACTAAAGAAGTAAGACAATGAGATATCTCCAACTATCTCTTAACACGATATTAGCTCCTTTCTCCCTTGTTCCTCTCCTCTCCAAGTTCCAAAATAGTGTAGCTCTCGGCAGCTTTTTGCACTATGGATGCTTATGGAGAATTGAGATTTGTAGAATAGCTCCAAACATGAAATGAAAAGCTATTTTTAATGCTAAAATGATTGATTTTACCAAAAAGACAATATTTAGTTATGCTATGCTAAATGCTCTCTAAAATGGCTATAGTCTAAATGCTTACAAGTTTTCAGGATGTGGATTATGAGGGAATGGGCTCTATTTATAGGAAAAATGGAGCAATGGATGGCCAGGATTGAAAGGTTTAATCAAGGGTCAAGCTTGAAAGTTGGGGATCCATGTGCACAATTGGCACCAATGAAATGGTGACAAGTGTCAACATAAGATTGGGTTGAGAGAAGAGGTTGGAGGCATTAAAGGCCTGAGAAGACCTCATGGTTATCTAAAGACTAAGGGTCAAGCCTAAATTAGGATTACCCACTGGATTAGGAGTTAATCCAAGGATAAACCTTTGTGCAAATGATTAAGAGATAATCATGGTCAAAGCATTAATGACCTGATGAGACCCTTGGGTTGGGTAGAGGTTGAGTCAAAACAAATGTTTTAACCATGTAGGAGGGTTTGGGTTAACCATTAATGGTTATTGGAGACTTTGTGGATTATGTGGTTGAAAGTTGGAAGCCTTTAATGGTTTTCAAAGACTTTGGGGTTTTTGGTGGTTGAAGGTTGAAAACCTTCAATGGTTATCCAAGACTTTGGGCCATTTGAGAAGTGACTCCATTTTGCTTAGGAATGTGACAATAATTAGGGGATGGATTAGGCTAATTAGGAAGGGGTTAGAAGAATCTAGAAGGGGATTTGATTTTGCAAGTGGATTTGGTGGGTGAGGGAAAATAGGATTTTATTTAAAATAAAAATTCATTTATTTCAAAATGTGTGCAAGTTGCATTTGTAGGAAAATGCAAGTGGGGTGGGGATAATGATTTAAATAAATGTTTTATTTATTTAAAAGAGGAAAAGGGGGATGTAATTAAATAAATTGATTTTATTTATTTAATTGATTTGAATTGGATTTAATGAATTAATTAAAATAAATTGAATAATTTATTTAATTAATAGAAG
The DNA here is from genome assembly GCF_030272615.1 of Cryptomeria japonica. Taxonomy (NCBI): domain Eukaryota; kingdom Viridiplantae; phylum Streptophyta; class Pinopsida; order Cupressales; family Cupressaceae; genus Cryptomeria; species Cryptomeria japonica. The sequence goes on along the minus strand of NC_081406.1, from coordinate 171,606,364 downwards.
AATGTTTGGGGATGAATTAATTAAATATTAATTTAATTAATTGATGGTTAGTGGATTTTTAATCAAATAAATACGAAATATTCATTTAATTAAAATGGACAGATTTATGTGACTACACTAATGATAAAGAAAGTACTCTAAACATGCATATTTAGATTAATTTCTATCTAAAAGAGAGGCTAAAATGATGAGCATAAATGGTATGAAAGCTTGAATGTATTTGAGCATAAGTATGATACTACAAACTTGGATGATAAAAAATGGAAGAATGAGAGCTCTATTTATAGCAAAAATAGGGCAATGGAAGGTCAGGATTGAAAGAGTTAATCAAGGGTTGAGTTTGAAAGTTGGGGATCCATGTTTGTAATTTGCACCAATGAAATGGTGACAAATGTCAACATAAAACTAGGTTGAGAAAAGGGGTTGGAGGCATTCAATACCTGAGAAGACCTCATGGTTATCTAGAGGGTAAGGGTCAAGCTTAAGTTAGGATTACCCATTGGATTAAGAGTTAATCCAAGGATAAACTCTTGTGCAAATGATTAAGGGATAACCATAGTCAAAGCAATGAATGCTTGATGAGACCCTTGGGTTACATGGAGGTTGAATTAAAAGAAATTCTTTAATCATGCAAGGGGGTTGAGTTAACCATTAATGGTTTGTTTGAGAGACTTTGGAAAATTTAGTGGTTGAGGACTTGAAGCCTTTAATGGTTATCAAAGACTTTAAGGTTGTGAGAAGTGACCTCCCCTTGCTTAGGGATGTGACAAAGTTTAGAAGATGGGTTAGGTTAATTTAGAAGTGATTAGAAGGGTCTAGAAGAAATTAGGAAGGGGTTTAGGAAGGCAAGTGGGAGATGTAAGAGAATGCAAGTGGGTGGAGGGATAATAGGATTTAATTGAAATAAAGTTAATTTAATTCAATTTGGTAGCAATTGGGGCAATTAAATAAATTAGATTTATTCAATTTAGGATAACTATTTAATTAAATTTGAATTTAATTAAAAGTGGATAGGGGGGGTTTTAAATGAATAAAATGATTTATTTATTAAATGGTAAAAAGAAGTCTAGTGAATTTAATTGAAATAAATTGAGTAATTTACTTAATTTAAACAGAAGAATGTGGGTAATTTAATTAAATTAAATTTAATTAAATAGAAAAATGAACATAAAATATTCATTTAGGAATATGGTCATTTTTATACGTCTACATTTTGCCCCTCTTTGAAGTGACGTGTGTGCACATGTTATTTCAAAGAAAATGATGTGTTATCGTGATTTATGATCAAATGAAATTTTTGTGTTGCTCTTATGATTTGCAAGTCGTGCCCCAGATTTGATTTGATGCGTGATGCCCCCTTGGGAGATGAATCAATATTTTGAAAATTTTGATTTGATTTGGTGTGTATGATTTTGTCTATGTGAAATGTTTAAATTGATTCATCTCCTGATAATTTTCATGTTTTTAGGGTATAAGGGAGACTATGAGCAAATTACATGCCCAGTTCCCTAACCCTAATTTCATTTTCCTCCTATAAAAGGGGAAAAGTGCTTTGATTTGATTCATTTGTGCATTGTTGACTTTAGAGAAAGAGAATTTGGAGAGAAGTCAAAATGCCTATTCCGTATTCCAGGCATCGTTTTGAGTGCGTTCGGAGGTACTGGAGACCTGCCGCATATGGACCACCAGTAAGTCAACACTTTTGACCCTTTTTTGATTTTTGATTTTGTCATTTTTGGTTAGTTTTTTATTTTTGAAATTTGGTTTGAGCGGTTTAGCATGTCAGAGTTGCAATTTAGTGCATACAAAAATTTGGGTAGTGCATAAAATTTGAATTTTAGGGTTGCATCCGAAACAAAATAATGTAGTGCATAGAAGTTCTCAGTTAGCGCATTGAGGGAAAGTAGCGCATGTCGAATGTAGGGTAGCACGTCAGGTCAACAGGATAGCACATGAGTAAGACCTAGCACATAGGGGTCATAGGGGTTCGCATGGGTAAGGGGTTTTAGCGCGTAGGGTAGACCTAGCGCATAGGGTCAAATAGGTAGGGTCAACAAGGTATAGGTTAGCGCATAAATGGGTTTTAGCGCATAGGGTAGGTTGGATGGCGCATTGGGGAAAAAGGATAGTGCATGGAAGCATTCTAGCACATAGGGTAAATAGAGTAGTGCGTGGGAAAAACAACCTAGCACATGGGTGTATTTTAGCGCGGGGAGAATCTGTTTTAGTGCATCAGGAAAAATTTTGTGGGATGGGGTGATTTGTGCAATTGTTGTGTTTTGTTGTTGTGGTTTTTATTGATTTGTCCAATATGAGTGTTGATATAACTTGTTTTGATTTGCGATATTTCAAGTTATGCATAGATATTAATGTGTTGTTTTGATCAAAGCATGATTTATTTTTGCACTTTATTTCAAGTTCAATGTGTGAAGCCTAATTTGTGTTACAAGCTGATATGGGTTGGAAACTTGAGTTGTTTTACAAGTTGATATGGGTGGGAAACTTGAGTTGTTTTACAAGTTTATGTGATTTGGAGACTTGAGTTGTTTTACAAGTTTTGATATGGTTTTTGATAACTTGAGTTGTTTGACAAGTTGATATGAAATGATAGGATGTTTAACTTGATGTAGATGAGCAAATTGTTTTATGTTGTTGATGTGATTTTGATTTTGATATTTTTGTTGTGATGTGGAAACTGATATTGGACTTGTTTTGCTGGTTGACAGGAGCGATTGGGCATGGTTCAGTCGTGTGAGTGATTTCCTAGGCCTTGGACTCTGATACCATGGTTGACACAGGTCGACCTGGATATGATTGAGAGATGTGGTTTGACATCCCTATTGGATATGCCTCGGTTCACTGTGAACTAGGGGTTACTGACAGTGCTCGCAGAGAGGTGGCACAATGACACGAACACCTTCCACTTTGCCACAGGTGAAATGACAGTCACACCAGAGGACTGTTACAGGATTCTGTGCATACTAGTAGTAGGTGCACTAATACCTTATGAGCAGTCAAAGGAGGGTGGCACAGAGGCACTGCGCCACATATTTCAGGATGAGACAGTATGCGGATATAAGATCCCTTGGCAGGAGTTCCTGGACTTGGATTATGCACCGCTTCCTTCAGTACTGCCAGGGTTTATAGGTGGATTCCTTTGTCCTGATTGTAGGTCAAAGGGATTCACTGTGGGATGGGGGCTGGTGGTAGAGGACATGGTTACACAGGGCCATAGGTTTGCGTGGAGATCGGCTATGCTAGCCCATCTGTATAGGGACTTGCACGAGGTGGTATACCTAGGTTATGGTAGTTTGTCAGCTGGCGTGACGCTCTTATAGGTATGGTGCTGGGAGCACATTCCAGCAGGCAGGCCATTAGCAGACAGAGATAGGCCCGTTGGATGTGCCTATGCCTATGGGTACAGGGGTCTAGTTGTCTAGCGGAAGCTAGGCAAACTAGAGCATTGGAGGAGAGTTTTGGATGACATTGATACGGTCACATGGCGACCGTATACAGGGTGTGAGGTATGGGTGGAGGACGGGCTAGATATACCCTATGTGTTCATGATGAGATACCTAATTGGGAGGACCCCATTTTTTATTGAGAGGGTCGTGGTGACCCGAGTTTTGCGACAGTTTGGTCGACAGCAGGGTATACCTTAGGGGGCCTATTTATATGCATGGCAGAGGCAGGACATACCAGATTGGGGTCCAATGATTGATAGTGCAGTGGTGGTGGAGGAGTTTGTTAGTTTGGCGAGCTAGATATGGGATTATGCCCTGAAGATTTTGGATGCGGGTATGACAGATGAGTTCGCGAGATTGTTCGTTGCGCGGGCAGTGGCCAGGATTTCAGATCCAGAGGAGATGCGGCCGACATGTGATGATGATGATGATGATGATGATGAGGGAGGTGGAGATGATGAGGATGATGGAGATGGTGGAGGAGGATGATGAGGGAGAGGAGATTAGGGGAGGAGGGGAGATAGAGGGAGGAGAGGAGGTAGAGGTTTGGAGAGAGCAGTTAGACGGGCAGTGATGGACAGGGGGAGAGGCGGATTGGCCATTGGAGTCGGTGGAGAGGGGAGAGTGGGAGAGGTATTAGCCGTAGTGGGGGGGACGGATGAGGTGACATGGCCAGCTCAGAGGAGGAGGACAGATGTGCTACCGCCTCCTGCACCGAGGATAGGCAGAGTTAGAGGGGATGCCCCTGCATAGGTACCGCTATGGGTTCGGATCCCCACTCATGTTGAGGATGCATAGATTCGGACCCTGCAGGTGACCGTACAGCAGCTACAGGCATAGGTATTGACATATCAACGGTAGATTGCATAGTTGACCACTGAGCGAGACACGGAGATAGAGTGGCAAGGTCGAGTGGAGGAGCTTGCAGCGAGTGTGCAGAGAGCAGCGACAGGTGGTCCGATGAGAGACACCTTGAGAGAGCTATCTTTGAGAGCTTAGAAGGTGGAGTACTACTGTCGGCACTATGAGGCTGCGGTACCTAGGGATCGCCAAGTACAGAGCTTCACACAGTCGAGATCTAGTCGATCTCGAGATATTGGGTCGCGGTCCAAGAGTTGAGGTGTGATAGGGCCATCAAGACAGGAGACCCCTAGAGATCTAGGGGTGGGGACATCTGGAGCTAGACCATCTCCATCAGGGGATAGCCATACTTGAGAGATGTGGTCTCTGTTGTATTTTTTATCATTGTATTCTTTGTACTGGACACAAAGATGATAGATTTTGTACATTTTGATCATTTTTGGAGATATATATATATATATATATATATATATATATATATATATATATATATATATATATATATATATATATATATATATATATATATATATATATATATATACGGCATCATTATCTTTGATCATGTGGTGCGTTATATGGATGTATGTGTTGATGTGTTCTGTTCTTTACATTATGATGATGCAATGCTTTAAATATATGATATAATGTATGATGCAGGATGTATGCTTTGATATGTTTGTGAGATGTATTTAAAAAATGAGATGTATGATTTTATGCTGTGAGATGTATCTTGAAAATGAGATGTATGATAATGATATGCAACTAATTGTGAAATGATATGCAACTAATTGTAAAATGATATGCAACTATGTTAAAATGATATGCAACTATTTGTCAAAATGATATGCAACTAATTGTTTTTGGTAGCATCCTCATTCTGTATTTGCCATCTGATATAGCCACATGTTGTTGGCTTTCTTTGTAGGTATCATCATTGAGCATTGATTTGTTTAGGATATGTTGAAAATTTATACAAGCACAATGGTATAATTGAACCATAATGACCTGAGAAAAATTTACATGATATTTGATTTTGCAAGATAGCACAAGCATCAAGGTATAATTGAACTAGGATGACCTGAGTGCGGATTGCATAAAAACAAACAAGATCGAATCATTTGTATGCGTGAAGTGGAATCATGCCTTCAGTGATATTTGATGTATCATGTCCCGAGGCAAGTATCCACACAGTACAAGTGATCACCTCCCAAACAGAAGACTAAGAAAATATTGGAGGTTCCCCATGATCTCTATTTAGTGAGAAAAGGGAGAGAATCCAATAATTTAAAAAGTTCAAAATGCAAAAATAGTCAAGATTTTTATGCGATAATGCAACATTTAGTACTTCAGAAAATCATCCATTCTTGGTATTTTTGTGTTTCTTTGTTTTTCTTTGCGATGAAGTGTAGTTTTGGTTGTTGGATGCAATGCTTCTGAGTTTTGCTTCTAGTTTTGACATCTTGAACATTTGCAAGTTTTGACAATTTATTGTCCCTAGCTGAGTGTGCCTCTTGATGTGAATATGTACAATGATTTCCAAGCCATGGTGGAATGTGGTAAGAGGATATATATGGATAAACCAGGATAGTGACTATGCTAAGTATGTCCTGAATGGATATATGCTAAGTGTCGGGCGATGGCCGATAGTGTTTTTAAGGATACAGATAAAATGGTATGGAGATAGATAAAGGAGCCGTTCTTTCACAACAGCGCCTGTTTACCAGGTTTTCACCATTTGTTTTTATTGTACCTTTTTATTTGTTTTTTCTGGATTTTTTTATTTTTTTGGATTTTTCTGTGCATTAGGCTACTTAAGTGTAGTACTTCTTCAGATGGATGTTGTTAGTTGGTTCGTCGAGCACATCTCCTTCTGAAGTTGTTAGCTAATAGACACATGATCCATAGACTAATATGATGACATAGGGACCCAACCAGTTAGGTTCAAACTTCCCTTTCTTTTCTTGATCTTGCTGATTTCTTGGATTTTCTTTGAGGACTAGGTCACCAACTTTGAAGTTGCGGGGGATGACCTTGTGGTTGTAGCTCCTACACATGCGTTGTTGATATGCTTTGAGATGAGTGTAAGCATGTTGATGTCTTTCATCTAATAGTTCGAGTTCTTGTAGTCGGTTAACTCGATACTCTTCATTTGGGATTAAACCTTTCAAAGAGACTCTGAGAGATGAGATTTCTACCTCCAGGGGTAAAATGGCCTTTGATCCATATACCAATGAGTATGGTGTTGCTTCTGTAGGTGTGCGGATGCTGGTTCTATATGCCCAAAGTGCTGGATTAAGTTGTACGTGCCAATCTTTGCCTGCATCATTCACTATTCTCTTTAAGATTTTTAGTATTGTCTTGTTAGATGCTTCTACTTGACCATTTCCCTATGGGTAGTATGGTGTAGAGAACCGATGTTGGATTTTGAATTTTTCACATAGTTCTTGTACATCTTGATTTTTGAAAGGTCATCCATTATCTATGATGATTGAACTTGGAATACCATATCTGCAAATCAGATAATTTAGGATAAAAGAGGTAATTTGTTTCCCAGTCACTATGGTCATGGGAACTGCTTCTATCCATTTGGTAAAGTATTCTGTTGCCGTTATAATGAACTTGTGTCCATTTGAAGATGAAGGATGAATTTTGCCAACTAAGTCTAGTCCCCACTAACAAAAGGGCCACGATGTTGTAAATGGCCGTAGTTCCTGTGCTGGTGCATGTATCAGATTGTCATGGATCTGGCATTTAGGACATTTCTTGGCAAAGTGATATGAATCTTTTTCCATTGTAGGCCAATAGTATCCCATCCTTAGAAGCTTTTTAGCAAGAGTAGTCCCACTTGAATGTGTTCCACAAATACCTTCGTGAAGCTCGTGTAAAGCGGAATCAGAATCATTACAATCAAGGCAACGAAGAAGAGTACCATCGAGACCTCGACGATACAAAGTATCAGCAGTAAGGGTATAACGGGCAGCTTGCCGAATAAAATTATGTTTCTAGTTACGGTATTGGTCAATAGGTAAGATATTGTTCTTAAGGTAGTCGTATATTGGTCCATATAATGGAGAATCTGAACCAGTCAAGGCATAGATAACATGGGATTCGGAGTGGTCATAAGCGGGGGAGAACAGTTGCTCTACCAGGAACTCATAATGACTCTATTGCTCTAGAATTTGTAGTAATGAAGCAATAGTAGCCATGGCATCGGCTGCTTTGTTGTTCAACCTTGGTATTTGCTCGAAGGTGATGTGCATAAAATATTGTTTGAAGTCATCCACCATTCGCTTGTAGGGCAGCAGCTTGTCATCCTTTGTCTGATAGTCATTGTTGATTTGATTGACAATTAGTTGTGAGTCTCCGTAGACCTTTAACTCTGTGATTTTCCATTCTATAGTCATTTTGATGCCTATAACCAATGCCTCATATTCAACCACATTATTTGTGCATGGGAACATAAGCCTATATGATCTTGGTATAGTGTGTCCTTCAGGAGTGATGAATAGAATGCCAGCACCTGAACCATGTTGTGTGTAGGATCCATCAAAGTATAGGGTCCATTGTTTGGTAGAAATAGCAAGAACGTCCCTGTCTGGAAATTCAATCTCCATAGTTTTTTTTCCTAGTAGCGATGCTTCAGCCAGCTAATCTGCAATTGCTTGTCCTTTGATTGTTCGTCTTTTTGAGTATTGGATGTAGAATTCACTAAGAATCATGACCCATTTAGCCAATCTGCCTGTAAGAGCTACCTTGCTGAGTAGATATTTGAGGGGATCAATTTTTGCCACTAGCTTAATTGTGTGTGCTAGCATATAATGTCAGAACTTCTGAGATTCGAAGACCACTGTTAGGCAAGCCTTTTCAATGAATGTATAGTTGAGTTCATAGCCATTCAATGTCCTACTGATATAGTATATGGCTCATTCTTTTCCTTGTTAATCTTCTTGTGCCAATAGTGCCCCCAGTGATATATCTGTTGTTGAGATATATAGGTTAAGTGGCTTTCTTGTGACTGGTGGTACCAGAACTGGTGGATTCATCAGGTACTATTTGATTTGGTAAAAAGATTATGCACACTTGGTCTCCCATCTGGATGGTACATTTTTGTGTAGTAAATGGTTAAATGGTAGACTTTTATCTACTAACTAAACGATGAATAGCCTGATTGATTGAAGTCATCCTTGTAGAGATCTGAGTTGACTAATATTCTTTGGTGGTGGCATTTCCATAATGGCTTGTACTTTTGCTAGATCTACTTCAATACCTTTAGCTGAGACTATGTAGCCTAGTAACTTGCTTGATGTAACCCCGAAGACACACTTCTTAGGGTTGAGCCTGACATGAAATTTCTCCAATCGATCAAAGATCTTTGTTAAGATGCTTAGATGTTCCGCTCTAGTGAAGGATTTAGCTAGTAAATCATCCACATAATCTTCCATAAATGTGTGCATCATGTCATGAAAGATTATTGTCATTGCTCTTTGATAAGTGGCCCCTGCATTCTTTAAGCCAAAACGCATAACATTCCAACAGTACATTCCCCAAGGATAGGTGAATGCTATTCTATCTTGATCTTCTAGGGCTATTTTGATTTGATTATAGCCTGAGAAACCATCCATTAGTGAGAGCATTGCATGTCCTGCTATGAGGTCTACAATTATGTCGATACTGGGCAGAGGAAAGTCATCTTTTGGACAAGCTTTGTTGACATATCTGAAGTCAGTGCATATTTTGATACTACCATCTGGTTTTGATACTGGAATGATGTTGGAAATCCATTCTGTATAGTCAATGGGTCGGATGAATCCGACATCTAATAGTTTCTTTAGTTCATTTTTGACCATGAGTTCCACCTATGGATTCATCTTTCGTAGCTTTTGCTTGACTGGTTTAACTTCTGAAGAGATGGACAAGTGATGCATGATCAAGTGTGGATCTACTTCAGGCATATCGACATATGACCAAGCAAAGTTAATTTGTTGTTCTTTAAAGAAAATGATGGATGCTAATCTTTCCTCCCCTGTCAGAGATTCTGCAAGGTGTATGTTTTTGACTGCTTCTGTGGTACCAATGTTGATTGATTGAGTGGGCTCAATCAATATGGGTGATCGCTCATGAAAGTGCTCAGGAAGAGTGTCAAGTCTCCCATCATTAGGTTCCTTAAAAAGGTTTTCACCCTCAAATGCATCCTTTATTTTTACTTTTTTGTGATCTAGAGCTGTCATTGACTGGTTTTCAGCATTAGATCCTTTATTTGGTTTATTTTTGCGACTGAGAGACTTGGCACTCCTTGATTGGCAGACATCATTACTTTTTTCACTGGTAGAGCCATTTTTCAGATTTACGGTACATAGGTAGTGGATAATAGATTCATCATCTGGGAAAATTGGTATATCATGGATTTCAGGTTCATCCCAATCGATGAGGTCAAGAAAGACAAGCGGTAAGGTATCATTTGGTGGATTAAGTTCTGCTACTGTAAGTGTCAAGACAGAGGTTTCATCGTGATTGTTCTTGGTTGCAAAGGAGTCCAAGATTTCGTTGAGGTCTTCGATGGTATTATCTTCCATATAGACTTGTTCGTAATGTTTCTATTCACTTTCCTTGGCTTCATAGATGTTCTGTGGTCCAAATTCAAGAGGTCTGTCTTCTGCGTTATGTTCTTCCTGAGAAAGGGGTATGGTGTCAGTATCATTAGGGATATTTGTAGTAGCATTTGAGTAGGTACCCCACTCATATTCATTGGAATCAGTCTCAGAGGTGTCATCCCAGATTCTATCAGTGTTGTAAATAGGTATGTTGTATGGTGAAAACAAATCTTTGATGATGGATACCATTTTGATAGTTTTTGTTGATTCAGTGTCAGATCCTTCTTCTACTTTCTGTATTTGTTCATAGACTGTGCCTCCTCTGGGAGAAATAATGGTACCCTGAGGTGATTTTATTTGTTCTTGAAATAGTGGATCTTGAACATGAGCTACTGCTGTAGATATGGCCTTCTTGTGGCTTAGAAGTTTTTCCTGATGTAACTTCTATTCTTGACATTCCTGTGCCTTGCCGATTGTTTCGGCTGACTCAAAGAGTGCTTCCTGCCAGGATTCTTCTTTGTACTTCTTCTTTACTTTCCATTGAGGCTTTGCAGTTATGCGGGGTGGCTTTCTTAATAGGAAAGTGAGCTTACAACCCAATCCTGTTTTGTCTCTACTGGGCTGTGAAGGAAGATCTATGGGTTCAGTGACTCCTTCTTTGCATTTCCCAATAGGTCCTTTACCATCATATCCCATTTGCTACATGATTAAGTATCCTTTTCCATATAGGTGTGTAGGTAGAGCAATGTCTAGAGCAACTGCTCTATTATCTTCTTCCTCATCTTTGTATAACCAGGTACCATCAAATTTGGTGATGGGCTGAGTGACTAGATGTGTTGATGTAGTAGGCAATCCATGAGATTTGGGTGATGTCGGTAATTTGGCCAAACATAGGGGCTCCAAAGAGTATTCTCCCATACCTTGGTCTTTGATTTGCATTTGCTGCTTGAAATCTCCAGATAATGAGTTGGGCTTTGCTGTTTGTAGATCTGATGTTGAAGATCACTGCTTTTCTCTATTATGAGGAACCAAACTATCTTGGGCTGCCCCCATTGCGTTGCAATGTTGAAATGGATTGTGATCAGCAGATATAGATATTTCTTGTCCATCATAAGGAAATTTGACACACTGGTGATACGTAGAAGGTACTGCTTGCATTTCATGTATCCAAGGTCTCCCTAACAAAATATTGTAGGTGAGATCTATGTCTAAGACCTGACACATATTATCCTTTTGCACTGGTCCCACTTGAATAGGTAACATCACGGTTCCTTTAGAAGACCTTTCCTCATCATCATATGCCTTTATGGTAATCTTCTTGCAGGGATCAATAGACTCTTCTGAGAAGCCTAATGCACAGATAAGCTTTAAAGTAAATATATTAAGTCTGGCTCCTCCATCTATTAAGACTATTTTTACTCGATGTTTGCAAACAATGACTTCGATATGGAGAGGAGTGTTATGTGGATGACTCAAGGAAGCATTGTCATGCTCTGAGAAGGTGAGGTTATGAGGTCCGATCATATGGGCGACCATGGCTTGAAATCTGTCCGTATCCAAATTTTGAGGTACATTGGTTTCCAATAGCGCTTGTTCCAATATGTCTTTGTGTTTTGGTGATAGTTTCAGCAATTCTAGTATAGATATCTGAGTTGGAGTTTTGCGTAGTTGGCTAACCAAGTCATATTGGATCTTTGGTGTAGGAGTTGTAGGCACAGTATGTCCTTTTAAGACATATTTTTGAGTTTGGGTTGTCACATTAACAGATTCATGATCACACTGATCTTGGATGGTGATGACATTTACTTGATGATCTTCAGTTGATATGTGATTTATGGTGTTTTTGTAGATATGGTTGATACGAGCTTCGCGTGTATCATCCGAGGTTGAAGCTCCATCTTTGTTGTAATTTGGAAGAGGATTTTTAAAGGCTCCATGATCACCATTTATTTTGAGACCATCTACTGTTAAGTCACCTCGATCAATCATGTCTTGCACAATGTGTTTTAATCTCATGCAATAGTTCGTTTGGTGACCCTTGTTATGATGGAAATCACAATAGTGTGAATCATTCCACCAAGGTGGTTTGATTTGGGGTTCATAGCTGTTGATTGCAAGCAAGGAGAGAATTTTGTTTGCCAGAAGTTCTCTGAATGCTGGTTCTAGTGATTGCCCTAGTGGTGTGAAGACACGCTTTTGGAAATTGTTCGTGTTGTTGCGTGAATTGTTATTAGGTCCTAGATTCATGTTTTTGCTTTGAGTAGCATTGGTGTTGTTTGTGTTGAGTTGTCCTTGATCGGTGTTTGGTGCATATGTGTTAGCATTTGGATTAGCATTTTTAGGATTTTTCGTATTTTGAGGATTCCTAGATAATGCAAGCACTGGTTGCTTAGATTTGGGATCATGTGAGTCATTCTTGCTTGAGATTTGTCTAAGTTGCTATTGTTCTGGTTATTGTAGTTTGATGAGTTTGTTCCTTCCTTGAAGAATTTGAGTGTTCCCTTTTTGACACACGCTTCCTCTACTGGAATGCCATTTTCAATCAATTTAGCGAAAGATGGTATGCACTGGAGTTTTAACCTGTAACTCATTTCACCATTCAAATTGTCAATGAAGATTTCCATTTTCTCCTTTTCAGGAATATCTCAAGGATATCTGGATACCATACGTCGCCAACGTTGAAGGAATATCATGAATGTTTCATTGTTCTTTTGTTTGGTGTTGCAAACATCTAGCATGGTTATGGCGTGCTGGATGTTATAGGAGTATTGGGTTATGAATTTGTTAACCAATTCATCAAATGATATGATAGGTGGTGTAATTTTGGATAACCATTCCATTGTTTGCCCTCCCAGGCTTCTTGGGAATAACCTTATTAGATAGGTGTCATCATGAGAAAATTCAAGACTCATGGTACAAAATTCTGTGACATGATCACGGGGATAACTTTTTCCATCATACTTATCAAATTTAGGCACATCTGAGTTTGGAGGAAAAGGGATCATGTGCAATCTCATGTCGAAAGGATGAGGACAAATTTTGTTTAAAGAGTACCGTACTGTTGTCCCTTGTTGTATGTCTTGTATTTTCCTTTGTAACATTTGCATTTGTTGATTAAGGGCAGCCAAAGGTACATTGTCTTGTTGAGGGAAAAGTTCTTCCTTTGTATTAGTTCTCAGCTGAAAAGGTGTGTTAAATGGTATATTTTGCTCTAGAGTTTCTAGCTCAGGTATACACATTTCTGGTATACGTTGTTCTGGAATGTGTTGCTCAGGTATGTGTTGTTCAAGGTTATGAGTTTCCTCTTCTCTTTGTTGTTCTTGATATGCATATTGTCGAGATCCGGTTCTAAAGATGTTTGTGTCTAAATATTTGGGAAGTTTAACGCCTTTACTTGTGAGCATGAACAAATATTTTTCTTTGTCATTTTCCATAAGCCTTTCTACAAGCTTTTGGAATGAAGGGTTTTCCTGACATTCTTGAAGAAGCGCTTCAAAAATTTCAGTCTCTTCTAGGTGTGGAACTTCAAAAGGATTTGACAACCTTTGATTCATACTAGACTCTGCGTGTGTCTCGCTTTGTTGGTTTCTTTGAGAGCGAGTAACAGGCATTTTAGTAGAAACTTTCAGTGACGAAGGGGACAAAATCCTCGTTGATATGTTGCTCAGGAGTGGGTGGTTCTAGTCAAGGTGTGTTATAAGTGATACACTCGTCAGGCAAGAATGCTGGATTGATCTTTCCTCTGCGGTTTATGATTTGATTAAAAGCAGACTTTTGACAATAGGCTCTTGTTTTTAAGGGCTCTTTGTCTAATTCATTAGATTTGTTTTGGATATAACGTTTGACGTGATGAAGGAATACTCGATGAGATTTGAAGAGTTGATGATTAATGTATAAAAACTTATTTCTCTTGATGAACTTGGAAAAACTAGGTTGTTGTTTCTTCAACGTGATGTTACGATAAAGGTTCTTTCTTCTCAAAATATGGGGATTAGTCATGCATGAGTGATCAATGGTTTCCTTTGATTGGTTTGGATTCAGTTGATCTTGTTTGAAAAATTTCAAGTCTTACTCTATCAAAATGAAGGTTTAGATGCCCCTTCACGACAAAGCGTGTCAAATGATATGGATAAAAGCCTCCCGATATGGAAACTTGATTTGACAACTTGAAATTTTTAAACAAATGTTTTTGAGATGAAATCCGTAAGATGGTAAAGGATTCTATTGATACTAATGATGAGGTTTCTGGATTATGATAAGATAGATATGTTTTATTGTACAATCAGTTTACGATTTTTACAACGTTTTGACACAAATTTAGCTCAAGAAATAGTTTTGATAGTTTGTTTTCGACACTCCGCTTTGATGAAAAATGTTGTTGATAATGAGAGGCTTTTGAAAATGTTTTCAAATTTTTTTAAATTCCTCACTGTTTTGCCCTCTGTCCATATGTTTTTGATCATGCATTAAAACAGGGACGAAATGCGCTATCAAAATTACTCCACGCGCTAAAAAAATGACCACACGTGCTAAGTTGCCCCCAGACATGCGCTAAAGAGTTGACTGCTCAAAAAATTGTTTTCTTCCTTTAAAAAGTTACGCGCTAACCTGGGTCTGTGACGCGCTAACTTTTAAACTTGATGCGCTAATGTTTGGTTGCCACGCGCTAGACTGTTTCTCTGATGCGCTAAATGTTTTAACATGGTTTTGATTTTGGGATAAAACGCTATTGTTTGGAATAGACTCAAGAAATAGTTTTAACAGTTTGTTTTCGCTACTCTGCTTTGATGAAAAATGTTGTTGATAACGAGAGGCTTTTGAAAATGTTTTCAAAATTTTTAAAATTCTTCACTATTTTGCCCTCTATCCATATGTTTTTTATCACACTCTAAAACAGGGATGAAATGCGCTATCAAAATTACTCCACGCGCTAAAAGAATGACCACACGTGCTAAGTTGCCCCTAGACATGTGCTAAAGAATTGACTGCTCAAAAATTTGTTTTTTGCCTTTAAAAAGTTACGCGCTAACCTGGGTCTGTGATGCGCTAACTTTTAAACTTGATGTGCTAATGTTTGGTTGCCATGCGCTAAGCTGATGCTTCCATGCGCTAGACTGTTTCTCTAATGCGCTAAATGTTTTAACACTATTTTGATTTTGGGATAAAATGCTACTATTTGGAATAGACGCGCTAACTGGATGGTATGATGCGCTAACTGAAATACCCTACGTGCTAAGGAGTTGTCCTCACGCACTAATCTGCTCTATTTTTTTCCTTCAGTTGGTTTTTCTGCAATTTTTGGTTTTGATCGTGAGTTTTTCAGTTTAGATGGATGATTTTCTAAAGTAATAAATGCAAGCACAGCACAAAAGTACAACCATTTTGCCTAATCTAACAAAAAGTGTATGTTCTACGAGGATGTGTTCAAATCCCCAATGTTTTAACAGGTTCGGATACAAGTAATACACTTCAGAAAGACTTTTTATTCAAAGGTCATAAATAACATCATAGCCCACTAGTCTTGATACTCTGTTAGCTCAAACAGCCGTGTCACCCCCTAGAGGGCACCCATTTTTTTGTCTTTTGCCAGAAATTAACTCAAAGTGAATTGCTTCACAGTTGAGTAGTTATCTTGGGAGATATATGGTGAGTAATCTTGGGGGTGGATTCTTCCCCACCCTTGCACTATGATGTTATAAATGTTTGGTTACTGACTCGGTTCAAAGTTTCTATTTCTATGGCTCGTAATCAAGCTTCTTATTCGACCGTCAGTAATAAACTCCCTCAAGAGGCTTCCCAACCTTTAGAACAAAGGCTTTACATATCTCAAGGATACTGGGGGAAGGCTAATCGCTGCGTGCAACCGTTGAAAAGGACTTTCATCACTTTCCACTTTTGATTATAGTGGGTTGGAACACTTGGCATCAAAGTCATTCCCCACTTAGGTCATTCCCTTCACACCGGCCATAAACGGCTTTAAGAGTTGATTTCAACTCCTCGGGAAGGCAGGCCTGCTAAAAGATGTAAATGCTTTTGAAGGAAAGAAAACTTTTTAAGAGAGGTCTGGTTTTTTGGATCGCCCAGTTAAGGGGAGAGCATATACCTTCCTCTTTCGATTCAAGGCAATCAAAAATTCTTTTTAAACCTTCAATTCAGTGATTTTCTAACCTCTATTGGGAGATATTGCTCCAAGAAAAGCATGTTGTTCTTTTTAGTTCCTCAAAGCAATGATTATTTAATCTAAGGAAATAACCAAGTCAACAAAGCAAAAGGTTCGATTTGGTCAACAAATAAAAATCGATAAACAAAAGGGGAATAACTTCCCTCTTTAATTGTAACAAAGCTTTTGAGATGAGGTTCTTTCCTTTGCACCAAATTGAATATGAATCCTTTTATACACCAAAGGATGGTGAGGTTCTTTTTATAGCTCTATTTTTGCAAAAAAAAAAATTGTTTTGTTCTTTTTAGAGCCCAAAATGAAGGTTTTCTCCTATGAAAGAAAGAAATTTTTTGATAGTGGTTCTTTTTATAGCCCAAAAACAAGGTGAGTTCAATTTTAAGAAAAAGAAAATCAAATTTTAAACTAACCTAGATAAGTTAGTAAAAATCTAATTATCTTAATCCAAAGATGAAGCTCCTATATACAATGAAATTGTTAGAGACCTGCAAAATAACCAGTTAGATACCTCGGTGGACTTCTACAAACTGTACGTGCTACATAATAGCCGTAATGCACTAAAAGAAGTCTTCAACGTGCTACACTATTTTCGGGATGCGCTACTCTGTGTGCCAAAAGCGCTGCTCTATTTTTCTCCCACGTCGAGACTTACAGGAAAAATTAGTAATCTTATGCACTGATAAATGAACTTTACTCGCTAGGTGATGGACCCTATGTGCTGAACAGTGAACCAAATGCATTAGGCTATTAACTGGATGCACTAAACAATTAACTTAATGCGCTAATTCATTTTTCCCGCATGCCTACAAAAGTGGATATATTTCAAAATCGATTTGATATATGGGGTAGGGCCCCACGGTTGGCGCCAGAAAGGTATGCAGGAAAAGCGGGTCGATAAAACTCAATATGTGAAAAATGGAGTTCTATGGAGCCTTGTTCACACACTCACAGGACTTCTTGGTGCAAGCTATGGAGTAATGAAGTATCACTCAGCTTCCCAAGGTTGGTCCCATGGTTCTCTATCTTGCACAGTCCCTCAAACCAACATTTTTGCTCTCAGATCACTGAGCAAAATGGTTTAGAGATGGAAAATGCAAGAACGAGGGATGTTTTTTGTTGATTTAATATGAGATGCATCCTAAGCTATGCATGATTCTAGAAATGCAATAAACTAACTATAAGATGACAAGGTTAGTAAACAAACTATCCTAGCATACTATATTAGTTAATGATTTAAGCTAATGATAAAGAAAGTACTCTAAACATGCATATTTAGATTAATTTCTATCTAAAAGAGAGGCTAAAATGATGAGCATAAATGGTATGAAAGCTTGAATGTATTTGAGCATAAGTATGATACTACAAACTTGGATGATGAAAAATGGAGGAATGAGAGCTCTATTTATAGCAAAAATAGGGCAATGGAGGGCCAGGATTGAAAGAGTTAATTAAGGGTTGAGTTTGAAAGTTGGGGATCCATGTTTGTAATTTGCACCAATGAAATGGTGACAAATGTCAACATAAGACTGGGTTGAGAAAAGGGGTTGGAGGCATTCAATACCTGAGAAGACCTCATGGTTATCTAGAAGGTAAGGGTCAAGCTTAAGTTAGGATTAGCCATTGGATTAAGAGTTAATCCAAGGATAAACTCTTTTGCAAATGATTAAGGGATAACCATAGTCAAAGCAATGAATGCTTGATGAGACCCTTGGGTTACATGGAGGTTGAATTAAAAGAAATTCTTTAATCATGCAAGGGGGTTGAGTTAACCATTAATGGTTTGGGAGACTTTGGAAAATTTAGTGGTTGAGGACTTGAAGCCTTTAATGTTATCAAAGACTTTAAGGTTGTGAGAAGTGACCTCCCCTTGCTTAGGGATGTGACAAAGTTTAGAAGATGGGTTAGGTTAATTTAGAAGTGATTTGAAGGGTCTAGAAGAAATTAGGAAGGGGTTTAGGAAGGCAAGTGGGAGATGTAAGAGAATTCAAGTGGGTGGAGGGATAATAGGATTTAATTGAAATAAAGTTAATTTAATTCAATTTGGTAGCAATTGGGGCAATTAAATAAATTAGATTTATTCAATTTAGGATAACTATTTAATTAAATTTGAATTTAATTAAAAGTGGATAGGGGGGGTTTTAAATGAATAAAATGATTTATTCATTAAATGGTAAAAAGAAGTCTAGTGAATTTAGTTTAAATAAATTGAGTAATTTACTTAATTTAAACAGAAGAATGTGGGTAATTTAATTAAATAGAAAAATGAACATAAAATATTCATTTAAGAATATGGTCATTTTTATACGTCTACAGTATCCTTTATGGGTTGAGAATGTCAAAAACATTCTAATTGCTTCAAGTCTAGCAACTGGTGCAAATGTTTATTCAAGTCTATACCCTCCACTTGAGCATATTCCTTATACACAAGTTTTATTGTGATCCTTATTACTTTCCCTTCTTCATTCATCTTGTTCTTGTAGACCCATTTAGTCCCAAAGACATTCTTGTCTGTTCGCCTAGGAACCAAATCCCATGTTTTATTCTTTTCAATCTGCAACAACTCTTCTTACATAGCCTTCATCCACTTCTCACTTTTGCTGGCCTCATTATATGTTTTGGGTTTCATCTCAGTCATCAAGAAAAATTTGTTCATTATTTCTTGCAAGTCTTCTTCCAGTTTGTACACCCTCATTTTTGTTGCCTATGATTTTCTCTACAAGGTGATTCTTTTGCACATATCTATTTGGAGTCTTGCTGGGTACTTCTTCTTGTTCACTTTCAGATTGCTCTTCATCCTCACTGTATGATTCTTTAATCTAATTTATTATGCTTTGTTTCCCTTTATGTAGATCTTGATCCACTCTTACATGTACAATCTTAATCACTTTCTTTAGCCTCTCGTTGAAACATTTGTAGGCCTTGTTGTGAGTTGAGTACCCCAAGAAGATACCCTCATCAGTTCTTGAACCAAAGCTTCCTAATCCATCTTCATCTCTTTTGATGAAGCATTTGCTGCCAAACACCTTGAAATACTTGATAGAAGGTCTCCTATCATACCAAAATTTGTAAGGTGTCATATTGTTGTTCACCCTTAATTGCACTCTATTTAGTATATATATAGTAGTATGAATTGCCTGTTTCTAATAAACATTAGGAAAATTGGCTTCATTAAGCATTATCCTTGCCATCTCTTTGACTGTTCTATTTTTCCTCTCCGCAACACCATTTTGTTGTGGTTTCCTAGAAGCTGAATATTGTCTTTTGATTCCATGCCTTTCACCATAGTCTTCAAATTCATTTGATGTGAATTCACCTCCACAGTCTGATCTTAAGCACTTCAGCTTGTATCCACTTTCTTTCTCAACCATCTTCCTAAAGATTTTGAATCTTTCAAAGGCTTGTGATTTGTCTTGCAGGAAGGTGACCCATTCCATCCTTAAGAAATCATCTATGAGAAGCATGAAGTATCTTTCTCCATTTAGCACTCTTATCATTGTAGGTCCACACAAATCAATATGCACAAGTTCTAAAGGTCTCGTGGTAGAATATTATTTTGTTTTGAAGATAACCTTAGTTTGTTTTCCACTTTGACATTCATCACAAAAGGTGCTTGCTAGCTTAATGATTTGAGGTATGTGTCTTATATACCCTTTCTTTCTTACCTTGACAAGGTTATCAAAATTGATGTTACCTAGTCTTGTATGCCATAACTAGCTTTCATCAACTTGTCCCATCATCCATTGAGACTCAAAGCATTCCTTAAGATTATATGCATTTCCATTTGTCCTTTTACCTTATGCAACCAACTTATCACTTCTCTCTTTTCTAATTTCACAACCTTTAGAATCAAATGTAAACTTATATCCTTTGTCACACATTTGACTCACACATAGCAGATTGTGCTTCAAACCTTCCATATAATATACATCATGAGCTTTCATCTTTTCATCAATATTAAGTGTGCCCTTGCCTTTATCTTGATTGAAGAATTGTCTCCAAACCTCACAGAACCACAATTCCAATCTTCTAATTTGATGAATTTCTTCTTATCACCAGTCATGTGGTTGAAACACCCAATATCAACTACCCACAAATTTTCCCTTTTAGCATGTAGGGTAGTTTGAACTATCAGACTTCACTCATCCTTATCTTTATCCTTTTCTACCCAAACTTGTTTTGATTCTTGCTTCTTTTCTACTATTACATTCTGATCTAATTTTATCTTTGGTTCCAAAGGTGATATTTTCTTCTTTTGTTTGGCTACTCTAAGCTTACAATGTCTTGCAATATGGCCCAAGTTTTGATAGTGATAGCATTTTACATTTACATTGAATGATGAGTTTGAAAATCTATTATAGGAATGAGATAAAGATCTCCTACATTCATAACTTCTATCATCATAGTCATTACAATGATAACAAACAACATTCATATCCTTAAGAGCAACAAATTAATTTATACTTTTAGAACTAGGAGGAGACCTATGCATAAGCCTACATTTTGCAATTCTATGACCATGTGTATTACATTTATAGTAGTATCCATGGAATTGAGGTACACACCAATCATTATTGAAGTGGTTTCTCATTTATCTCCTTGGACCAACATAGTTCGGTCTTCTTAAGTTCACCCTTCGTGTATCCTTGAACTTTGTGAAGTCTCCATTATCAATCTTATCTTTTCTTTTTGGATCAGCATGCAAGTTCATTGACTGATTCTTTCTAGCATCAGTAGATGTCTTCTTCTCATTGGGCTTGTTGACTGTGAAGGTTTGTTTGACTTCACTTTCACTTGAAGAGGTGAAGAGTATCTCCTTGTTTGATGAATCTTTACTATTAGAAAACTATCCATTTTCAAATCCAACTCCATTGATGTCCTTTTTGTGCTTCTGCTTACTTAACATTTTGTCTAATGCTTTGGTGTTGCCATCAAACTTAATCCTCATGTTTAGAGTTCATCTTTCTTCTTTTGAAGTTCTTTTTTGAGACCCACAATCTCTTCCTCCAGCTTTTATATTCTTTCTCTTTGTTTTCTAAATTTGATTTAGTCACTTCATACATCCGTTTTGCTTCTTTCGACTGAATCTTCAAATAATAAATTATTTTCTTTAATTATTGAAGAGATTGGTTTAATAGCTCTTGTTCTTCAACAACAACATTCATGTACTTCTTGAAATATTTTCTTACTTTTCTCAGTTCTTCCATAGCACTTATAAGTTCACCTTCTAGGTCAACTATGGATTCAACTTCTTCCTCTTCATCACTACCAGCTTGAACATCATTTAGTACTCCTTGTGCCATAAAAAGTTTAATCTCTCTTTCTTCTTCACTACAATTATCATCAGAGACACTCTCTTCATCTGTGGCATCATCTTGAAAGGTGTAAAGACTACTCTTTTTCCTAAAACTTTTTCTCCTTGGTTTGTAGGATTTCTTTATCTTCTCTTTACCAAAGGTTTACTGTTTTTCTTCTCATCTTCATCTTTCTCACCATACGGAAATTTAGAAGTGAAATGTCCTATTTTACCGTAGTTAAAGCACTTTAAAGGTAGCTTACCTTCACACTTACCTGATCCCTTTTTGAGTTTCTCACAAAGTTATCTATAGCAATATCTAAGTCTTCAATTTCTTCATGAGTAGCATCTTCCTTACCCGTTTTGGTAGTATTAAAGGCATCCTCTCTCTTTGACACTTCACCGCCTAAAGTCCTCATTTCATAAGCTAACATAGAGACAAATAGTTCATCCATTGAGAAGGATTTCACATCTTTAGATTCTTCTATTGCAAAAACCTGTGTGTCATATATTGTGGTCAATGATCTTAGGACCTTCTTGACAATTAATTCCTCTTTGAATTCTTCTCCGAGCCCTCTTATGGTGTTTACAATTTCATCTAGTCTCTGAATGTATTTAGCTATTTTCTCTCCTTCCTTCATTTTCAGTCCTTTTAACTGTCCTCTAAGAGTTTGCAATTTGGCCTCCTTTACCTTGACATCCCCTTCGTAAATTATTTGCAACTTATCCCATGTTTCTTTTATAGATGTGCAGTGCATCACTTTGACAAACTTTGTATCAGATAAACCACTAAGAATGACATTCTTGGCTTTAGCATTATTTTCATATTCTCTCTTAGCATCAGGATCAGTAGGGGTTACTTGAGGAATAGTATAACCATTTTTCATTGACATCCAGATATCAAAGCCTAGGGAAGACATGTAGGTTTCCATTCTTCTACTCCAGAAGGCATAGTTGGTGCCATCAAAGATAGGTGCTGAAGATGAGGATTCATGCCTAGCCATTGTGTTCACTAACCAGAATCTACCCAAGCTAGAAAAAGATTTTACTAGAGTGGGAACCTAGTCTCTGATACCAATTATTGAGCACAAATGGACACTGAGAGGGGGGGAGTGAATCAGTATATTTTAAAACTTTAACTTATGTGTGCTAATACTGTGAATGCAAATGAATTAAGAACACATACACTCACACAAAAGAACATCAAATAATACCCGATTATAAGAAAAACCCAATGTGGTAAAAACCCCGGTGAGAATAGTTGTTGGAGTCTACTTCTCCAATCCGGCCTCACAAGAAATTAGTGATTAGATTTTTTTTTAGGGAGCCAACCCAAGGAGCACCAACCCCTAGTTTTATGAGCTACAACTCAAAGGAGTACCTACCCTTGCTCTAAGCACCCACTCAAATATTTTTAGTGAATGTGATTACAGATACAAATTATGCACCTTGTTACAAATGTGTTTTATAACACTTACAAATTTGCGTCTGCTGATATTCTTTCTCTATTTATGGTTTTGTCTCTCTCTTCCTCTTCTTCTATATGGTTTTGTCTCTATCTCTTCCTCTTCCTCTGTCTAGTTGTCCTCTTCTCTCTACTACAACATTGCCTTCCATAATTCTCTATTTTCTCTCTTGGCAGCTACACACAAGTCCACTCTTTTTTTTGCTTCAATGCTCTCTATACTTCACCACAACAACAACACAACTCTACAACACACTTCCTTGTACAACTACTTCATCTACTAAATTGAGATCTCTTTGTTTCCACCTTAGTCACTATCTCATCAGCCACATCTACTAATGTTGAATCATGTTAAATTGCCTCTGCCTTCAGTCAGCTCTTAGTATCCAACAAGATTTTATTCTCTATCTTCAAAATGCTCTCTGACTAGCCAGTGACATTAAATATCTTCAGGTCATTCTGTACGTAGATTACTAAGTTTTGTAATCTCAATCTTCTCTTCAAGGATACAAGCTACAGTAAATTGAATTTCCCTCCTTGGATCAACCACCACATTAAATGACCCTTCTTTGTTTTCTTCTTTTTGGTCTCTGTATTGTTCACCTCCTGTACAAGGTTGCTATTTTTTATGAAACTTGATCTTTCTAGTAGATCTAATCCAACCATTGTTGATCATCTCGATCCCTGCAAAAATCTCCACCTGGTTTGCCATTAATGTCTTCTTCTTCCTTTGTTGACCTATCCAGACATGATCGACAACCACCTCATTAAAATCAACCATCATCTCTATAAGAACTGACCTCTGCATATCAAATTTCATTATCAACCACTTGGGTCCCACTTGTTTTCGTTTTCTACATCCACTTTATTTGGTCAATGTCGGTTAGCTACCATATAAGCCTCTACATCTATCTACATGCATTCGTGGCATCAAATTTGTCATTTAACATATCTAGTCATACTCTGTTAACCGCCACGTAGATTACTAAGTCAGTCAGCTTGCAAACGTGTTGTCCAGATCACATGTTCAATCTGATATTGACCTCCATGTTGGCAAATGACCCCACTCTCAACCAACAGGAAAAATCCACATCAAAAAACTATCTTACAACTCATCCTTGTGGCTGCACCTTCAACTCTGACCACTCGACATGGACACATGGCATCATCTCATGATGCCGCAATGGTTAACATCTCTATACCTTCGATCATGGGATCAAAGGGACTGTCAGATCAAGTTGAATGTTAACCTCCCTGCCATGATGACCGCCAACTTTATCCACTTAACCATCAAGCACTTTTTTATCGACCTTAAAAGATCTTCATCTATCTTTAGCACGTGCATAAAGAATGCATCTTTAGTTGCTCGAGATTTAACATACTCCCACTAAACTTTGATTTAAAACCCCTTTTGACACCTGCCTCAACCAACAATGTTGTGACACCTAGCCGCTTTGAGACATATGGCATCTCCTCGCGATCCCATGATGGGATGGTCAACTCAAGTCATTGTGACATTGCAGGGACTTCAACAAAGAACAAAAACAAAGGCAAAGGGGCCTGCACATGAGGAAATAAGAAAAGGTGCACATAGACCTAAGAAAAAATAACAAGGGGCTGACCAAGGATTAATTCCTAGGAAAAAAGACACGACCCCTCCCAATGACTAGATGACCCTCAGACTTAAGTCAAAAAGGTAACATAAAATTATAACAAGTTTAAGGGTTTTAACAAAAGGACTTGATCAAAAAGTCATAAACCCTAAACCCTAAGCTTTAGGGAAATGACAAAGACCCAAATTGGCCAAAGATGCCAACCTGTTAATCTGAACTCTCCACTGCATCTTGTCTGATCTCTCCACTGCATCTTCATCAACCAAATCCCTGCACACACACATGATTTTATGCAAGATAACTCTGCAACACTTGTTGTTTTTATGTTGTTACTCTACATCACTTGTTGACATCAATGACAATAATGCTAACAAATGATACCATACTTTAGAAGATATTCAACTTCTTGGATGCATCAAACATCACTTGAATTGTCATGATGATGCCATCTCCCAACCTCATACCATTCAACTCTACATAGGATTTTAAAGTGATAGATTTCAATTAACATACCCAAGGAATGTGAATGCTTCATTTATATCAACTTCCAAGTGGAAGGCTTCATTCTTTGAAATATAGTGATACTCTCTTTGACCTTATCAAAAGAAAGATACTGTGAAATTCCTTCAATGAAAATCTATACGAGGCTCCTCAATGCTAATGGTAAGCACCTCTTATTTATGCTTTTATCTACTATGTTCTCATCACAAAAAAATAGAATCAACAATCCATTTTGATGGATGATTATAACCCATTCCTAAGCTTTAACTTTGGTGCTCACTAGGTAGTGGGGTGTTTGATCTTCAAATTACCTTACATTTGTTTGAAAGTTTACATATAGTATTTTGAATTATGAGGAATATTTTTACCCCCTTTTATATTTTGGGGTTCAACCTCAAGATGCAAATAGGCACTTTCTTGTTCATCACAAACAAAAAACCCTTAACATTATCACTTAAATTAAAAACTTTAAGTAAACACATATGTTGAAATGCAAAATAACATTAAATTTTACAATTTTGTACATGCTTCCTTAAAGTTCATATTTAGAATTTTAGAATTTGAATACATATATTAAAGGGTCATATTTAAAATTTAAAAATTTTAATACATATTTTCTACATTTTAAATTATACCACAAATTTGAAGTTAAAATCATGAATTATATGTACTTTATGATTTATTAATTTGAATGGACAATATCAATATAAACTTTACTTAGGAATAAATGATGCAAATTTACAATATTAAATTCAAGGTTTTGGTTTAGGTGAAGTGAAGTAGATTTGAGCCAAATTAATTTGATAGATTGAAATTCAACCTCTTCAAATATTATGGCTATTTAACCTAAATTGAGAATTTCAAGAACCAACATACTACTTCAATTCAACATGAGCATTGAATATAATTGAGAATGTAGTCTTTTAAATCTAAAATTAGACATAAGGAAATCAATGAGGGTTGCAAAGAACATCAAATGTGATTGGTGAATTCAACATGATAGTGCAATAAAATATAATCAATGCAACAAGCCATGACCAAATGCAACATGCTAACAAAGTGAACTAAACACAACAAATGTAGACGATCTAAGAGGAAGATAAATACTAATGACTCTTCTATGGGGAATCCTGGTGATGTAGGTATAGGTGGTATTGGTAGAGATAGTTTTGGTACTGTCAAGTTTTTCTGTTCTATTTATAAAGGGTTTCATACAAATGGCTTGTATATAATGGAGATAGGTTGTGATCTTGCTTGGAAAAGGATTATTTGTGAATTTGATGCACAAGTAGTGGTGAATACGTTGAATGAGTAGTGCTTAAATGATGCTAATTGATATTTAGATGTGGTTGTTCGACAAATTTTAAGGTTGAGTTGGTTTTTAGAATCTGTTACATTTTGTTATATTCCTAGAGAGTGAAATAGAGTAGTGGATTGCCTAGCAAAATGGGCATTTGATGGAATGCAAGGCTGAAATATTGCAAATAGGGGACACTTGCCTTTCCATTTATCTTATATGTTAGAGCAATTAGCCGAGGAGGATAGGAATGGATAGTTTCATTGGTCTTTGTTGGGTTGTTGGTCATTCTTGCTTTGCAATCTTCTTTGACGTTTAATAATTTTTTACCCCTTTTGTGGAAAAACCAACAAATTTGACAAGTTATAGCAACATATGTAATTCTTGAAAAGATTCAAATAAAGAATCGCATGCAAATATGTGATAATGATGATAGTATGTGATAAGTCAGTGAACTAAATGCAACTTGCAATGACATGTAGCCAAAAACAATTATTTATACAATTGTCATGATTCAGCAAGGCTCATAAAAGAAAGGGCCCCAATTGCATGAGGGCAAGGGGCATTTTGCAAAGAGTAATAATAGTACTCTTGTATTCCTCCCAAAATGTACCTAGTTGCTTACAGATCCATTATAATACAAATAGTCAAATTCCAAACATGGATGGTTCATTATATACAACTTGCAAACTATTTAGAAAGAGCATGTTATTCTTTGTACCCTACTTGGGTCAATAAAAAGAAAAAACTTCCCAAATACAAATTTTTGGACATTCCACACAATGTCTATCCAATATAAAAGATTGATACAACTTGCAAACTATTTAGAAAGAGCATATTATTCTTTGTACCCTACTTGGATCAATAAAAAGAAAAAACTTCCCAAATACAAATCTTTGGACATTCCACCCAATATCTATCCAATATAAAAGATTGATACAACTTGCAAACTATTTAGAAAGAGCATATTATTTTTTGTACCCTACTTGAATTAAAAAAAAAGAAAAAACTTCCCAAATACAAATCTTTGGACATTCCACCCAATATCTATCCAATATAAAAGATTGATACAACTTGCAAACTATTTAGAAAGAGCATATTATTCTTTGTACCCTACTTGAATCAAAAAAAGAAAAAACTTCCCAAATACAAATCTTTGGACATTCTGCCCAATGTCTTACCCGATATAAAAGATCAAACTTAAAAAAAATAAAAATCAATATATAGAATCTATTTAAACATATTTTTTATTTATAATTAATCATTATTTTTTTAAAAGTAGTCCATCGCACATGGTGGATTGACAGACTGCAATCTACTAATAGTGTAGTAGTTGACTAATTTTTAAAACCCTAAAAAGTTGAAACGTACGTTGCGTGTGCTCTATGAACTTTGGTGCCCAGAGATCTGAGAATAGATAAGAGAGGAGAGGAGCCCATTCTGTCTATTCAAACAGTTGTCTCATCATAATCATTTTCTCCCCAATAAACCAAGGCATGAGCCCCACCTTCAGCAGGTTAATTGTACCTGCAATTGCGTCCATAATACCCACACCAGATCTCCATCACTTGAGTATATTCCATTCACAGACCATGCGTATCATAAAGCACTAAAATACAAGGGATATGACAGCCATCACTGAATAATTTGAGCAGAATGACAGCGACAAAGTCAATGTATTCTGTGTATTAGACAGACTTGATATGCGTATTATATGTTCATGGAATCAATTGCATATCTTCTGATTAGATGGCCTTGTCATTGATTTAGAATGCATTTCATTAATAAAACAAATCGCGCACTGATCACATAAGGAAAGTATTTCCTATTAGAAAAGTTTCACGCACTGATCATTATTCGCATTTTATAAGAAACAATGGCCCAGTAAGTACACAGCAATTATAGATTAAGTACTAAAAAGTCTCAGCCAGTATATCTTGAGCTTCAGGCCAGACAGTACAGAGAATTATGGTGGAATATTTGCGGTATAGATAATTGGTACAGATTTAATGGTTTTATATGAACATAAACTTAGCCTACTACAGAAATTGATTGCTAAAAACAGATAACTTCTTCATCACATAATCAAGGATGGGTTAATCAAAATGATTAGATCAATAAATAGACATCTTTGACACATTGAATGTCAGTAAAAATATACATGCATATTCATGTACAATTATAGTTATCAACTTCATGTAATTACAGTTCTTCCCACATGAAGTTGGAGAAATTAATATCTAATAGTATGATCTAATTTTAATATCCATGCAACACTGTAGTTCTATTCATGTAATGCGAGAGATTAAACTGTTTCAACATTCTCCCTCTTAATTTCGACCACTAATTCTATTTAGACTACAAATTCTTGACTTCTATCTCTTTCAAACCTTTTGTAAGACTTGTATTTGACTTCCTCACAATTGAGGGCTTCACCTTTTTAAGAGGTGGCACCAAACTTAGCCAATTGTGCCATGTATCTTTGTCTTCGATCTCCTCTTTTGAGAGTCAACTTCACCTTGTTTAGGAGGTGGCTTCTACATAGACAACAACTTTGGCTTCGTTGACTTTGAAAAGAATTTGTCCATGCAACTTGGACAACTTCTCCTACTGAAAATATCACAAAAATGGCTTATGATCTTCGCCGATCTCATCTGGCAGCTTCCCATCTCCAAACTAGGAGATTTTCTTACACTTGAACTTGGCAGTGGTTTACACAATGATTTTTCTCATTTTTATTGACTCTCTTTTTACATGGTTTTATATTCTTTTCATTGAAGTCAAAATAAAATTCAAAAGCAAGTTAGTCAAGGAATCAAGGTTTTTGAATAGCCTCTTGTTTAAAGAGAAGTTGCAGCCCTTAAGGTTTGTTGAAAATGTTACCCAAATAAAGAGGAAGATTTGGCGTAAACTAACAAGTTTGAATACATCTTTGAGAAAGGTGGAGCGCTTGATTTGAATAAGAAATTCATAGAAAGATCAAAGAACAAACAATAGAAGATCATGTACCTTGTAAAATCCACATAAATTAGTCTAAGCCATTGATATGAAGTCATGTGAGGATATTAGATCTCTCTATAGAAGGAGAGAAAGTGTGGACACCCAAAGAAGTAATAGTTAGGTAAAACATAGTTGAAAAGGAGATTGCCACACTATGGTAGGAGAGAAGCGCACACAAGTCCAAAGAAGAAAAACGTTAGTTGTAGAGGTTATTGAAAAAGATATGAAGATTAGATATCATTGTTTTTGGGTTAAATCCATATATTTAGTAATTCCTCCCACTTGCATAGTTTTATGCTTAGTTTTTAATAATGCAAGTTTTGCATGATAAGTTTCTGGAAGTAAAGTTGGATGTATCTAATACTTCTATATAATGAGATAAATGTAATTCATTCATCATCAATTAGTCCAATCTTTGATTATTTGATCGAGAAGCTCTTGTAATCTCTTGAATCATTAGAATAATTTATTTGTGTTTCAATTTTGTATTTATTTCATTTAGTATCAGAGCTTCCTTCACCATAATTCCTTCTTCGTCTTTGGAAACATTTCACAAACATGGTGAACTTTGTCAATATTTGCAATTTTTTTAATAGCAACAACTTTGACAAATTTTATTTCCTTAAGTGATTTAACCCATAAAACATGATCAACCAGGGTCTAATACTAAATGAAGAAATTAAAAAATATAGAAATTGATTGCTCAAAAGAAGATAAATTTTTCTATTCATTTAATAGAATTACAAAAATTCTTGATCACATGATCAAGGATCAACTAATAAAAATGATTAGAACTAAGTAAAATATTACAATTCTACCTTGATAAATAGAGGTTTTTGACACATTGAATGACAATAAAAAATAGAGAAACACATGATATCAACTTCATGTAAGATACAGTTTTAGAAAAAATATATCTTTAATTGTAGTTCTTCCCATGCAAAGTGAGAGAAATTAATATCCCACACTAGGATCTAATTTTAAAATCCATGCAAAACTGCCATGTGAGAGAAGTTAAACTATTCGAACAAGACTAAAATTTACTGTAATGCATGGATCTAAATCAATAATATGATTAAAAGTAATTTTATTAATATAGATGTTAGAGGTTCAATGTGAAATATGATGATTTTCTATAAAATCATAAAAAGTCTTATGTCAATAAAATTCTAGACAATAATTTGTTTGAAATATTTTGATGTTTTCCAAACAATACACCATTTGAATTATATGCTTCATAAAACTCTTATCTAATTATACTCTATCTTCATCAAATAAACAATTTGAATTATCAAATAATATTCTTAATTATTTAATTCTATAACAATAAATTAATTAAAATAAAATCCACTACAATTACTTGAATATTGCTTATTCTATAAACCTTATAAAATTACTCCATGATATATAATTCTTAATCTAAGGTAGAAAATGAATTCACTCAAGATATACTTTGAAGTTTAAACAATTATTACAATGGAAAGGTAAATGAGCGAAAAGAAAATATTAGTTCATTATTCTTTTAAATAATTCTTTTTTATTAGTTTTTGTTTCAGGTTAGAATAGTTGGTAGCAAATGAATCAATCAAATAATAGATTTTTTTTTAAATATCAAATAAGCAATGTGAGGCTAGGTTTTAAAAAAAAATATTAAAATTAATTTATCTTTGATGAAAGTTGTTAATAGTATTATTAATCTGATATAAGTTATGAAATTTTTTATTTTTCATTTTGACTATTAAAAAGTTAATAGTACAAATTTATTTTTATTTCATTTTTAAATTTTATTTATTGTCTTATTTTATAAATGACATATTTTTTAGTCAAAGGATTGTGACTCAATGAAGATGAATTATTTATTTTACTATATTTGAGATGATTTTTAATATATTGAAAAGGTGAAATAGAGAAAATTTGAGAGATTGTGATTGAAATAAATAAAATTTATATTTATTAGTTTAAAATATTTTAAAAATTAGCAATAACAAAAATAATATTTAATAATTTTTTTTGATAAGGTAAAACAAGGTTTGAGGGGACCCAAAAGCCCTTACAAAATGTTTTTACAGGGATCCCTAACCCACAAAAACAATATTGTTGCAATTAGATATGACATAGACTAACAACAACCAACCAATAGCCCAACACAAGAAAATGAGCATCAAAGAACTGGCTGAACCACCAAAGAGGTCAAAGCCATCAAACAATATACCTCAAAGATACACAGACAAAGGGTTTTGCTAGGCTCCCATAACCCAAACTAAGGGTTTTACAAGGCTCCCATAACCTGAAACCATGGGTTTTGATAAAGCTCCCATATCTTGGAGATACATAGACAATGGCTTTTGGAAGGGTCCCATAACCTGAAACATAGGATTTGACAAGGCTGCCATAACCTCAAGACCTGGAAAAATAAACCAATAAGATTTATAGAACATCTAGGTGACTGGGTTCTGAAAAGGCTCTCATAACCTTTGAAGTAGAGGCAACACCTTCTCTTCAAGAATAGCCAAAATCATATGGAAGAGTAGCAACATAGGGTTTTGATAGGTACCCCAAACCATCACAATTAGTTTTAGAATGGCTCCCATAACTATCAAACGAACAACCAAACCCTACACAATCCGAGAGCTCCACCTCCATAGGAGTAATGGGAAAAAAAATAACAACCAACTTTGAAGCATAACACCTTGCACTGCCTCCCAATATCAATTGCATAACCCATCTTGACCTCAATACGAGATAGTATCACCTCAATAGGCATAGCTGAAGAACACCAAGGAGACAAAGAAAGCAAAAAGTCCCAGTCCATCCAAATTTTATCCACCTCTATAGGAGAATCCAAAGTTGATAGGAAGGGAAGAACCAAAAAAATCCCCATGAAGAAGAGAGGGAAACTAAGGAAGCCCTCAATATGAAGCAAAGAGAGAGGTCTCCATGGAAGAAAAAACCACTAAGAAATGACCAACAAAGGAGGGACACCAAGCAAAAGTAGGGCCAAAGGAGGCAAAAGAAACCACAACTTCCACAAAAATGACAATAAGAGCCAACCTAGAGATCCTAAGAAACCATTTCTATACACAAAACTAATAAACAATAGGATTGGTAGAAAAGGGAAAGGGGTAGCACGGAAACGAATCCCCCACCAAGGAAGCCCAACACACTATGCCACTAAACCAAAACTCCCACATCCACGCCAAAAAAAAAGCCTCACACACTAGGGAGAAGACACAATCGGGAACAAGGTCGAAAGGGGCAAAAGCTACCCAAAGAAGGGCCAAAGAAATTGACAGAGCATGACGTAAGAACACCTCCACAAGGGAAAGCAACCACACATCCCCTAAGAGGAAAACAACCTCCAAAATGATAGACTCCAAAGCACAACAAAACATGACCCAAAAAGAAACAATGCTGAGATTATCTTCATGACCGAGAGATGAAGGAATAGCAGTAGAAAGGAGGCAGTGCTCCCACCCAAAGATGAGCTGAGCCACAACAGGAGCTCTAGTAAAATCCCAACAAAACCCACACAACTTTGAATGTTCACCATCATTCTCTGAGGCCTCATCATCCAAAGCAACAAACCCTGCAACTCTGCCCCCTGAAACCCTAATGTCAAACCCACTTGCACTCTCACCCATTTTTTAATTCTTAATATTTAATAAATGTTAATGAGTAATTATATTTTAATTTATTTTATATCTATTTTAATTTCTATCGAGGAGAACTACTAATGCATCTAATGCATTCAACTTCTTGTTTTAATCTATCTGTTGAGCATTATAGAATTAAAAAAATGAGCAACAATGCTATAATATAAATTTAATTTTCTATTTTAAATCATTATAAAAATATCATTTTTCTTTCTTTCTATTGGTTCATGTTGGGAATTGTTATTGAAACATCAAAATTTTCTTTGTCTAATCAAATACATTTAATTCATTAAATCAATTTTCAAATCTACTAATTATTGTAATGACACAAGCACTAGTATATATATAATAAAAGTCATTTTCTATTGGACAAGGTAAGTTAATATAAAAATTATTTTTCTCTTAATAAAATAAAAATAAAATTTATTTTGTGTCCTTAAATGAAGTTTCTAACATCACTCAATTTATTAGACATAGCAAAATTCATTGCAGTCATTACAACATGGTATAAACTTGACATAATGTATCTCTTGTTTATATTGATCTCTACTATATTTATAAATGTGTGGAGTTTTTAAAATTTAGAGTGTTAATGTATTTCATATTTATTTTTTTCACAAAGTTTCCTATTTTATTTTTTTATTTTCTACATAAATATTTTATTTTAAAATTTAAAATTATAATTCATATCTAACTGTCATGCAGGATTTAGAATTGCTTTTAAAAGTAAGATGAACTAAAAGAAAAGTACCTCATCTAGCACCCATCTAGTACTTAAGACACTTTCCATATGCATATAAGGGCTATTTTTAGATATTTAGAGTCTCCATCTATAATACACATCATTGACCACCACTACTACAATGACCTAGACATTACCTAGGATTTCTCACACACCTACAACTAGCTTTCAAACAAATTTTTGTTGATAACTTAGAAATATGTGGGTGATATAGGTCTCAACATATACCTAGGCACCAAAAAAGATTTCTTTGAACAAGCATTGCACACATACATGAGAACTTGTAGAGAAAATTATATTGGTTGCATTATAGCCATTAGAAAAATATAGAGGACATAATTTGTGGTGCCCCTCCTAGACTTGCATTTTGATTTGCGTTCAAATAGATTTATTTAGACTTATGATGGTTATTTATGACTCTTCTGCTATCTTAGATGGTATCATCGATGTTAGGACTTATGTGGGTAATATGACTTGTGATGATACTAACCCTATTTCATGATGATGATTCTATGCAATTTTTGATATTATATTGTGTGATTGTCTTTGTGACTAGAGACGATGCCATATCACTCATTGCGAGTGGGATATATGTTGTCATGATTCTCTACCACTTGTCTGTTTATTATGATGTATATGTATCATATATGTTGTGTTGGTCTTTGATGCAAGTTTGCAGGAAACCAGACACCGACTCCACCTGGTTTCACAAGTCTGAGCGTGTCTTTATCCCAATGGAAAGTTGTCAGAGATGACATAGTTTCCCTCGCACACTCTAGGTCTAAGATGTGTACCTTGCAAATTGTGCCACGACGCAAGTTGTGGTTAGAGTCTTCCTTTATGTTGACCCCTTTGGCATAAGATGATTGGAGTCTATGTTTATTTATTTGACTATTGTGATTATTGTCTAATTAGTTGATTATGGATATTTATTCGATTACCTTAGAATAATGATTTCATTGTGAGATTTTATTGAAACCAATTTGGATTAATTTACTTGGTTAACTGGGTTATTAATTGATTTAATTATTGTGTAATTTTGAATTATTAATCATCTATTTATTTATTGATAATTTATTTATTTAGATTGGTTATTGATGAGATTTAATTGTATTAATGGTTTATTTTATTTATTTATCGTTTAATGATTTACCTTTTTATTGATTTATTATTTGTTTATAATGTTTTATTGTTGAAATATTTTATTTATTTATTCTATTTAATGTTGTTTTGTTTTATTCAATTTATTATTATTATTATTGGAATTGATTTATTGATTTTACTAAAATTATTTATTGATTTTTTGTGATTTGATTTTATATTTAGTTATATGGACCTATTTTTAAGGTCTTATCTATTTGATTCATTTAATTTATTTAATTGCTTTTATTGGGTTAAGTGTTATTATTATTATTGAAAGAGTAATAAAAATTAAATATTGTGGGCAATTACATTTATAATATATATTACCTACCCATTTATTTGATTGGTTGGGTGAAAAGGTAAGGTAAATAAAATATATTTATTACATATTTTTCTTGAACTATGTAAAGGTAGGTATAATATATAGTATAATGGAATCTTTTGAGTGGCCGACGTTTTGAATAGATTTTTATATTTATTTGGTTTTTTGGAAAGGTTGTCGAGTTATTCTTCTGATAGATTTTGGTTTCGATTTTGGAATTTTGATTGAAGACTTGGCTTGGAGATTGAGGATTGTTGTGGATTTCTCATCTTCAGTTTTTTCATCCTTTGGATTGCACTTGCAGGTTGGTGCGTTTCTCCTTTTGAAGTTTTTTTTAATTTTTCAGAAAGATTGTTCTCTCCGTGCCTATGGAAATTGATTGTTGGTAATTGAGGAATTTTTTTTGGGAGATCTTGAAATTAGATGAATGATTTTTAATTTTTTTTTTTAAAGAATTTGGGGAGGCAAGTGGATATTGTTTTAATTTTCAAATTTGAGAAATTGGCTATTGAGATGCTTCCTCTATATTCAATGTGATTTATATGTTTCTTATTTATGAGTTTTGATGGTGATAAATGCATTACTTTGGAGTTCATGTCATCCCTATTTGTGTATCTTGAATCTTCCCTTTGTTTCAGTAAGAGTGTCTATGTGTTGGAGATTCTTGAGTGTATTTTTCACTCCTTGTGAGTTGCATTTCCTAAGAGAAGACCATTAGGGAGAGTTTATGAAACTGATTTGGTTTCCTTATGCTTGTCTAGTGCTTCTTTGGTGTTTCCTTTCTATTTTTCATATCTTCCCTTCATGCTAGGGGCCTTCGAACTCAATCCGAGCACTGAGGGAGATCTCTTTGCTTATTGTTCTTATTTTATGAGTATGCAATGTTTTACTAATGGTGTTATTCAATCTTTTAAGAATATTTCAAATCTTCTGAGTTGATCTGGGGTGTCGTGTTTGACCCCTTTGCTGATATGGGTAGGTGCCCTATTCATTTGAGTCCATTTTCTGCATTTTTTGTTGTTTTATCCAAAATGCTATTTTGGGAACTAGGAGTGCTGCAGAACATACCTGGAGTTCTACTCTATATCCCAGGGGAACTGGAGAACCTACCCAAAGTGCTGGAAGACATACCTAGAGCTCTGAACCCTAAACCTAAAGAGTAGGACCCAAAACCCAGAAAGATGCTTTGTGACCCTAAAACATTGTAGAATGGACCAGAAATGCCACCTATGTGCCAAAAACACTAGGACACATACCAAGGGTACCACTCTATATTACAGGAGCACTGTTCTGCATTCTGGGAGAGCTAGACTACTTCAGGGG
The DNA here is from genome assembly GCF_030272615.1 of Cryptomeria japonica. Lineage (NCBI taxonomy): Eukaryota > Viridiplantae > Streptophyta > Pinopsida > Cupressales > Cupressaceae > Cryptomeria > Cryptomeria japonica. Next base: position 171,569,915 of record NC_081406.1, on the reverse strand, counting down.
TCCTAAAAAGTCAGTTTGAAGCCCAATTTTGTGTAACGCCACCTATGTGCCAAAAAAAAGTAGGACACATACTAGGGGCACCACTCAATATTACAGGAGCACTTCTCTACATTCTGGGAGAACCAGACTACTCCAACGGTCCTAAAAAGTCAGTTTGAAGCCCGATTTTGTGTAACGCCACCTATGTGCCAAAAAAACTAGGACACATACCAGGGGCACCACTCTATATTACAAGAGCACTGCTTTGGATTTTGGGAGAGCTAGACTAGTCCAGGGGTCCTAAAAAGTCAGTTTGAAGCCCGATTTTGTGTCTTGATGAGTTTGTGATTTCTCTAGAGGCTTTTGCAAACTATGTTGTTATTTTGAGTTGAATTTGATGCATTTTGATCATTTATTTTGTTTCTTGTGCTCCAATAAGAGGGTTCATGCCTTACCATTGAGGTGTTTTATATGCGATATGTAGCTCTGGCAAGAGGGAGAATGCCTCGTTGTCGAGGGATTGGTTTGATGGCTCCAGTGGGATGTGTTATGCCTCACTGTTGAAAATTTTATGTGATTTTGATATCTTTGATGGATTTCATTCATGATAGGCTTTTCCTTATGATGTTTTGGTGAAGGTTCCTTTCTATGAGTATGGTTCATGAGTTCTCTTTTCTCAATTTGTGCTCAGTTTATTATGACTATTCTTACATCAATTTGGGCCTTCATGATGATGCTTTATGTTATTTAGATACGTGTTTCTACCCTATGGTTTTGGTCCATGGTAGGAAGAGTGGGCTCTTGCATATGTGGACCAGGGTCTTGAGCATTAGGCCTCTAGAAGGGGGTTTAGACTTGATGGAACCACACGAAGAGTTTTATTGTAATTAAAAGTGATAAAATTAATAATTGATTAGTGGTTTGGGTATTTAGTAATTCACTAAACAAGATAATAATAGGTTTTGGCCCCATCTCATAGCCCTAGAAGCATGCATGCTCAGGATGAGCTTGGGAAGACCATTGGAGTGGTAAACCAATCTCCATTGAATGGCTCCAAAGTTGAGATGGTTCCACATGTCTATCACGGAGAGGCTTGGCCCCTTTTGTTTTGAGGATAGCATGTGATGTCACTCTTTCCCTACATGTGCCCATTATCCATATGCCTTGCTTTGTCGATTGTGCCTCTGGAGTTTATTTGCTTGATTTAGCCTTGTGATGTATTTGATGTTATATTTCCTATGTTGGAGTTTTGTAAAGTCTTGTTGTATCCTTTGGTCGTTAGGTGTTACCTTAGGTCTTGAGTGTGAGTTGGAACCTTTGTCATCTCCTAGCACGGGGGGTGGTTCCTTTTTGGTTCCACATGGTCAGGTGGTTGATGCCTTCTTCCATTGTGATATTCTTCTTGGATGTAGCGTGTGTGGATTCTTGGATTCTTCATTTGATTACTTTGGAGCTGATTTCTACATTCATGGAAAGAAGATATTGTATCATGATGATTTAATTATGTAAAGAGATTATTTATCTTTGTAATAGGTTTCTATATGTAATTGTATATGAAATTGTAATAAGACATGATGTAGAGATTAGGGAGAATAATTTGATAATTCCTTGATGTATAGGATGATTATTATGTAATATGAGCTTATAGAATCTATGTGAAAGTGAAATAGAATATTATATGTATATGGGTTGCATTTGTATTCATGATATGGAATTTTGTTATGATATACTTTAGAATAAATGATGGAAGGAATAGAATAGTTGCATTGATACTTATTTGAGTAATTAGGAGTTTATTGAGAATGCATGGTTAAATGTAACCTATGTTGCTTTCTTAAGAGATTACTATGTGAATAAAATATGCATATGTGTTAATGTTGTTTTTAGATGCATGAAAAGTAAATAATTAGAGGATTATATAATATGATCTTCTAGATAGATAAATTTTATGTTAGAACGTTGATAAGTAGTGACATTAAGATACCCTACGAAATAGATGTGTTGCAAGAGTATATTTGGGAATATGTTGATGTTAGAAAGATTTAATCTACTTGCATAATATAGATTTATGATGTTTTACATGTTGATATATGTGTTCTTGCAACTAGATAATGTTATATTGATGTATGTTAATGTTGGAATAATGTAATGGATGTTTTTGTTTTTAAAAAAAAAAAAATTATCTCCTTTTTGTTAGTAGATTTTAGGTTATTTCTCTAGGATATTTTAGCGAGCATTACATAATCACACCAATAATAGACGCCATTATTCTCATACCAAAATTTAGTACATCAAGAGGAAACTAGCACACTTACATATTCAACCAAACTTCAATAAATAAGAGCATGTAAGAGGGATAGGACAACAAACATTTCCATCACTTATAGTGATATAGTAGAATATAGAACACCTAAAATGGTCCAAATGATGCCACGTTCTTCCACCCTTCTCCTAGCTAACCAATGTCTTCATACCTTTAAATTACTACATAAATCAAACATGCTCTCTATCCCTTTTTATCTTTATACATTTCATGTCTAGTAATGTTTATTTATACATTATTTTTTATTTTAAATTACATTATAAGTAAACAATCATAATTTTAATATTTAAAATAAGAAAAATTAATTATATTTGTGTTTTTTTATTAAAACAATTATACACACCTCATGCACAAAGAATTTATAGAATAAATTATTTTTTTAAATGATTTATTCTATTCTTTAAGCACATTACACTACACTATACTTAATTCTATGTAAATATTTGAAGGATATGCTAAATTTATTAGGGACCTAAAATTAATTAGGCAAGAATATTAGCATACATTACACTACCTAGCTCCTCTCATTGTGCCTCATTTTTTTATTGTGTGAGCTACATTAGTCAAACACATTGTACTAAAAAAATAAAAAAAATATAGAAAACATTGAATTCAATGATAACATAAAAAATAGGCTAAAGACATATTACATTAACTCAACATTAATCACCCATATGAATCATACAATATATGACCCAATTTATAATGCAAGGAGGGATGACCACCACCAAATAGAATAGAAACTGCTATCTACGATATAGGCATGCAACTTTGATGAACTATGAGTAACTAAGGAAAGGCACTTAAGCAAGATTAGCTAGAAGATTATCTAAAATACAATGATTTTAATACTAATAGTATCTCTATGATTCAATATTTGAGGTTTCGTCTTCAAATAATCCCCATAATATTTTGAAAAAATTTTAAAACTTTTTTAGGGAGAAGTGAGCCTATTTTAATCCTAGTAATTATAGAATGAGTTGGTCACTCATTAATATGTATAACTTTCTTAATATAGAAGATTAAATTTATAAAATTAATAAACTTCATATACAACTTTAAAACCACATGGCATTATGAAGGTTAGTAGTTAGATGATCCTTGACATTTTCTTAAAATGTTAGGATAACCTTTTAGTATCTACACACTTTTCTAGGACTTATATTGGTCTAATATATGAGTAAGTAGCTCATTATTGTAGGATTTGAGATATAATATACTCTATAATTTCATTCTTATATTTTATACACATTTTAGCTTGTGTTTATTTCACTTTTACCCCTTTTTGAACCTTTGTTGTTGTCTTCCTATTTCTAGTCCTAGTTCCCACTTGTCATCCTAACCCATTGCCTATGTGTTTTATTTTAATTCAATGACGTTAACCCTCTATTATCCTTCCCACGGTAATTTTCCTATTATTCATGTTCCCCTAACGCCTTCCTTATAAATATATTTTGAACATTTGTGAAATCAACTGGTAAGATCATATCTCCTAAAAATCACTTTTTTAGCCTTTACAAAATGTACTCAAAAACTTTTATTAAGTAGTGAGAACCACCCTTATATTGCCCATTTACCCTAATTTTTAATTAAAATTAGATTTCCTTGGTCTCAAGGACCAATCCTGGTGGTAGATGATTAGTAGTCAACCTTTTCTTTCTCCCCATTTATGCATTAATTATGGTATATCAAAGGGAGATTATTTTCCTCCTTGAGTTCCTTCCAAAATTGTGATCAATAATCCTCCTTTTCCTCATTTTTACTTAGTAGATATTAAGTTTTCAATTGAGAGCTTTGGTTGAAAAATATTTTCTAAAAGAGAAAGCCCATGATAATGTTTACTATATTTTTATATTGAGTTAGATTTTGCATGAATGTTTGCAAAAAAAAAAAATAGGAGTTATAAATTAGAAATTACAAGAGGTCTCTTCATTTTGGTATAATTTTTCATGAGTTTTTACTAGTTTAGAGTGGTTTTTATTTGATTTTACTAAAAATCTCTTCCATTTTCCCATAATCTACCTACACTATTCATAAAAATCCCCTTGTCAATCCCCATCCTTGTATGTTTTTCTTCCCCATCCCTTCCTTGTCCCCCTTTTAGCCATAAATATACCCCTTAGGTTTTTTTTCCATTTTTATTTTGATTTCCTAACCCATTGGTCAAAACCCTATCATTCTATTGCTATATTAGTTGCCTTCATTTTCAATTTATATTTGTGGTCATTCGTTGTCATTTTAAATTTTTTTAATCATCCGTGTTTTATTTTTCCTTTGTGAGTGATAGGGAGATCTTACTGAAATTTTGAAAGGAAACAAGGTACACATAAATGATCCCTACATCATAATTTTGAGGAGACTATTGTACAAATTTTAATCTTTTGATAATAATAAATAATAACAACCAAATATAAACATAAAATAAACAATATACCATAATATGCATGTAGATGGGTGAGCCCACACTCCAAAGCATTAGGAAATTAATATTAGTAAAAAAAATAGTCACAATAAACTTGCAGATCAAGCCTCCATAGGAGTATCACCAACTAGAGATCTAGAGGAATTTTAATAACTTAAAAATATCTCTACAATTGTTCACAAAGCCTCTATCTCAAGCATCTAATGTTTATGAGATATAAAACATGAAACCATCAAATGGTAATTGGATAACCAAGAGCTAAAACCACTCAAAAGTGGTGCCTAAATTATAATCTTATTATATTCAACCAAATGTGCATTATGATGTGCAATTCGATACATCATAAGTTGGTGTGTAAAAGTAAAAAAATATCACACTTTTATAAATGAATTGACCAACATAAACAAAAAAATTCAACTTTGACTACATAAAAGTGCCTTTAAGTTTTAAATTTTACAATGATGTAAACTAATGAAATGTAGAATTCTTGATGATTTTTAGGCTTGTAGTTTTTAAAATCTTAAAAAAATTGGTTTGATATTTTTTTATAAATTTAAGAGTGAAATTCAAATTGCTAAGTTTTTAGAAAAAAGTGAGGTAAAGTTAACGTTACTAAAAAAAGAGAAAATAATTCTTGTTTTTTAATTTTCTTTCCAAAATAAATAAATTCAATTCTAATTAATGGAAAAAAAAATTAATGAATTTTTTCTTGTAATAATATTTTCAAGTCAAACTTACCAAGATTTCATAGTTTTGATATAATGTCAACTTTTGTTTAATTTTTCTATAATTTTCAAAACATAAATTATACCCTTTTGGAGAGGATTCACTCTTCTAGTGCACTATATATTTTTTGAATATATTTAGATATTTTTACATTTTTAATTAGCTTTATATTTGATTATAAAAACCTACTTGTTATATTCAAAAAAGTCATATTAAAACTAATCAAAATATCAAAACATATTTTTGGATTCTAGATTTCATACAAATAGCAATCCTGCAAACCCCAACCTAGGTGAAAATTATATATGGTAGATAGCATGTAACAATAAAAGTGGTATGCATATGCATTTTAATAGGATTATGTATTTTGTTAGGGGTTCTTAAAATTTTTATGTAAGAGAAAATGCCATACACTTACAGAAAGACCATCTTATGTGAATTGCAAGAACAAATAAGCTTAGGTGCATAAAATACCTATATTTTGCTAAGAAGATGACAAAGATGTTTATTCACCTCTTGCTTTCACTAGGGTTTGGCCTATCCCTTCGCTGATCTCTGTCGAAAATGAAAATGAAATTGTCATTTTTGGTCCAGTTATAAACTCTTAATAATAAACATTAAAAAATGGGTGTGTTTGAAGGGGGTATTTGAACGAACCTAATTTTATTAATAAAATAATTGGCCAACAAGGCCTTTGGACAAAAACCTATGTAGAGGTGTGTTCATTCAAAAGGGGTGTTCAAGCGAGCATTATAAGGGCATTTGAAAAAAAGTTTTCTTTGTGACCAAAAGAGTAACCCACTTATGTGGGATGACCCATATAGTGGAGTTTTTTGTTGTTGTTGATCCTATAGAGGTGGTGATAGAAGAAGGATTTGTAGGGGATTTTCCTTTGAGTTGAAAGTATGTGGTTGAAAGATTATTTCTTTCCATTGGGCTACATGTGTGGGCTCTATGACTTAGGTTTTTCTCTACTTGTTTCCTCTTCTAGGTTCAATTTGATACCTTCCTCATCTTCTATACAAGCTAGTTAGTTTTTGTCTCTCCTAGAGATTGGGTGTTAGCTTGAGTGTCAATTTTATTCTTTCTAATTTAGCTTCAACTGGAATTTGGTTTATGCCTTTGGTTGTGTTGGAGTTCCTTGTTGGCCCCTTCCTTGTTTATCCTTGTTACAATTCAAGGTATTTTTTTATGGCTATGGGGTTCCTTACAAAACTAATCAGTCATGAAAATGTTGTCGCTATTTAGGGTTAGGAACCTTTTTTCCTACAAATTTGTTGCTATAATATAAAATCTTATGGTTTTATTGGTCTCACTCCTTATGAGACTCATTGTTCTCACCTCCTTGGTGGTTTTTCCTTTTTTTTTGCTTGTCTCATTTGCCTTGATGGCTGAATTGTGATGGGTTTATGCCCTCTCTCATTATTACCTAATCAAATCATTAAAAAGTGGGTGAAAAGGGTCATAAACCACAGATCCTTAAAATATATATATATATATAAAAACATAAATCTACTAAGAAAAGGATCTTTTGATCTAACAGTAGGGGTGTATCATGGTAATATAGTTTACACAAATTAGGATCATCCTAACCATTCAATATATAATTACATATTAAAACATTTTCATGTTCATGATTAGGAGGTCAATCAGTATCCTTGAGAGATGATAAAATCTACCACTATCTAACCAACCACAAGTACCTCTATCATATGCTGAGAAGAAGTTGAAGGTTGATAAGAGGCATATGATCATGAACATTGTGACCATGAACTCTATATTGAGAAGCATAGGTTTCATGAGACATATTCATGGTGATTATGACTCCTCATACATTAAGATCCTCTAGGAGGAGATTGTCTCCTATTGGAAAGAGATATTAGTGATGCTATAATAATAATGTAATTTTAATTGCTTCAATGCTAAATAAACACCTATAGGTGGGTCACTTTAAGTGGAAAATTATTATCTTACATTTAAATTTGATTTAGTACATTAGAATAATCACATAATTCAAATTACATGTAGAAACTATAATCAATAGTGCATCCTAAAAAGAGAGAAAATTTATTCTTTACAAATATTGCATTAAATTTATATCCTAAAATCATGCCATGTTTTAGTAAAATTTATAGGAATTATGGCCCAATGCCTTCATAGGAATATGTATCAAGAAAAAGGTTCAAGTTTATAAGGCTTGAAAAATCATGAATCTAATTTCAACCCAACTAGGCTTTAGATTAAAACTATAAAATTTCTTGTATGTCTCCTAGTGCCATAAAAAGGGTAACAAGGTTTGATAGCTCCCAAACACATCTATCTATAATCAATATGATGAGCAGGCAACCCATGCAACAATAAGTCCTAGTTTTGGCCAAACTAGGATTGTGAAATTAGCATTTTTTAATCAAATCTTCACTTTTGGACACCAATAGCAACTAAATCATTACGAATTTGAAGGTGATACAAACTAGCGATTTATGATATTTCGTGTGCACTACACATACACACGCTTTCAAAATAAATTGTGAACTTTTTACATAAACTTTAGTAACTTATTTTTATAATAAACACCATTTTTAAAAATTGATGTTTATGTTAAAATGCATAATATTTTTTTTAAGAAATGATTAAAGTCAAGTTATTATTAAAATATGGATTTGTCACATCAATATCTATTGCATGGATTTTTTTGTAATTTTCATCATAAGAAACCAATAGTAGAGAAATCATTTTCATTCTTTAAATTATATAGCTTAATTAATGGATTCTCAATATTTTAATATACTTTATATTACAAAAATCCCTTAGATGTGAATACATTTTTTTGGAAATTTAAGAGTCCCAACCTTTACAAATACTTGATTTAACTATTAAAAATTTTCTTGTAATTAGACATCATATTTTAATTATTTTTATAAACATTTGTTCTCCACCTAATGGGGCATTAGAATTTTTGTAAGGCATCTTATGCCAAGTGTAGGTACCTTTTCTTGATGAGTTGTAAGATGTCATATGCTAGATAAATATGAAAAAATTGAAGTGTACCTCTTTTGTGGGTTTTCATGACAAATTGTCATGACATTATTTGACACATAAGAGCTAAAATTAGTTAGAGTTATTTTAGAACTATTACCATTTATGTCAAGCTTTATTACTTTTAGGGTGCTTATTTTGAGATAGTATGATAGGCCAAGTTGCACACCATATTGAGTGAGTCAAATTAGGAGTTGATATTTCATTATTAACTTAGAGTTGAATCTTCATATGTGGTGTTGGAAATTGTGCCCAAGTTGGGTGCCACTTTTTTTGAGATTCCATAAAAGGGTTTTTGAAATCATTTATGGTTTTCTAGCCTTACAATTTGTTTATAAATTGATAATTGAAGAAGGGGTTTCATAAATTAAAATCATAAATTTTAAGGCCCCACAATCTATTTGGTTTTAATGGTTGTTAGGGATGTCAAGGATACCATACTAGCTATTAGATTTTGAGCAACCTTGACACTTTGATCTTGTAATTTATTTTTAGAAAGAAGTATAATTTTCTTACACTTTGCACAAACATCAACTGATGTTGTAGACACCTAGATGAATTCTAATCTTTTTAATAAATAAATAAATAAAAACTAATATTTGAATCCATTTAAAAGACAATAGTTATTCAAAATCAAGTTACAAAAAAAGAAACACATTAAATATGTGGAGCTTACATTTTCCTATTATATATATATATATGATGATGACTACAAATACAATAATTTCTCAAAACCAAATAAAATAAAAATTAAAAAAAACACTAAATATGTGGAGCTATACATTTTCCTACTAAAGAAAAAATAACTATATGAAATGACTCGTACCAAATACTAAGCCCTAGCATGCCCCATAACTTCAATTTCCCATTTGACATTTTTGAAATCAATGTCACTTTTCAATTAATTAAGTGATTTCTGCCGGATAAGAAGTATATCCATTCCGCACGTAGTCAATATCTTAAAGCCAAGCGAATTTTTATGGCAATATATTTCACTAATTGTTAGAGGCTTATAAATGAAAAAAATATTGCTTTGCGTGCGTCAATGATTCTGGTTTTGCTGACCAGCACTCTAACAATGGGTGGGATTGGCCCCCAACGACGCAGGAGCCGATCCCATCTACTCAAATAGTTGCTGGACGGTCGTATTCTCTCCAATACGCCAAAGTTGTCACATATTACTGTTTAAAATTGCGTGTATATTACAGTTTTCTTGCAAGAGGTTCCATCAGTCCATTCTATTCTTTGGTTGTATTACAGTTTCTACGCCAATAATGCACTGAAATACGATTGATATGACAGCCATTAATAAATTTTTTGAAGGAATGACAACGAGGAAGTCAGTGTACTATGTGCAATGATATGCATATTATTTGTTCGAATAATCAATGGCATATCATCTGAATAAATGGCTGCGGGGTAATTTAATAAACAAAATTAAGCACTTAAAATTTAGCGAAGTTTATTTGAATGGGTGTTGGATTGACTCGAATCCTGTAATTAATCGTCACTCAAAAAATATTTAGGTTATTTTCTGTATAAAAGTACTCAATGAGTTGTTTGTTTGTCTGTTATGAATCTATTTTGATTGCTAAAAAATTACGAGCCCACATAATCAAATAATATTATTTTCTTAAACTAATTTGTATGGCAATATTATTTGATTTTGCAATTTTTTCAACACTGGTGAGTCTGTCACCAGAGGTGACGTGTTACAATATTTTGATGAGTTTTCTTATTAAATTATTTTTGAGATAGGATGATCCTATGCCTCTCACTGCTGCATGTGCTTAGTAATTTTATTTCTTAATGATATTAGATTTCCACAATCTATAATTTACTTGATGTTGTTTCTGGATTAGATTCTGTAAGTTTCTTAATCAATATTTCGACTCACACTCTGTAATCCATCAGAATAATATTATCCATCATCATTTTTTATTTCTACTTCAAATATTTAAAAAAACCTCATGTTTTGACACACTCCTTTTATTTAAAAGATTAATATGATATCTCGAAGCGTTTAGAATAAAATTTATTCAGAAAGTATATCCCATACAAAAAAAAAACAATGCACTTGCATTATATTATTAGCATTTGATTAAAAAATTGACAAATGAAGCAGTCACATTAAAGCTATACGCAACAATTGAAGTCTAATTACACCTTATCTTGCACTAAAAGGGGATTATTCTTGAGCTCTGCCAAGTATAGACTAATACAAAATTTATGTGGCAGATGATGGGAACACACTTTCCTGGAGCTGTACGCAAGTCCTAAAATCATTTCTCAGTCAATTTAAAAATCAGCTTAAAAATAAAATCTTTTCCGATTCTAGGGAGTATTTAGAGATAGCATATGCTCTGTCATCCATTCATCTACACTGTTTGTAACACCATCCACAATAGCTAAAAATGTTTAAAATATTTAAAAAACTGGCTAGTAAAGCCGCTCTTCTGACAAGATGTGGGTTTCCATGGCGTTGGTACAGCTTCGAGAATGTGAGCACTCAGAAGTGATGGTGGAGCAGCAGCTTTAAAAACATGGACACAAATCCAAGTAAAAAACAAAGAAAATAAGAATATACATTGCTTTGGCTGTAAGAAACTTCTTATGCAGCCAATGATACTTATACAGTTACCTCTAGAAATATGAAATTTGGAGTGTATCACAATACCAAATCCTTTTGGTTGGCAATTATCTACAATGACTAGACCCGTGATAATCACTCTTCATATTTGTTTAATATTGATTATTGCAGTGGAATTGATTATTCCATAACATATTGGACGCCTCCAGATCAAGACAACAATCTGATTGTTGAGATGAATGGGTTGACATTGCAGTTAAGTCTGTGTTGGTACAGGTCTCAAACAAAGGATTTGAGGCTGAAATATCATCTAAATGGACCCCTAAATAAAGCTGGTACACAATTGCTGCAGTTGCATCTTGTTCTAGCCATGGAAATTTGCAATATGCGTCGTCTTGTTCCCATTTCACCCCTCCACAATGAAAATCCTCCACCTGGCTCTGATCGCCATTATTTAATCCCTCACACCCATGCTCATCATGCAAATTAGCACTGGCCGAGGACTCGGAGACCGCTAAATTTGGCGGACTATTTTCACAAATTGCAGTCTGTGAGGGAGATAGTAACAGGATTTGGTCTTCCGTGGGCGTTGAGTTAGTTACCATATTAGATGCGGTCGTAAGTTCTTCATGATCCTCTGAACATTGGGATGGTGGACGCCTTTTCCTGACTCGCGATCTCCAGAAATTCTTGATCTCGTTGTCTGTTCGGCCGGGAATCTTTTCCGCTATCAAAGACCATCTGTTCACAAGCAGAGTAAAATATTGTGAAGAGAAAATTCGTCCTCGAAACAAGATCAAAAGAACATTAATTCACAAATCGGTAAAATTATCTTCCTTTTTCGATGACAAGAACAAATATGAAGCATTTGTAAGATATAATCACAGACTGATAGCCGATCAAAGGAAACAGTTAAAGATTAAATTTTGAGAGAATTCATCATAAATAATGACATATTAGGTAAAGAATTTAAGGTCAAGCTTAAATTTTTTAATTTGATAACATTACAAAATATTGTGAAGACAAAATTCAATGTCGAAACAAGAACAAAAGTATATTAATTCACAAATCGATTAATTTATCGTCCTTTTCGACAGATAAGAAAGTATTTGAAGCATTTGTTAGCCGATCAAAGGAAACAGTTAAAGATTAAAGTTTGAGAGAATTCATCATAAATCATGACAATATTAGGTAAAGAATTTAAGCTAAAGCTATAAAATATTGTGAAGACAAGATTCATCCTCGAAACAAGAATAAAATACATTAGTTCACAAATAGGAGAATTTATCTTCCGTTTCCGAAAATAAGAACATACTTGAAGCATTTGTAAGAAATAATCACAGACTGATAGCCGATCAAAGGAAACAGTTAAAGATTAAATTTGGAGAGAATTCATCATAAATAATGACAATATTGGGTGAAGAATTCAAGTTCAAGCTTAAATTTTTTAATTTGATAACATTACATAGGACTTAGGGTTAAAGGTACCTGTTCCCTAGCCGAGCATGGAGATCCAAGATGAGACGTTCTTCGTCAGGGGTTATGCTGCCACGCTTTAGATCTGGGCGAAGATAATTCACCCACCGCAGTCTGCAACTTTTGCCGCATCTCTGAAGCCCTGCATCCAAAGTTCAAACACAAATGAACGAAAATTAAACTCGGATCCAAACTTCTCTCACATTAAATTAACCGTATGAAAACAACAAGTTACCAGAAGCTTTGGCCAAAGCGCTCCAGCGACCGGGACCGTGAAGTTTTATATACCGAAGAAGACGAATATCTTCATCGAAAGTCCAGGGCCCTTTCTTCAGTTTCCCTCTATCAGAAGCCTTAAAGCTCATCCATTTGGAGTTCATTTTGCCAAATCTCATACACGCCCTCACTCACTCCGCCCTTTTCTTTTAAATATTTTCTTGCAGTCACTATCTAAAAATCCCTAGAAATTCTTAAAACCCTAGACACAAAAAACAAAGCGAAACAAGAAAATAAAATGAAACTCTTGTGAGCTCTGCTACACAAATAAATAAAACAGGCGCGCGCAGCACATTATTAATATTCAGGAATACGATGAGACGCATTGTACTGGTTATCTTGGAGTATAATTGGAGTCGATCCAGTTAAAATAACAACACGTGGCCTGAATTATTTGCGCCCCGGGGCCACATTCTTGGATTGCGTATCAAGCGGATAAAAGAGACGTAATCAAAGAAACTGAGTGAAATGTGCATCTGCTTTACAGACAAATACAGTGCTAGCAAGGGTTTTAAAAAAGTGGAAATAGGATCCCCATTTTCCCAGCTCTCTGGACAGGGCACAGTTATTGGCTGCGGATTTCTGTTTTCCAAAAATCTTGATGAAGTGAGGCCGTGCTGACAAAGAGAATTGGTGACGTGACGATCAAAACTCTGAATTCCATACTGTTGAAAGCGATGGCTGACGCGCCTCCGAAGAATTGAGCTCCTCTGGACAATCTCAGCAAAGTACAACGCTTTAACACATGGAAATTACGCGTTGCTCGCTCTGATTCGTTTACTGTTGAATAAATTGGCACGGAATTTCAATCGGCCTCGCAAATTAATCAAATTTGTCCCCGCCTGCACGACTTCTTTGGCTGGATGAATGCTGATTTTACGTCTTTTTCTTAGCTACCTATGAAAAAAAATTCTAGTTATGTCGATGTAATTCTAGGGTTTATAAGTAGCTACCTATGAAAAAAAATTCTAGTTATGTCGATGTAATTCTAGGGTTTATAAGGTAGTTTAGGATGGGACTTACAGACAAGTTTAAGGCGAATTAGTAAACGCAGCGCTGTTGAAGACAGGTCAAGGAGGAGAGGAATGGACAGAAGAGAATATATAGTTGGTGGATTGTGTTTTCGACCTCAGTCGAAACAAAATTTCACTAGTCGTTGAGTGATTTAAAATTCGAGTCTGTAGCCAAAAGTTGGTGAGGCATCAATTTTGAAAGCTTTTTTTTAGGGCTTTGATTTGCATTTTATTTTAGATAGCCTATACTTTAGGTTGGGTTGGGTTGGTTTACCTGAAATAATGAAATTGGACTGTAGATTTGTCATCAATCCACATGGATATGGTGTTGGTTGTTTTCATGAAATGGAATAAAAATATTTAAATAGGTCAAACTGATTATTGGATTGTAGCGTTTTCATTATTATTTGAATTTTTTTTATAGAAGTGTTTGAATAGTTGGTATGTTGTGGTCAAAACAATTATTAGATTATAGTGCTTCTTTTTTTACTTAGAATTTTCTTGGTAGAAACTTTTAAACAATCGACACGTTGTGGTCAAAACAATTGTTGAATGCTTTTTTTTTAGATACCATATAGAGTAGATTGGGTTGTTTACCTTAAGTAATAAAAGTAGAATGTAGCTTTCTCATCAACCCACACCATGTGGCATTGGTTGTTTCCATGAAATGGAAGTGGATTGTGATGCTTCTACTGAGAAATGTTTAAACAATGGGCATATTGTTGTCAAAACAATCACTGGATTGTGGTGTGCCCATTGTTATTTGAGCTTTTCTTGATAGAAACGTTTAAAAGTTGTGGTTAAAACAATCAATAGATTGTGGTTCTCCCTTTGTTATTTGAGATTTGCTTGATAAAAAGGTTTAAACAATCAACATGTTATGGTCAAAACAATTATTGGATTGTAGTGCTTCCATTATAGCTTAGAATTTTCTTGACAAAAACTTGTAAACATTTGACACGTTGTGATCATAAAATGCTATTTTTTTATTATATGTATTATTTTTAAAAAATAATTACTAGATGGGTATGTGCACAAAGATAGTGGTCAGAAAAGTGGACACCACCCAAAAAAACATGAAAAAACAAGTAGTGCGTATGTGGTTATAAAATTTGAAATCACTACGTATGCGGTTATAAAATTTGAAATCACCGCATACGCGCTTAGCTCCGTTGTTCCTGAGCCTAGAAAAGGTAGCGCGTATGCGCTACTTTTAGGAAAGTGAACGCATACGCACCACCTTTAGGAAAATTAGCACGTACACACTACTTTTAGGAATATGAGCGCATACACGCTAATAAGCCCTAAAGGACTGCGTAGGTGATACCTATCAAATTTTATTTTTAAAAAAACTGGGTCTTATTTTCTCGTGATAGCCACGTTTTTTTCACCATTTTCTCCGCCAAACCGTGAACGAGGTGCCTCATTTCTCCTCCACACACTATGGATCAAGGTTAGTTTTTGTTAATTTTTGTCTTTCTTTCTCGTTTGTTCAAATTTTTTTACGTTTTGAATTTAATTTCATTAATTTTGATTAGGTTTTTTCATTTTTTGTTTCAAAAATCAGATTCTGATAATCCACAACAAGAACAACAAAATGCACCTCATGAAAACCCACAAGATACACCCTCAATTCCTCCTTTTTGACTGCACACCTGAAACACAAGACCAATTAATTAATCAGTTAGGGCAAAATACGTCTAAAATCAATAGACTGATTGCTAAATTGAAAATATTCGAACTTGAGCATCATAAATCCCTCGCCACTAGCCTAGAAACATTAGCTAGTGGTGCCATAGCTATTTCCACACAAATTACAAAATGGGAAAACTTTAGGGATAGGTGTCATCAATACTATGCTGATGGGTTATCATGCGAGGGAGTGAAAAACAAAAATATTAGTAAACAACAAATATGTGCCCTTTTTGTTGAACCTAAAACTGGTCAGTCATTACCTCTTAATGCAAAGAGGTTTCCCATACATTGGTGTATAAATGTGCAGATGAAGAATCTTTTTTGGCAGAGGTGATGGATGTTCTTTGATTATCCACCTTGTAATAATTATGAAGTGTCATTGTATTTTTTGAGAAAAGTATACTATGAGTTTGTGCTCAATTTGCGGCTAAACTATTTTGACATGAGAGAGTTCCATGGTAGAGGTGGCGGCTCTGCCCAAGATAGACCTAGAGCCCGTAGGCGAGTAGCCCCGGAGAGTCATCGCCCCTTAGCACCCAAACCCAATGTGCATCACGTTGTCCCAGTAGAGCTCAAAGAGTCGATGGAGCTACAAACTCTTCAGGCAGCCACAACATTGACTGGTGCCATCATCCAACATGGGACGTCGTTAGCACACCCTATTGTACTAGATGATGAGCCATTAGTTTCTCGAGGTGGCGACAGAGAGCCCATTCAGCATATGTGTGTCAGTTGCTCGGGGATATGCTCAGGGATAGATGATGCAGCCAGTGCAGATGGATCCACATCTCATACATGCACGATTTGCGAGAGTAGATGTCAGGCCCGCATGGCTAAGGATTTCGTACTGATAGATGAGTTGATGGACATGGTGTTTGCCCATTAGTGACAGACATAGGTGTGTTGATTTGAATTCATAGCATTTTATTTATCAGTCACTTTAAATTTATAATTACATAAATGAATTGTCATTTATACATCGATTTAAATTGAGACAAATAATATGCATTTCGGGATGCAACTGTGGTATCTAATACTCCTCCCCCAATTACTATAGCTGCAACTTCGATACCTGAGGTATAAATTGTGTAACGTGTTAAAATAGAATAGTACACTTTGAATTCAAAAATATTACAAGATATACTAACTATCTTTAATGCTTGGTCTAATTTTTGGTTTGTAAGTGTTGACAGGGGACCAAATGTCCCAGATTGATGACATCACGCTCTTAGCGATCTATTTTGGCCTACAAGGCTATACTGTATCATATTTTGTACAACCCTTTTATGTATTGTTTTGATGGAATATGCAAGTAATTTCATTTTAGATTTTTTAAATTATGTTTAATATATTATTTGTACTAATATCTCGTGTTAATTTTGTTTTTTTAGGGTACCTCCTCTGCGTCTAGGCCTCGTCCTATGAAAAAGAATTCCTCGAAGACGCCAAAATGTGGGAAGAAGGTAATTGAACACATTTTTAGTAGTACAATTATTTGAAAATGTTGAAATCAAGTATTAGTTGGGGTTTGTAGAATGATTAGTGTTTTTTTGTCTATTTTAAATGTACAACGGCCATTGAGCTATGTGGATTTGTTGAATGCACCTAATTCGCTCGTGGATCAAGAGTGGGCGGAGGTATGTATCTCTACTTTATTTTCTTGATTTCATGATTGATGTACACGTACATGTGAACTTGTGATATATTATAATCTTATAATTTTTTCATACAGGAAATATCCATAGTTGTTTCATCAATGGTAAGCCCTCCTCCATGCACTAGAGAAGCATCTCAAGATTCGGTATACTTTTGTTTGATATATTACATTATTTTTTTTAACCTACAATACTTATCATTATATTAATTGTATTTAATCTTTGATCTTTTTTTGTATAGATAATAGCGATAGTTTCTCCATCGATGGTGAGCCATCCTCAGACCATTAGAGAAGCATCTCAGGCACTGGTACATCATTGTTCTCTATATTATAGCTTTTAAGTGTTTTATATATATTTATGTTAGTACATTGTATTAATTGTACATTTAATCTACAATAGACCCCTTCGCAGTACGACCATAACGTGGATCCTTTTAAGTATATCTTCCAAAAAACTCCTAAGAGTGACAAGGAAAGGAGAGTGAAGACATTAGCTCCTAGATCAGACAATGAGGTAATCTACATTTCAATTGCAAAGGAATTATAGTTAAATGCATAGTTATGTTGTTAATTGTGAACTATTTTCTACAAAATAATTCTAACTTGGCTTTTGAATTGTGGTTTTGTAGCCATCCACAGAGTCACGTACTGCATCGAAGAGGCTTGATTTTGATGATCCACCACAAGTTTAGGATATTATAGTGTTAGTTTTGGTCATAGAATGACCAATACATGTAGATATATTCTACATTTTTATTGTATATCTATTTGGACATGGCATATGCCACATTTTTGTAATACTAGTATTGACTTGGCAGACATGCCTTTATATATATATATATATATATATATATATATATATATATATATATATATATATATATATATATATATATATATATATATATATATATATATATATATATATATATATATATATATATATATATATAAATGTTGATATTCGATTCAATAAATGTGTTCCGAGTTCATTGTTTTGTATTCATTGCATTTTGTGGTTGTCCTTTTATAAAGTTAATTGATCATTTGCCTATGTAATCAAAAATATGAATATAAACAACATAAATCTATGATATAAAACATTGCAATCATGGAATATGATTTGATAAAATTTCTAAAATGTTGAATTAACACTACAAAAATCCTTGTATTCAGTTCATTATTGTGTATTCGTTGCATTTGGTGGCTTCTCTTTTATAAATTTAAATGAATATTTTCCTATGTAATCAACAATATGAATATAAACAACAAAAATCAACAATGTGAATATAAACAACAATATGTGTGTGGTGCAAGAGCACCCTCATGCTCGCAATGGTCAAATTTTGGTTGTTGTGTGCACAAACCAATGTTACAACCGTGTTCGGGTGGGCAGGTTTACTCTAAGAATACTCCTCTCATGCATCCCAAAGCACCAGAATGTCGAGAGTCATACCCTATCGGCGCAATCTCTCAAGTGCTCTGAGTCCAAAAAATTGTCAATCTTTAGCGAACTCTTCCTTCCAATCTAGGATACATATGATCGATTCATTTGAACTTGTGGGGTCACGTGAGGCTCCTCTACAATGGCCTATCTTGGTTTTTGATGACTCGGAGCCATTTTCAATTGGTAGCAATTTTTCGCCTACTGCAAAAATCGTTAGTTGCATGCAATGCAAAGTTGCAGGATACGATAGAATTGATTTGGTTCATCATGTGCACAAAATAACATCATGAGCGTGTCTGGGTGGGAAGGTTTACACTTGGAATGCTCCTGTCATGCATCCCAAAGCATCGAAACATCGAGAGTCATACCCTACCGGCGTGATCTCTCAAGTGCCCTAAGTCCAAAAAATTGTCAAAATTTGACGAAATGTTTCTTCCAATCCAAGACACATATGATCGATCTTTTTGAACCTGTGGCGTTGTGTGAGGTTCCTCTATAATGTCCTATCTCAGTTTTTGACGACTCGAAGCCATTTTCAATTGGTAGCATTTTTTTGCCTGTTGCAAAAACCCTTAGTTGCATGCAATGCAAAGTTGTAGGATAGGATAGAATTGATTTGGTTCATCATGTGCACAAACTGACATCACAAGCGTGTCTGGGTGGGCAGGTTTACACTAGGCATTCTCCTCTCGTGCACCCCAAAGTGCCAGAACATCGAGAGTCATACCCTACCGACGCGATGTACAAGTTGCTTAACAACTTTTTTGACAATAATGACAATTTTGCTTAAATTGTATCTAGACTCAATCTATGACCCCTATGACCTGATAATGACTCAAATAATTCACCATGATTATACAAGAATCAAGAATTCTCATGATTGACCTTATCACATCACATAAACTCAAAACATATTCACAAAACATAGACACAAAAAATCGTCACAAAATTGGCATTACAATATGTGTGATTCAGCTCATCGCCATTTTAATATACAAATTTTGGCATCTACATATGTACAAATCAGCTCATTTCCATTTAAATATACAAAATTATGTCGTTAAACATGTAAAAATCAGCTCATGGGAATTTATATATATAAAAAACAAATATAGAACAATTCGTCGACGATATATACAAAATTCTCAAAATCATTCTACTTTGAACTGTAGAATCAATCAAGTGAGCCTTCAAGATTGGCTCTAACCCATATTGTGTCAAGTATTACCTCATGGTCAGATTCATGAACTTTCCATAAAATCTTGTTATGAGGTCTACCACGATACTTCATCAAATGAATATTTGTTGCAACAACAAGGTTAGAGAAATGAAGAATATGTCTGTGTGTTTCAAAGTCCTCGATCAACCAAACATCAGAATTCTTGATAGGGTATCTCCTAAGTCATGTTCTTGTCATGACAACAAACCCTATTGGGTACTCAATACCCTCTCCATCAATGATTGTGGTTGTCAATATTCTTTTTGGCTCAACACAATGACACAAATATTAATTTGTTCCTTCTTCATTGTTCTCTTCTGCAACAACTGCATACACATGACCTGCATTTTATAAAGTGTTAATTAATACCAAAAATAAAGTATGATGTACAAAAAAATGAGCCAAAAAGAATACTTGCAAAAAAATAAACTCAAAAAATCACCTGAATCCACTAGGTCAGATACATGGTCAAAATCCATTGATGTCTCCATCTGGCTCAATTGTAGTGCTTTGGGAATTTGATATGTATCAATGGGGACCGACGATCTACAAGACCATTTGTCAACCCACTCTTGTGATTCACATTCTTCCCACAAACAATACATGCATGAAGAGCAAAAACATACCATCTGTCTCGCATAAATTACTAATGAACTTGAATTTGAACTCATAAATGAGTGCATGTCACTCAATCCTACAATTGTACAACAATCTAGATAGTTTTCAATGTTAGATTCAGTGATCAACCAAAAAAATCTATGAACCATTGACGTACCTGGATTACTTGGACCCATCATAGACTTACACCATCACACAATTGTTTCTGCATCTGTCAACTCAGCACCACCTTCGTACTTCAATTATTCTCTAGCTAGGGCTCTTTTTACACATGCTCCTGCACCATTGTGCTCTCCCTTACCATGTCCAGCCTCAATGAAATTCCAAAAATGTTGTACACCTCTTATCATATGCACCCTTGTCAACCAATAAAACATCCTTGCATTCTTGAATTGTGCGGTGCAATTATCTGACCATATTAAGTGTCGGTTGTATCATATGTTCCTTTCCCTTAAACTATCATACAAAACTTTAAAGCATCCTTGTACAAACTTCGATAAATGAGTACGATCATCTCTTATGTAGAAGTGATACTCTCTTACAGCTTTTCTATCTTCCTCTGTGCTATCATTTGCATGCATGAATGCTATGTGTACAAAAATAGAAACTTGTGTAGAATGATAATACATAATTGCACTTCATTTTGAGGTTGCAGTGTATAATTTTCAGCAAAATCAATGATAGAGACAATGGTGCCAAGAAGAAATGTGTCCTTACATAACTTGAATTTCTCATCTAACCATCGAGCTCTATGTGTATGCATTATGTACTCATAAACTAGTTTCTCTTGAAACATTTTGATAAATTCAGCTACACATGTATCATTTTTCACTAGCTCACATCTCTTCAAATATTTTCCATCTTTAACTCCATATGTAATTGTCTTGTATTTTCCAAAAGAAACTAGTTTCCTACCAATTTCATGTGTGCTCTCCAAATGTACACATCTTGGTAAATGTTGCAAACCACCACATATAGCACAAAAACTTTCCAAACAAGACATCTTATAATAAATGCAACCATCATGTCTATTACATAGCACACTTGAAATAAATTCTCTTACCGACTTAGGAGGTGCTTGTATATTGCATTCCTACAAAACACCGTTAGTGTGCAAAGTAGAACAAATGTGATGAAAAATATCCGTGCATGGAAAATTCAATATGTATCCTACAACAACACGTGGTACATACATGATTAATCTTAATATAAAAAGGTTTTGCTATTTCAAAATTTTTTTGAGAAATTCTTATTTGAGGAAACTTTTGAAGGAATCTTTCATAAAATTTAGTTTGAGTCATATCCAAATAGTGTTTGGCATGTGGCTCATGATTTGTAGACTCGATTCGCCTTCTAACAACATCTCTTTGGTTGGGCAAAACTCTTGTGTTGTCATGCCAAAAAAATTTAATTAACGTTCTTAGTGCATCAATAACAATCTTGTCTTTGCATGGTAGTCTACCCGAGAATGCCCAAAGAGAATTATTGGTAGGTTCCTCTATTTTTTCTCGCCTCTGTAATGCTTCACTTAATGTTGTTCTACTAATGTTTAATGACTTACTTGTTTTTCTTATCAAATGATCTTTTTTTTATTTTCTTGCTCATTATGGTTTATGTAATGACATGTCGAGTAGCATTAGAATCTTGAGTATGTGATTTTGAACCAATAGCTTGATATGCATCAAAAAGATTTCTTACAATAGTTCTTTCACTCTTACTTTTAAATGATCTTAGGCCTAAAATTTTCATTGTCTCTCTAAAATTCAAATTTTTAATCATTTGAACAATTAATTGACATCTTGCGGTTTGATTTAAGTTTTCAAAATAGTTTTGCCATATCCTTTTAACCATTCTCCTACAAGTTTGTTCATTCATTTTATCGGGCATTGGCTTCAATATATTCTCATCAATGTCAATTAGATACTTTAGTTTCCTACGAATGATTTTAGGAGGTGTTAACATCGGTGCATTATGTACATTCAATTCATCAAATAGAGAAGGTGTATGTTCATCATTTAATTGATTATTCAATGTGGTATCTTCTTCAATTGCATTAGGTGCATACGGTAAATCAAATGTCTCTTCTTCAATTGCATTATGTTCGTTTGGTAAATCAAATTGAGATGTTGAGGATGACATACCTTCTTCTCACATTGTTCTTATGTCATGTAATTTCTTCATACGTTGCCTTTTTCTTTCCTTTTTAGCCTCTCGTTGTTCCATCATTCCTCGCTTGTTCTTTCCCATGGTTGATATCGGTTGTCCTAAATAGAATCAAATTACATATATATGTAAACAAAAGTTCATAAACAAACAAATAACCATAAATATGCATCTTATAATTATTTTTTGAATCATAACTATTAAACAATCACAATAATATTGACAAAACTAATAAGAACAACAATTCAATCATTTGAAATCATGCAAAAACAAAAAAATCACTTACTTCTATGTATAAAATAGTGATACAAGTGCAGACACAGTTGCAGTGGGGCCTTCAACGACCTCAAAAAAAAATTTGAGGCCATTGAGGCTCTTGAAAAAACAAAAATATGTCTAAGTACCTCGTATGCACTATATTAATAACCACATGCACGTTGTTAGTCCATAAAATGTTGGTAAGCCCAACGGTATTTTTTTTCCACTTTGTACTAATAAGTAGCGCATACACACTCCTATGCCTTAAAAATGTTATGGCAGGGTAGCGAACTAATAGGCTCAGTACCCCGTACGCACTCCTACACCTTAAAAATGTTATGGCAAGGCAGTGAACTAATAGGTTCAGTACCCCGTACACGCTATTTGTAGTAAAGAAAATGTGAAGGAAAAGGGAGGGAGGGAGAGAGGGAGAGGGAGAGAGAAAGGGAGAGAGGTAGGGAGAGAGAGAGAGAGAGAGAGAGAGAGAGAGAGAGAGAGAGAGAGAGAGAGAGAAAGAGGGGGGAGGGAGAGAGAGAGAGAGAGAGGGAGAGGGTGGAGAGTAGGGGGAGGGAGAGAGAGAGAGGGAAAGAAGGGGTATGGAGGAAGGGAGAAGGGGAGAGGGAGAGAGAGAGAGAGGGGGGGAGGGGTATGGAGGAAGAGAGAAGGGGAGAGAGAGGTAGAGAGAGAGAGAGGGAGGGAGGGGTATGGAGGAAGAGAGAAGGGGAGAGAGAGGTAGAGGGAGAGAGGGAGAGGGAGAGAGAGAGAGAGAGAGAGAGAGAGAGAGAGGAGGGAGAGATAAGAAGGGGGGGAAGGGAAGGAGGGAGAGAAGAAGGGGTATGGAGGAAGAGAGAAGGGGAGAGAATCAAGTCTCTATTTTTCACTCAAGCCTCTCTCTCTCTCTCATTATTTATCTCCGAAGTCTCTTCCTTTCATCCTCTATCTATTTATCTCTGAAGTCTCTTCCTCTCATCCACTATCTCTCTATCTCACCCTCCCCTTCTCTCAGGTGTATCTCTCTCTCATTCTCCCCCTCTCTCCTCCCCATCCCTCTCTCCCTTTCTCATAACCTATCTTTCTCCCTCTCTCCCTCTCTTCACACTTCTCTATCTCTAGTCTATTGTACTCTCATTCCATCCCTCCTTCTCTCTCTCTCTCTCTCTCTCTCTCTCTCTCTCTCTCTCTCTCTCTCTCTCCCTTTCTCTATCTCTGTCTCCCCCCCCCACTCTCTCTCCATCTCTCTTTCTTTCATTTATCTCTTGTCTCTTGCTCTCAGTCTCTATCTATTTATCTCACTCTCCTCCTCTCTTAGGTATATCTCTCTCCCATTACATCCCTCTCCTCCCCCTCTCTCCCTCTCTAGGGTCATATGGTATTCTTAGGGGTCATATGGTATCCTAGGGATCCATGCATGTGCCCTAATGGGTCATAGGACACCATATGACTCCTTAGGACACCAGGGTATGTGCAGGATCATGGTGAGCCAAAGAGGCCCTTAAGTGGCAATGAAAATTAGAAAATAGAGTTATACAACTTGACGTAAAAATTTGACTAAGTTACCAACATTATTTCAAAAATATAAAAAAATGGAATTTGTAGAAAATTGAATGTAGTTTCTAATCTACTAGTTTTTTTCTAGAAAAAAAAAAATCCATCCGACAAAAAATTGAAATTTCAATGCAGTAGTAGTAAAATTTCAGGAAAAAGATAAGAAGCAGGTGTCTGTCTGACCACCCTAATTACAATCAAATCATAATTATTTTTTATAATATTTTACATATAGGTAGAAGACTCATGTCTGGATGTGACACATATTTTTTTGTATTTTTAAAAAAAAATATATAATTAATTATGATTTTTTTACTACAACTTATTAAAAATATAAAAAAATCATATGTCTGACCACCATATCTTGGTCAAAACTTTATGAAATTAATTTTTATTTTTTAAAACCTATAGTAGATGAAACATAGAATGTAACACATTTTTTGGATTCAAAAAATGTTATATAGTTTGAAAGTTATAGATATTTTTTAATCAGCCTATCAATCAAAACTTTAGTTAGAATATCGCCACTTTTTGGTCCCTCATGATCCTGCGCATACCCACCATATGACCCATAACGACACATAAGAGGTCATATGGAGTCCTAAGGGGTCATAGGACACCATATGACCCCTTCGCATACCATACAACCCATAATGACACCAAATGATGTCCTAAGGGGTCATAGAACACTATATGACCTTTTAAGACACCATACGACCCATAACGACACCATATGGAGTCCTAAGGGGTCAAATGGTATCCTAAGGGTTCGTTGGAGACCATATGATCCCTTAGGACACCATGTGACCCCTAACGACACCATATGGTGTCCTAAGGGGTCATAAGGTGTCTTAGGGGTCATAGGACACCATAAGACACATAACGACACCATATGGTGTTGTAAGGGGTCATAGGACACCATATGACCCTTAGAACACAATATGACCCCTATCAACATCTAAGGGGTCATAGAACACTATATGATCCCTTGGCACACGATAGGACCTATAACGACACCAAATAGTGTCCTAAGGGGTCATAGAACACCATATGACCCTTTAAGACACCATATAGTGTTGTGTATGGGTTGTATAGTGTCCTAAGGGATCATATGGCATCCTCTGACCCCTTAGGACACCATATGGTGTCATTATGGGTCGTATGGTGTCTTAAGGGGTCATATGGTGTTCTAAGGGGTTATAGGACACCATATGACCTCTTAGGAAACAATATGACCTCTAATGACACCTAAGGGGTCATATGGTGGGCTAATAAAATAATATATTATTTAAAGTTATGAATAGAACATCATATAATAGAACATCGATAGTTTAGTTTTGATATAGCTAAGTTAGACCATTTTGATCATAAGAGAGACTCCAAGTGAACAAACAACATCGCTTCACTAAAAAGCAAGTGTACGTAAGAGCTTGGCCTAACCCTAAGAGTACTACCTTTCTAAAACATATGATGCTCTTAAATTTGCAAGGCTATAGGGCTGATCTTGATTGTGACTATAGGAATTACACACTTGATTTCTTTCATGGTTATGTACCCTTCCAAGCCTTTTGACAAGTGATGATCATCATATAGTACCACTGCCATGCTTACAACAAACTTCAACTTATTTAGATGACGGGCATTGTGTAACAATATGGGAAGTCTCGCATACCCACCACTATCATTCTCTGTGACATCATTTGTGTTACTCTCCCTTTTTCTCTTCCTACCAGTTGTTTCCTTCTGAAAAACATATTGCAGGTAGTTTGACTTATCATTTTGCTTTGTTGACACTATTTTCCACATCTGCTCTGCTCATTAAAAACACATTCGAGAAGAATATTGCTACAAGTTTCCTTGTTTGTCACGGTAATGCACCCATGGTTCAATTTCAGACCCTTCTTCCTCCTATTCAATATACACACACAAATCCATCAATCAATTTTCTTAGGAGAGCATACATGATAAAAATCAAAGATGAAGTTGTAGACAAGAAATAAATTCACTTACTTCTATAGAAGTGCAGACACAGTTGCAGTGGGGTATGAAGGGAGGGAGGGAGAGAAGAAGAGAGAGGGATGGGGTATGGAGGAAGGGAGAAGGGGAGAGAGAGAGAGAGAGAGGGGGGCACCTTGTACACGCTTGAGAGGGGGAGACAATACACTTACATGTGTGTATATATATACTTAATATATTATATATTATTATATACATATATATAAATATTATATATTATATGTATATACACGTATTATATATACAATATCCTATTATAGCGAGTACGCGTTGTTTATAGTAAACATAGCGTGTATGTGTTGTTTATAGTTAAGATAGAGTGTACGCGCTTCTTACATCATAAGTACCCTGTATGCGCTTTTTATACCATAAGTACCCCATACACGCTTTTGACTGTTTAGGCTTGGAATTAGGCCTAGATGACAAAGCTACAGTTTGGAAGTTTGATTTCCCTCCATTTCCCTCCTTTTTGATGTGTTTTATTTTATCAACTTGGTTTCTCGACTTTGTCATCATCAAGTTTACACTTCATCAAGTGGGTATTTCTAAAATTTCCACCATATTTTCACCCATCTTCTGAGCTTCCTAACCATATATTTTTAAAAAAAATTGAACAACAATAACATTATTATTGAATTTCTTTTGCTAGTTTCTCCATAGTTCTCACAGACATCGGTGCACTAGTTTTTTTAATAACTTTTGATATACTTATCCAAATTTTTAAAAAATTATATATTATTGTAGTGCACTTTATTCTTTACAATTTAAAAAAGAAAATTGTATTTTCAATTTGTTTAGTGCAACTTATGCTTTGCGCCCGAACAGGTACCTAATTTTTAAGATGTACTCGATTGGGAAAATCATAAATAAAAAATACTCGACAAAAAATTACAAAATAATACACATCTTCTAGTGCTCGCTCTTAACTAACTTTTTTCCAAAGGATTTGTCAAAATACTAAATCTAACTATGACTTTTTTGATGCGCACGTCAGACACCATGTTATGTTTTTCAAAAAAAATCAGGGTCTGTTTTTCATGCGCGAAGGATTTGACCCTCTTAATCTTATCCAATTTTAAAAAAATTTAGTAGTTTGGAAACTAGATTTAGAGTACTACAATGTTTGTTCTTTGATTATCTTCGTATCTTGAGTAGATGACTTTCAAATTTTACCTCCAAATTCAGGTTCACTTGATTTCAGAAAAGAAAAAGAAAAAAAATGTCCACTTATACCCCTTTTTGACCACCATCTTTGTGTACTTACCCAGATTTGTATTATTTTAGAATCTCTTATTAAAAGTTATGTTGGTTATTTTATTCCCTTAAGGATGATATGTTTCAAGGATGATATGTTTCTAACTGTTTTATGACCACTTTCTCACCAAAAGTCTGTCTTCTTTTGCGTGACCAGAATTTGTATCATCAAACTAGTTTTGGTAATACTCATTTCTCTATTTCTGTTTTTTAATTTAGTTAATACTTCTATTAAATTGAAGATCGCATAACAAATTCATCTATGGCTTTGTGTTTTATACGTTATCCATCTTCCTTTTCTTTAAAAAAAGGTTTGTGTTACATATATATCCCCTTCTGATTTTGATATCGTTGTGGGTCCTAATGTAAATTTTCCTTGTGATTCCGAAGATGAGGCGATGAAAGAGAAAATAAGATACATAGCAGAGTATATTCTAACTTTGGAGTTAAAAATCCATCGTAAAAATACGCATTTGTAGGATCGCGATCGATGTTTATCTAGGCTAGAAATAGATGTATCTCTACCTATATTAGATCATTAATTACTAAGTATTTTCTAACTTAGCTGAATTAAAAATTAAAACAAAAACTATCAATGATGATGTATATAACAATAAAAATATATATTTTGCTTGGGGTTCGTACCATACTTAGGTATTTGAATATGTGTTTTATAAAAAAGAGGAATGTTGAACTTCTTAATTATTAGATTTACATTTTTAAAATTGAAATAATATTCGTATTTTTTCAATCATATATATATGGTTTTTCATATTATTTTATTTCATATTATATAAATTAAAAAAAATTAAAAATTGAAAGTTATGTGAAATATAAAGTGAGTAATGTTCTCAATATGTATCACTTGGAAAATACTCAATCCCAAAAAAGAGGGTGGTGGTAGGTGAGGGTGCACATTGAACACTGTTATATTTAAGTGAAAAAAATAGAAAAAATTGAGGTTCAACTCATAGTGTGACAGTAAATCACGACATTGTTATTTTTTATTAAAGTAAGTGGGAAAGGACCCCAACCCATTATATATCAAACAAAGTACATTAACACACAATAAAAAATAGAAGGGTTACCCAAGTAACCCAACAATAAAAGAACACCACTAAAACAAACAACCTACTAAAATTTGGAATAGGGGCTAGGAAGTGGTCCCAAAGGAACAGAAAAAGATCTCTGGGTCAAAAGAGGATGACCATTTTTCCTGTGACGCATGACCGTTCAAGAGGAATCCAAATCTTCAGAATGAAGGGGACAGTGTTAGCAAAGCCCTCCAAGCCAGAAGCCATGCCTAAAATTCGAGCCATCGAAATTTGGAATTGTTGTTATCATGCTACCAAGGTTCAAATATTCATTGAGCTATTGCAATAGTGAGCTTTGTGTCCTTGATGATCAAATTTTCTTTCAAGTTTGAACCTTATTGTTGATGTTTGTAGAATTAATGTCAAGTTCCTAGTAATCTAGACCCTCTCGAGGCTAGTGTGCCACGAGCTTTATGTCCTTTCTAGGCTACTAAACTTGTGGGTATGGACTATTTGTATCAATGTTGTGCATCCATGCCAAGGATGAGGTCCCTCATTTGTGATCTCACTTGGATTCAAGCCAAGCTAAAAATATCAAAGCTTAACAATTAAAAAAAAAAGGAAGACTTTTGTGTCTTTGACATTTTCAATGTACAAATAGTTTTAAAAATATTTAGTAATTTAGAAACTATATTCAAACCATTAATTTTTTTCGACTTATCACAAGTGTTAGAGTTATCTTGTATTAGCTAACAATTATTTATTTAATTATTAGTCTATTATACTTTATGCTTAAGCTAAACTTGGGTATTTAATAATATTGTAGGTATTTAATAATTATTCTAATTATTAAATACACATTATCCCTTTAGGGTTTCTTTAGGGTTGCACATATTTAGGGTTTCTATTATCTTTTTATAAGGATTGAATTGTACTTTTTAATTTAATTGATTCCCTCTTTGAATGATAATTTTTCTCTTCAGGGTCATTATTGTGTTTTTGTATCCAATCTTCTCTCATGATAGGTATTTTGCTTGCAGGTGCTCTTGGGATCTCAGAACTTGTATTTTCTCAACTTCTTCATGGTATCAGAGCCTACATCTACTACTAGTTTTTGAATTTTTCAGAAGATTTTTGGAGGTTAGGGTTTCAGCTTTTTTCAGAGCTTTTTTATTGGATCTGGGGTATTTGTTTTGTTTCTGATAATTTTGGGCTCAAATGGACCTCACCATTGAGCTCAGAACGCCCCAAAACCCCCCATTTTCATATAAAATTTGACAAATTCATCAGAAAAATATTTTTAAAAATTTTTAAGAGCAGTTTGGGCCAAAAAAAGACCTCATTGTTGGCTTCCAAAGGGTGTTTCCAGTCATTTTGATATGTAATTCGACCTATTTCGGTGACAAGGGCATCTGAGCCATGATTTTTTCATTGGCATGCTTTACGAGGCACAAAAATCTGTACAGATGTACCTGTAAATGCGTCAGAAATTTTTTTAAAAAAAATAAAAAATAATTTTATTTTTTTTCACCCTCTTTATGCTCTAAAAGAGGGTTTTTTTTTCTTTTGGTCGTAACTTGGTCATACGGAGGCACTTTTTCAAAAAAATTATATCATCAGAAAGCTCTTTTTGAGATCTCTTCGGATCTGGAGGTTTGATCCTTTTTTTTTTGGTGGTGTTTTTTGTTTGTCAAAGCCAAAAGTTCCTTTTTGCACTCCGGGAGACATAACTTGAGCATCTGAACTCAATTTTTTGAAAACTTTATATCGTTGGAAAGTTTGTTCTATGCACTTTCCAACCATATGAGTTTTCTTTCTAGATTCTACTCCGGGTACATTTTATTTAATATTTTTATTTTCAACACTCTGGTGAATATTTTAGATGTTTTAGGTCCTGGGATCTCTTTCTTTGAGTAGGATGTCTCGTCTTTGACTATCCTTTCTATATTTCCAGCCTTATGTCTCTTCTGATCATTGTAGACATTTTTTTGTAAGCACTTTCTTTATGCAAACGCACTGAGATAAAGTGCCACTATGCATTGTATACTTGGGATCTTGCATATCTTGTGCCTTATTGTACATGCACTACATTATAAAGTGCTATGGGGGGGTTGATGTTTGCCTTCTTTTGCCATCTACTTTTTTCACATGAGTGTTCCTTCCACGACATTAGCCTCATGATGTGTGTCAAGTGAGTGTTCCTTCCATGACACTGTACTTTCTCTACACCTTTGATGTTCTTGGTTCTTCGTCATGCAATTCTTGTTGGTTGTCCTTTTCAGTGTACTTGTCCCTCACCCTTTTCCGCATTATGGGGGGTTTCTCCTATTATTCTAATTCTTCCGTGGTTCATTGGATCAACTCTTCAAGCTTTGGTGTTTTATGCCATCTGTATCTTCGAGTTCAGTTGTTTTCCTTTGTTTGTCATATGATTCGAGTAGTGTTATTTGAGGGCACTCATGCAGATTACAGTGTTCTCGACCTGATCATCTTCTATTTTAGTGGAGGTTCTTCAAATCGACAGTTATTATTCGATAGTGCTTGCATGTTCTTCATGTTGAACAGTGATTCTTCTGCTCCTCTCTTGTGCCTATCATTTTGGAACATTCTTGTTTGAAGGCTTCTTCAGTCCTTCACTTGCTTTTTCCATCTCTTTTTGGAGTAGAGTTTTTTTCCTATTTGGTTTTCTCTATTTCTCCGGTTCATAGAGATTTAGTTGTGATTGGGTACCTCATCAGGCTTGGTTGTCGGGACCCAAATTTTTTGCCTTCATCATGTAGCTACATTTTTTGCTTCAAGCATTTAGATTTTTAGCTACTTCCTAAGTTCATCTTAAGGGGGGGTGTTAGAGTTATCTTGTGTTAGCTAATAATTATTTATTTAATTATTAGTCTATTATACTCTACGCTTAAGCTAAACTTAGGCATTTAATAATATTGTAGGTATTAAATACACATTATCCCTTTAGGGTTTCTTTAGGGTTGCTATTATCCTTTTATAAGGATTGTATTGTACTTTTTCATTTAACTAATTTCCTCTTTGAATGATAATTTTCTCTTCAAGGCCATTATTGTGTTTTTGTCTCCAATCTTCTCTTGTGACAAGTATTTTGCTTGCAGGTGCTCTTGGGATCTCAAAAGTTGTATTTTCTCAACTTCTTCAACAAGTTTTGATAAATTGAGTGTAAATATCTTAAATTAATTATCAGAACTTATATTTAGATCATTTTAAAAAAGAATTTATTTTTTTTCCTTTTCGACCTCCATTTATCTTTATTTCCATGCACATACCCACATAAGGGGAGAGGAATTATGTTTGATGGAAAGGTTGAAGAGGAAATTAGTAGTAGAAAGTAGGTAGGAAAGGGTATTGTGTTTTTAGTTCCATGTTTTGGATTTTTAAATTTTGTAATAGTGCTCTCAAGGATGGAAGTGTGCATTGTCAACCCTTAGAGATGGATTTGACTTGGGCATCCAACCTAAAATTTTGGACTTGTGTGTCAACATCCTAAGATATGTTTTTTACAAAAATAATGAAAATCATCTAAATCTTGAATGTGCTCTCCATTAGGTTTACACGTCTTTCAATGTCAGGTTAAAAAATAACCACAATTTTGACATCTCTCTTAGTTTTCTTACCATGTATTTTTTTCTACATTTAAAATATGTTTAAAGTTTTCATATTTAACTTTTTTAATTTCTAGTGTCTCCATTTTTTGAGAAAAAACCTATGTATGGTAATTTTAGTTTTCTTTTTACTTGTTCATCAAAATTTGAAAAAACCATTTTTTTACAATCTAAACTTTATTCTACACACATTAAAACTATCAATTAGTTTTCAAAAATTTAGGAAGGAGCACACTCAATTTTTAATTTTCAAGATAATTCCATTTGATAACTGGTAAAAAGTTATATATTCAATAAAAAATTTAACAAAAAAATTGGCATAAACTACATGGTGTTAGCTAATTTTTTATCAAAATAGTTTTTGAAATATTAAAAAAAAAAAAAGTTAACATTTTAGGGAGAGCACACCAAAGATTGTTCTTATGTTCTTTTTTTATTAGAAAAACAAGATCACTTTATGTGCTCCCCCTATTTTAAACCCTTAATCTTCACATTTTCAAAATAAATTACTAGTTTAGAAAGTATATTCAATGCAATTTATGATTCTTTTTCTTGTCATGTCTTCAAATTTAGAGTGTAAATATCTTTAGTTTCTCATCTAAGATTATTTTTCCCTAATTTTGGAAGAAAAATTGTCACTTAAGACACCGTTTTGATCTAGAATTTTGATACAATTACCCTTGGGAAATATGAGTTGGATCCAATAGGTGGATTATGAAACTCTTCCTTTCAAATGTTGTCTATGTCATAATTATAAGCATCTTTCAAGTAATTGTCAAAAATGAGTTTTTAAGGCTCTTTCTCCCTAGTAATTTTTTCTATGGACAAAGAAATTGTAAATGCAAAATGGAAAGCCCTAATTGATACTAAAATGCCCAGCTCAAATAGTTTTATTCCTGTGTGATATTTTCAATAGAGGATGTCCACTAATATACATCAAGAAATGAATTTAACTAAGGAGAATTCAAATAATAAATTTGATATTCTATAATATTTTGAGGATTTTGATTCTACTTTGGTAAAAAATACTTTAGATACTTTTGTTGAATAGAACTCAATCATTTAGGAATTATTACGTCTTGGTTCTTCCCTTATCCAACTGCCAAAAAACCAAAATCAATCTAAAGTGTAATTGTTACCTTAGGAAGGGTTTGGTAAAAAAATTGGAGCTATTTTATTTAGCATGTATCTGAATACTGTGATTCTTGTTTTGAATAATGTTATAGTTAAAGAATCTACAAATTGTGCTATATCCATGACCCTTCATGATATTGGAGTTAAAGATGGTGTTAATAATAAAAATAAAAATTCTACTCCATTTGGCCTTCAACAAAAGACCATTAAAAAGAAGAAAAATATTTAGGATAAAGGGTAAATTATAAGGGAACATTAATTAAAACTGGAGTGATTCATACTTTATATTCCCACTTCTCTCTCCTTCAAAAATGATTGTTATCTCATGGAATACCAGGAGTTTCAATAGCTTTAGTCATCAAAAGGATGTTCAAGATCTCTGGACCAAATTCATATTCATAAAGATTTATTTTCCTTCAAGAAATTAACCTTTGTCAACTATAGTTTAGCTTGCTTATGGGACCCTCATCAAAATGCACCTCCAAAATATGTTTGTTTTGTTGTGGAAAGGCAGTCAATGTATGAGTGTACAAGGCTTTAATAGTACCACTTTAGCTTGTTTGTGAGACCCTTCTCAAATTACACCATTCTCTTGGTTAATGTATATACATTATTTATCTTTGGTAGGTACATATTTTGATTTTATTAATCAAAATATATTATCTAATATTTATGCACCTATGGATTTTGAAGGTAAGGTTTTTTGTGGTCACATATTCAGTTTGTTAATTCAATATTTTGGCTAGGGATTTTAATTCTATTATTTCACTTGATAAAAAAACTTGGGGCCTTGAGTAGACTTGATTCTTCTTTTCCTTTATTTTGAGAAAATGTTTATTTTCTTAATCTTGTGGATAATAAACCAAGTGGAAGCATTTATGCTTGGAACGATAGAATATGTGCCTTTGCTTCTATTTTGGAGCATATGGATAGGGTTTTTAGTTGTTAGAAGTATGGTTGTCTTTGGACCAAAAGATTGACCTGTTAATGCCTGATACAACCACTAGACTTATAGAGTCCATAGGAGGCAGTTAAGCCATGTCACAAACCCGAGTGTTTCACTACACAACACAAGGAGACCAAGGGTGCACACCTTGCAACAATCCCCCCCAGCAGAAGCGAGGGGGTGTGAACCTATGACCCAAGATCTGATACTACTTGTTAGAAGTATGGTTGCCATTGCACCAAAATATCGACCTGTTAATGCTTGATACAACCACTAAACTTAGAGAATCCATAGAAGGCGACTAAGCCATGTCACAAACCCGAGCATTGCACTGCACAACATAAGGAGACCAAGGGCGCATACCTTGCAATATTAGTATCATCTAAATGGAATGAGGATAGTTTTGATAAATTCATCTAAAATTTTGTATTGGTATGGTTCTGATCATTAGCCCATTAAATTTCTTCCTCTCTTTTTTTAATTCCTTTAAAAATCACCATTCAACTAATTTTAGGTTTTCTATTGGGAAATCAAAGAGAATATGGAATTTTGATGACTGGAGGGCAAGCCCTCCTATGGTAATGCAATGTATTCCTTTTTAAAAAAATATTAATTTATTAATTTTAAACTTAAACAATGGAATAAATTTGGGTTTTGGTAATCTTCCAATGCAAAAGAAACAAGTGCAAAAAAAATTTGATGAAACAACTTTTCAAATTTAAAAAATAGATGTAACTAAAGAATTTTTTTTGGAGAAATTCTCTCTTGCCAAAGAGCTTCATGAATGGGAATTGCGAAAAGAGTTATTTTAGAAATGGAACTTTAAGATCACTTGGCTCTAGGAGGGAGATCAAATACTTTTTTTTCATAACTAGATTAAGGGTAGTAGACAAAATAATGCCATTTCCTCCATTTTCTCTTCTCAATGTATTCAATTATCTTCATCTCAAGAAATTAGTGAAGAAGTTATTTATCAATTCTCTTCCTTTCTTAAAGAAAGTGGATTAATTTAGAGTATAACATCTAAACCATCTAAACCAGTTTAATCCCTTCCTTTTGGATGCCTATAACATCTAACCCATTGAGAATTTGAAGATGATGAAACCTAGTGATTTGTAAGAGATTTTGTGTGTAGATTCTTAAAATATACTAATTTTAAAATTTTAGAAATAATTGTAAATATTTTTATGTAACTTTTAATAACATTTTTTAAAAGTGATGTTTATGTCTTCATGTATAACGTTTTTGGTAGAAAGGATAATCTCTAATTTTCAAAATATAGATTTCTCACACCAATGTCTAGTGCATGGATTTTTTTTCATATTTTTTGTTGCATGTATTTTTTAATTTTTGGAGTTAGGGTAATTGTAATTTGGATAGAGGTGTATGTCATCTCGCGTAACATTTTTTGTATGCATTTGATTAAATTCTTTTTTTTTGTTGAAATGAGGACATCAATACATAAGGAACATGTATGTTTTATATGTTTTCTCTATTTTTCTATTTTCCACTTGTTTAAAACAAAGGCCTTAATATTTGGTGTTGTAATGGTGAAAAAGAGTGAATGATGGAGAGATTAAGAGGAAATCTTTTCTTCCCTCTGAGGAGAGATGAAAGTTTCACTGCGGATTTCCCTTCAAACACCTTATTCACATTAAATTTAAAAGGGGGGGATTCACTAGATCCAATCTCTTAGGGAAGAGATTGAATACTAAATGAATTGATAATGGAATAGAAATGTAAAGCTAACCCCTCTTTTAGAATGGAAAATGATTGAATTATGTTAAGTGTAAAAGTAGCAAAGAATTGATTATAACTCGAGATAGAAGTGTGAGATGAAGTTGTGTACCTGGATCTGGTTATAATATCTTGAGACAAAGAAGCCCTACAAATTTGAGGAAAAGTTGTCAGGATTGTGTTGAATGTGTCCACGATCTTCCAAAAAATCCGCGAAACAAAAAAGGGATTTTTCGCCTCTGCAAATGGAGTCCAAATCTACAAACACAGTCGCGCACCTGCAACCTCAAGGGAGGTTGTAGATAGAATGTAGATAGATTTGCTTGTAATGAATTGAATTTTGAAAGGGGTCTCCTCTTCAATGGTTGAATCCTTGACTTGAATGCAACACCTAGCCTTGAAGGAGACTTGGGAATGCTCAATGCTTGAACACTTGAATGCTCTTGAATGCTTGATCTCATGCCCACCTTATTGATTATTGAACTTCTTGAACTCATTGAAATTTTTTCAAATTATGCAAATGAGAGGACAAATGCGACTTATATACTCATCAATTAGGGTTTATTGACCGATTTTCCATCACATGCCGACATATGGAAGGTTTTTCTCACTTTATGAAATTGTCCAATGCAAAGATAAGACAGAGGGGCCCCCAAAATAGGACAAGGACAAGGGAACCACACCCATGTCCTAGGATGAAAGGGGTACCACGCCCCTATCCTGCCCTTGTCTCAGGACAGGAAGCAGGTTCAGGCAGTACGGAGAGCAAAAAAAGGCAGTTTCTGGGGGTTGAGCAAGTCTTGGGTCTTTGATTAGGCTTGGGGATTTGAATCACCAATGTGAAGACCCTAATATGGTTGCAAATAGCAAGGGTCACAATTTTATGACACTACATTTAGCCCCCACTTTAGCGGGAGTATAAGCGCATGCCAATACTGTCAGTAAAGTACAAGGAAACAAGATTGAAAAACTTCTACCACGTCAAGGAGGCAAGATGCACCAAGCCCCCAGTGGACTTAGGATCTTACGACATCAATTGACAAAGTAAAAGGGAAGATCAAGAAGAGAAAACCATGACTGCAAGTAGCAAGGTTCCCCTCACTATGAGTCAAGAAAAAGAAGATATCAAAATTATAAAGCAAAGATACATTCACTAAATCATTCTAAGTATCAAGAAGGAAAATATGAGTGGAGTGTATGCCCCCACATTAAAGAGATCGCATGTGCCTTATTGGGGGAGATTAATTTAAGGTAGGATACACCCAAGAGAGAGAGAAGAGAGAGGGGGCAAGTTATCACAAGGATTTAGCCCCCATTCAAGGAATAAACCGAAGGATAATGAGCACAAAACATGAGGTAGTTTCACTTTCTTCAAGGTCAGTATGTTGTATGATAACTCATGTATATCATATATGTATATGTGGATATAATGATCGACATTCCTCAAAGAAATGACACTACCTTAGAAGAAAGGGAAGAGAGGATGTCGTTCGAGTCAACATGAAAGAGACCAAAAGATATCTCAATGCTTTGCATCGTCCTCAAGTAGACATTAATGGAAAAATAAAAGAACAGGGATACATATAGAAGAATAGTCATAAAAGAGAAAGAAAGGAGAGAGAAAGAAGATCTACAATGCTAATATTGCTAATCTAGCATGACATCTGCCTCTTGATCTTGCTGATCACTATTTCAAGAAGGTGAACAACATACCAAAGGAGCAACATCAAGAACAGCAGATAGAGATATCACAAGATCCAAACAAGGACTATGCTCATGGGCTAAATCACTTTGTTCAATTCTAGGAGCTAGGATTAGGGTTTGTGAAAATTTAGTTAATAAATGCTTCTCCACATCAACATATTCATAGTCCTATCAGAAGCATTAGGAGTTGTATTGCCATCATGAATAACATTTTCACTCATTTCTTGATCAAGATTTATAGACAGAGGAGGGCGAACATTAATAGGAGTAAAACCATCATATGTTTTTTACAATTTATGATTTGGAGATGTAGGTTCAACATCTTGCTTAGGAGAAAAGGGAATCATATCAACTATTGGAATCTTGGGAGATTGAATAGTTTGAGGAACAACTTCATGAGCTCGACCATGATGCCATCATCAGTGGTCTCTCGCACAATGATTTTGTCAAGTCTTAGCAAAAGACTGAGAAGGAGGAGGGATATTTATGAAAGGAGGAACAATCTCCTCTTTGATAGTTGAAGGTTTCGGTTGAGGTCTTGTAGGCTGGACAAGAGGAGAGCTAAGCCTCTTCTCTCTATAAGAGAAAAGAGGTAGAATTGCACCATATAAAGGAGGAATATTAGGTGTAGGAAGGAGATTAGGTCCATCATGAGGAGGTGGTACAGGTCTAACCTTAGGAGGAATATTGTTGTTCTTCATAGAAGAAGGCATAGTCACATCCATAGGAGTAGGTTGAGGATTTTCCTTAGGAGGAAGATTAGTCCTATGCGTTAGGGGAAGGATTTCATCTTCAAGAAGGATAGGAATGTCAAGTGTTGGGGATCTAGGTTGACTCAAGGATAAGATCATATCAGTCTTCCATTTTTTAT
Source organism: Cryptomeria japonica (assembly GCF_030272615.1). NCBI lineage: Eukaryota > Viridiplantae > Streptophyta > Pinopsida > Cupressales > Cupressaceae > Cryptomeria > Cryptomeria japonica. Next base: position 171,531,150 of record NC_081406.1, on the reverse strand, counting down.
AAGATTGGAAAATAGCATCGCTACTTTGTGGAAGAGATTGAAATTGGCCAAAAGAGATCAATAGGAACACTAGGGCTTCTTTCAGATGGGCGAAATAAGCTATGGTTCATGGTTATGATTTATCTATTATGGGGAAATTTCAAACACTTGTGAATTGGAGAAGAAATAGCCTTCATGGAAGATAGCCAAGGGTAGCCCAACTTCACATGGAATTGCTTGGAAGAAGGAATAATAGCAAAGTGGGCATCCATAGATTTAGTGTGAACTTCAACAGGAAGGGTGATAGAACGAATGGTAGGACAAGAGAATCCATCAAATAACTTCACAACCACATTAGAGTAATCATAGATCGGTTTATGCAATAGTAAAGTGAAGAGATATTCCTCAATGATGACATTAACCATGCAAGAGGGATCAATAAGCGCACCATGATACAAGGTATGTTTTTAACCTTCACAACTATGTATGAAGGCCCATCGAGTGCCCTAATGGTCTCACTAGGGTTGAATGTAATACAAGGATCCTTAGGCATCTTTTATTTCTCTACCATGTTCACCAAATTTGGAGTTGTGGTAGTAAGATCAGAAGGAGAGAAAGAGGTATGTTCAACCTCAATCACGTTAGAGGTATGAGAAGGAAAATGATCAGTAAAAATCTTAAGATTTTGATTAAGAGGAGCTGCTAATTTGTTTCCATTATCATTCACACATGCCACGAATATAGTATTATTATCAATCAAATCTTGAATCTTACTTTTCAATGCAAAACATTTCGCAGTATCATGACCAGGCTGAAGATGAAATTGACAAAAGGAATTGCTATCAAAATAAGGGGACACAAGCTTAGATGGGTCACTTGGTTTGATAGGAGGAAGTTTGATAGCATTTCTTTGTAACAATTGAGATATAATACTATGTAAAAATTCATTCAAAGGAGTAAATTTTCTTTCTCTTTTAAAGAATTTAGAAATAGGAGGCACACATGTTGTAGCATTCACATTGTTGTTGATTGTATCATTGAACTTGATGAAGATTTTTGTTGGCTTGAACTTCACAAATGATTGTTGAGCACTATCCCCCTTATCACTTGGAGCCATAGGAGTAGATTGCTCCATTTGACTCACAGTCAGTTGATAATTGTGGAGTGTTGCACACAACTACAGAAAGGAAGTAAACTCAGACAAAAGAAGATTTTGCATGATATCTTTTTGCAAATTAGAAATGAAAATTATTTGAATATCATTATCAGGTACAAAAAAAGAAATTTGAGCACACAAATTCTTATATCTACCAATGAAATTAGTCACTTTTTCTTTAACACCTTGTTTACAATGCATTAAATCAATCAAAGTGATTGTAGGACCAACGTTGTTTTGAAATTGTTGAATGAAAGCATTTGCTAATTGTTGAAAAGAAGTATAGAATAAGAAGGCAAATATAAATATCATAGTAAAGCCTTATCTCTTAGAGTTCTTGTAAACAATTTTTCAAGTAATCTTTGATCATAAGAAAAATCGGTACACAAGGTTTGAAATGTTTTAACATGTGTGAGAGGATCACCTTTTCCATTATAGAGTTCCAATTGAGGGAGCTCAACATGCTTAGGTTGAAATACTTTAACAATATCAAGGGAAAGTGGGATCGCAACATCAAATGTGGGCACACTAAACTTGGATTTACTCATGGAAGCAATCTGTTGTTGTAAGGAAGACACAGTTTGAGGAAGATTGTTAATGGTTGCTTCGGTAGAAGAATTGATGTTAGACATGGTTGATTGAGAAGGTGGTGTAATATTATTGAAGGAAGGTATGGATTGAGAATAAGGTGGTGGGACATTGTGATAAGTAGGCATAGGTGATGAATGAGTAGGAAATGGAACACTTAAAGGAGGAATAAAATTGTTGAATGAATTACCCCCTTGTGTCAAATTTATTGGTTGAGGGATAATAGGGATTCTTATTGAAAACATAGGTAAAGATGGAGGATAAATGAAGAAGATGGATTGCCCCCATGACTAATGGTTGTATGGATGACATTTTGGGTTGATGTAGCCATGATGTTTGAAGTGAAAGTAGGAATACTAGCCATTGGAGTAGACAAAGGAATAGAAGAATTGATTTGATTTGAAGGTTGTGAATAACCTAAGTTCTCAACACAACTCTTTATAGGCATGACATTAGAGTCAACAATATGTGCAATGCAACGCAATATATCAATTCCATTCATATCACTTTGAATAATGTGTTTAAGGCCTTTAATTAATGGAAGAGCTTCACTATTAGGGTATTCTTGGGACATCCATTGTTGAAAGTTATCAAATTGATTGTCCAATTTTGAAAGTTGATCTATAGAAACCCTAGTCAAATCTTCTTCTTGTTCATCATGGGATTCATCAATTGGATAGATAGGGACATGATTAGGATGGGAAGAATTAGCATGATCCTCATTGAATAAGTCACCCAAATTCTGCTCCATCTCCTCGGTAATTAAACCTTGGGAAGCCTTAATTCTAATGCTTCGTCTAACGGGGATAGTATAGGTAGGACTAATAGTGGTGAAGCTCATGCATTAGAGGGAAAATTTTGAATTTAAAAAAGAAGAACAAAGTGTACAAAAATTGAATAATGCTAAATTTGGGAAAATAATGATTAAACAATTTGAACTTTGTTGAAAGAAGAAAATGACACAATTTCCAAAAGTAATTTTGTGATAAATGAAAGGAAATTGGATTTTAAAATTAGGGCCAATGCATGGGATACCACTTAATTTTAAAATTGATAAAATTAGAATTTTTAAAATCAAGGCGGAGTATAATTAACCACTTAATTTTTAAAAATTTCTTGAAATTTGAAGGTAATTTTTTTTTTTTTAGAGGGATCAAAAATCAACAAAATCACCCAATTTTCTGGATTTAAGTTGTTAAATACGGTCATAATAGTCTCCCAAAATTTTGAGAAAAAAGCCAAGGACCATGTTGAAAGTGCACACGGTCTGACCAAATTTTTTCAAAATTGTCAGGGATAAAAGTTACGATGATTTTAAAGAGAACCCCCAAAAAATGGTGAATTTTACGATCTCTAGATAGGTGAAATGAAGGTTTGAATGGGAAAATAGGACCCTATTAGGGTTCTGAAAAAATGAGGAATTGAATTGAGAATTTGAAAAGGGTCAAACCTAATGGATAGGGACACCTTGAAAAGTGTTTAGAAAACTAAATTGATTGTAAGTGATAGAAATTTGCACAAAATCCAATTAAATTTGAAAATTAGGGTTTGAGAACCTAACCACTTAATTTCTGAAATTTTGAATTTTGAAAAAGGAGGGAATTTGAAAATTTGAATTGTAGGATAGAAGATAAGTCTGAAAACAATCACAAATCTAAAAATTAAATGGGAATTCAATTTTTGCACAATTTCAAGATGATTTTTGAAAATTAGGGGTTTGACAATTAACCTCTTAATTTTGTGAATTTGATTTGCAAATTGATGACGAAATTGAATTTGACAAACAAAGCAATGTTCAGATCTAAAACAATAGATAGCAATTTTTTGCAAAACACAAGTTCAATTTCACTTTTAAAAACTAGGGTTTTGAATGAATTAACCACTAAGTTTACAGAAAAATTAAACTTGTAAATGAAAAATATGCAATGATTTTTTAGAATAAAGCACATAAGATGTCGGGTTCACAAAAATGTAATGGTAAAAAAGGGTGAATGATGGAGAGATCAAGAGGAAAGCTTTTCTTCCCTCCGAGGAGAGATGAAAGTTTGATTGTGGATTTCCCTTCAAACACCTTATCCACATTACATCTAAAAGAGGGGCGAATTCACTAGATCCAATCTCTTAGGGTAGAGATTGAATACTAAATGAATTGATAATGGGATAGAAATGACAAGCTAACCCCTCTTTTAGAATGGAAAATTATTGAACTATGTTAAGTGTAAAAGTAGCAAATAACTGATTATAACTCGAGATAGAAGTGCTAGATGAAGTTGTGCACCTGGATCTGGTTATAATATGTCAAGACAAAGTTGCCCTGCGAATTTGAGGAAAATTCGTCAAGACCGTACTGAAAGTGTCCACGGTCCTCCAAAAAATCTATGAAACAAAAAGGGTTTTTCCGTCTCTGTAAATGGAGTCCAAATCTGCAAACACAGCCATGCACCTGCAACCTCAAGGGAGGTTGTAGATAGAATGTAGATAGATTTTCTTGTATTGAATTGAATGTTGAAAGGGATATCCTCTTCAATGGTTGAATCCTTGACTTGAATGCAACACCTAGCCTTGAAGGAATATTTGAGAATGCTCAATGTTGGAAAGGAATGCTTGAACGCTTGAATGCTTGATCTCATGCCCATCTTATCACTTATTGAACTTATTGAACTCAGTGAACTTTTTTCAACTTATGAAAATTAGAGGACAAATACGACTTATATACTCGTCAATTAGGGTTAATTGACTGATTTTTCGTCACAGGTCGACACAGGGAAGGTTTTTCCCGCTTTATGCAAAGATAGGATAGAGGGGGACCCAAAATAGGGTAAGGACAAGGGTGTGGTGCTTCTACCCTTGTCTCGGGACAGGAAGCAGGTTCAAGCAATGCGGAGGGCAGAAAAAGATAGTTTTGGGGGGTTGAGAAAGTCTCGGGTCTTCGATCAGGCTTGGGGATTCAAATCGCCAACGTGAAGACCCTAATATGGTCGCAAATTTTAAGGGTCTCAATTTTATGACACTACAGGTGCAAAATGTAAATTCACAAGAAATTAAAAATAACTATAATAATAAAATTATATATTCAAAATTATACTTTTTGGAAAGTTTATAATAAGGACTACATACTTACAAAACATAAGTTCTAACTCAATTCATTTGACCCCCCAAAACATAAAGCAAAAGTGGTTTTATGTTAACATTTTGACAAGTGGAAAGAATCTACTACATTTTAAGTATGGATTAAGGCTAGAAGGTTTCTATCCAATGGGGTTTTATCTTAACCCTCTTCAATCAAAATCCTTTATATGGAACCTTTCAAGGCTTAGATCATTATATTTTCTTAAAAATATGTGATTTTAGAGGAATATTAGCATGTCCTAGAAGTGGGACACAATATTATGGGATTACCCTTCTACTCCTAAGACTATTTCAAAGGAGTTTTAGTCTCTATCCAAAGATTTCTTTGGGTAGATAATTTTGATTCTCATAATTGGAAGCCTACTAGTTGACTTTAGGTTTGTAGACATAAGCAAAATGCAGGCCTTGATCTTAGGAATTTTAAGGTTAATAGTCAAGCCTTGGCTACTAAACCTCTTTGGATATGATATCAACAATAAAATTTGATAATATGATGAAACTATAAGGATTCAGACAACTACTGAGAGGGGGAGTGAATCAGTAGATAGAAAATAAACTAAACTTTCACCAAACTTAATTCCAACTTATAAACAGCTTGCTAAACTAACCGGTTTAGACACTGTATCAACAACTGCAACTGCACTGTCAAACTTTACCAGTTGACCAAAATATTAATGATACAATGCAACAGATCTGAAACTCAAATACCATTTAACCAAAACATTAAACCACTTCACTAATGACAGTAATAGCTCATTTCAGATCACTTACGGTCATCTAAATATATCTAAGTGGATTTAACAGTTAATCATATCAACCATATCAAAACACATCCACAAAATCATTCACCACTTGACACAATAATTTTTCACGTGAAAACCCAAGTGGGAAAAACCACGGTGGGGATGAATACCCACAAGTATTTTGAACTCTTCTGAATTTCACCCTATTAGGATCCAAGCCTTGTTAGAAGCTTATACAATAATGTCATGTTAAGAACAAATCCGGTTAAGGACCACTCGGTTAAGGGATTAACTACAATACCTTGTTAAAGAGAATGCCCTGTAAGAGGTAATCTTGGTGGAGGATTTCAAATCCAAGCTAATGGATCACCTAGTTAGAGGATTTCAACAACACCAAGCCTGTTAAAGCTTACCCGGTTAAGGGATTTAACTATTGTAATGGTTAGAGAACAACAGGTTCTTTGCTGATTTGGTAATAGCACTACCTTGCTTAATTAGATCCCTTTCTTCTCCTATCTAGCTTCACAACATTCTATAGACACTCCTTCTGGTTTGGCAACAAACACTACCACACTTAACCAAATTTGCCAACACAATTGCATAACAACTCATCGACCTTATAAGCAAATACAATAGGTTGGTAATATAATACAAAACCTATAAATCTCATAGATATTACAAACATATCGGTTCAATCACAACCATCGGATTACATAGAAATCAACTACACATTGTTCTAAACAACTTCAACTGCTCCTGGATCACCGTACATTGGTTCTTGTAGCTCATCACGTGTTTTTCACTTCATGCTACGCATTTTCTCATTCCCAAGATAAACAGTTATCTTCACGTGCCAAATTCACTTTGAAACTCATCATGTGCATCATGCTTACATGGCATCTTCATCTCCGATCACCATTTGGTCATAAATCATCACAACTGATTCTCCAAGTTCTATCGGTTAGGGTTCTGCTTATCAATTGGTTAGGGTTACCGATTGATCTTTGCTTCAATAACAATACCAATACCGGTTGCAATACATCTCCATTACCGGTTACTATTGACATCCATGACAACACTATACTTCATCAATGCAATCTTCATGCAATGCCAACAATCTCCCCCTTTGGCATTGATGGCAATACAAATATCAATACCCTTTGTGATGATTGAGAGTAAAGCACATACACAGTTATAGGAATCTTGGTTTATATTTTTCCATATACTCTCCTTCAACTATATCTTCGTGCCTTTAGCTGGTATCTGGCTATCAATGATATACAGTTCTTCTCTCCTTTTGACATCAATGCCAAAGTGAAGGTAAATCATTCCATGCTTCACTGATATGCAACTATTTTCTCCCCCTGTGGAGTAGCTCCACTCTTCACCAATCCTACTTCAAGATTTTCAATAGGCTCTGGGATTGATGGCTTCCCCATCTGCTTAATTGACTTCATGTAGGGGTACAACCCCTAACTTACCTCTAAGATATTCAAATGTAGCCTTAGGTAGAGGTTTAGTAAAGATATCTGCTAGTTGTTCTTTAGTAGATACATGCTCTAGTGACACATCTTTACTTTGCACTTTCTCTCTCAGGAAATGATACTTCGGCTCAATATGCTTTGTCCTAGCATGCACCACCGGGTTTTTAGAAATGTTTATAGCACTTGTTTCATCACAAAAAATCCTTACCGGTTCTGATATCTTCAACTTGAAACCTTCAAAAATGTGTTTCATCCAAATTGCTTGGGTACAATTCATATAAGTTGCAACATATTCATCTTCTACAGTTTATTGAGAGATACAACTTTGTTTCTTTCTGCTCCAAGACACTAGTTTTCCTCCAAGAAAAAATACTACTCCGGTTGTACTCTTCATGTCATCAACATTGCATGCCTAGTCTGCATCTGTATAGACTTCTAAATCAAAATCTCCTACATATGGATACCATAATCCATAATCAATTGTGCCTTTCAGATATCTAAAAATTATTTTGGTTGCAACCATGTGTGTCTCCTTTGGGATTTTTTGAAATCTAGCAACCAATCCTACTACATGAGCAATGTTCGGTCTGTTGTGAACAACATAATGTAGTTTACCTATCATGGACCTATACTCCTTTTCATCAACTAATGCAGAATCATCTTCCTTGGACAATTTACAGCCTGTAACCATTATTATTCCAACTGATTTACAGTCTCCCATTCCAAAAGTCTTTAATACTTCTTTCCAATATTTAGATTGTGTGATGAAAATACCTTCCTTCATCTGTTGGATTTGCAAACCTATGAATTTTTTTATCTCACCTACTAGTGACATATCAAACTCATTCTTCATCTCATTAGAAAATCATGACACATATCATCATTTCGTCCAAAAATGATATCATCCACAAATACCTCACGTACCAGTATCTTATCTCCTTCTACCTTGAGATATATATTATTGTCTTCACTGGTTCTTTGAAAACCTATCTTCACCAAGTGAGAGTGCAAGCTTTCATACCATGCTCTTGGTGCTTTCTTCAATCCATATAATGCTTTATGTAATTTGCACACCATGTCCTTTTCTATAGTTAAAGCATAACCATCTGGTTGTTCAATGTAGACTTCCTCTTCCAATATTCCATTTAGGAATGTTGAATTAACATCCATCTGATATACTTTGGATCCTCTGTATGTTGTAAATGTAAGTAGAGTCCTTACTCCTTCCAATCTTGCAACTCATGCAAATGTCTCACCATAGTCTTCACCTTCTTCTTGTGCATATCCTTTGCATACCAGTCTGGCTTTATTTCTGACCACTACTCCATCTTCATTCAGTTTATTTTTGAATACCCATTTTCTACCTATTAGATTCTTGTTCTCCAGTCTGGGTACCAATGACCATGTATTGTTCTTCTCTATCTGGTCAAGTTCTTCTTCCATTACCTTGATCCAATGTTCATCTCCAAAGGCTTCTTTTGCAGTTCTAGGCTCAATGGTGGAAATCATACAAGAGTTCTCTCTAAGCCTTGTTCTTGTTAGCACATTTGCATTCATGTCACTGATAATCTATTCGGGGCTATGATTGAGTCTAACATACCTTCGAATAACATGATCTTGGTTTACAGGTTCTTCTTCTTCTTCACTTTCTTCATCTTTTGTTGGACCTTCTTGTTCCAGTTGAACTGAGACTTCTCTATTTTGTTCCCAAACTTCTGGCTTCACCGGTTCCGGTTCCAAAAATAGTGTGTAAGGTTCTTCTTCTTCCTTCACCTTGCTGGTTTCACCTGAACTTTTAGGAAACTCATCAAATCGGACATTGACACTTTCAATGATCTTCTTAGTCCAGTTGTTGTAACACTTGTAAGCTTTGCTCTTGGTGGAGTAACCAAGAAATATGCCTTCATCACTCTTGGCATCAAACTTACCAATATAATCATCTCCTTTGATAAAACATATGCTACCAAATTTTTTGAAGTAACTGACAAATTAGGTGTTCTACCATACCAATACTCATAGGGATTTTTGTCCTTACCTCTTTTAACCAGTATCTGGTTCATTATGTAAATAGTTGTGCTTACAACTTCTCTCTAGAATTTCTTAGCTACACCTTCTTGAATTAGCATAGTCCTAGCAGCTTCAACTACTGACCGGTTGTTCCTTTCTGCAATACCATTCTGTTGTGGTGTTCTTGGTGCAGAAAGGTTCCTCTTGATTCCATTGTCTTCACAGTATCTAGTGAATTCCTTTGAAGTAAATTCACCACCTTGATCAGTTCTTAAGCACTTAATCTTCTTTCCACTTTCATTTTCAACTAAGGCTCTGAATGCCTTAAACTTGCTAAATACTTATGTCTTGTCTTTCAACAATGTGACCCACATCATCCTTGAGTAATCATTGATAAATATCATAAAGTACCGATCACCTTGATTACTCCTAGTCCTCATTGGTCCACAAAGGTCGGTATGGACCAAATCTAGCAAATGTTCTACTGAGAAATATTTTCTCTTGAAAGTTGAGGATGCCATTTTCCCTAATTGACATTTCTTGCACAAAGCATTCACCAGTTTATCCAATTGTGGCAAACCTCTTACTGATTTGGACTTACTAACTCTTACAATGTTATCAAAATTTATATGACAAAATCTCCAATGCCAAAGCCAACTATCTTCTGCTTTTGCAATTAAACAACTGTTGATTTTAGAGTTTAAATGAAACAAGTTACCTTTGGTTTGTTTGTCGGTTGCAATAAATTCACCTTTGCTTCCATAAATCTTGCACACTCCATTCTTGAATTCTAGTGGGTAACCTTTGTCATTGAGTTGAGCAACACTCAAAAGATTGTGTTTCAGTCCTTCAACCCAATAGACATAATCTGCACTGCTCTTACCATTCAGAGAGACGGATCCTTTCCTTTTCACCATGTAGGGTGAGTCATTCCCAAATCTCACAACACCTTCATCAAATTACCTCAAGGTAAGAAACTTACTCTGGTCATCAGTCATGTGGTGTGAACAACCACTATCTGTAAACCAATCATCTGAACTATCCATGCGAGAGACCAATGCCTTCTAATCTGATATCTCTTCTTTAATTGAAACAAAGACAATGTCCTCATTTGTATCTTCCTCATATTCTTCATCTGTAATTGCTCCATCCACTGCAATAAGACAATCTCTTTTACCTTTGCCTTTATACTTCCTATACTTCTCATGTTTTTTCTCATTATCTCCATTTGGACAGTTAGCTACAATATGTCAAATCCGGTTACATGAAAAACACTTCAAAGGTAATTTACCTCTGTACTTACCAGTACCTTTGGGTAACCGCTTGGCCAACAATGCTTCAAGCTCAATCAGACTATCTTCATCATCTACTTCTCTGTTGGATCTAGACTCATGACTGTAGCTCACTTCTCTTCTTTTCCTTACCGGTGGGGTTGAGACTGAGGCTCTAAATGCAGATTCTGATCTCTGAACACTTCCATCAAAATCATTTAATTCAAATGCAGTTAATTTACCAATGATGGAGTCAAGAGTTACATTTGTTTTATCAATAGACTTGAGTTCCTGAATGGCTACAACTCGGATAGCGTAGATCGATAGAAGGGTTCTCAACACCTTGATAACTACAGTGGTATCATCCACTGTACCTCCATCACTTTTGATTTCACCGACTATCTCCTTGATCCTCTGACCATACTGTTGAATTTTTTCTCATTTAGCCATCCGCATATCGTCAAATTTACCTCTAAGACTCTCTTCTTTGGCAATCTTAACATGCTCATCACCGCTATAGATATCTTCCAATTTATTCCATACTTCATATGTAGTCTCCAATCCATGAACATCAACATATTTTGAATTAGACAAGGAACTGGTGATGGCCTCCAATGCTTGATTGTTCTCTCGTTGCTCCTTATTTTGATCATCTATCAGGATCCCATTAGGCAAGTTATATTTAGTAACAACATGCTCCCAATATTGACTTCTTAAGCTCTTGATATAGATATTCATCCTATCACTCTAGATTATGTAGTTTTCCTTATTGAACTTTGGACCTTCTTTCTCCATCATGTTCTCCTAGATCTTTTCCTCAAGCTATTAGGCTTAAACACAAGAGGACCTAAAATACTCTTATACCAATTGATAATATGATGAAACTATAAGGATCCGGTCAACTGCTGAGAGGGGGGGTGAATCAATAGATAGAAAATAAACTAAACTTTCACCAAACTTTAATTCCAACTCAGAAACAACTTGCTAAACTAACCGGTTTAGACATTATATCAAAAACTGCAACTGCACTATCAAACTTTACCGATTGACCAAAAAATCAATGACACAATGCAACAGATCTGAAACTCAAATACCATTTAACCAAAACATTAAACCACTTCACTAATAACAGTAATAGCTCATTTCAGATCACTTCCGATGATCTAAATATATCTAGTGAGTTTACCAATTAATCATATCAACCATATCAAAACACATCCACAAAATCATTCACCACTTGACACAATGATTTTTTACGTGGAAACCCAAATGGGAAAAACCACGGTGGGGATGAATATCCACAAGTATTTTGAACTCTTCTGAAGTTCGCCCTGTTAGGAGCCAAGCCTTATTAGAAGCTTATACAATAATGTCCTGTTAAGAACAGATCCGGTTAAGGACCACCCGGTTAAGGGATTGACTACAATACCATTTTAAAGGCAATACCCTATAAGAGGTAACCTTGGTGGAGGATTTTAAATCCAAGCTAATGGATCACCTGGTAAGAGGATTTCAACAATGTCGAGCATGTTAAAGCTTACTCGGTTAAGGGATTTAACTATTGTAATGGTTAGAGAATAACAAGTTCTTTGTTGATCTGGTAATAGCACTACCTTGCTTAATCAAATCCTTTTTTGTTCCTATCTACCTTCACAACATTCTGCAGACACTCCTTCTGGCAACAAACACTACCACACTTAACCAAATTTGCCAACACAATTACAAAACAACTCATCGGCCTTATAAGAAAATACAATAGGTCAGTAACACAACACAAAACCTACAAATCTCATAGAGATTACAAGCATATCGGTTCAATCATAATCGTTGGATTACATAACAATCAACTACACATTGTTCTAGACAACTTCAATCGCTCCTGGATCACTGCACATTGGATCCTGTAGCTTATCACGCATTTTTCACTTCATGTTATACATTTTCTCATTCCCAAGATAAACGGTTATCTTCACGTGCCAAATCCACTTTGAAACTCATCATGTGCATCATGCTTACTTGGCATCTTCATCTTCGATCACCATTTGGTCATAGATCATCATAACCAATTCTCCAAGCTCCATCAGTTAGGGTTCTTCTTATCAACTACCGGTTGATCTATGCTTCAATAAAAATACCAATACCGGTTGCCTTCACTTCTTTACTACCGGTTGTATTACTGCATCATTACCGATTGCAATACATCTCCATTACCGGTTACTATTGACATCAATGACAATACTATACTTCATCAATGCAATCTTCATGCAATACCAACAAAATCAACCTTGGTGAAACTTCTTTGCGATAAATACTTGTGTGTTGTTCTTGCCAAGGAGGTTTCAAGAGTAAGTTGAGCTGGGAAAGAATCTATGATTTGGAATTTATTTGGTTGGAGAGAAATTGTCAAATATTCCTAGGTTATTAGAGTCTTGTTGGGTATATTTGGCAAAATATTTTGAACTCACTTAAAGAAACTTTATGGGCTAAATGCTATATGAAACTTTTCATATCTGCATTTGACAGTTTGATTTTAAAGAAGTTACATTTGGGGTATATTCTAATATTCCTTCTAATTTTAGTTTAAGGATTAAATCCTCAAATATGGTGAATAGAGCCAATAAATGATATCCTCCATTAATTGTTTTTAAATTAATAGTGATGGTTCTTCATGAGGTATTTCAAGTATTCTAAGGATTGGTGGAGTTGGGAGGGTTAGTGATGAGTTAGTTCGCTTCTTTTTCTCTTCAATTATGGGGATTAGTATCAATAATCAACTAGGGGCTTGGGCTATGCTTATGGCTATGGAGAAGCTTGTGAAGTAGGTTGAAAAACATTTTTGATATGAAAAGAAGTAAAACAAGGGTGCTAACCCTATATAACTTGACATGCCAAAAAAGCCACATACAACTGGGCAAGAAAAAGCTTTTGATAGCAAAAGCCAAAACAGGCCACTTACAGCTCAATAGGTTGAAAAATGTTATATGTGAGATGGACTCCATGATTTTGGCTTCTCTTTAAAATAAAATAAAATTATAACGTATTCTTGGAGGTTGGCTTTGTATGTGGAGCAAATTCTTCACTTGTCATAAAGTTTTGGTTTCATCTGTTTCTTTTATATTCCTTGAGAGGAGAATAGTGTTGTTGATTGTTTGGCTAAATGAGTGTCTTCAAGGTTAATCATAAATGAAATGTTATGGACTAGATGTTCCTATCTTCAAATTACTTTTAAAAGTGCATTTCAAATGATTCGGGTTGATAGTTTATCTTTTTACTTAGTTGTTCGAACGTGTTATCCTCTTGTACTTATGAAAACCAGATGTTTGGAAATGTTTTAGTTCTTATATTCATCTAGAAACTATAATTTCAAAGCTTTATTCTAACATGTTTTTTCAAATGTCTCACTACATTCTCGATCTTAAGTAATACTCTTATTTCGTGAATTCTTCTAAAACCTGAAAATAATAGATTTATGATAAACCTCCTTAAATTTTTTGCTATTTGAAAATCTTTATGTAATATTTTCACATATAAAAATTAATACATTTTTTTTTTTAAATAATAAATAAACTAGGGGAATGTGAACTCAAAGGCACTTATAGAAAAGTGCCAAATCTTCCCAACCTCCCCAAGACTTCCGCATTCCCCAAAAAACATGAACACCTTTAATGGCATGGTTTGTAGGGTAGTTCGAAATGGAGGTTTAAAAACTTGAGGCAAATGCAATTGGTAGAAGATGTACAAAGAATGGGCATTCATCGAAGTAGAAGGAAGTTGGATTTCTGTACTCACTCAGGCAAAAGCATATATGGAATGTGGTCTCCTGGACGTCATGGTTTGTAAATAGTATGCAAACGTTGAAGTATAGACAGGGACAAGAGTCACTTGACATGAATGCCTCGGAGAGCAACTCACAAAATTGTACAAAGTGGATTTGCTGAAATGGTTTTAGGAATTTTTGAGAAAATGCAATTTGTAGTTGTAGAATTAGCAGCCTCACTTCCTGGACCAGACATTAGAGCTTTGTGACCAGGTATGGGCTTCCATCAAAGCCTAATGAATAGAAGAATTTGTCTGAAATCATAGTTGCAGTAGATGAATAAGTATGTAGATGTGATTTGGAGGTTTGGTTGTAATGGAATCAGAAAATTGGCCATAATTATGGCGCTTCTTGATTGTGGTGAAACCAATGATGGTCTGAAGGGTGGATCCTTCCAGTTCTTGGATTTTTTATTTGTAGACCAAGGACTGGGAATGTTGCTGATGGTGTTTCTGGTAAGGAAGGTGCTATTTATAGAAAGCATGCAGGATTGTGCTTTGAAACCCAAGGATTCGCTAATGCAATCAGTGAACTGAATCTACTATCTGTTATTGTCTCTCCTAGGAAAGTTTGCAAGATGTAAGTTTTTTGTGGGTCACTTGATAGGATAAAGAATTAAATCGTACTCGATTTAGTTTAGCCATGGAATTCGAAGTGATACTAAATCTATTGCATGGCGTACATTTGGTAAATGTATTACATGAGGTACATTTAGTAGTAGATATTATGGGATGACCTTAAAGACTTAGTAGTATAGATATTATAGGATGATCTTAAAAGACTCAAGCCAATGGAGTCCTTAATTTATGGAATTATCCTATATGGATGTAGGACCGTGATACCTAGAAAAACCTAATTTATTAGGTGGAGTAAATTTAGTAGAAGATATCATGGGATGAATTTAAAGACTCAAGCTAATGGAGCCCTTAATTTTTGGATCTTATATGAATGTAGGACTGTGATATTTAAGACAAATCTAACAAACTAAATGTATTACATGGAGTACATTTAGTAGTAGATATTATGGGATGACCTTAAAGACTCGTGGATAAAATGTATAAAATATAAAAGACTCGTGGATAAATGTATAAAATATGAAATCCATGTGTCTATTTAAAATAATTTAGATGTTGTGTTGATTATTCATGGAATGTCATAGGTAAACAATGGAAGTTCAAGTTTGAAGAAATAAGACAAACTCTCTAAATGGAGATCATTAACTCAAAACAAAAAAAAATCAATTTTTGTTTCATTTGGAACTCGAATTAAGTGTTCTTCTTCTCTGTTTTCCAATGACTGTACAAGTAACCTAATAGTAGAAAGGGAGATAATTTGTTTCAAGAGACAACATCTACAAATGATATTCATGATATGCTAGACAAAACGGTTTGAAGAATGATCATTTACAATCAAATATTCGATCAAATTTCACCACATTTTGGTAGTTCAATCATACATGGGTTATGATAAATTCCTTTATATTTCCTTGAGTAGCTTCAAGAAAATGGGAAACATTTCCTTGTAAAATGTGAATTCATATCATTGTGAGGGGTTACATAGCTAGTTATGAAATCAAGGATTGTGATTGAAGAATTTTTCTACAAGCATGTAATAGATTGTACAGGGAATCTTATAGGATTTTGAGCCCATCTACAAATAAACAAGAGAATTTATGGAGTATTTATTTCTTCAAATTCTTCTAGTAATTTTTGTGTTATTCTTAAGTCTAATGTGAAGTCCCTTCTTTGTTGACTCTCTTTATTAAAATTCTAAGGAAAAACTTAAAAGTGTGTTATGTTTTGAAGGAACTTGATGAAGGGCCTATAAATTGTTCTCTCCCTCCATGGATATTTATGCCATTCTTAAGTCTAATACACAAATTTGTATGTACTCTTTCTTTTCTCGTGTGTTTCTTGATAAGTAATAATCATTTGAATCTTCATCTTTCTTATTGTTGTTATGAGTCTAGGGTTAAACTCTACTTTCTATTAAAGTCCTTTGTCCACTATTTATCTTCATTTGTTCTCAAGGAGGTGGTTTTTTTACGTTTTTCATTTAGGTTTTATTTGATTATTTTTTCTTTTTCTTTTCTTTTGTACTTTCTAATATAAGTACCTAGAAATCCCAAAATACACCTCATCTTATGAGGGAGGTATCCCTCTCAAACAAAGAGAAAGATTGTCAATTCAATGGTGATTTTATTAATTATTCTAAATATTTATTATTGCCCATTAGCCAAATCACATTGGTTTCAATGATACATCACAATAATAATTATTTCTACCAATATATCTCAAAGATTAGAAATGTATATTTGTTGAATGTGGTGAGAACATTAGGGATTATAATCTTTTGAATCTTCTTATTTTGAAAATTTGTTACTCTAAAAATATGGTTTTCAAAGAATTTAGAGTATTTTTTGGTCTACAACAACCAAAGAAAAAGAAAATAAAGACAATGCATTTTGAGACAAATTTGAGAAGGAAAAAATACACATGTCAAGGAACATGTCATATCTAAGAATAGAAAGAAAGAAGTAGATTCAAAAGAGCTCTCTTGTTGTTGAGATCTACAAGACAAAAAAACCCAATAGATAAAACATATCCCACCAAATTTTTTATCTGTGTTTTTTTATCTTGTACTGATGACAAATGTAGCCAGTGTACAATGCCTATTGTTCTGTTTGATAATATTGGTTGTCTGACAATGTATTAATTATCCAAATTAAGTTGTTGTCACTCTCAGGTAGTTATATGTCTCGTTTGGTTGTCGATTGTGTTCCTCTTAGCAACTCTTAGGTCCTTTAAATATGTTGTGTATGTCAAAGAAGGTAGTATGGTATAGTCGGATCGATTCTAATCCTTGGTCAACCATCTCTGGTCTTCTTCTCTGTAATAGTTTCATATGACTAAAGATATATTTCTATTGCTACTAATTGTGATTTTAAAGTAGAGCTAGTGGATGTTAAAAGTGCACTTTTCATGGAGATGTTGAAGAGAAAATTTATGTGATAACCTAACAATTTTGTGGTGAAGGAAAGGGAATTTTTTGTTTGCAATTAAAATGGTCATTGTCTTATTTAAAGCAATTTATGCATATGTGGTATCAAAAGTTTGATGTTTTTGCAATGAAGTTGGGTTTTAGTAAAATCAAGGAAGATCATTATGTTTATTTTTTTTAAATGATGATTAGTTATTAATCATTGTCTTGTATGCTAATGGAATATTTATTGAAACAATACAATAATTAGAGAGATTAAACTCATCTTTCTAGTACATTTGACATGAAGGGTTAGGGGTTGTAAAAATTTGTTTATAAAATAAAAATTGGCAAGGATTGGATTCACATAAATATTTGCCTTAATTAGAGTAACTACTTAATACGATTTTACAACAATTTTTTTATATAGACTATAAACCAATAAGTATTCATTTTCCTATAGGAACTAGGCTTTTATTTGAACAATGTGTAAAGTTGGATGATGAATTTGAGGATATATATAATGTTCCTTATGCTAGTGTTGTTGGTAATCTAATAAATGCAATAATTTGTTTCAAACACGATATTGCAAAGTAATGGGAGTTCTTAGCAACTTTATGTCTAACCTTGTTAGAGAGCATTGCAATTATAATAAGAGGGTATTTGAATACTTGCAAGAAATATTTTATTATTATATTATAATAAGAATAACATTTATTGTTGATAATACTAGTTTCTACCAATGTTGTGCATTGGTGTGTAGATTTGCTAGGTTTTGGCCTTTTCTCCTGGACCTTCATCGTTGGGTGAGTGAATCCTGGAAGCCTTTGGTTTCTCATAGCATTGAACTTTTTCCTTGTGCTAAGGGATTTTTTATTGCTTCCTCTCATGATCGTGACCTAGTCTTAGGCAAGTTGTGATCTTGGGGAGTTAACACTCTCTTTGTCAAACCCTAGATGGCTTCTTTTAACCCTCTTACTAAACCACTTAATGTGCGTTCAATTTGGGTTCACCTTCCTAATCTTCCCCTTCATTTTTGGGAGCATTCTTGTTATGAGGCCATTGCTAACTCTATTGGTCATTTTTTGAAGGTTGATGATGCCACGTCTTCTATGGGTCATTCTACCTTTGCCCACATTTTAATCGATATTGACATCTCTTCGCCTCTCCCTGGGGATGTGGTTCATATGGTTGGGAAAAGGCCTTGGACTCAAACATTGGATTTTGAGGGCCTTCCTTTTTGCTGTCGGAAATGCTTCTCAAGGGATCATTTAGCTTCAGATTGTTCTCTTCCACATCACAAAGTTGTTTCTACTTGGTGGAAAGATGTTATTGATGATCACTTAACTGTCAATGCTTCTTATTTAGATTATGTTGGCTCCTCTCAAGAGGATGATGTCTCCTCTCGGGATGAAGTTGTAACTCTAACTATTATTGAAGCTTATGTTGACCCTCTTAATACTACTGTTGTGGCTTCCTCTGTCCCCGAGGCTCCCACACTTGTTGCTCCTATTCTACAACTCAGATGTACTCCTATCGAATCTACTCCTAATATTGTTCTACAACAACAACCTACTACTATTCTACAAAAAAAGTTTGTTGTTGTTGATGATAGAAACTCCACGAGGTCCTCCTTAGTTGATTTTTCTTTTGATGGTCCCAATGATAGTATTGCATGGATTGTGGTTTGTCGCAGGTGGAAGGGGAAGTCTTCCCCCCCTCCCCAAACCCCTCATTGTCAAGGCTTGAGTGTTTCTCCCCATTCTTGAGTTGTGTTTTGGGTTATTGTTGGTTTGATAGGGTTTTTTTTAGTTCGTCTATCTGACTTGCTTTGTTCGAGGTTTGCGCCCTTGTTTTGTTTTCTCTCTTTTGTCACCTATGGGCCGTTGTATTAAGGGTCAACACCCTTGTTTTTCTACTTTCTTAATAAAAAAACATTTGATGATGTTGGACATGCTAGACTTCATCATTCAAAATTTTAGGTTGGTGACTTAGTAGGAGGTCTAATGGTTATGGATTTTCTTTGTTGGGTAGAGGTGTCAGTTAGATGAGTAAGAAGCAATCCATGATTACTCTATATACAGTGAAGCAAAGTACATGGTTGTCATGCAAATGCCTGCAAAGAGGAGGTTTGGTTACAAAGGTTATACACATGCATTGGTTTTGATTGCATGGTTCCTAAAATAAGTTGATATTCAAAGTCTTTTTCTGGGTAAGGTAATGATATAGAAGACGGATTCTCTTGTTAATGGTTTGCATTTCTTTATGAAACCAATGAGCATGATAGGCTCAATTGGTCCAAAGAGACTATGGATCTTGCCACTCCCAACACAATCATTTTTTTAGGTTTCTCTTGTTTCTTTGCAAAGTAAACATCAAATGGGAGAATGTTGGAATTAGGTGATATCTACCAAGAAAATCTCTATGTAAAATTTATTTAATTGCGTAGATAGACAAATAATTGTTGTAATTTTCATAGTACATGTAGATGGGCAAAATTGGATACCCATGTATGGTGGGCACAATGTTTATTTAATATCATTTTTTGAGTTTAATATCTTTTTGTTGCATGAAGACACTAAAAAAGGAAATAGAAGATGAAAGGTTATATTCGAATATGAAGAGTCATACCTTGTAAATGGAGCTTTTATGAAGCACTTGGCTTACTCTTGCATAATAGTAGTGGTAACTTGTTCAAGAGAATTATTTACTATCTAAGAGATACTTTTCATGAATATGGGGCATTAAATTTTTGTGTGGGGAAATGGGATGCTTAGTTCTAAACCCTGGTCTTGGTAACTATTTTTGTAAACAATTATGATTTCTTGTTTCTATTTTCTTTATATATTAGAGGCATGGGATAATTGTTATATGATGGGTTACAAGTGAAGTAATGTTATATTGTTAGAATAATTTCAAACTAAAGAAGATCGAGTAGATTTTATTGATGTATTGGTTTATTCTTGATTAATAAAAGCTCAGCATCTCTTTAGTGGTGGAGTTTTTTTCCAAAAGAGTTTCTCCATGTATAAATTATAGTGTTGTGTTTATTATAAGTTTTTTAATTTTATTTTATTGATATGAATTCCTATATGCTTCTCCATGTCATTTGAATGGTTAGCCACATCTTACTTTAATCAATAAATTAGATTAATTCACTATTGGCATATGTTTTCACTATAATAGTTTACTTTGTTTCTCAATGCATACTTGCTACTTGTTTCAAAAATTATTCTTTGTTTACTAGCAACTTGTTTGGTAGTGTGAAAGATGATTCACTACAATGATTGGTTGACTGTGAGGTAGTGAAATATGACTCCCTAAGGCAATATTAATGATCATCCAAGTGAACAATCTTTCTGCAAAAGGTGGATACTTCCTATAGGGGCAAAAAAAAATTAAAAGATGAAATTGTCTTTTCACTCTTGTAATTTATGAAATTTATTCATAAGGTCTACTAATGGTTTATCATTGTTCTAAGATATCCTAAACGTGAAGTTTATGGATGAATATTTTATTATTATAATGTTTGATTCAATATTGTATCCCTCTTGTAGCTTAAATGATTTCAAGTAAAGAAAGGATCATGTATCATTGGTTTAGATAAATTAGAGAATGTTGATAAATCTTTGCATTCATTGACTTACGATACTATGTGAAAGATTACAATCCCTTTGGCTTGTTTATGTAAATGTATTATGTATTATTACTCATATAGTGATGATCAGGTTTCGTTAAGAGGTCAATAGAAGTGTGTTATATCTATCTTCATTTGAATAATTGTTTTGGTGGATAAGAGGGCCCCAAATTTGTTCATCATTGACATCCTATTTATGTTTTTTATATTAAAAAGAAGCAAAACAAGGGCATTGTCCCTATATACAAACAACTCGTAGGCGGCAAAACAAAAAGGCAACAAAGTAAGGGTGCTGACTAGATGGGCCTTTAACAACGAGCCAAAAAACCACTATTAAAAGCCTGTCAAACTAGAAATAGCCCAAAAACCTGACTCAAAAGTGGAGAGAAACACCCAAAGCTTGACACAGAGGAGTTTTTTTTTGGGGGGGAGGGGGGGTGTGGGAAGGTGGAATACTTACCCTTCCGCCTGTGACAAACAACAGTCTAGACAATACTATTATTAGGGACGTCATAAGAAGAATCAAGCAAGGAGATCCCCGCAAAGTTTTTGTCTACAATAGGTTCAAATTGTTGCTACCGAACAACATCAGGAGCAACTCGATGCTATAGAACAAGACCAATAGGTGAAGGAGCCTCAAGGCTAGAGGAGGCCACATTAGTAGCAATAAGAGGGCTAGCAAAGGCCTCAACAACAGTAAGAAGTACAACCTCTTCTCGGGAGGAGTCATCATCCTCCTGAGACAAGTCATCAAAAAACATCAGAATCATAAGCATTAATAGTCAAGTGATCAGCAATAGCGTCTTTCCACCAAGTAGCAGATCCTTTGTAGCATAAGAGAGAACAATTTGAAGCTAAGTGACTTATTGAGAAGCATCTCCAATAGTGAAAGGGGAGGCCCTCATAATCCAATGATTGAGTCCATGGCCTATCCCCTACCATAAAAACCACATCCCTAGGGAGAGGCATAGAGATGTCAATGTTGATTAGAATGTGGGCGAAGATAGAATGACCCATGGTAGTCTTGGGATCATCAACCTTCAAGAATCGGTCAATAGAGTTACCACTGGCCTCATAACAAAAATGCTCCCAAAAATAAAGGGGAAGATTAAGAAGGCGAACCCATACCAAATGCACATTGAGTGGATCAATAAGAGGGTTAAAATAATTTGTCCAGGGTTTGACAAAGAAAGAATTAACTCCCCAAGCCCACAAATTGTCCAGCACCATGTCATGATTATGAGAAGAAACAAAGGAAGCAATGAAAAAGCCTTTAATAGCACAAGGGTAAAGCTCAATGCTACCAACAACCAAAGGCTTTCAAGAATCACTCACCCAACAATGGAGGTCGAGGAGAGAAGGCCAGAATCTAGCAAATTTGCACACCAACGCACAACATTCATAAAAGCCAACATTTTCTACCACATCTTGGACACAAACCACCATAGGAGAGGTTTTGGCACAAGGAAGGGGTTGATATTTCCCTTTGGAAGGATGAGCAACAGATCTGGCCACTCGAGCAAAACTTCGTCCACCAGGAGTAGAAGAAAGTCCAAGAGGAACCTTAGCACCCACATTAACAGGACCACCGTCAACAACAATGGCAACAACAATACCACTAAGAGCAACCACAACACCAGCACCCACAGGTGGAGGGCTATGCAAAGGTTGGGCATCCTCGACACCCACAACAGATGTAGGGGGGAACACTACTCACCAACGAAACAAAGGAGGCAAAAACTATGTTCCTGTTGAACGCAAATGCAAACAAAATAGAGGAAATGACTCCATTCTTGTTGGACGCAGACACGAATGGGATAGAGGAGGTAGTGGCACCATTCAAAGTTCGTTGAGGGGGCAACAATAGAGATCCATTAAAAGTAGACATCATTTTGTTAGATCTTATTTATCTTGTTACTATATGTAGGAAAGAATATTAATTAAACATGTTAATGAAAGGTAATAAAGGTAATGAGTTAATGAATGTATGAATGAATATAATGGTGAAAACATAGGAGATGTATCTTATGGCTTTATATACGAAGAAAAGGGGATCTAATCATCCTTCTCATTAATCTACTCTATGACTTCATTTTGTTTAAATGATAAAAAAGAATGGATCATATTGTGTTTTCTTTCTTGAGTATAGTCTTCTACTAGTGTGTGGTGTTGTATTTGTGATATGTGCCACCCTTCCATAGTTTGAGATGGTGTAAACTCTCCACTTTTGTGTAGCCTACACATCTCTTTTATACATGTTTGGTGATTTGTGAACAAATTAGTAGTCATGTGTACTGATTACACATTTGTATGTACACATTGTAACATCTTTTGTAGCTTGAGATGGTGTCATCTCTTTACTTTTGTGTAGACTACATTTTCAGTTTTTGTGTTCATCATATATGTCAATTACACTTGTGTGTGCACGTGCACATTGCAACATTGTCACTTTTCTATTTCTTCACATGAAAAAAACAAATAAATGCCTTTTTACCAAGTAACGTTCTTAGTAAACAAACAAATGGAATAGCAAGTGAATAGAGATGGATAAATGGCAATGAATGACGCATGTATGGAGATGAATGTAAATAATAATAGTGGTTATAAATAAGGATGGAGTCATGTGCCAAACTAACAAACGGTTTGGCACTTACCAATTTATTATTGCATTTGAGGCATTCCATCAAAGTGGACACAAAACTAAATAGATATGGTATGGGTATGGAAGTCTCAAATGAAAAATATATAGAAGCTAGTGGTTCAAACATTAGCAACTTGTATCAATCAATTCCTTGAACTTCTTCATTGTTGTAGATTATTCACAAATTGCAAAGATGGGTAAATGACAAATAGATGGTGATGTGTGTAAATAACGATAATGAGTATAATTAAGGATTAGGCAATGTGCCAAACCCAACACAAAGGTGTTCCACTTGTCAATTTATTATTGCATTTAAAACATTACATCAACGTAGACACAAAACTAAATAGAATATGGGTGTACAAATTTTAGCATTAGATTTTGGTCAAAGCACTAAGAGCTTTCTTCACAAACCGTGTTTTAGGGATGTGAGTAACCCTATCTTTCTCTTAGCAAACAAAACAGCCGAAATGATAAATTGCATGCCCCATAAGGGCCTAAATGGAAAGCAATAACCCAAATAAATTATACTAGCCCTAGGACTTAACTACTAGCCCTTTTGGAGACACCTAAGAAACATGTTTGATAATGGTTACAATATACTTTGAATTGGAACCCTTGGCCACAACATGTGGGCCTTCTTGGGCATGATTGCTGCCTCCTCCGATAGTTACTATGTTAGTAAGAGCCAATAAATACAAATAACAAACCCATAGGTAGATTAATTGATTCCGTACATCGAATGTGATAAGAATCCTTTACCGTTGCTTACCTTCCTTGCAAATTATACCATTGTGGCTACTAGTACACACCATAATAGGATTAGAACATTAACAAAGAGCCATCCTCCTCTCTCCATGATTATTTGTTTCTATAATGCCTCGATGTCAACATCCCTTTAGGAATACAATTAGAAGCTCATGTCACATGATCCTTCCATTCACATGGAAGACTCTAGTTTTGGCGGTGATTCTTCGTTGAATTCCACTAAATAAAATGAACTTTCCGTAAGCTTAAGATTAGACATATTATAGGCTAATGAAACTCACAAAGATACCGGATTTGATATTAAAGCCAATTCCCTCACAACAATTCATGCAAATGTCAAATCTCCTTTCAAACTGGTTGATCCTAAGATGACATTTGCCCATTTCCCCTAAGCTAGTTTGCTTTGTAATATATCTACTTGCAACGTGGATAGTTTTTGAGTTTATAGAAAAAGAATGATTTGCTTTGTAATATATCTACTTGCAACGTGGATAGTTTTTGAGTTTATAGAAAAAGAATGATTTGCATCTCTAGTAATTCATTGTAAAGGACTGTGCTCAAGCATTCCTCGTAACAGAGTTTCACTCTCTCTTAAATGGATTTATAATCGTCTCTCCCCACAAGCTTTCTTATTGTTTTTGATTAAAAAAGCAGCGTTAACTCCAAGCTTGCCTATTGTTGTTCTGCATTTAAAAAGGTATTAGAACACTTCAAATGCTATCAATGCTAATGCTCTAACTTTCAAAAGTACTTCCGTAAAACCTTTTTGTCCTACGCTCTAGGGGAAAGGACCCAGTAGTTGAGCACGTTCCAATTGTTGTGAGGGTTGTTGATACCTTTTGTTCCAAAAATTGAACAAATAAAACCTATTGTTTGAAACAAAAAATATCAATTTTTGTTAGGAAATGTACCAACAGTTGTTTGAAATGTACCAATAGTTGTTAAGAAATGTACTAATATTGTAAAAAGTAACCAATCAAGTGATGCCACATCGGCTGCACAACTATTGGGGTCTCTAATGCACGCCTATTGGTCTCACTTTTTTTTGGGGCTGTTTTGGACACCTTGGCAAAAAGCATGCTGATGTGGCATCATATTTGATGATGTGGCCCTGAAACCTTAGTTATAAGCAGGGGACTTGCCAAGTAAGCTGCTGTAAAAAAATCGGAGTGATTCGAAATTTCCAAGTAGGATTTTGAGAAGCGTGAAGTTAGGGTGCACGACTACTGGGTCCTTTCCCCTATAACAGAACTAGATTTTACAATGAATCGATGTCATACTGTATACTAGTGTACTTTCCATAGAAAGTCCATTGGTAGAGATTGTGGCGTTAAATCTCTGCACAAATGCATTGGATTTGAGAGTCGTGCACATTTGTTCATCACAAATGATGGTAAACATGCTCTTCTCAAAGATTGTGTTTTTGGCGTTTCGTTAAAGAACAAGGACAAGTTAAAATGCTTTGTTCTATTTATATGTGAGTTCCACAGAGTTTTAAATACACCCACCCAAAGCTTATACGAATGTCTCAGTGTGGAAACTACTGGATGTCATTTTGTTAAAGAACAAAAATAAAATTGATATACTGCAAAACTCAAATGAAAACTCTCTGAAAGGCACCCACACACGAAAATTGTTAATTTAATAATCGGTTAGCATTATTGAATGCTTTCTTTAAGATTGTCAAAATCAACTTTAATAGGAACACAACATACATTAAGTTAAAGCAAGACCCTCAATGGCCCTTGCTGCGCAAACCTTGTAACATGGACATACAATTTATAGTTTATACCTCATAGTTATAACACATGCATTGCATTAAGACAACATAAAACATAATGGACGGGAACAACTCTCACTGTTGTTCTTAGATAATTGGGCCAAACCATGGAGCCTGTAGCATGACTGAAGGATGCATATATATTTGTTATGCAAAGTTGATACATTCAAATTGCATATATCTTATTATCCAGTTCTGATTCTGAAAAATCTATACGGGAGGATGTTGATAAATGACTCAAAGAATTTCTTCGGAGTCTCCTTTGTGATGACCTGCTTCTTCGAAATTTTACTACATAAAATGTCATGGTGCCCAAAACACTCACCATGATGAAACCACCTATTGCTGATACTGTGATTGCCATCCATTGCCCTTGACGACCAACAATTATATATGCAGATGCAAGAAATGCTACAGATGTGCATACAGAAGCTAACCACATTAACTTGTTAATGACAAAAACCACCTGTCTTTGGGCTTTTGTCTCCCATGGTACTAAGGTTATCTGTACCACCACAACTGCTATGGATGTGAAGAGTGCAATTGCATTGAATATGAAAAAGATTTTAAAAGCAAAATAATGTGCAACAACGGCTGTTCCATTATCTTCACTAGGAGGAGCGGGGGTTCCGGGTGATGGTTGATTGTTGTTGTCTCCTACAAAACCTCCTGGAACTGTGAAAATAGCTGCAAACGCAACAGTAGCAAACAGAACAGCAACAACAGTCACAGAATTTGTAGCATTGTTAATACCTTCTCGGTGGAGCTTCCTCAACTCTTTTGCAATACCATTCACTTTTTTATTAGTCCTCCGAGTCTGCTTGAGTTGATGATGCACATCCTGTTTTATAGCAGTAACTGTTTGTTTTAGCTCATCTCTAGGTTGATTCAGATTCTTGGCCTTAACTGCACCTGCATTAACCAAAGCATCCATTATCTCAGCTGCTTCTTCTGAGGATTGTAGATCTTCAGCAAAATCCAAGGCTGTTTTTGTCGTCCTATTTAATGCATTCACATTGATGTCCCTTAATGAGAGTAGTTCTTTAACAATCTGCATACAAAATAAAAAAATGTCATCTAAGTTTTTGTAAAATATAGTACAAGCATGTTTCGTCATCATTAGGTAAATAAAACTCAAATGAACCCTAAGCTGCATCATAGAACCAGTAGTATTTACCAACAAAATGTACACATTTAAAAAGGTAAAGAAAAAATATGTTCCATATGATTGTGTGTGTCTTGAAACTGCCACAGATTAAACGTTAGCCATTCTCTATAATTCTGCTAACCATGGCTTCAAGCACATAAAAATTTGGAACATTAGCATATACATTTTGCAAGTTCAACCTAAATCTCCAAAGATCTAGCAGGTTCTCGGTATAAATTTACTTAGGATCATATTTGGGAAAATCTTAGTACTAACTTGATTTGTATCTTAGATTTTTTTCTGTAGGTTTAGTATATCGTCTACTTAGAGAGAGATATGTCATATAAAGGTTTTAAGAATCCAATTAACGGCCACTTTGAGTTAGTTGATCACTAAAAAGTGCATCTCCTAATAAATCACAAATTCCAGTTCCACCATGAATCTCATCACCCAAGTTGATAGTCAAAACTAAAAATATTGTTTTGTTTTAATTGAGAAACATGAGAACTATAAGTAGCCAAAGATTTCAACATAATAATTTCCACAGCAAGTTTCATTATAAGTGGGCAACTCCTATAACTTTGCATTTGCTGACTAATATTAGTAGGAAACATAAACTGTAATAGAATTTTCATTAATGTAACTGACTGCAGTCCAATTCAACATACATGACCTCACTCATCAGACATTAAGATTACACCAAGTTGACGGCGTATGTTAAATGATCAGGGGTGCTTTATGCATGGCTTTACAGTTCACTATGTTTGTTCGTGTTAAAAATAAAGCTACATATGGAATTCATAATATCTCACAAGATTCCTTGTGAATTCTATTTTAACTAATTTACCCGCTATAGTTTACCTGGTAATCTGACATTGCAGTAACCAGAAATGGCCACTTCGTCAACAAAGGGTACTGCTTAAAACCTAGTTATGGCATTATAATATTATCAGTGTGTACCTCCTTGCATATCTCCTCAGTTGCTAGCTTTGTCTTGTTTTGTATTGTTAGGTAATCTGACTTATAAATTCTATTTTAACTAACTCACCAGATATAGTTTACCTAGGTATGGTCACGTAGTCAACAAAGGGTGCTGCTTAATACCTAATTATGGCATTAGAATGTCATCGGTATGTACCTCCTTGCATATTTCCTCAGTTGCTTGTCTTGTTTGTATTGTTAACCATCAATCAATCCCTCCAGACTTCAGTGCCTTGCAAAGTGAATCTGCACTTCATCAATGACATGCTGGATAATGCATTGCAGCTTAACTGCTGTCAACCCTTGGACAAAAGGCATGCCTGCATTCAAATCATTTATGCTTTTGGCTATGCCATTCATAATTCAAGCATCTTTACACAGTAGTTTGGCTTTTGCAATTATCATTTCCCAAGGCACTTTGTGCAGGCATTTGAATTAAGTGGAAAGTTTGTTGTTTCTCAAGCAAGTGCCAAAACGTATTTTCATGAATATTGGAAATGCCTCATTTAATTAGTCTTTCGTGTGTCAAGCTGTTATTAAAATTCTGGGAAAAGTATGCTACCCCGCAATCACAGCTGAACTTTTCATGACAGAACTCATTTAATTAGTCTTTCGTATGTCAAGCTGTTATTAAAATTATGGGAAAAGTATGCTGCCCCGCAATCACAGCTCAACTTTTGATGACAGAATGTGGCCTTTCCAAAATGCACATTTTATATCTCTCTTTATATATGTTCCAGCAACAGTCCCCAACAGGAACAAAATCATGAATTAATCACAATAAAAGGTTGATGCACAAATCACTGCCTATCTGCGAAGTCTCAGAGGAGCAAGTTAGGCAAATCCCATCAATCTTTTCTATAAAGATTTTCAAAGCACTCTAAATCCATTTTTCTTTAGATTCTGCATGCGACAACTATCAGAAATTAGAAAAAGAATATGCAAATTTCTGCACTATTCTTCAAATAGCAGTTTACTTAAAAACTGGCAATGTCTATTGCATAACACAACTTTATGTTAAAAAAACAAAAAGGTATGGACTTCTGTAAACCAAGATGGTTATAGATATCTAGATCTTCGAAATAGGATTTCATGGAAATATTTCACCACTGGCAATAGCAGTATTTTTACTGACTAGAAAATTATAAAATATTCCTCTGCGTACAGGATTTCATTTTAAGAGGAACAAAATGAGATCAGTTTTTCTAACCAAAATTTAGGGTAGAGCATATGAGAATCAAAATAGACACATTAAAGTTACTGGAAATAATACAAATTTGCATAAAAAGCATTACCTCCACTCGCTTCTTCCTTGTAGCAACATGCAAAGCAGTATTCCCATTCCTATCAGGTAGCATAACTATAGCTGGATCAACAGTTAGAAGCTCTTTCACCACTTCCAGGCAAGTTGCTCCTTTTGCAGCCATATGCAATGCTGTCTGTCCTTTTTTATCTTGTTTCCGGGCCATCTGTTGATCCTTGTCCAACAGTGCTTTGACAATATCAACATAACCAGCTCTTGCTGCCAAATGAAGAGCATTCTTGCCATTACTTTTGGAGATATCCATCAACTGACGATCAGTGGATAACAGTTCCTGAACCACTTCAGAATGCCCCTTAGATGCAGCAGAAATAAGAGGGGTGGCATTTGACAAATCACAAGTCATACAAAGACTGGATTTATGTTTCAGTAACTCTTTCACAACACCTGCAAAAGACACAAGTGAGTTTGTCTTCCAGTTAAGTTGAAATTACATATATCCCAATTCATTATGACACCCTAAAGACAACTCAATTCTGTAGCTCATCGAAAAAAGCAGATTGTTTCAATCTTTCTCTAATATCCACCCAAATGTATATGAACATGAAAGGCTATTGAAAAACATTTTCAAGTTATGGTATTATGGAAGCAGAAAATATTAAAATTATAACTGTACTCAAACTTGCACTTGCAAAGATGAAATGTGATCATAGACATAAAGGAGTACAGGAAAAGTCAATCAAATTTTGATATCTTTATAAAGATTCCATCAAAAAGTTTAGAAGGTAGCCATAAATTTTATTTCAAATCACAAATTTTGGTTGAAGGGGTAGAAATTCAGACATTTAATTCCACATTACATCAATAATTCAATTGTTTGATAAACCATCAAAAGTAAACCAAAATACCATCACGTTATTGGCATTATAGATTCTAATTAGGAACCGAAAAACCACACTATATGGGATAAAACACAAATAGCTTATGGTGTTGAGTTATATTCCAGCAATAATAAATTTGAAATGTTTAGATTTTGATAGCACTCAGTACCGTATAAGTGGTGATATTGATGGAAACAACTAGTTATGACACTCGGTGAGTCTCAGCCAGTTCTCTCTGTGTATACTAAGAAAAAAATAAAAAGTAAAACAGAACCATTAAATATTTTGTACATATATAACATTTTTCTCAATATTGTGTATTTTTTGCGAAATTTTTTTTGCAAGGATTTAGCTGCCAAAGAATCACTAAGTAAAACAAATAATTATGATTGACACCTCTTATTTGACAAATAAAATAAATAAATTTAGACAACTTCCAATCCATATATTATAGATTTTTGCTATAAAATACTAAATAGAAAAAAGAGCCTGAAAGTTGCTTCTAAGATGACTAAAGAGAAATTTGTGTGTATAAAGATATTTCACTAAAATGCAACATCATGTTTCCATTATTTTGTTGTTAAATGCCCATGGGAATACTTTTAACATGAGATCACCTGCCTCTAAATGTACCTTTGTACAGAACCCGTGCTTCCAAATTCCAATTATGGGAGCCACTCCATTAAAATATTATGATCAGAATTATCAACCTATTTTAGCTAGAAACAAAAACTTACACAATTTTGATTTCCACGTTACATTAATGTAACGTTCTCATCTTTTCTGTCATCCACACTTAAGGCAATGCCAATACGATTACCATCTCATTTCATTTTGTATTCATGCCATTTCACAGGTATAGTGCACTTATAGATTGTCAAATTTCAATGCTTTATGCTCGAGATGTTATTTATTTTTATGCAGCAACTTTTAATAACCCTTTTTCCAGTAGTTAATAGCTTCATAATTATAAACTGACAATATCTCTTACCAATTCATCCCACTAAAAAATGTCTTAAGCATTGTTAATAAGCTCACGTTTAGCAGGTTGTACTGGAGAAAGATCTCCCAATTTTTGCAAGAGATGAATACGAAATATCATACATGGAAGAAATCCCTATCTTTTATATGAGGCTTCCTTCTTTGTTAACGTGATACCAAATAACAAAGTAAAGAAGTTAAAGAAACTTGGTCTTGCAAACAATGATTTTCTAGCCCATCAAGATCAAAATGTTTAAAAAAACTCAAAAACTGATCTCACGAATTTATTAAAATCTTCTCACATTTACAACAGACTGTTTTGTAGTGTAATACAATGAAACCTAAAATGGTACAGTTTCAGCATATTGTGATATAATTCACTTTTGTCCATCCTTTTTTAACATTTCTTTCCCATCCATTTTGCTCCAAAATTAACTGTGCTGCTATGATATAATTTCCTCAAAAATATGAATAGAACTGATCAGATTTAGAAAAGGAAATGGTAGGATATTTAAATTGCTTGCTGAAAGTTCTGTACATGGCTAGCCACTTGACTGTGACATCAACACTTGTGCCCTGCATTTTTTTGCAGAAAGTCTCTACATAGCTGCTATGATATAATAAGGATCGGTAATTCTATTTTTGTTAGCAGGGGAGCTCATACGCTAGTTTCAGCATCCACAAGAAGAAGAGTTTTTTGGGCTTCGCCAGATGTCATATTATTGTCTTCAGCTTGCTACAGAACATCTGTAATGTCCCGATCTAGAATATATTGAAATATATGGTTTTTGTATTTATCTGATAGTTTAAAACAAATTAAATAAAACTGCAACTGCGAAAATGGAAAGCAAGTATTCCAAATTCTCAACAACTTTTTTATTAGATCAGAATTGTATTTCATCAAATCAGGAGTTGATATACAAACCCTAGATTCTGCACAATGAATAAAATTATACACTTACACTTCAACAGCAGATATTTCAGTCCAAAGTATAGTTTGTACGCTGCGATCAGACCTGTAAGTTTAATTAAGCCCACAAATTCTGCGATTAGTCTTCACTGTGGTTCGTGGTTCCCCTGTCATAGTTGTGAAAGAAATTTCGATACACCTGTATGACGCAGCACTGGTAAGCTCAAAAGACATTTATAATTCAGGCCCTTGGACTGAAACTGGACCCTTCGACTGAAACTGGATGACTGTGAATGTTGGCAGCAGGCAGTTAAAGACATTTAGATAGCAGGGACAGCTCTCTGAACACAATTGGCTACTCAGAAAAGTAATCAGACACCTTGAAAATCACTGTAGGCTGCAATCAGCCTCCTTGTAAATGCTACAATCAACCCCTGTAATGTGTAGGAATGCCTTCTACCAAATGTGAAATGCTGCACTAGGTAAAGGAAATGTGGCAGTCCTTATGGGACTCCTTAAATCTGTACAGTGCCCTTGGAAGATCCCTGCAACTCAGAAAAGTAATTATTTGGTTCCATGAAGGGAGCAGCATACACTAGCACATCAAATCCCTCTATAAATGTAGCAATCAAATTATGATGACCAGCAGCAACACCAATGCCAAACTCCAAACTAATATTGAATTGATGATGCCACACAATTGGCTTGCCAATCCAATCACCCAAATCTGGAAAACTTGACACAAACCACGAATTCTCCGAAATCAGCTCCAATGCAACCACTGTGCGAGGATGCTCTAGATGGAAACACAGGTTTTCATCCCCAATTCCAAAGTGGAGTCCACAAGGGTTTTCATCCTCCAAGACCTCCAAACAGCCAAACTTTATCGTTCTTGGTTGTGAATTCAAACACAAATGCTCCAAAGTGAAGAATGCCAAATGAAGCCAAGTACCAATGTTTTAAAACTTTCCAAAATGGGCCCTAGGATTAAAATCTCCCTTCAAAGTATTTAAAAAATACTTTTTAATTTTTATTATTAAGCGTTTCAAAACACTTTTTAAATGAATTATAATAATATTAATAAGTTGCCCCTCAAATAGAAATCACTGGGCCCAACTTATAATAATATTATTCATCATTCCCCTCGCTTTATCCTTTAGCTTACAGGAAATGAGGATAGGCTAGAGTTCTTCTACATGACTCTAATTCAAAAAAGGGGACATGACAGCATCTTCCAGCCTGCCACAGGACTGCACAGTGAAAAGGGCAATGATGGAAAACAGTTTGAAGTGACTATCTGTCATCCTCAAGCACGCACCCAAACACCTCCAGCTTGTCCTCCAATCACCATATGATAGGTGAACAAACTGTTTCTTTACAATGTAACTAAGTGCAAGGATTACCTTTTCCTATTTATAAATTGTTCCACAAAATCAGATCTGAGGACTACCATTGTAATTTTTGGTTTTCCTCATCATAGATAAAGTCAACATGCTACACAATGTACATATAGGGCATAGGAAAGAATGAAAACAGGAGCATAGGAAGTTGCTGATTCCTTGTAGCACAGAAATCTATTGTCCTGCAGCAATCTCTAATTGCTGCATGACGTCTGCAATAGTGTTTTATGAATAACTGAAACATATCATTCTAAACAAATTTGGGTAGAGGGCTGAGGGGGTAAACTGCAGTTGTTGAGAGAAAGTGCCCACTTACCAGGCAAGATTGCCTGTCTATCTCCTCCATTACATTTTATGTATGTGAGAGAGTAGTTGTGAAAGTGCCCACTTACTCGGCAAAATTGCTTGTCTATCTCATCCATTTCATTTTATGTGTGTGTGAGCAAGCGTGTGAGTTCAATTTTTTGTACACATGGTTTATTTCTGCAGTACATATCAGCAATTAATCTCAGTTGCAGTGTATTATAGTTATGTTCATTAAAAAGCATAAAAGAGTATTAGATTGGTCAGTAGAAGGCATGTCTCGATTTATTTTCATGCTTTGCAATTTTCATTACTCATTAAGAAATTCTGAATTTCAGCAATAAGACTAGTCTGCTTTCAGCATCCTCTCTCTTAGATTTAGTTATTCTTCCTCTCCTTCATCACTCTTCTAGCCGCATCTTTATCCCACTTAGGACTGCATTCATCTTAACTACTCTAAATCCAACACTTTTTGCTCTGTGCATGTACTTTGCCATGACATGGTCAGAACTAGAAGCCTATGTCCTAGGTTTGACAAGGGTAAAATTGAGCCCAAAACACAATATCTTCATTGTTCAAGTATATTACTCTGTCCTTGGCAACTTCCAAGAATCCCACTCACTGGTGATCACTGTCACTCATGTTGCCCTTTTTTTCACTAATCTCTGCAGTGCAATATAATGGTTGGTAAAATTAGGTTCATTTCTCTTTGATAATTCTGAAATAGAGACTACAAAAAAGAGCTAGTAGTTTCTTCAAGTTCTTTGTTTGGTAGCATTCTCTTTTCAAGCTATCATCCAAGGAAAAAATTTCTATAGCTCTGGCCACCCACTTTAAAGTCTTTGAAACTGGATTATTTTCCAGCTTCCTGTAGATTTTAGTAGTCTGCAAGTGGTCTTCCATCTTAGTGAAATTTCACATAATTGGTGTCAGTCATCGCTACCATTCTATTCCCTTTATCTGCCTTGATGACCAAGATACATGGATAATTATTCAACATTTTTATTAAATTGCCAGTTTAGAATCCAGGCAGTTCACTAATTTTTTTAGACCCAAGTTCAGTACAGCTAGGTACAACTGTACAGATTTATATAAATTATTAAATATATAAAAAATAGCCATAATTTATGCAAAACTATATACTAAACACATTGATAACTGAATTCAACGTAAAATATTAAAGATAAATCAATATAATACATATATTCAAAATATAGCAATACGAAGTGGTCAAACATGCAATTGCACCTGGAAAGACAATATAGATCATCTTAATACTCTTCATCAAGAGCATTGGTTCATGAGAACCACAAGCAATGACAATGCCACTCTCACTAGGTCCACTATGCATGTCCTGTATAGCAGCCTCATGCCCCTCATCATTGATAGAGACCAAGGAAAGTTGTACAATAGAGATATCCAAGTTAGTATGCTTTGACACTACATTCCAATGCCTTGTCATCTCTTTGTATTCGACTTGCTTGTGTGAAATGAGGCACAGGTTGGAAAGAACATGCAAAAGTTCCTCTGACTTTTTGGCTGCCAACTGGTTGCATTTAACTGAGTAGAAAAAGGACCATGCACACCAGTTTACTCAGCATTAAACTGAGTAGAAAAAGTATATTGAAGTTTTCAGCATTGTTTGTTATGCCTCGTACAATATTTTGAGGCCCTGCCACCTCAGCAAACTCTATAAGGATGTTGGCAATGACCTACCCCTCAAAAGCGTTACCCATTTAGGGGATATACCAATGACAATTATAGGGGGCATGTTTTTAAAATCTTTTCATCTAACAATAATGTTGGAGTTTTGACCCATGGATTCTTCATGTGATACAATTAAGTTTCTAAAAGAATTATTTCCAAGGCCAATAAGGCGGTATGTACATTTTCAAAGTGGGAACCTATATTGTGCATACATTTTATAATCCCCCTCACCATTCCCTGACAATATGGTGATCTTACAAGTTTAATAGGAAGCCCATTGACATAATGTCATAAACACAATGTGCAATGAGCTCATCAACATTGTTCCTTGCCTCATTTTGGAATGTTCTTTCTAATGAGGCTAATTCCTGCATTCTTTTGTACAAAAAGAAAACTAAACTATTGTTTTCAAAAGAAAACAATATCACTATGAATAAGTGCACAGCAGCCATTATTGGAGTTGAGGATGGCATTAAAGGTGGCTTGTGAAATATTTTCTTGGAGAAATGATGACAGCCACTATCGGAGTTGAGGATGGCCTTATAGGATGACACTTTGATCCAGATCTCTCAGCCACGCTGTATTCTTCCTGTTACTCTTTCATATACACAAAAATTTGTCCTTTTGCCAACCCATATTTGGTCAGCCCACCACAGCATCTAAATCCTTGGCCAGCAACTGCAAACAAATGGGCTTTCAGCCGGCTAAGGCAGCTCATATACTTGTTACAGCCCCCAAAATAACTCTTGCCTCTAGGAACATACTCAATGATCATGGCATGTTGCCAACATAATGAATAAGGGTCAGAGAGAGATGCTGTTTCTGGATTAAATTGTGTTAAAAAATAATAAATATTAACACAAATTTATCCAGAAACAGCAAATCTCTCTATATTATGGATTGTGGAAATCTCTTATCACTGAATAAGGGTCCAGTTTGAAACCCCTAGCCAACCCTTGGCCTACACAGCTCGAATTCCTACCACTCTAGAATATACCTGTTTCTACACATTTTAAAAATAATACGATGTTCAGAAAAGGAAATTATTAAAGATTATTAAAAAAAAAAACTTAGGTAACTATTTCTTCTTGAAAAAATAGAACATGATATTAAAAAGAATAACCAGCCGTTATTAAAGAAATAACAAAACCTCTCAAGCTTGGAAGAACATTTTAAAAAATATTACCTTGATTAGAAATTCTCCTTGTTTCAATCTCCCTGATCTTCTTGGCAGCTATCTAATACTTCCAAAGACATAGGAATAGCAAAAACACAATGTTTGTTCACAAATTAAGTTAGCAGCCTTGAGAAATGAGTGGCAATGGATTTTTTGGGTGAGCGCACAATGAAAGGTAGGAACTGTTTTCTCTTTTGTGTTTGTTGTTAGTGCTGTCCATGTGTTTGTTGTTAGTGTTGTCCATGTAGTTGAGTAGTCACTTTTAGGGTTAGTTTAGGTTTCTTTGTTTTTAAATTTTCATTTTTTTTCACTAAAAATGTCTTTCTTTTAAATTGGCTGCAGGAACAACCGAGTATGGCCTGAGTACTTCCAGGATCGAAGCCATGTCCGAACACAGCATACATGGTGCCCTGTCGGCAAGACTCTCCCAACTCACAAGCCGAAGCAAGTCGACCAGGGCTCCCAAGCTTGAGTCTGGCCAAGTACTCGGTCAAATTCTGACCCAAGACTCCCGGATCCTAAGCTTAGACTCTTGTAGCACCTCAACATAACAAATATAGCAACAAAAATTTTAAATTTTGAGTGTTTGAGGATCATATGACAGGTGTAATGTTTGCATTTATGACAAAATGATATTCAAATTAGACTTTTAAGTTCTCTAAATGCATTGATTTCCTTTTTTGAGTAATTATGAGGTTTTTCTTTCCCGAGTTTGTGCTGGCTTTTTTCTCAAATCTGAGTCAAAATTTTGGGCTGCTGAGTTGAGTCCGAAACCAAATATGCAATTAACCATTTCTTGAGAAACTGATGCAAAAGAAAAGCCACCTAGTTATCTGAGCAGTAGTCCTTAATCATTTAAGAATTGCAAATTACCAGAATATTTGCTTAATGTTCCTATGTTTCCTACCCAGCAATGCAGAAAAATATCCGATAGCCCCTCTACGAGACGATCAATTTAGTACGATATTCATGCTAGGCATCTGCTCTAGCGTGTATTGGATGGGTTCTACCAGCTAGAGTCAAGGATTCAAAGCAAAATAATCTTAGAACCAACAGCATTCTAATAGATTACTAAAAAACGGTAAAAACAGTCAGCCAACTATATAAGATGCAGGCTACTCACAGATGACTTGGCCATTTACAAATCCATGTCTGGCCTTTGACCAGGGTAACATTCGTAAAGCATATCACCCTGACTATCTCAAAAAGGTGATTATTTGGGCAATAATCCACTCTGGATAAAAAAGGGATGATACGTGGTTATTCCAAGGGGAGATCTTCAGTTCAAGACTTCAGTGGTCCACGAAAAATAATGACGATACATTAGAATACATTCCTTGGTTCCCAAAGGAATCCTCGGTCATCGGGCTAATAGGTTGTTCCAGATTTCACTTTTAGCTGATCTGTGGAAAATAACAATGATTCACATAGAAAAAGCCTGTAGCTATTATACTAATGGGAGGTCCAAGGTTCCAGTCCTAGCTAATCAGTTGAAAATAACAATTATTTGTATAATAGTACTCTCTCCAATCTGATTTTCCATAAAAAATAACAATAATTTGCATAACTATTTGCAATTCTTTTCCTCAAGAGCAAAGATGGCAGTAGCTACCATCCTAATGAGAGATCCTACGTTCCAATCCCTGATGATCCATGAAAAAAAAACACTATTTTTTCCCAAACCCTTGCAACAAAATTGTAGAAAACATAATTTAACAAGTAAATTATTACCTGAGTGACCTTGCTTGGCCGCGATATGGAAAGCATCATAACCTGAATGACTTTTCTTGACAAGCGTCTCTGGATTGGCGAATAGAAGAAGCTCCTCCAAAACCTCCAAGTATCCACGCTCCGCAGCAACGTAAACTGGAGTTTCCCCCAGCTCATTCACCTCACTCACCAGGCTCGCCGGATCATCACAACCATTCAGCAGCTCCTTCACACGCTCCAGCTTCCCACCCTTCACCGCCAGGTGCAAGTCCGTATCGTTGTGCCTTCCAGTCACCTGCTTCACATACAGCTTTCTGTTGCCGCCCTCCTCCATTCGATTCCCTGAATTCGACAGCACCAGTGTCCGGCCCGCGCTATTTTCGTCCACAGGTCGTGGACTCGAACCCGCCCCGCTCCCTTCCGCCATTTCAATCGAAATTGATTGAGAACATTGACCTGCAGATGAAGGCTGCTGGCTTTGCTCTGGATAAACCCTCGCTACCATGGTGCTGTTGGTGCTCATATTATCCTGGGGGCTCATGTTGGGAATCATTTATTCATTCACTGAGGCTCATGACCACAGGCCACACAGTATACCAAAAGAGTACAATACATAGGAATTGGCTGAGAGGGTTTGGTCCCTGACAAGTGACGGAAAGCTTTACTTCCACAGAACGAACAGTCGCTTTGCTCTGCGGTCATATGACGGTCCGTTACCTGGAATTTGTTGAGCTTATAAAATAGGCATCTTCACGCTGTTAAGAGAAATCGGGCATTTTTTGTAGAGTTTAAAAACTGTGAATAAAAAAGAGTACCTATTTCTGAGAAAGTTAGGTGTAGCATTTTTTGTTTTCATTCAAGTTTTTATTATTCTTATGCTAAACGTGGAAAGCAACCTTCCTCGGAATTGTTTGACAATAAAGATGGACGGGCACCTTAAAAAATGGATAACGATTGAAATTCCAAGAAGGGATTTTGATTCTTCAAAACTTTTAAGACCAAAGGTTTCAAAAGTTTTTTAAAAGTTTTGAGATAGGTTAAAGTAAAGCCTAATTAAACATTTTCATTTAATTGGTTGACTTTAATTAAGGGTGTTATGTTATTTAATTATATTTAAAAAACTTGTGATTAGGTTTTTGACTTTTGGATAATTATGTTAGTGCGGTTTTTTCTATTTGAATGGTGTTTGATTTTGATGTATCTTTATTCACAATGTTGTATTCTATTTAAAAAAAGAAAAAATATTGATATATGTAATCAAGTGGTTCTTATATAAAAAGAGTCATGTTTAGATGATAAGTACTTACTTGGTAGTTTAAAAGAGATTTTTCTTTTATATTGGCTTAAAGTTGGTAAAAGTAGTATATTACAATTGTTTATAATTACATATAGTAGTTGTGCAAAAGCAAATAAAAATAAAATGCATTCTAAGAGATAGGTAGGAAGTGAAGGAAACTAGAACAAGGCAACAAGGCCCAAACAACAAAATAGAGATATAATGTTGGATACATGACATAATCAAGTCAAAAAAGATTTACAAAGGTAGCTAAATACCAAAATCATTAACAATAGGTTACTTAACCTCTATCCTCACACAATTAGCAATGCAGTTGATAATAGCCTATGCATTCCTTAACTGTGAGTAATTTGCTCTTTTGATATTACCTTCATTCCTTAACTATGAGTAATTTGCTCTTTTGATATGACCTTCATTGTGAAATATTTCACTAACAAAAATTTGGGTTTTGAAGTCTTTAGCAATTTTACCAAACTTTTCAACCATGATCTCACTTTTTCCTTCAAGCGCCTTAAGTTGTTCATGAAGGTTTTTCAATTACAAGATAACACATAAACTTTTGTCTTGTATCATATCTAGAATAATTTCAAAAATCAAATGAACATAAGAACATGTTATAACCCTAAGCTAGTAGAAAAAATATAACTTAGATGAAAAATTTAGATGGCTTCTTCAAATTTAATTTTGATGGAGTGACCCAAGATGACCTTGGTCGAGCTAGGGATGGGATGATGATTTTAAATTCGTATGATCATTTTGTAAGTGGTGTTTCTCTATTCCATGAAATTAAATCTAATTATGAGAAATTATTATTACATGTATTGCTTTAGCCTCTTCCCTTGGTTATACAAGACTAATGGTTTGATTGTGTTTTGGGGTCCCCACAATGATTCCTACTTGTATTTGAAGAATTGACATTTATTGGATGAGTGTTTGTTTAATTCTTTTAGTAAAATTTTGTACTCTCATTGTTATCAAGAATCCAATTTGGTGGTAGAATTTCTTACGAATTAATGTATAAATCAAGAACTTTTCTCAAACCTTTTTTAATGAGCATGCTAATTCTTGGCGGGGGCTTGAAAAAGTTGATTGATTAAGCCTTCATATAACGTGTGGTCTTTTGTAATAATGCAACATATTAATATTTTTTGGGTTGTATTTTATTTTTTAGGTCATGCATGGAAGGACAATGTTTTAATCTTAATTGGTGGGTGGAGGTGGTGGCTCATGTTTAATATCAATGTGCACTTGATTGATGATTACATAATATGATCTTATTGAATTGTATTGGCTTGCAACTTGTTTGAAAAGATTTTATTTATGATGAGGTGCCCTTGGTGGTTGGTATATTCTTTCTTTATGATTTTTGTGGTTTATTTGGTGTCTGTGAGGTTTGGCACTATGCTTCTTGACTAGTGGAGTTACACCCCATTATTTGGGATTTCTATTTGCAAACATGGTTCATCAACTTTGTGAAGCTTACAGAGCCCTATTTGGGGGGAGGGGGTCGTAAAAAAATGCATCTACTTATTTTTTTTGTTTCCTATATTTTATTGTTTTTAGCCTTGTGAAGAAGGTAATTGAACCCTTCTAACATCAATAAAGTTAGTTATAAAGTCAATCAAAGGCCTCCATCAAGGAATACTATATTTAATAAAATGATGGTAATTATTCCCATGAAAAAATTATATTTGTGCTTCAATGACTCTTCCCCGCTTTAAAGACAACAAATTTCCAAAATCCATGGTATTATTTATATGATTATTTCTAGATTTCATTCTTTCCCAATTTCAGGATATGAAATTGGTTGGCGAGGATTTGGATGAGTCACTATAAAGCCACAAAAATATGAAATCATTCAAAATTATGACCATGCACATAGAATTTTTAGGAGCTTAAAACCTCATGGTGAGATTTGTGCATAGAAGTGGATAGTCTTATTGATACCCATTGTTGTGGGTGCCCAAGGTATTAAGTACCTTTATTCTACCATTTTGGGTGAAGGGTAGGTTTGTGTAGGTTAAAAACATTTGAAATTATTTCTCAAGGTAGAATTCACATCCATTAACTCTACCTATGTAAGAGCCTATCTTTGTATTTAGTTAGGGCATTTGAGAGGAAGTGGTGACCAGACCAACTCAAACAATTAGGGAATGGATCCAACTAGTGGAATCGATAGTCGAGGTTTTTATGTGAAGATTAGTGATGCCTCTTTTTAGTCTATGTTGGTGACATATTTTGGGTTTATCAATTTTGGCTTTTGATGATAGTAGCTTTTGGCTTGGTATATTTACTCCTATAGTAGGTTTTTTAAAATCATTATAACCATTTTTTTAATTTCTTTTGGTTCTTTGGCAAAGGTTCTTATAGATCCCTTGCTAATTGATAAAAAAATTGTTATACTCTTAGTAAACATGTCTCTTTATAATGGTGTAAATTGTATACCTTATATAAATTTCCCATTTGTTTAGGTTCATTTTGCCAAGATTATTTTTATGCAACAATTAGTGTACATAATGACATATTTATATAGAAGATTTGACAAATCACTCGGCCCAAACCTAATTTTGTTTGCACCTATCTCCAAGGGCCATTCCTAATCCTCACTTTGTCATTCCCTTATCTCATGTCAAAACCATGGGTATATAAATGAACCTAAATCATATTTATAATGTACAAATGATCACCAAAATTTTAAATCTAATTATTGAATCGAGCCTAAGATAACCTCTTATTAATTAATTGTTACTTGTCAACTTAAATGTGAAACATTTCAAACTACATGATATGGTGTTGTAAAAAAGAACAAGGTCCTAACGCTCTTTAGTTTGATGTTCCGCAAGCTCTTACTCTAATTCACATCATCACTTTAGAAGAACCACAATGTATTATTATCTCATCATCTCACTTAAAATTAAATCTATGGGTTTCACATATATAA
Source organism: Cryptomeria japonica (assembly GCF_030272615.1). Classification (NCBI taxonomy): domain Eukaryota; kingdom Viridiplantae; phylum Streptophyta; class Pinopsida; order Cupressales; family Cupressaceae; genus Cryptomeria; species Cryptomeria japonica. The sequence goes on along the minus strand of NC_081406.1, from coordinate 171,488,475 downwards.
GGAGGCGATCTTTCCTTGGGAAACTTCTAAAGGTGTACATTGCTTGTTTTATAGTTTTAAATCCTCAGAGGCAAGGCAAAAGTTTTAAGGGACTAGAACTTCATAGATCATTTTCACATGTATAGGTTAAGTTTTTGAGTAGGGTTCACTTCTACAAGCACATAACATGCTTGTGTTCAATCCTAAGTAGATCAAGGGTTAATTAGTCATTCATCAAAGTATTCCATAATGAAATTTGATATCAAAGCACATTTTAGATGATTGAGTGTCAATCTTCAACCACATGGCATCAAATTGTAGACAAAGGTTGAATTGTCTTTATTCTTTTTTGTTATTTCAAAAAGTGTTCTTGTACATTTCAATTATCGTAACAACTCATTTACGTAGGGCAAATTACTTACTTGCGTTGAGTTTATCGCTTGACACTAAATATTTTTAAAAAAGTTTAATTGATTTGTTTCTTTTTCACTCTTAAAATGCAATGATAATAGCATAGTATATTGTTTGCAATGTTGTTCTATTATAAACACGACACAAACTTGTTTAGATTTACAGAGGTGTACAGAAATATAAAAACAATCCCTTTCTAATTACCTTAAGCATAAAAATAATTTATATAATTTCATCATCAAACAAATGCTTAAATGCAATTTGTTATAAATCATATATAGTCCTCAACTCTTGTTATTTCAAATGCCTATCTCTAACAATCCTCATGAATTTGAATGAATTTGAATGCAAGTGCTCTACTCTAACCTCTCTCTCCAAATGATAAACCTTTCAATGATTATGCAAGAGCATCTCAAAGTCAACAAGGGTTTGGAGAAGAAAATGAATACACTTCATCTACAACTAAAAGCACTTAAAGAAAACACTAGAACATGACTAAAAAACTTGACAAGATTTCTAATGACTCTGAAGCTCCATCATCTATTAGCAACACTTGTCACAACAAAAATTGTATCAATAAGACAAAATATTATTATTTCAAAAACATATTTACTATTGACCCGGTTACATTCAACTTTACAAAAATAACAACTTAAAAAAACTTTATTGATCATTTCAACTAGCAATCATGCTATATATCCTACATTATATCTCTATTTTAATTACGCATGCTCTAATTTTCTCTACTCCTTACCTGTCTATTTAAACGTGTTTATTATTGCACAACTTCCATATATAATCTCGTATACTTCAACCTATTATTTTTACCGAATTTAAGTCAATACCAGAAATGTATACCTACTTAATAACTTTCGCGACATTGATTGTTTTCCAAAGCTATAAAATAGGAGAATTTAATTAAAAGCCATAAATTAGGAAAATGTTACACCACAAGTCAGCAGCTTGCAGGTCAAAGACAAATATTCCGTAAAAATCACATACCTAACAGAGATTGCAAATGTTTACTCGTCTTCTCAGCTTGAGCCGTCTTCCAGTTTCCAACTGACGGGCCACGCCGGTCAAAGCAGGACCCACACTGAAAGATCTTCCACGTGCGTTGTCATTGTTTGGACGAATGCCCCAAATATTCTAAGCACGCACCTTCCCAGCGGCTTCGCACTGCACTTAATGGAAGTGCCGCAACGAATATTGTTCCCATAAATGAATAAAATACTATTTTATGGTAGATTGTGCGTGCAATAATTTAAGTAGAGATTTTGGAATTTAATGAGAGCCCAAGGACATATGACGTCGCCGAGGGCTCCAGCTGCAGCCCCGCAGCTTCTACGAAAGTCTGGTCTATATTGATGACGGAAGCCACGTGGAATTACGTTTTACGTATGTAAGTGTTTACTCTTTGTGGTTGTTTGACTGAATGGGGGTTGAGTGTTTGTGGTGGGCTTTCGGCATATCCGACAAAATTGGGAGCTTTATCAGACATTATAGAAGGGCTACCATGTTCTATGATGCTTTTCTTTATTTCTTTAAAAAGTAAGAGGTCATGTTGTAGAGTGCTCTTTAAACACACGCCACGTTGGAGTATCATGCCACGTTAGCATGTTTGTCGTATCGGTAAACGGGAAGCATTAAATTAATAATAATTGGTCTATAATGCACACTGTAATTATTAAACTTATCATTGTTATTATGGTATAATATGATTGCCTAGGTTTTATAATTTTATAATTTTTATTTTTTATTTGCAACTAATGTGCTTTCGTGATAGGGGGAATGCATTAGACCACCCGTCTTTTCCTTTTAATTATAAGTACTATTTTTATTTTTTTTTAATTTATTTAATAATTTAGTTCATAGAGAACAAAGAAAAGCTTGAACAATCTTTAAGAAAGACTTAATTAATAACAAGTGTTATGTAGCAGTTAATATTTGTTATTTGTTATTGATTAAGATATATTAATTTATTTGAAAAAGTAATTTAGTTGGTTTTATATAATTGTTAATATAATTGTTATACAATAATATTTTAGAGATAATAGTGAGGTTTTATCGAATTTTCTATTATTTGAAATAAGTTGTATATCAAGTTATTAATCAATTATGTAAAATATGATAAAAGTTATTTGTTATTGATTAAGATATATTAATTTATTTAAAAAAGTTATTTAGTTGGTTTTATATAATTGATAATACAATAATATTTTAGAGATAATAGTAAGGTATTATAGAATTTTCTATTATTTGAAATAAGTTGTATATCAAGTTATTAATCAAATATGTAAAATATGATAAAGAAATTGGTTAGAAAGAATTTGCTACAATCATTTAAGACCATCACCAAAAACATCATTGACTACAACCAATAGATAACAACACAAACTATCAATGAACAATTCCCTAGCATTCCCTAAAAATAGAAGAAGTTGCATATTTTGGACTATCTTTTCCACCCATTACTCTAATGCATGTAGAAGACAACCTTTGTGACAACTTGAGAGCAATGAAAAATGAACACCATAATATACCTCCTTTTGAAAGAACGACTTTGTATTTAGGGACCACAAAGCACCAATCTAATGAAGTTACTTCCAACCTCCAAACAATCATGATGATGGTGCACATGTAACTAGTCAGCACTTTCCCAATGTGCAACCAAATCACTTGCACAAGAAGAATATAATAGGAAATATGTTGCAAATACTTAATAATATGTCACTTCAAGGGGGCAACCTCCTTAATCCACTTTAAGGAGGATATCTCCAATAGTCTTCATGTAGGATTTTGCCAAGATCAAGGGCACAATAAAAAGCATAAAAGAGACAATAGAATGACAAGAACAAAACTGTATTCTCATCAATATACAAATGATCAACTGGATTAACCAGTACAATGAATATAGGCTTGCTTATATAGGCAAGGCCATATGGATGTATGAGCACACAAATATGATATGTGGCTCAATGAGAAACAAGGGTAGGTAAGAAATACTAAGGGTAGGCAGGAGAAATAATATAATATTCCACAAGAGGTGGATGACCCACCGAATGTGGAGTGTAACAGCAAAATAAGACCACAAAAGGTGGAATTTCTCCTATAAGCTCTATCCCTATGTGCACACTTCCCTAAGTGTCTCAAATCCAAACTACAAAGAGATGCATTATCCTAAGTTAACTTAAGTAAGTGTAATAATATCCAAAATGAATATTTATTTACACCAACACCCCCCCTTAAGTGCAACTTAGGGGAATGAAGACTCAAGTCAACAATGCAAGATGGGTCCCGACTACTAGGCCATGATAGGTACCCATGTACAATATGCAAATGCAAGCAAAACTATGCAATGCAATCTCTCACAAACGGAGAAAGGGAGAAAACCCAAAGGGAAAAAACTCCCCCCCAAAAGAGAGATGAATGTACAAAAGACTTTCAAAGAAGAAGGACAAAACCTCAAGGAGGAAAAAGTCCCCCCCATAAGAGAGGAAGGAGAAGTCAGGTGACCCCCCCTAATGACACATCCCGCACCCCCAAGAGAGCTCGCAACTGTTGGAACTTACTCTCGGTGAAAGGTTTGGTGCATATGTCAGCAACCTACTCTGTTGTAGGACAATACTGCAAATCAATGACCTGCTCTTGGATGAGCTCTCAGATATAGTGCATATGAATCTTGATGTGTTTGGTCCACTGGTGCTGGACCGGGTTCTTCAAGATTGCAATAGCACTCTGATTGTCGCAATGTAGAACTGTTGATCGTGGAGTGGTGAATCCAAACTCTGTGAGAATCTGCTGGAGCCAAATGGTCTTAGTCGCTGCATTAACAGCGCCTCGATACTTAGCCTCAGTCGAAGAGAGAGCAATAGCATGTTGCTTCTTGCTCTGCCAACAAATGGGGCCCGAACCAAGGTGAAAATTGTAACTAGAAGTAGACTTACGATCAACAAGATCGCCAACCCAATCGGAGTCTATGTAACCAACCAAGCGAAGTCCTGTGCCTGCTGCATAGTGAATCCCATAGTGATGTGTACCCTGGATGTAATGAAGGATGCGTTTGGCGGCTTTCTAATGAAGCTCATATGGTTCTTGCATGAAGCAGGAAACCATGCCAACGACAAATGAAATATCAAGGTGTGTATGAGTCAAGTAGATGAGACTACCCACAAGCTGACGATACAAAGTGGCATCAATGGGTGGAGAAGAACACTGAGCCTCAAGCTTGACTCCTAAAAGAAAGGGAGTCGGGGCAGGCTTACAATCAACCATATGAAAGCGTGCAAGTAGATCAAGAGCATACTTGGGCTGCGATAGAGTAATCCCGGAAGGTGACTGTGAAATCTCTATCCCGAGAAAGTAGTGCAAAAGACCCAAGTCAGTCGTAGCAAATCTGTCATGCAAAGCAGATTTGACCCTGCTAATGATGGATGAAGTACTCCCTGTAATGATCAAGTCATCAACATAGAGCACAAGTATCAAGTGAGAGTCATCCTGTCGCAAAATGTAGACATTCGGATCGGAATGACACCTGGTGAACCCTGCGGAGAGAAGAAAGGAATCCATCTTGGCGTACCAAGCCCTGGGGGCCTGCTTAAGGCAAGGCCATAGAGAGATTTCTTTAGTCTGTAAACCAAGGAAGTATCTTGGATGAAACCCTGTGGCTGTTCCATATAAATATCCTCATCAAGATCACCATGAAGAAAAGCACTCTTCACATCCATCTGATGTACAACCCAACCATGAGCTGTAACAATAGCAAGTGTCAAACGAATGGAGTTCATCTTGGCTACAGGTGCAAAGGTCTCAGTATAGTCAACACCTGCAACCTGAGAAAAACCTTTTGCAACAAGCCGAGCCTTATACTTATCCACACTACCATCCGCTACAAACTTGGTCCGATAGATCCACTTACATCGAACCATCTTTCTCCCCTTAGGGAGATGGACTAGATCCCATGTGTTGTTCCTAATCAAGGAACTATATTCTTCCTCCATAGCTTGGTCCCATTTAGGAACCCCTGATGCTTCCCTAAATGTCTATGGATCGGAAGCGGTAGCAATGAATGCATGTGGAAGATCCTGATGTTGTGATCGAGTTCTCTGTGTATCTAAAGGATCCCCAACAAGAGAACCCGCGGACTTAAGTGTCTGTCGAGCCCAACGAGGTCTAGGTGGAGGTGGAGAACGAGGCTCCTCAACTGCAAGTGGACCTTGCAGAGGTGTAACCCTATGAGTCGGAGTTGAGGGAGTCTCATCATCTGAATCACTAACATCACTATCCACAATGGAGGAAGGTGGAGGAGGTAGAGAGGCTAAGCTAGGAGAGCTTTCCTCAAAGTGAACACTCCTCTCAATGAATACCTCATGTGTCTCTGGATCCATCAATCTGTATGCCTTAACACCCTCACGATATCCAACAAATATGCAAGGCCGACTCTAAGGTTCTAATGCCTTGCGTTTCTGCGGAGGTATGCAAGCCCATGCTAAACACCCAAGGACTTTGAAATGTCTCACAATCGGTTTCCTACCAGCCCAAGCTTCAAAAGGAGTAATACCTTGCAAAGCTTTTGGAGGAACCCGATTCTGGATGTGTGTGGCACAACTGATAGCCTCTGCCCAAAAGGCGGGATCAAGAGAACATGCATGTATCATACAGCTAGCCATTTCTTTGAGAGTTCTATTCTTGCATTCTGCAACCCTGTTCTGCTGTGGAGTGTATGCAACAGAATGCTGAAGATCAATCCCCTCAAATATACAAAAATCCTCAAGTCTTTTGTTCAAATATTCCCTTCCATTATCTGTGTGAAGAATCTGTTAGGGTTTCAATCAGATCCGAAGCAAATATGAACTAACAATTACATGCAGATTTAGATACAAAAGATAAAGAAATAAAACAAGACACAGATAACACAGAGATTTAATGTGGTTCACCCAGAATGGGTTACGTCCACCATACACAGTCGTCCAATCTTTCTTATTATCTAGCAAAAACAGTATATCAACCTTACAATGCCTTAAGCATCCCAACCGCTTATAACATGCGTTTTTAGGGCAACAAACAAAGTCGGCCTTTTTAGGGTTTTATTACAATGTCGGTTTTCATCAACGAAAAACGGCAAAAAAAATTTCTCGGGGGCTACCGCCCTCGAACCCTCGCTTTTCTCGGGGGCTACCGCCCCCGAACCCCTGCCCGGCCCCGGACCCCGGTGAGGATACGTGCTGAGTGCACAGTACTTTGCTGATCAGTCGCCACATTTCAACAATCTCCCACTTGGAGACTGATCAGGGTCCACACCGAACAATCTCCCACTTGGAGACTGATACTACACGACACCACTGTACATGCAACATTCGCTGGATAAAACACTAGGACTTGACTGGTATAAATTCCACAATTATCAATCAAGAAGACCAACAGAAACTGATGAAGAAATCAGCTTCTCCTGTGGAATTGCCTTTGTGAACATATCAACAGGATTCTCACTTGTGTGAATCTTCTCAAGCCGTAACTGACCCTCCTCCAAAATAGTTCGGATGAAGTGGTACTTGAGCTGAATGTGCTTTGTCCTTGAATGAAAAATATAGTTCTTTGCAAGATGAATGGAACTCTGGCTATCAGTATACAATGGGCTATCCTCTTGTGTCTGACCCAATTCCTTTAGAAAACATTGCAACCAAATCATCTCTTTGCTGGCTTTTGTAGCAGCAACATACTCACCTTCAGTGGTTGAAAGTGCAACAACCTTTTGCAGCCTAGAAATCCAACTGACTGCAGTTCCCCCTATAGTAAAAACATACCTTGTAGTACTTCTCTGTGAATCAATATCACCCGCCAGATCAGAGTCAATAAATCCACTTAGAGCAGCATTAGATCCTTTGAAACATAATGCCTTCGTAGTAGTTCCTTTCAAATACCAAAGAATCCATTTCACAGAATTCCAATGTTTCATACCCGGATTACTCATAAACCTGCTCACAACTCCCACTACATGTGCAATATCTGGCCTTGTGCATACCATTGCATACATCAGACTGCCAACAACTGATGAATACGAGATGTTAGACATTTTATTAACCTCTTCCTGTGCCTTTGGGCACATCTCCTTAGTCAATTTGAAATGGCTAGCCAAGGTGTACTAACTGCTTTTGCATCCTGCATGTTAAATCTTTTCAACACCTTCTTTATATACTCACTTTGGGACAAATTCAAGGTTCTATTTTTCCTGTCCCGTGTAATCCTCATACCGAGAATTTGCTTAGCTGCACCCAAATCCTTCATAGCAAATGACTTGGCTAATTTTTGTTTAAGATCATTTATATGTTGCATGTTAGATCCAGCAACGAGCATGTCATCAACATAAAGCAACAGGATAATATAACTGCCATTATCAAATCTCTTAAAATATACACAATGATCAGAATGACATCTATGATAACCGTGTTCAACCATGAAACTATCAAATTTTAAATACCATTGTCGGGGTGCTTGCTTTAGGCCATACAGACTTTTCTTCAACCTGCACACCAAGTTCTCCTTACCTTTGACCTCATATCCCTATGGTTGCAACATGTAAATTTCCTCCTCCAAATCTCCATGGAGAAAAGCTATTTTGACATCTAATTGTTCAAGATGTAAATCATCTGCAGCCACGAGACTAAGTATAGTTCTAATTGAAGTCATTTTTACAACTGGAGAAAATATTTCATCATAATCTATACCCTTTTTCTGTGCAAAACCTTTTACCACAAGTCTGGCCTTATATCTTTTCTGACCTCCTTCCTCCTCCTTCAGCCAATAAACCCATTTGTTGGGCAAGGCTCTTTTTTCTGTAGGTAAAGGGACTAAGTCCCAAGTCTTATTTTTCATCAAGGAGTCCATCTCCTCTTTTATGCCTAGCTGCCACTGTTGTTTGGCATCCACCTGCATTGCTTCTTCATATTCTTCTAGTTCACCAGAATTCATTAATAAAATAGAATATAAAGAAGGAGAAAATCTTTCAGGGGGTCTACTTGTCCTCATAGAACATCTAAAACTTGCAGGAATTTGTGGGACAATCTGTTGTTGCTGAGCATCAAGTACCTGTGGCATTTCATTTTTAGGAATCTCATCCAACACCACATATTCTTGTTTGTCCTGTTCATGCTTCTTTTCCTGCATCTGTTCTTTATACATAACCTTCTCATTGAATAAAACATCTCTACTTCTAATTATTTTCTTATTTTCAAAATCCCATAACCGATAGCCATATTCATCTATCCCATATCCAATGAAGGTACATTTCTGAGATTTAGCATCAAGCTTGGTTATGTTTTCTTTATCAACATGGACAAGAGCTTCGCAACCAAAAGTTTTTAGAAAAGAATAATTTACCTTTTTACCAGTCCATGCCTCCTCTAGAATACCACCATCCAAAGGGGTTGAAGGTCCTCTATTTATTAAATAGACAACAGTATGTACAACATCTACCCAAAAATGTAAGGGCAATCCAACATGCAATCTCATGCTCCTCGCACATTCCATGATGGTCCTATTCATTCTCTCTGACACACCATTTTCCTATGGAGTTCCTGGAACTATCTTCTGCTTTCGAATCCCATTTAAGGAACAATAATCTTCAAATGCTTTGCTGCAATACTCACCTCCATTATCCGATTTGAGACACTTCAACTTTTTTCCTGTCTCATTCTCAACCAAAGATTTCTATTTCTTAAAAGTTTAAAAAACATCTGATTTTTGTTTTAGGAAATATACCCATGTTTTTCTAGTTGAGTCATCAATAAAAATAACATAATAACAAGAGCTACCAAGAGATGATACCTGAGCCGATCCCCATACATCTGAATGTACAAGCTCTAACTTCTCACTCTTTTTCTCTTTCCCAACCTTGAGAAATCTGACTCTTTTCTGTTTACCATAAACACAGTTTTCACAGAACTCTAAATCAATCTTCTTTAGTCCTGGCAATAGATTTTTGGAGTGAAGGATTTTCATCCCTTTCTCACTCATGTGCCTAAGCCTATGGTGCCACATTATCGAATCTGTTCTTGCAACATTTATTGTTGTTGTCTTTGCAGTAACTTTATCTGTAGCAGCTAAGGTAGAGTAAGTGTTACCAGTACATAGATATAATGTGCCTACTTTCGCACCTTTAGCTACTACTAATGATCCTTTAGTGACCTTCCACATACTGTCTGAGAAGGTAACTATGCAACCTTCACTACCTAGTTGCCCTGTAGAAATTAAATTTCTTCTTAAATTAGGAACATGTCTTACCTCCTGCAGAAACCAGTTATTACCATTTTGTAACTTGATCTTTATCTTTCCTTTTCCAACAATTGACATGGCTCATCATCACCCAAATATACCTGTCCAAAATCACCTTGAACATAATCTAGAAAATATTTTCTATGGGGTGTAGCATGAAATGAAGCCCCATAATCTATTACCCAGGAATCATTAACATTATCCAAACATAAGATTAAAGCATCTTGTAAAGTATTACTTGCAATATTAACTTCCTTACTGTCATTTTCATTTTTGTCTCCTTCTTTGTTTTTCCAAGACCAACAGTCTTTCTTTAGATGACCAGGCTTTCCGTAGTACTAGCAATCTTTCTTTCCTCTAGATTGAGAGCGTCCTTTCTTTGACTTCCCTCGTGACTTCTCATTCCCAGGGCCTTTTCCTCTTTCCTTTGATCTTCCTCTGTTCTCCACATTCAAAACACTACCCGATGATGTTGGAGTCTCACCTGTGCTTTTCCTTTGCATTTCCTCGCTTAGGATAACACCAACAATATCATCAAATACCAAAGTATTTTTACCAGAGACAGAGTTACTTACAGCCATAACCAAGCTATTCCAGCTTTCTGGCAAAGAACATAAAATCAAGAGAGCCCTAACCTCTTCTGCAAAGGTAGTTTTTACCGAAGACAATTGACTGGTAATTGTATTAAATTCATTTAAGTGCTCTGCTACAGATCCTCCTTCACTCATTTTCAAATTAAACAAATGTTTCATAAGAAATACCTTATTCGAAGTCGAGGGTTTCTCATACAACTTAGCCAATGATGCCATCAAATCTACAGTCATTTTTGCTTCTGTTATATTGAATGCTACAAATGACGCAAGGCACAATCGAATGGATCCCAGTGCCTTTCTATCTAAAATGTCCCAATTTTCATTTGATATTGTGGTCGGTTTCTTTGCCTTTTCTTCCAATGGCCGCCACAAATCCTTTTGATACAGGTAATCCTCCATCTGCATTTTCCATAACTAATAATTCTGGTCCTTAAACTTTTTGACCTTGAATTTGGAATCCTCCATTGCTCCCACTCAAATCTGAAAGTCCTACCAATTTATAGAAAACCTCGCTCTGATACCAATTGTTAGGGTTTCAATCAGATCCGAAGCAAATATGAACTAACAATTATATGCAGATTTAAATACAAAAGATAAAGAAATAAAACAAGACACAGATAACACAGAGATTTAATGTGGTTCACCCATAATGGGTTATGTCCACAATACACAGCCGTCCAATCTTTCTTATTATCCAGCAAAAACAGTACATCAACCTTACAATGCCTTAAGCATCCCAGCCGCTTATAACATGCATTTTTAGGGCAACAAACAAAGTTGGCCTTTTTAGGGTTTTATTACAATGTCGGTTTTCATCAACAAAAAACGACAATTTTTTTTTTCTCGGGGGCGGCCCGGACCCCGACGAGGATACGTGTTGAGTGTACAGTACTTTGCTGATCGGTTGCCACATTTCAATAGAATCTTGACCACTTTCCCTGATTGCTTCTCCACACGAGTCTTGAAGTCCTGAAATCTGTCAAATACTTCACTCTTATGAATGAGAAAGTAGACCTAAGTGAAGCAGGAGTAGTCATCAATGAAGGTAAGAATATAGCGGGCCTTACTAAATAAAGGTGCTGGAAATGGACCTGCTACATCGCTGTGAACAAGTTGAAGAACTTCCAAAGCTCTCCAACCTTTCCCTTTATCAAACTTCCCTTCGGGATGCTTGCCCATGGAACAACCTGAACATACACCCTCTGAAAAACTGATTCGAGGTAGACCTGTGACCATGTCTTTAGTGCTTAGCTGTTGAAGATAGCGGTAGTTGAGGTGACCAAACCGCTCATGCCATAGCTTACTTTCTGAATTTGAATGAGTAAGCAAGGCCCTAGAAGGTGAACTTGGCACAAAGTGGGAGAATGAATAAAGCCTTGAGTTGTCATTGACTTGTCCCACTGCTACCAATGCATCATCATCAAGTTCCTTTACCACAACTAAATCTGGTGTAAACTCAACCTTTTTCCCATTCCCATAGTGAGTGATTTGGTAGATGGAGAGAAGGTTGGTAGACAAGTTAGGAACATAGAGAACATTTTCAAATGTTCCATCATCCATGTCAACTGAACCTTTCCCTTCAACCTCTACCTGTGTATCATCACCTATGTAAATGTGAGGTACCTTAGATGGCTCCAATGAAGAAAACTGCTCCTTTGTAGAACCCATGTGATATGAGGCACCCGAGTCAAGTATCCATTGCTGTGAAGAACCTGTTGTAGCCACAAATGCTTGCCCTTTTCCCTTAGACTGTGAGGAAGAGGAAGGAGATGAATCCTTCTTTGTGTAGGCGGATGGCAAGTTGATGTTGTTTTTCGTGAGAAGATTGGTTAACTCATCAACTTGCTTTGTGTGGCATCGATGCTCATCATGACCATACTTCTTGCAATATGCACAAGTTGGTTTATCCTTCTTAGGTGTTGTCCCCTTCTTGGAAGAGGATGAAAAATCGCCTTATGATGGAGAGGATGATTGTCCTTTTTCCTGGTGTGGCTTAGACTTAGATCGCTTCTTCTTCTTGTTGGAATCTTTGCCTTGACTTCCTTGATTCCCTTGATTAGCCACCAAAGCCTTGGACTTTGAAGACTTGAGAAACCCCATGTTCAACAACTTAGATTGTTCCAATATCAACATTTCTGTGAAAGCATCAAATGAAGGCATAACATAAGAACTCCCCACTATCAAACGATGAGTTTGGAAGCTAGACATAAATGTTGCATATTCTAGTGCAAGCTTATCCAACAAGTTGAATATCAATTGAGCATCTTTTTTGTCAATTCCACAATCTTTAAGCTTTACTCTTAGCTCATTTGCTTTGGTGACATAATCTTGGATTGTATCAAAACTCTTGGGATCCAAGTTGGTGAGCTCATTGTCAATCTGATAGCCTCTGATTTCATCAACTTGTCCATACAATTTCTGAAACATATCCCAAGCCTCTTTGATTGTTTTACACTTCTCAATGTGAAAAATGAGGTCATCTGATACATACTTGCATAAGGTTCCAAGAGCCATGCAATTCTTTGTGAGCCATTCTAATTGAGCAATTGGATTAGCCTTAGGATCAGGTGGTGCTATTATTGTTCCATCTATGTAGTGTGTGAGACCCTTTTCCATTAATTTACTCCATACTTTAATTTTCCAGGATGCATAATTATGTGGAGTTAAAGGTGGAAATTTATTAGGACTCATTACAACAAAAATGGAAAGAGCACAAAGAGAGGCACAATCACACAAGACACCCCCCCAAATTCATTCAATCAAAGAACCCCCCCCAAAAGTGATGATTTGGCACTTTATAAGTAGTGCGTATACAATGGGCCACTTGCAAAAAATGGCAAAGTGGACTTTTGATTACAATTTTACAACTGCTTCAATAAGGCCAAAAGAGTCTCAAACTGATAATGCAAGAGATCTAACTAAGATCCAAACAATTTACAAGTACCTAATAGGCCAAATAAGACCAATATCTGAAAGTACAATTTCCACTCAAAATCTCTGAAATCTGATCATAGATTATGAAAGTAGACGAAAAAATAAGCACTTGAAAAAAAAATGGCACCTGAAAAGGAGGTCGTATGAGCTCAAATGAGGCCTTTGAAGTTGCAAAATTGAAGATTAGACAGGTATAGCTGAGAGAATATGAAAATTCTGAAAAACCTATGCACCAAAATCAGAAAATAACCACACCACTGCGAAGATCACGAAATTTTAGCCCATTTAAAAAAAAATTGCACCAAAAAGGAGCAAAAATGAGTAAGATATGGCCTTTCAAAGTTGGACTGCAAAACTGAAAAGCCCAATGGAGAGGGGTCAAAAAATTTTCAAAAAATGCTGATGTGGTGCTGACGTCAGCAATTCACTGTGTTAAATTTGACGGTCGTATGACCGTCGCAAAAACTTCACCTCTCTATTGACTGGGCGTCCGTACTGTACAGACTGCTGACTGGGCAGATGACTGTGCAGGCCGTACCGTACGGATTTGTTGACATGTGTGATGACCCATGTTTACGGAGGTTGATCGTGGGCTAGTGGCCGCTTGCCACGTGGCGGACGCGGATTCGTCGATTTTAGTAACGCCGGCGGGCCGAGGTTGCCGGAGGCGAGCCGGAAGTTGAGGGAAGCCGGCAGCGTGTAGAGACCGGCGGGAGGCGGCGGCGGCAGGTGACGTGGCCGACGAGAGGACGGCAGCCGAGGCGGCCGACGGGAGGATGGGGTCGGAGCTAAGGACGTCGGAGGTGGCGGCGGCAGCGAGCAGAGACCGATGGGTACTGGTGCGGGCGACGTGGACCTGCAGACGACAGAGTACGGCCCTGCAACGCAGGACACGCGGGTATGGGGTACGGGGGGTCTGCGGAGCTCCCAAAAACCAGCAAAAAAACCTTTTTTTTTAAATTTAATTTTTAATTTTTTTGATGATTTTTTCAAAATTTCGAATTTTTTTTTTGAAATCCGTACGATAATTGCCAAAATGGGGAAAACAAATTTTCTCACCAAAATAGGTCGACTGTATAGTCAAAATTTATGGAAATGGCCTCCCGGATTCAACGGTGATGTCCAAATTGCTGTATGACGCCCCCAAAAAATGAAGATCCCCAAATCTGAAAATAGAAGCCTTCCACGATGTCTCCAAAAATCGATCAATGAAGCCCCAATAGTTCTGATACCATGTAGGATTTTGCCAAGATCAAGGGCACAATGAAAAGCATAAAAGAGACAATAGAATGACAAGAAAAAACCTGTATTCTCATCAATATACAAATGATCAACTAGATTAACCAATACAATGAATATAGGCCTGCTTATATAGACAAGGCCATATGGATGTATGAGCACACAAATATGACATGTGGCTCAATGAGAAACAAGGGTAGGTAAGAAATACTAAGGGTAGGTAGGAGAAATAATATAATATTCCACAAGAGGTGGATGACCCACCGAATGTGGAGTGTAACAACAAAATAAGACCACAAAAGGTGGAATTTCTCCTACAAGCTCTATCCCTATGTGCACACTTCCCTAAGTGTCTCAAATCCAAACTACGAAAAGATGCATTATCCTAAGTTAACTTAAGTAAGTGTAATAATATCCAAAATGAATATTTATTTACACCAACACTTCACCAAGAACACAATACTCAACATTATGATAACAACTAACCTATACCTCTTATATATACCATACTCATGCCTTGGATGTCACCTAGGTTGAATTAGATACTTATATATAACTCCTAGGGTAACATATATATATATATATATATATATATATATATATATATATATATATATATATATAATTATAATAATGCTTATGTAACTTATTTAAGAGTTAAGGTAGCCACAAAGCGACTACTCATAACACAATACACACTATAGGATTAGGGGCATACCATTATCCCCTCTTTACAAAAGCAAAATGTCCTCAATGCTAGGTTAAATTTCTTTTTCTTCTTCTTAATCTCTTTTTTCTTCTTCCATTTCTTCTTCTTCTTTTGTTGCTTCTTGTTCTTGCTCTTTTTTGGTATTGTTCTTTTCTCTTGTTCTTCTTCTTTGTGTTCTTGTTTCTTTCTTTCTCTTGTTCTTGCTCTTCTACTTCTTGTTATTTTTATTTTCTTTATTTTTGTGCTACTTTTTGTTGTGAAATTCTAAAACAACAATTCTGTAATAAATCACACAAATAAATTTAAATCACTTAAAAAATTTATTGCAACTTACCAAAAATTAGACTACAATTACCAAGAAAAATATCCAAGAAATTAGCTTATTTATAATCTCCAAAATAAATTTGTTGAAAACCCTATGTTTATAATTAATTATTTTATTCTACTCTAATTTCTCTAAAAAAAATTACTATAGAAATTTCACTGTTTTCTTGAAAAAAAACTTTTAAAATTGAAAATAAATTCACTCATATATAAGAAATATATGTTTCCTAAACACATTGGGCAGAAATGCTAATTTGAAAATAAAATCCTCAATACTACTCCAATATATTTGAAATCCAGATACTTCAACATGTTCTTCAGAAATCCTTTAAAAATCAGCAAAAAAATTCACCCAATGGACATCACCCAGAAGACTTTCAGTTTATTTTTAACAAATTTTGATTTCCACGTCATCCAAAAAGACTTTTACTTTATTTTTAACAAATTTTTAATGTTTTTTAGTTTTTGTTGGATTCTTAACTTTGAGTCAGTGCCCAAACCTCTTAAATATCTACGCTCTCGTTGGGTTATTGCAACGCTTGCACCAGAAAATATGTCTGGAAGTGGAAATTTATCTAGGTCAAAGATCAAGCCACAAGCCTTTCTCTAATTTATATCATTCTTTTCCAGCATATATTTGAGCTGACTCTTTTGGTTTTGGTGGCAAAATGTGGAAGCATAGACATGACATGTGAACTGTTTGACAGAATGCCTAACGGAATGTGATCTCACGTCGATTTGCAATTGTCAAACAAATGCAAATTGTCTGATGTTAAGCTAACCACCATGTTTTCCAGCCCCGTGCGGCTGTGTGGGAGCTTTGGAACGGCCACCCTTAAACAACACACACTAAGCTTTGACTGCTTAGCCCTGACAGTTCATTTCCATCCGTTTCCGTTTAGGAAACAATCACTGTTAAGATTTTGAATTTTGAATTTGAACACTGTTCCCGCGTGCTTCATTGCATAGAATAAAGCGAACGGAGAGAGCACTCTCATCTACCTCGCAGCTGTCATGGAGTACCTCGTCATTGTGATATTTTCACAGCCTTTCCTTCTTTATGCAGCGGACAGAAGAGATGGGCATTCTCACAACGCAGTCAATGCAGCAAACAGGCTTCCATTCCGATCAGTCTTATTTGCCAACGTACTCTCTGCCTGTGCTAAAATGGGAGCTTTGAAACAGGGTATGGGTATCCATTTAAAGCTTAGATAAGGCACGCGAATTGATTGACAGAATGCCTCAAAGAAATGTGTTCTCATCTGAACGCTCTTGATTGCATGCTATTAACAAAATGGAGTTTGGGTTATCTTCACGGATTGCAAAAATATCCAAGGATGGTCTGTAAAAACAGACCAAATGTTTGAAAACCTTAAATCTTTACTTTAAAGATGGTCTGTAAGTGTTCCTAGATATCATGCAAGAGTGGATTGAGGAGACATTTCAAATTTCTCATCATGCAAAGTATAATGCACTAACTATTGTTGAAGGCACCTAGACTTAACTTGGATCCTAACTTATGATTTAAGGTTGCCAATCAAGATTAATTTTCAAACATAAATTAACAATTTTCAATCCATTTTAAATATGTTAAGAAATTTTTAACTTTGGATGTTCAAATTTGTGACTATCATCCTTGAAAATAAAGAAATAAATAATTAGGAAAATCTGATTAGTGACACCTTACATAAGACATTGTTGCAAGTTCAAGATGCCAAAATTTCTATATGACTTCATATCTAGTTTATCTTATAACAAGGAAAGCTCCTTACCTTGGACTAGTTAAAGTTGGAATTATTGCCCTAAGAAAAAAAAGGTTTATGAATCCTATCCTTAACTAGGCAAGACAAAAACATTTTAAAAAATGATAAAAATGTTATGTTCTATTTGATCAAATTGATAGAGAAAATATAAAGAAATGTCTATCTCTAGAGGATACAACTACAATTGCAAAGTTAGGAAATTGGTTCATCTAATTTCTAATGTTTGCATATAGCTCCCACATATTTCTTCTACTCCCCTACAAACTTATGTGCAATATGTTCAAGATGCCAAGAATAGGGGAAAGAGTCAAAAGAAGTCGATTCATCTCTTGCTGAATTTTTAACATGGCCTAATATCACTACCAAGAAAATAAAGAAGGTTTCTAAATCTTTAGTAATGGATTTGCAAACAATTTCAACAATGTTATATAAACCACCTCAAGAAAATAAAAATATAGTTATTTATTAATTTATACTAATACACCATAGTCAAGGATAAAAAAATTGGTACTCTAATTGTGGATAAAGATTTAGAGATCTCCGACCATCTGATTATCAAGTGTTGAAGGTTAATTTGGGAGTATAGATAAGACAATTATAAATTGAGAATACTCTATCTATCATTACTTCCATCATTTGTAAAATGAATAAGAAATTAGACCAAGCATAAGCTAAAAGAACAGGGGCTTCAACTGACCTCTTATATTAAACACCTAGTTAAACCTCTTCAATATTCTCAAGTGTTATTTTTTATACCTACTATTATCTCTCATGAGCATACCTTAGCAATTGATGAGATGAAATATATTGCTAATGTAACAAAGTAATGATGCATTGGATTCGTAGCTCACGGGTCCACATGGCTATTAAAGATTCCACAACCATACATTAAAGAGTGACAAATACGACACTTTGGCCGAAGTTTTAATTTTCATAAAATTCATTGCTCACTCACTTCTTACTCTACTTGGAGAATACTCTCCTCCTAGGGTTTGGTAAAAAAAATTGCAATCACAAATACTTAATGGTATGGACTTCCCCTTTGCATATGCAACCTAGAATATAGAGTCACTCCTCCTAAATAGTTGCCATTAGAGTCACCCAATTAGCAAGCAATTCCTAGGCATAAGGAAACTCATGTTCAAATTCAAACTTGTCATTGTTCCCGCGCTATTGTAATAAGGTGTTTGATCACATAAAAAATGGGATAGCCTCTTATCAAATATGATTATTGTAGCGTATATAAGACATTGTTTGTGATAAGTTTAGTGCATATATATCCACACAAACTATTCTATCTAGGATACCTCAAATAAATGTGATCTCATGGAATGTCATGATTATAGGATATACACAAAAGGGATTTGTTGAATAGGATTCAAAAAATTTCAAGAAAATGCAATTGGTAGGTGTAAACACATAATCCAAAACCTTTTCCAACATCCTCCCTTCCTATGCCAAAATGGAGCTTTGGAACAAGGTATGCAATCAATCAAAAGATAAAAGTTAGAGAGACTTTATCATATGTATGAACATCCATAAAAGCTTAAAGAAAGTGCCCAGATATTTGTCAAATATTATCATTTGAAATTCTCTAATAGACATATATGGATAATTGGGAAGCATAAACAAGAAACATAAACTATTTGATAAAATACCTCGAAGAAATGTGGTCTCATGGAATACCATGATCACATGATATGCAAAATTATGTGAAAATATTTGATAGAATGTCTAAAATAAAAGTGTACTCATGGAATGCACCCATTGAATATTATACACAAAATCAAATTTTCAACATTCTTTAGGAACATTCAAGAAAATGTAATTGGTAGGTGTAAAGCCAAACTTTGCAACCTTTTCTAGCATCCTCATAGCTTGTACCAAAATTGGAGCTTTAGGACATCATGATATAGAAATCCTTCAAATCATAAAGGATAGATCAATATTAGATGTTGTGGTTAGAACTACCCTAATAGACATTTATGCAAAATGTGGAAGCATAGACAAGGGATGTGAATTATCCATTTACAAGGAATTATCCATCCTTATTCTATTCTTTATTTCTTTTAAATTTTTAGCATTCTTTGATTGTTGTTATCTATTCTACCTTTTTCCTAAAATAATGTAGGTAATATAGGCATGGTTGCAATCTACAGGTGTACCAACATCCTTATATCAAAACTAGACTACTTGCACACTCCTTAACAAATAATGCCTATAAAACTAGGCATGGTTATAATCTACAGGTGTGCTAACATCATTATATCAAAATTAGACTACTTGCACACTCCTTAACAAATATCATCATCACTTTAAGATATATCGTACATATTAAATCCACACTCATGTCCCTTTACAATATAGTTCTCATACCTTCATCCCTCTCTTCTACCCAACGTCTTTTATTTTTCTTGTCACTCAATATTCCTCCACCTAAATTTTCATGTCTACTCATCCAACCTATGCTCTCTCTCTCTCTCTCTCTCTCTCTCTCTCTCTCTCTCTCTCTCTCTCTCTCTCTCTCTCTCTCTCTCTCTCTCTCTCTCTCTCTCTCTCTCTCTCTCTCTCTCTCTCTCCATTTAACTATGATCCTATTCTTTTAAGAAACCACTTTATCTCCTACCCCTATGTGTCATCCTCTTAACCCTTACCCTTCACTTGTCTTGCTTCATTCTCTCTTTCCACTATTGTCACCCTCTATTGTCACCCTTCATCCTATCCTACCCTTGACATACTTTTATCATATAACAAAATAAATAACGTCTCTTACCCTCATATTCCTAGCCTATCCCCTATATCTATCATTTACCATCTAGTTCAATAAATGCTAATAATTTTAATGCTAATTATCTATTATCTCACTATCTTATACCTTGGGGGATGGAACCTTAAACCTACTCCACAAAATAATATATTAGGCCATAATAAATCATCCACAAGAGTTGTATTTCATCATGCTAAACATTGACATATGTATGTATTTAATTACATAAGTGATCCTAACATACACATTCAATCCTTTATAGATCAATGTGCATTAAGTACTACTTTGATGTTCAATTTATAGCTAATCCTTTCCCTACTTCATTAATGAAAAAATCTTAAAATGTTTCTACTCTTTAGCTACCTATTATATGGGTTTCTTTCTTTATCTCACTTATCTTTTCATGGAACACATTCAAGTCAATATAGGATTGTAGGTCAATTTCATCAACGATGTACTATAATCAAGGCATAAATGAGGATGTTTTGGATTTTATCTTCTATTATTAATGCCCTCTATCATATATCTCTTATGTTCTTTTTAATTGTAATATCAAGAGGGTATCTATTATGAATATTTTCCAAAGCTTTGCTATCAAAATATCTTGCATAAATATCCAACTTTTATAACACTTTCTACCGCCTTGTGTTATAGGTGATAGATCACTTTAATGTAATCTTTTTAACCTTGATGCCTCTATTTTTTGACAATGGCCACTTCTTAGGAAACACATAATTCTACAAAGAACATTAATACCTTCAAGTTTTCTCCTTAATCCAAGCCTAGAATTGACTAAACTAATTAAATTTTCATTACTCCTCTTTGTTAAAAAAATACTTAGTTCTATCTTTCATGAGTTTCTTTGAATATTATCCAACTTCATCCTATCCAACCATTGAACCCCAACCTCTTCTTATTCTACAAATTTCACCAATTCTTTTTAGTATACAAACCTATTTTTATTAATTATCTCTTTGGAATTCCTTATCACCGAATCATGTCCCCCCTTTAACTAAATATTATTTTTTCATCTTCACCTTCATAAGGTTCTCCTAGGATATGTTTCTATTAATCCAACCCTAGTAACGTTCTACTGAAGTTATCTTTCTCTATTTTTCTTGAGTTTTCCCTTTTTTTTTTTTTTTTTCTCCTTTGTATTAATTTTAAATTTCCTTTTGTCAATGAGGATTCTCCTTTTCTACATTCACTTTCTATATTTGATTTGTTTTCTCCTCTATTTTAGTTATTCATACCTTCTTTAGCATCATAGGTTACATTTCGACTAGAAAATTATTCATTGTCTAATCATTGGTGCCAACATGTTATTATAGAGCTATTCAATTTGGAAGAATTATAGATATCATGTCTTTTATCACCACAAAATTATATAAATATTTTCCTCCTTTTTATTATTTTTCACTTATTAGCATAATGCCCTAGTTTACCATAGTTATAATAGCTTGGCCTTTTGTTCCTTGGTTTGGTACCTCTATTATTACCATGGTAACCTCCCTGGAGGTACCATCTTCTTAATAGTTATCATGGTAACTCATGGAAGCTCATATATATTGATTTGTAGTACCATATACTATATATTGTTATGTGTTCTTATACTTTCTCTCAATTAAAGTTCCCATAGCCATAGGCCAAACAAACATTGAATTATTTTATAGTTAAACCCTGTGTTCTCTCCATACACGTCAAAAAAAATTCTTCCCTAGTCAATCCATGAACTATTGGTTCATATTCTTCTTCTTCATGAAGTAACATTGGACACCTATTTGTGTCATCTTTGTCCCACTTTATACTTTACGATATATACTTTCTATCTTTCTAGAGAATTTCTCAAGTTCTCTTACTGTGGTAGCCCTTTTCATGCCTTTGATTATCAAACATTCATTCCTTACATTTCTTCCCTAATGTGATTTTTAAACTAAAACTCAAGTACTTCCTCTAGGTGGGGGAGAAGTATCATCTTTCTCACCTTCCATTATAATTTATCACTTCAACATTACATTTATGAACTCTAATTGAATTGATCAATTTCATCCATTCCTACTAAACCATTCTCCCTTATATTTGACTATGATTCTATTGTGGCAATCAATTGTAGTACATCCTTATATCAAGAGAAAATCTTCTCATCTATTTCTACTATAATGTGAGAGGTTAACCCTAAAATAAAATAATCAATTAGTTTCTTTTATGTCAAGGTATCTTCTATCTTTCTAACCACACTTTTGAATCATTGTTTATAATATTCTATTGATTCCTCCTTAGTTTTTTTCATCTTCCATATTTTGTTTATTTTTGTTCATACATTAGGTGAATGGAAATGGGTTAGGGATTATAAATGTGGTGTATCTATTGCTAGAAGAAAAAATAGCAAGGGAAATAAGGTGGAAGACTTTCAAGGTTTAAAGATTGGTTTTACCACATGCTTTATACCTTTTGGGTATGATGGTATGAGTAATCCTACAAGTATGGGCTCCACAAGAAGGAAGGGAGATGGGAAGTGGGTTGAGAAAAATGAGTAGGGAAAATAAACAAACCCAAGTTTTTTAGGCTTAAAGGAAAAGTGAATCCTCAAATTAGAAGGATGGTGAATACTTAATGATAAAGGAGAGAAATCATGAAAATTGTAAATGGAGAATAATTGAGGCTCGGTGATTAGTCTTTTAGCTTAATAGGTACATAAATACATGGAGACATAAATGTTAGTGCCAAAGGTAAAGTAATGAGTAGAAGCATAAGAAAATCCATGATAAAGTACCTAGGTAAATCCATGATAAAGTACATAGGTAATGAGGAGTCTAAATGACTAAAATAATCAAAGGTCTCAAACAAAAATGTAAATGTTTGGTTTCAAGGAATGGAGGCAAAGAATATTGGCAAACCTATAAGCCCAATAAAGGCTACAAATAGACACAATCACCTCTAATACTTATAAATTTATATAGGTTAAGATATTTAGGCATGTGACAACTATAAGAAAGACAAAACACTACAACAAGAACTTTTTTTGATAAGGAGATCTATTGAAAGATTTCTTAGATTGGTTATAAATAGTAACCAAAACATAGTTCTATTAAGAAATGAAGCACTTGCCTTAGATAAATTTGCACTTCCTAATAGAGACCCCAACATCACCTAGAGAGGGGTAAGACATATATCACATAACTATAGGGACAAAAACATAATTTTTTGATAAAATGTCAATGATGGGCTCCATAGGCAACAAAGTCAAACTAAAAAAATGATCGCACATTAGAGTCCTTTCAATAGGAATGATATAGAGAGTAAAGGCTTAAAAGGACTAAGATCAACAAAAAGTTCCTTGATTTTATCTAAAATTATAGATGGTGTTCCAAGGTATAAGAACATTAGTCAAATATTTTTTAAGATCCAAATAAAAAAATAGCATTGATGAAATACTCCTAAACCTATATTCATATGTGATTTGCAGACAACAATAAAACAGATGCACATATCCACCTAAGGTTTAATTGACATCTTATTAACACAACAAGTATAGCAATCAACTAAAAATGTAATGTAGTAAAAGTTACTCATGTGACTAAAATACGTACAACTCACATTCACTAAACCTGCTTGACTGCGTGCACATTTAACACAAAGTTTACTTTCAGATATGTTCCAAAGTGCCTCACCAATTCAAATATATTTTGAGAGCATTATTAAAAATTCATTTTTATTTTTTTTTCATATCCCACAAACATTGCATTCTTAAGACCACAATTTTTTTTAGGCATTTTGTCAATAGTTTTCATGTCTTCTTTATGCCTCCACATTTTCCATATCTGTCTATTAGAGTATTTCCAACCAACTATAATATCTGATAAAAATCTGCCTTCCATTAAGCTTTATGCATATGAAAAAATCCCTCTATCAATTAAGGTTGAGTATGGCTCTAGATTTGCTGATTGTATTTTGTTGAAAGTTTCCGAAGCCTTTTGAACAAACCCTTTTACATATATCCTGCAAGCATGGCATTTCATGAGACCATATTTTTGTAGGCACTTTTTGCATACATATATAACAAAGCAGTTGCAACTACGATATCCCAGACAATTCATTATCTTTCACTTGCGGTGGATGACCGTGTACCTTGTTCCAAAGGTCACAGGCAGGGAGGATGATGGCAAAGATTGCAGCCGATTAGATTCTCTTGAAGGTTTCTGAAGCTTTTTCAACAGACACATTCTGTGCATATCCTGCAATCATAGCATTCAAGAAGACCAAGTTTCTGTGCATATCCTTCAAACAGTTCAGATGCGTTGTCTATTCTTCCACCTTTTGAATACATGTCTACAAGAGGATTTCCCGAGGGACGCCCATACCCTGTTCCAAAGCTGCCATTTTTGGCACAGGTCGGGAGTATGCATGAAAACCATTTGATCTGAAATTTTTTTTGTCAGGTATGAACATAATATGGGCGGTAGGATAAAACCATTCAAAACCATTCAATTTTTTTTTAAATTTGCGCGGGCTTGAAAGCCAACGGAAACAGAGATGGTGAACGACAAATGGGACGGTTGAAGAGGGCCCACCAGCCACCTAAGCGCGGTCAGCGCTTAGCGTGTGCTGTTTAAGCCAGCCCCTTTGGAATAGGGGATAAACCATCGATACAAAAATGGAAAGTTGCGCCAGAGTTGCTAAC
This sequence comes from Cryptomeria japonica, assembly GCF_030272615.1. NCBI lineage: Eukaryota > Viridiplantae > Streptophyta > Pinopsida > Cupressales > Cupressaceae > Cryptomeria > Cryptomeria japonica. The sequence continues at coordinate 171,463,805 of NC_081406.1, read as the reverse complement.
TTCCCTAGTAACATGTATGCAGGATGTGGAAGTTTAGACAAAGCCTGGGCTCTTCTATTTCAATGTTGTCTTACCAAACAACCAACTTCATACAACTAGAGGTCTCATGTGTAAAGAAACAAAATATGAAAGGGCATGGGTAAGAAAGAAAACAAGAGCCATTTTGAAAATCGGTAATAGAGTGTGGGTGTGCAGCTACATAGCGAGACTGTCTAAAACTTAACATATATTAATTTTACATTTCTAGACTTAAAATTGTTAAATATTCATAGTTGATTGACATTTTCTAAGCTTAATATGTTACTTAAAATGTGTGGTCACACTAAGAATACACTTCTTGACTTAGAAATGTTAAATACTCAAGCTGACTAACATTCTCTAGGTTTAATATGTTGCTTAGTGTGTGTTGTTTAAGACTAGCCCCCCAAAACAAGTAGAGATAGTTTTGTTTAAGAAGAGTATCATCTTGCTAATTAAGAATAGTGGCATAGAGGAGTTAAGATAGGGCGTAGGAAAGACAGATTTGCCATGCAAAAATAAAGAAAGGAGATTTCCCAAAGAGGCTATTATAAATTTAAAATTGAAAAAACTGAGATAAAGAACAAAGTATTAGCAAATGAAAGGGTATAAAGAGGAAAATTGTAAAAGAAGGAGGAGTTGTTATATAGATTGGTTGTTTGTTTGAAGAAAAGAATGATTAAAAATATTTGTGAGAAGTGACAACGTAAGGATGTGGTTGTCTAAAGGTTTGCGAGCCGAGGGTAATCTTGAAGATAACAAGCAAGCGATAGCTAGACGTATATTCAAATTCATTCATCATAATCTATAATTTGCTTGACTTTCAAGTGAGCTATTTTATGTGATTTTCAATTTATCCTAAACTTATCCTACCATAAATTTATCCTACAGAGGTAATTCTACTTTTACATTTTCAAAAAGTTAGTACTAGAGAATTGATTCAATAAATAATTGCAAAATCCATAAGCAAATGACTAAATTAGGGAGATAAATCTTAAATTAGTCATAGAGTCGCCATCAATTATAGTCTTTACTTGTGCCTTCTTCTAAATAAAACTTCTTCAACTAGAATTCCCTTGACAAACCGTAGAGTGAGCAATTTATTGCAAGAGAATATGCATTGTAGACATCTACCCAAAATAAATACATGTTGTATCAACACTTCCTCACACTCCTTTGTTTTCTTTTTCACCACGCTTCATTGAAAGTTAGCAATGCTCAATGTCTAGACACTAAACAACCAAATGCACTCTTGCTGCCACCACATAATATAGACAAACCTTCAATAATAAAAATACTCTAGATACCGTAGGATTTTGTTTTCATAATTGCATCATAATGCCAAGCCAATCAATTGACATCCTCCTTAACAATTTCATTGCCACCAAATCTAACCTATAGGTACATTGCATTACCAACAAACAACTAACATTCCTTGGGTTCTATGAGATTAGAATATCTAAAAAATTAATGCAGTAATCAAACACTAACCATCTTATACATGAATATTAGCCTAACTTAGTTATTTAAGACATGTTGATTCCATCTTCCTAGGTATATGAGCAAATAATGAAGATAAATGAGAAGTTTTAGTTATAGGTTTGGGAATGGTAGTATCTCAAAATTAGCTTAAGATGATAATCAAAGATTACTTTATGGTTGCAATCAATTCTATAAACAAGGTGCATATTCCAAGTTGGAAATGTAAGATTCGATATGTATATGAGGTACACAGGTTAAGTAAGAATTTTGAATCAATTAGTTTTAATCACTATAAATACAATTTTAATATGGTAGAAAATGAAGCTACACAGAAAATTTTAGACTCTATGCATTCTATCAAACTTATATGTTAATCTCACATTAGTGTCTCCTACTTTTTGGTCAAAGTGGGACATTGAAATCAATATTTTTAACCAAAATTGCACTTTCTAACACTTATAGTAACTAAATCATTAAGAATTTGAAGATGATGTGAACTAATAATTATTGATATTTCATGCATATTTTAAATATTTATATATATATATATATATATATATTTTTAATCAAGAAATAATTAATACTTTTTTTACGTAATTTTCAACAACTTCTTTTTTATAGTTAACAATATTTTTAAAAAGTAATGCGTATACAACATAACTTTTTTGTAGAAAGAATAAAATTATAAATTTTTAAACATAGATTCTTATCTAGCATACAAATATTTTTCAGTCTTTTTGTCGCATATAATTGTTTTATGATTTTTAAGTGAGGTTAACTATAAATTAGACATAGGTTTATACCATACAACACAACTTTTTTCTATGTATTTGAATTAACTTCTATTTTTTCTTTTTAATTAAGGATATCAATACCTAGTAGACATATTTTTCAAAAAATTTAATTATTTATTTTACTATTTTTCCATTTGTGTGAAATAGAGACCTTGACAATTGCTAAAAAATTAATTCAAAATTATATTCATTGGAAAGCTTGTTTTGAGTGCTACTATCCTATAGATTATTTTGTTTAACAAATTTTATTTGAAAGTCTAATTGGAGGTTTGAAATTAAAAATTTTGAGAAAATATTGAACCATCCAAGGTGAAAGGACATGCAAGGGCCTTCATTCGAAGTTCCTTGGTTGGTCGCGAAATATAGGGTAAAAGTACAAAGCTGTGTCACACTTTTATAAAGGAAATGGTCAATGCTGATTCAAATTTTTAAAGTAAATCAATAGAAATTGAAATATATGTTTTGAATTTTGAAATGATGTAAACTAATAAAATTTATATTCTTTTGTCCATTTTATGTTTTTAATTTTTAAAAAAATTTTAAAAAATTATTTGAATGTAGTTTTTTATAAAGAAAACACTATAATTTAGTTGCTGATAAAATGCTGAAATTGAAGTTACACAAGCCACCACACTTTATTTAGTAAATTTGACTTTTTTTTTCATGAATTTTTTTGTGTATATTGATAACTTGAAACTTTAGTGCATGGATATATTTTTTACTATTTTTTATAAATATATATTTTTCAATAGATTTGAAAAGTTGCGTGTGCAGAAATATAACTCTTTCCAATTCCCACCAATTTTTTTCTTAATTATTTATCCAAATTAGAAAAGAGTTATATCACTTTGACATAGATTCCTTTCTCTACAACATCATATTTTTTTCAAAATTTTTAAATAAGTTTTAGTATTTTTCCTTGACAATATAATCAATCTTATATTTTAGTGTTGATGACCTACTTTTAATAAAAATAAAATATTAAATATAAAAACTAATTAGAATATTAAAAGATATATATTTTGGAAAATTCACTTATAGATCTATAAAAGGGTATTTTTACATTTCAAAAAAATATTATTTATAAGAGTAGGAGTTGTTGAAACATCAAGTTTTTGTATTTTTTATTTTTTGGGGGCAATTAGACCCAAAGTGGTATAAAATATATAGTCCATATATAAATTAGCTATAATGAATCTATATAGACCACATGTTTGACTAAAATTAACTTTTAGTTAGAATTATTTAAATTCACTTGTGTTGATAAGTTAGCCTGAAATGTGACACAGGTTTGTGCTTTTACCCTTTATTGAATTTTTTTATTTCAAGGACCTTACAATGATATTTGTGAAGGCTAGAATATTAAAAAATGTGATTAATGATCTTGAAACACAGGTGGTTAGATACTCAATAGTTTTATAAATATTCTCAAATTTTGATTATTTGCAAGTGAACTTTTGAGAAAAATTATAAAAATTATGTTTAAAATTTTGGGATTTTTGGAAGGAGAAAAAAATTGATAAAGGAATTTTGAAGAAATACTTTGCATAGGAGGAAATGGAAAATAAAAGAAAGAGGTAAAACAAGGCTACACATAATCACCTTTAGTAGAAAAGACACAATGATACTTTAGACAAAAATAATGTGTGTGTGTATATATATATATATATATATATATTTGTATACAAATATTTCAAAAATATTAGATTTGTATTTATCCCTATTTCTTCAACTCTAGAGTTTGAATATAGTTTCTATTTTTAGATTTAATTTAAATAAAAATAGATTGGACTAGATGTTTTACATTTATATAAATTTTAAATTCTACATAGATTTCAAATAAATTCTCTAGATTAAATTCACTAATTCCTCTCTAAGGTTTGTACACCTATTTCTCCTATTTTCTCAATTCCAAGGTCTGAATGTATTTTTTTAGTTTTATATTTAATTAGTTGGAATAATAAAGAACCCATAATGAAGTTTGCGCATAATTCAAAGGATCAACTAAGAAACATGCCTTCCACACTTAGAGAAAGTTGCAATACGAGCTTGCATGAACATGAGATTGAGTTGATATGAAAATGATTCAATTGATATGATACAATGTACAAATGAGCCTTTCTTATAGAGGCAAGGTGATGAAATAAGATTACAACTACCTTGTTATAAATATTACATACCTAATGATTATAAAGAAAATATTAATTAATCAGTAATGACTCATATATTCTAGAATACCACCTAAGATAACTAACATAAACGATAATAAATGATAAGTTACATGTGACAAATAACTTAAATGAAAGCTAGCCTAAGTAAACTTAACATGTGAATATTTTTTAACTAAGAATTGGTTAGGATAAAACTATATTTACTCCAACACCCCCCTTGAGTGCAAATCAGGGAGTGAAATTATTATGAAAATGATGTAATGTTTATATGAAAATGCAATAAAGTTCTTGACAACTAGGCTATGTTAGGTACCCATGTAATAATAATCATACATCTTATCTGTCATAAATGGAGAAAAGGAAAAAAACCCTATGAGACAAAACTCCTCTCCAAAAAAGAGATATGAAAATCATGTACAAGTGAAATATGACATGATATATGGAGGACTCAACAACAATATCCCCCAAGAACTACATCCATTGAACAATGATCCATTCAATAGCCCCCATAGGAAGGAAATTGAGAGACTATGTAGCTCCCCAATAATGAATAATCTCCTACAAGAATGGTAAGTGTTTGAAGGAAAAACATAATCCAACACTTACAAACCACTTGTCTCCCATTAGGAAGAAACAAAACCATGTATAGATGCAAGTATGCTTCCCATTAAAGATATGATATGAAAGATGGAAGCATGAAGAATATTGATGGTGTCTTTGAAAACTGCTTAGGTGTCTCCTTGTCCAAGTGATAGGATGATGCCACAATCCAATCAAATACATTCCCAATCAAAGAAGAAGGTGACAAATTGGAATGATGTGGAAATTTATGTAAAAAAAACTCCAAAGATGAATATGTTGAAATGTGTCATTAAACCAAAGCTGAAAGACAATTCAATGCTCCTACTGATCAAGAATGATGGAAGTAACAATCAATGACTCTAAATAAGAATTTAATAGGAGCGAAGGTAGATAAACTATCTCTAAAGAAGAATCAAGATCCTCTAAATCAACCTCATCTGAAGTCTCAAAATACTCCAAAGTATCAAATTCCATAATAGTATTATAATCATAGGGTATCCTATTTGAAGGGAGAAAAGGCACATCGTGATCTAAAACAGGATCATCTAGGAATGGATGAGTATTAGGATTTACATATAACTCCCAAAATTTACTCCAAAGAGCATGAGGAAACTCAAAATCAACAATAGACTCCAAAATGTCATCATCTACATGCCTAGAAATAACTCCTAAGACATGATCTCTTTTGCAAGTCCAAGAAAATATTTTACTAGGAGTGCTAGGTAGGAGAATAATATTATACAAGTGTGGCAACAAATGAAGCCATCTAAGATGAGTGAGAATTTGATCTCTCCATTGTATGTAGTTCCCCCTCTTCAAGATGATCAAAGGAGGATGAAATTAAAAAGATGTGATAGAATATGTCAATTCCTCAAAATATCAAAGATAAAACCATTACATGAATATTAAAACCTCCAAATATGATAAGAAACTGAAAATGAAACCTCTCCACAAATTGTACCTCTCCAAGTGTCAAGATCTACTCAAGTTATCAAGCAAATTCTAAAAAAAACAAAACAAAACAATAGTATAATGTGGTGAATGTGTGAATGAGAGATCAAGAGGAAAACTACCCTTTCCCTCTGAGGAGAGATGAGAGTTTCACTATGGATTTCCCTTCAAACACTTTTCACCCAATTACATTGGAAGAGGAGAGGAGAATTCACTAGATTCAACCTTCAAAGAAGAATATATAATTCTGAGTGAAATAGGAATGATAAGCTAATCCCCCTCTTCCTATTTGAAATGGAAAGGAATTGATTAAATTATGTAGTGCAAAAGTGACAAAGAACTGATCATAACTTGAGATATGAGTATAGGATGAATCTGTGCACTTGGATTTGGCAGCAATATGTCGAGACAAAGTTGCCCTGCGAATTTGAGGAAAAGTTGCTTGGACCGTGGCGGGAATGTACACGGTCCTTCAAAAAATCCACGAAATGAAAAGGGTTTTTCTGCCTCTACAAATGGATGCCGAATCTAAAAGTACAACTACGCACCTACAACCTACACATAGAAAAGAGAGGAAAATGGGTTGGGATTGGGGGTTTTCCTTTAGGTCAAACTCTAGTTTTGGAATTAACCAAGTAATGAAAGAAAGTACTTGCAAGTAGATGTAAATGAAATACTGAAATGTAAATCACCTCAAGGGAGGTTGTGATAGAAATGTTGGAATCAATCTCCTCTTCAATGTTTGAATCCTTTACTTGAATGCAACACCTAGCCTTGAAGGGACACTTGAGAATGCTCAATGCTAGAAAGGAATGCTTGAATGCTTGATTGCAATTTTATCCAACTTGACCAACTTACCCCTTACCCAAATGAGAAGGAAAATGCAACTTAAATACATGTCAATTAGGGTTAATGAAATTGATTTTTTTCACAGGCTAACATCGGGGAGGTTTCCTGCTCACTGCACAACCTACAATGCATGTTTTAGGAAAGGTCCTGCCCCAAAATAGGGCAGGGACAAGGGTGCCATGCTCCTATCCTGGGAGGACAAGGGTGCCACGCCCCTGTCCTATCCTACCCCTTTCTCTAGAGTAGAGTGTAGACAAGGTGGTGCAGAGGCCAAGGAAGAAGCTGATTCCAAGGGTTGAGTAGTCTTCGATCTTTGATAAGGCTAGGGGATTCAATCTTGTGTGCATGAGGACCCTAATGCAATAAAAAATTGCCAGGGTCGCAATTTTATGACACTACAAATAGATAGTACTTGGGGCTAAATCTAGAAAAAAGTGCATTGACAAAATGATAGATATCCTTCACACCTTTCCAACATCATAGAAAGGAAAAATTTTAAAGATCGTGGAAAAATGTTATGAACTAGGGATTCCAAAAATAAGGGTTGACTTCAAGCTACAAAAAATGCTAATAAATAGTAAAATTAGATAGATTAACCTTCACCACTATAGATTTGGCAAAACTAACTTTCTAATGGTATATGGATTGTGACAATATAACTCTATATGCCCAAGATATACTTCGTGAAATTTTTTTGTGTATATGGAGCCTAATGAAAAAAGAGGGGGCTAGATTAAGCCCTAGGCTAATTGATCCTTGTCGTTGAAGTCAATAGCCTACTTCAAAAGGCAAAAATAAAAATTTATATTCTAGCAATATCTCAATTCTTTGACATGGGAAGGGGTTTACAAGGCTTTAGATCTGATACCATGTTTAAATAATAAAGAATCCATAATGAAGTTGCACATAATTCAAAGGATCAACCAATAAACATGCTTTCCATAAGAGAATATTGCAATATGAGCTTACATGAACATGAAATTGAATTGAATATGAAAATGATCCAATTGATATAATACAATCATGTACAAATGAACATTGCTTATATAGGCAAGGTGATGAGGTAGGATTACAACTACCTTGTTACAAATATTAAATGCATGATGCATTATAAAGAAAACATTAAATAATGAGCTATTACTCATCTTCTAGAATGCCATCTAGGATAATTAACACTAAAATATTAAATGACAAACTACATAACTAACTTAATTGCAAGCTATCCTAAGTAAACTTAACATGTGAATAGTTAAGTTCCTCCCAAAGGGCTTCTTTGTCATTGTCTTCATAGAAGAAACTGAAAGGGATCATATCCTAGAAAAGGAAAACTGGTACTTGGATAATAATCCATTATACATCCAACCCTGGACCCCTAACTTCGATCCCTCCTCTTTAGCAGTTTATGAAGAACTGGTTTGGGTCTAATTATTTAATCTCCCAATTGAATATTGGAGTGATTCAAGTCTGGAGAAAATCGGTCGAACTCTAGGTACACTTCTGTAAATCGATGAGGATATTATTGAAAACGATCTGTACACATACATGAGGTTAAAAATTGTGGCAGTTAAGACCATTCCATAGTCCGTCACGATCCTAACATCAAATGGTGAATGGAATCAGCAGGTCGAGGTTGAGAAAGAAATTAGGGCATGTCACAGATGTGACAATAAATTTCACCTATATGACAGATGCAAACTGTTTGTGAGAAGAGCATTTAACAGACCACAAAGGAAACCCAAACAAGAATGGAGGAAAAAGAAGGAGAATTCACATGAGGGCATACTAATATTAGAAGTGCCTAAAAGTGAAGACAATCCCCAAATAACACATATGAATGATAATCCACTTCTGTCGAATCAGGTGCCAATCCTCAACAGGGTAGAAAATGGCATCCCGCGCAACTTGGATAGGTCAATTCAGGAGAATCCTCAAGAAAATGGAACAAAACGATCTTGGTATTGTGGATGGTTTGGTGGATTCCTGCTCAGAGACCTCTGAACCATTTGAGGAAATGGAGGATATGGATACCTTGGACCCCAGATGCATTAGCCAATCCACCAACATCTTCCTTGGTCGATCCAAAGGAATGAGGGGCAGAAAGAGTAATAGGCTGGTCAAAGAACAAAGAGCCAACGAAAAAGGAATTGTCAGTGTATTGAATTATTTGAAAGTATCCAAGGGAGAAAACCTCTCCCTTGGAGAAAAATGAAGATCTCTTCTTGGAATGTTAGGGGCTTATCTGCCCCTAACAAAAAATGCTTGGTCAAAAGATCTTTGACCAAGTTCGATTCAAAAATAATAATTATGCAAGAGACAAAGCTCAATGGAGAGAAGGCAGTAGAATTTGTAAAATATTGCTATAAATGAGAAGGAATCTTCCAAGATGCTAGGGGATCGGCTGGTGGTTTGGGCTTGCTCTGGAATCCATCTCTCATTGATGTTATCCCAATTGCCTCATGCGATCATTGGATGACTTGTATCATTCAATGTAAGGGATCAGATCTTCAATTGCCCCTGTTTAATGTGTATGGACCTACCAAAATTGAGGAGAAGAGGAAAGTTTGGAATGAGATTTCCCTTGAGATAAATTTGTTAGCATCTAATAAGGTGATAATTGCTAGTGATTTCAATGCCATCCTAGATATTGATGACAAGGCAGGTGGTCTAAGAAAACCCACCAAGGTAATGGAGGATTTTTGGGACTTTATTTGCAATTGCAAATTGATTGATATCATTCCCCAAAATGGGAGATTCAATTGGACAAATAGAAGACTCAATTTATCCAAGATTTTTGAAAGACTTTATAGGTTCCTGGCTGGCGAATGGTGGATCAATGGTAGCCTCTCATTGGAATCTAACATTATACCTTAGACTGGGTCGGATCACTTTCCAGTTTCACTTTCAATTGCTCACGATAATCCTTGTAAGAAAAATTATTTCAAATTTCTTTGCATGTTGTGGCGGGATCCTAAATTGTTGAAGAATCTGAGGGAATGGTGGCTTGAAAGTAATATCTTCTCTAGATCTCCAAGCTTCAGATTCACTAAACGTATGCATTTTTTGAAAAATAAGCTCAAAAAATGGAATAAATTATCCTTTAAAAACATCTTTGCGGAGAAAACCAGGATTGAGGAAGAATTGGAGGACATCAGTAACCAGGTGATGGCAATGGGCATGACAAATAAAGAGTTTGAAGCCGAAAAGCTCTTAAAAGATCAGTACTCAGAAATCCTTAAAAGGGAGGAGTTGTATTGGAAAGAAAAATCTAGGGAATTATGGATTGTGGATGGGGACTTGAACACAAAATTTTTCCATGCCTCATCCAAGGCCAAAAGATTAAACAATAAAATTGGATCCATCAAGGATGGAAATGGCAATGTATGCACTTTACAAAAATAAATTGAACATGCTACCATTGATTATTTCACCGAGTTGTTGGGGAGCAGAAACATTGATACCAATTAGACAAATTCATTAATTGATGAGGTTATTGAAACACTCATAACAGATGAAGATTGCGCTATGCTACAAGCTTCGTATACCTTGGAAGAAATTAAAAGTGCAACTTTCTCACTTCACCCACATAAGGCGCCTGAACCAGATGGTATAATTGTCGAATGCTTCCAGAAATGTTGGGAGGTCATGAGACAGGACATTTGGTTGGTGGTGGAAGACTTTAGGAAAAAATAAAAAATTGTCAAAGAAATCAACCACACCTTGATAACACTGATTCCCAAGAAGCAGGACTATGAATCGATGATGGATTATCGCCCCATCTCACTGTGCAACATAATTTACAAGATTATCTCCAAAGCAATGGCAGAAAGACTTAAGAAATTATTACCAAAGCTCATCTCAAAGAATCAAAATGGCTTCACCCCTAGACGGGAGATTGCCGATAGCATCATTCTAGTCTCAGAAGTCGTCCACTCAATATACAAAGAGAAATAGAAAGGTATGGTCATCAAACTAGATGTTGCCAAAGTATACGATTAGGTTGTATGGGGATTTTTAACAAGCGTATTGAAAATTTTTGGTTTTCCTATCAAATGGATCGAATGTATCAAATTTTGCATATCCACCGTTAACTTCTCAATGATAGTCAATGGAAATGTGTGTGGATTCTTCGGTGCCACGAATGGCTTGTGACAGGGAGATCCATTATCACCAGACCTATTTGTGATTATGGCTGAAGTTCTTGGGAAATTGATAGAAAAAAGACATGCAGACAACAAATGGAAAGGGATAAAAGTACACAACCAATTGGATACTATCACCCATTCCCAATTTGCTGACGACACAATAATATTTGGGGAGGCCTCGCTGATTGAAGCCAAGAACATCATGAGCTCACTGAATGTATACTTTGAGCAATCCGAGAAAGTGATGAACAAAAACAAGTCGCAATTATTCTTCTTCAACACTAAAATGATGTAGACAAATATTTGGGGGTGAGAATTGAGAAAGGATGTAGGCAAAAAATTCTCAACTTCTAATCAAATATTTGGGGGTGAGAATTGAGAAAGGATGTAGGAAAACTCAGATTTTGGAAGATGTTTTGAAATCTTGTTCAACCAAGACAATGCTTTGGAAGAATAGATGGCTAACACAAGCTAGTAGATTGACAATGGTTAAGTTTGTCTTATGGGCCATTCCCATTTTACTGCATGTCATGCTTCAAGATGCCCTATGCTGCTGGTAAAAATATTGACAACCTACTCAGAAAATTTGTTTGGGAGGGGGAAAAAGACAAAAAAAAGATACCACTCATTAATTGGGACACCATGTGTTTATTAAAAGAGGATGGTGGAGCTGGACTTAGGAAAATGGCACTTCAGAATATTGCGTTGGGTGCCAAATTATCTTGGAAGATGTACACAGAACCACAAAAACTATGGTGCAAAATATTTAGGAAGAAATATTTGGATTCTGAGAACCCTTGCCGAATTTTCACTGTGGAAAATATTGAGTGGGGATCCACCTCTTGGAAATTTCTTTGGGATTGCAGATTCATTATAATCGATCACATTTCGTGGCACATTGGTAATGGCAAATCTACAAAATTTTGGAGGGACTCATGGGATGGTGCTCTTGCACTATCTAACAGTTTTAGTCAAGACTGGATTGAGCTTGTCGAATCTAAGTATGGTGTGTTTGTGGAGGATTATTTTGAGCATAATAAGGAACTGGATAGGAAGCGGGTGTGGAAACAAATATCTATTGGCAATTTGATTCTATTCGAGTCTTTGAAAGATGTGCTAAAAAGTAGATGTACCCCTATGTCTAATGATGAGGATAGGATGTTCTGGAGTGTTGACAAATCAGGAGAACATTCTAGTCAAATTGGGGTATGAGGTACAAAGACAAAGGGGTATCTGCATGAATTGGCCACATAAGCTATGTTGGAGCAATATGAGCGGGGACATTTCTTTGGCTGACACTTCACAACAGGATCCTCATTGGGGACAAATTAAAATCAATTGGTATCTTTGGACCTAACATGTGTGTTATGTGCAAGGCAGATGAAGAATCTGCCAATCATTTACTTTTCAATTGCCCCATGGCGGAGGCCTGCTAGAATTGGTTCTTTGAAAATACCAATCTTAAAATCATCAGAAGTGAAGTACTCAAGGACTTCCTCATTTCTTGGCCAATGATCTACAATTCAAGGTGGAGCAACCTGTGGCTGCTAGGGCCTTCATTAATTGTTTGGCACATTTGGAAAGAAAGAAACATGAGGATCTTCAAAGAAACCACACTCCCGATTAACAAAATCATTGAGAACATCAAAAGAGATATTGAGGAAATGATAAACGGGAAATCTGCCTCAAGGAGAATCAGATCCTATAATGATTGGGACCGTAGAATGGAGAAGATCTGGCTCCTTAAACATCTTGTATTCATAGGCAACAATAATAGAGTGAAAAGGACGGATATCAAATGAATGGCCCCACCATAGGATTGGGTGAAATTAAACTTTGATGGAGCTAGCCAGGGTAACTTGGGAGATGTTGGTTTTGGAGACATAATTAGGAACAATTCTAGTAAGATAGTTCATGGTGTATATGGTGGATTGGGAAAGGCTACTAACAACGAGGCTGAAATTAGAGCATTAGAGGCTGGATTAAATCTTTGTGTTAAAAATGGTATCTCCAAGGTACTCATTGAGGGAGATTCCCAAATAATTATAAATGGCATTACCAAATCAAGGTTCCAATGCTAGAAGTTATGCAAATGGCTCCCTCGAATAAATCATTTGTTGGAATTGATTGACACTTTTGAGATTAAGCATGTGTACCGGGATGGGAACTGCTTGGCCGATTACCTTGCAAACTTGGTCATGGTATGTAATGATAATAGGATTACCTTTGACCAACACTTTGCAAGCAACGACATAACTAATCACATCAAAATGGATGCTTCACGTGATGGTATCAATTGAGGTAAGTACCTGGGATTATGGTGGCACTAGACTAGACTCTGGATCCATCACATGGTACTATGGCTGGATGTCACTGCAATCTATATCCCAAAAAGTAGATTCAAGTATGATTTCCTGCAGTAGTGGCGGCACAGTTATATTATTATTTCTGAGCAAATTGGGCAACAATATCAATACTCCATTTTTTTTGGATTTGGAAAAGGAAACTTCTAAAGATAGCCGGTTCTATAAAGAAATTCCTCACAGTATGACACCACCAATATTGATGAGCCTGGATAATGGCACACTTTGGAGGAATCAGCTATGTCAACTACAAAATGCATGTGGGTGCTCAAATCTGAAGTCTATTCGTAATGGAGGAGTATGTGTATGAGACAATCCAGGGGTTGATGGGGATGACTCTAAATTTCAACATGCACTGGTGTGATGCACTCATCTATGAAGCAGCGGTGTTTCCCTTAGTTGGCATCATCGACTCAAGGGAGAGGTCTGTTGAGCTGATGTGTGGTTTTGTGAAGCCGTCTATTGGGAATATTGTTGCCAATGGTATCCTCAGCTTGGATGAAAACACAAAGGTCGGCATACTTAAAACATATTTCCAGCCCGAGTACTATTTACCCTCGGATTCTAGTGAGGATGCAAACAATTTAGAAGAGGAAGAGGGGGAGGATGGGTCGGATACTGAGAATAACGATAAGGGCAGCGCAACACAAAGAAGATTTGAGAAGGTTGAGGAAAGGGAACGAATAAAGACCTTTGTGGAAAATGCTTGGGAGATATTTAGGTGTGCGGTCTTGAATGGGAACATAGACCCCTTCAGGCGTGCTACTAACTCTGATGAATGGTGGTTCCCTACTACTAACTTCTTTAGGTGACACACATATGGGTCTATGTAGTCCACACATTAGTAATTCTATCTCAGTTCCTTTATCAAGGAAGACAGTTGCTCGAGGTACATATCATTCAATCAAGGAAAAATGCAACTACAATCGTAAGGTCAAGCCTCACACATTTGAGGTGGGTGACTTAGTTCTAAGGGAAAATCCTAAAAATCAGCAAGACAGAGAGAAGAAGGGCAAGTTCGAACCAAATTGGCTTGGTCCTTACATCATTACAACATCCTATGGATCCGGTGCATATCAACTTTCAACTCCAGATGGTGAACCTTTGGAGGATCCTATCAACAACATGCACCTTCACAAGTTTTACACATAGCTCTTCAGAGTATCCTAATTCAAAATAACAAAAAAATACAAAAAAAAAAAAAAAATACAAAAAATTCAAAAAATTCAAAAAATACAAAAAAATAAAAAAACATAAAAAAATCGTTACTTGGTGACAACCTGGCAAATAGGCCCCTTGTGACACAAAAAAATTTGAAAAAAATCGAAAAAAGTAAAGAGAAATAATTTCGTTCAATGGTGAAAACCACTCCGGTGGTGCCCTGGGCAAGTACCATGGTGAAAATCGGGTCACCAACGCCATGTGTAGAGACATTGCTCCTACCTCCTTCAGGATTCATCTCATCTTTTCACTTTGCACACACTCACAACCTATCCATCCATAATAAACTTACCCATTCCCATCATGGCTTGTTATTGATCTACCTAAGATTGGTTAGCCATTCATAATAATCCCTCCTTTTCACCACTTTCCATCCATAATAAATCAGCTCCCATCTGTGGCTAAGGAAAATCCTACGTCTAGTGATGGGTGTGGAACTGAGAGCATCACACGTTTCGAGGAGTACAGCTTCTTCCAGTTTTCTTCAGTCTATCCACGCATAATCCATAATAAAGAAACACTTGCATCACATATCCACAATAAAGTTCCATCTTCTCTGCATTAAAGTATCAGTTTCATGGATCCAGTCAGTTTCATATGAGACACAAGCAACAATGGGATTCAACAAATCAAATATTTCAACAGACTCAGACAATATTATGGTTCAGTGCTATCTATCATTTTTTGAAAGTAAACATTCTGGCCACAATCAAATAGACTTATACAAGTGACAAGAGACACTAAAACTTGAGGACTACAGTGGATGTTGGTGTCAAGTCTTGGTTTTCTTTTGATTTTATATTTTTGGTGACATGTCTTTTAGCTTTTTCGGGATGTCTATGACTAGAGATTTTATCTCTAGGATGTCTTTGACTAGAAAGGCGAGGATGGGGTATCGTCACCTATTGTTTTCTTTGTTGTCTGTGGATTGTCTCTTAGTAATTCTATGACTTGTCCAAGGATATGAGGACATTGTGAGTCTAGTATGAACATGGGTATTCCTTGTTTGCGACTGTCTGATCTCCATGCAAACGAGTATAATGACTTTCTGGATCAAACCTATGTTTGGATTGTCATAACCTACTTGCCATAATAAAGCTCAATGATGATAATGCACAAGAAGCTCTTTTCACTTTCATATCTTCTATCTTCCATCTCCCTTTCTTGATTGACCTCCATCGTCCTTCCCGAGTCTGTGTAGCCTGCTATCACATGATAGAGTATAATGACACACCAAAAACATTTGCATTTCATGTAGTTGCACCTGCATTACCACATATTAAGCATTTCATACATACATATAGATATCACAATTACATCACATCTTGCACACACCGCATGTTAGCACATTTTACATTTGCATCATGTCAATAGTTATGTACATTATCATATTCATCTACATTTCATACGTTCACATTCACATTCACATATGCATAACATATATAAAACATAAAAGAACACAAATAACTGCATTGCATCATGTACATATTTGCATCCATATCATAAGCATCACATAAAATCATCATCATAAAACATATCATAAGAATCACATAGGTACACATGCATATAGCTGTTGCAAGGATGAATCATCTCATATATATATCAAAATCATAAGTGTCATGATACAATGATGTCAAAATCATATGGCTACAATCACCCGAAGGTGTCTACATCATCATACAAAATGGTACAAAAACCGATACATAGGGAGCCCTCTAAGGCTATGATGAACTCCCTCCCTTGGAGCCAGGTGGCCTCGACGGAGTCTGAGCCCTGGAAGGACCTGCCCTAGGATCATCTCTCCTACCCCCTCTATCTAGTGGTGGTGGAGGACCCATAACCCCACCGCTAGATGCCTATCACCTGTCGCTCCCTCCAGTAGTTGTCGCAGTCCGCGATGGTCTCCGGAAGCTCCTCGCTCGCTGCTCTGGTGGCACCACTCCATAGTATAGGTCTCTCCAGTAACATATCTCCTCCCCGACCCACAAAACATAGGCGTATCCAGCTCCTGTGTCCTCTACTTCCTACCTCCCTGTCCTCAGTGTTGTCTCATCCTCTGTATAGCACCGAATAGCCTGATCCCTCTCTCGCTTAGTATCCCTTAGCTATCTCCTGAGTCTAGTTGTCTCCCTCTCCAGATCCTGGATCTCATCTTCTTGTCCCTAGAAGATCTCTCTCAAGGATAGTAGCTCATCCTCCCCCATCTCACAACCAACCCTCATGTTGCCCTATCTAGACACAGGAACCCACTGATCACTCCTACCAACACTGCCGGTAGCACTAATCCAGTACGTGTCATGGTATCCCAAGCCACGTGTCCATCTCTCATCTCTAGTCCTGGATCCTGGAACACTCATCTCACTGCATCCTTGTCTCCCTCTCGGTTGTAAGGAACTAACTCCCCATCGATCGATATTTGCAGTATCCTATATACATCCTCTAAGGTGATTGTCATCTCACCCATAGAAAAATAAAAAGTACAAGTCTCTGAGTGCCATCTCTTAGCTAGCATAGTCAGCAATCCCATGTTTGCCCGAAACTTAGGCACATACATAATATATTGCAAGCCCATAGCTTGAACTGCTGCTCTATTCTCAAATGTCAGCTATGCTCGCAAACTCTGAGTCGAAGGGAATATCTCGCGTGACTCTAGCATAGGTAGGTCCTATTGCAGTCAAGCAAATCACTTGTGTCAGTCCTAGTGGTACTCCCTATTCATCACAAATTACTGCTTTCTATCCTAGTAACATTCCCTGTTCATCACAAAGTGTTGCTTCTTATCCTAGTGGTACTCCCTGTTCATCACAAAGTGCCTTAATCTATCCTATCATAGGGCCTCTGCTTGAGTGTATCCTCTTGAGTAGTTTCCTAATTGGGAATGTATGTTCTATCACAGAATTGTCAATCCTATCCCTATCTGCTATCCTAGACTTCCATAGAGGACTTGCTTGAGTGTATCCTCTCAGCAGCTTATCCAATTGACAATGTATGTTTATTGCAGAACTGCCGATTCGACCTTGAAGACATAAACGTGCCTTAATGACATAAATGCACTTGCATACTGCATGAACATGCTTGTACATCATAGATACACTCACATTGATCACAGACACTATTACATTCATAGACACGCCTGGCACAAACACAAACGCACCTAGCCTACCCAGTCGCGCTTGGCACTAACGTAGATGCGCCTTGGAGTTTTCCCCCCGCTTGACCTTTTTTTGCAATCTACCTAAAGTGCATTTATTGCTCTACTTGACATGCATTTATGACAATAATTAATGCAACAAAGTACAATGAGGTTTTGTGGTACTTACTGGCTTTCTTGCATCTGCTGGCCTCTGAAATCGGCGAACACGATCGAATCTATGAACCAAGGCCATCGCTGTTGACTGCTCTCTTCTCTCTCTGCACTCTGATCTCTTGGATGTGTGGATGACAATGAGGATGTTTTCCCCTCATGGTCTATCTTATAGACTACCTTATCCCTATCCCTATCCCTAGTTTCCCCAGTCAGTCTTCTTTATCCTGTGACTCTGTCACTTTATCCGGTCATTCCATTCTACCCTTTCTTATCGAGAGATTGTCTATGATCTTCCCTGACATTTTCATCCAATCTCTCGAGGGGGAATATCCTTCCCATCTTGGGGCAACTTTGTATCAATTCATCTTATCTTCTTTGAAACAACGCAACAAGCTGCATTGTCTCAAAGAGGGGCAAAATGTAGACACCTAAAATTGTCATGTCTAATTAAATAAATATCTTTATTTATTTAATTGTTTAAGCCTAATTCTTCTATTAATTAAATAAATCTTTATTTATTTAATTAATTCATTTATCCTCTTCTAGCCTCATTTCTCATTTAAATAAATACATTTATTTATTTAAATGATCATTTTCCCTAATTAAATAAATATCTCATTTATTTAATCGATCCCACTTCTTCTATTAATTAAATAAATATTTATTTATTTAATTAATTCATTAGCCTTTTCCACCTATGACACATGTCATTCATCTCTTAATTCCTACACTACCTACCCTCTCATTATTTTATTATTTCTTTTACCTACCTTCCAATCCTAATCGACCATTTATCTTTTACACCTCTTAATCTCATCCCTCCATTTCTTATAGCGTCTTCTATATAAGGAGATGCTTCCTTCATTATCAACCCTAGTCATTCTATTCATTCTAATCAACTAATCATTCAATTCAATCATTCTAATTAGCTAATCAAGGACTCTACGCTTTCAAACTTTCATATGCGATCAAGCCTACTTGCAACCACAATTTCGTTCTTTGTTGAGCTCTTGTGCACACATAAAATTTGAGAGCAAATATATCAAGCAAGATCAATGGAGATAGGAATAATGGAGATACAAACCCTATTGGACATGTGATGGTATAATCTTTGTGATTTCATTTGATTTGCATTGTCTTAGGTAATCTTCATATGTTATGGTGGATCTTTGTTGTTGTTAGGCTAGGGTTTTGTGGTTGAATTCATTTAGTCTTTCAATATTGTTGTTTCCACTTTCACCACAAACAATACTCATTGAGGGAGATTCCCAAATAATTATAAATGGCATTACCAAATCAAGGTTCCAATTCTAGAAGTTATGCAAATGGCTCCCTCGAATAAATCATATGTTGGAATTGATTGACACTTTTGAGATTAAACATGTGTACCAGGAAGGGAACTGCTTGGCCGATTACCTTGCAAACTCGGTCGTGGTATGTAATGATAACAAGATTACCTTTGACAAACACTCTGCAAGCAATGACATAACTAATCACATCAAAATGGATGCTTCACATGATGGTATCAATTGAGACAAGTACTCGGGATTGTGGTGGCACTAGACTAGACTCTGGATCAGTCACATGGTAATATGATTGGATGTCACTGCAATCTATATCCCAAAAAGAAGATTGAAGTATGATTTTCTGAAGTAGTGGCAACACAATCACATTATTCTTTCTGAGCAAATTGGGCAACAATATCAATACTCTATTTTTTTGGGGATTTGGAAAAGGAAACTTCCAGAGATAGCCGGTTCTATAAAGAAATGCCTCACAATATGATACCGCCAGTATTGATGAGCCTGGATAATGGCACATTTTGGAGGAATCAGCTATGTCAATTGTGAAATGCATGTGGGTGCTCAAATCCAAAGTCTATTCGTAACAGAGGAGTGTGTGTATGAGGTAATCTAGGGGTTGATGGGGATTACTCTAAATTTTGACATGCACTGGTGCTATGCACTCATCTATGAAGTAGTGGTGCTTCCCTTAGTTGACATCATCGACTTAAGGGAGAGGTCTATTGAGCTGATGTGTGGTTTTGTGAAGCCATCCATTAGGAATATTGTTGTCAATGGTATCCTCGGCTTGGATGAAAACACAAAGGTCAGCATACTTAAAACATATTTCCAACCCGAGTACTATTTACCCTTGGATTCTAGTGAGGATGCAAACAATTTAGAAGAGGAAGAGGGGGAGGATGGGTCGGATTCTGAGAACAATGATAAGGGAAGAACAAAGCAAAGAAGATTGGAGAAGGCTGAGGAAAGGGAGCGAATGAAGATCTTTGTGGAAAATGCTTGGGAGATATTCAGGTGTGTGGTCTTGAATGGGAACATAGACCCCTTTAGGCGCGCTACTAACTCAGATGAATGGTGGTTCCCTTCTACCTCTATTGCAAATGTTATCAGCCTTGGAAAATATGCATCTCTGATTCTCCAAGCTCTTTGGGGAGAATAACTGCCCTGCATTTGGTCAATACCCTGTCTCTGTATATGTCCGTTATAGTTGGGTCAATTTGCTTTGGTCTTTGTCTCTGACTTTTATGTTGATATTAAATTGGAATGTTGGGTCTTAAGGTTGTTAGGATGAATAGATTCACCCGCCTTTTGTCATATGTGGGTGATGAAACTTGATGTAATTTTTTAGTATTTTAATAGAGGGCGCTATCCCCATACTTGATAGCACTTACCATAAAAAAAAAAAAAAAAAAAAATTAACATGTGAATAGGTTCTAAGTAAGAACTAGTTAGGATAAAATCATATTTCACACTAACATAATTTTAATAAAATTTAGATTTCCACATGTTCTGCATTCAAATAAATTTTAAATTTTATATATATTTCAAAGAAATTGTTTGGGTTAAATTCACTAGTACTCTACTTCCTCAACTCTAGGGTTTTAACATAGTTTCTAGTTTATTTTCAACATTTACTTTTAGGTTAATTCTTGATTTAATTTTTTTTTTTTGATCGGTAATTGGCCGAAGCCTGAATAGCTTTTGACTGGAGCTATGAACCAGTGGGGACACAGTAGGGGGCCCCATCCCCATTACATATCTTTGAATTATTATTATTATTCAGTTTGATTAGATTGACCCTAAGACCTTCCCCATCCTATGGAAGGCCAAGAGTCACAACTTAGAATTCCACTTCAGATGTCCCTATTGGGAATTGAACTTGGGTCTCCACAGTGAGAACCCAGTGTTTTAACCAGTTAAGCTCAACCCCTTGGACAATTCTTGATTTAATTTTAACATTTACTTTCATGTTAAAATTTAATTTTTTTATATAGATGCCAAATAAATTCTATAGGTTAAATGAACACTATTGTTGTTCAAATCCATATGCATGCTAGCCCAAAGAAAGTACCAAGCATGCAAGCATAGCAGCCCAGTGGGGATTTGAACCTTGGTGGCGGTTTCACCAAGCAAGTGTTTTAACCGTTGAACTACATGGGTCACCCCTAATAGAATGACTTCATCTTTACACCCTATAATTTGTTAGCGTTAATTTTCTTCATCGACATCTTTGTGATTTATGGGAAACAATCTCTATTGCATGGTTATTAGGTGCACATTATGTTTAAGCTAACAAATAAGATTTATATTATAACTCTCTCTGCATCATCAAGAAAGAATGCAAATTAGCATTTATGTTGTAGATCTTCATCGTAATTTCATGCCTTAATTAATGCATTACAACAGTTCATTTGTGTAATATTTTATGACAAGCATTTTGCAATAGTTAATCTGAATTTTTAATTTTATTCAAGTCCAAACTCTATTCTTTTCTCCATATCTCTTTTTCTGCAAGTTTTATTTCTTCTTTCCTACCTAATCTATACTTTGTTTGTAGGTTCAACTATAATTTTCATATGGTATCAGAGTTTGGGAGCTAGGAAGAAGGAGCATTAATAATTATTTGTAGATAGATTTGTGTGAAGATTATCATCACCATGAAGGAAAATGTAAACCTTTGTTTCTAGATATATGCATGTTCCTTCCCTAATTTTTTTCATTCTCCGTGCTTTCTTCCCATGTTGATTCTTTAAAAATTGTACATGCTTTACAAGCACCACATGATAAAGATCTTGGAAAATTTAGGGCTTTTATATAATTAAAATTTTATAAATTTTATATGGGGTTTCTATTTAAAGTATCTACTATACCTGTTTCTTTTAATAAGCTTTCAAAATAAATGAACCTAGAATATTAAAAGTTACTAATTAGCCACCAAGATTTGCACTCTTCCTCCAATAGGCAACCAAAAGTTTTCATTTGTTCTAAATTCCTATCTACATGAGATTTTTGAGTCACATCCTCGAGTGCTTGTAGAGTTTCTTTCTAGTGGAACAATATTGAGCAATGGATAAATAATGACATTTGTAGCATCGGAATTTAGAATCATCAAAGCAATATATAAAAAGACATATTATTCATTATTAGCTCAATCACACATTACAATGATCTAATCCTAAGCACACTCAATAGAGACATAAAAACAAAGCATTCAAAAGCAAATATCATGCAAACCAGATGACGATTTGGATGCTTCTTCCATGCGGCTCCATTGTTCTTCTTTCCTCTTCAATTGGATTTGTGGATCTCACCTACAAGTGCACATACAATTGAAAGCAAGATTGACTTTGATGAAAAGCTCAAGAGTACTAGAAGCATAAATTCGATAGTCTGATAGGGATTCGGGATTAGGGATTCGGGATTCGGGATTAGGATTAGCTTTGATTGAAAATCATCCAATTTATAGAGAAATTGGAGAAATGACAAGATTAGCATGATGAAATTCAAATGGAAATTGCAAATCAATATGACAAAATATGACAAATTATGCACTTTCCATGCACAATTTGATTGATTGTTAATTGATGACAAATTATGACACATTCCATGTCAAAATTGATTGATTATCAATTATGACAATTTCATGACAAATTGAAATGTCATTCCCATAGAATTAGGAGATGAAAAAGGAAGAAATTAGAAATTAGGAATTAGAAAATTAAGAAAATTGACATTGATGAAAATTAGAAATTGATGGAAAAATAGGAAATTAGGTAAATTAATTAATAATTTGTCATTTATTAATTAATTTACAAGAGGAAGAATAATTAGCCAACTAAATAAAGATTTAATTGTAATGAGAAGACTTAGGGTTAATAAATAATTTAGTAATCCTAGAGGAAGAAATGGCAAATTAGGTTAAATGAATAAATCATAAAACCCTAGAAGATGAATTAGAAATGCGAAAATGACAATTAGGTCTTGATTGAAGATAATTAATGTCATGATTTTGAATTGATAAATGACCAATGCTACAAAAAATGATTTGATAAATGCGCCAATTGACGAGAAATAATGACAAATTGATCCAAATTGACATAATTGAGACAGACAACGATCGATGACAAATTGGTTGAAAAATGACAAGATTGACAAGAGGACAAGAATCGATGACAAAATGGATTGCAAGATGACAAGATTGGAAATAATCACGATCAATGACAAATCGATCGCAAAATGACAAGATCGAACAATGACAATGATCGATGACAAATCGATCACATGGTGACAAGATTGAAAAGAGGACAAAACCCTAATTAGGATTGATGATGCCCAAAATGATAAGATTGATAAGATTGATAAGAGGACAAAACCCTAATTAGGATTGACGATGTCCAAAATGATGGCAAATTAGCATGCACATTGATGCGACAAGATAAGTTTGATCAAAATCATGATTGGATAATGTTGTCGACAAGACCAAATTTGAGGACGAGATGATTGAAGAATATAGAAGAATGACTCGATGTTCGCAAATGATAAAGACCAAGTGCGTGACATAGGAGAAATGTTAATGCGACGCAAAAACCTAAAATGAGGCAATGCGCAAATGTTAAAGTATGACTTCGCAAGCGTTGACCATTTTTGGGTGTCTACATTTTGCCCCTCTTTGAGACAATGCGATTCTGAGCGTTGTTTGAAAGAACAATAACGAAAATGCCCTGGACAATAACAATTGACATATGCATGCCCCCTCGAGGAATTGGTCGGAAACATGCGGAAAAGAGGCCAATTGATCGATAAAAATGATAGGATCGAACAAACTGACAATCAGAGATCGGATGCATGAAGGACAAGCAATGTAAGGTGCACAAGACCGCGACCAACATAAGATGGAGAAGATGCACATCCATCTATGCAATGACAAAGAGCTATAAATGAGACCAAGAGGGTGAAAATTGCTCATTTGCACTAGCTAAAAAGGAGAATTTGTTGCTTTGGACAAGGACACTTGCAGACAGATGGTGAACATTCCAATGGCGGATCAACTTGGGGAATGTGTACGCACATTCAGATGACCGGAGGACACAGGAGCAGCGGTATGTATCTCAAAAACCCATGTTTTGAATTTCATGAATTTTGATGGCTTACGGGACATTGCGGGGCCCACAGGGGCTGCAAAAATGGACTCCTGCGCTTGTGTCATCTAGTTCTACGCTTGTGTAGGGAGTTCTGCGCTTGTGTAGGAAGACACAAGCGCAGGTCATCTGACACAGGCGCAAGTTAGAAGACACAGGCGCAAGTGTGCATAAATGACCCAATTTTGATTCAAAACTGCATGCAAAATGACCTAAAAAAGGAGGACAAGGGTGGGATAAGTCAATGTAGATGAAAAACACCCTGATTGAGACATGAAAATGAGGATATGCAACTCATAGGAGAAAACCCTAAAACTGACAAAATGATGCCCCGATTGTGATGTAGAGTCGACAATATCCGTTGATCATGCGGGAGAATCGACCAGACTGTTTCATGCTACGACATAGACTCAGGAGCACAGAGAGAGACACATTAGAAGGACTTGAGACATGGTAGGGATGAGGAGGATAGAGGGAGAACCCAGTGACAGAGGCACGTGCTCCTTATGACAGATAGTGGACATTATGTAGTTTGACATGTTGTAGTCAGCCTGTGGGCAATACTTAGGACAGACAGTTCGATTTTGTACGCCGACATTATTATGATATGTGATACGAAATGCATCGATATGATGGATGCAATATGTTATGACTTATGTTATTTGCATGTATGGATGACTTATGCACTTTGTATGAACATGTATGGATGTATTTTTATGTATTTTTGATGTATTTATGAAATGAAATGGATAAAATGCTTGATGTAATATGTGATGGAATGTAAATGTACTAACCAATGAATGCAGGATGCAACATATGTGTTTGGATATCGGAGCACTAGACCGAACTTACTATCTGGACTAACGGAAGAAATGTTAGTAAGAAATGAGATAGAGGACAGTTAGAGATGATGAAAACTTGCTTTCAGTAATGCACTTTGTAGGTGAGAACCTTTATTTTAATATAGCAAAATGGATGCGTAGCATCATGGCATTGAAGGCCAGAGCTGAAATGCAACCTTTTTGGCAAAAGACAGACACAACATAGACAAGCAACAATCACAATCAAAGAAAGAGACCATGAGCCATCTCGGTCACTCTAAATCACTTAGTGACATCATCGAGCAACATAGGAACATGATCGAAGATAAATCAATAAAAAGATAAGATGCACAAATTCAAGCAAATCAGACAAACATCTTGATCTTCATTGTCAAAAGTTGAAAGTACTGATAGGACGATCATGCTGTCTGGTTTCAAGATATGTGGTACCCCGTCTAAGACAGGACACAGTCTGGTTTCGAGTATACCACACCCTGTATAAGACCCATGATAATATGAACAAGGACAAATGAATTTTGATGCTGATATTCGATTGATAAGACAATTGTGATCAGTTTGAATGTCTGGTTTGATGGAAAAAGTTCATTTGGTTAAAGCATGATTTCATTAAAGCACAGTGTTTGATTGCGAGTGTCGTTGGATGAACACTCAGTGATTTGTCTTATGCACAAAAGGAATACTTTATTGCAAAATGTTTGGTTTTGTTTTTGGAGTTTTATAATTTTTTTGTTTTTTTTTTCGTTTTTTTTCAGGACTTTATTTGATTTTTACGACTTTTTTCAGGACAGTTTTCAATTTTTTTATGATTTTTTTCAGGACATTTTTCAATTTTTTAGGATTTTTTCATGACATTTTTTCAATTTTTATGACTTTTTTTTTAGGACTTTTTTCAATTTTTATGACTTTTTTCAGGACATTTTTCAATTTTTATGACTTTTTTCAGGACATTTTTCAATTTTTATGACTTTTTTAGGACATTTTTCAATTTTTATGACTTTTTTAGGACATTTTTCAATTTTTATGACTTTTTTCAGGACATTTTTCAATTTTTATGACTTTTTTTCATGATTTTTGCCCCCAGTGTCTAGCAAGGCAAGGGATATGACAGGTGAATAAATAGGCTTGCTGAAATGATGGTGGATAGAGGGAAGATAAAGGCCTTGTATTATGGAGACAATACGGATGCAATTTCCAAGGGCTATTGCATGATGGGACAAAAGATTGGATATGACAATGTAAAGTAGGAACATGGCATGAGGGACATGTCAAGAGGTTTTTGAAAAACATGTTTTAAATTTGCGTCCTTATGTCAGATCAAGATCAAGGGACAAAAAGAGTGTACGGATAGCGATAAGATATGGATAGGATAAGCAAGACCAAGAATGGATATGGGATAGTGGCAGAAAGTTGCAATAAGCTAGGGAATGTGGATGAAAGGGTATAATAAGCAAATGGATAAATGACCAAAAGCTATGATAGATGGAAAGCTGCAAACAAGATGCATAATGCTCGTGATGATCCTCAGCCTTGTCAAGATCAAAGGTGGAAAGGGAAAATGGACATGCAGGACAATATGATATGAAGGGTAATGATAGGGATTTGATAGGATAATGAAGTGCAACAGGATATGAAGGAGGAAACTTGCCCCCAAGTGTGATGTGCAAGAAGTTCATAAATTACGCATGACGCCTGTTTGCCAGGTTTTCATCACGGTACTTGCCCAAAGCGCCTGTTTACCAGGTTTTCACCAGTGGACGAATTATTTTTCTTTACTTTTTTTTCACTTTTTTTTTTTTTTGTCTTTTTGACTTTTTCAATAGAAGACGGACACATGATAGGGATGGAGGAAGGACTCAAGCGTCTTTTTGTTTGGAGAGTAGCCTTGAAAAAAAAATGAACCATGACCTTTAAAAGTATGCTCAAAGATGTTGGTAGGATAAGGACATGGAAAAATGAGATGAAACTAAGGCAAGGATTTATGAAAAGGATTGGACTAGAGGGATGGAAGGATGGAAAATATGCATTGGATAATAGGTAGGGTATTGGAAGAATTGGGCTTGAGTGGAGGGAAATGTAGGCAAGATCGACATTGGCACACACCTTGAGGGGTGATGGACTAATGGAGGAAAGACGTATTTTGGATATTGAGATTTTGACGAAGGAAAGGCTATGGATTTTGGGACATAAGGGCCCAAAATGGATAAAGAAGGTGATGGAGGAATAGACTTGGAAGGTTTGGATGGAGGAATAGCAATTTTGGATGCCAAGTTGGATTTTTCTTTTTGTGCTTCAAGGAACTTCTTAGGGATCCACATGGTTTTTGATTTTTCATGCTTTTGTGGTTCCTTGGAGTGCATTGCTTGCACAAGGGATTTAGGAACCCATATATATTTTGACTTTTCTTTATTTTGCTCAGTGGGCCTTTCTGACCTTTTGGATATTTCTTTTTCTTCATAGATCAATTTGTTCTTTGCTTTGACATGTCGATTATATTGGACATGTTGATCCTTGAATACATGTGGATTTTTAGACTTATGACTTTTATACTTGGCATCCAAATTACTTGGAAGAGGGAATGAATGTCGCTATGGATGGGAATGATATGGAGGCATGTGGGATGGATGGAAGGTTCTCCAAGATGTGTGCCTTTGCTGATGTTGCATAGGAGATGGAGGGATATAGGGACCTAGAATGGATGGAAGCGATGATGGGGAAGGTGGACATTTGAATTTTGACTTTGAAGGGATACCAACGCCTTGAGTGTGAGCTCTGTAGCCATGACCATTAGTATATTCTTTGATATGGAGGGGTTCTTGCTTGTGAAGGTCTACCCCTTTGCCTTTATCAATATTTTGACTAATAGGATACTCTTTTCTTTGGGAAGAAGACGCGAGTCCATTATGAGGTGGATATGATATGAGAGAAATAATTAGATCTTGAAGTGGATCAGATTGCACCAAAGTGGAAGAACCCATTATGCATGTCGAGGGTTCATGAACATCTTGCACTGACACATTAGAATCATGAGGGGGATTAGGAACATGAGGGGGATTAGGATTGTGTAGTGGACATGGTTCAATGACAGGCTCTTCAAGAGATGGAATGGGATAAATAATGGGATCATCAAAAGAAATGAGACCTTGGAGTGTATATGGAGCATTAGGACAAGGAGATGGAGGAACAAGTGGATCTTGTGGAGGATTTAAAGGAGTAATTTGATCTTGACAAGGAGGAAGATCATTGGAATCCTCTTTAAAGTTGCTTTTCTCTTGACTTTCAATGGGATCATCGAAAAGGATGGAAGGGATATCTTGATCTTTCTGAGGAAGTGGAATACCAATGGGATTTGAAAGGACATCGTGTTCATGAAATGGAATGGGATCATTTGGGATTGGATGGACTAGAATATCTTGATCTTGCTCGGGGAATGGAGTGTCAATAGGACTTTGGATAGGATGGACAAGAATAGGGGAATCATTGTGAGTGTTTGGGAACATGGAGTCTTGGTCAACAATTGGATGGGATGATAAGGTTTTAGGATCTTGATCTGGAGTTGTTTCAAGACATGTTTCTTCATGCTCTAAATTATCCTCTTGACATGGGGTTGGACTTTGGATATGCATGGAGGATTCTGCACTTTGAACATTTGTGATGGATTCTGGCAAGGAATCAATGCTTGAACATGAGGAAGAGGGACTTCGAATGGGGTCCTCTAAAATAGGTAATGGCAATAAAGTGCATGGTGGCATTGGGTCTTGTATTTCTAAAACATGACAAGGATGTGCATCATGAATTGGATTATCTTGGCAATCAATTATGGATAGCTCTTGTATAATTGCATCCTTGGGTGTATTGTTTAATGAGGACAATATAGAAGGTTCTTGTGGAACTTCTAGAGGTGTAGGGATAGATGCCACTGGAGAGTCAATTTGTTTGTGGTGGGATGAGGCATTGCTAGACATAATCGTATTATCTTTATCTTCCTCAAAGAACTCACTTGGTAGTTTCCTTAAGATCATTGCAATAAAGCCACCTTTCTTTCGAGGTTTTGACATGATTGGACCTAGAATTTGAACTTGTTTTTGATTTGATGTCATGTTTTGATATTGGACTTGGTTTAATTGTTCTGACATGTTTGAAACTTGGGTTGGTGTGTGCTGCAACCTTTGTTTTTGAATGTTTGGTTGGTGTTGTTGATATTGATATGTTGATTGAACTTGAACTTGTTGATATTCCACCATTGGTTGAACTATTTGTTGACATTGTATAGTTGGTTGGACATATTGTTGAAATTGAACCATTGGTTGTGTTGGTTGCATATGTTGGACCATTGGTTGAACCATTGGTTGTATTGGTTGAAAATCTGATTGATAGTAAACACCTTCTTGTTCTTGTTGTGGAGGCACATAATGTTGAAATTGATGTTGTCTCTTTTCTTGAAATTGTTTCATCATCTCTATTTGTGAGAGGAGAGCTGGTATGTCTGATCGTTCAAGAAGAGATCTTACATCAATTGGCTTGATATTTGGATTTCGACCTGGAAATTTTTGAAACATTTTGGACACTTGTGATCTATTCTTCGCAATGTTTTTCACTCTTTGTTCCAAAATCTCATTTTCTTGAGCTAGTTTCTCCTCTAGTTTTTGTATTTGGACATTTATATCATCATGAAAAGTTTGATCAATGTTGCTTTGTTGTTGGGATGGATATAATTGTAATTGCCTTGGATTAAAATTTGATTGCATTGTCAATTGATACGTCAAACTTTGTTGCATCATTGGTGCTTGGAACCTTGTTTCAATAGACATGTCACTTATGCAAATGCAATATTTTTGGAATTTTTCAAGGATAATATATGATATGCAACTAAATGAAAACTAAATAGATGAAAATGCAATCTATGTTTTGGTTGTTTTTGAAGATTTTGACAAACTTATGAATGCAAATCTAAAAGAGACCTTTAGGAAATTGAAATGATGTCTAGACCTCAAAGGACAAAAAGACTAAGTGACAAAAGGACAAGATGACAATGTCTCCCCTATATGCCTGGATACTAAGCTAGGTTTGACGAAATGATAATAATGACATAAAAAGAAAAGGTTTGACAAGGTCTAGACATCCTAACAATGACTTAGGGTTTATTAAAGATTTGGATTACTCAAGTATGACAAGACCTAGCTTTGACACTATATGCTAAGGGACAATTAATATGCAAGTGATCTTAATATGATATGATGATGACCTAAGCTTAATGAAGAGACCTAGGGTTTGCAATGTATGACAAGGGTATGCAAATGGATGACCCTTATTAATATGCAAAGGAATATGACCTAGGTGAAACTTAACCTTGACAATGATCTTACAAAATGCAAAACCTAGGATGAGCCTAAACCTAAGTGACATGAATGTTGAGACAAGATTTTGACAAATGTTTGACAACCATGTTTGAAGATGAGTTTTGAACCTTGTTGAACGTTTGTTGGATGAATGTCTCTTGTATTTAATCTTGTTTTGAATCAATTTGCCTTGTTTTTGAAATGAGATACAATTCAACTTTTGACAAACAAAGAAGACAAGATATTTCAACTTAGACTCAATACAGTCATGCTCATGCACAGATTTCTTATGGTAGGCAAAGACATTAGGTACTTGAGAGGTAGACTCATTATGAGATTCAAGGAGAATACATAGATGCTTGACCCCACGGGCTCCCCTCCACGGCACTCACTTCTCAGGGCAGCCAAGCATCAGTCCCCATGGAAATCTCCCCATGGCGAACTTAGTATCTCTTCCAAGTATCCGAATTTGTCCTTCTCAAGCAACTAGAAGGGTTTTTTGGCCTCTAAAAACAAGGTGTTTAGTAAGGATTTCTGTTAAGCGTTACTCCTTGATGTCATGCAAGCATGATTGAGACATTAAGCCCACCAAGATACCAAACAAATGTAGTCGCGCAAGAACGATTTAGACCGTGAGGCCCTACTTAGATGTTGATATGAGAAAGAGTTCAAGGGTCATCACTTCCCAAGTAACTACAATTCCCACGTAACCCTTCCTTCAAAGCTTTCGCCCATCAGGTATTTATTTATAGTGAGTTAGAATGCCAAGGTATTCTAGCCGTACTCACTTTGGGTCATTCCCTTCTCACGATTATCACTTGCTTGCAAAAGCAAATGGTCGGGAAGGCAGGCCCTCTAAAGGAGACACTCAATCAACACAAGCATGGTATCGAAGATCTGGATTTCTGATCACCCTATGAAGGATGAGAGCATACTCTCCTACTCCAATGTCACACTTAACAATCAAAGCATACAAATGTTTATTCCAACCTATTTATAAATCACTAAGTGCCTAATTAAAAAACACAAACACAAAAGTTTGGTTGTTTCTCCAAGGCAACCTGCAAAACCCAAGTTAGAGGTTTGATTCGTTGTCTTTGACCATCGAATCTGCATAACACATGTTAGTAGTTTGATTTTTAGTCTTTGTCATGCGTATGCCAAGATTCTACACAAATAATTAGTACCAAAATCCAAAGCACAGAAAATAGAATGCAAAACCACCAAAAATTTCAAGTAAAAACTGCATTTTTCACCTCTGTTCTGGACTTTACACAAGCGCAGAACTCATGACACAGGTGCAAGATGTTTGACACAAGCGCAGAATGTTGCATACACAGGCGCAAGATGCATGACACAGGCGCAAGATGCTTCACACAAGCGCAGAAGTCTCCAGAATACCCTGTACGGCCCTGTTTTTGGGTTTTTGACCTGCAAAATCAACTTAGAAGCACTCCAAAACATAGTAAAAGGGTTAGAAGGTTAGTATTCACGTCGGGTTCACCAGTTAATGTAGCATCAGAATTTAGAATCATCAAAGAAATATATAAAAAGACATATTATTCATTATTAGCTCAATCACACATTGCAATGATCTAATCCTAAGCACACTCAATAGAGACATAAAAACAAAGCATTCAAAAGCAAATATCATGCAAACCAGATGACGATTTGGATGCTTCTTCCATGCGGCTCCATTGTTCTTCTTTCCTCTTCAATTGGATTTGTGGATCTCACCTACAAGTGCACATACAATTGAAAGCAAGATTGACTTTGATGAAAAGCTCAAGAGTACTAGAAGCATAAATTCGATAGTTTGATAGGGATTCGGATTAGGGATTCGGGATTTAGGATTAGGATTAGCTTTTATTGAAAATCATCCAATTTATAGAGAAATTGGAGAAATTACAAGATTAGCATGATGCAATTCAAATGGAAATTGCAAATCAATATGACAAAATATGACAAATTATGCACTTTCCATGCACAATTTGATTGATTGTTAATTGATGACAAATTATGACACATTCCATGTCAAAATTGATTGATTATCAATTATGACAATTTCATGACAAATTGAAATGTCATTCCCATAGAATTAGGAGATGAAAAAGGAAGAAATTAGAAATTAGGAATTAGAAAATTAAGAAAATTGACATTGATGAAAATTAGGAATTAGAAATTGATGGAAAAATAGGAAATTAGGTAAATTAATTAATAATTTGTCATTTATTAATTAATTTACAAGAGGAAGAATAATTAGCCAACTAAATAAAGATTTAATTGTAATGAGAAGACTTAGGATTAATAAATAATTTAGTAATCCTAGAGGAAGAAATGGCAAATTAGGTTAAATGAATAAATCATAAAACCCTAGAAGACGAATTAGAAATGCGAAAATGACAATTAGGTCTTGATTGAAGATAATTAATGTCATGATTTTGAATTGATAAATGACCAATGCTACAAAAAATGATTTGATAAATGCGCCAATTGACGAGGAACAATGACAAATTGATCCAAATTGACATAATTGAGACAGACAACGATCGATGACAAATCGGTTGAAAAATGACAAGATCGACAAGAGGACAAGAATCGATGACAAAATGGATTGCAAGATGACAAGATTGGAAATAATCACGATCAATGACAAATCGATCACAAAATGACAAGATCGAACAATGACAACGATCGATGACAAATCGATCACATGATGACAAGATTGAAAAGAGGACAAAACCCTAATTAGGATTGACGATGCCCAAAATGATAAGATTGATAAGAGGACAAAACCCTAATTAGGATTGACGATGTCCAAAATGATGGCAAATTAGCATGCACATTGATGCGACAAGATAAGTTCGATCAAAATCATGATTGGATAATGTTGTCGACAAGACCAAATTTGAGGACGAGATGATTGAAGAATATAGAAGAATGACTCGATATTCTCAAATGATAAAGACCAAGTGCGTGACATAGGAGAAATGTTAATGCGATGCAAAAACCTAAAATGAGGCAATGCGCAAATGTTAAAGTATGACTTCGCAAGCGTTGATCATTTTTGGGTGTCTACAACATTATTCCAACTAGAGGACATCTTTGCAGTTCTTCATATTGGAACACAGTTCTATAGAATCATATCTTCCTATCCTTAGATGATCAATTTCTATATTTATAGGCCATGTACCTATTTGTTCATTCATTTGAGTAGTGCAGAATATGTACAATTATATTTTTGAGCATTCAAGAGTATCTCGGAGGTACTCATGCAGTGGTTTCTATGATTTTGATATAATCCTATTGTAGTGTGGATTGTTTTGCATTTTTTCATCAATAGTTGCAACTTTTTTCTTTAGTTTGAATAAATGGTTAGGAGATTTTCTCATTTGGGTTTCCTAATCAAGCTTTGTTGCTCGGACCCATATCTCTCCTTAGTTTATTTTAAGGGGGGTTGTTAGTGCAACTTAACAACTAGTTTTTCTATGATTTATAATTGATTTATAGTTTCTCCATGATTTTGAGTTTCTCATGCCTAAACTAATAAAGGAATTATTTTAACTTTTCAGCCTTTTCCAATTCCATTTCAATGGTTCATGCAATTAGTTGTTAATCTTAAAAAAATTCATGCATTTTTTGCATAATTTCTGCTATTGTGATCACTATATATCAATTGTAATTCATACATCTTTGAATATAATAATAGAGACGATAGAATTTCATTATCATTTGCAACTTTGTTTTTCTTTGTTTTCTACAAGTTTTTTTTTCTTTTTCTAGTTAGATCTATATTCTGTTTTGCATACAATGTGAAAATTACAGTTGAAATTGCAAATAGAGTACATATTTGATAGGAAAGAAGAAATAAAACTTGTAGAAAAGAGAAATAGGGAAAATAATAGTTTCCTTGAATGAAATTAAAAAATTAGATTAACTATTGAAAAATGCTTATAATATTACAGAGATGACTATCATAATACATTAATTAAGGTATGGAATTACAATGAAGATCCATAGTATGAATGCTAAGTTGCATGCTTTCTCGATGATGTAGAGAGAGTTATAATAGAACTCTTCTTTGTTAGCTTAAAAATAACGTGCGCCTATTTACCATGCAATAGATGGTATCTCATAAATCATAGAGATATTGGTGAAGAAAATTAACACTAACCTTCCCCCTTAAGTCTAACTAAGAAGACATAAAAGAGGAAAGAAAATAGGAAATAAGGAAAACCTAGTGGGGACAAAACCCCCCCTCAAAATAGATGTTGATTATGTAGCTACTATGTTGTAGTGTCTTTCACCCCAATAAGGTCTCATAGAGAGTGAAACTTTTTCTCAGTGAACGTCTTTGTGAATATGATCTACTAA
The DNA here is from genome assembly GCF_030272615.1 of Cryptomeria japonica. Classification (NCBI taxonomy): domain Eukaryota; kingdom Viridiplantae; phylum Streptophyta; class Pinopsida; order Cupressales; family Cupressaceae; genus Cryptomeria; species Cryptomeria japonica. The sequence goes on along the minus strand of NC_081406.1, from coordinate 171,428,931 downwards.
TAATAGGTGATTCAACTACAAACATTGCTGCAATCAAAATTGCTTTGCATGTAGATTTTTTATGATAGACATGGGTCTCCTACACTTTTTCCTTAGCCTTGAAATTAGCTGGAATGACACAGAAATCAAAGTTGCTCAATCCAAGTATGCAAGAGATCTCTTGGCTCAGTTTCACATGATCAAATGTAAGCCTTTAACTACACCTTTCCTATTTGGGGTGAATCTTGAGGATGGCAAGAACACACCATTGGTTGATCACACACACTATCGTCATCTTGTGGGGAGTCTTCTTTATCTCACTCACTCTTATCCACATATCTCATATGTCGTGGGGGCTAAGTCCAAATACATGCAGGAGCCACATGAGCTACATTAGAAAGTTGCAAAGCATATCCTTTAATATGTTTAGGAAACCATTAGCTATGAGATTCATTATTCAATAGGATGCACTTTGGATCTTATTGGCTACATTGATTTTGATTGGGTTGGTGATAAAATTGATTGCAAATGAAATTCAACATATGTTCTTAGTCTGGGATTTGTCTCCATTTGTTCATCAAGCAAGAAGTAATATACCATTTCTTTATCATCCATAGAGGTAAAATATAGAGGTGTTGTCAATGTTACCATTCAGGCTATTTGGTTGCAAAACTTTTGACCGATCTCGGTATACTTTTTCATCATTTGATTGTTATTTGGTGTGATAATCACAATACACTAAAGTTTTGCAAAGATCTTGTATAGTGATAGTGAACCAAACACATCGAGATCCACATGCACTACATCTAAGGTTTGATCCAAGATGGAGTCATTTATTTAATCACATGCCTTGCATTCTACTCTGATACCAATAATAGAAGAAAATTTAAATCTGGTGTTTATTGATTCAAACCAAAGCCTTCTAAAAAAGCTTTTACAGTTTCAAAACTAATTATTATAAAACTAAACCATCTATGATAGTTTATTAATCTTAACTAAAACTAAAAAAATCAATTATTGTAGTATTTTCCAATAGAATATTACAGTTTTCTTTGTTATCAAAATCTAAAATGTTAAAAGAGGGTACATGAAAAACATTTTATATCTTCACAATGAAGGTTTAATCATAATGTTTTGGCTTCATAAATATATTTCAAGGAAAAGATAATCTCGATTAACACAAAAAAGCCTTCTTATTTATCTTCAACAAATCTCCAAATGATTTTTTTACAACCATGCTAACTAATTTTTTTACCTTCCAATAATAAAACTTGTAACACAGGTCCACACCTATGTTAGGAGGCCTTAATGAACTAAGTTTCACAATATAAAACCACTTAAGTTCATACATAATTATGTAAACTAATCAAATAGCTAACACACACAAATGAACTCTTTTCAAGTTCCATAAAAAAGGGAACTCACTAATCTCTTAAAAATATTATAATTAAAATTTGAACAACAATAATAATAATCATAAATTAAAAAATAACCAATATAAATTTACAAATAACACATTTAAACAAGAAGATCTTAACCTCATCTTAAAATAAGGCCAAGGTATACTAGGGGCTCACAACAAGGTTTTTTTGAGACTCTTCCCAATTTTTTATTGGTCATGAATAATTAGTCTAAATTATTGCAAGTTTAAACATCAATGTATTCAAGATAGAATTTGAGAAAATACTTACAAATAAATCAAAATATAGAACCTAGTTACATCATAATCAAATGGAATGATCATGATTGAATATTATTCATTCAAAAAATTTACTCTATCCTACAAATAATATTCAACTCATACTCGCACAAGAACATAGCATTTAACCAAATACATTGAGATTTACCATTACACAATTGAGTCCATTTAAAAAAAAAAAATCCTTAACAACAACATAAATAAAGTGTAGACTCTAATATAGATAATACAAACAAGTCCATAATCATTAATTAACTAAATCATCATCAAGATAGATAGTATTCTACATATAGATCAACATAGTCTATCATCATTGTAGAGTATGATAGTATAAACATGAATTTCACAAACAATAGAATTCTATCAAAATAGAATTTGATCATGACTCTAATATAGATAATACAAACAAGTCCATAATCATTAATTAACTAAATCATCATCAAGATAGATAGTATTCTACATATAGATCAACATAGTCTATCATCACTGTAGAGTATGATAGTATAAACATGAATTTCACAAACAATATAACTCTATCAAAATGGAATTTGGATATCGCATAGATGAAAAAATTAGATATTGATAACTAATTATGTTTTGTTTAAGTTCACCTACATGAGTGTAAACTTTATTTTTATTAATGTGGATTCTTATGTAGGAATCTAAAGTTCTATATCTAATTGAATGGAAATGAACCAAGATTGAAGATGGTAGGCATACATTAAATGAGCCTAGGATGATGTGTGTTATTGTAGTTATTTGATAGTGCTACTAGAAATCTCCCATAAATGTTATAGAATGTTCTTATTTCATCTCCACATATAATCCTTGATGTATTTAAATAAGTGAATGAATTTCTTTAAATACAATAATGTACCACTCAAATTAAGAGAAACATACATGTCGAGTCAACTCATAATGGCTAGAGAAGTGTTAAGAGAAGTATTAATAAAGATCAAATTTTAAATTTAAATTTTAAAAGTTCAGGGCTCAAATCTATGTGTGTGAAAGGTCTACTCTTAAACATCACCTACTTTAATTGTTAAGATAGGCTTTGTTAATAAAAAAATGATTATTATTTCTCTCATTTTTATAGCATTGAGATGTAAAATTACTATTTGACATTTTGACCATTGAAACATGTGATGATGAAGTAGAATGGTGTAGAAATGGCCTAGGTCAAATCTCCACCTATAAATTTGATCAAGGATAATGAATAAGAAATCTAAGAATTAAACCAAATTCATGAAATAATATTTTATTTATAATTAATTATGACATTTTAAAAACCTTAATTGAAATTGGTTAAAAAATATATAAAATAATGATATGTAAACTTCGAAATTTTATATAAACTTAATAACTTTATTGAATACTCTAATGCGTAGACCATATTGTCAATTAGTTGGAAACATTGATGATGGTTAGTAGTTTGTTTCCTTTGGATTTACTCCCCCATAGATGAAGAATACCTCAAATATAGTAATATGTCTTTTTGACAAAAAGATAAATTAAAACTCTACTTCATAGGTTCCATCAGATATTGATTCCTTCATTAAAAAAAAAAATTTGAATACTTAATATACATTAATAATTTTAAAAGGTGTGATTAGTCTAAATTGACTTCCACATGGATGAAGGACAAGTCATATAAACATAAATTATAATAATATATGTTTTGAACAGAAAATAAATTAAAACTTTACTTTGTGAATTTCACCAAGAAATTGGTTACTCCGTTCAATTTTTTTTATTCAATACTTTAATAAGCGTTAATGATTTTACAAAGTGTGAAAGGCTGCAAGACGAGAATTTGCCGTCCTGAGTTCACATCATTCTTCGTGTAAACTTCACACTTCTGCCGATCATTCACGCGGTTTCTTAAAAACCCTTGATCCCATTATCCCTGCCCTGGTAGAAGTTTTGTCATTAGGTTTTGCATTGAAACCTTCAGTTAACCGATATCAAGGCCCCTCTTTCCTCCTCCTTTCTTTGATCGGTTTCAGTTTTAATTACAATTGAAATGGCTTCCTCTTCCACGGCCAGGCAAAACCAAACAAAACCAGAAAACGCTTTTGATGAAATTGCACCTTATTTTGTACCTAAATCTACAGAGCCCTGGGACATATTTATTAATCATCGCGGATGTGATGTAAAATACACATTAGCCACTACCATCTACGATAAACTTCATTCCATGGGTTTGCATGTTTTTCTAGATGTGGAAGCCCTTGAGGCTGGTGATTGTATTCCAGCAGAGATACAACACGCTATAACTAGTGCCACCCTTCAGATTGCCATTTTTTCTGTCAACTATGCTCAATCTCCATGGTGTTTGGCGGAGCTATCTTTCATGCTCAAAACTGGTAAAAAAATCTTTCCCATTTTCTATCATGTTGATCTCTCTGATCTCAGCTTGGATGGTCAAGGAAAAGGAAAATATGCCTATGCATTCTCAGAGCATGAAAAGAAGGGCAGATACAAATCTGAAAAGCTTGATGAGTGGAAAAGGGCACTCCACGAAAGTTCATTGATACCCGGCTACCTGGTCAGCAATAATGAGTATGTATCATTTCCTCTATTTCTTTGATTGTCAAGCGTTGCATCTTACTAAGTGGTTCCATTTTAATGTTAAATATTTAAGTTTGTTTTGATTTTTGTATTCGATTTAAAATGTTTAGGGATGAGGCCACAGTTTTGAAGAATATTGTGAATTGTGCATTTGAAACCCTGAAAAAAGTTCCATTATCGGTAGCCGATCATCCAGTTGGATTGGATGAGTTGGTTCAACGCTTCGAATCAGTTCGAGGAGAGGAGGAAGTGAAAATCAAGGGGATCGTGGGCATGGGAGGTAGTGGGAAAACCACATTGGCCAAAGAGCTGTTCAACAGGAACATTTCCTCCTTTGAAAGAGGCAGCTTTGTTTTCGACGTGCGAGATGCAGCATCCAGAAACGCTCTGGCTGACAAGCAGAAAAAGCTTCTAAGTGACCTCGGTGTGGATGATTTGCAGTTCGACAATGTAGATGAAGGCAAGGTCGTTCTTGCAAATCGTTTGAGCTTTCATCAGGCGCTCATCGTTTTGGATGACGTGGACCACATCGACCAGGTAAATGCTTTATTGCCAAATAAAGACAATCTTGGATCCCATAGCATGGTCATTGTAACCACTCGAGAATTGGATGTCCTTATATCATGGGGCCTCTCCCTCTCCTGCATTTATAAAATGCCAGAACTCAACACGTCAAATGCCAAGCAGTTATTCTGTTGGCACGCTTTCTTGCAACTCTCTCCACCCGCTGAATTTGAAATTCTGGTTCAAGAGTTCTTAAAGGTGTGCAATGGTTTGCCTTTGTCACTAAAGGTATTGGGGGCAGAGTTATATGGAAGAAAGTCCCAAGATTATTGGAAATCCCGATTACATAAAATTTTAAGAATATTGCCTAACGAAATCCAACAAAGGCTATAAGTTACTTACGATGTGCTCGATGAAGAAGAGAGATGTTCCTGGATGTAGCTTGTTTTTTCATTAGAGAAGGGAAACACACGGCTATAGCAGTGTGGGATGAATCGGGTTGGAGTGGTCTGCATGGTTCAGTGTGAGATGTACCGGGTTGGAATGGTCGGAATGGTCTGCATGGTTTAGAAACACTCATGAATAAGTGCCTTGTGGAACTTTTGAGGAGAAACAGTTCAAGTGGCGAGGGTTCGAAGTGGAAATCAGAATAATGTCCACAGCAGATCAGCTTAGGGATATGGGAAGAGAGATTGTAAGTAGACACCCACCATATCGTCTTTGATGTCCACAGCAGATTGATAGCATGAAGAAATATTCCACAGTGACATTAATAATGGCTCTCGCATTCTGCGTTTCTGTTAGATGAGAATAATTAGATGAATAGTTATATTGCCTGTTGTGGTAAATCATTGATAAGTGAAAACGTTAAAGACTAGTTTGCCTTTTTGTCCGCCTCTCTTTTATGTGAATTTGATTGAAATCCTCTGTATGAGTTTACAGAAGAATATGCATCATTATCAGAAGATCTAATTGTGTGGCTTCGCTGGATATCGTCTCCCCTACGACATATTCCACCATGGCTTACATTAAAAACTCTTAAGGGTTTTAGAGCTTTATACAGATTATTTGGAAGATTGTGGCAGGACAATGCAGATATAAGTATTTTTCTTTCATGGTTCAAGATAATTACTTCAAAAGTTATTTACAGTTTATGTTATTTTGAATTGTACTGAATATAATTATGGTTTTTGTTTTAATATATAAACTGTATTTCATCATAGTCATTATGTATAGGAATGTCTTTTATAAAAGATGCGTTTTTTCATTGATGTACCTATTTAAGAATCTTTGGATCTTCCTATTTGAAAAAACAGAAAATATAATTTAATTCTCTCAAATTTTTATCATGATATCAGAGCTTTAAGCTTTCCTATGCCTGAACATTTAAAGATGAAGATTTTGGATGCAGATAAACCTCAGGGTTGAGAACCTGCAGATGTAAGTAGTCGCTAATCCATTGCTGAAAGAGATCTAAGGCCACCATAAATAAGTTGGAGTAAGTCGTAGTTAAAATTCACCATAAATAAGTTGAAGTCATAGTTAAAAGGATAGAAAAAATTTGTTGTTTGAAATAGAGTAGATCTGAGTTGCCGTCCAAGAGAATGATCAGTTGCTATTAGTAAAAGTATATATATATATATATTACCAATGATAAGAAGCCATAGGAGTTAAAATGAAACCACTGAAATTAATTGTCGCTCCTGGGAATTTAAAAGCTATTGGAGCAAAATAGAAATAAAGAAGAGATAAAGCGTATAAGGAATGGAATTGGAGAGTAGGAAAAGTTTTTTGAAGGTCGTTGTTAAGAGCACATTGCTACTGCAAGAAGAATTGTTGGACAAGCAAGGAAGAAGCTGTCAGGGAATCTTAAGAGATCGTTGGAAATAAACCAATATTGTCTTAAAAAAACTTTCATAATATAATCTTAAAAGATCACATAGATGAGGAGTTAATGCTTCCAAAGTAAATTATTACCATCAAAGAAAAGTTAAGATCTGAGTTGAATCTATAGACAAAGAAAGTTGCCAAGGATTAAAGAAGGATGAAGAGTTCTAAGCTAGTTGCAGACCTGAAGGAATAGCTGTCATCACCAATGAAATAAGGAAGTTTTCGGTCTAGAATGCTTAGTCCTTTTTAATCAAAAGTTGTTGGTATGAAAGGATCGCTGTTTGTATAAAAAGGTCACTGGATGAAAAGAAAAAAGATGCTGACTACATCATTGAGTTAAGCTATTGTGTAATGATACATCGTGCTTTAAGAAAAATTACACCACAGTCAAAGAAGTCAGAAGTCAAGAAGTCAAGCTGCCAACAATAACAAAATTAGTAAGGGGAAGTAAAGGTGCAGGTTAAAGTCACAACATCATTTGCTTAAAATTACTACTTTATCATACATTTCTTTAAAAAAAGATTTGATCGTAAAGATCATTATTGGATTGATTGCAAAGATCATTAATGCTTAAAATTACTACTTTATCATACATTTCTTTAAAAAAAGATTTGATCGTAAAGATCATTATTGGATTGATTGCAAAGATCATTAATAGAATTGATTGCAAGATCATTAAAGTTCTTTTGATCATAAAGATCTTTTGAAAATTTTGTTGATATGTGTGAAAGTTTTGATAGTAAAGATCTTTGAAAACATTTCACTTTCTTGATATCTTTGAAGGTTTTTGATTGCCAAGATCATTATTGAAATTGATCGTAAAGATCTTTTCAAAATTTTGTTGATATCGGTAAGGTTTTTATCGCAAAATCTTTGGAAACACTTCACTTTCTTTATTGATATCTCTGAAGGTTTTTGATTGCAAAGACCTTTGAAAATGCTTCACCTACTTATAGAATAACCATGAGAAACCTCTTGCTATGGATAATGATGAATAATTATAATCAAGGGAGTTTGAAACAAAGATTAAAGTATATTCATTTGAAAGAAATAATGTTAAAGGGTTGCTAACCAACCTATTTTTATAGGTGGCTTCTATTGTCTTGTTAAGATATGTGATAAAATAAAGTTTATAAGAAAGTGTTAAAATATAAATTGTATTTTCATCACAGTCATTATGTATAGGAATGTCTCTTGTAAGAGAAGACGTCTCTTCATTGATATACCTATTTAAAGATTTTTGAATCCTCTTATTTGAAAAACCAGAAAATATAATTTAATTCTCTCCAATTTTTAATTGTCATCTTGCAGCTTCCTTTGCAATTGACAAAACTTATTTTAACGGGTTGGGGAAAATTGCAATGGCTTCCAATTCAATAAAATATCTTCAGGATTTGGAAAGGCTTGTCGTTGAATTTCGTGGTAGCAGTTTGTCAGAAGAGTTCAGTGGCCTCCAACTACTGGCGTATTTCGGATTATACTCTCCAGTGCTATCATAGGAATTTAAGTCTGTCGAATTGCTTTGAGTTGGGCACTTTACCAGATTCTTTCGGTCAACTGATACAGCTGGAAGTTGTAGATTTATCAGGTTGTGAAAAGCTATCTTCATTACCTTTTGGTTTCAGCAATTTCACAAGCTTAAGAGAGATGAATTTAGTGAATTGCAGGCAGTTGACCACGTTGCTCAATTCTTTCGGTCAACTGATACACCTGACACATCTAAATTTATATGGTTGTGAAATCCTATCTTCACTACCTGATGGTTTTGGCAATTTGTTAAGCTCGAGAAATTTAGATCTGGCGAATTGCACAAGATTGAGCATGTGATTTTTTTAGTCAGCTGATACACGTTACAGATCTAGATTTATCATATCATGAAATGCTATCTTCACTACCTGATGGTTTTGGCAATTTAACAAGCTTGAGGAATTTAAATCTGAAGAGTTGCAAGCAGTTGAACCGGTTGCCCGATTCTTTGAGTCAGCTGATACAACTAACAGATCTAGATTTATCAGACTGAAATGCTCACTACCTGATGGTTTTGAACAAGCTTGAAGAATTTAAATCTGAAGAATTGCAAGCAATTGAAAATGTTGCTCGATTCTTTCAGTTAGCTGATACACTCGACAAGTCTAGATTTATGAGGCTGTGAAATGCTATCTTCACTACCTGAGATGCTACCAGTGATGCTCAACAATCTAAGAATATTCTCTTGCAATTTCTTGAATAACGTCAGATGTATTAATGGCCTCATAAACCTTGAGACACTGGAAATATGTGATTGTCTTTAGTTTGAAGAACTCCCAAGCTTAGCTGATTTGGCTTCGCTGAACATATTTAAAATGTGGAATTGCCCCAATCTTGAGAAAATAGAAGGTGTGGAACACGCCAAGTGGTTGAAGTTACTGGATGATGTGAAACGATTGGAAGAACTATGCCTTGAATGTGACACAATATCAGATGTGAAACCTGTTAGCCTAGCAGAAAATAACAATCTGGAATCTCTGTTAGCAGCAGATAGAAAAAAGAATGGAAAGAATGGCAATTTGAATATAATTTGTATACCAATAAAAAAAAACTGTACATCCCAAATAAAATAAAGAAGCAGATATAAAGAGGAGGCAAAAACAGTTGTAAACTGTTATACAAAACTGCCGGAACAGAAAAACCTAATAAATAAACTAATGAAAAATTAATCTAAATAAAACTAAACCGGTGAAGAGAACTAAACCCGTGAAGAGATATTAACATCCCCCCCTTAAACTGAAGGGGTTAAGCCGAGCATTTCTCTGAACATCTCAAACTTTTCTCTGCCCAAAGCCTTGGTAAGAGTATCTGCTAGTTGATCTGCAGTGGGGCAATATTTAAGGTATATGGTGCCATCTTTCACATAATGCTGAATCAAATGAAACTTTGTATTGATGTGCGTGGTGCGATCATGAAATACTAGATTTTTAGCCATTTTGATAGCAGATTGATTGTCAATGAAGAGTGGAGTTGATGAAATCTGTGGTGTTTGCAAGTCTTCAAGAATTCTTCGAAACCATAAGATTTCCCGAGTTGCTTCAAAGGCGGCCATATATTCAACTTCGGAAGAAGAGGTAGCTGGAACAGATTGCTTTTTAGATCTCCAAGAGATGAGAGCAGATCCAAGATACATTAAATACCCGGATGTAGATTTTCCATCTGTAGAATCACCTGCATAATCGGAATCGGAATAGCCAACCAAAGAAAATTGGTTTGTCGTGGAGTATTTGAGCCCATAGTGCTGAGTACCTTGCAAATAGTGAAGAATGCACTTGGCAGCTAACCAATGAGTTTCTCTAGGTTGTTGCATAAACCTTGAAAGAACTCCAACATCAAAAGAAATATTCGGATGGGTAGTTGTAGCATAAATCAAACTACCAACAAGTTTCCTATAGATAGTTGCATCAACCAATGCTGAAGGGTCATCTGAAGAGAGCTTAAGATTTTGCTCCATAGGAGTACTAAGGGGTTTACAATCAGCCATGCCAAACTTATGCAAAAGTTCACCAATATATTTTTGTTGGGTGATAAAAATAAAATGAGGTGTTTGAGTTACCTCAATACCCAAATAGTAATGAAGATGGCCCAAATCAGTCATATCAAAACCTTGCTTCAGTTGTTCTTTCACATTTTGAATATTATTCTCATCGGGACCAGTGATAAATAAATCATCCACATAAACAATAAAATAGACAATAATCTTATCAATTGTTTTTAAAGTGTGGCATCATCGAATTCAAAATGCTGGAAATTCAACTTTAAAAGATACTCGGTAAGTTTTTCATACCAGGCTTGAGGAGCTTTTTTCAAACCATATAATGATTTGACAAGCTTGCATACCTGATGTTCTTTTCCATTGACTGCATACCCATCTGGTTGAGTCATATAAACCGATTCTTTGAGATCACCATTTAAGAATGTCATTTTAACATCCATTTGGTGAATTTTCCACCCATATTGAGTTGCAAGGACCAACAAAGCATGAATGGTGGTCCATTTTGTTGTAGGTGCAAAGGTTTCATCATAGTCTATCCCCTCCTTTTGAGCATAACCTTTGGCAACAAGTCGGGCTTTGTGTTTGTCAAGTGTACCATCTGCTTTATATTTATTTCTGAAAATCCACTTGCAGCCAATAGGTTTACAACCAAGTGGAGGATCAACCAACTACCATGTGCCATTTTTCAAAAGAGCATCATACTCATCTTGCAAAGCTTTCCTCCATACTGTAATATTTTTGGCTTCATTATAGGATGATGGTTCAGAGTCAATTATGAGATTGAGTTCACTAATGGCCTCCAAGTTATTTGCACTATTGGTTTGAGCTTGGAGCCTTGCTTTGTAAGAGATTCTTGTACCTGTTTTACCTATTTCATCAGGTCTTAAATCTTTCAATGTTTGTTGGACTTGTTTTGCCCACTTATGAGAAGACTGTGGTTGCACAAAAGATGTGACCATTTCATTACTAGATGTTGTATTAGTGGTTAATAGTTCAGAGAGTTCAAGCTCATCATGATGGGCTTCTTCTTGGTCATTTATTGATGGAGCAACGTGAATTAGATCAGTTGGAGATATAGATTCTATATGTGGAATCTCACAAGAGTTTTCTATCAAAGGAGACAAATTTGTAATTGTATCAAGCTGTTTGAATTTACATTCATCATTTTCAGCAATGTTGGAGGTTTCAACAAATACAACATCACATGTAATAAAGAAAGCTTTGTTGACTTCATCATACAACTGATATGCTTTGGAAGATTCTGAATAACCAAGAAAAATACACTTAATACTGTGATGTTGTAACTTACTTCTTTTGTCCTTGGGAATTAAAGCATAGCAAGTGGAACCAAAAATGCGGAGATGTCAAACAGAAGGAAGATATCCAAACCACACTTCATATGGAATAGATTGATGTAATGCAGATGATGGAGATCTATTACGAAGATAAACTGCAGTTCTTGCTGCTTCAGCCCAAAAATGTAATTTTATTCCTTTAAAATATAACATTGCACGGACCATATTCATGATAGTTCTATTCATTCGTTCAACAACATTGTTTTGTTGAGGAGTACCTGGAACAGTAAGATGATGTTGGATCCCATTTTGACGTAGATAGTCCTCAAAAACTAGAGAAGTAAATTCTCCACCATTATCTGTTCGAAGAGTACCAATTTGAGATTGAGCTTGTTTTTCAATCATAACACAAAACCTTTTAAAAATTTCAAAAGCTTCTGATTTTTGCTACAAGAAATAAATCCAAGTCATGCGACTATAATCATCAATAAACAACATGAAATACTTAGATCCTCCCACAGAATTTATTGGTAAAGGCCCGCATAAATCAGAATGAATAAGCTGCAATTTTCTTTGTGCTCTCCAAGTGGAGTGAGGAAAAGAATTTCTATGTTGCTTGGCAAGAATACATGCTTCACATTTTTCAATTGTTTTAGGCAAAACAGGTAAGCCATCAACACCATGCTTTTGCAAGATATGAATGTTATCATAACCAATATGCCCAAGTCTTGCATGTCATAAAAGAATAGGAGATAGACTACCTTCTTCAGTAAGATATGCAAAATTTTTAGAAAAAGAAGTGCCATTTAGTTTTAATAATCTCCCATCCTCACATCCAGTGAATACAATTTGATTATTTTATTGTTTTCTCACAACAACTTGCCCATCTTTTAATAGAATAGAGTAGCCTTGTTGTCGAATCAATACTAGTGATAACAAATTACGTTGCAATTGAGGAATAAACAATACATCATGAAGCACAAAGTCTGGAAGATTAGGCAACTTAAATCGAACAGTTTCTTTTCCAATAGGTTTAAGACTTGATTTATCAGCTAAATAAATTGGACCACATGCACTTTCATGAAATTCCTTAAAGTAATCACGCCGAAATGTCATATGTTGTGTGGCTCTAGTATCTAAGATCCAAGAATCATACCATGAGGAATTAGATGCAAAGTCAAAAATAGAAAGCACATATTGATCACCATCACTATCACAAGCAAATTGGGCTGCTCCTAGAATTTTATCATCTGAATGTTTATCATCATTATAAACTTTTATTTTATCTTTTTGCTTAAAAGTATTTTCTTTAAAACTTTCTATCTTATCCCATGACAACTTGCACTCATGTGCTTCATGACTTCCTTTTCTACCACATCTTTTACAATATAAATGTTGCCTATCATTTTGATTATCATTTTTCCTCCATTGACCTCTACCTTTGCCTCTATCATTATAACCTCCTCTTGAAGAGCTCTTATTTAGAGGCTTTTCTTGGTGAGCAAAACAAACATTTTCATTAGTATTATCTATTTTCCTTCCAAAAGCTTTTTCACGTTCAGCCAACTTTTCAACCAATAAATCAAAAGTAATGGTTTTCAATTGGTTACTTGCTTGAAGCGACTCTAGATAAGTAGAATGTGTTGGAAGGAGTGCCTTAATAAAAGCATTGAGATAAATATCAACTTTCCCACCAACAACATTAACATCTTGTTTTATGGCTCTAATTTTAGAAGCCAAACTCATAACATCACCATATTTTAATTCAAGATTGAACAATTTTAATTGTAACTGAATAAATTCTAATTCTGAATGAGAATCAAATAAATTTTTTAATTTGTCAAGGGCTTCCCAAGCAAATTTGCATCCCTGTATATGACGATATACATCTCCATTAATTGAAACTCTTATCAAAGCCAAGGCTTTTGAATTTTTATAATTCCAAATTTCTTTTTCTTTAACATCTGTTGGTTCTGTAGGCTGGGTATCTCCATCACATATTTTATACCATAAATCATTAAAAATTAATGTATTTTCCACTTTTCTATGCCATTCCAACCAAGTATCTTTTCCAGTTAATATTTCCCCAATCAATGAAACAATGGACTGCATTGTAAATTGAAAATAAATGTATATAGAATTTGTAGAGTTTGCAAATTTATAGGATTGCTCAAAATCTCTTGCCACACTTTACCAAATATAACAAGATATAAAATACTTGTACAAATAAATAAATTGATTTCACCTGAATCAATTTTTTTTTTGTTTCCATATTTTGGTTCTGTAGAAAGCTACAATCTTCAAATGCTTCACATAAAAATATACTCCAAACTCCAAAGCTTTGATACCACTGTTAGCCTAGCAGAAAATAACAATCTGGAATCTCTGTTAGCAGCAGATAGAAAAAAGAATGGAAAGAATGGCAATTTGAATATAATTTGTATACCAATAAAAAAAAACTGTACATCCCAAATAAAATAAACAAGCAGATATAAAGAGGAGGTAAAAACAGTTGTAAACTGTTATACAAAATTGCCGGAATAGAAAAACCTAATAAATAAACTAATGAAAAATTAATCTAAATAAAACTAAACCCGTGAAGAGAACTAAACCCGTGAAGAGATATTAACAAACCTTGTATTCAATTTATAAAGGGAAAGGTATTTAAAACCTTAGAGAACTCAGAGTTTTTTTTATTATGTTAAGGCTAGATGTTTATGACTGAATGTTTTGCAAACAATATGATTTGTAGAAATTTCTGATGTGCATGGGGATACACGGTAGCGTTATCCGTTTAGCCACAATATATGATATTAAGAGAAATATAACTCAAGATAGAAATAGAAATAAAAAAACAAAGAAGAAACCAAGAATTTTGATCAAAGTCACAATCAAATTTAATATCTAAATCTTCATCTGGATTGTCAAGCTAGATTATAGGGTTCTTGATTCAAAATACACATTTTAAAAACAATTTCCACATTCTTTAGATTGACATTATTCAAAGTAAGTGTAGTAGATTAGTATACAAGAATATGTCTCCAACAATTATCATCCACACCCAACTAAAAGAGGATGCTATTAGAGGATGTTAACTCTTATAAGTGCAACAAGTCATCTCTTATTTATTAAGTATGGGTGTTTGCCCATTTCTAGAAAGTTATCGAGAATAGTTATAAGATCATCAGAGGACCTTTCATAATCACAAATCATAGAAGCATGTGGCATCTATGTTTATGCTCACAATAATCTAAACTATCTTGAAGGCACTATGAGGCTTTTTAGAGGGATTTGAGTCTTCATAAGTAGCCTTCTTTTTTCCTTTAGAATCAAAAGACATGGTAGAAGGTCCATTAATGTCACCATGAGGAAGAAAAGACCTTTAGTCTCTTCTCTCAACTAGAATATTTGAGCCTTCATATGCACTCCTTTCTCCTTAAATAATAGAAGCAATATTCATGAATTTGAGTATTCAACAAAAAGGTGAGGCTCTTAGGAGTAAGGTAGCATTTACCTTGCATTCTTATGTCTATGCCTATGTTACGAATCTCTAACACTCTTGGAAGGTGTACTTGACACCTAGGGTATAATTGGAGAAATAATTTATAATTTAGATTATCCTGGTCTTTTTGTTAGTTATCACATGTATTCATTAGGAAGTTAGAGCAATTTGGTGGCAAATGCAATTGAATTTAGACTCATTTAATGATTTTTTTCTTTCCTAGACATTAGAAGAAGTGGATAATCTCATCATAATGGATGGGACTCACATGAGTTATACAACTCCAAATGGAGTGATAGATTGAGGATTTGAGCTACTAGGTAGTTATAGGTGAATGATGCCTTCTTTAAAAATAATAATAATATGTGAGCTCAATGATTGAGCCCATGTAAAACCATTGAATTAATTAATATTCTTGAAAGATGATCTTCAATATGGGATACATAATTTTTGTATGATACCATGGTTTTGGCCTCTCTTTTCCTATATATCAAAGGTATGAGATAGTGTTTTATATCATCATTTTACAAGTACACAAATGATTCTAGAATGTTATCAAAATGTGGAGAGCAGTATGTTGATACTATATCATGTGTATTGAAGATTAATACATACTTATCCTCTTTGTTTGGTGGGTTTTTTTATTTTTTTATGTTTTTTTCCATGTTAATCACATGTTACTATAGTTTACTAAGTTTATTCTTATTGTTGTTTTGGTACATCCTAAAATAATAATATTATTGTTATTAATTCTTATTAAATTGATTTTAGATATACATACACTTTTAGGAAGTTTTTATGCAATGGTTTCACCTTGTTTCTCAATAGAGGCAAGAACTGTCCTTGAACTTTTACATAATGTATTCTTCATTTCAAAGCCATTATTAATGCAACATGAAAGATATAAAAAATGCAATTATCATGCACAAATATTTCAAAGAAAGAAATGAGAGGGAGGAAAAATAATGCAAAAAAGAACCAAATATTTTTAAAGATACTAACCACAACCATGCCAATGAGTAGCAATTTAAGATGCTAAAGTCCAAAATCTAGCTACACCATATTCAACGAGTAAGAAGAGCTTTACAAAAACATGAAATGGTCATACTAAAATCACCTAATAACTCTAGTTTAAAAATATTATCCTAAGGATTGGATTTCCTTTCACAATCAACTAGTTGTAGTCTTCATTGGAATTAGTGCCCATTGTCCATTTAATCATTGTTGTAGTTGAAAAACCCACTATTAAATCTCTAATCTCCATGATAATTTAAATAGAGTATACATGGGTCATTTATGTTTTAAACCTTTTGAATAAGCTTGCATATTTTTGTCTTGATAAGAGTTCACTTGTGGTTTCCCCAATTCTCAATGCCTCACTTACCATTATTTAAAATTTGAATAGTGTCAAGTATACAAGTTAGGCCCACCATAGAGTTACCAGTTGGAGACAATTTCCTTCTCCTAATTTTCCTACACACATGCAACCCCTTTGATGATTTCATTCATTGGCCTATAGAAAGGTATAACATGTAGGTAAGGCCCACAATCTATGTTACCCCCCAATTAGATAAATACATTTCATTTACTTTGACATTATGACACATAATCCATATAAAAATTTATGTTATTTAACTAAAACCTATGAGAAAACACATTAGAATGAATATTTTGACCAACCCCAACATGCATGTTACTATAACTTGGCAACCAATGATTAGTAGATCCTTAAAACCCATGCAACCTCTCCATATTGAAACAATAAAACCAATAAGCTTATGCCACATAGGTTAAAAACTCATGAGAAGTGGCCATCTCATCCCTTTTTACTACAAATAAGCTCACACATATCATCAAAGATTATAAAATTCACATGTAGTCATGGAAGCCCCTAATTCAATGGTTCAATAGGCAACAACTTTGACCATAGTGATGAGTGAAACTTGGAACATAAAGGGCATTTTGATCAATGAATGATAAAAAATTCAAATATTATAAATGTGTGCAAAGTCATTATAAAATACCACCTTCAAACCAAGTTGGACTAGTATGAGTTTCAATCACACAGTCATCCACAAATAACATCCTAACACATAAGTACAAATGGAAAGAAAATTGATAGCATAACACATTGTACTTGTACTATTTATGTGGACAACTTATTAATGCTAACATAGGAAATATGGTAAGGTTACATTGTTGTGAAGAAGTTTTTGTACCTACTATTTTTGCTAGTTCCTAGTAGAGGACTTATTCACATGACTTAACTTTACTTAGGTCCTAGGTTTTGTTTCTAGAATTATTACTTGTTAAGATAAGACACATCATATCTTATGTTTATTACTTCTATTTAATTCTAGTTTACTAGGCCATTTAATATTTGCCAAGGTATTTGTTTCATTGTATAGGATTGAGCCACATGTCAAACTTCATATATAATCCTACATCTTACCTTGCCTTTTAAGAAATGCCATATCATTGTAATATTTCATATGATGGTTCATAAAAGCTTTTCTTCATTATATTTTCAGCAATAAAGATGAATTCGATAGAAAAAATCCACATGAAGAACATATTTTAGGAGGAGATTTAGTTTCCTAAAGCTTTTCCAATAAGCTATATTTTAAATGCAAGTGGCTAAAAGTATGAAAGTATAGTATGTTGTAACCATGTTTCACATTGTAATTTTTGGATGTTTTATAATATCCTCTCATATTTTAATCATATCTGTCCCCTAACTTGATATTTATTTCTATAACCTAATTTAAAAAGATTCCATAATATGTACTTCCACCTTTTCTTCAATATGATTCTATCCCTCCCATATTTTTAGTGTTTAGTTTCTTGTATAACTAGGGATATTATCTTTATTAAATAAATCAACAATATTATGCATAGATTAGATTATAGAGAAATAACAAAGTTGAAATATTTCTAAAATTCCTTGTAAAAGAGACACACCATTTATGGCATCCAACCAAATGTTCATTTTTTTTTAATTTCCCACAAAATATGAGCAACCCTTTTTAAACAAAGAAGCCATAGAAAAAATATTCTACGAAACAAAATACCCACTTGAAACTCTACTATGCATAATTTGAATAGTTTTGGGAGTTCCACTAAGATATTTGTTGACTAGAATTATGCTCCACACAAAGTCTTTTTAAAAAATAATCCTCTATGTTGATTTAGCTCCATGAAATTCAAACAAAAAATATAATTGTTTGATGTCCAAACCACCCTAGCATTTTAAAAGATATATCACAACCCATAAGGTGAAATTTATGTATTCCCTAAGCTTTAGCCCCTTTCTACAAAATGGTAGGATTTTTTTATCAAGAATTATTATAAAGTAATAAAAAGAAAAGAATGAAAGACAAAAGATATAGTGTAATGAAATTTAAAATGAATTGTTTAAAAATAACCTACCTCGTGCAAGACAAATAAATGATAAGTCCAAAAAAATTAGATCATGGATTTTGTTTGTTTTGTTCATTTCCTCCCATTAGTTTCTAGGGTTCTTACACTAACCAATTGACACACCAAGGTAAGTAAATAATTACATTATATCCCTAGATTCAAAACCAAAAATCTAAGCCAACTTCTTAGTATACATAGTGAAGAAATTATTAAATATAATGGACTTCCCTAAATTGATTTTCACTCTAGTGACTAAAAACAATTTGCCAAGAATCTCCTTCAAATGTTTAGCTTTCTCCACCAAAGAATAACCCATCAACAAGGAATCACTAATGAACTAAGAATGAGGAAAATTTGGTGCATTGAGATAAGAGACAAACCTTCAATATAACCTTGCTTTTTAGTGCACTTAAAGATGTAACTAAGGGCTTCAACCATGATGATGTACAAAGTTGGTGAAAAAGGGTAAGATTTATTTTATCCTCCATAAGTACTAAAAGCCAGTAAAACCAATAGTAACCAAGATAAAAGAAAGAGCTAGAATAAATACACCCTTCCATCCTTGCCAACCCACTATTCATAAAATCCCATCTTCAAAAGAATCATTAGAAAAAATTACAATTAAGGTAATCATAGGCAATAATAAATTCAATTTTATATAATAGTGTTTTTCCAAAGGTTTTTTGATACTTTCTTTTTTGGTAGGAAGGTTTTTGGCTTATGGGATTTGGCACATGGCTTTGGAAAATTTTGTCTTCTTCCATTGATAGCAGCTATGGAGTCTACATTTGAAAATTATCCGATGGTTTTTTTTGGCAAATTGTCATATGGGCTTTATACAAAATTGATATTATATGTGTTGTGACCGCATTTTGTATGTGGTTTTGGGCGTGGTGTATAAATTGATCCGTTAGATACTATAGGTTTATTTTATGAGTTGTGACCGGAGGTTTTCTTCCCAGGGTTCTTTCCTCTGGTATGCTCTTTGAATCTTATGTAAAAAATAAAAAATATTAATTAAAAAGTTTAGTGGAATAATCCACTTTTATTGAAAAAAAAAAAATCAATTTTATCCCTCACAATTATCTCATTGATGTTTATCACTAAAATGATTGCTTCTTGAGTATATATCACCTCATTGAGGATTTTTTTACCTTTTGGTATTCTTCCTTATCCTTTTAAAATAATCCTAGGAAGACAAGAATAGTCTCATAACAATAGTTTTTAAAATATTTTTATAAGAAAATCTAGAGAGAGAGAGAGAGAGAGAGAGAGAGAGAGCTTGGTCTATATCTAGATTGAATCCACATGTATTATCTTCTTTCAAAACTAAAGAAATGGTAGTAGAACTAAAATAATGAAACACCTTACTAGAGGTTCTATATTCCTTCACCATGGAGAGATGATCTTATGAAATATATTTGCAAGCTACCTAAATTAAATTACCACAAAAATCATCTAGACTCAATAAATAATCAATATAGGAGAAAATAAATATTTTTAATTCTTTCAATTTCATTTCTTTAGATACTTGCTTGTTCATAACATTATAAACCAAGGACCATAGCATAAAATAAATCACCAAGGATTGGTTTAATAGATGGCTCTCCTTGTCATAATTGAAAGCCTAGATTTTTTTTAAATTGGCAATTTAGAGCCACTCAACAATGACATCTTTGGTGGTGACCATGACACTAATGGCACTATGTTAGTCCTTTCTCTCTCTTTGGTTGGTTTGGGAGTGATTCCCTAATTATTTCTATTAGAGAAAGTGGCAAAAATGGTCCTATGTTGCATGCCATTGGTGAAAACTCTAAAGCTTAGGAATGCAAGATATTTCATGTATAGGTTCTACTTTTATAACAAACTATGGATTAGTTATGGTTAACATGTGTTTTTCCACTGTGAAGGGATAATTGTCACCTCTAGTTGTTACCCCTCTCTATGTGGGAAGGCTCACCATTTTCCTTGTTCTCCTACTTCTCTAATTGTGGTATATGGTAATAAGGTGGTTGAAAATAAAAAAAGTTACTCTCTTTGAAGCCATATCTTACAGATTCAATTTTTGGTATTCTCTCCTTGATTTGTATCGACGGGTTTCAAAATTTTGGAGGCCTATCAATGTCGAGGTTATTGAGCATTACTCTTGTGATAATCATTTCAATATCATGAGATTTCCTTCTATTGAATATATGAAGGCTATGCTAAATGGTCGATAGTGGCTTTGGGGAGAATAAATTATCTCTCCCTCAAATTATGGTTTCCTTCCAACCCATAGAATAAATATCTAAAAGTTGTGCTTGTTTGGGTAATACTAAGTTTAATCCTTTCCAATTTTAGGAGGATTCTTTCTATGAGTATATAGGAAATGCTATTATTCATTTTTAAAGATGGACACTAACACAAGTAATATTTACAATTTAACCTATAGTTATAGTTGGTTGACATCTCTATTTCTCTTCATGGAGAGGTCATTTTGATGGTTGAGGGAAGGAAGTGGGTTCAACCGCTTGATTATGAGAACCATCTATTTTTTTGTAAATGGTGCTCTACCACAAATCATTTAACTTCTAAATATATTTGTCCTCATGGTGGTGCAATCTCCTTGTTGACCACTTGGTTGCACAACTATTCCTATTACTCCTCCCTCTTTGGTTGATGAAGTTCCTAGCATCACATTTGACAAATGTTTTCATTGCTCCTTTAGAATCTTTTCCTAGGGTTGAAGTGATTTGTCATTATAATTCTTAAAATTCTATGTAGATTTCTCCTTGATTGTCTAGTCTCTTTAACCATTTTTGTAATTATCTCTCTAATATGTATGTCCTATCATATGTTTAGGCTTAATGCTTTTTATTAAAAAAAATACATATTCATTCTATGTCATGTCATATTGACTATCATACAAGAAAGGATAGCCTTGGTTCTTAAATATCACTATAAAAAATGTTGGACTATCTTTATTATTCAACATAGTTACATCACTAAAATCAAATTCTTTAAAATGTTATTAAGTCATTAAATATATCACTAACAACTAGTGGATAGTTTCATCCAAGAAGAATTCCTTCAACAACTATTTAGCCATTTGGTTTCTTCTGGTTGCTAGCTTGGTTTTGGATTATGGACTAATAGGTATGTGCAAGATCATGGTAGGGCAAAACTACACTTTTAAGTGGCGATGGAAATTCAGAAAAAAATAAAGTTAGACAACTTGACATTAAAATTTGATAGGTTATCAACATAATTTGAAAAATAAGTAAGAATATAATTTCTAACAAATGGAATGTAGTTCATAAGATACTAGTTGTCTTCTAAAAAGAAAAAAAATCTATTTGTTGAAAATTAGAAATTTAAATATAGTAGTACTATTTTTTAGGAAAAAGGTAAAATGTTGGTGTATGTTTGACAGACCTAAGTACAAGAAATACATAACATTTCTTTATGGAGCTTTAAATATAAGTAGAGGTCTCATGCTTAGATGTGACATATATTTTTTTGTAAATTTTTGCTGAGTAAATAATTAGTTATGATTTTTTTTCCAAAACTTTTAAAAAATATAAAAACTCATATGTCTGACCACCATTACTTGGTCAAAATTTTATGTTTTTTTTAAAAAAATCCTCTAGCATGTGAAGCATAGAATGTGGTGCATCTTTTATATTTTAAAAATGTCAAACCATTTGAAAGTTATTGATGTTTTTCAATCAACCTATCAATTAGGACTTTAGACATAATGTATATAAAAAATAAATAATAATAATTTATTAAATTAAAAGTAAGGCATAATTTACATTGGTGTAAAGATGAAAATTTTCTTTAAAACCCCTTTTTCATTTCATCAATTTTGGGTAAAATAAATTCGTCAGCCACATGGACAAAATTTGGAAAACCAAGAAAAACTTTTAAACATGTTTTTTGTGGTGGCTTTTTAGGTTTGACACATCCAAGACAAATTCCAAAGCAATCCCAAAGGGAAAATGGAGGGAAAAAATTATGTTAAAAAAAAGAATATCTATTAGTAACAAGTATCCATTTATTGACATCATTGTTGTGATGTCATGTTTTCCAAACTAGATTCCAAAATGAATATTTGTTATTGGAACAAAATGGATATCAGTTTTGAAAAGTCTATAAAAAGACATTTTAGTAAAATGGGCATAAATTTTACATTTGTTATTGAAATTTTGATTTTTTATAGGTGTTGGAGAGGTGATTCAGAGCTCTACATAATGGAATAGGTAGTGTTTCTATATAATAGATTAAAAATTAATTATAATTAATTTAAAATTATTCATTTTTTAAACATCAAAAGCTCACAATTGCTGCATATGAATTCCCTCTTTCATGTTTTTTTCATAACAATCATCTCAAAATACTTAAAATATTTAATGGGTGATTAATAATAAAAAAATTAGGCATGTTACTAATGAGGGTAATAAATTTTAGTAGACCATCATATCTCTCTCTCCTAAGATCTAAACTTATGACTCCACCTCTCTTTTTCTCCCTCCCTCTCTTTTTGTCCATATTTATACAAATATCTCTCTATACCTCTCTCTAACTCTAATTGTTTCCCTCCTTCCTTCTCTCTCTCTCTCTCTCACAATATTTACAGTTATATTTCCACCTCTTCATAACTCTCTCCTCTATCCCACTCTCTCCCATAAGATCAAACTTGTGGTGAGAGAGATAAGGTAATTGGAGAGAGAGAGAGAGAGAGAGAGAGAGAGAGAGAGAGAGAGAGAGAGAGAGAGAGAGAGAGAGAGAGAGAGAGAGAGAGAGAGAGAGAGAGAGAGAGAGAGAGAGAGAGAGAGAGTTGGGGGTAATTAGGGGGTAGGAGGAGAGGGGAAGGAGAAAATATTAACAAAGGGAGAGAGGGAGATATGCAAAGATAGGTGAAGAGAGAGACAAAGAGAGGGTAATTAGGAGGAGGGGGAGAGGGAAGTATGAAGAAAGGGAGAGAAAGAGAGCATAATTAGGGGGCTCTCTCCCCATCTCTACCCTCTCTACCTTTTTTTAAGTACTTCCTTCTCCCCCCATCTCTCTCTCTCTCTTCATACTTCCCCATGTCCCCTCACCTTAATTACCCTCTCTCTAGACCTCTCTCTTTCAACATCTCTCCCCATCTCTCCCTCTCTCCCTTTGCTGATACTTTATCCTCTCTCCCTCTCCTCCTACCCCCTAATTACCCCTAACTCTCTCTCATTATATCTACCCCCAATTACCCCCCCCCCTCTCTCTCTCTCACACACACACCTCTCTCTTCTCCCTTTATTGATACTTTCCCCTCTCTTGCTCTCCTCCTACCCCCTAATTACCCCAAATCTCTCTCTCTCTCTCTCTCTCTCTCTCTCTCTCTCTCTCTCTCTCTCCATCTTATTATCTCTTCCCCCAAATTATCCTCCTCTCTCTAACCTCTCTCCCCCTCTCCCTTTGTTGATAGTTCTATTTTTCTCCTCTCTCCGCCCCTTAATTACATTCTCTCTCTATCTCTTTATATCTGTCTCTATCTATCTCTATCTATCTTTCTTTCTCTAGGTCTTTGTCTTTGTCTCTCTTTGTCTCTATGTCTCTGTCTCTATGTATCTCTATCTACCTCTATCTATCTTTCTCTCTCTAGGTCTTTATCTCTATCTCTCTTTGTCTCTATGTCTCTGTTTGTCTATCTATCTAGTTCTCTCTCTCTCTCTCTCTATATATATATATCTGTCTATATGTCTATCTATCTCTATGTCTCTATCCTTGTCTCTGTCTCTGTCTCTATCCCTGTCTCTGTCTCTATATATATATATATATATCTGTCTATATGTCTATCTATCTCTATGTCTCTATCCTTGTCTCTGTCTCTGTCTCTATCCCTGTCTCTGTCTCTATATATATATATATATATCTGTCTATATGTCTATCTATCTCTATGTCTCTATCCTTGTCTCTGTCTCTGTCTCTATCCCTGTCTCTGTCTCTATCTCTATCTCTATCTCTGTCTTTGTCTCTGTCTCTGTCTCTATCTCTGTCTCTGTCTCTATCTCTATCTCTATCTCTATCTCTATCTTTGTCTCTATCTTTGTCTCTGTCTTTGTCTCTCTCTTTATCTTTGTCTCTCTGTCTCTGTCTCTATCTATCTCTGTCTCTATCTTTGTCTCTATCTGTCTATCTGTTGGCATGAGATGTTGCATTGATGATTAGTTGTTTTCATTGATGGCAACTAGCAACTAGTGATTCGGATATCTAATCCACAGTTCATGATTCCTTCATTTTGGAAGATTGATTAAAGTCCAGTGAGGTCCGGTAAGAAGAGCAATGTATTCGACAAAGTGTGCAGTTTAGTAGTTAGTGGATTATTTTGGTTATATTTTTCCTTGAGGATTTGGGAGATGTATTATGGATATGAAATTCACCTTACTCCATGATTTTGATCTTCGATGTTAATTTTGGTGTTGGTTAGGAGATCCAGTAGACCATTTTTATGGTATAACAGTCTTTTAATGTAGTAACTTGTAAATATTTATTGTGCGGATTGTGCGTAGTAATTTTGATGGTTGTTGTGTGTTTGAGGTCAATGAGACGACATATGGGAAGCATGTGTAAATCTTGTTCTGGTTCGCTTAGTTTTTTTTGGACCAGATTGAGTCGACTTGGGTAACACGTTTCATGTTGTGTGTTAAGCGGTTTTTAGGCCAATATGAAATTGATCTAGTTTGATGATGCAAATATATTAGTCTGATTGACATGATCATTTGGTGTATAGAAGATGATGTAGGAAGCATGTATGAGTGATTGTGTGTAGTTTCACTTGTGTGGTTGAGAGATTTGTGTTCTGGTATGTGACAAAGCATAGCAGAATAGAGCAGAGAGTTAGAACAGTGGCAACAGACTATTTGTGCTTAATCAGAACTTCATTTTGGCATTTTTAGATGCTATAAATCAATTCATTCAACCAGTTACCATTTGTAATCTTTTGTAGGATAGTGAGTCCTCTGGGGTTGTAGCCCCTTTTTTTGTAATTGAGCAGTGAGCTCTAGGCAATGTGCGTGAATGCATGTGCATTCCCCTCTTGTAATATTATTATACTCCACATCACAGCATTATAATATTATGGGTCTCAATCCCATCATGCTTTTTTCCTTAACTAGGTTTCCACGTAAAAATATTGGTGTTATGGTGTTGATGATCTTGGGTTTGTGTTTCTGCATTTAATTTAATTCATTTGCGTAGTGTGGTTGCATGATCAAATTATTAAAGTTAATTTTTCTGAACACTGATTTACCCCCCATCTCAGTGTTCCCTTGATTCCAACAATTAGTATCAGGGCCAAGTTCCTCGGAAGGAGCCTAACAACTTGAGGGATATCTAGGAAGGTGTCTTAATGGATTCAAGTGGTTTGAGACAACAACTGCTTCTTGCACTTGATGATCTTGATCAGTCCAAAGCCAAAGTCTGGGAATTGAAAAAAAATCTCAAGGATGCTGAAAATTTCATTCAGACATTGAAGAAGCAAATGAATAAATTCAAGGAGAAGAGAAAAGAGCTTGTTGTTCAGCTTCAGGAGAAAGAAAGCTAAAGCATTGATGAAGAAGCCTTGAGAAAAAATATAGAAGAATGTGACAGACTTGCAAGAGGTAATGCACTTCAGAAGAATGAGATGAAAGCCATTATGATGAAATTGACAAAGGAGATTGAAAACCAGAAGAAGAGTGAGGAAAGCTTGACTCAATCACTAAAGGATAGATCTAATAAATGTTGTAGACTAAATAATGAAAATGACCTTCTGAAGCTTGAATTGATCCAATCCAGAAATAATCAGCAAGAGCTTGAAAGATAGATCATAATTCTGAGAGATGAACTTACCACTGCTAATGAGTACAAAGGAAAATTCAATGCTAGCTTAGCCAAGCTGGATGAACTGCTACAAAGTCAAAAGAATAAAGGTGATATGGGAGGACTTGGATTTGAGAAGGGAGAAAGCTGTAGATTTGGTCAAAGAAATCAATAGAAGAACAAGAGGCCTCCGATAAGACAACCTAATTGTTATAGATTCAATGGTAAATGATTTTATTGCAATAAATTTGGTCATATGTCAAGTCAATGCAAAAATAGAACAAATCAGAATAATTCATCATTCACTGGTCAATGTTTCAATTGCAATAAGTATGATCATAAGTCATTTGAATGCAGAAGTATTGTAAATAGGAGGAATGTCAGATGCTATGCTTGTGGAAGATTTGGACATATTGCTAACCAATATAGATAAAAGGGAAATCAAAATAATTTCAGACCTAATCAACAGAACAACATTATTGGCTATGCTTGTAACAAAACCGGTCACATTGCAAAATACTGCAGAAGCAAGAATGCGAAGAAAGCTCTGACATACAAGAAAAAATATGATGAAAGGGGAAAACACAGTTTGAATAAATCAAAGAGAAGCACAAGAATAAATGGGTCAAGAAGCGTGACTCTAAGGTAGGAGATGGGTCCACACCCAATTCCAGTGCTGGAACCTCGTCTAGTAGCTAAGCTAAGGCATCTGACCTTGGGGGAAGCTTTCATGAAAATCTTTCAAACCCCCTATCTAAGATCCGTTCCTGATTCTGATAGGTTACAAAGGTATATATGATGATTGTAGGTATCTGTAAAGCGGAAAATCGCAAGCGAACCCTAAGTGTTCCCCCCACCACTCCGAGGAGAGGGGAAGGAGGTCACTTAGGATTGTCGATTTTCACTTGGGGAGACTTTACATTCAAAAGAGGGGTTGAAACCCACAAGATCCAATCCCACACAATGCAAGATCGGATTCTAAATGAGTTTCAAGGGTTAAGACAACAAGGCTACCCTCTTTTGTAAAGAATGTGGATAGAATGATTAAGCTAGGAATGCATAGAAAGTGAGAAAGATTCACTTATAAACTGAGATAGGGATATAGGATGAAGCTGCAGACCTGGAATTAGCAGTAAAATATCGAGACGATGCTGTCCTGCAAATTTGAGCGAAAGTTGATGGGACGATGGCGCCCGGCGTGCACACGGTCCTCCGAAAAATCCGCGAAACGAAGGGGGATCTGTTCGTCTCTGCACAAGGATTCCAGATCTTCAATTACAGCCGCGTACCTGCAACCTACACACAGAAAAGCGAAGACGATTGGGGGGTTAGGGATTAGGGGTTTTCCCTTAGGTCAAACCCTGGTTTTGGAATTAACCAAGAAATGAGAAATGCTGTAAATGTAAATGATTGTAATGTAAAACAAGTACTAGTACCTTTTTGTAAGAATGTTTGTATTCTTACGTGCGAAGGTGTAGATGTTGTTGTATGCTGTATGTTGTATGTGGTATGTGGTATGTGATCTCCTCTTCAATGGTTGAATCCTTGTCTTGAATGCAACACTTAGCCTTGAATGGAGACTTAGAATGATCAATTGCTTGAAGGAATGCTTGAATGCTTGAATGTTTGAGTATCGCTTCTGCCTTTTTTTCATCTTACCAAAATGGGAGAGGAAATGTAGTTTATATACTTGTCAATTAGGGTTAAAAGACTAATTTTTACGACCTTAGGCCGACCAGGAAACAATATTTCCCGAATTGCAAACATAAAGACCCGAGGTCCCAAAAGAGACCGGGCCCAAAATAGGGCCAGGGACTAGGGCGCTGGGCACCATGGTCCTGGGGGACCAGGGCGCTGGGCGCCCTGGTCCTGAAGGACCAGGGTGCTGGGCACTCTGGTCCCACCTCCCGGGATAGCAGGGTGCAAGAAGGATCAAGCCAAGGTGCAAGAAAATGCAGTTTTTGATGTCATGGACAAGTTTTGGGGTCTCCATTCAGGTTTCGTGTTGCATTGCCATCGTGAAGACCCAAATGTGGTCGAAATTGCAAGTGTCACAATTTTAGGACGCTATAGTATCTATGATAGATTTTCAGAAGAATCTGTAGGTCCGTAGAAGATCTTTGTGAAATGAAGGGTATCTGGAAGTATTCGGGTTAAGAGCATTTATTACAATAAAAAGTTAGGTATGTGAAGGATAAAAGGAAAGTTAATCATTCATTTCTCACCTTGCATTCGAAGCAGAAGAGCGCAGTAAAGGAGAACTTGTAGAGATTCTGAAGTGATATCTAGATTTGGTGTGTGATCTTGACTCCAGTTGAAAGGTATTTAACTGTGAAACCCTCCTTTTTGGTTGAAGCTTGAAAAGGGTTGCGTTTGGTATTGCAACTCCTTTGGTTGTGGGAATCATTGAGTGTGCGCATCCAAATTTTAAGAATCATCCATTCATTTTGATGGAAGATGATCCTAAGAGTGCATTTTCATCTATTCCCTATGGAGTGCTGCATATTGAAGATATTATGGTATATACGTACTGTCCTATTGAGGAATTAGATAGCACACAAGTACTGTATCTTTATAAGAATTAGCTAACAGACAAGAGCTTAGTACTGAAACCAAAATTTCAAGTTTTGGATAGCAAAGGGTTTGCACAGTTTGTTAGATTTTTGATGTTTTATGAAGAGGAATAGATTGGGTATATCTTGAGCTGAGTTCATGATGAATTTGTCTAGCTGGATAAGCCCTACAAAACCACCAAGTCAGTCATTTGGGCCATAACTAGATTTTGTGCCCTCAAAGAACTGCCATCCCTAAAAGTAGTGAAGAATGAAATTGTGATCAATGAAACGATCTAAATTTGACAAATGAGCGATGACAATCAATGACATTCTGGAACAGGACTTTAGGTTTGCATCAATGGTCATTGGGTACAAAATCTATTTTTCTAGCAGAGAAAATTATGTATCTGGTACTTCTATTTATATTGCATATGAGATGATGAGAGAGAACAAGAAATATGATCTCTATGAATTACTTTGGAGTGAGCTTAACAAGAAAATTAAGAAGATCAAAGTAAAAAGGAAACATCCTTTCAAAATTGGTACACTGCTAATTCTATGTCTATTTTTCTACTTTAAGAAGGAGGTTCTGGGTGTTGGTTTGGTCGAATGAGCATTTGATAGACCTGTAGGAGTTCAGATCTGGAAACACCTGTACAATTCTAGTGATTTTAAGGTCTAAAGCAATAACTTATGGGGTTATTTTAAGAACATTCATAAGGAAATGTATGATAGGGAAAGGATACCTAAGACTGTTGTAGAAAAATATCAAGATACTATTTGCTTCATGGTAGATATTGATCAATGTTTGATGAAAGTTGTAGAGCCCCGAACCATATGGATCATGCCTATGGGCTATGAGATCGAAGAACAAGTTTTAGAACTGTATGCACAAAACATGTTGTGCAAACTGGTGGATCCTGAACATACAAGGAGAAAAGTTTAAAACTTGATCAACAGTTTAAGAAACCGCTAATTCAGAAGAAGGTTCAGAAAGAGGTAGAGGCTTTTGTAGAGAGTATTGGAACAACTAAGGAAGTTGACCAGAAAGATAGAGAAGAAAATATTCTCTCCAAGGAGCAGTGTGTGAAGAAGGAAGAAAAACTAGAAGTATCTAAGCCTAATCCAAGGCAAGTCAGAGGCACAACTCCCTCCTCTAACCTACAAAGTCAACAAGTCAACCTAAATATTCAATCAAGACATCCGATGGTGAGAAGAAGAGGAAGACAATCAAATTTGTGACTATGGATGAAGAAGAAACCGAGTCTAATGAAACCATGAAGGAAGTGAAGGCCTAAACTCCTAAAGTTACCAAGATCTCAAAGGAGAAGCCTACTAGTAAAACAAGATTCGGTAAGAAACCTAAAGCATTTGAGTTTGACGAGGCTTTGAAAAAAGGAAAATTTACTATTGTTCCTCCTATGATATTAGAGCATATTGTAAATGAAGTTGTTAAGAACAATAATTTGAAACCACTATCTGAGTGGTATGACAATTTTGACGACTTCGGATAGAAAGAGAACACTAGAAGAGGCTATTGTATAATATCTTAATGTGTATAGTAAATTATTGATTGACCTAATGTCAGTTATACCCAAGAGCTTGTATGACATTTTGGATGCTAGAAGACAAACAACTAGTAAGTAAGATGAGAGACTGAAGAAATATGTGTTGGTTAACTTATGTTCAGTCATCACTATAGAGGAGATAGAGATTGCTGAAACTAACAAAGAACAAATTTAGGATCAAACACAAGGTAAAAAAAATCATTTTAGGGAAGATTGATGAAGTTTTCAAGGAAACTAAAAAGATTTTGATAAAATTTTTGTTAAACAATCCACATGAGGTAAATAAGGCTAAAGGGTAGGAAGAAATTCATTTGGAAGAACAAAACATGCCATCTCAAGTCAATCTAGAAGTTGAACCGATAGTTGATGATACTTTTGAGCATGTAGAATTTAGAGTGCAAGATGAAGTTGGAGAAAAGGACATAGGGAAAGATGTGGAAGGAAAGGGAAAGGTTGAGAATCCTTCGACTATTGTAGTTGACCCTCTGGTTCCGAAGAAGAATGCAAAAAAAGAAAAGGTGGATGTCAAGGTCTCAATCAAGACTGAAGCAAAAGATACTATAGAGGAAGTAAAGGGAAAGAAACTCATTGATGATCCAAAATTCATTCAAGGTCCTATCAATATGGATTCTTTGCCCCCAATTCAAAAGCTTCAACTTGCATAGTTTTCTCAAGCCAAAGCCAGCGAAGATCTTTTGAAGTTCCATGCTGAGGATAATATGTTGCTAAACTTGGCATCCGATGTTCTTGATAAATTGATGCCATCATTTCAAAAGGACACTTCAGATACTCCATTCGAGCAATTGAAGAGTTTGATTAATTTTGTTGATCAACATTTTGAGTCTTTTGAAAGGTCAGTCGAAGAAAAAGTCCTGAATGAATTTAATGCAAACAGGCTTCAAAACTTGAAAAGAATGATTTCCAAAGATAAAGCCACATTAGGAGAATGTGTGAAGAGAATGCAAGATAAATTATTCGTAAGTGGAAACTTGTACAAATCATGTCTATCTCTGAACAAGTTCACTATAGATATTGAGAATAAGTCTAAGGTACATGAGAATGAGTTTGAACGCATATCTCAGTCAGTTGATTCTCTGACAATATCACTGAGTAGTCATGAGAATCAGGTAACATCTTTACTTGGGAAAATCAGGAGCCTAAACCATGACCAAAATAAAATAGTTGGGAGAGTTGGTGAAGTGAGAAGTCTTATTACTCCTAAGATGAACATTATGCAGAGTGCTTTCAAAGATGCCCAAGATACTCTAGCTAGTGGTGATCCGAATGATGTGAAGACAACATAGGCACAAGATTATTTTCTTAGTGGGTTAATAACTGTATTGGAGAATTTTCCGAAAGGTTGGGAAAACCACTTGGATTCATTGAAGAACTCTTATGTTGATATCTTCAATTTTTTGTGAATATATAAGGACTATGTAAATAGCATTTTTCCTTTTCGGAAGTCTACCTTTTTCATTGATGTCAAAGGGGGAGAATAGGTGAGTGAAAAATGTTGATCTTAGGGGGAGATTCTTGATTCTTTGATTCTTTTGAGTCTGACAATTTAATTTTGGTTTTGATCCGACATGTAGTCATTTTTCACTAAGTGTTGCCATGAACACCAAAGGGGGAGATTGTTGGTATGAGACACTACATTGATGATCAGTTATTGTCATTGATGGCAATGGGAAACTGACAACTGGTGAGTCAGATATCCAATCCACAGTTCATGATTCCTTCATTCCAGAAGATTGATTAAAGTCTAGTGAGGTCCAGTAAGAAGAAGAGTGTATCCGATAGAGTGTGCAGTTTAGTGGTCAACAAATTATTTTGGTTAAGTATTTTGCCTTGTGGATTTGTGAGATGTATTGTAGATATGAAATTCACCTTATTCCATGATTGTGACCTCTGGTGTTAAGATTGGTGTTGGTTAGGAGATCTGGTAGACCATTTTTTTGGTATAATAGTTTTTTGGTGTAGTAATGTGTAAAGATTTGCTGTGCAGATCATGTCAAGTAATTTTTATGGTTGTTTGGGTGTTCCAGGTCAATGATCCGACATATGGGAAGTGTATGGACATCTTGTTTTGATCCGCTTAGTTGTTTTTGGATCAAATTGAGTCATTTGGGTAACATGTTTCATGTTGCTTGTTATGCATTTTTTAGGCTGACATGGAATTGATCTAGTTTGATGATATGCAGATCTATTAGTCCGATTGATATGATCATTTGGTGTATAGAAGATGATGTAGAAAGCATGCATGAGCAGGGATAACTTTAAGAAACTACCCCCTAGGCAAAAGTGTAAAATCTTGGCGAATCAGACATTATTTGTTCTCTTGTATGTGACAAAGCAGAGTAGAGAGTTAGAACAATGGAAACATACTATTTGTACTTAACTAAAACTACATTTTGACATTTATAGATGCTATCCATTAGTTTATTCAATTAGTTACCATTTGTAATGTTTTGTAGGACAATGAGTCCTCTGGGGTTGTAGCCCTTTCTTTTTTAATTGAGCAGTGAGATCTAGGTAGTGTGTCTGAATGCATGTGCATTCCCCTCTTGTAATATTATTATACTCCTGATCACAATATTATAATATTGTGGGTCTCCATCCCACCGTGGTTTTTCTCTTAACCGTGTTTCTACATAAAAAATATTGGTGTTATGGTGTTGATCATCCTAGCTTTGTGTTTCTGCATTTACTTTACTTCATTTACATAATGTGGTTGCATGATTAGGTTATTAAAGTCAATTTTGTTGAAACTGTTTCACCCCCCCTCTTAGTGTTCCCTTGATTCCAACACTGTGTATCTACCTGTCTTTCTGTCTATCTATCTGTCTGTCTCTTACCCCATAATTACTCCCAACTATTTATTTCATTCTCTCTTGCCCCTAATTACCCTTCCTCTCACACATCCCTCACCCTTTCCCTTTGTTGATAATTCCTTCTCCCCCCTCTCCCTCCATCCCTAGTAACAAAAGTTAGAGGGGAAAGATAATCCATAGATATCATCAAGAATTAAGATCCAAATATAGCTAACACAAAAACATCAAAAGTGGAAAGATGATCAAGATCTATTACCAATAGGGAGAAATATCTATACAGATAAAAATAGAGATAAAGAGGGAGATGAAGAGAAAAATAAAGAAAGGTAGAAGAGATAAATATATAGAGAGGGAGAGAAGAGATGTATAAAGATAAAGATAATAAAGAGAGAAAGAGATAGAAGGAGAAATATAGAGAGATAGACACACCTAGAAAAAAGATAGAGACACAAATATAGATATAAAAATTAAGGTCAAGGAAGAGAGAGGGAGAAAGATAGAAAGAAAAGGATGGATAGGAAGAGGGAGATATATCTAGAGATAGAAAAAGAGAGGAAGATAGAGATAGAAATTAAGATAAAGGGAGATGGAGGTGATTAGATTTAGAGAAAGAGAGAGGTAAAGACATAGATAGTTATATAGAGAGATAGGGAGGTACAAATAGAGAGGGGGAAATAGAGGGAGATACAGAAAGGAAGAGATAATGAGTTAGAGAGTAAGAGGAAGATGAATAGATAGAGAGATGTAAATAGTGAACTATAGAATATAGATAGGGATAGATAGAGAGGGAGATAGAAAGAGGGAGAGATAGAGGGGTAGAGGGGTATCGAGAACGATGGACGAAGAGAGCCATAGATATATAAATAGGGGGTAAATAAAGAGAGAAAGGTAGAGAAAGGGAGAGCTGCATAGAGAGGGTGAGAGAGGAAGACAGTGAGAGATAGATTAATCATGTATAGAGGAAAATATATATTTATAGAGGCAAACATAGAAAGAGAGATGGATAGGAAAAGAGATAGAGATATGAAGATGTACAGGTAGAGATAGATATGGATAGAAATTGATAGGAGTAGGACAAATGGAGGGAGAGATGGAGTGAATAAGAGAGATTTAGAGATAATTAGATATAGATAGACATGAAGATATATCTATAGGGAGATGGAGATAGAGGGAACACGAGTGGGAGTGAAAGGAGGTGATAAAGACAAGTAATAAATAGGTATAGGTAGAGGAAGGTAGAGGGATGGAGATAAACAAAGAGCAGAGATATTAGTAGAGAGATATAGAAATAGGGAGTGATAAGGATACAATGGGAGAGGGAGAGATAGGATTAGAAAGATGGAGATATATGTAGAGATAGATATAACTTGGGAAAGATCTAGATGGGATGTGAAAATGAGTGAGATAAGTAGAGAAGAAAGAGATAGAAGAAAGATATAGATAGAAGTAATGTAAGGGAAAGGGATAGAGATGCAATTGAAAGTGAGATAAAAGGAGAGAGGGAGAGAGTGAGATATGCCTAAGTAAATAGAGAGAAGGACAGAGAGGTATAGAAGGAAATTTTCTCCTACGTCAACTTCGATAAAAGTGTGCATAAGATCAAAGGCAACAAGACAACCTTTTGGATGATTTATGTAATTTTTTAGTCTAATTGGTACATAAAATCAAAATGATTCATTATTTACTACTTTTTATACATTTCAATTATTTGGAAGAAAAATAATGAAAAAAAGACGTTGTATGCAAAATTTGTGAGTATTTAAAGTTTAAAAAAAATGAAGGATTATAATTTATTTCTAGTGTACACTCTAATAAAATTACCTTATCCATTTTATAGGTCTCTGAATTACCTTTCCAAAATCTATAAAAAATCAAAATTTTCATAAGGAATACAAAAGTTATGACCATTTAACTAAAGTATGTTTTTATGGTGAGTCTCCTTGTCTTATCAATCATGGTGTAGTGAATACGATCTCTTCTTTGTTGATATGGATTGGCCTCATAGTGTGGAAATGGATGTGCATTATAATGAGGAATGTATTGATGTAAATGCTATATTGAAGACACATGTTCACCTATAAGAGAAAATTTTATGCTATAATGAATCTTTTGGACATATGGGTAAACATTCATATTAATTAACAATGCATGTGAAATTATAAAGTCGTATGGATTTATTTCTATTGGAAATGCCAAATTTGAAATTTTTGATATTGGAAAAGACTCAAGTATTCATACTTGGAAATGGGAAGGAAATGTTGAATCTTGTGATATTTATTACAAAGATGACTATATTTTGAGAAGTCATTGTCACAAGTTTGATATAGAGATCGCTAGAGCATATAACAATATGACCAAATTACAATGTTTAGATAAATTTAAATGCAAGCATATTATAGCTCAAATAGAAATAATACTCGTGTATGAATATTTATCATTCATTACATAGGAGGTGTGCCTATGAGTTATAAAATAAACTTCATATAATGGGGTATGTGCAGGATCATGGTGTGCCAAAATAGGCCCTTAAGTGGCAATGAAATTTCAGAAAATCAGAGTTATGCAACTTGACATTAAAATTTGAATAAGTTGTGAACATTATTTTTAAAATATGAAAGAAGATAACATATATAAAATTGAATGTAGTTTCTAAGCTACTAGTTGTTTTTTGGAAAAAATAAATCCTATTTGATGAAAATTTCAAATTTCAATGCAGTGGTACTAAAATTTCAGGAAAAAAATAAGAAGTAGACGTATGTCTGACCACCCTAATCACAATCAAATCATAATATTTTTTTATAATATTTATAAGATAAGTAATAGACTCATGTCCGGATGTAACACATATTTTTTAAATTTTTTTTATAAAGTAAATAATTATTTATGAATTTTTTACTATAGCTTTTCAGAAATTCAGAAACTCCTATGTCTGACCATCTTAACTTGGTCAAAACTATGAATTTTAAATTTTTTTTTTCCATATAGTAGACAAAGTATAGGATGTGATGCATGTTTCAGATTCAAAAAATGCTATATCGTTTGAAAGT
Organism: Cryptomeria japonica; assembly: GCF_030272615.1. Taxonomy (NCBI): domain Eukaryota; kingdom Viridiplantae; phylum Streptophyta; class Pinopsida; order Cupressales; family Cupressaceae; genus Cryptomeria; species Cryptomeria japonica. The sequence goes on along the minus strand of NC_081406.1, from coordinate 171,392,726 downwards.
TATGAGTGTTTTTCAATCAGTCTATCAATCAGGACTATTGTCAGAATTTAATTAGAAAATAAATAATAATAATTTATTAAAGTCAAAATAAGACAAGCCTTATATTGTTGGAAAGCTGGGAAAGTCCTTAAAAAACTCTTTTCATTTTATCAATTTTGGATACAAAAAAAGTCGTCAGCCACCAGTGTAAAGTCTGGAAAATCAAGGAATATTGAAAAACACATTTTTTCAGTTGACTTTCTAGGCTTGTCACTTCCAAGCCAAATACCAAAGCATTCCCGAGCCGAAATTTTAAATTTGAAAATTTGACTACAAAAATCGGATATCCGATTATAATATATCGGATACCCGATTTTAATAAGTAAATTCTCTAACTAAATTTTCCCGTAATTAATCTAATGTTTATTAATATATTAATATATTAATTTATAAATAAATTAGTATATGATATTAGGGAGAGAGAGAGAGAGAGAGAGAGAGAGAGAGAGAGAGAGAGAGAGAGAGAGAGAGAGAGAGAGAGAGAGAGAGAGAGAGAGAGAGAGATTATGGGAGAGGGATAGAGAGAGATTAGGGGAGAGATTAGGAGAGAGAGACAGATAGAGAGACAAATAGAGAGAGATAGAGACAGAGAGAGAGAGAGATGGGGAGGGGGAAGGGAGAGAGAGAGATAGACCCCTTAGCACACCATAGGACCCAAAGCGACCCCATATGGTGTCATAACGGGTCATATGATGTCCTAAGGGGTCACAAGGGTTCATGGGACACCATATGATCCCTAAGGACAACATAAGACCCCTTATGACACTATATGGTGTTGTTAGGGGTCATATGGTGTCCACATGAGTCATATGGTGTCCACATGAGTCATATGGTGTCCTAGGACACCATATGACCCCTTAAGACAACAAATTGTGTCATTATGGGTCATATGGTGTCCTAAGGGATCATAGGACACAATATGACTCCTTAGGACATAATATGACCCAAAGCGACCTAATATGGTGTCATTAGGGGTCATATGGTGTCCTAAGGGGTCATATGATGTCTTAAAGGGGCCATATGACACAATATACCCATAACATCCAAATATGGTGCCTTAAGGGGTCATATGGTGTCCTAAGGGGTCGTAGGACATCATATGACCCATGTGGACACCATAGGACCCCTTATGACACCATATGGTGTCGTTAGGGGTCATATGATGTCCTAAGGGATCGTAGGACATAATATGACCCCTTAGGACACCATAGGACCCAAAGCGACCCAATATGGTGTCATAATGGGTCGTATGGTATCCTAAGGGGTCATAAGGGCTCATGGGACACTATATGACCCCTAAGGACAACATATGACCCCTTATGAAACCATATGGTGTCTTTAGGGGTCATATGGTGTCCATAGGCGTCATATGGTGTCCTAGGACTCCATATGATTCCTTAAGTCACCAAATTGTGTCGTTATGGGTCATATGGTGTCCTAAGGGGTCATAGGACACTATATGACCTCTTATGACACCATATGGTATCATTAGGGGTCATATGGTTTCCTAAAGGGTCATAGGACATAATATGACCCCTTAGGACACTATAGGACCCAAAGAGACCCAATATGGTGTCATAGTGGGTCGTATGGTGTCCTAAGGGTTCATAAGGGTTCATGGGACACCATATGACCCCTAAGGACAACATATGAACCCTTATGACACCATATGACCCCTTATGACACTATATGGTGTCGTTAGGGGTCATATGGTGTCCATAGGCATCATATGGTGTCCTAGGACACCATATGACCCCTTAAGACACCAAATTATATTGTTATGGGTCATATGGTGTCCCAAGGGGTCATAGTACACCATAGGACCCCTTATGACACCATATGGTGTCATTAGGGGTCATATGGTGTCCATAGGCATCATATGGTGTCCTAGGACACCATATGACCCCTTAAGACACCAAATTATGTCGTTATGGGTCATATGGTGTCCCAAGGGGTTGTACGACACCATAGGACCCCTTATGACACCATATGGTGTCGTTAGGGCTCATATGGTGTCCTAAGGGGTTGTAGGACATAATTGACCCCTTAGGACACCATAGGACCCAGAGCGACCCAATATGGTGTCATAACGGGTCGTATAGTGTCCTAAGGGATCATAAGGGTTCATGGGACACCATATGATCCCTAAGGACAACACATGACCCCTTATGATGCCATATCGTGTCGTTAGGGGTCATATGGTGTTCATAGGCATCATATGGTAATTATGGACATTGTATGACCCCTTAAGAGACTAAATTGTGTCGTTATGGGTCATATGGTGTCCTAAGGGGTTGTAGGACATAATATGACCCCTTATGACACTATAGGACCCAAAGCGACCCAATATGGTGTCATAACGGGTTGTATGGTGTCCTAAGGGGTCATAAGGGTTCATGGGACACCATATGACCCCTAAGGACAACATATGACCCCTTATGACACCATATGATGTCGTTATGGGTCATATGGTGTCCATAGGCATCATATGGTGTCCTAGGACACCATATTACCCCTTAAGACACCAAATTGTGTCATTATAGGTCATATGGTGTCCTAAGGGGTTGTAGGACACCATAGGACCCCTTATGACACAATATGGTGTCGTTAGGGGTCATATGATGTCCTAAGGGGTCATAGGACATAATATGACCCCTTAGGACACCATAGGACCCAAAGCGACCTAATATGGTGTCATAACGGGTCGTATGGTGTCCTAAGGGGTGATAAGGGTTCATGGACACCATATGACCCCTAAGGACAACATATGACCCCTTATGACACCATATGGTGTCGTTAGGGGTCATATGGTGTCCATAGGTGTCATATGGTGTCCTACGACACCATATGACCCCTTAAGACCCAAAATTATGTCATTATGGGTCATATGGTGTCATAAGGGGTCATAAGACACCATAGGACTCTTTATGACACCATATGGTGTCGCTAGGGGTCATATGGTGTCCTAAGGGGTCGTAGGACATAATATGATTCCTTATAACACCATAGGACCCAAAGCGACCCAATATGGTGTCATAATGGGTCATATGATGTCTTAAGGGGTCATAGGGGTTCATGGGACAACATATGACCCTTAAGGACAACATATGACCCCTTATGACACCATATGGTGTTGTTAGGGGTCATATGGTGTCCATAGGCATCATATGATAATTATGGACACTATATGACCCCTTAAGACACAAAATTATGTCGTTATGGTTCATATGGTATCCTAAGGGGTCGTAGGACATAATATGATCCCTTATGACACCATAGGACCCAAAGCGACCCAATATGGTGTCATAATGGGTCGTATGGTGTCCTAAGGGGTCATAAGGGTTCATGAGACACCATATGATCCCTAAGGACAACACATGACCTCTTATGACACTATATGGTGTCGTTAGGGGTCATATGGTGTCCATAAGCATCATATGGTGTCCTAGGACACCATATGACCCCTTAAGAGGCCACATTGTGTCTTTATGGGTCATATGGCATCCTAAGGGGTTGTAGGACATAATATGACCCCTTATGACACCATAGGACCCAAAGTGATCCAATATGGTGTCATAATGGGTCGTATGGTGTCCTAAGGGGTCATAAGGGTTCATGGGACACCATATGACCCCTAAGGACAACATATGACCCCTTATGACAATATATGGTGTCATTAAGAGTTATATGGTGTCCATAGGTGTCATTTGGTGTCCTAGGACACCATATGACCCCTTAAGACACCAAATTGTGTCATTATGGGTCATATGGTGTCCTAAGGGGTCGTAGGACACAATATGACCCCTTAGGACACAATATGACCCAAAGCAACCCAATATGGTGTCATTAGGGGTCATATGGTGTCCTAAGGGGTCATATGATGTCTTAAAGGGTCCATATGACACAATATGACCCCTTAGGACACAATATGACCCATAACGACCAAATATGGTGTCTTAAGGGGTCACACGGGTTCATGGGACACCATATGACCCCTTAAGACACCAAATTATGTCGTTATGGGTCATATGGTGTCCTAAGGGGTCATAGGACACAATATGACCCATTAGGACATAATATGACCCAAATCTCTCTCTCTCTCTCTCCTCCTCCTCCTCTCTCTCTCTCTAAAATATGAGTAATAAAATCTGATATCGGATTTAAGCAGATATCCAATTTCTGCCATTTCCATTAATGTGGCAGTTCAGTAAAAAAGAGGCGGCAACGGGAAAATTTTTGGGAACCATAAATTTATACATTAAAATCGGATATCCAATTTTAATATAGATAAAAAAGAGCCTTGTGGGCCATTTTATGGATTCCAATGGCCCACAGTTTGCATATTCTATTTTCTGTCGATGATCATGGGTTTTTAGACAGGTCGAGACAAATTTGTGCTTTTGGGAGATTCTTAAAGTCAAATCTTACATTGTCAATCATGTAGGAGCATCTGTGTGGAGGGAAATGGGGAGTAGTAGTCATCAGAAGTCTAAATGCAAAAGAAAACTTTCAAATGACCAAATTGAAGTGTATAGAGAAAGAGATAGAGAATGTCATAGGAGGAGAAGACAAGGTATGCTAAATATTGCTAATGTTACTTCAAGTGAAGAGGAAATTGAATTTGAAAATGTGCCACAAGTTATTGAAAATGAAAATGTAGATTTTGAAAGTGAAAATGGTAATTATGTGTATACAATACATGGAAATATTGATGATTATTATGTGTCTATAGTGTAATGCTTGTTTATCTATATTTTTAGCACTTAGGGCGCTCAAGGGATGACGTCGGTAGGGTATGACCCCGAGCGTTCAACTGAGTGGGGGGGAAAAATAGGAGCATGAATAAGGTTATAATACCTAACTGGACATGTCAGAGTTGATGGTTCATCATCGTGATGAGCAGAACAAGAAAACAACCACGTGACAACATTCGAATGACTGAGACTGACGATTTTTTCACCCACCGAAACAATTGCTGCCCTTATAAAATCATAGGGCAAATTAAAAAATTGAGGTAGGATTTTGTAGGGACCCCTCTTGTGGCCCTATAGGTTCAAACAGATCATTCGCAGGTGCCATGGATTCCGAGTTAGGGCCCGTCAAAGTTTGACAATTTTTAGCACTTAGGGCGCTCAAGGGATGACGTCGGTAAGGTATGACCCCGAGCGTTCGACCGAGTGGGGGGGGGAAATAGGAGCATGAATAGGGTAATAATGCCTAACTGGACATGTTAGAGCCGACTGTTCATCATTGCGACAAGATGAATGAGAAATTGGCCATGCGACAACATTCGATAGAGTGAGATTGATGATTTTTTTGCCAACCGAAAATTTGCTGCCCTAATAAAACCGTAGGGAAACTTGAAAAACTGAGATAGGTTTTTTTAGGGACCCCTCTTGTGGCCCCATAGGTTCAAATGGACCATTTGCAGGTGCCACGGATTCCAAGTTAGGGCCCATCAAAGTTTGACAATTTTTAGCACTTAGGGCGCTCAAGGGACGACGCCGGTAGGGTATGACCCCGAGCGTTTGATCGAGTAGGGGGGAAAAATAGGAGCATGCATAGGGTAATAATGCCTAACTGGACATGTTAGAGGTGACGGTTCATCATCGCGACGAGCAGAACGATAAATTGGGCACGCGACAACATTCGATTGAGTGAGACTGACAATTTTTTCGTCCACCAAAAAAATTGCTGCCCTAATAAAACCATAGGGCAACTTGGAAAACCAAGATAGCCTTTTGTAGGGACCTATCTCATGGACCCATAGGTTCAAACAGATTGTTCACAGGTGCCACGGATTCTGAGTTAGGGTCCATCAAAGTTTGATAATTTTTAGCACTTAGGGCGCTTAAGGGACGACGTCGGTAGGGTATGACCCTGAGTGTTCGACTGAGTGGGGGGGGGAAAATAGGAGCATGCATAGGGTAATAATGCCTAACTAGACATGTCAGAGTTGTCGGTTCATCATCACGATGAGCAGAATGAGAAAATGACCACGCGACAACATTCGAATGACTGAGATTGACGATTTTTTCACCCACCAAAAAATTGCTGCCCTTATAAAATCGTAGGGAAAATTGAAAAACTGAGATATGCTTTTGCAGGGACCCCTCTCTCAGCCCCGTAGGTTTAAACAGATCATTCGCAAGTGCCATGGATTCTGAGTTAGGGCTTGTCAAAGTTTGACAATTTTTAGCAATTAGGGCGCTCAAGGGACGACATTGGTAGGGTATGACCCCGAGCGTTTGACCGAGTGGAGGGGAAAAATAGGAGCATGAATAGGGTAATAATGCCTAACTGGACATGTCTGAGTTGACGGTTCATCATTGCGATGAGCTAAACGAGAAATTGGCCACATGACAACATTCGATTGAGTGAGACTGACGATTTTTTCGCCAACCAAAAAATTGTTTCCCTAATAAAACCATAGGGCAACTTGAAAAATCGAGATAGGATTTTGTAGGGACCCCTCTTGTGGGCCCATAGGTTCAAATGGATTGTTTACAGGTGCCACAAATTCTGAGTTAGGGCCCATCAAATTTTGACAATTTTTAGCACTTAGGGCACTCAAGGGACGACGTCGGTAAGGTATGACCCCGAGCATTTGATCGAGTGGGGGGGAAAAATAGGAGCATGCATAGGGTAATAATTCCTAACTGGATATTTCAGAGCTGACGGTTTGTCATCGCGACGAGTGGTGCAGGAGCACCTAACCCAAACATACACCAGGAGGTTAAAGATCATGTCATGAATCATTTCACTCATATTTGAGTTTATATGGTCATTTTAATGTATTTTGAGTCATTTTGTGAAGCATTGTAAGACATTTGTTCAAGATGTGTATTTGAATCCTAATATGGTCTAGGAGGTCACATTGTGAAAATATGCCCATGGAAGGGTAAATAGGATGTAAAATTTTTTTTTGAGTCCATCTAAATATATTTCAAGTGCACAAGCAAAGATTAGGGATCATATTTATCAAAATGTCAAAATTGTCAATTGTGTCAAAAATGTTGTCAAGCACAAATTGCATTATAAATTTACAAACCAAGAATGTAATTGGTCTTGGGTAGTTGTAACTACCATATGGATGTGTGGAGGTTATAAAAAACATCATTTGGTCGAATCCAATGGGTGTGTGTAATATTGGAGGAAGGAAATGAATAATATTTGAAGTTTTTACACACTCCACATTGTTTTCTGGGTATTGTAGTCTGACCATTCATGTTTTTCTTTATGAAAAATCATTGGTATCCATTGGAAATGTATTGGATATGATAATGGCATGAGTTAAATTTGTTTTCCCTTTGGTTTCATTCAATTTCAATCATTTTGAAGCAAGTTATGCAAGATTTGGTGAAAACTGTCAAAAAACCCTCCAAATTGGGGTTTGTAGAGAATTTCACTAAATATTTTGATTTCACCATTGGAAATTGTTGTAAATTTGGTCTTTGATAGAGGTTTGAACTATCTTTCAAATTAATTCAGTTTCAATGTGATTGGTTAAGTATTTAATGAGATATTTGATGCTCTAGGCAGTCTGGGCATGCACATTTCTTGTTTTTTCTGTAACAGTCAAAAAGGTCTCGGTACAGAGGGAATAACTTTCAAATGAACCGTTGGATCGTTCTAAATTTTGGAAATGGTTTTAGAAACCTAGTTTTCTACAACCGCATCGAAACGATCTTCCAAATATGTTCAGGTTTTAAAGTTATTAATAACTGAGTACGGGTATATCAAACTGTCATTAATCGGGACAGCATAATGCATTTTTTGGTCTTGATTAATGTTCAAAGGGTTGTAAAATGATATGATGGATTTGATATTGTATTGGTTGGTTGATATTAATATTTTTTTGGACTGTAGAATAATGATTATGATCAGATTATGCCTTTAATACAAGTGAAGATTTTGTGTTGAGATTGGAACTCCATGTTGATTTGGGGTTCTTGAAGGGTTTTTCATGATGCTCCGCATCAAATTGGTATCAGAGCCCAGCAAAAGATCTGGGCTAGGAAAGTTGTTTATGTTGTGTTTGGTTGCAGGTGTTGGATCCACCTAACTACAGAGGAACAGGTTGAGGAGAGAACCTGGTTGTGGTTGCCAAAAGACTAGGGAGAGAGGAAAAAGAGACTCCTAGGTGAGGCAAAGGAAGTGTGAGTTTGTGTGGATGCCTAAGGAACACCTTGAGTTGCAGCCATTGGATACTCCATAGATGTGAGTAGTTGAGAGGATGATTACCTTTTTGAAGTTGGTAGTAGAAGCATGAGGATAATGAGAGAATGATGAAAGGAAGAGGCAAAGATAAAGTTGAAGACAAAGACAAAGTTTCAGTCCAAGACACAAGATTTTCTTGCAAGTTGTTTCCAAGGGACTTGGAAAGCTTTCAAGGTCGGTAGTATGGTGCAGGAGCACCTAACCCAAACATACACCAGGAGGTTAAAGATCATGTCATGAATCATTTCACTCATATTTGAGTTTATATGGTCATTTTAATGTATTTTGAGTCATTTTGTGAAGCATTGTAAGACATTTGTTCAAGATGTGTATTTGAATCCTAATATGGTCTAAGAGGTCACATTGTGAAAATATGCCCATGGAAGGGTAAATAGGATGTAAAATTTTGTTTTGAGTCCATCTAAATATATTTCAAGTGCACAAGCAAAGATTAGAGATCATATTTATCAAAATGTCAAAATTGTCAATTGTGTCAAAAATGTTGTCAAGCACAAATTGCATTATAAATTTGCAAACCAAGAATGTAATTGGTCTTGGGTAGTTGTAACTACCATATGGATGTGTGGAGGTTATAAAAACCATCATTTGGTCGAATCCAATGGGTGTGTGTAATATTGGAGGAAGGAAATGAATAATATTTGAAGTTTTTACACACTCCACATTATTTTCTGGGTATTGCAGTCTGATCATTCATTTTTTTCTTTATGAAAAATCATTGGTATCCATTGGAAATGTATTGGATATGATAATGGCATGAGTTAACTTTGTTTTCCCTTTGGTTTCATTCAATTTCAATCATTTTGAAGCAAGTTATGCAAGATTTGGTGAAAACTGTCAAAAAACCCTCCAAATTGGGGTTTGTGGAGAATTTCACTAAAATATTTTGATTTCACCATTGGAAATTGTTGTAAATTTGGTTTTTGATAGAGGTCTGAACTATATTTCAAATTAATTCAATTTCAATGTGATTGGTTAAGTATTTAATGAGATATATGATGCCCTAGGCGGACTGGGTATGCACATTTCTTGTTTTTTCTGTAACAGTCACAAAGGTCTCGGTATAGAGGGAATAAATTTCAAATGAACCGTTGGATCGTTCTAAATTTTGGATATGGTTTTAGAAACCTAGTTTTCTATGACCGAACCGAAGCGATCTTCCAAATATGTTCAGGTTTTAAAGTTATTAATAACTGAGTACGGGTATATCAAACTGTCATTAACCGGGATAGCATAATGCATTTTTTGGTCTTGATTAATGTTCAAAGGGTTGTAAAATGATACGATGGATTTGATATTGTATTGGTTGGTTGATATTAATATTTTTTTGGACTATAGAATAATGATTATGATCAGATTATGCCTTTAAAACAAGTGAAGATGTTGTGTTGAGATTGGAACTCCATGTTGATTTGGGGTTCTTGAAGGGTTTTTCATGATGCTCCGCATCAAATTGGTATCAGAGCCCAACAAAAGATCTGGGCTAGGAAAGTTGTTTATGTTGTGTTTGGTTGTAGGTGTTGGATCCACCTAACTACAGAGGAACAGGTTGAGGAGAGAACCTGGTTGTGGTTGCCAAAAGACTAGGGAGAGAGGAAAAAGAGACTCCTAGGTGAGGCAAAGGAAGTGTGAGTTTGTGTGGATGCCTAAGGAACACCTTGAGTTGTAGCCATTGGATACTCCATAGATGTGAGTAGTTGAGAGGATGATTACCTTTTTGAAGTTGGTAGTAGCAGCATGAGGATAATGAGAGAATGATGAAAGGAAGAGGCAAAGATAAAGATGAAGACAAAGACAAAGTTTCAGTCCAAGACACAAGATTTTCTTGCAAGTTGTTTCCAAGGGACTTGGAAAGCTTTCAAGGTCGGTAGTATGGTGCAGGAGCACCTAACCCAAACATACACCAGGAGGTTAAAGATCATGTAATGAATCATTTCACTCATATTTGAGTTTATATGGTCATTTTAATGTATTTTGAGTCATTTTGTGAAGCATTGTAAGACATTTGTTCAAGATGTGTATTTGAATCCTAATATGGTCTAGGAGGTCACATTGTGAAAATATGCCCATGGAAGGGTAAATAGGATGTAAAATTTTGTTTTGAGTCCATCTAAATATATTTCTAGTGCACAAGCAAAGATTAGGGATCATATTTATCAAAATGTCAAAATTGTCAATTGTGTCAAAAATGTTGTCAAGCACAAATTGCATTATAAATTTGCAAACCAAGAATGTAATTGGTCTTGGGTAGTTGTAACTACCATATGGATGTGTGGAGGTTATAAAAACCATCATTTGGTCGAATCCAATGGGTGTGTGTAATATTGGAGGAAGGAAATGAATAATATTTGAAGTTTTTACACACTCCACATTGTTTTCTGGGTATTGTAGTCTGATCATTCATGTTTTTCTTTATGAAAAATCATTGGTATCCATTGGAAATGTATTGGATATGATAATGGCATGAGTTAAATTTGTTTTCCCTTTGGTTTCATTCAATTTCAATCATTTTGAAGCAAGTTATGCAAGATTTGGTGAAAACTGTCAAAAAACCCTCCAAATTGGGGTTTGTAGAGAATTTCACTAAAATATTTTGATTTCACCATTGGAAATTGTTGTAAATTTGGTATTTGATAGAGGTTTGAACTATATTTCAAATTAATTCAGTTTCAATGTGATTGGTTAAGTATTTAATGAGATATTTGATTCCCTAGGCGGACTGGGTATGCACATTTCTTGTTTTTTCTATAACAGTCAAAAAAGTCTCGGTACAGAGGGAATAACTTTCAAATGAACCGTTGGATCGTTCTAAATTTTGGATATGGTTTTAGAAACCTATTTGTCTACAATTGCACTGAAGCGATCTTCCAAATATGTTCAGGTTTTAAAGTTATTAATGAGTACGGGTATATCAAACTGTCATTAACCGGGACAGCATAATGCATTTTTTGGTCTTGATTAATATTCAAAGGGTTGTAAAATGATATGATGGATTTGATATTCTATTGGTTGGTTGATATTAATATTTTTTTGGACTGTAGAATAATGATTATGATCAGATTATGCCTTTAATACAAGCAAAGATGTTGTGTTGAGATTGAAACTCCATGTTGATTTGGGGTTCTTGAAGGGTTTTTCATGATGCTCCGCATCAACGAGCAGAACGAGAAATTGGCCATGCGACAACATTCGATTGAGTGAGACTGACAATTTTTTCACCCACTAAAAAAATTGCTACCCTAATAAAACCGTAGGGAAAATTGAAAAATCGAGATAGGCTTTTGTAGGGACCCCTCTCATGGCCCCGTAGGTTCAAACGGATAATTCATAGGTACCATAGATTCCAATTTAGGGCCCATCAAAGTTTGACAATTTTTAGCACTTAGGGTGCTCAAGGGACGAAGCTGGTAGGGTATGGCCCCGAGTGTTCGATTGAGTGGGGGGGAAAAATAGGAGCATGCATAGGGTAATAATGCCTAAATGGACATGTCAGAGTTGATGGTTTGTCATCGCGATGAGCTAAACGAGAAATTGGCTACGCGACAACATTTGATTGAGTGAGACTGATGATCTTTTCGCCAACTGAAAAATTGCTGCCCTAATAAAACCATAGCGAAAATTGAAAAACTGAGATAGGCTTTTGTAGGGACCCCTCTCTTCACCTCGTAGGTTCAAACAGATCATTCGCAAGTGCCACAGATTCCAAGTTAGGGCCCGTCAAAGTTTGACAATTTTTAGCACTTAGGGCACTCAAGGGACGACACTGGTAGGGTATGACCCCGAGCGTTCGATCAAGTGGGAGGAAAATTAGGAGCATGCATAGGGTAATAATGCCTAACTAGACATGTCAGAGCTGATGATTCATCATCACGATGAGCTGAACGAAAAATTGGCCACGTGACAACATTCGATTGAGTGAGACTGACAATTTTTTTGCCAACTGAAAAATTGCTGCCCTAATAAAATCGTAGAGCAAATTGAAAAACCAAGATAGGATTTTGTAGGGACCCCTCTCATGGCCCCTTAGGTTCAAACAGATCATTTGAAGGTGCCACAGATTCTGAGTTAGGGCCCATCAAAGTTTGACAATTTTTAGCACTTAGGGCGCTCAAGGGATTATGCCGGTAGGGTATGACCTCGAGCGTTCGATCGAGTGGGGGGGAAAAGTAGGAGCATGCATAGGGTAATAATGCCTAACTGGACATGTTGGAGCTGATGGTTCATCATTGCGACGAGCTAAATGAGAAATTGGCCATGTGACAACATTTGATTGAGTGAGACTAATGATTTTTTCGCCAATTAAAAAATTGCTGCCCTAATAAAACCCCGAGAGTTTGACCGAGGTTGGGAGTAAAATAGGACCATGCATAGGGTAATAATGAATTGTATCAAGTATTGTTCATTAAATGAATTGTATTGTATTGTATTGTTGATTAAATGAATTGTATTGTTCATTAAATGAATTGTATTGTATTGTTCATTATATAAACAACACTTGTACTATGAAATGAAATAAATTGTATTATTCATTAAATAACCATTATTAACCATTGTTAATTATTGGAATGAAGATTAAAGATTTTCATGATAACACCACGCACATATGAGCAAAAACTTATATGATCGAATATCAACTTCTGTAAATATAATAATGTCAAATGATTAGAAATGTATGTCCATACACCAATATGGTATAAACGCCATCTGAAACAAAATATATGTCTAAATACGTGAATGTATGTCCATATACAAAATATACATGCCAACTAGACATGTAAGCATCCCAAAACTATCTATAGCATCCTAAGCTATTGATGGATCATCAAAATCGATCCTCTTCGCCACACTGCTCATCTCTGAAGGATCCTGCACAAGAAAAACAAACCATGATTAATATTAGTTATATTATAGAATTCACATTCGAAAAGTTAACATAAAAAGGAACTATAATTGAACTATTCATGTTTACCTCATCTCCACGTTTTCTCTTCGGCTTTGCTAGACTCTTGATGTATGTCTTCGATAGAGGAGGTATGTTTTGAATATTTTCATACACAACCTACATATATTCAGAAACATGACATTGATACAAGTTAGCATATAATTGTCACCGATAATAACAAATTATATCTACTAATCACAAAATAAAATAAACACACATCTACTCGAGGCATCTCTTCTTCTTCTTCAGGTATACTGGGTGTAGTCATCAGGGATGTGAAGCCAAGAATTCTCTATATATATACACAAGTAGTATATGAAACTATCAATCTATGTCTAGACGTGTATAATCACTATAAGTTATTTAAACTATTTATTCAATCATATTTGTATTCAATTACCTTTCCCTTGTCTCCAACTGCACTACTAGATCCTATGTCACACTGCACTACACTCGTGCTGCTTGCGCCCTACAAGAGTAAAATAAGATATACATGCAAGTTACTACATAATCTAATTAATATCAATATAAATGATGAGCATGTATGTACAATAAAATACAAATGACTAGGTGCAATAATATATGTACCGTCAAGCTATCAAGGCCAAATGAAATGGCCAACAAGGTCCACTCCTGAATCTGTCTCAACTCCTCCTCGGTCATTAACTATTAAATAGACCATGTAAATAAAAATTATTACTTAATATTATCTAGATTATAAATATTCATTTAAAATATAACATGAACTGTGAAAATACAAATCTTACCACTACATCATCAATGTATGATGATGGTGCCTCCTTGCCTCTAGCATGTGAGGACTCCCCAGGGTATCCTCCAGTCCGTGTAATAATATCTAGTGCATCATGCATCTCATGCACCTCATAATTTGCACTGTCCGTAGGAGGATCAATGGGTTGTCCAAGTGGACCCAAGCATACGTGCCCACACATGACACAACTATGGGGCATGCATATGTGTGGAGCCGAGGATGATGTGTCAGCACCACTGGATGCACCGCTACCATCAAGAGTAGGTTGAGATACTGACCCATCCTGAGAAACCAAAAGGCTACTCAAAGAGTGAATAGCCGATATGGTCCGTGAGACTACCTCACAAATGATATTAGGATGCTGCACTACAGGTGGGGGATCAACGGGAGGAGGGGGGACATATGGGCCCTAAACTACTCTAACTGCCCCAAGTCTATTTTGGGGCATACCTAAACCTACACCCTGGAAAGGTTGGATGTCAAAGTAGTTAACATGTTTGTGTAAAACAAACTCAGCATACATTTTTTTAATGAAATAGAAGGGGACATCAAGATTGTTGTTGGGTGGTTTGTTGAAAACCATCCACCAACAATCCCAAAAAAATTTCACAATACCATCATTTGTGCACCATTTAATAGAAAGTTTTGTTTTTTTGGGATCTACGGGTTGACCAATGCGAGGATTGACAAATAATGAGGCGATAGCAGCTTTGGATATCTCGAGATCCTTAATATCCTTATATGACAAGCCATCTGCATATTTTTCCCTCATAGAATCTCTCCACAAAAGGGTGACATTGTGCTCCTTAGTCATGGTTTCCATATTCGTTATGATCGACGTCAGAGGATCAAACATCGGGTTTAGATGAGGGATCCTATGATATACTTCTACAATCCCCCTCAATTCATTCAAATTTTGTGCAATCAAATCCTGAATTGAGGGGGGGTTTGGCAAATGAGGGTTTGGTTGTTGTAGTTGTGGTTGATCAATGTTTTGATTCTTATCCCCTATTTTTAACCTAATTGAATGTAAACAATTAAATTTAGTTAACAAATTTAAAAAATTAGGTATTTGATTTAAAAAACCTAGTTTTCATGAAAAAAACCATATTTTCAATGAAAAATCAAATAAACATTAACAAAAAATACAAAAAATGAATTAAAATGATTGAAAACAATAAAATTCTTACCTTTCAATCTATTTTTAGCAATTTTTGGCCAAAACACCAGATATCATTTTGTTTTTTAAATTGCGCAGCTCGTGAGTTAAAAATGACTCACAGGTTGTCACTGTCGAAATATATTTGTCTCAGAAAATCGGATATCCGATTTTTATACTTAATTATTTTTAAATAACATATATATTATATAATATATTATATAATATATTATTATATTATATAACATATATTGTATTATATTATTAAATATAATAATATATTATATAATACATATTATATAATATAATATATATAATATATAATAATATATTATATAATATGTATTATATAATATATTATTATATTATATAATATAATATAATATATATAAAATATTAATGTATTATATAATATATTATTATATTATATTATAATATAATATAATAATAATATAATATTGCATTATATATTATATAATATAATAATATATTATATATTATATAATATGTAATATATAATATATTTTTTAATTTAAAATTACAAATAAAAATCGGATATTTGATTTGCATAGGTAATTACCATGCCAAGGTGTACTGACACCCAGGGCAAGCAAAAAGTTGACACGGATTTTTGCATTTTTAGGTGAGTGAAGAAGGCTATTTTTTTCACATCGCCACTTTTCCCCCCCCATGATCCTGCATTAACCTAATGATTCAATGAGTATATCCATGATGAACTCTCCCTCTCAATCCCCCACTACAAACCAACAAATTATTTGGCTTAATTTGATGAAGGGCGCTCCCCTTACACGTTCAAATTAAAAAACAACAAAAAATTTAATTGGTAATTTCAAGACAATACTCTTTCTTTCTTTTGATTTTGCTAAAAAGAAATTACAATGGAATTTTTTGTAGGAAACATGCATAAATATGACATCTGATTTAATAATTAGTAGCACCTACAAGAGAAAACTAAAAGAAATTCTTCTACATTTAATTCTGACTTCTACTCTTCAAACTGCTTCCAACCTTTAATCTTGCAAAAATTTGCAATTGCAAATTGCAACTATGATTTAATAGAAAAGTGAAGTAATGTAAACCTCTGTAGTTAGGTATTATTGTAAACCTTCAATCTTGCAAAAATATATAACTACAAACTACAACTATTGTATATATCTAGAAGTATGAACTATATATTTTATATATTGGGTTGAACAATCCTATTATCTTTTTTAATTTAAGTTATCTAACTTACTCATTAATTAAATTAAATATTTGTTGATGTATTAGAGTGTGACATCACTACCTAACATTGATGATCACATATGATTTAGTCAAAACAAAGAATTAAGCCCTTCCCTTATTTTATTTGACATATTTGTTAGATGAATATGATGAAAATATGCATCATATAAACCAAGACTAATAATTTATATGACCTTACAATCTTAAACCATATATAAATTTTTGTTTCATCTATTGGGAAAATCGGGAATCCTAGAAAAGCCATTTGAGATTAGTATGCGCATCCAACATCCAACATAAATGGAAATTACTATGAAATAAAGTGGAATTAGGCACAATTTATTTCCCACATTAACCCTTAGAGGAAAGTGATTGCAATTGAATATCTTGTGATATCAAACCATAATTTCAACAACATGCATACATTAAGATTCAACAACATAGAATCATAAAACAAAACAAAAGAAAGAAGAATAGAACACCAATTTACCGTGGGGAAAACCCTTTTGGGTAAAAAACCCCACACTCTAAAATTAGAGAGTCATTGTATTATTCAACAACAAAAATAGTTACAATACAATCTCAAAAATGTTGTAGCCTTTTTTCAAAGGAGGAAGAGCTACTCTATATATATATATACAAAATCGAGAAACTTAATGCTATAATTAAGTTCTCAAATCTACCACCTCTAACCCTTCCCTGTGCCACCACTATAGTCATATTATTGACTAAGACTAGACATGGCACTCAATCATCTACAAGGTTGACACATATATAGTCCAACATCATTCTACTATGAATCACTTAATAATTTACTAAGTTAACACAATCGAGTTGCAGAGTCCTAGTTGGAGACAACTTACTAAATATAATAAGTAGGACTCACACAACTACATGTATGATACATACATGAGCAGAGTCCTAATTGAAGATAACTTGTATGATACATATGGAAGCAAAGTCCTAATTGACTTCACCTTCCAACATTCTCCCACTTGAAGTTAAATTTCAAACTCATGAATAATCCCTCTACTGAAAGACCATTGCCAATGCCGCCTATCAAAACTACCATCCATGAAACCACATAGATTCAAAACATGGTCTCATGCTCCATCAAGACATATTCAAAACAACATCCAAGATGTCCACCCTCTCAGACAACAATCCCTGCCATCCTCCAACATGCCACCTATGGAAGAAAATGAACATGCCAAGGTAAAAATGTACCAGTCCAAAAAACACAAGCATAAGATCCTAGTGATATCAAAGGCTACAGGATACTACCACCACTCCATTGTTCTCATGAGATTATACAAAAGAATCAACAATATCAAATTCAAATCCCATAACCAGAACACAACTATGAATTAATCCTTTAGAAAATAATATAAAATACCAATTAGAACAACAATCAATCTGACTGCTCCCATCTAACTGATAAACCAACACAACTAAAAATAACACCCACAATAAGTGCTAATCCATCCAATCACCCATACCTAGAAGGTATACACCATTAGTAAACTCATGCCACTGACATAACCAACCCAATAAATCACAACCTCAAGCTCCATGCGCAAACCAGTCAATGAGGACCAAACACATTCAGGAACTCCCACCACATGGGTAATGTTAAATCTAAAAGTATCAAAGGCATAGCGAGTCTACCAATCACAACACATAGAAAGTGTAATGATGTAGTACCAAGGACTATCCACAAAGATATTCAAATCTCCAAAAAAAACTGCTGCAAGAAACATTTCTCTCAACAAGTCTTCATACCTCTCCTACGTTCTCCACATTTGACAGAAGAAAGAGATACATGAACCTTCATGTCATCACCTAACTAACAACATATGACCAGAAACTAGTGATCATTGCAGCTCCATACATAACCTCACATCCAATGCCAAGTGAATTTGAACCTCTTGGAAAACCATTAAGACTAAAGAGAGAAACTGCAAGCTATAAACATGTAGCATGTCCTTCCACAAACACCTTTAAATGTCATCTTTTCCAAGTAAGATCTCCTTCACATCCCTAAGTGAAAATCCATAACAACATCCAAACCCATTCAATCTCAAGAGATTAAACATAACATATACATCATGTATCTACATGGATATAAGCCTCTCTAAGAAGACCAAACTACTTCATTTCCCATTTAGAAAATCAACCCACAACCATCCCCTATGACCATTATATAAAAGACATTCCAAGGAGATAACCGTGCTATCCATCTCTCACAATGAATCCTCCAAAAATTTTTGATTGTAGCTCAAGATCCATACATTTGAAAGAAAATCATAAAACACTTGAGAGAAATAATGGGCATACCTCTCAAGTATCAAACCACTGAGTAGACCAAGAACGAGGAATGAGAATTCTCCACCAATATTTCCAAGTCATCATGATTCATCCAAGAAGAATTTCCCCATATATCTCTATTGAACTCACGTGCAACCAAGGTATAGTCTCCTCAGACTTCCAACTGAAATCTCATCAAGAGAAACCATCTCAGCACATTTCTCTCACCTCAAGAGAACCACAACCTCACCTAAGTCTCCAAATATCCATGAGTACTAGCAAATGATCAATCCATGCCAAAATCCAAATGCATCTCTATACTCCCATGAAGCTCTTAGACATATGACCAATTTACCCAATACAAAGAAAACTCACCAAACCATTTTCAAAGCTCCAATCAATCAAATCAGGAACCCATCATGGCATCACGATCTTACCATCTCCTAGGAGATCACATACTCCAAGTGAACATACTATAGTCTCAATAGAAATGTATCATACCAAAATCTAATGTGCAATCAAGATTATACCATGACATAACACCAACATACTCTAAACCAACTTCACCTATCAATCACCACCAACACCTCACACCAAAGACTTTAAAAGCCCTTGATGGCTGCAAGATGTTACACATCCTCAAATAGTGTACATGCAAAGGTGAAGGAACCTTTCTACAACAACAAGATCTAAGAGTCCCTCCAAAACATCTACATCACTAAAGAAGATCATCCATCACCAAGTGATGAATAGACAATCACTTCTAAAGCTCCTACTGAATCATGATACTGAGCTCTCCAAGCACATGACATACAATCTCCCAAATCTGAAAAATCATCCAGGTCCACACACACTCAAGTGTAATGCTAATCAAACCGAGTGAAACCAACATCTCCAAACCAAGGAAATACACCATGCTACAAGACCTCATAACTGACTATCCAGACACTCACTTGTCATCCATCCTCTTACCTCAAAACAATCACACCAATGCACAAGTGACCACAAGCAAGGCTAGCTAACAAGTCTGCATAAACATTGGATCAAACCACATGGAGGTAGACAGTCCACATCCGAGTTTTCCCAGAACAAATATGTAGGCAAAGACAACCCACAATATTGTACAACTCGTAGATCTAATCATTGAAACATGCAAAATTATTATCACATTAGCGACATGTAAACTGAGATCTAAAAGAGAATAATTATGTAGACAACATGACTCAAGCACCGAATCAAGCACATATATGATTTTCCAATCATGTGCATATTGAACAACATAGTTTAGATATCCACCAAGCATCACCATAGAAATATTAAGTGAATAATCATGTACCAACACTCGCATGCAGATAAAGTATCTCACCTCCTCTCACCATGCACAAAGAATGCATGCAAAAATGCACCTATCTCATCCAGTAACACCCCAAAGGAAATAGGGTCTATAAAATAGCTCTCCTATGCAGCTCCATGAAACCATAAGTTTTTCTTGACCATGTAAAACCTGCAAAACCATTGTGTTTGAGACAACCCAAGCAACACGAATTATTCAGATGTCACATTGGAGCTTCAGGTCAACATCATTTCAATGTGACCAACTCCATTTCTCTCTCTTCAAGATCCTTCAGAATACGTGTTGTCTCCAGTTGATTCCTTCATATCCCTTGAAGCTTTCTAGGCTAAGAAATATTTACATAAGGAATACCCAAAACCTAAAACACCAAGGATCTTCACATGCAAGCAACATGTGAGTCCATGCAAGTACATGCAATACACATGCAAGTGCATGCAACTCACATTATGTACATGTAAGCAATTTGCAAATATTGGAACCAATGCTCTGATACCAATTGTTGGGAAAATAGGGCATCCTAGAAAAGCCATCTGAGATCAGTATGTGCATCCAACATCCAAAATAAACAAATATTACTATACCATAAAGAGGAATTGGGAACATTTTATATCCCACATTAACCTTTAGAGGAAAGTGATTGCAATTAAAGATCTTGCAAGATCAAATTTTAATTTCAGCAACATGCATACATTTACATTTAACAACACAGAATCATAAAATAAAATAAAAGACATAAGAATAGAACACAAATTTACCATGGGGAAAACTCTTTCGGGTAAAAAACCCCACATTGCAAAACTAGAGAGTCATTGTATTATTCAACAACAAGAATAGTTATAATACAATCTCAAAACCATTCTGGCCTTTTTCTAAAAGAGTAAGAGCTACTCTATATATATACAAAATTGAGAAACTTAAAGCTATAATTAAGTTCTCAAATTTTCCACCTCTAACCCTTCCAATGCGACCACTATAGTCAAATGATTGAATAAGCCTATATGTGGCACTCAATCATGTACAAGGTTGACACATATAGAGTCCAACATGATTGTACTATGAATTGCTTTAAAATTTACTAAGTCAACACAACTGAGTTGTAGTGTCCTAGTTAGAGACAACTTACTAAATATAGTAAGTACGATTCACATATCTACATGTATGAAACATACGGGAGCAAAGTCCTAATTGAAGATAACTTGTATGACACATATGGAAGCAAAGTCCTAATTGACTTCAGATTCCAACATCATCTACACCTTACAGTTTTTTTAAGCAATTCTACTCACAATATGTCATAAATAATTATATCTTTGTTTACCATGTATGAAAATTGTACCCTTCAAACTTAGCAACTCAACCATTTTTTCCATTTTGAAATCTTATTACTCCGTCAGATCCTCAATTCTTGGTGAGTAACTCTACACCCATTCACCACACATTTACCACTTGATTCCTTTCATCATATGTTCGCATGAAAATTCTACGGTTGGTTTGGTTCTTCTACGCTTCACCAGTAAGTGTCTAAGACTCATACAAGTGCATTTCCCATGAACTAAACCAATCTCCCTCCAACATCTGCTTCAATCTATGAAGTGCATTTTCTTGAAAGTTACAAAATAATTTGAACAATTCCATTCTACACACGTTTTTCATAATTCGCTATCTATTTCCTGTATTGATTACACATAGAGGGAAACAAGTCAGATTAGTTTATGAAAGATCTTTCTTGTTGTGCCAAAATCTAACCCAATAGAAGAATGCCTTCAATGCTCTCATCCTTACACCCTACAAATCAAATGCCATGAATTCTACTTTGATACCAAATAATAGAAGCAAATTTAAACTTGATGTTCATTGATTCAAAGCACAACCTTTTAAAAAGGCTTATACAATTTCAAAATTGACTAATCATTCCAAAACTAAACCATCTATGATAGTTTATTGATCTAAACTAAAAATAAAAACCATCCATTAATGTAGCATTTTCCAATAGAATACTATTTTTTTTTATTATCAAGATTTAAAATATTAAAAGAGGGGTATAGGAAAAATATTTCACATTTTTGCAATGAAGGTTTTATCATAACTTTTTAGCTTCATAAAGATATTTCACAGAAAAGATGATCTCCATTAACAGAAAAAAACCTTTTTATTTAACTTCAACAAATCTACAAATGGTTTTTTTACAATCATGCTAACTAAATTTTGTTCACTTCCAACAAAAAAACTTGTAATGCAAGTTCACACCTATTTTAGGAGACCTCAATAAACTAAGTTTCATAATATAAAACCACATAAGTTCATACAAAATTATGTAAAACTAATCGAATAACTAACACACACAATTTAACTCTTTCCAAGGTCCATAATGAAGGGGACTCAAGAGCCTAGAAGCTGAGGTTCCTAAAACCCTCAAGAGCCTCATGTAGCTGGTCTGATGGTTCTGTTTGTTTGTGTGTTCGGTCTTTCTACTGGCTTTTTGCTGCTCGTCTGGGATTTTGCTATCTTTTTGGCTGCTATTTGTAATGTTCTATACTTCAGAGCCTGTCTTGTTTTGGATACTTTTTTTGCTTTGATTCTAAATCTTTTAGAATCCATTTTGTAAAGGGTTTCAAGGCCCCTTCAAAACCTGTTTTTGACTTAATCCAAAACAAAAGGGACTCACTAATCTCTTTAAAATATTATAAATAAAATTTGAACAATAGTAATAATCAACATAAATTTAAAAATAACACATTTAAACAAGAAGAGCTTAACCTGATCTTAAAATAAGGCCTATGTATACCACAGATTCACAACAAGTTTTTTTGAGTCTCTTCACAATTTTTTATTAGTCATAAATAATTAGTCTACACAACTGCACTTAAACATCAATATATCTAAGATAATATTTGAGAAAACACTTGCAAATAATTCAAAATATAAAACTTAAATACATCATAATTAAACAACATGACCATGATTGAATATAATTCAATAAAGAAGTTTATTCTATCTTGCAAATAATAATTTGAACACATATTCACATAGACACATGACATTTAACAAAATACATTGACATTCACCATTACACAATTAAGTCCATTTAAAAAAAAAAATCCTGAACAAAAGGATAAAATAAAGTGTAAAATCTAATATAGATAATGCAAACAAGTCCATTATCATTAATTAACTAAATCATCATCAAGATAGAGAGTTTTATACATATAGATCAACATAGTCTCCAATCATAATAAAGTATAATAGCATAAGTATGAATTTCATAAGAAAAATAACTCTATCAAAATAGAATTTGATCATGAGATGAAGAAGTGGGCTCACATAGATGAAAAAATAGATTGTGAAAACTATTGTTTAAGTTCACTTACATGACTGTAAAGTTTATTTTTATTAATTAGGATGCTTATGTAGGAATCTAAATAATATCTAATTGAATAACAATGAACCAATAGCGAAGATAGTAGGCACACATATAATAACCCTAGGATGATGTGTGTTAATATACTGCTTTGATAGTGAGCTATTATAAATATCTCATAAATGTTATAGAATATCCTAATTTTATCTCCACATATAATCCTTGATGTATTTAAATAAGTGAATGAATGTCTCTAAATACAATAATGTACATTCAATGAACATAGGATGATGTGTGTTAATGCAGTGATTTGATAGTGCTAGTAGAAATCTCTCATAAATGTTATAGAATGTCCTTATTTCATTTCCACATACAATCCTTGATGTATTTAAATAAGTGAATGAATATCGTTAAATATAATATTGTACATTCAATGTGTTGGCATTACGTTGTCATTGATGTCAACCGGTATAGGATAGGTACTGACATAGGAGATGTATGTGCAACACTGTCATTGATGCATACCAGTGGTGATGTCCTTGATGTCACCTTGTATTGCAGATCACTAGTATGAGAGAGAATGTCATTCAGTGCGATGACCATTGGAGTCACTGGTGTAAAAGTTTAGTGTTTGACTTGTGTGGAAGATATGGACAATGACCGGTATGATATAACAACTAGTAAATGATGACATCTGTAAGAGAGAAAGATGATGGTCGGTTGATTGTGATGAAGAGGAGGAATGTTATCTAAATCACATCAACACTGGAGGAGAAGGATGTATAGGTCACCGATTCACTGTGTGGATGTCAAACTACAAGACTCCCATCGGATAAAGATGCAGTCACCATTTGAAGAGATGACTGATAGTGAATGTGCCCCAACTAGATCACAGGTGCCTTTTTGAAGATATGCTGCTCAAATAGAGAAGCAACATTGGTGCATTGTAGGATGCAAATGACAAGGATCCACTCCCACTGGTAAGTGGAGCTTATCTCCTATTATGCAAAGTGTGCACCTTAGTTCTGTGAGATAAGACAGAAGAGTCAAAGACAAGTGTTTGAAGGCTCACACCGGATCTACCCGTGAAGAAAAAGAATGCCTCGGGTGCATGAAGTTAGAAATGTGCACTGGTTCATAAATAGTTGGCATGTTGTGCCATCGCGAGAGAAAAAGAAGTGTAAATAAATGATGGGTTTGTCACCTTGACAAACCAGTTGAGATGATGTCTAGGCTGATGAAGAAGTAGGAAATGCTAAGCAGCTATAGATAGAGAGTACAACCAGTATGTAGATGCCTCAGAAGTAAATAGCTGAAGGTTGATGACATGGTATCATCAAGGGTGCCTACTAGTAAGTATGAGAACCCGTAAGAGATCAAAGAGGCTAAGTGATGTACTCCCACCTAATGAAGATGAACATGCTATGGATAGGCATGTCTAGTGACCGGTTAAGGTGTCCCACCGACAGAGCAGTAAAGTGTAGGAATGTTAGGTAATCGGTAAAGTGTAAGATACCAGCAGGGTTAAAGAACCGACAGAAGAACCTGATAATGGAGTTGGTCGGTGATCCCATCCATACTAACACAGATGATCCAACAAAGGTGGATGCTGACATATGGGCCACGTGGAGGTGAATTGGCATGCATGCACATGTCGACATGGTGAGTTGGTGAAGTGTCTACCCATGAGGTAGATGGTGGTAGGTCGACATTTATGTTGACTGTGTGATTCATGGAAGTGTTGCAGGGGTTTGCGGCTCAAGGTCAAATAGATAATAGAGATCCAGAATAAACTGTTTGAGAATATCGAGGTAGGTGAAGGGAATCGCAAAACCATTCTTGGTGATCGACCAAGAAATCAGCTGATAGGTTAAATGCAGGTTGCTAAATATAGAAGGCATGATCTGGAAGGCATGACAATAGCGGGGTTGATTGATGCGTTGCAGTTCATCAATCAAGGTGATCATATCTGATGAGATTGGATTGGATTTGGTTTTCCTCAAGGTTGATGAGGAAACCCTAACTGCTTGATGTTTGAATTGGTTTTTGACAGGAAAACCAGTTTATAAATAAGAAAGCCAAAATCGATGAAGGCTATCGTTAAATGAAAGAGTGTTGCTGCTGAAGAAGAGAAATCAGTCAAGTGCTCAACGAGTATTAGATGAGCGACTGTGTGAGAATGAATCAAGTTGAAGAGTTCAATTGACATCAGTGAGGCTACTGATAGTCAACCATTGAGTCTGACAAAGGAGTGAACCGACAGCGACCAAACCGACAGTGAAGAGTTGTAGAAGATTACAGAGAAGGCAAGCAAAGAACCGACAACATCTAGTATCAGTGGAGAGCAGAAGTGTAGTTGAGAGAAGAGAGAACCGATAGAGAGTAGAATCGACAGAGAGAAGAACCGATAGAGAAGGAGAAGAGGCTAAATCGACAAGGATGCAACAGAGAGTGAGGTGCAGTAGAGAGTGGGTTGTAGCAAGATATAAGGTTGCTGTAAAGAAAAAGGTGAATAGAGAACTGGTAGAGTTTTGTAGAGAGGAGAACTGATGGAGAGACATACTTGAGAGTTACAAAGTTCTTTATAACAAGAAGATAACTTTGGTATCAAAAATATGATTTTGTAATCACTGAGTTGGAGCTTGGTGAAGGAGTTGGTGTACTAAATCAGGGGTTGGTGCTCCTTGGATTGGTGCCCTAAATATTGTAATTAGATTTCCATTGTGAGGTTGGATTGGAGCAGTAGACTTCAACAGCATTTCTCACCATGGTTTTTCCCATCTTGGGTTTTCCTCATATATGCTGGTGTTATGTGATGTCCCTTTCATGTGTGATTGCATTTGTGATAGTCTCCCATCAAACCGGCAAGTCTTCTTTCTGTTAGATCTAATAACCGGTATACACACATAAGATAGATAAAGGGAAAAGTTTGCAAACCATTGATTCACCCCCCTCTTAGTGGTACATTGTGTCTAACACAATGAGCCTAGGATGATGTGTGTAAATGTAGTGCTTTGATAGTTCTAGTAGATATGCTCATAAATATTATAGAATGTCCTTATTTCATCTCTACATATAATCCTTGATGTATTTAAATAAGTGAATGAATGTCTTTAAATAAAATAATGTAGTGCTCAAATTAAGAAAAACATACATGCTAGTCAACTCATAATGACTAGGGAAGTGGTTAATAAAGGTCAAATTTGAAATTTGAATTTTAAAAGTTTAGGGTTCAAATTTATGAGTTTGTAAGGTCTACTCTTAAACATCACCTACTTTAATGGTTAAGATAAACTTTGTCAATGAAAAATGATTATTTCTCACATTTTGGTAGCATTGAGGTGTAAAATTGCTATTTGACCTTTTGACCATTGAAACATGTGATTTATAAGCAGAATGACATCAAAGTGGCCTAGATCAAAACTACATCTATAATTTTGATCTAGGATAATGAATAAGAAAACTAAGAGCTAAAATAGAATTGTAGATATCAATAAAAATAAAATAAAATTGTAATACCATTATAAACTAGTTCATGAAAGAATCTATTACTTATAAATCAATTATGACATTTAAAAAACTTTAATAAAAATAATTTAAAAAATAAAATAAAAAATGATATGATTTACAATTTCTTCGTTATAAAGAGACTTCAAAATTTTATATAAATTTAATAACTTTATTAGATATCCTAATTCATAGACCGTATAGTCAAGTAGTTGGAAAACATTGATGATAGTCACAAGTTTGATTCCTTTAAATTTAGTCTCATCTATAACTCATATATAGACATAGGTTATAGGTTATATTCTTATGTCTTTTGGCAAAAAGATAAGTGAAAACTCTACTTCATAAATTCCATCATATATTGATTCCTCTATTTAAAAAAATAAATTGAATACTTAATATATGTTAATGATTTTAAAAAGTGTGATTCATCTAGATTGTCTTCCACATGGATGAAAAACAGCTTATATAAACGTAAATTATAATAATATATGTTTTGAAGAGAAAATAAATTAAAACTTCTTTGTGAATTCCACAAGAAATTGGTTACTCCGTTCAATTTTTTTTAATTCAATATTTTAATAAGCGTTATTGATTTTACAAAGTGTGATCGGATTCAAGACGAGAATTTGCCGTCCTGAGTTGACATCATTCTTCATGTAAACTTCACACTTCTGCTGATCAATACGTGGTTTCTTAAAAACCCTTGATCCCATTATCTCTGCCCTCCTCGAAGTTTTGTCATTAGGTTTTTTGCATTGAAATCTTCAGTTAACCGATATCAAGGCCCCTCTTTCCTCCTCCTTTCTTTGTTTGGTTTCAGTTTTAATTTCAATTGAAATGGCTTCCTCCTCCACGGCCAGGCAAAACCAAACAAAACCAGAAAACGCTTTTGATGAAGTTGCACCTTATTCTGTACCTAAATCTACAGAGCCCTGGGACATATTTATTAATCATCGTGGAAGTGATATGAAATACACATTAGCCACTACCATCTACGATAAACTTCATTCCATGGGATTGCATGTTTTTCTAGATGAGGCTGGTGATTGTATTCCAGCAGAGATACAACACGCCATAACTAGTGCCACCCTTCAGATTGCCATTTTTTCTGTCAACTATGCCCAATTCCCATTTTGTTTGGCTGAGCTATCTTTCATGCTCAAAACTGGTAAAAGAATCATTCCCATTTTTTATCATGTTGATCCCTCTGATCTCAGATGGATTGGTCAAGGAAAAGGAAAATATGCCCCTGCATTCTCAGAGTATGAAAAGAAGGGCAGATACAAATCCGAAAAGCTTGATGAATGGAAAGGGGCTCTCCACAATAGTTCATTCCTATCCGGCTACCTGGTCAACAATGACGAGTATGTATTATTTTCTCTCTTTCTTTGATACTCTAGTGTTACATCTCACCCAGTGCTTCCAATTTAGCGATAGATATTATAAGCAGTGTAGTGTGTCCTGTTTTAATTTATGTTTTCGGTTAAAAATGTTTAGGGATGAGGCCAGAGTTTTGAAGAATATTGTGAATTGTGCTATTAAAATTATGAAAAAGAAAGGTCCATTGTGGGTAACCGATCGTCCTGTTGGATTGGATGAGCTGGTACAAGGCTTCGAATCAGTTGCAGGAGAAGAGACAGTAAAAATCACGGGGATCGTGGGCATGGGAGGCAGTGGTAAAACCACATTAGCGAAAGAGCTCTTCAACAGGAACTTTTCCTCCTTTGAAAGATGCAGCTTTGTTTTCGATGTGCGAGAGGCAGCATCCAGAAACGCTCTGCCTGACAAGCAGAAGAAGCTTCTGGCTGACCTCGGTGTCCATCATTCGCCATTCGACCATGTAGATGAAGGCAAGGTCATTCTTGCAAATCGTTTGAGCTCTCATCGGGCGCTTATTGTATTGGATGACGTGGATCATATCGACCAGCTGAATGCTTTGTTGCCAAATAAAGACATCCTTGGATTCCAAAGTATGGTTATTGTAACAACTAGGGAATTGGGCGTCCTCATATCACGGGGTCTCTCCTGCATTTATAAAATGCCAGGACTTAGCATGCTACATGCCGAGGAACTATTCTGCTGGCACGCTTTCTTGCAAACCTCGCCACCCGCTGAATTCGAAACTCTGGTTGATGAGTTCTTAAAGGCTTGCAATGGTTTGCCTCTGTCACTGAAGGTATCGGGGGCACAGTTATATGGCAGAAAGTCCATAGATTACTGGAAATCCCAATTACATAAAATTTTAAGAATATTACCCGGTGAAATAAAAGAAAAATTACAAGTTAGCTATGATGCGCTCGATGAAGAAGAGAGAGAGATCTTCTTGGATGTAGCTTGTTTTCTCATTGAAGAAGAGAAAAGCACGGGTATTGCAGTGTGGGATGGATCGGGTTGGAGCGGTCTCTATGAATTAGAAACACTGTTGAATAAGTGTCTTGTGGAAGTGGTCGAGGAGGAATTTGCTGATGGGTTCGTGATAAACAGAATAAGGATGCATGATCAGCTTAGAGATATGGGAAGAGAGATTGCAAGTGGACAATCTCCATATCGTCTTTGGTGTCCTCAGCAGATTCACGACCTGAAGAAACATTACACGGTGAGATTAATAGAATTTGCTCCCCCATTCTGCGTTTTTGTTAGATGCAATTGATTAGATGAATAGAGGACCGATTTCTTATACTGCCTGTTTTCGCTAATCAATGATAACGTTTACAACTAGTTCGTGTTTTTATCTATCTATGCTTTCAATGAGTTTGATTGAAACACTCTGTACGTTTGATTTTTTTATTCAGAAATTAGAGCCGATTCGAGGGATCAAACCTGCAGATGCTTTTGTGGCGTTCAAAGAGTACACAGATCAGCTGGCGGAGAACTCAAGCAGACGATCTAAATGCCTTGGATTAAAAATTCTTTTTGTGAAAGGTAACGAGTTTACAGAAGAATTTGCCTCAGAAGAGCTTGTGTGGCTTCGCTGGGAATGTTTTCCTCTAGGAAAATTTCCATCATGGCTTGCATTACAAAATCTAAGTGTTTTAGAGCTTCATATAGCCTATGATTTGGAAGAACTGTGGCAGGACAATGAAGATGTAAGTATTTTTTTGCTTTCGTGGTTCAAGAAGATTACTTCATAACTTTTGTAGTGTTAATGTTTTTCTGAATTTAATGTAATATAATAATTGTTGTCTACAGCTTCCTTTGCAATTGAGAGAGCTTATTTTATTGGATTGCCGAAAACTGCAGTGGCTTCCAAGCTCAATAAATCATCTTCAGGATCTGAAAAGGCTTGACGTTGAATTCCATGGTAGCACTTTGTCCAACGAGTTCTGCGGTCTCCAATCACTGGAGAATTTGCGATTAGACTCTCAAGTGCTATCTTCACTACCTGATGGTTTTGGCAATTTAACAAGGTTAAGGAATATAAGTTTGATAAACTGCGAGCAGTTATGCATATTGCCAGATTCTTTCAGTCAGCTGATACACCTAGAAGTTCTACTTTTAGTAAGTTGTGAAATACTGTCTTCACTACCTGGTGGATTTGGCAATTTAACAAGTTTGAAGAGAATAAGTTTGACCAATAACAAGCAGTTGAGAATATTGCCTGATTCTTTCAGTCAACTGACAAACTTAGAAATTATAGATTTATCATATTGTACAAAGCTATCTTCACTACCTGATGGTTTTGGCAATTTAAGAAGTTTGAGGAATATAAATCTGGAGTATTGTGAGCAATTAAGCATGTTGCCTGATTCTTTCAGTGAGTTGACACACTTAGAAATCCTAGATTTATCATATTGTTCAAAGCTATCTTCGCTACCTTATGATTTTAGCAATTTAATAAGCCTGAGGGATATAAATCTGAAGTTTTGCTTCAAGTTGAGCATATTGCCTGAGTTTTCAAATCAGATGATACAGCTGGAAATTCTAGATTTATCACATTGTACAATGCTATTTTCACTACCTAGTGATTTTGGCAATTTAACAAGTTTGAGAAATATAAAGTTGACATATTGCCAAGGATTGAGCATGTTGCCTGATTCTTTCAATCAGCTGATACATCTAGAAATTCTAGATTTATCATATTGTAAAATGTTATCTTCACTACCTGATGGTTTTGGAAATTTAACAAGTTTGAGGAATATTAATCTAGAGTATTGCGAGAAGTTGAGTATGCTGCCAGACTCTTTTAGTCAGCTGATACAGTTGGAAGTTCTAGTTTTGAAAAGTTGTGAAATGCTATCTTCAATGCCTATTAGATTTGGCAATTTAACAAGTTTGAGGAGTATAAATTTGAAGTATTGTGACCACTTGAACATGTTGCCTGATTCTTTCAGTCAGCTGATACACCTGGAAATTCTAGATTTATCATACTGTACAATGCTATCCTCACTGCCTGATGGTTTTGGTAATTTAACAAGCTTGAAGAATATTAGTTTGATATATTGCGAGCAGTTGAGCATATTGCCTGATTCTTTTAGTCAACTGATACACCCCATAGATCTAGATTTATCAGGCTGTGAAATGCTATCTTCACTACCTGAGACGCTACCAGTGTCGCTCAACAATCTAAAGATATTCTCCTGCAATTTCCTGAAGAACATCAGGTGCATTAGTGGTCTCATAAATCTTGAGACACTGGAAATATGTGACTTTTTCGAGTTAGAAGAACTCCCAAGCTTTGCTGATTTGGCTTCACTCAGAAGATTTAAAATGTCTAATTGCCCCAAAGTTGAGAAAATAGAAGGTTTGGAACACGCCAATTCATTGAAGAAACTGTGTGCAATGACCCACTGGAATGTGCCAGGCATACAAAGTTTGGAGAATGTAGAACGATTGAAAAAACTAAAACTCAAATGTGAGACTATGTCAGCTGTGAAACCTTGTATTCAGTCTATAAAGGGGAAGGTATTAAAATCTTTTACGAATTTAGAGTTCTTTTGTATTATGTAAATGTTCATGCATATGACTGAATATTTTGGAAACAATACTTTTTGTAGGAATGTCCAAAAGAGATATGGATACAAGGTAGCATTATCCGTTTGGAGGAGCCAATTGTAAACTCTTTGGAGTTGGAGTTTCCTGATCTTGTGGTCTTGAAGCCGTCCGACATAGAAGGGTTTCCAGAAGATTTGGATGGTTCAGATGATTCGGATGTGGGCGAGATTCCAGATGATGCGGATGATTCAAAAGTAGACGAGATTACAGATGATCCGGATGTTTCAGATGATTCCAAGGTAGGTGGGTTTCCAGCTGATTCAGATGAATTGGAGGTAGGTGAGATTTCAGATGAATCAGATGATTCAGATGTAGGCGAGATTGCAGATGATTCAAATGTTTCATATGATTGGGATTGGGATGTAGGCGAGATTTCAGATGATTCGGATGTTTCAGAAGAGTCTAATGAAGACGATATTCCAGTTGATTCGGATGTTTCATGTTTGTATTATGTGGAGAAAGAGGAGGAAAATGGCGAAGAGAGGAAAGTGGTGCGCATATGTTATTCAGAACATGAACTTGACCATGGCTTCCCACGAAACAAAACAATAGTAGTGTTCGGCAAAAGGGAAAGGGTTGCGGAGGCCTTCTACCAATTATTAGAACTTCTGGAATAAATGGCCGGTACACAAACTCATTGTAAGTTGCCGATCTTAAATCTCAGTATACAGCTAATAGACATTCAAGATTTTTTTGAAAATAACAGTTGCAAATATGATTGTTTTAGCCTAATGAAATTATGTTTTATTTATTCAATATAATTATGAAATAGGTAAATAGTTTTATTCTTATATAAGATAGAAGGTTAGGGATATAATTTTATAAGAGTCGTTTATTTGTTAATTATTATTTTTATTTAAAACTAAATGGTTTTTGAATTTTTTTTGTTCTAGCAATAATATGTGTAGATGTATAAAAATGACCATATTTCTAAATGAATATTTTATGTTCATTTCTCTATTTAATTAAATCCAATTTAATTAAATTACCCGCATTCCTCTATTTAATTAAGTAAATTACTCAATTAAATTCACTCTACCCATTTAATGAATAAATCATTTTATTCAATTAAATCCCTTCTATCCACTTTTAATTAAATTCAAATTTAATTAAATAGTTTATCCTAAATTGAATAAATCTAATTTATTTAATTTCCCCAAATTGCAACCAAATTGAATTAAATTAACTTTATTTCAATTAAATCTTATTATCCTTCCATCCACTTGCATTTTCCTACACCTCCCACTTGCTTCCTAAACCCCTTTCTAATTTCTTCTAGACCTTTCTAATCGCTTCTAAATTAGCCTTACCCATCTTCTAAACTTTGTCACATCCCTAAACAAAGGGAAGTCACTTCTCAAAACCTCAAAGTCTTTGATAACCATTAAAGGCTTCAAGTCCTCAACCACTTAATTCCCCAAAGTCTTCATAACTATTAATGGTAAACTCAAACCCTCTTACATGGTTAAAGAATTTCTTTTAACTCAACCTCCATGTAACCCAAGGGTCTCATCAAGCATTCATTGCTTTGACCATGGTTATTCCTTAAACATTTGCACAAGGGTTTATCCTTGGATTAACTCTTAATCCAATGGGTAATCCTAACTTAAGCTTAACCCTTATCTCTAGATAACCATAAGGTCTTCTCAGGCATTTAATGCCTCCAACCCCTTCTCTCAACCCAACCCTATGTTGACACTTGTCACCATTTCATTGGTGCAAATTGCAAACATGGATCCCCAACTTTCAAACTCAACCCTTGATCAACTCTTTCAATCCTGACCATCCATTGCCCTATTTTTGCTATAAATAGAGCTCTCATTTTGGTTTGAGGGACATTGTAAGATAGAGAACCATGGGACCCACCTTGGGAAGCTGAGTTATACTTCATGATTGCATAGCTTACACCAAGAAGTCCTATGTGTGTGTGTGGACATATCTTTGGCAAACATTTTTCATATGTTGAGTTCTATCGACCCGCTTTTCCCGCATACAATATGTATAACTAATTTGAATTTATACTAATTTTGGTTTTGATTTTAAATTTTTTTTTAATAATTTTAGGACAAATATAAGGATCAATATTAATGGTTTTTTTTTCAAATATATATGATTATTATAGGTTTATACAAAATATTATTTTATATATATAACTGTTTTATATAATTTCTTTTATTTTGTGAAGTATTTTTTTTCATTTGATTATTTATTGGTTTATAATTATCTGACTTAAACTAATGTAAATCTTTAATCATATTTTAATAATTTAAGTTCTATTAGAGAAATCAAATTATTATAGACTAAAGTAAATCTTTAATCATCTTTTAATAATTTAAGTTCTATTAGAGAAATAATGTAGTCGTTGCTAATTAGATACTCAATCTTGTTTCTAAAGTTGTTTTGTAGCAACACTGGTGTCCTCTCATTTTCTTTTTGATAGTTCTCAATTTCATCTACCCATAAATATTTTACAAACATCCTTTTGTATTGTTTCTAAAAAGTAATTAATTTTTTTTTTTTTTTTTCCATTGAGGTTTTAATGTTCAAAACCTTTTTCAAATCTCCTTCACTACTATATATATCTATACTAGTTGCGATGAGTATTGACTATGTGAAGTCAAAGTCATAGATTAACAAGTAGAAAATTTAGGCATTAAGCAAGTTAAAACTACTTAATTGTTTACATTAATTTTAGTAAGGAAAAAATTGAACATTTTTTCATTCAAAGATCAATTAAGGCCACAATATATTATTTCCAAACAAAAATATATTCTATACCCTTTTATTGAAAATGCCATTTATTAATTGTTTAATTTCAAACTTGCCATTATTCTTGAGTGTGTAAACAAACTTCTTGGATGCATGCAACTTCTCTCTTAATTTGTTAGTCTCTTTGATCAATGGATCTTCATTTTTTATCCTATTAGATGAAAGTTCAAGAGATTTTGAGTATTTCAACTCAATCTAAAGATTCTAGTTCTCAATGGCATCCCTTTCCTTCTTTAATTTATTTAATATGATATTCTACTCTTAAAAAATATTGTAGTCAACCTATAATTTATTATTAGTAGCTTTAGTGAACATGGCTATATTCATAGAAAATTTATATCCTCTATGAAGAGGTGTCTTTGATTCAAGTTTTACAATCAATTTATCTCCAAATTCCTTAGGATTCTAACGATTTTAGGGCTTGTTATGCTTACGGGTAATGGTTCATATTGTCAAAATGTCAAACCTACAATGAACTTTAGATCCAAACTAAAAATAATTAGCCTATTTTGCATTATGAAAAATACCTTATGATCTAGTGTCTCTTCTTATAGTGCCTAAAGAGATAGTTGAGGCAATGTTCCATTAAGGTAATAAGAGGAAATAATTATCTTACACAATTTTTATCCCTTGTTTAGGAGTGATTTTATCATCCTCCATACCAATCTTACTCTAATTAATGGTCTATTCATTAGGAGTGAGGTATATTTTTCTTCTAGCTACTTATTTTCCACCTCATCTATATGCTTCATTTTTAAACCAATAATTTAAAATATTGTTTTCACAAATCCATCATCTAGTGGAAGTTCTTCACACAAACTTTCCCTTGCATCATACACAACAAGATCAGTTTCAAGAATGGTAATTGACTGGTGATATTATGACACCTAAACATAATGCATTTGCTACCATAGGGGAGAACAAAGGCCGTATACTTATTATTGATATCTACGATATTATCATCAAATTATTCTACTTTTATGTAATTCATGATTGGTTCCATAGAGTATTTTCCCATATATATTTGATTAGGAGATATTGAGGCCAATAGTGATGAACTATGATGAAAATCCCTTTTTAGATCTCTTCATCTTGACTTTTTCATTTTTTTCTTGTTGGGTTATGGACTACAAGTATAGTGAGTGTTACACATTCTATAACAAGGCTTCAACCAATAATTTTTTTTTTGGAAAGAGACCCTTTCATACCCAAGATCATCAAAATTTATTCTGATTTTTCCATCACTACTTTACCCATTTTTTGCCTCCTTGTATCCATCACAACTTTGGTAAGACAAATTGTCATTAATTATTCCCTTTTAAATTATATATTTAAATCCCAAACCACCTACACTTCACTTCATGTTATAAATGCATCCATTGTGATCAATATTTTTCACATCAATTTTCATATATAATATTTTGATCAGTTCCACAAAAATATTGTATCCTTCTTTCCTAGGAATAGTAAAATTTCCTACTTTTAATTAAGAATAAAAATACTAGCCTTCTTATGATATCTAAATGGATATTATTTACCTCACATGTATAGGTAATTTATGAGGTACTATTAGAGTACTATGTATGTTGATAATATTTTAGTTGTCATGGAATAACCAATCACCTCAATTTTTTTTAATTAGGTTACTTGAACAAATGCAAGACGTATAATAATATAATAAAATATTCTATGAATCTTCTCCTCTAATTTGAAAGTTTATATACAATCGGACTAAGAAAAAAGTTCCCAAAAAATACTATAGTTTGTATAAACTCATTGCATGTATATGTACACAATTCGCATCTAAACTCAATATATATCCTTTTGGCATAGAATTTTACACAAGTTTTACACCTAATTCCACTCATCAGACAAAAAATGTAACAAAATGTGTCATAATACTCAATAGCACTTGAAAGTACGATAAGCCTCACTTATTTTGAAATTTATACTTCTTTATGTAATTTTTCTCCCATAAGTGAGCCACAGTCAAACAACATGTTCATGTGATCAACTATTATACTTGATTCCTACAAATTGACATAATGTGTGATATAATAGCTTGAAATATCCATCAAAGCATTCAATATAAAAAGGAGCTACTTCATATTTTGGAATAGGTTCCAATAGCCTTTTATTCTCATTTCCTCTCAACTTGTGGTTAGGAAGCCACTTCACAATATTTTTATGTATGTCCTTGTGATATTTAGGGGATGACTTTACTAGATTAACATTTTAATTCACTATGGGGTTAATATTGAGAGTAGACGCAATTAGTTTTCTTTTGAATATGATCAAAACCATTTCATCTATTTCTCTAACTTCCTTCCATACTTGGCATATTGCTTACACAAACATCCTATCATGTCTTTTTTAATGAAATAATTGAAAATAATCAATTTTACTAAATTAAATATCCATAGATTGTTCGAGAGGATAAAATTGAAAATTTCATCAAAGAAGTTCTCAAACAAATACTATTCCTAGTTAGGAATATCTACCTCTTTAATATATGTTATTACATCTTACAAATAATAAATTAAAAACCCCTTCCTTGATGTTTCTTTATTTATTGGCTAATCTATGGAATGGGTCAACCAAATATTTGGAAACTAACAATTTTAAAGACTTGGAAGACATTGTGAATGTAAGTTATTGTTTTTATAAAATTTTAAACTGTGATAATATAACACAAAAAATCTTGTATTTACAAGAAAATGAAGAAAACCCTAATTTCTTTGCAAACAAAAGACCATAATTTAACCCTTAAGTTTTGATTTTATAGTGAAAGATTAAATGATTGCATAGGAATTCCATAGACAATGTACCTAATTTATTGCACATATTCTAAAATTGGAAATACTGGGGTCTTTTTAAAAGTAAATAACAATAATATCTTCAAAATAATTGAGTGCTTTTGTTTCTCTTCATCAAAATCAAATGTTTATATAATTATTATCTTTCACAAATGTTTTGTATAAACTATGATTGTTTGAATTATAATTTAAAATGGGTTTATTATACGATCTAGTATAGAACAAATAAATTACACACTATAAAAAATAGTTTATTAATTATGCGACTTAATATTGTTGACTTATTTAAACTTATTTCATACTAGACAATTAATAAGTTTGCTAAGATTAGTGCTAGCCAATACAAAGGCACCAAGTGATATAATTGTAAATTATCATATATCTCTATAGAAATAACAACTTTCTTCAACATCAAATACATCTATATATGATATATTAAAAGATATTGAAGTTAGAAATTTATAGTTCAATCAAGTGTCCCTTTATTCATTTCTATTTCTAGGTGGATCCAACATGTAAACTTGTATTGAGCCATCACACATTGGTGACTATTAGACTTTGGATAAGGGTCGCCAATTCAAAACCATTATTTGATGTAATAATAAGAGGTCATGTCAAGCTATTGTTCTAGAAATATTAATCATAAGGGGGCTGTTATTTGATTCATTCTCAACACATGTTAAGAATTTGAAGTGGATTCTTGAGAAACAAATATTATTGTGATAGGTGGGTGCATGTAGTAAGGGGATAAATGATTGGATAGACATGTGGAAAAAATAATATGGTGAGTGTGAGACCTATCTACAATGTTCCTTTCACTTTTTAGTGTTTTGGGTTATTGGAGTTGTATGATACTATATTATTGTGATTTGTGTTATGCCCTATATACACACCCCAAATTTTCACTTCATTTAGCTAGGACCCCTTTATTCAACATTGTTTCTTCTTTTGTTCTTATTTTTTATCCCTAATAGTGTTAGGATTTATTCATTTTCCTCTCTTTGCTGGTTTTTCTACGTATTTTCTTTGTAATATTTTAGGGTCTTAGAAAACCCTAACACTCATTTTGAATTTTGGGCTCTCTTTTTTTTTGACATCCTTAGTTGTTTCAAAATTTTAAGTAATATCATATCCCCTTTTTACTTACTAGGTTTGTATCATTAGATTAGTTAGGTTTATGAAGGATTTAATATTTAAGGTTCTTATGGTATTTGTACTAAGTTCTAGGCTTCAACCTTCTCTAATTTAAGTTCTCACACTAAACCAACTTTTGAACAAAAGTTCCTATAAATATCAAATTCATGTTTTAGATCCCATTGAAAATGTCATTTTTAGTCCCAATTTCCTATTACCAATTCATTCTCCTCACTTTGAAACTAAAATAGAGGACTTGCCTGAAAAGTTCACACATTAAAGTTTTTAATAAAAATATCGTTTAATTTTTTACTTCATAAAGTTTTTAACAATTAAAATATTTTTGAGATGAGCATTGGACATTAAGTGAAATCTAGAACCTTGCTTCCAAGTTTTGGGTTCCACGTGCCACTTGTGATCTAAAAATTAAAATATAAAAATATTTAATTATTTTAAAATTGAAAAAAAAATTGAACTCAAATTTGGGCCCTGTTGTAGGGTTTGTTTATCTAATTCCTAGGTTCCAAGCCTCACATTCCATCTAATTCCTATGACCCACCACAAGAAATAATAAATTAAAATATGTGAAAATTTATAGTACATAATTATTTACACAAAAAACAATAAACAATAAACGTAAACTTACATGGAAAATCTTAAGGCAAAGATCTTTCCTATTATATTACTCATGAATTTTCATAGTTACAACGACCTTTGAAAAAAAGTGTCCAGAAAAATATGATTTTGTATAACATATGTATTGTTTTGTATTACCCCATGTCAATTATTCATCACCATTAGAATAACAAGAGTTCACTACCTACTTCTCATTGCTAAAATAGCACTAAAACTATTTTCATATTCTAACAAAATATTCCTATCAAAAATTGAATTTAGATCAAA
Organism: Cryptomeria japonica; assembly: GCF_030272615.1. NCBI lineage: Eukaryota > Viridiplantae > Streptophyta > Pinopsida > Cupressales > Cupressaceae > Cryptomeria > Cryptomeria japonica. The sequence goes on along the minus strand of NC_081406.1, from coordinate 171,353,188 downwards.
AGGTTAAAGGTCCTCGAATGGTCTTGACACCAAAACCCACCTGTGAAAATAAACTCAAGACTAGAAGTCATGAAAGAATCTAAGTTCCTGACTTTTAGGTCCTTGTTGTTTTTATAGGACCCACAATAAATGGTAAAGAGTCCTCGAAAGGCCTAAGACTCATCAAAGAAGAGCTTTTAAAAGTGAAATATCTCTCACCTTGCTCACTTCCTCAAATGATTTTGTATTGGTGGGGTAGCCTAATTTTTGCGGCTTCTTCAAGATCCATGATCTTCTTCGTGTAAATCAACTCTTTTTGAATTGTGATCTTCCTACAACTTCATTTGTTGGTAGTCAAGCTTTGTCTTGAAAAATAACAATCTTTTGATCTTATTGACGTTCCTTTGTATTGCTTGGATCTCCTCTTTGTTTGAACAATTTTTATCATTACCTTTTTTTGAAGGTGTCTTCTCCATTGGCAGTAGGTTTGACTTCATTAACTTTTAAAAAAATTCACACTTTCAACTTGGGTGGCTAACCTTTCAAGATTCATTGGCTGCATTGGCTTCTGTCTTCAATGCCTATGCTTGTCTTTAAATTGCACAATCTATCAATGAGTTGATTTTTGAGGTAGGGCTTTTCCAATGCCTATTCATTTCCTTCAAGGGGCCAAATGCTTCACTGCCTAATGGTTGATGTGGCCTATACTTCTATGATCCTTATTTTCTTTTGACAATCTTCACTTCTTGTGATAAATTGAAAGAACAATTAAAATAGAACAAAGACAAATGCAATTCTACAACACACAAAACATTTTTTTATTATTGATGATACAAGTTACATGACCTTTGTATATATAGAGGATTGATCAAACTTGAAATATTCACTAAACAAACTATAGTATGTGGAGGAGTCTAACAAATTTGTAGAAAATATGGGAATGCAAACTACCAATTATTAATATGTAAAAAGTCTAACATCATTTTAGTTACAAATCATCATCTATATGGAGGAAATGTAGGTAGCCAATTCTCCTTATTATTCATGGATGTAGGCAGCAAACTCAATGAATTCAATGAACTTGTAGCTTAGTTTCAACTGGCTGCATTGACTGCCTATGTGGAGGGAATGTGGGAGATATTACTTCTTCCAACACTCCCTCTTAATATCTACCTTTAATAGTTTCAACATAAACAATATCTTTTAAACACCTCACATACAAATGGTTTCAAATGACCATAAATTTCCCACACTCCCTCTTAATATCTACCTTTAATAGTTTCAACGTAAACAATATCTTTTAAACACCTCACATACAAATGGTTTCAAATGACCATAAATTTCCCACACATGTGGTTTCAATGACCACAAACAAACTTCTCATCTTCTCCTCTCTGAAAATTTCTTCAAGTATTTAATTGATGATCTTCAGACCTTTTTATTTCTCTTTAATGATCTTTGATTTTGAGAGTGATAGCATTGTTGTGCTCCCCAAATTTCTTCAACTGTTTGCTAACAATCTCTTCAAAACAAGAATCTTTTTGCAACTTCACTTAGAATTTTGCAGCCGAAGTTCTATTTACATCTACTAAGTTTCAGATCATACATACAAATTTACAACTACAAATTCTGATTCCTTTCTTAGTATCTTTTAGTTTTATTATTTTTCCCTATTGCTACAATAGTCATACTTATTGATTTCTCCTTAATGATATCTCATGTCTTCCACAACCTTCTCATTATCTCTGCAAATATTCATTCTTCATTCTCTCAAACAACAACACTTTTAACAGCTACCGTTGTGAACACTTTTCATTACCCATTAGTTGTATCCTATTGTCCTCGCTTTGTGGCAACTAACTATTCTTTCCAAAATTTACAGACTTCTTTCAACATTATGTGATATTTATCATGATGAATGAAGGCTTCGCATGCCTCTTCTTTCGCTTTGACTAACTCAGCTTCTTAAATACCTTATCTCACAAACTTTCAGGTTGAAGGTAGAAAGAATACAAATGAAATAACACAACTAGGCTTTCTTATTATTTTCTTACTTTTATTTATAGATACTAAAAGTTACTTGACCTTTGCATATATAGAGGATTTGATAAAAACTAGAACAATTGGTGTTGTAGGTTTAAAACAACTTGAAAGTCCACCGCTATCCAAACTATAGTATGTGGAGGAGTCTAACAAATTTTTAGAATGTAAAATACCAATTATTAATATGTAGAAAGTCTAACATCATCTTAGTTACAAATGATCCTTTATGTGGAGGAAACTTAGGTAACGAGTTCTCCTTATTATTCGCAGATGTAGATAGCAAACTCAATGGATTCAATGAGCTTGTAGTTCAATTTTAACTGGCTGCATTGGCTGACTATGTGGAGGGAATGTGGGAGATATTACTTCCAAAACTCTCCTTAATATCTACCTTTAATAGTTTCAACATCAATAATATCCTTTAAACACCTCACATACAAGTGGTTGGTTTCAGATGACGACAAACTTCACACAAATTTGGTTTCAGATTACCACAAACAAACTTCTTATCTTCTCCTTCGGGATAATTTATTCAAGCATTTAATTGATATTCTTCAGAACTTTTTTATTTTTCTTTAATGATCTTTAATTTTGAGGGTGATTACATTGTTGTTCTCCCCTCATTTTCTTCAACTGTTTGCTAACAATCTCTTCAAAATCTGAATCTTTTTGCTACTTCAATTTGACTTATGCAACTGAAATGTTATTTACATCTACTAAGTTTCAGCTCATACATACAAATTCTTATTGATTCCTTAGTTTCTTTTAGTTTTATTATTTTTTTGCTACTGCTACAACAATCTTATTCATTGATTTCTCCTTTATGGTAATCTCATGTCTTCCACAACCTTCTTATTATCACTGCAGATATTCATTCTTCATTTTCTCAAACAACAACACTTTTAATAGCTACCACTGCGAAATCTTTTTATTACCCGTTGGTGGCATCTTATTGTCCTTACTTTGTGGCGACTAACTATTCTTTCCAAAATTTGCAGACTTCTCTCAACATTCTATGATATTTCTCATGATGAATGAGGGCTTCGCATGCCTCTTTTTCCAGTTTGACTAACTCGGCTTCTTAAATACCTTAGGCCACAACAATTATGACAGTACTAGCTACAAATACGTGAATAAAATTTTAGGTTGAAGGTAGAAAGAACAGAAATTAAATAACACAACTAGGCTTTGAAAAGCTTCCTTGACAATCGACAATATGCTTGCGATTTGTCTACAAGCACATTCTCTTTTAATTGGGGCCGACTTACAAAACTAGTAAAATAACACAAATTATGATTCACCTTTCACTTTGTTGCCTCCAAATGTTTCTACGGCTTCGACAAGAACAACAACATCTTTTTCAGGTGACTTTTCCTGACAAATGATAGAGTACAACAACACAATAATCCTTGGCAATAGCTTTTCTTTAGTTGGCAAAGCTCTTTCCACAGTCATCTTTGATTTTTGAAGGTAGTGGGCTCCTTCTGACTGCTACAACATTTAACACCCAGCTCTTTTTCTCTCAGAGCCTTAGGCCCTCCCATGGCCTAGACCAACTCTAATAACACTTGCTTTGATACCAATTTGATAAACTGAAAGAACAGTAAAAATAGAACAAAGACGAATATAATTCTACAACACACAAAACTTATCTTCTTTTTATTGATGCTATAAGTTACATGACTTCTGTATATGTATATATAGAAGATTTGATCAAACCTGAAACAGTTATAGTGTTATAGGTGTAAAACAGCTAGAAAGTCCACCACTAAACAAACTATAGTACGTGGAGGAGTCTTACGAATTTGTAGAAGACACGAGAATGCAAATTGGCAGTTATTAATATGTAGAAAGTATAACATCATCTTAGTTAAAAATGATAGTCTATGTGAAGGAAACATACGTAACTAGTTCTCCTTATTATTAGCAGATGTAGAAAACAAACTCAACAGATTCAATGAACTTGAAGTTTAGTTTCAACTGATTGCTTTGACTGCCTATGTGGAGGGAACGTGGGAGATATTACTTCTTCCATCATCTTGGTGGTGTCTACAAAGACTGCTACATTGGGTTTAAAGATATCAGGTGACCCTTTGCAGCAGCCTCAATTCCTTCCCTTGGTTGCGGCTCACTCCGATTACACGAACCTTCAACGTGCAACAACCCTTCACATCAGGCCACTTGATTTCTATTGACAAATAAAAAATTGATTTTTTTGAATGGCAAGCAATAACCTACACTCATGTGGCCCACCTTCCTTCTTGGCTCTTCCTTTGTCTGACTGAGCTAATTTACTATAGGTGACTTGAATGTCTTTTACTTTTGGCAGGGGCTCCTTTCAAGACAGATACAACTTCTTTGTCTTTCGAATTGCAATATCCTTTGATTATTTTGTCTTGGTGGCTACACTCAAACTTGCAATATTCTTTTATCTTCCGCAGACTATAAACAACAATACTTTCAACGTTTCTCCTTTCCTTTCAAACAAAGTTGTCGATACTTTTATTAATCAAGAATTTTATTTGATGAAACAGTTCAAACCTTGGTCTGCGATCTCTTTTCTGGTGACAATTTTAATAAAAATATCTACAACTTGACCCTTTCATGGCGGTTGTAGTTAAGGAAAGAGGCGAACACAATAGAAAAAACATGAAAAATTATATTGAGCAGATTGAAACTTACAAAGTGTCTGACTGCAATTACGCTCTGTCAGAGAAAAATTAACATCCTCTTACATTCAAAGTCAGGACATCTTACAAACTTACACAACTTATTACATTCATTCAGACTTGTAACTTCTTATCTTCTTACGAATTCACATTTCATAGCATTTTACAGTTCTGCAGATCTAGACTCTTGAGAGTTCTTAGAAAAATACAAGTCATACAATATATAAATAACTACACACCTGCTCAAGAGAGGGAGGGTTACATAAAATAATATTTTCAAAACTACCTACAAAGTGTCATAACCTACCAATGGGATGGTGTACAGATAGGATGAAATTTAATGGAATCTTAAGCAATATCTATTGGGATTTTAGTGTTTAACATTTCTAAATTAGCTACAGATATGGGGATACGGAGATGATAAGATCAACTGGCACAATTAATGAAATAGTTGAGATTATACTTCTAACATGCAACCCTTTCGACATGTGTATTATTCCTTTAAAAGAAACAATGATATCCTATTTTAGATTGTTGACATGTGATGCATGAGCCTCACCGCCAAGCACCTTTATGTGGATTGCAATGCACAGTTCGATAGTTTTAAGTTTAGGTTTGTTTTTTAAGCTAACTATTAATAGTATTGTTTTTACTCTTTATTTACTAGTTTCAAATGGTTGTTTCGAGAATGCACCACATGCACAAAGTGCATGAGGATTGCATGGATCAAAGATAAGTCCATTTTCAGTCTAATTTTAGCGATTACTATCTTTATATAGACATCTTTCTTGGTCAGAATATCAAGTTTGGAATAGAGTGAATTTTTTCTGTTTTAAATCCTTCTCTGTCCCTTAACAATCCTCTCTTTATTACATTGCATGTGTTTTATAATCTACATATGATATCAGAGCAGGTTTATTGAGCTAGAAGAGTTAAAATAAAAATCATAGTTATGATTAAAGAAATTTCTAGTTGATTGGAGCAGATCACAAGACACAAAATTTGAGAGGAGATTGATTTCTAGTCATAATTGGACATGGGATTTGTAAACAAATCAAAGATAAAAGTTGTCACTGCATTTAAAAGGGTTGTTATATGAGGAGAAAGAGAATTGGTGAAAATAAAGGATACAAATTCATAAAATTGAAAAAGAACTGGAGAGTCCAATATTTGTGACTTATTAGTCGCAGAAGTCAAGTCACTATCTAGCGAGATCATAGGAGATGAGTCACTAGCTCGCAGCAAGAGAAGAGAAAAAAAGTCCTACTTGTTTACATCAATCTCCATAGAAGAAGGTCAAAGGAGGCCGTTGAAAAAGGTAAATTAAGATTTATTATTTTCTAAAGTGGTGTTGATTCTTTTTTATTAAGATAAACAGGTTTTACAGGGACCCGAAACCCAAATCCATCCAAAAAATAAACACAATTACTAGAGTCTAACTAGCCCTTAAACAACAACCCAAAAAAAAGACCTAAAAAATATGCACAAGAAAAACAAACTAAGAAAGAGATTGCTTTATTGTTAATCTCCTAGAGTTCCTCCATAATGAACCTTGAACTACCCTTTTCCCGATGTTTTCTCCTTGTCCTAGTAGAAGGTCCCATGGATCACCTCCTGGTTTTTCTTATCCAAGTTGATATCTAGGGATCTCTCGGCTCTGGTCATCTTTTCCTTCTGAATATCAATTTCCTCATTGACTCTTTTGAGGCCCTCGACACTAGTATACATGGCTTCCTTGCTAACCTCCACCAAACCCTTAAGTTTACTTTTTAGCTCCTGTATTTCATTCTCCAGCCTGTCAATTTTAGCCTCATTTTTAGTCTTCATAACCTTAATATCTTTCACAATTTCTTGGGACAACTTCATGAGTTTGTCAGTCTTATCTGGAGCCGGATTCTCAGTGAAGGTGTCAATGAAATCCTTAATCCACTGTTTCAAGAAATTAATTTCCCTAAAAACCCATCAGAAGAACTTCTCCTAATTCATCAACGAATTTAACAAGAGCTTATCAACATCCATTTCATCATATTTACTCTCATTGGGGCTCACATTGAGGGGGATGTCAAGTTTAATTTCATTATCCTCCTTGTCAAGTATCTCCATTTTTTTCCAAACTTCTATTTTTTCAGATTTTGCGGCCCCAAGATGTGGGGCTGTGAAATAGGGGATTTCTTTTTTGCAGCCCATCTAGGTGGGTTTTTTCTACTTCTACTAGTACCAGGAGTGGTCGTCTGCACGTGACCCTCATCCTGTGAGGGTTTTATAATTTGAGTCATTCAACACATAGACATCATTCTAGTCCATAGCCATTCCTCCCTCTGCATTGTCAAACTCTGTATCTAAACCTCTTGGATGGCTAAAGACTTAGGGTATTTCAAAACTGGTGAGGGTTTAACCTCATGAGCTTTAGCATACTCCATAATTAGGAAGATTAAAACCTCATGCAAAACTATATTATCCTCATTCTTAAATTTTTTATGAATGGATAGCTCCAAAGAAGATAACAAATAAAACAAAATGGAAATTCTTTTGTCATGCCTAAAATAATTTAGAATCATGAAATAGTAAGAAAGGATGCTAGCAAAGCGGCCATCAAGGGTTCTAGTTATGAACTCCGCCATGTACACCTAGAGACTCTGAAGGTCCAACCTATTATAGCTGCTATCTAGGTTCTTCTTAACCCTTCTTCTTTCACTTTGTTTTTCATATAAAATTGATATGGCTTCTTCCGAATTCAACCCTTTCACTGAAAAATTTCCTACCCTCCATACCAAGCCCAAAAATCTCAGCAATAAAGGGTTCATCAATTCTGAACTCTGCCCCACACACACACAACACCCCATTATCCTAATTGATCACAAACAAATTTGTGAGCTTATGGTTTTGTCCATGAAGTTTTCAAACAAAGGGCTCCATTCCCCCATCTACGACTTCCCTCCAGGCCTCCTCATTTTTCTCCCAAATCTCACATAGGGACAGATCCACTTTGTTCTTGTCTCCCCCCATTAGGTTACTACCTTTGTAAGTCTTCATGAAGACACCAAAACTAGGCTTTAGATAGGCACAAAAAAAAAAAAACCGCAAGAACAATCTAGAAATTCGCCTTCGCTTCTTTCTATGAGAAGTCCTACACATGTGATATGTCATCATTAATACTCAAGTGAAGAGAGATTTTCAGCATCCTTCCTCACCAACTCACACAACTGGAATGGGAAGGAATCTCCTTCCCACCACAACTTTTCATCATCTCTAGCCACATTGAGATTAGTCATGTGGTTTGTAGGCCTGTTACCCTCCCTCAAAATGTTCAAGATTTTAATAGCCTCGAATTTGGTCATCATTTCAAAACACTCCTGCATTAAATGGTTAATCATCCAACTAGGAGAATTTTTTGTTTCAAATAATTTATTATATTTAATGAATCAGTCTCCAACCAGACCTTCTTAAATCCTCCATGGCTAGCCATTTTAAGCCCAATGTAGGTTATATTTGCCTCAACAAAATGGTTTGTCTGAGTGCCCAATGGGAGTGCCACTGCCAAAGTGTTGTTGATTGTTTTTAAAAGAGATATGTAAAGTTAGAAGGTGAGAGTATGTTGAAGAAGATTTAGAGCCCTAAAGGAAAAATATTTGAGAGTTTTATTAAAGTTGCCAAGATCCCCCCATTTGAAGGAGATCAAAAGTTTATGAATTTCAATTATTTATCAATGGAAAAGTCTAGCAAAAGAATGAAGAAAGAGAATATTTCTTTTGTATGTGAAAAAGATCTATTGAATGAAGAATTGATGAAAATTAAGAATTATAATTCACAACTCGTAGGAAATTTAAAGAAGTTTACAAAAGAAAGATGTGAGAATTTGATTGAAATTGACAAGCTTGGAAAAAAGGACAATATTAAAGAAAAAATAAGGAACTAGAAGAAAAATTAAAATTGTTTGATGAAGTTGAAAAGAAGAATGAAGATCTAGAAGAAAAACTCAAGTTGTTACAAAAATAAAATGAGAATATAAGGTCAAAGTCTACAGCGTGTGATGTCATATGTGATACAAGTGCTTTGTGTCCATTTGATATGGACAATACATACCTAAAGTTTGTTCTGGTGAAGATGATCAAATTAAAGGTAACATTATCTATGAAACTCCAAATATTATAGTTGCAAGTTGTGATGTTAAAAGAAAGGACTACTTTGAAAATAATATTGGTTGGAAAATGATGCAACGAATGGGTTATAAAGCAAGGGAACTAGGAAAGAATGGGCAAGGAAGACCATTCAACCAATTATGAGGCCCAAGAATGAAGGTCTCAAATATGGCCAGAAAGATAAATTTAATGTTGTTATTGTTATAGGCCAATGCAAATAAACTCAAAGAATGCAATGTTTGCATTGCTAGATGGAAGGACATAAAGCGAAGGATTGTTGAGATATTCACCATTGTTCAATTTTTGGGTTGAATAATCATTTTGAAAAGTCATGTTGGAACAAAGATATGAATGCACAATCTAATAAAAGTTGTATCTAGATTGATTATGGATGGATTGATGGATCTTGTTGGAAAAAGTTAACGAATATGTTCAAATGGTTGTATAAGCCTAAAGTGTTTGCATGTCAAAAGAGGTAGTGGCCAAACACAATTTGTATGTTTGAGTCAAATGGCTAATGACTTCTTGCTATGATTGGAACATTGAAGTTTCATGAGTCTTCTTTAGAGAAAGGAAGGGAATGATTTGTGATCTCTCATGAACAATAGAAATGAATTGGATGGAAATGTTGCATAGTGAGTTGCGAGAGTTTGGATTTTGCCACATTGAGTTATCTTGTACAATAAGGTCACATTGATCTACAAAGATACAATTTATCGAAATTTTAAGATTAGATCGTGACTCTCATCATTAAGGGGGAGTATGTTAAAATTTGATGTATGAGCCTCATCGCCACGCATCTTTATATGGATTGTAATACACAATTCGATAGCTAGTTTAACTTTAGTTTTCTTATTCAATCTAACTATTAATAGTGCTATTTTAATTGTTTATTTTCTAGTTTCAAATCGTTGTTTGGAGAATGCACAAAATGCATGAGAATTGTAGGGACCAAAGATAAGTCTTGTTTCAGTCTACTTTTAGTGACTGTTATCTTTATATAGAGATCTTTGTTGGTCAGAATAGTAAGTTTGTAATAGAGTGTGAATTGAATAAGATTTTTTTTTTTTTTTTAAATCTTTCTCTTTTCTTTATTAATGCTCTCTTTATTGCATTGCATGTGCTTTATAATCTACATAGATCACAACCTTTTTTCTTCAGTGATTCCCTTAATCATTTGGCAACATGGGTTTCTACAAACAAATCCCTATCCTCTACCATGTGATCCTACAACTCGAATAAGCTAACAATTTTGATCTTATGATTTGAAATTATCTACAACTTCTTTTCTGTATTAATCCATGATATCACAGACTTTTCAAAATTTTGAATCTAGACAACTTTTTGAACCCACTTTAATATCAATTGAAGAAAAAACACTTTAATATCAATTGAAGAAAAAATTAAATATATAGAAATTGTTGCAGCAATAAACCCATAAATAATTATTTATTTATTTTAATTAAATTACAAAAAAAAATTTATCACAAGATCAAGGATCAACAGATCAGAGATAGGGAAAATACTACAATTGTTCATTATATGATATAGATTACTAAAAATAACAATAAAATCTAACAACAATCTCATGCAATACATGGAGAAGCATCACAACTAAGATTATCTTCAAATTTATGAAATAAACTATTTAGTCTAGTCCATATAAAATTGTAATTCTCCTGATATGATGTGGGAGAGATTAAAAAGTATTCCATCAACTTTTTGTACAACTCCTATACGAATCAAATGGATTCTCATAAACTTAGCCTTTTTAGTCAATACTTTTGAGCTACATCAATTGGTTGTAATCGAGTCTCTACTAGCTCTATTTCTAAAACTATGCAACTAATAAAGCATCTGTAAAATTGTGGATGTTGGGGTGTTAGAGTCTAATCACATCTACCATATTTATTATTCCCTCATAAGCTCTCCTTTTCTACTATTTATTGTCCTCTCCATTTCCCTTGTCAATATCTGTATGCCAGATTTGAAATACAAAACTTGTACTGCAACCTTTTACTTGTTTTTACATTTAATAATTTGTGTTTTTCTAGTTTGTTGGATATATTTAAAAGAATCTAGAAGCATCATGAAAAATGAACATGTTTATAGCAAGAGTAGAATAATTTTGACTATAAGAGACCAAGAATAGCAAAGAAAAAGGAGAAATAAGAGGTCTTGCAACTATAGCAGGTTGTTCACTGGCATAAACAAGGTAGCCCTATTATTTCTACTTTTTGTTCTTAATGATGAAGTTTATATGGCTATAGAAACAACAAAGTAACAATGTGTTAAAGTGAAAAAATACAGGATTTTGTTTCTAAGTTTTTTGAGATAATAAAAAACAACTCTATGTTATAAATCTATTATTGAATGTTTTTGAAATAAATATATAAATAGAAATATTGTTTTATTCTCTTCTTTGGCTTTATCTCTGTGATTATTTGTTTGTTTTTGTTCTCAATTTGTGCTACAATCCTTTGCATCTATCCAACAGTGGTATCAAAGCTAAAGGTGAGTGGGTTGAAGATTTTAAATAATTTTACAAGGAATTAATAAGGTTCTAGCAAGACATTCATAGTCAACAATGATAGCTCCAAGCACAAGTTTGTCAAATCCATAGATTCCTTAGTTTAATTGTTAAAATTATGAATACTAGGCAATAACAATGGAGCCATTATTTTCTTCATAATATTTATGGGAGTTTCATGTAAAGAATCTCTACCCAAAACTAGAAGATGCAACGATGCATATAATGCATTACCTGAAGTAGAGAAAGATGTATTGATATATAATAGAAAGAAGGATTAAAAAGCTCTCCTTTTTATCTTTCAAAGGGTGTTTGAGAGCATATTTCCAAATATTTTGGCAACAAAGAAGTCAAAATAAGCACGACATACTCTCCAAACTACCTACCAAGGAATGGCAAAGGTGAAGAAAGCCAAGTTGCAAATATTAAGAAGGGATTTTGAGACCATTTATATGAAAGAATTAGACACAATAGACTCATTCTTCACTCAAACCATTGTACTAGTAAACCAAATTATATCTCATGGTGAAAATATTGAGGAGAGGAGAGTGGTTGAAAATATTTTGAGAAGTTTGCCCAAAAGGTTCCAATCTATTGTGGTGGCCATAGAGGAGATAAAGAATCTCACAATTTTTTAATTGATGAGCTACATGCATCACTTATTTTGTCATGAAAATAGGCTAAGTAAATTAAAAAATCATGTTTGGAGTATGATTTCAAGACACAATTCTCAATTATCCATGGTAGAGGTAGAAGAAGAACAAATTTAAAATGTAGAGGAATAAGTTCATACAAAGTAAGAAGAAGTAGCCCATCAAGATCAAGTGGAAACTCAAGTGGAAGAGGCAACTATCAACCCTCAACTCAAAATAAATCGTAAGGCCAATGATAGGACAAAACCTTACTTTAATGTCATTATTGCAAGAAATTTGTGCATTACATAAATGAATTTAGAAATTAATAATATGATTCCAGGAAATAAAGTGCAAATTTTATCAAAGAAAACCAAAATCAAGACATCATGTTTATGGCTTGTAATGTTGTATAAGAAAGTGAAAAAGACATAGTTTTTAGACTCAAGATTTAGAAATCATATGATTCAAAAGTGAGAAATATTATCAAGTTTAGATGAGAGTGTGAAATCAAATATCACATTAGGAAATGACAACAGAGTTTTAGTTATGCGAAAAGGAAGTGTCAACAATCTAACGAAAAAGGGAGAGAAAATTTTATTTCATATGTCTATTTTGTTCATGGCTTGAAACATAATGACTATAGGGAAACTCATTCAAAAGGGTTTTAGAATATTTTTAAAGAATAAAGAATGCACAATTTTAGACAAATTTTCAAGCAATCAACTTATTGCAAAGTTTCAAATGACAAGCAATAGAATGTTTCCCCTGAGGATAGAATTAGATTTGAAGGTAGAGTTTGCTCAAGAACACCCCTAAATCAACCCACAAGTGCATGAATAAAATGTTTTAGCAGTCACACAAACAATCTTTCAAGAAAAAATAAATGATGAAAATTAGTTATGGCTCTTTAGATTGAAGCATTCAAACTTTGGAAGCTTAAACCTATTGCATAAGAAAAGAATGGTGAAGTGGTTGCCACTGATAGAAAAACTAGATAGAATATGCGAAGGTTATATCTTGGGTAAGCAACATAGAGAATGTTTTCCAACAAAAATTGAATAGGGGCAAACAAACCATTGGAGATTTTTTACTCGGATTTGTGTATGTTAGTGCAAACACACTCAATTGGTGGAAGCTACTACTTATTGACATTCATTGATGATTACACAAGAAAAATATGAATGCACATTTTAAACCATAAGTATGAGATGTTTGATTATTTTCATCAATTGAAGGCTCTTGTTGATAAGTAAAGTGGGCATCACATTAAAGCATTAAGAACAAATAGAGGTGGTAAATATATTTCAAATTAATTCATAATATTTTTTAAGGATTATGGAATCCACAATAAATTCACTACAAGGTATACTCCTCAACAAAATTTTGTAGCTAAAAGGAAAAATGGAACAATTATGGAAATTTCAATGGGCATGATGAAGACAAAGTACTTATAAAATGAGAATTTGGCTGAAGATACAAAATGTGAAATATATATAATGAATATATTTCCCACTAAAAGTGTCATCAATATGATTTAAAAAGAAGCTTGGAGTGGAAGAAAACATAATATTTCTCATATGAGAGCATTTGGACGCATGGCATATGCACGTGTAGGATGAGTTGAGAAGAAAGTTGGACAACAAAAGAGAAAATGAAAATTTGTAGGGATTCCCATAGATACTGAGAGAGGGGGGTGAATCAGTATCTATCCGATAATTAGAATTTCTCAACTTAAAACATGCAGAACATATTATAACAGTGTACCGGTATGCAAGAAATAATGCAAAAAATAGAAATGAAAGAAACCACATGAAAATCACACCATAACACAATGATTTAATGAGGAAACCTGGTGTTGGAAAAACCTTGATGGGATTTGTGACCCACAATATTCACTTACTGGCCAATAAGAGAATATTACTTACAATAGGGGCCTGCACATGCAGGAAGGCCAAGTGCCTAGAGCTCATTGCTCAAATGGGAAGTCTCACTGACTTACAATGTGGATTATACAAATCCAATAACTTGTACTGCTTTACAATAGCATCTTCAATGCCAGATTCAGTACTGGTTTCTGCTCTATTCTTTACATATATCCCTTAACCTATATTTTGCATAATAGGTTTGCCTAATCCTTTTCTCCTTACTTTTTCTTACATCCCTTTCTTCCAAAATGTCTACAATGATCTCTTTATATATAAGAGTCATTTTACAATGATATCAAGTCAGCTTACAAAGTTTTTACAATAATAAACAAAATATAATATATCAAAAATCCTGTCGGCCTCTGTGCCGGTATGCTTTCTTTTTCTGTCGATGCCAATGTAGAGTGTGATCTGCTAATGCCGGTGTAATTCCTTGCTAGTGTAATACCTTTCCAGTGCCTTAGGATTGTAAGGTTGCCATCAATGACAAAACCTTCAATCACATACAATGTCTCATTAGAGTGTGCATATGCCAACAATCTCCCCCTTTGGCATTGATGGCAACACTCATGAGAAATTTCAAAAGTGTATCCAAAAATGTGAAGTCCAAAAATGTTACCAAAAATGTGTGCTCCCCCTGAGCATATGATTCCTGTGATATTTGAATTTTCTCATACCACTACTCCCCTTTTGGCATCAATGACAAAGGTTGTCAAGATGTCAGTAGAGTTTGTAGTATCAACCTTGTAACTGGGTAGTTACAATTTGAAATAGATCCGCCAAAATCAAGTTTATACTCTCCATAAACTTTTTACTGTCTCTTATTGTTGTCTCTGTTCTTTTAATTGTACTGGTGAGGAGCTGCAAATGCTCTACTAGTGTTTTCTGACCCTGTATTAGTGCCTCAGATATTTCCTTCCGCAATGATGCTAGATAGTCCAATCTTGGACTTAATTTTAATCTCAGATGCTTTGCCTTATTCACTATTCTCTCTTTTTCTCTTTCTAATTTAAGTAATTCTTCCTCAAAATTTGTTATCTTTTGCTCAAAAACTAATAATGTATTAGATGAGTTAACAAAATTATCAGCAAGTTTATTGATTTCATCCTGTACCTTGCTTATTTTCTTATCCATGTCTACAGTCAAAAAGTTTATCTTACAGGTGTCTTTGTATAGAGTTTTGTGCTCTTTCAATAAGTTACATAGTTCCGGTAGAAGTGTGCCAAAATCCCTAGTACACTTCTTTATCTGCTCATCAAAGAATCTTTGTTTTTCAATTTCTACTTTGTCCTTCAATGTCTTTTCCTTTATTTTCTCAATGTTTTATGTGATATATTTACACAAGGTATCAAGTTGTCCTAAAGAATCTTTATTGTCTATATTACAGTTAGGAGCAATTACCTTCAAAATTGGTATAGTGTCATCTATTGCCTTATAAGCTTGTGAGCTGCAATCTGTTATCCTTTTAATTGAATCTAAGAGTACTTCAGTCACATTAGTTGATTTTTAGCCTGATGATGATGAACCTACATTCTAAGTACTGCTGGTGGAAGTAACCAAGCTTGTTGTGACCTCTGGTAGGTCTGTTTGTGTTTGCATGTCATTAAGCAATGGTTTTTGTACTTCTCCTATGGCCAGTTGCTCTGTTTCTTTGTGAACCTGTGCCTTTTTTGAAGCATGTTGCTCTTCTTGTTTCTCTATTTGTCGCTCTGTCTCAGTCTGAGTTTGAGTTTCTACCTGTTGCTCTATTTCATCTGTCAGTTTCTCTTGTGTGTTATCAGTTTGCTCAGCCATCGGAGGCTCACTAGCCATTTCAATCTTACCAACTATATCTTTGTCTACCACAATGTTGATCTTTTGTGTATTAACATCCATTGTATATAAGACTTCAGGATTAGGATTGACATCCTCTACATCCATACTTTTAACAGCCAATTGATCTTTTGTAGCTATTTTTGCCAGTGGAGTAATCAAAGGAGGTGGGGTTAAGTTGTCTTTAACTTTGATACAAGGTGGTCCACCAACTTTACCTTTACCCTTGTCTTTATCCTTCTGATAAACCTTAATAGGTTTGTGGCTTATGTATTCTTCTTGTTTTTCTTTTTCCACTAGGAAGATATCCCATGCATGATTTGTCCTCTTCTTCTTGGGTGTTAGTTTCTTCTTTGGTGTAGCCTTTCTTACCGGAGATCTCACTGCTTGTTTTTGTCTTGTCCTCCTAGGTGAGGGTGTGGTTGCCGGTGAGGGATCTCTTTTCCTTACAACTCTCTTGAAATTTGCAGGCATGTCATTCTCTGAAGATGTGCCTACCAGTGATAGGTGAGTTTCAGGTTGTGGGGCTGCTAACTCATCCTCTGTTGTACTGGTTTGTTTCATTACTTTATCCTTGATTTCCTTTGCTTGCCTAGAACCTCTTCTTAAAACTGCCTCAACCTTTTTCACTCTCTTCTTAGATTGTATTTGGCTTTCTATAGTTTCTGCACTACCAAATACTTCTTCCTTAGGTTCTTTAGGGGCTTCCAGAAGTGCTTTAGCATATGTTTCAATGATAAGGCCATCCGTTTCATAACCCATTTCTGTTACCCAAACTGTCCTAGGGATGACTGCTTCCATCCAGATCTCATCCTTCTTAATTACAAAACATATTTCATCCTTATATTTGTCAACAATCTTTTGTGATAATCAAATTCTTTTCTTCATTTTGGTCTTAAGTGCTTGAAAGTAGTCTTGGATATTCTGATCCTTATCTTCTCCCATATTGTTGAATAATTTTGTTAGCTATTTACCTACTGGTATATCATATCCAAGTTCCTTATAGCCTATATCGGGACCCTGTTTGGTTATATGTAGCATCGGACACACTAGCAGATTTCCAAACCTAAAAGTTCCTTTCTTGTCCTTCTTAATCTTGCCTAAGTTGTCAATTAATTCGTCCTTCAACCACTCACATACATCAATCTTTGCATTATCTGTGACCATGTCATAAGCACTCTTAATGCACAAACTTGACACTGAATTGAGTCTGTTTGCATGAGTTGCCTTATATCCTAATATGATGCCGATAAATCTTACATTAATATCTTTTACATCATTGACTCTTAAGGACCTTTTATCAGATGTGGCACCAGTTAGCTGAGTAACTAGGTCATTGGAAACCTTCTTAGTTTTGTTTGGTCTTTTACCGGTAGTTGGTAATCCTGTGACAGCTTTCACAACTTCCTTGGTGATTTTGTGAATTGCATCTAACCAAAAAAATTCACCATGTACCCTGCTTAAGACTATCCTAATCACATCCTTGGGGAATTTAGGAATGCTAAGGATCTCTGTAAATCCTAGGGTTTCAATGATCTTATGTTCATCTTTTATATTACCAGATTCATCACATATGACAGATTTAAACATGGTTTTAATCTCTTCATCTCCTAGTTCCTCAATGTTGCAGTGAATGTAAATTCTGGGGTCTTCAGCATAAACAACTCCTTTAGGAATTTGAGAAAAAGCACCCAAAGTATCATCTTTCTTTGCTACTTTGGGAACTAATTGAAATACGGGCCTAGGTCTTTTTACAACTTTGACAATAGTAGGGTTTTCTATATATTCAAGTGCAGGGGTGGATGCCATGATAAAATACCTTTTACTGCCTTTAGGATGGATGATTGCTTGAAGTGTTCTTGCCTCTTGCTCAAAATTTCGTAGCTCAGAATCTTCGCGATCTTCGTAGGTTTGAAATCTTGGTGAAATGAAATGGAGCCAAAACCACAAATTTATAAGGTCTTTTTGCCATCTACCACATTAAATGTATGCCGGTTAAGTATTCACTTAACATTGTCTGTCGGTAATAAAGTAATTTCCAACTTCTCATCTCTAACCGAGGGAATAATAGCATATGTCTCATTTATTTCCAAACCCTCAAAGAAGATTTTCTTTAGTTTGATGAAGAGCTTCCGGCTGGTGGAGTACTTCTCTGTCTTGCTGGTGAAGCATCACTCTGTCCTGTTGTTGAAGCATCACTTGGTTCTACCGGTGGAGGAGTATTCCCAACATTTAGGTCATCTTTTCTAATCCATTGTTTTGAGAATTCTTGCTTAACCTCTTCAACTTTTTCTTTCCCTTTCAAGCTAGAGCTTTTGTTGTCTGTCGGTGACCCTTTACTTCTATAGAATTTTGCAATATGCCCAATCTTGTTACATGCATAACAAGTCACATTATTTTTCTGAATAGCTTTGCCATAACCTATGCTGGTTTATGTTCTACATTGATTAGATAAATGTCCAAATCTTCCACAAACATAACATCTCACATTCATTCTGCAATTCTCAGAATTGTGACCAACCTTGTTGCATTTTGAACATTGACCGGTGGGTGTGTTGATATTCTGATAACTTCTAGATCTACATTCATTTTCTCTATGACCATACTTATTATAGTTAAAGCATTTTCCATTGAATTTATAAGCATTAGGTTGTCTTACCAGTTTGCTATGATCCTGAGTGTTTGCAGTACCGAAGCTTTCTCCAACTTCAAAGCCAATTCCAGAAGTGTCACCTTTAGGTTTTTGATTCTTCAGAAAGTTGCCAAGTTCCTCTGAGCTTTTCTTGAATTTTTCTTTATGTTTATTTGCAATATCTAGATCTCTTTCTAGGACTTCTTTCTGTCTCATCAGTTCATTTGAGTCATTCTGAGTATGCATCAGATCTGTTTTCAAAAGGTCATTTTCATAGCTAAGTCTTGTGTTCTCATTTGCTACATCACTTAGTCTTTTGGTCAATTCTTCTTCATTCTTCTTCCTATCTTTAGTTTCTTTGTAGAATCTCATGGTCATATCTTGCATCTCATTCTTCATTGTTATGTTTTCCATTTTTGGCTTGCTTATCTCATCATTAAGTGATTCCTTTTCATCATTCTCATTTTGTAACTTTTCACATAATTCTCTTCTCTTGTTTCTTGCAATGGTAAAATTCTCTTGAAGTGCCTGAATGATATCCTGAGCTGCCTTTAGATCATCTTCAAGTTTGATGTTTTTCAATTTTTCTGCATCATAGTCTGAGAGAGCTGCTTCTAGTTGCTTCATCAGATTTTCCATCTTTACTGGTGTCAAGATCTTCCTCAAGCTGTTAGGCTTCTGAAAATAGAGGACCACGCTCTGATACCAATTGTTAGGATTCCCACAAATATTGAGAGGGGAGGGGGGGTGAATCATTATCTGTCTGGTAATTAGAATTTCTCAACTTAAAACATGCAGAACATATTATAATAGTGTACCGATATGCAAGAAATAATGCAATAAACAGAAGTGAAAGAAACCACATGAAAATCACACCATAACACAATGATTTAACGAGGAAACCCGGTGTGGGAAAAACCTCGATGGGATTTATGACCCACAATATTCACTTACTGGCCAATAAGAGAATATTACTTACAATAGGGGCCTGCACATGCAGGAGGGCCAAGTGCCTAAAGCTCACTGCTCAAATGGGAAGTCTCACTGACCTACAATGTGGATTATACAAATCCAATAACTTGTACTACTTTACAATAGCATCTTCAATGCCAGATTCAATACCGGTTTCTGCTCTATTCTTTACATATACCCCTTAACCTATATTTCACATAATAGGTCTACCTAATCCTTTTCTCCTTATTTTTTCTTACATCCCTTTCTTCCAAAATGTCTACAATGATCTATTTTATATATAAAAGTCATTTTACAATGATATCAAGTCGGCTTACAAAGTTTTTACAATAATAAACAAAATATAATATATCAAAAATCCTGTCAGCCTCTGTGCCGGTATGCTTTCTTTTTCTATCGGTGCCGGTGTAGAGTGTGATCTGGTGATGTCAGTGTAATGCCTTGCCGGTGTAATACCTTGCAAGTGCCTTAGGATTGTAAGGTTGCTATGAATGACAAAACCTTAAATCACATACAATGTCTCATTAGAGTGTGCATATGCCAATAGAAGCATGGGATGGAACTATAGATAAATCAATCAATGTTGCAACCAACACACCACAAAAGGAAAATGAATGTTTTATACCAGCAAGTACTCCTTCAAATGTAATCCCTACTAAACCCATTCAAAGTGAACAAAGTGAATAGAAAAGGACACCATCAAGCACAAGGACAACTCCACACACTCAAGCAAATACTCCATCAAACATGCAGCAAATGCCATCTTCAATTGGTACTCTTGGTACTAGACCATCATGTCCATATTCAACAAGTTCAAGTGACATGTCAAATTCCACACTAGCAAGATTGAGAAGACAAAAACATAGAAGTTTAAAAGAGATTTATGAGCAAAGTGAGCATTAAAACAATGTAGGTCTAACTTTTGGTTTTGCTTAATATTCACATGTTGAAGATACAACTCATTTTGAAGATACAATTAAAGAAGAGAAATGGGTGCATGTAATGGATAAATAAATATATTTTATAGAAAAGAATCAAACATTGGAGTTAGTAAGCTTTCCACAACTCAGAAAAAAGGTGATAGGAGTGAAGTGGGTTTACAAACTAAAATTGAATGCAAATGGTGATGTGCAAAAATGTAAAGCAAGGTTTGTAGAAAAAGGTTATCCATAATAACTAGGGGTATACCACAATGAGACATTTGTACCCATAGCCCATTTAGACACTATGAGGACAATATTATCTATAGAAGCTCAAAACAAGTGGGAAGTATATCAAATGAATGTGAAACCAGTTTTCTTATATGGCATATTAGAAGAAAAGGTCTATGTAGAGTAGCCCCTTGGATATGAGATTTTGGACAATGAAAACAATGTTTACAAGTTCAAGAAGGCACTCTATGGACTTAAATAAGCCCCAAGAGAATGGTATGGTAGAATTGATTCTTATCTTTTCCAAAATGGCTTCAATAGGTGCAATAGTTTGCCTATATTGTATACCAAGATGAATGAGAAAAGTGAGATTATAATTCTATGCTTATATTTTGATGACTTGATATTTATGGGTGATATATCTATGAGATTTTGCCAAGATCAAGAGGTAATGGAAAGCACAAATAAGAGAGAACAAAATAGATGATAGAAATAAACTGTATTCTATCAAGATGAAAATATGATCAACTGGATCATCAAATCGTTCAATGATTGTCTGTACAAACAATATAGATGATCCTGCTTATATAGGAAAGGCTAGGGATATGTGAGCACACAAACATGCCATGTGGGTCAATAAGAAACAAGGGTAGGTAGGAAATAGGCGTGGGTAGGTAGGAGAAACAATATAATAGTCCACATGAGGTGGATCACCCACTGAATGTGGAGTGTAACAACAAGATCAACACCATAAAAGGTGGAAATTCTCCTACACACACTATCCCAATGTGGCACAAACACCCAAGTGTCTCATACCCAAACTACTATGAAATGCATTTCCTAAGTAAACTTAAGTAAGGTGTAATAATATCCAAGCTGAATAATTATTTACACCAACACCCCCCCCTTAAGTGCAACTTAGGGGAATGCACTTAAGTCTACAATGCAACTAAGCAATGGAAGATGGGTCCTGACTACATGGCCATGTTAGGTACCCATGTACAAATGCAAATGCATGCAAACCAATGCAATGAAATCTCTCACAAAGTGGGGAAAGAGAGAAAAACCCAATGGGAAAAAACCCTTCCCCAAAAGAGAGATGATGAAAGCACACAATGCTCTCAAAGATGAATGAAAAGAACATAACTATGTCCCCCCCATAAGAGAGAAGAAGAGACCATGAAGCCCCCCCTCAATGTCGAATCTCCTACAAAGATGGTCCAATGATGATGACCAAAATACCTCCCCATAAGGAAGAAAGAGAGCCAATGTTGCACCAATAATGTCAAAGTGTGACAAAACTAGGTACCAAGTCGATAACGATGAATCACTTGCTGCAACAAAATAAAGAAGATCAGGCATGGAGACAACCTACTTTGAGCATCATCTAGATACTCATAAATGGCAGAAATATTGGTACAATCTAAGTCTCACAAGAGCCATGCAAAAATGTGTACAATCTAAGTCTCAACTAGAGCCATGCACAAAGTCTCACAAGATATTCCTAATCTACGTGTACAAGAGGATTACATCAAATAGTCAACAAAAACAAGATACAAAGAGGTGTGGCACTTTATAATAGTGTGAGTACAATATTTCTCAAGCAAGAGCATACATCATGATAAAATATTCAAATGTAGAAACATGAAAATGATGCCACCAACAAAGAAGCCCTATAGAATATTGCAGATGAAGATGCCTCCTAATGGAATTTCACCAAGAGATATAAATGAACAATTGACCCCCCATAAAAAGATCATGTTGGCACTTGCAAATAATGGCAAAGTGGACTTCTAATTTCAACTTTACAACTTCTCAAAATGAGATATAAGAGACCTCAACAAATACTGCTAGTGATCTAAACTGAGATCCAAACAAAATGCTAGTACCAAATAGGCCAAAAATGACCAAATACTGAAAGTACAATTTCTACTCAAAATCACTGCAAACAAATGGCAGATTATGAAAAATATATGAAAAATTTATGCACTATTAAAAAAATGGCACTTGAAAAGGAGTCCATATGAGACCAAACGAAGCCTCCAAAGTTGTAAAAATCGGGATTTCATGATTTCCAAAAAACATGTATCTGAAAATCAGAAAAATCTTGCACTATTGTACAGATCATGAAATTTTACCCCAAAACAAAAAAAATTGCTCGAAAAAAGGAGTCCGGATGAGTGAGATATTGAAAAAAGGAGTCCGGATGAGTGAGATATTGCTATTTGAAAATTGCCTACAAGATAATGCTCCAAAATGCAAACCCCAAATTTCTCTCAATTGGCAAACCAATGGCACTCTAATGTATTTGATACCATGTGAGATTTTGCCAAGATCAAGAGGCAATGGAAAGAACAAATAAGAGAGAACAAAATAGATGATAGAAATAAACTATATTCTATCAAGATGAAAATATGATCAACTGGATCATCAAATCGTTCAATGATTGTCCATACAAACAATGTAGATGAGCTTGCTTATATAGGCAAGGCTAGGGATATGTGAGCACATAAACATGGCATGTGGCTCAATAAGAAACAAGGGTAGGTAGGAAATAGGTGTGGGTAGGTAGGAGAAACAATATAATAGTCCACATGAGGTGGATCACCCACTGAATATGGAGTATAACAACAAGATCGACACCATAAAAGGTGGAAATTCTCCTACACACATTATCCCAGTGTGGCACAAACACCCAAGTGTCTCATACCCAAACTACTATGAAATGCATTTCCTAAGTCAACTTAAGTAAGGTGTAATAATATCCAAGATGAATAATTATTTACACCAACAATATCAATTGACATGTTCAAATTAGCTATGAAGAATGAATTTGAGATGACTAATTTGAGTTTAATGAAGTATTTTCTCAAGGCATTTAAGTAAATCAAAATGAGAAAGGTATATTCATTTCACAATCAAAGTATGCAAATGATATTTTGAAGAGGTTTACCATGATGAATTGTAAATCGGCCCCAACATCAATAGTGATAGGTTTGAAGTTGAGTAAAGATGAAAAAGGATCCAATGTAAATACAATTTTGTATAAAAAACTCGTTGGTAGTCTCGTCTATCTAACAGTTGCAAGGTCAGACATAATGTTTGCAATTAGTCTTATTTCAAGGTTCATAGTGTCTCCAAAAGTTTCTCATTGGCAAGTTGGAAACAAAATTTTAAAATATGCTAGTGGAACAAGGAACTATGTGTCTCTCTTCACAAGGTCAGATGATTTCAAATTGATTGGATATATTGACAATGATTATGCATGGAGTATAAATGATAGGAAGATCACTTTCGATTATGTTTTCCATTTTAGTTCAGGTGTAGTATCATGGGCTTCAAAGAAACAACCACTAGTTACTCTTTCATCAACTGAAGTGGAATATGTAGCAGCTATAGGGGTAGTGTGTCAAGTAGCTTGGATGTGAAGAATGTTAAAAGACTTGAAGAATGAACAAAAAGAGGCAACACAAATATATTGTGACAACAATTCAGTTATAACATTGTGAAAAAATCTAGCCTTTCACAAAAGGAGTAAGTATATTGACATAAGATATCATTTCATCAGAGACTTGATCGATAATGGAGAAATCTACTTGGAACATTGTAGGTCAAAAGATCAATTTGCAAACATCTTCACCAAGGCATTGGAAAAAGAATGTTTTGTTCATCAAAGAAACAATTTAGGTATTGTAGATGACAATTGTGATTAAGGGGGAGTTTTAGAGTCTAATCACACCTACCATATTTATTCTTCCCTCGTAGACTCCTCCTTTCCTACTATTTACTATTCTTTACATTTTCCTTGTCAACATCTGCAGGACAAATTTAAAATACAAAACTTGTATTGCAATCTTTTGCTTGTTATTTCCATCACTGTATACTTAAGGGCATTTAATAGTATGTGTTTTCCCTTCTTTGCTATACATATTTAGAAGACTCTAGAAGCATCATGAAAAAGGAACATGTTTATAGCGAGAGAAGAATAGTTTTGACTGTAAGAAACTGAGAAAAGCAGAAAAAGAGGAGAAATAAGAGGTCTTTTAGCTGTAACAGGTTGTTCACTGCAAGGAACAAGGCAGCTCTGTTATTTCCAGTTTTTGTTCTTAATGATGAAGTTTATATGACTGTAGCAACAACAAAGTAACAATATGTTAAAAGTAAAAAATAGAGGATTTTGTTTCTAAGTTAATGAACGGCAGCTCTATGTTATGAATCTGTTATTAAATGTTTTTGAAATACATATATAAATGAAAAATGTCATTTTCTGCTCTTCTTTGGCTGTCATTATTTGTTTCTATTTCTTCTTAATCTGTGTTACAGTCCTCTGCCTCTTGCCATCATGGGAAGGAGTGTCATAAAATTCTAATAATTTATCAATGATATCACTTTCCAGCCCATCATCTTCAGTCAATATGAGAGAATCTGGCATCCAAGATTCTCCGATCTGTCATTTGTAATCTGCCACGGAGTATGTTGAAGGAGATGTGCTTTTTAAAAATCTAAGATAGAGCTGCATCGGAGTTTGGGAAACTAATGATCAATTCTAATGTAAAAGAAAGCAAAGAAGGGTTTATTTATGATTTGCGTGGGCAAAATCCAGTCGGAGTGAAGATTTTGAATCAATTGAAACCTGCATTGGGTTCGAAGTGGAAGATAATTTCAAAAGGAAGTGCCTCTTGTAAGACTCTTGAATAATATGAGCTTAAATCTTTATATTTATGGTTGTGCCGATGTCGAGCTAGAATAAGAAAGTAGTTTTCCAATCAGAGAAGGAAATGTTATTGGATGCCTGTAACGTGATAGCCAGGACTAGCAAGGCATTATTTTTTGTCACTCTAGAGAAATGATAGAGCAAGGTCTCTGCCTCAAGACATTGTGAGCCAAAAAGTCTAGAGACACATTATAACATTATATATGATGAACATAGGGTGATCTGAGCGGTTGGTGTATTCCACTGAGTGATTGATCGGTTTAACATACAATAAAACAATATTCTCCATCAGATTTAAATTTGGCAACTTTTTTTTAAAAACTTTAAAAGTTGTGAAGTTTGGAATATTTAAAATGTTGCAAATTTAAAGGAATTTATTGTTTTTATTTATTAATTATGTGTTTTTAATGACTGGCAGGTACTTTTAAGGTGATGACTATGAATGGAAGGATACTAATAGTTCTTATGGGCTCGGTGGAACAAAACAGACTTCAAAAGGACAATTGATCATATGTTTTCTGAATTGACATATGTACGATACTAATAGTTCTTATGGGCTCGGTGGAACAAAACAGACTTCAAAAGGACAATTGATCATATGTTTTCTGAATTGACATATGTACGATACTAATAGTTCTTATGAGCTTAGTGGAACAAAACCGACTTCAAAAGAACAACTGATCATATGTTTTCTGAATTGACATATGTATGATACTAATAGTTCTTATGGGCTCGGTGGAACAAAACAGACGTCAAAAGGACAATTGATCATATGTTTTCTGAATTGACATAGATCACATATGAATGATAGGAAACACTTAAATATGAAATTCTTGTATCAAGAAGAAATTCTTGAAATTGTATTATGCAAAGTGTGGTGAGGACTCAGATGATGACAAGTGGCAGGTTTGTGAAAAGAATATGTTCTTGCATCATGTAAGAAGACAAACTAAAGATGAACTGAAGGTAAACAAGTTAAATGGGAGTTTCGAGTGTGGTTAGCTAAAGATTTTGTGTTTTCAAAACTAAGTACATGCAGATTGGACTTTTAATTTTAGAAGTTATAGTTTATGTGAAGCATGCAACAAAAAGAGACAGGTTTAAATAGAAAAATAATATGCATGTCAATGTTGGTCATGCATGCTATATTAATTTTAGCTGTTGATTTTTGTTTCTCAATATTTGTCCTTTTCCATATAAAATGTCCTTCATTACACTTTGAACTATGGGGCAAAATTGATGCTATTAATTTATGGAATTTTCACAATGAAATTTTCTAGATTTTATGGTTTCTTTTTCATATTGGAATTTATGTTATGAATGTGCATGCATATATCTGCATTTTGATATGTGATTTTAAGTGTCTTAATGATAAAATATTTGTTGAAGTTGTATCAAAATTGGATACTTTAATAGAATTTTGCAATTCTAAGTGATTTTAGTTCCTCCAAAGATTGTATTGACTTTATGATGTTATTATGTGATTAGGTTAAGAAATTTTCAATTTGGTTCATGATATTGATTTATCAACATGCATGCTATTATTCTAGCATAGTTTTAGATTTAGGATTCTTCTTCTATCCCGATCTTTTTTTAATTTTTTAATATAAATATTCAAAATTAGGAAAAAGTAGTAGCAAAAAGTTGAAGATTAGCTATTCTAACAGCATTTCCAAAATCAAGGCTTATCATATCAAAGATTAGGAAACATGATTTCAAGGTTTTGAATGTTGAAATTGCTATATTATCGAAATCTAAATATCAAAGTGTAGATTCTTGAATTGAAACATATTAACCTCTTTGTCAAATAGTTTAAAGTAGTGAACAACTATATGGACTAGAATGTAATGACCTGACAAACAAAATCTTGAGATAGTCATTTTCAATTTTAATATTGGATTTCCTTTCAAGATAGATGTGATCTGATTTGAATTTTCATTTATGTTGCAATTGTGGAAAAAAACCTATCAACCAAATTGGCACTCGAAGGAGTGCCTAAAGAGAAGTATTCATGGTTATTTGCATAGTTTGAATGAGCTAGATTCTCTAGAGGATCTAACATTGATGGTAGTCCTTTATGCATTTGAGGTCTCCATGAGATACTATAGACATAATAGGGTTCCTTTATTCTTCCCAATAATGGACAAAAATACTTTTGATAGTGAGAGGATTTACAAAGATCTATTGATTTTTATCAAGGTTGAAAATAGAGATGTTGTCTGTCAATTATTTGCCAAAACACTTCAAGGTCCAACTATGCAATGGTATGTTATTTTTACTCCTAATTTTATCTTACAATGGGCTAAGTTAGAAGGTTTATTCTTCATCCAATTTAATCCTAAAGTGGGTTCACAATATCTATTAATTTAGTTTGTAGCAATGGGAAAATTACCACAAGAATCTACTCTCCAATTCAGCCATATGTTTCTCCTCAAATGTTTAAGGGTTCAGTCTTCAAATTGGATTGTAAATGATTTCATGTTGAAAGAATATTTTATTTGCAAGAAAAAATATGAAATTTGGAAAGGTTGTTACTCTAAATGATGCATTCAACAAATCTATCTTGCTGGCGTAATCTTGACATGACATTGCAAATAGTACATAGAATCAAAGTGAGGGTTATAATATAAATACACTTGCAAGTTGTGAGAAATTACAATAGTAAACAAGATCATCCACTATACTTACTCAACTGCATTTTTTCCCCATTAGTCCATTACAACATAACCAAATTTTAAACCTTATAGATAGCTAACATCATAAGTTATATTAGCCACTCTAAACAAGATTTTAGTTGATTGGACTCAAATTCAACCACATACGGGAATTTACTATCTCATACAAGTTCATTTATAACTACACCATCAAAATATGGTTGGGATCATGCTTTTGTAGTGATATCATCACTTTTAGTCATACTCTAGCACTTAATGCATCATACTATAATAAAATTTCTAGTTGAAAGTTTGATGGAGCTAGTATGTCATTTTATCCAAATTCTTTGAAAATGAAGATGAAATGGACTTAGAGCCTAATCATGATGAAGAAATAGATTTTCCATGTCATTTAGCCATAGAAAGTGGTTATGAAACATGAGAGAAATATTTACTCATTCAAATCAAAGAAAATGAAGCATCTACTATGTTGTTCTGAGATTGATGTCATGAGAAATTAGCTAACAAGTAGTTTTCCTCACTTTTATAAGGTATTGTTTATGGATTTTATGAAATTCCATCCAGACATAGTTTATTTAAGGTAAATATTTTAATTATGCAAATAAAATTAAAGTTTAAATTGTAAGAAATGGGTGCTCTAATATAGTTATCATATTTTACTATGTCAGATAGGTTTAGAATACATCTATAATGTCAAAAATTGCATCCCTTTAAAACTTCATAGTCTATTATGGCCCCTACTTTAGTGTTCTTTCTTGTAGATCATTTTAAGCCTATTTGCACCCTATTATACTTTAAAATTTCATTGTTAATCTTACAATTTATCTATCATCAAATGCTTAAATTATGACTAGATATAACATCACACATTTGGACACTCGTATTTTCATTTTGGAGGCCCTATTTGGTGTGACCAAGGTGACCATCTCTAGAATCCCACCAAAATTCCTCAAAATATTGTCATTGCTAGTGTCATCCTTCACAATTTAAAATTTGTTCTCAAATTTGCTGCTTGATTATTTTATGTCATCTTTTTATAAAAAAATACCTCGTGAACCCTACATAAAGCACATCTTCTATTATTCACAAATTATAAAGGGTTCAAGGTTATGATTCAATTGAGAAAGCACTACATATATGAGTTATAAACATATTGAGTAGAAGACTACAACATTCAACATATGAGTATGATTTCATGTTGGTGATTTATGTTATCATGTTATTTCATTAACAATTATATGACTTATTTAAAGAGAATTACATCACCGACTTTATATGAAACTTGATGAGAGGGTTTCCTAACTAAGGTATAATCATTTCATTTTAATATTTGCATTATTGTTTAGCCTTTGTTCTTCTAAAGATAAACTCTCTTTACATCAATCATAACTATTGTGGAGGTGGGAACAACAAAACAAGGTCTGGGTTGTGTAAGACCCTATGAAACACAACCATTCATCCCCATTTTTATATGTGCAAGTTTAGATATAATAGTAGAGAGTATAGGAGTGCAAAGAACACCATGATAGACCTTCCCAGATTTCAAAAAAGTAAAAACACCAAGACTAGAGCCCTCAACACACATGTCTAACACTTTTCAGCTAGATTTTTGGGAGACAAAGTTATGGGACCTCCTAATTACATTTCTACTCCTTAAAATTAGTTTGGACACCCTCAAGACTATGAAATCCAACACACCAATCCAACATTCTTAGCTCTAGATTGTAGATCTAGGTTCCTTTCTATGTCTTCCTTCTAGATCTAAGATATTGTGTAGGTTTTTGTATTTTAAGTTATCATTATTATTGAAAGTCATTATTTTTCTATCGTTTAACCTAATCCATTCACACACACTTAAAAATATTAAATCCATTCCTACAAAGGAACATAAACCCTAATGTTCAACTTTCCTATTAGGACTATAGCTAAAACTATTTATGTTATCAATAATATGCAATGGAGATTTGAGATATTAGTTTGCATCCATAGGCATAGGATCTCATTTCCATACATATCATTCTAGTGAACCTAACATGCTTCACAAATTCATATGTGGATTTATATATATTGAGTTATGTGAATTTAATTGGTTCATGTTTGCAATTGTTTGTAAAATTTATTGCTTATGTACTCATATTGCATGCATATAGAGAGCTAGTTCACCAAACATATCATTTTGGTGTTGCCGAATCGCTTCATAACTTTTGATGTGGTTTTATATATCTGATTTATATGCATTTAATTAGTTCATGATTGTAATTATTTATAAAATCTATTTCTTATGTACTTACATTACATGTATATAGAGAGATAGTTCAACAAACCTACCATTTTGGTGAACCCAATGTTCTTCATAACTTTTGAATTAGATTTACTTATCTAATTTATATACATTTTATCTATTCAAGATTTCAATTATGTTTGAAATCTATCAGTTATATACTTACATTACATGCATGTAGAGAGCTATTTCACCAAACCTATAATTTTGGTGAACCTATTGTGCTTCATAACTTTTGATATAGATATACATGTCTAATTTATATGCATTTATTTAATTCATGCTTTCAATTATTAATAAAACATATTGCTTATGTTACATGCATATAGAGAGATGGTTAACCAAATTGATCACTTTGGTGAACCTAGTGCATCTTATACTTGCATATCTTTTGATTCTAAAAAGCACAAATCTAATTTAAATAAATTAATATAGCTACATTGATCCATTGATTAAAAATTTATATTGTACAATTTTATATAGGTTATGATTTGAAAAGTAAATTTATGAATGTTAGATATAATAATAGATATATCTAACAACCTTATATTTAATCTCTTCTTACATGTGTCTATTATATTATGTATAAATTTTATATATGATAATTATTGGGTAACTTTAAAATATTGAGGAGGTACATGAATATAATAATTAATAGACATAACATAAATAGAATACTCTTAAGATTGTTTGATGGATGTTTTTATAAATTAATAATATAAAAATATATGAAAGCCAAGTAGGATATTAATTTCTCACAAGGTATCTATGAGAAAAAGAGGCTTTAGACATGGAATTGAGGTGAAATCAGATACCATAAGGTGAAATGCTTTTAAAAAAATCAATAAACTAGTACAACCAAGGTTTATTTCATAGATATGGAAAAGGAAATCTAAAAGGTCTTTAGAAGAAGTTTTTCATCAATAGCTTCAACAACAATGTCACTTGAGACATTAGTAGCTTGTTAAAAAATACATCCTCATGAAGTAGTCGTGATTGATAGATGTAGTGTCCTAAAATTGCACCCCTTTACAATTTTGACCACATTTGGGGCCCTCACTTTAGTGCATGTCCCCCTATGCCTAATTAGGTCTCGATTATACCTTCACCATGCAAATTTGACCTTGTCTTCACTTCATCCACCCCATAACCACTTAGTTCAGAGCTAAAATAGGGTAGGACTAGGATGTGGTGCTCTAGTCCTCATTGGAACCTGAGCACCATGTCCTGGTCCTCCTTAATTGGACCCTACCTTGGTCCCCTCTTGCATCTTCAAATTTGAGAGGGAAATCTCTCCCCGTGTTAGCCTATGTTAGAAAATTAATGCATTCTTCAAAGGACAAGTATATGAGGTCTTCCCTTCTCATTTACATATATATCAATCACAAGCATACACGAGATACAAGGAGATCATGATACAAGAATTCAAGAATTAAAGCATTCATCATCAAGCATTTTTAGAAGTATTCAAGGCTACATTCTTCATTCATGAATTGTGGAGAATTATTACATCATTCATTTGCAAGCATGTGTGTGTGATTGGGGTTTTGTCATGTTCGTGCCATTTTATACAACATATATGATTACATTCAAGAATCAAAGCGTCATTATCAGTCATTGCAAATCTGAGGTATATCATTCCAATATTTATTTCAAGTATTTGCAATATTTAATTCAAGGTTGATTCCAAATTAGGGTTTAACTTAGGAAAATCCCTATTCCCAACCAATCCCCTTTCTTTATGTGTGCAGGAAACATGTACGAAGCTATGATTCTTAGAATAAACATTATTTCCAGAGATGAATCAACCCTCTTCGGTGTGCGAAAAAGTAGGAGGACCAGGGTGATGGGAACACCGGTCCTAACATTTTTGGATCTTTTTTAGGGATCAAATTTGAATATGCATATACTACTCAGATCCAGGTGCATGCAAAAATCCCACTTCTATAGCTCACTGTTTCCTCATACTTACCTCTATTTTTCAACACTTGAACTTAATTCAATATTACAACTCACAAAAGAGGGTCATTTCATTCAAAACACCCTTAAATAGAATCAGTATTCAATCCCTATCATCCTTGATTTGGGATTGGATCTATTGGATTCCACCCTCTTTTGAATGTAATGGCAAATTAGTGGTTTGCATCCCTCTCATAGTGGAAACCATAATTTTTCACCATTACATTTTGGTGAACCTGACTCCTTACAACTTAAATTATGATTTATGTTCTCATATCTGAGTGTTTATGCAATTTAAAATTCAAATTTTCATTTACAAGTTTGATTTTCTTACAAGTTTAAAGAAATTACAGGTTAATTTCAAAAACCCTAATTTTTAAATTTAAAATTGAGCTTGTGATAATTAATTTGGATTAATGATTTTGGATATAAGTGTTTTTCAATCTTAAAATTCTAATTTTCATTTGCAAGTTTAATTTCCAATCAAATTTAAAAAATTGTGTGGTTAATTTCAAAAACCCTAATTTTTAAATTTAAAATTGAGGTTGTGATTGCTTAATTTAAATGTTTTAGATTTGAATGTTTTTCAATTTTAGAATTCAAATTTTTACCTACGAGTCAATTTTTCAAATTCAATTTTTTAAATTAAGTGGTTAATTTTAAAGAACCTAATTTTTAAAACTTTAAAAATTGAGCTTGTGGGTTGTTTAGATTTTGAGTTTACCATTTTTAAGTTGACTCAAATTAAAAATTGCAATCTTGGATCAAGTTTCAAATTTAAATTTTAAAGTTAAGTGGCCAATTAAAAGAACCCTAATTTTTAAATTTAAATTAACCTTATGGGTTGCTGAATTTTGGATTAATTATTTCAATTTATAAATTTCAACCTTAGATCTAATTTTAAAATTAAGAGGATCTCTTTTCACAAGGCCCTAATTTTTCAAATTGAAATTTCTTTGAATTTAATTTAAATTTAAGTTTTAAAATTAAGAGGTTATTTTCACAAGGCCCTAATTTTTAAATTTAAATTTATTAGTGGGTTGGATGATTTTTCACAGTTGTTCTTTATCTTTTCAATTAATTTTCTTATTTGATTGAATAATCATTTTTCTAAAATTTTGCATTATTCAATTATTTTGCAAGTTTCAAAATTAGATTCAAATTTAAAAATTCAAAATTCAAATTTTAAGTTTCAAAATTCTAATTTCCCTCCTTTTTTTTCCATGCATGTATTGAGTGAACATTAATTTGGTTACGTGAACATATGAATACCTTATTGATCATAAGTGCATATGGAGTTCTTATCTTATTTTACTAGTTCAATTTCAAGTTAGATTAAAGACATGTTCATGATGTTCCCTTCCATGCATATGATGATAATTTAGTTATCCCTTTCATTCATAGCTATGATTTATGCTCTCCCAAAATTTATCTCATCAATGAGGGTGCATTAGTGAAAAAAGGGAATATGGACTCTTCTTTCAAAGATCTCCCTCCTAAAGATGAATCTTTGGAGAATTGTGTTCCTTCTTCTCCTAAAAATTACTTCCCTCATAAGGATTATTTGGTTCAAGAGGATGATATTGCAGCTATTTTTCCTAGAAATGTCATACCTTCTTTTCATGATCTCTCCTTAGAGATGAAGCATTAATTACATATGATAGTCCCTTTTCTAATGTTTGTCTTAATCACAAAAATACCTTAGAGAAAGAGGATGATACTATTTCCCATCATTATAATGTTTCAAATTCTCTCTCTCCCAAAAATGAAGAACCTAACAAAGATCAAATTAATGCCATTCATATTGCTGAGAAACAAAAACTTGTTCCTAATTATCATGCAGTGCCTCACACATATAATAATGAAGTGTTTTCTTTAGAGAATGATGAGAACATACGAATTGAAGCACAATATGATTTCTTAGTTCCTACAATCCTCTCTTCAATTCAAACAAGTACACCATCTCCTACTCAAGAAGCTCCTAAAGAATAACTCTTGGAGGATGATTGGGGATCCTTAGATTTCACACCTTTATTATGTAGAAAATCTAAGATGTTTGAATTTGATGCTCAATTTTTTTTATCCTAACACATCTATAGAAATTAATTGGGCTCTTGAAATTTCAATCCAATTCCACCTAAGAGTAAACCTTCTCTTGATCATACTCATGGATTCAATAGACAAGATTTTAGGATGTGTGCAACAAAGTCTTGAAAGTCATGAGAAAACACACTCTTTTAATGAAAATATAGGTTTCGAACCTCTTCCTTTGTCAACACTATCTCCATTTTCTAGTGAATCCTCATCTTCTCATTTAAATATAGTATTTCAACAAGATAATGTTTTGTCTAATCTTCTTCAAACCAATTTAATCTCTCTTCTTTTGCCTAAAAGAAGAGGAAATGTAGACGACATCTTGAAAATTCTTCTTTTTGCAAGTATCATCAAATCCATGGCCATTCTACTAATGAGTGTCAATCTTTGAAAACAAAATAAAAATATTATATTAATATAGGTGTCATTAAAGTAACATCTAGCAATGAATGACATATTTCTTATAATCATTTGAAATAACATTCAAGTTCCTATTATGTTTCTCCTCACTATGTGACATTGTTAGCCTACCTATTGGGGGCTCATTACCATTTATGCTCATATAATTTTAGGTGCAATCATACTTAGTGAGAAACATAATAGTGTATTTATTCTTGTCTCCATGCCTGGGGGAAAGAATATTATCTTTCCTCTTTCCAATGTTCCACTATTTCCTTTATGGATACCATTCTTCATAATTTGATGTCCTTTCTTGCATGAAATTATCCTTTATGCGAGCCAATGTTTGTTCCTTGGTTAGGACCTATTCATTATTTGAAATGGTACGTCTCTTGTGAATAATATTTCCTGAGAAGAGTTTATGACCCTTATTCTCTCTCTCTCTCTCTTTCTATTTCAAGATTGTCTCTTCTTTTGAATTGCATTTTTCATAACTTGATGTCCCTTCTTGCATAGAATTATCCTTCATGCGAGTACACATGTGTCCCTTGTTAGGACCTATTTTTTGTTTGAATCATGCATCTCTTATGAACAATTTCTCTTTGGAAGTCGTGTAATTGTTCTCATTGTCCTTACACTTGGGGGAAAATTATTTTCCTCTCTCTCTCCTTTTAAGGATCTAATTTTCCTTTGTTGAGTGGTGTGCACATGGGGGCTTCACTATCTAGGCAATATTGATGCAGAGCCCCAAGGAACAAAGGCTTCTCTCACAAACTCAATCTACAAGAACCTCAATTAAGGTCTCAACATTCATACATTATTGGAAAATCCTATCAAAAATATGAAAGGACACCTCTACGCTCCCCTTTTCTCAATGAGGCCCTATTGAATCCATAACTACTCATGGAGATACAACTTCTCACATCAAGTCTCTTCTTGACACTAACTCTCTTGTAGCCACTTATGACCAACTTGGATTATAAAACATCCACCATTGCAGAGTAGGTATAGACCCTATATAACCTCTTGTCCAACCCTAGAGACATTTATTATAACCAAGACAACACCCTTTTATTGTACAAGTTCAATCAAGGCGACTTTCCCACTACAAGACACTTATTCCTAGTAGCCCTGGTTTGAGCCTTTAAGGAAAAAAAACTGAAATAATCCTAATGATACCCTAGAATATTGAAACATTTATATTCTCCTTTTGGTGATACAAAACACTTGAAAAACTCAGACCCCAACTCTTGCATTGACTGGGTCAAACGCTACTGCTATAGGAGGCCTAATAGGGCTTTTAGGCCACTTTTACAAAGAAACCACACACCAAAGACTTGATCCAATGACACTAATAAATGGGAAAGGTCCTTACATATCACAAAAAACAAAATCCATCATTATATAGGTTCCACCACTCTTTTTTGTGCTTCTACACAATTTTAAATAGTCAAAACTGACTAGTCACATGAGGATGCCTAGCTTAGGGCTTGGTACCGAAATTCACCCATTCAACGACCCACTTAGAAATTTTAAAAATATGAAAATAAATTGTCTCCCCTACCATTCCCTATATTTTGATAAATTTTGGCTAGAAGAATGTGGGGTTAAGAAAGCATTTTCTCAGAAACCTTGGGTTTGGAGGGTTTTCAGACCAACTTTCACAAAAATGCAGATATTTCGCTTGTTTCTCAGTATTTTCCTATCAAATTAAATCCAAATGAATATAAACATAGAGAACTATTCAAATCAATGACTTAGCCTATACATGGAGTCTGTACAATGACCGTACAAGGCACTATTATAGAAAATTTGTATAAATTTCTGAGTGTTTATTAAATTTGATCACTGTCTTACATCCAAAGCTTCATCAAAACTTCAAGAATCCTTCCTTATCAACCTCCAAGGGCTTAAGAAATGTCTCTCTAACCTCCTCAACTGACTCCAACTAAAATTTGAATTAGGTAGCCATTGGAGGGAGATTAGTTACAAATTGACAACAAAAGTTGTCATCCAAACTTGACAACCTATGACATTTGCCTATGTAACCTATTAAAAAACATCATAAACCTTAAGAATAGGTCACATAGGAGCCAAAATACAAATTTTTCCTCATTTAGGCATTTTAGATCATGTCATTTGATTATGGTTGACCAAATAGGTCTGAAGAAGATCACAACTATAGAATGGCATCAAGGCCTTATATGGCTAATCAAAACAAAATGAATGGTCTTGAAAGACCTTATTACAAATCAAAACATTCAAAGAACCTATAAACACCTCTAAGAGCCTTCATTGCTCAAATGGTCTTCATAGTCTGCAAGGTGGTCCTGCACCAAATATTATGTCATGTGTATTCATTTTGGGGAGTTTAATATCCCAAAAAATAGCTCAATATATTGCCTATTTGGTGAAAATAAGAGGTTTTTTTATTCAGGATATGAAAAAGTACAATATCTGATGAAAATAGGGGGGGTTTGAATTTGGTTTGTGTATTGGGAGGGAGTGACAAAAAAGGAGTTTTGGGAAATATTTTTTGAAAATATGAGCATTATTTCGTATGCCATGAATGCATGTGATACAACCTAGGTTCACTAAGTGAAGCCCCCATGGGTGTGTGTTTCATGATTTGGTGTCATTTCCTTGTGGTAAGTTGTTGTTTACTCAAGGATTATCTCTTATGCAAGAGGTGTATTTCCTTGGCTACAATCTCTTTTTCACTTGGTAATGTACACCTATCATTAACTTACCCCCTCACATTGGTTCAAAAGTGTGTCATCCTTCATCAAGAATCTCTTTCACCTAGAAATAGGGGGAAGGTATGAATTATTATTCCCCTTTCTTTCTTTTGGTAGAAGATGTTATATTTGTTCAAGAAACTCCTTTTGGAGGTAGATGTATTTTGAGAAAATATCTCTTCTCCTCCAAGGATATCCTCTACACTTGTTGCAAGATATCTCTTTTTCAACTATCTTATCCTTTCTTGAAGAGTATTCTCTCTCTAGCTTGGATTTATGACATTGTTGCATAAAGGATATCTCCTTGGTGTTGAAGGTTGGTATCCTTGTATCTAGCTTACTTAAGATATCAACATAAAACTATGTTGACATCTTAAGGGGGGACACCCATATCACTCCATTTGTACTATATTTTGCATGTCTTAAATGGGGTGTTAATTCTTGAAACCAGAGGAAACAAACTCTTACACGAGATGCTTCATGCCCAAAACCAGATAAAACATTTGAAAAATGTCTTAGAAAGGGTTGCACATCACCAAAACTAGAGAAAAACTCTTACATGGGATGTCCTCAAAACCAGACATGTATTTGTCATTCACCTCTTAGAATTTACACATTCGTCCCTTAGCATTTGCACACACATTAACCTCTTGGCATTTACACATTCTCCCCTTGGCATCTGCACATATTCACCTCTTGGAATTTACACATTAGCCTCTTAGCATTTGCACACATAGTCGACTCTTGGAATTTGCATTTACATTACATGTCTTAAACTAGTTGACGCACACTCAAAAATGAGGTTCTTCAAACTTGAAACCAAACATCACTTGCATACATGCATGAGGATGAGTGGAACTAGTGGAATAGGGCTAGACTATTTTTACTCTATTCCCCAACATGGATCACCTAGATGCAAACATCTAGGGGCGACGTATCTATGTCTTCTCTCATCATTCTTCTCATGGATCACTTAGAAAAATACATCTAGTGTGTATTCATGATCTCTCTCTTCTTCTTCTCATGAACTCGTAGCTTTGGTATTGATAGTTCATGGATGACGCTTGCTTTGATCTTGTATGTGATCGTTTATTTTCGCGAGATAGAATTTTTCAAGAATGAAATTAGTTGTTGAGACATTTTGATATCGAGGTCTCTTTGGCTAGTTGACTTGAGGTCTTGTTTTGGGTTCTTTTCTTTTGTTGTATCTTTTTGTGTCTTTTTATTTTGTTTTCCTTTTTGTCTTTTTTTGTCTTATTTCTTGTGCCCTTGCATATGTTTGAGTGAGCTAAGATCCTAAGATTGGGGGCTTGGTTCCTCAAAATTAGTGACATCTTACACTCCTTGTGATTTTGCTCCGCATTCCTCATCCTCTTCATCTCTGTTTCTTATACTTTACCATACTAGTATTTGTGTAAGCTCATCATCCCACTAAAGTGGGGGCTAAATGTAGCATCCTAAAACTGCACCTCTTTATAATTTTGACTACATTTGGGTCCCTCACCTTAGTGCATGTCCCCCTATTCCTAATTAGGTCCTGATTATGCCTTCATCATGCAAATTGGGCCTTGTCTTCACTTCATCCACCACATAACCCCTTAGTACATCCCTAAAATAGGGTAGGACCAGGGTGTGGTACTCTGGTCCTTATTGGGACAAGAGCACAATACCTTGGTCCTCCTTAATTGGGCCCTATCTTGGTCCAATCTTGCATCTTCAAATTTGAGCAGGAAATCTCTCCCCGTGTCAGCCTATGTCATAAAATTAATGAATTCTTTGATGAGAAAGTATATAAGGAGGTCTTCCCCTCTCATTTTGATATACATCAATCACAAGAATACAAGAGATACAAAGAGATCATAATACAATAATTTAAGTATTCAAGCATTTCTAGAGGTCTTCAAGGTTGCATTCTTTAGTCATCAATTATGGAGGATCATTACATCATTCATTTTCAAGCATGTGTGTGTGATTAGGGTTTTATCATGTTCATGTCATTTCATACAACATATGTGATTACATTCAAGAAGCAAAGAATCATTATCAATCATTATAGATCTAAGGTATATCTTTCCATTATTTATTTCAAGTATTTGGAATATTTCATGCAAGGTTGATTCCAAACTGCGGTTTGAGCTAGACATACTCCTATTCCCAACCATTCAACTTTCTTTCTATGTGTAGGAAATAGGCACAAAGTTGTGCTTCTTAGAATAAACATTATTTGCAGAGACGAATCGACCCTCTTTGGCGTGCAAAAAAGTAGGAGGACCACGGTGATTGGTGCATTGGTCACGACATTTTTGGAGCTTTTTGAAGGATTAGATTCGAATCTACATATACTATTCAGATCCAGGTGCATGTGAAAATCCCATGTCTGTAGCTCACTGTTTCCTCATATTTACCTCTATTTTTTGGCACTTTACCTTAATTCAACATTTCAATTCACAGAAGAGGGTCAATTCATTCACAACACCCTTAAATACAATCAATATTCAGTCCCTATCATCCTTGATTTGGGATTGGGTCTATTGGATTCCACCCTCTTTTAAATGTAATGGCAAATTAGTGGTTTTCATCCCTCATGGTGGAAACCCTAATTTTTCACCATTACAATAGATATGTAACACGCTAGATTTTTCATTAAGTAAACTGAATATCAATTCCACTAAAATGATGATCTCTAAGGCACACATCTTCTTATTTTATAACTGATAAAAATAAGGCATGATGCATAAAACAAATTAAGAAAAAAGGATTATCTATTTTTGATGAATAAAGCATGCGCATATCAAATAGTGATATAGAATTAACATTTTTTGCAGACACAATGTTGTCTAGTACTTGAGATCTTTTTCTTTATCAACCTTATCAACCTCTTTAGTGTAATTGGAGGCTCGATTAAACATGCAACATATTGCACTTATAAAGATATGTATAAAAATGCCTATACCACTATATATATTTGTAAGTGTGGTCTCATATGCGTATATATGAATATATACATATGTATTCATACACTATGTATGTATATATCAATTTAGTCATGTTTATATGTATTCATTGAAAGTGTACTATCCATTTCTCAAACATGTGCATTTGAAGAATGTAATCAAATAGTAACATCCATATAAAAAAGAGTTAACA
Organism: Cryptomeria japonica; assembly: GCF_030272615.1. NCBI lineage: Eukaryota > Viridiplantae > Streptophyta > Pinopsida > Cupressales > Cupressaceae > Cryptomeria > Cryptomeria japonica. Next base: position 171,312,694 of record NC_081406.1, on the reverse strand, counting down.
TTTTCCTATCAGTAAAGCAAAGGTATACATAGTTATAACATGGGATGCAAGATTAAATCTATTTTCATATTGATTTTTGTAATAGTAACATTAGTATGTAAGTATTATCAAACATGTAGAAACATTCATTGTATCATCCAAATATGCAAATGCTACATGAGACTAAGTGGTGTATGTATTTTTCTCCATCATATCCATTCTTTAACAAGTGGATAGAATCCTCTCCTCAACCATGTTCCCATCTTCAACCAAAATTGCACTCAAACTTATTCGCACATCAATAGGCCAGTCAAGAAAAATATAGTCAAAACATGATGAGAAAATGATGAGATCATAATTAATTCTTTTCATTTGCATTTAATAATTTAATCTAGTTCATTGCTTTATTAAAGTAATTAAATATATTGGATGTGACACTAATGACGAGGTTCTGTTTAGTGTGGATGCTGGTAGGTATTATGTTATGCTTCTACTGGAGGATTTCTATCCTTAGAGGTGTAGGAGTTTGCTCTCCCATATTTTTTTGCTCGCCCTTGTTTTCCTTGAGTTTCTTGGATGAGTGTTTTTCCTTCCCAAGTTGGACTTCTTCTCTTCTAGAGTTTGATGGGATTATGTAGGGGAGATGTTTCTCTTCATTTTTCCCCCCTTCTCTAGTATTTGCCTTGGTCAAGGGCTTTAGCCATCTGTCCTCCTTTTGGTGTGACCTAAAGTGATGTGTTCTCAAGGTTTTATTTTGGAGATTTGCCTCCACTTCTAGCCTTTATTTGTTCTCTCGGAAGCCTAATCTACTACATGGAGATCTTCCCCTTGTTATGGATCTAGTTTTGTGAGGTGGGGTTGCTACCCATTTTGGTATTTATCCTTTTTCTCCTTTGAAGCTTCTCTCTATCCTTGCAGGGACTATTCTTTTATTATAAATATTTTTATTGGAAGTTTCTGTTAGGTTTTCTTGGACTAATAGTGAGCGGGCTCACGTTTCCCTTTTCTTAGATAATTCTCCTAAGACTCCTCTAGAGGTGGGTTTTGATCTAGTAGATGTGTCTGAAGTCCCTTCTGTATATTTGATGGAAATGGGTGACATGCCTAATTTTGTTGATAAAATTGGTATGTGGTCTTCTACAACCCATAGATTTATCATTGGCAACAATGAGGAGGATTTTGTAGCCTTTACCCTAGTTTTCTCTCCCACTTGTCCTATTAAGGTGGATTTTGTTGTTATTTTTGTTCTTATTGGTCCTATTGAGGTGTATTTTGTTGTTAAGTTTGGTCTTGTTGGTGCTATATATTGAGGTGGATACATTTGTAGGTTTTGTTGTGGTCATATCTCTGTACTAGTAGGGATTTGTTGGAAGCCTTTTCTAAGGGATATTTTGGCTTAGGGATTTAGCTCTTTGGAATTTTGTCTGTAAGGTCCCTAGCAAGATGTTTTGTTGTTTCTTGCAACCTTCTTCTTTCATCTCTATGTTTTCCTAGGAGTTATTGTTCCTTCTTTATCGACCCATTCTTTGGCTATTTTTGTTATAGAAATTCAAGGTATTATCTTTGGTAGAAGGTTTTGGGGCTCGTTTCAAAACCCATTATTTGCAAAAGAGAAGTCTTAGTTCTAAGTGGGGACCCTTGTTTCGTACTAGTTTGTTGCTTTGGTCTAAATCTTTTGGTTAGTCTCACTCTTTGTGAGACTCACTATTCTTTCCTTTTGGCTACTTCACTTCTAGCAATTTTTATTTTAATCTTAGTGGTTTCTTTGTAAAGAGTTAGAGCCCTTTCTTACTTTATTTATCAAAATGCATTAATGCTAGCTATATTGTTAAGTACTCTAGATATCTATACAATATTATCCAATATATCAAAGGTGTAATGCAAGGTAGGCATTGATAATTTATTTGAACCATGTACTTTATTTAAATTGTAGATCATTGAATAGCTACATCTTTGTTTATGAATAAATATGAACAAGTTAAACACTTTTTAAATATATAGTTCATTGTTGGTTGAAAGAAATATTGTTTAGATTTAAGACATTGAGTTGATTTGATTTGATTTTAATATTGAGCATATTTATTATGATTTATAATACTTGCATAAATGAAGGCTATAGTAACAAGATACACATTTGCGTTATGTTCTTGCCATAATAGCTTTGTATTGAATTTGAAAATTTTATAAATTATAGTAATAATATTAAAATATTGACATCATTAAATGATAATTTATAATCCTTTAAATAATAATCGTAGTAATAAATTGCTTTAGAAAATTACTGATTTGATCACGATGACTTTTCCATCAATAACTTTTTATGTTTTTTTACTTCCTAATGGGTATTGTGGTGAGTTATTGCATGCAATCAAGTTAGGTATAATTTGTTACAAGTATGACCAGACATTGCAAGAGATTGAAAGACTTTTGGACCATGTCAATGCTAACATTCTTGCGGTGATTTTGGATTGCTTTGTTGGTTTGCATGTGACTAGCTTCTAAACATCAAGCCTATTCAAAATGTGTCTCCTATGGAGGAGGATGGTGTCTCTTATCAACAAGATGACCCTCAAATTTTGTCACTTTCTAGAATTGTGCCTCCAGAGGTTGGTCGAAGTAATTGGATTGATTATTATGTGTGAAATCTTTGTATTTAGGTTATATATGTAAATATAATTGGGCTAGGTTATTCTATTGTAAATATGATTGTACATAGGATATTTTGGGTTCTTCATATGACTCATTTTAATGGTTTATCTAATTAGGGTTGTCTATGTGGTTTCAATTAGGGTTTTTGGACAGTAAACTTCTTCCCTCCTAGAAAAGTTTGGTATATTTCTGAAGTAGGGTTGTCGTGCTCCTATAAGACTTTATTATTAATTAATATAAGTTTAGTGACTTTGGTCACTTGTATTAAAAAAAATTGTAGTAATAATATTAGAATATTGACATCATTAAATAATAATGTGGAATTATTTAAATAATATAGTACATCTTTTGAAAAATAGTGCTCAGCAAAGTTTAACCTTAAAGCATCTATATTTAAATATTGAAACATAAAATGAGTTTCCTTAGTAAGGAAACCAAAGATGAATTGCATCTAATTCATGTCAATTAGTAAAATCTATAGACGCATTGCATCTAGTTCATGTTAGTAAAACCTATAACATAATGCTTAGTTAAACAACATTGTAACTGTAGACACCTAAAATTGTCCTGTCTAATTAAATAAATATTTTTATTTATTTAATTATTTTATCATTAGTCTTCTATTAATTAAATAAATCTTTATTTATTTAATTAATTCATTTATCCTCTTCTAGCCTTTTTCCTCATTTAAATAAATACTTTTTTTTTTTAAATTATCCTTTTTCCTAAATTAAATAAATATTTATTTATTTAATTAATTCATTAGCCTTTTCTACCCATGACACATGTCATTCATCTCTTAATTCCTACACTACCTACCCTTTTACTATTTTCTTATTTCTTTTACCTACCCTCTAATCCTAGCCGACCATCTATCTTTTACACCTCTCAACCTTATCCCTTCATTTCTTACAGTGTCTTCTATATAAGAGGATGCTTCTTTCATTATCAAGCCTAAACATTCTACACATTCAAACTTTCATATGCAATAAAGCCTACTTGCAACCACATTTTTGTTCTTTGTAGAGCTCTTGTGCACATACAAAATCTGAGAGAAAAATCATCAAGCAAGATCAATGGAGATAGGAAGAATGGAAATTCAAACCCTAGTGGACATGTGATGGTATAATCTTTGTGATTTTGTTGATTTGCATTGTCTTAGGTAATCTTCATATGTTATGGTGGATCTTTGTTGGTGTTAAGCTAGGGTTTTGTGGCTGACTCTATTATCGTCTTTCAATATTTTTCTTTCCATTATCCACTTTCACTATAAATATTAACAATAATGATTTTTGCATGTAACAAAAACTAGATATATAGAGTGAAGATTTTGCAAGAAACAAAGTATGTCAAATTAGAATTAAAGCTCCATGTACAATAATTTTCAATCATTAAATTAAAATAATTAATATGGATTATAATAATGATTATAATATCTATACAATGATTATTGATAATTAATTAAATATAAGAATAACTATGATAACTAATATTATGTATAATTATACATGAAATAATTTTTCTATATTATAATAATAGCAATAGACATATAATAAATTATTACAATATTAATTATTAATAACATCTATTATTATTCATAATAAGTATTCTATTATTTATTATTAATGACTATATACTAATAAGTATTAATTATTCTATATATTTAATTTATATATAATTATTTCATATATACAATGGTATACCCAACCATGCAGTGTAAATTATTTTATATATTTGATATTTATAATTTTATGTATTTTTAAATTATTAGTATAAAAAATAAGTGATTTTATCATTCATTTAATTGTCACAGAAAACGGGAGAAAACTAGCCAATATTATATAATAGTGAAATGACTATAAAACACTATTGTATGAAAATGCAAACAAAAATACAAACATTAGGAAATTTGTTCAACCTATTTTAATTCTTGCTTCTCATTGGCTGATGCTTTGACATTTAAAATACTAACATCATCATCATCTTAATATGACTGTAGAGTACTATTAGAGTGCTATTAGCCAATAGAATAATAGATAAATCAATTTATGTATTTTTTAATAGATTTGAAAAAAATATAAATATTAAGAAAATGATCAAGTTGTTTTAATTGTTGGTTCTTATTGGTTGATGCTTTGACATTTATTAAATTTTGGTGAATACATTAGTATTTTTGCCATAGTGGGAACTAATAAGATAAAGTCAACCAATAATCATATTTTTTTTAATTAACATTGAAAACTATAGTAATGACAAAAATTCATATAGTTATCAAGATGATTAAGGAATCGCAATAAATAGTACTTGTATGATACTAAATTCATTTTGAATATGAAGTTTATTGGGGTTTGACATATTGATTTGAAATATAGACTATATTAAATTAAGTATTTAATATTTGTATAGATTTGCATGAATTCTACCAGAAAAAAGTAAACCCTAATGGTCGATCAGAATTTTTTTAATACTGGAAACTATAATCATAATTGTTTTTTTTGGATTAAGACAAACAATATAATTGTAAAATTTTACATACCAAACATTATAATTTTGTAAATAGACCCAATGACTTTCTCTAGATGAATATAATATTTTCATCCTGCTATTAAACTGTCCACAGAGAAGTTGCCATTCCACACTTATTGTGTCTTACGCGTGCCTTTCGGATATATATCGTCTGAACACATCTTTACCAGGAAAACCTAGAACATGAAAAGGATATATCTTTGACATATATAAATAAATCTAAAATTGATAAATTCATTTATTTATCTTACAGTAAATGTAGTTTTCATTGTGACGGTGTTCATCGAGTAGAAACAATATTTGAGTTTTATATTCTATTTTATATTTATTTTGGGTTTTGTACTATTATGTGTATAAGTTTGATTTTAGTTTTTATTTTATCATTTAAGTAAAAACAAATTGTTTTTAATTAGTTCGATCATTTTTTTTAGTCTTTTTTATTTCAGATTAGATTGGACATGTATTTGTGATTTAGTCATTCTAATTTAAATTTTATATTTCTTATTTATAAGTCAATTATCTTAGAAATTGGATTTCTATTGATTAACTTGATTATCAATACATTTTTCAAGTTGAACATTTAGATTTCATATTAAAGTATAGTCTTAGGTCATTACTTATTATTAGATAAGTGAATAATCTTGTAGCATCAAAATAGTATTATGAACCTTGCATCATTAGATATTATTGTGCATTGTCATTTAGGCTCTTAAATACTTAGTCTATTTTTTGTTATTGTTCAACAACAAAGGTGGTGGTTTATTAACAAGGTGGTGAATAACTTAGATGTGTTTGTCTATACTCATAAATTGGTGCTATGTCGGTTTGGAAATGTTTTGTTGGTGATCCTTTGCTCATCATTATGCATTGGTGAAATCCACTAGTGAGACTATGAGATGGATGGATGAAGTACTTATGATTCATGGTAGAGAACTTTGGGATGTTTGTGCAAATTTCATCTAAGATTACTTTGAGTGAATTATTATTGTTTTACTTGAACCTATAACAATTATCTTTTTTTTTATGATTGTGATTTTATTTTTGCCTTTGAGAGCTTTCGATGTTGTAATTGAGTTTTTATTTATTGTGGGGCCATGAATGATCTTCAATTAGGAGATCTTCATCAAAGTACCTCTAGATCACTTATATTGAGAATTATAAGAGTGATGTGATATTGTGTGATGGAGGATTTTAGATATTTCCATTTCACTATTTTGGCATAATATGGGTGCTCTTGGGAGAAAATCTATATTTCTTGGAGATAACTGAACTTCTATGATAAAGATGCAAACCATGATCAATCATGTGGAGTTCTTCATTCTATATTTGGAGATTTGACAATGACTTGATATAGTCTTCTAGTATAAGAATGAAATCTTGGATAGAGATTGAAAGAAAATTCATACTATCTAACCAAGATAAGGAGAATTTTTAGGCTATTTTTAATGATTAAAAAAAGAGGTCATTTCATTCAAGTCATGGTAGAAGGATTAGAAATGGTATCCAAATACACCAATTTATAATTATATGCCTCATAAGGGACATTTGTGGCTTTTTTCTCATCTTTCAATGGTTGTTTAGTTGAATTATTATTGGTAGCTTTAATCTTTGCTTGGTACTTGGTATCACAAGTTCTAAACTATTTTGTTGACCATCCTTGAGCCTAAATTGCCTCATTTTGCCAAGTGTATTCTTTATCAAGGGATTTTGCTTGGGTTCATTTAACTCATTTGGGGTTTCCCAATCATCATTGTCCATTTTGTGGATAATTGAAGACTCTCATGTATGTTTTCTAATTCTTCCCCAAAGCTCCAGAAGTTTAGAATTAGATTCATTATCTTTTCAAGCATTTTAGAATAACTTCTTTTTCATGGCATATGGTTCTGTTACGGGTTGGCCTTCTCTTCCTTTCAATTATACCCATATCTATCATGCTTTTATGGTGGAGATTCTCTTTAGTATTTGGAAAGAGAGATTTTTTTTCAAGATATCTTAATGATGCACATTTCTCTCTATACACTAAAATTATGATATACATCAATGTGTTTATGCAAATTCAAGTGCAAGTTAGTAAAGTTGTACTTGAGGTGGGCCATCTACATGAGGTTTTAAAGCATTGGGGTACTCGTTATAGTGCCTTAAGAGTCTTGCCTCTCTCCTCTTCTGCTCCTCCAAGGCATTTATGAGATTGGAACTAGTCTACTAAAGGATATTGTGCTTCTAATACCTATGATTCTCAACCGCTAAGGAATAGAGATAATGCTATTTTTGATTGGTCCCAACTTTCACAACCACCTTAAATGGAACTCCTCGTATGCGTGGTGCTCATGGTTGATCTAAATCTAGTATTCCTTCGTTGTAATTAGCTATTTCTTTAATGCACGTTCAAAAACTTTCTAAGAATACTCCTAAGAAAGAGAGTGTGCTCACTAGTTGTGAGCCAATTCATGATAATCTTGCCTATAATGATGATTGAAAGAAACCTTCAAATTACATTAATTGATTAATTTTTTTTCCTGAAATTATGTTTGAGCTTGAGCTATTGAACTCTTGTCTTCTATTCAGACATGATTCCTTTTAGACTTTACATCTTGGCACCCACTATTTTATAAATATTATAATGATATCTTTTTAATTCACTTAAAAAACATGAAATACACTTATTCAAAAAAAATCATACAATTATTGTTTTCAAAGAGATAACAAAAGATTTCACCTGACTAACTGCGGTTGCCACGTCCTCCGCTGACGCGGGGTTTTGCATGCACCGTTTTAAATGCCCGCAACCCTCGACTCCCGTTAACTCTACCCAATACGCCTCAAGGTTTTATCATTTGTTTTTGCTGTGGTTTTAGAACCCTTCATTTGTCCGAAACCAAGGCCCATGTCTTTTTTCTCTGTGTTTGGTTCAGTTTGACTCAATGGACATGGCTTCCTCTTCCACAGCCAGGCAAATTCAAACTCAACCAGAAAACGCTTTTGATGAGCTTGCACCTTATTCTGCATCTAAATCTACAGTGCCTTGGGACATATTCATAAATCATCGTGGATCTGATGTGAAACACACATTAGCCACTACCATCCATCATAAACTTCATTCCATGGGATTGCATGTTTTTCTAGATGTTGATGCCCTTGAGGTTGGTGATTCTATTCCAGCAGAGATCCAACATGCCATAACTAGTGCTACCCTTCACATAGCAATTTTTTCTCCCAACTATGCTCAATCCCCATGGTGTTTGGCTGAGCTATCTTTCATGCTCAAAACTGGTTCAAAAATCATTCCCATTTTCTATCATGTTGATCCCTCTGATCTCAGATATGTTGATCAAGGGAAAGGAAAATACGCCCATGCGTTTTCAGAGCATGAAAGGAAGGGCAGATACACACCCGAAAAGCTTGACGACTGGAAACGGGCACTCCACAACACTTCATTCTTATCCGGCTACCTGGTCAGCAATAATGAGTACGTATTATTTCCTCTGTTTCTTCGATTGTCAAGTATCACATCTCACCCAGTGGTTCCATTTTCATGAAAATATTTAAGCAGCATAGTGTGTTCTGTTTTGATTTTTATTTTCGGTTAAAAATATTTAGGGATGAGGCCACAGTTTTGAAGCATATTGTGAATTGTACATTCCAAATCATGAAAAAAGTTCCGTTATGGGTAGCTGAGCATCCAGTTGGATTGGATGAGCTTGTACAAGGCTTCAATTTAGTTGCAAGGGAAGAGAAAGTAAAACTCACGGGGATTGTGGGCATTGGGGGCAGTGGTAAAACCACATTAGCCAAGGAATTGTTCAACAGGAAATTTTCCTCCTTTGAGAGATGCAGTTTTGTTTTTGACGTGCGTGATGCAGCATCCAAAAATGCTCTGGCTGACAAGCAGAAAAAGCTTCTGGCTGACCTCAGGCTCCATGATTTGCCATTCGACAGTGTAGATGAAGGCAAGGTCGTTCTCTCAAATCGTTTGAGCTCTCATCGAAAGCTCATCGTTTTGGATGACGTGGATCACATCGATCAGTTGAATGCTCTATTGCCAAATAAAGACAACCTTGGATCCCAAAGTATGGTTATTGTCACTACCCGAGAACTGGGTGTACTTATATCATGGGGCCTTTCCTGTATTTATAACATGCCAGGACTTGACAAGCCACATGCCGAGCAGCTATTCTGCTGGCACGCTTTCTTGCAACCCTCACCACCTGCTGAATTTAAAACTCTGGTTGAAGACTTCTTAAAGGCTTGCAATGGTTTGCCTCTGTCACTGAAGGTATTTGGGGCACAGTTATATGGCAGAAGGTCCAAGGATTATTGGAAATCCCAATTACATAAAATCTTAAGAATATTGCCTGGCGAAATCAAACAAAGGCTGCAAGTTAGCTATGATGCCCTCGATGAAGAAGAGAAAGAGATGTTCTTGGATGTAGCTTGTTTTCTAATCGGAGAAAAGAAAAGTACGGCTATTGCAGTGTGGGATGGATCGGGTTGGAGCGGTCTGTATGGGTTGGAAACACTCGTGAACAAGTGTCTGTTGGAGCTGGTCGAGGGGGACGAACGAATCAGGATGCATGATCAGCTTAGGGATATGGGAAGAGAGATTGCAACCATACACTCACCTTGCCGCCTTTGGTCTCCACAGCAGATCAATAATATGAAGAAAAGTTCCACGGTGAGATTAGTATAATTGGCTCCCCATTCCGCGTTTTTGTTAGATGCAAATAATTAGATGAATAGAGGGCTGATTTCTTATATTGCCTGTTTTCACTAACTATTGATAAGTCATGGCGTCGAATACTAGTTTGTCTTCATATCTGCCTCTGCTTTCATTGAGTTTGATCGAAAAACTCTGTATGACTGACTTTTTTGTTCAGAAAATAAAACTGATTCGAGGGATAAAACCAGCGGATGCCTTTGTCGCGTTCAAAGAGTACACGCAACAGGTAGCTGGAAGCTCAAGCAGGGTATCTAAACACCCTAGATTCTCAAATGCGTTAGAAATTCTTTCTGTGAATGGAAATGAGTTTACGGAAGAATTTGCATCATTATCAGAAGAACTTGTGTGGCTTCGCTGGGAAGGTTTTCCTCTTAAAAATCTTCCATCATGGCTCATATTAAAAAAATTAAGTGTTTTAGAGCTTCATGCAGCTGATAATTTGGAAGAATTGTGGCAGGACAATGCGTGTGTAAGTATTTTGCTTTCATCATTCAAGAAGATTACTTCAAGTTCATGTTTTTCTGAATTGAATTGAATATTTAAATGGTTGTCCGCAGCCTCCTTTGCAATTGAGAGAGCTTATTATAGAGGGTTACCAGAAACTGCAATGGCTTCCAAGCTCGATAGGACGTCTTCAGTCTCTCAAAAGGCTTGTCATTCAGTATCGTGGTAGCAGTTTGCCAAAAGAGTTCTGTAAGATCCAATCACTGGAGTATTTGCGATTACAGTCTCGACTGCTATCTTCATTACCTGATGGGTTTGGCAATTTAATAAGCTTGCGAAGTATGGATCTGGATTCTTGCAGTCAGTTGACCTTGTTGCCTGATTCTTTGAGTCAGCTGATAAACCTGGAAGCTCTAAATTTATTTGGATGTGAAATATTGTCTTCACTACCTCTTGGTTTTGGCAATTTAATAAGCTTGAAGAAACTAAATTTAACTATTTGCAGACAGTTGAGCACGTTGCCAGATTCTTTCTGTCAGCTTATGCATCTGGAAGTTCTAGTTTTAGTAGGCTGTGAAATGCTATCTTCACTGCCTGCTGGATTTGGCAATTTAGTAGCCTTGCGCAAAATAGACCTGGATTCATGCATCGAGTTGAGAACATTGCCAGATACATTTAAGCAGCTGATACAACTTGAGGACCTGAATTTATCAGGTTGTGCAAAGCTTAAATTGAGATCAGATATCCTGGAAAACATCAGGAAGCTCAAGGTTTTGAACCTTAGCTATTGTGAGGAATTGGAAGAATTGCCTCATCAAATCATGAATCAGACGTCTTTGACCAAGTTATATCTAGATGGTTGTATCAAGTTAAGAGGTGTACCAACTAACATGGCTGAACTGGCCAAGTTAAGTTTTCTTACAATTGAGACTCAAATGTGGAAAAGCTTGCAAACTTCTCTTGTAAACTCATCCTCTTTGAAGACTATTCAAATTTTAAGCTCGGAAAGTAAAATGGCTTCTGATACCGAGGCCGAGGAATCAGACACTGAAGACTGCAAACAATTCTCCAGGATATCAATTTCTGATGATCGTTTTCCGAACCTTGAAAATTTCGAGGTTGAGATGAACCAACACTTAATGGAGATAGAGATGCTGCCAGTGTCGCTCAAAATTCTAAAAATTGACTCTTGCGATATGGTGAAGAGTATCAACTGTCTTAGTAGTCTCGTAAACCTTGAGGAACTTCAAATATGTGACTGTTCGCAGATAGAACTACTCTCAAGCTTTGCTGATTCGGCTTTCCTAACTAAATTTGTACTGAGGAATTGCCCCCGAGTTGAAAAAATAGAAGGTTTGGAGCACTCCAAGTCATTGAGGATACTGATGATAGAGACCAGCTGGAAGGTGCCAGGAATGCAGAGTTTGGAGAAAGTGGAACGATTGGAAACACTAGAGCTTATATGTGACACCATGTTAGCTCTGAAACCTTGTATTCAGTCTATAAAGGTGAAGGTATTATAAACTGTTACAGATTCAGAGCTTTTCGTCTTTTAAGTAAATGCTCATATTTTTTGATTTAATCTTTTGTAAACTATATGATTTGTAGGAACGTCCAAGGTATATACGGATAGAAGGCAGCGTGATCCGTGTGGTGAAGCCAATTGTAAACTCTTTAGAGTTCCCTGATCTTGCATTCAGGGAGGTGGAGGAGCCGGCCGATGTAGACAAGTTTCCAGATGCGTGCGATTCAGATGCATTTTTGTGTTATGTGGAGGAAAAGGAGGCGAATGACGTGGAGAGAAAAATGGTGCATATATTCATGGTAAATACATATTCATACAGATATCGGAAGAACTTCGCCAAAAGTTTCTTCCTTGAGAAATGCAACATACATGGCAACTTTCAAGGAAAGGAAGGAATGGTTGTTAAGGGCAAAGGAGAAAGAGTCGTGGAGGCCTTCTACCAGTTATTGGAAAATCTGGAATAGTTAATTTGTTAGTCCATGCCTTTAGGAAAAGACTAATGTTTTCATCTGACTATTTTACAATTACTATATGCTTCAAAAAAAACAGCGTCTAACATTTTTATCTTATAGTTTCATTAAATAGATTTCTGATGATCCAACACACAGTATACCAGACATATCCTTCTTTTATCCACAACTAATGGAAAAGATATCTGATGATCCAACACAGAGTATATCAAATTATTTTATGACATCTTCCTTACTGCCATTTCGAGGGAGTTTTCTTTTCTTAGACTGAATTTTCATTGCAGAGCCAAAGTGCTCATGCTGATTTTGTATAGTGATATTATTTGTGTAAATAAATTCCAATCACGTGTCCAATGCCTTTAATGGTTAATTAATCCCATTTTAGTTATCTACAGAGTAGCCCATAATGCTAATAAACCATGGCTAACATTTTCTACACCGGTATTGCTGATTACATGACACAGTTTGTGCAAAATATTGAGCCAAGTCAGTTGACATGGTTTGAGCATATAAACTGTCTGCGAGTGATACTAATGGTTTCTTATAATTGCTTTACATAAAAATAATTCAAATTTGACCAGCTTCTTTAGTCTTCTTATTTGTCTTTTTTAAGAAGCCAGATCTAACCTGATTTCCTAGTTTTTATGATTTCTTATTTTTTCTTAAAAATAATTTTGTCCAAAAATGAATTTGGGTATGACTTCTTTGGACCTATCATGCTAGGTTAGGTAGTGGTTTCAGTTTGATTTCAGAAGTTTGTTTTGTACTTGTTTACGAAGTTATGAATCATTTTTTCTACTATTGCTATTTAAAGTTTGTTGTGTATTTGTTTACGAAATTATAAATAGTGTCATTTTTAGGTTAAAACTATTGCTACTTATTTACTATCTTACACCATAGTTTGGTAATGAAAATGTAATATTTTTATATTTTTGTCTATCAAAAATTAAAGTGGTCTATTCAATTTAATCTCGTAATTTTGGGCACTAAATGTTCATGAAATCATGCTTTTATCTTTTTAAAATTCTATTATTTTTATTGAGAGAGTCCTCACCATGTTTTGTTCAAATAACTTATGTCAATGACTAGTTATAGATGTTTCATTTATGATGACTTAATCTATATCTGTGTATAAGAATAATACAAAAAACCTAAAATTAAAATACACATGACCAAGGTAAACAATTGTTGCTTATTTTAGTAATCAATAACCACCAATAACTATTCTCTATGTTGATGTTTGGTAACACAACTTTTGAGGTTTCCTTGCATTCAAGGTGGTTTTAGGTTTTCTTTTTTTAGTTATATATTTTTCTTGTTTAAAAAATATTTTATGGGTTAAAGATGTACCTACATATGAAAATTGCATTATTAAAGCAATTATGTAGCTTGTGTCAAGTATAACATTTCAAAAAAAAGTTTGGCAGCTACTTAAAAAAAGGAAACATTATAGTTGGGTGGAAAGCTTTTTAAATTTTAATTTCATGCATATAGATTTTTTATTGTTCTTTTTCAAAACAATGACTATTAGGATCCAAAATCCAGCAAATTTGAGTAGTCTCCACAAATGAACATCTTAATTCTTATACTATGTGTACTTCTCCATATAGGATTTGATAGTTGAAACTAACCAAACTTCAACACATATTCCCAATAGTTTTCAATGTAGATCATTCCATAAATGCAAGGATCAATGCATTAATGCATGTCTTTTCTAATGAAATATCTAATTCTTTATGTGGATGGTATCATTGTCATTCTCTTGATTGTTAAAAAATTAAACTTCAAAACCAAATATCTAGACTATTCATGAATAGCTATAAAACACTCGATGTTATGGCTCAAATTTCAACAAATCACTACAATATTCTCTATAGCCCATCTCATTATAAATGCATAGAACATAGAACAAATACTCTATTTTTGGTAGAAGGCAGAATCTCCAATAGTAAGACTCAAACTTCAACAAATCATTACAATATTTTCTAATGGCTATCTCATTTTATATAGCATAAATGCATAAGACATAAAATAAATATTTATTTTAAAACAAAGACATGGACTCTAGTTGCATTATAGCTTTTGTTTTATTTAGTTTTTAAATATTATAAAGTGTTTTATTTATATAAATTTATCTTATTTTTTCTCTTCATATTATCATAGATAAATGTAAATCTTCAAGAATTTGTTAATAATTTGAGTCTTAGTGAATTAAATAATTAGACTCACCATTTAGAGCCTATAGGAATTTTGTTTGCAACTAATTCCACTAAAGGGGTAAATGAGACTGATACGGGTGGGTAACCAACTTGCCCTGGTTTCATTTGATATATCTATATGGAGGGTTCCTTAGGTAGAGCCAAGAGATTATCACTTATGTGGATATATGGAATTATGTTATTTTGGATTCTAAGAAGGATTTGTAGACAATGGTCATCCACATCCCATTTGGTGATTTTTTATGTGGTCAACATGAATTGAATGGTATGTAATATATATTGAAATATGTTGATGGCATTGAGACATGAAGACGAGATGTCAATATTTTCTCTACACACACAGAGACACATATATATACATATTTGTGTGTGTATAGATATACATGTACATACATACATACATACATAATTATGTTGGTACCAATTAAATAATATGCATAACTAATAAAAGTGAATTATGTGTACATTCAAGTGACTTGAGAATAATTGCCTAAGATTATTTTGCGTTATTGAATGATGTGCTAAAATATGCATCTATGTTATTCTTATACATTTCTCTCTCCTTAAGGAGGAAGTCTATGTAAGGAGGGAGGATATAAGGCCACATGGTCAACTCCCTATAATTTATCTAAGGGATTTCTAGTACATGTTAAGGAATAGTTAAGTGTGACTTCCTAACTAGCCGTGAATTAATAATGTTGTCAAAAAGGTGTTATTAATAAATGATATATGATAAGTGATAAGTTATGATTGAGCTTCATTTTATCTTAAATTATTTTAATCCAAGAATTAATTATTTAGAAAAAAAAAATTTGGTTTAAAGCAAAAGAAAATAAGCCTGTATATATATTAATATATGAATATAGAATTTTACAAAACATATGCTCAATGACTCTTGATAGCCAGAAATTTGAGCATAAAAGCTTTCAGCTTACTAAACAGTTTCTTTACCAAACTCATACTAATTAATTACAGACACCTGAACACTATTCATTCACTACCCGATAGCAAAATTTAACCCCTTATTAACCACATACTATACTATATACCCTTTGCCATTAATTCCATCGCTTACAAAATTTGTCTTAGCAGGCAACACCTTACACCTCCATTCTGTCTACTTGCGCTTCATTCTTTCCTTGTTGCTTTTGAAATTCCCTAAGTGCAGATTGTAATGGCAGAATTGCATTCAAATTGGGAATTTGGAGATTACGTGGGTGAAGAGAAGTGCTGACATTATCTTGAAAAGCTGCAACTTGAGGAACATGTGCCACTAGAGCAGGAGGATATTGAGACAATGCAGCAAGAGGAACCAGCTCGTTATCCACATGAGCTTAAATGCCAATATTGCATTCACCTTTTTCATTATCCTCTCTGTCAAATCTTCTCCAAATGTAATAGCATGCCTTTTGAGTGCTTGTTGCAGGTACCTTGAATTTTGCATCTCCAGGGTATTGTTTATGGCATCATAGATAGAAATATAGGTGTTTCCATGCAATAGAAAGTGACGGGACGCTTCACACTTTTTCGAAACTGGAAACAGTGAACCTTGAAGACCTGACTGGGCTGCTCATTTGAGCCCTTCGACAAATACTAGAAACCTAGTAGCACCCACGAACTTCGTCCTCTAGCTACGATGACACAGTAAACGAACAAAACCTGCAAACATTAACATATATGGTTCGTACCCCTTTAAACCTCTAACCATACAATCAAACATTAGGTTTTAAATTCATTTTCATTTTGCTCGTCTGAGGATATCATTTCGGATTTGTGACTATCCTTCTCATGCGTCATGGTGCAATTCAGTACGCTGCCACCTTTGAACTCATGAAAACCTGACATGTTTACGTAATTTGCACCACGCGGAAGATAATCCAGGTAGATGCTTCTCGAAGTTATCTTGCCTTGCCAAAACTGTCTATTTGGATGCCTAAATGCATTGCCAAATTTCACCGGCGTTGAACGAGAAATACAGGCGATCCAAATTCTAAACCATAATAAGTATGAATCATACTCCACCTGTACAATTGTCACAGCTTGAAATGATTGTACTTTTGCCAAAACTGCTCTTTTTTATCATTGTATATGTTCTTTTCTTACAATCTCAGCTAGAATTTGAAATGTATCAACCTTACCACTATCATCTGAAATGGTCACTTATTGTTTTTGACATCCCATATTTGCAAGGTGATCTACCAATATATTCTCTTCACGATATGTGTGTGAGAGTTGTAAAGAGTGAAACTTGTCTAATAATGCATAAACATTTTGCACTATAATTTTTTCGATAATAATGGTATTTATTGAAGGTTCCTACCTCTAGAATTTTGTGAGATATTTGATTTTATTAATGGACTAACATTAGTGCAAGCACTTGACTTGTGTTTAGTTCAAAGAACAATGTCACTTATCCCATAAAAATTTTTAATAAATGGGATTAAATAACCAAGATAAGAGGTGTGATGATTGCATGTATAAATGTTATAGCATTTATGATCCTTTTCTATATATTGATAGAATATCAAATCTACAATTTGGACTATGTCTTCATTGGCATTCACAAATAGTAAATCTTCTATAATATTCTTGTATGTCTAATGTCTCCTCAATTTCCCTAAAATCCTAATATGTTTTAGTCAATTAATTTCTCTATCCGTAGATTTACATTCATTAATATGATTGTTGTATAGAAAAGATTGTGAAATAGTCTTGAAGAATATTTACAAGTGATAATGACATGATCTTGGTGACAAATGATTTAATTTCTAACAGCACCTATATAGATGTTGTTATGTCATCTTTAATTTGTATTCCTCTTAAATTCAATCATTAAGGTTCTTCTCTATACATCTTATGATAAATAAGAAGAATGTTATGTGCACCTATATAGATGTTGTTATGTCATCTTTAATTTGTATTCCTCTTAAATTCAATCATTAAGGTTCTTCTCTATACATCTTATGATAAATAAGAAGAATGTTATGTCTATGAAACTAAAAATAATACTTGTTGTGCTCTTTATGTTTATGGTCTACATCTTAAAAAAAGTGGCGATAAGTTTAGGGTTGATCCATCCTTACAATGTTCAAAACCTTCCTTCCTAGTATCAAAATGATGACAACTACTAAAATTTATCTACATTTCTATTCTATACTAATCAATAGATATACCACATAATAAAATTAGCTCTTTGATGCAATTACTTGTCTTAAACATTTCATATTCATTCATTTGCTTGATTGAAGGATTTGATGATTTAGTCTTCCTAAATTATACTACTTTTCGTAAATATATTTATAATTGGTCTAATATGTGAATAGTAAACCATTTTCTAATATATTAATGAAATCGCTATAAATTCACTTTATTAAAGGGAAAATTAATTGATTACTTCATTAACCCAAAATTATATAATGAGCTAGAAAAATTATATCAAGGGATAACCTTAGAAAGATAACATACTATCGAATCATTCATAAAATTTAAATAATTTATAATTATTTAAATAAAGACAATAGTATGCTAAAAACACAATTCATATAGATATCTTGAATTCATGTATAGAAATAAATATATATAACTATCTTCATTTACATCAACAAGTGTTGCAAAGCAATGAAGTTTGCGTCAAAGAGTCCAAGAAAATTTCTATATTATCTTTGTTCAAGAACGGTTGTGTTTTTGTCTTCCTTTATGTATTATCTTTGTTTAGTAATCATTTTCATCACCCACTGATCCACTAGTTTAAGGAAACTGTGCTTATTATGTGAATCAAATTTTATTCAGCTATAGAGGACTTGTGAGAGCTTTTGACTTGCTCTGAAATGCTAGTCTAATTAGTATTAAAAACTCTACGAAATAAAGTCCAATCAAGTGAACAACTGAATTGAATGTGTTAACACTTGCACAAAGTGCCCACAATGTTTTAAGCTATAATGTGAATATCATCCAACATATCTATAAGGGTTTGCATTTCTGAAATACCACTTGTTGCACAACATGAAAGATGGGCTTATTACAAGGAAGCTGAGAATTTTTATTGTTAAAATCTCTACAAACACATAGCACAAGTTGTTTTCTATTGCCTACAATGGTAGTTGTACCAAACCTTTTTTCCTCTAGGTTTCTAAAGCTAATTGAAATGGCAACAAACTCTACAAATTGAGACTTTATATGTAATTTTTATATCGAAAATAGATTTTTCTATATCATTGGTAAGAGGGAAAAATAACAATAATAAATACGTCTTGATCAAAATTGATTGAAAATGTAGAGTGGCTTTCCAATAGCACTCCACAAAAATGTGGAACACTCAAATTCTTGACTTAAGTCATTAAGGGCTCATCAAGATTGCAATCATTTTACAAAATGACATTAGTATGCGAAGAATCTTTATCTATTCCCAAGTGTATTGTATACATCATGCATGCATTTTGAATGCTATGCACATGTCGTTAACATATGTGCTTGATGACATATAATTACTCACAAAAAATGCTTTTTAAGTAAGCATAGGTCAACAAATAGGGATTTAAAGGTGATGCTTAATTAGATATGAAAACTACAAATTTAACCATCTCCTTGTGTAATATCATGTATAGTAATACTCTAAACTAAAAACAAATTTTCATTAATACTGAAGAGTAGCACTCTTGAATTTATTAAGTATCCAGGAGTTAGAGTTGCTTTATACCTTGATTCCAATATGAAATATCTAAGTTATAGGACAACAAGAGTAGATTCAATACGATCATAGGCCTTGGCGAAATCAATATTGAGAAACAAATCTCTCTTCTTAAATCACCTCGCCCACTCCATACCTTCCCATACCACATTAATATTATCAAGAATTAACCTGGAATTGATAAAACCATTTTTTTCAAGCTGAACAATCAAAGGGAGGAGGTGATGAATTCACAAAGCCATAGCTTTAGCAATGATTTTCTAGTAAATATTAAGAAAAGTGATCAGGTGCCAATTGTAAATATCCAAGGGATCCCTAAATTTAGTTATGAATTTGATATTTCCTTTATTAATGAATTTACCAAGAGAATTAGAGTAGATGCTTCAAGAGAAACATAATGAAGATCTAACCTTACACAATCCCACAGGGCTTTATAAAATTCACAGGGAAAGCCATCACAACCAAGAGCCATAGAAAAAACCACATCTTTAAGATTGGGAAAAGAGAGAATCTAATCACAAAAAGTAGCTGACTATTCAACAAACAACTAAAGTGGAACAAAGTCAAGACATTCCTACAAAGCATGATCTCACTTAGGAGTGGGAGGCAAGGCAACATAAACTTGCCCATAATGGCAAACAAAGGCTTGTAAAACATCAACCAGTTCAGAGAGGACTTGACTCCCTTTTCTAAAATATTTAATGACCTAAAAGAGTGTCTGCATGGAGTGCTAAGAGAAAATATTTTGAGGCTCGATCAACCACTTTGAGCCAATGGAGTCGATCTTTGATTTGAGCACCCCTGACAACAAAATTCTCTGCAATTGGTTTCTTTTTATGCAATTGAGCAACTTCAGATTGAAGACTTTCAAAAGAAGGATTATTGGTGAGGGCCTCCATGGCATGTCAAAGCTCCAAGGTCATGGCCTCGTATGAATGACACCAAAAAATGGCCAATTCGTAGCCATAAATGCACAAAAAGTGAGTGGTACGTTGAAGGGCATGACACCACCATGCAATCCAACCTATACACTGGCTAGGATGAGCTTCCAAATTCTAGATATGCTGAATGTGGGCCAACATGGGTTGATGAGTCATCAACAAAGTATTCAAAAAAAATTTAGTAGGCCCCTTAGATGGCCTAGCTAGACGCACTTGCCATTCAATACAAAATTTAATAGGCAAATGATCTGACAATGTGATCTCTGACAAAGGCATAATAGGAACAGGAGACATGGAAACAAAATGAAAGAAAGATTTTGTTGAGATGATGGCACGATCAAACCTCATAAAAACTCTATCAGAACCAACATGGATGTTAAACCACGTATGCCAAACCATCTGAGGTTGATGTCAAAACATATTGGTATCAAAGAGGCCCATCATGTTTCACATATAATGCCATGCCTCACACTCACCAGTTGTCCATCTAAAAGAAAGGACACCATCTTTATATACTGCCATGTCAACCATATTTAAGTTACCATATAAAATCCAAGTGGCAGGTGGCATTGAATCAACAATCCATTGCCACAAGGCAGATCTTTCTACAACATGATTGGATGCATCAATGATGATAATCCCAAAAGAATGATTACCCACATTCAAGAGGAGCCAAACATCACACTAAGATATCGAACCTATGATCAACCACACAAGAATGCCAGCGTGGCACAAGAATAGTGACAACTCCTCTATGACATGTCTCATGATGAGAGGGGTAAGGAAAACCATTAGGCTAGATCACATGGCAGGTGACAGACAACATGAAAGAGAAAATTTTAACTTCTTGCAGACATAGAACATCAATACTAGAATATTTTTGAAGAGTATCCCTTACGGAATACTTCCTTGGGAGGTTAGTCAAACCTCTAACATTCCAAGAGAAAATTCATGAGAAAACTTGCATATCTTCCTCATCTTTCGCTAAGGAGGAAAAATTATTTTGAAAGAAAGAAGCTGCAGATTGGAAGCCAGAAACACCATGCATGTGCTTATCAAGAGCTCACTTCTTCACCTCTGCACGCCCAAAAGGGTTTTGAGAGAGACGCATAGTAGACGACGACTTACTAATAACTAAAGCTGCTAAGGGGGTCCAAACAAAAGGTCATAGTGAACCCTCTGAAACTAGTACCAGGACTTCAATTTCGTTCCCCTTCGAATAAGGGTTTGAAACTAGCGGAGGAGATGAAACATCCCGAGACTTGCTAGAAGAGACATTCTTCCCCTTGCGACCCACTTGAGTCAATTTATTTTTAGAAAAAATCGCTTCAACAGAGCGTGGCAACTTAGAACCCTGTGGTGGCGAGGGTTTGGGCTTCGGCGAAGCCAAAGGGCAGTCCTTAATTTTATGATCCATGGACTGACAATGGAAGCAATTATTAGGAAAATTTAAATATAGCACCATCTAGGTGTGACGAACATCCCCAATTTGAATCTCAACACGCTCTTTGAGATCCTGGGCTAAATCAACTTCCACACAAACCCACCGCTGAGGACGAGCTTGGTAAAAGTGCACAGGCTCACTTGGGTACTACAGCTGTAAGTCTGTGTCTAATGCTTTAAATTTGGATTTGAAATTTAAGAAGATGAATCTGCAGCCCTATGT
Source organism: Cryptomeria japonica (assembly GCF_030272615.1). NCBI lineage: Eukaryota > Viridiplantae > Streptophyta > Pinopsida > Cupressales > Cupressaceae > Cryptomeria > Cryptomeria japonica. The sequence continues at coordinate 171,290,871 of NC_081406.1, read as the reverse complement.
TGCTAGACATAAGTTTGATAGCAGGGGCTACGTCATGGAAAACCTAAATGTAGATGACCACTTCTGTCATGAACCCCAGTTGGAGGATTACTGGGAGAATTATAGTGATGAATATGAAGTAAGGAGGAGACTGTGGTCAAGATTTACTCTAAAGCAAATAGTCACCATGAGGCTACCCATCAATGTGTTTAGAGTACAGGAGGAAAAAGGGTTCTAGACCCTTAATTCAATAAGAAAGTTCAAGGAGAGCCAATCCCTGAGATTGATTGGGATAAAAAGGAAGATGATAACATTCAAGATAGGACTTTCAATTTTATAAGGAGAACTGAGAAATGGTTAAGAGACCAGAAATTTCCTCAGTGCTTGAGATTGTCACAAAAAGTGAGTGTTGCAGCAGTGAATCTTCCTTTGACCTTTGTGTGTTTGGGAGGGTAAAGACCCATGGTGGTATATGTTGAGTGGTTGGGAGGGTAAAGACCCACATATCAACTATCTACTTTGACATCCTAGGATGGTGTCCACCTACTCTAAAACCTTGTGGGCACTCTCTGTATGATACTAACATATAGATAACATGTGCCTCTCATATAACCATATGTTGGCTAGGCCCCACCATAATTAGAAGATCCTAACTACTAAAAACACTAGATTCTCCCCTAAAAGGTTGCTGAGTCATAGAAGGCCTAGCTTGATAGCCCTATAGTCTCTCATACCTAAAATATCCTTGTGTCAATGATGGTCACATGTGACTACCCTATGGCCCCTACTATGCTCTAGACCTTTGTCCCTAATATTGATACTATTGGGTTTTTCTTTGTAAATCATATAGTAATTCTAAATTATCCTTTGAAGGATGGGGAGGCCTATGGAAACTTTAGTCCCTTCATCAAGGTTACAAACTTCTCTCATGCCTCTTGTGTCCTCCCATGTACCTCCTTTTCCATAAGAGACTTTTCCATAGCAACCCTAAAGTCATTTGGATTGGCCATGTGTAGGAAAACTGAAATTTTGGGCTTTCCACCCCTACTGAAATAATTGACAAGTAACTTGTCTTGAATGTAATCTACAAACTACAAGAACTCCGAAAACTAACTCTCATGTTGAGCCACTATGAAACCTTATTATGTAAATTGTGAAACTCATCTATACATCTCTATCAAAAATATTTTGAAATAGAACACACTTTGAAGCACTCCAAAATGGTATCTAGAGATGGTTTCCAATGTGAGTTGGTGCATTTTATCCTCCCAGTACCACAAGGTGGAATCAAGTCCTCTCAAAGATTGCATTGAAAATTATGCCTTTAGGTTGCTCACATATAGATGCAACCCAAAGCATAAGTCCAACCTAATAGCCAAGACTTATCCTCAACCCCATTTTTGGATCTTAAAAATGTAGAGGATTGGAGATGAAGCAACTCTCGAATATGATCCTTTGGCTCATGATATGTGCTTGCTATAGTCTATACCTCTTGTATTTATTCATGATGAGGCTAGGTAATGTGTATTGATCAATATTCTATCTCCTCTATGTGTATTTCCCAAATTCAAGGCGAACTCCTAATAAGCTCCCAAGATGCAAGTATATGATCCTCTACTACAAGTGGATCTTCATGGCTTGTAAGATTTGAGGTCCATACTTAGGCTACTCATCTTGGTGAAAACTCTCAAAGTGATATGACCCTTCCTTCCATTTCCTACACCCTATTTTCTAACCCACACCTCATAACCTTTACCTCACTTCCTATCATTATTACCTTCCATCTACCTTTCATATCCCCTAATTTAACCTCCTCCACTTTCCTACATCCTATCCTAAACCTTAACCTCATACACACTTACTTTTACTTCACCTACCTAACCCCATTCCATCCTTCACATCCTTTTATCTCCCCCCATTCACTTTCCTACCTTCCAAACCCCTAACATATCCTGACTTACTCTTTCACCATTACATCCTTCATCACTTACCTCCCTATCTTATCCTAACCCACACTTCATAACCTTATACCTCTCAGCTTCTATTTTATACCACCTTCCTAATGGTACACTTATGCTCCCTTCCAAAACATCGACAAAAAATAGCACTCGATCACTACACAATGCTCTCACGGTTCTGCAGCAGGGATTTTTTGTCACAACCATATATACCAACATCCATAATTAGGATATATTTTACATAATGGCACTCGATCAGGCAGGTTTAGGTCATTCCTCTCCTTAATTAAGATATATTTTAAATATGGAAAGTGGTGTTAATATGTTTCAGGCTTACTATATTGTTCATTATTTAAAATGCAGTGTTTAATTAATACATGATTGTAGGATTGTTCAACAGTTTAGGTCTTGTAAGAAATTCTTCTTTTAAATCAATCATATCATATTACAGAAACCTCTCACCATCTCTGCTATTGGCAATTAATCTGATAAATCTATAATAAACTTTGAATCTAAATATTTGAATATGTATAACAATGAATTTGTTGATTATACCCTACCTTTTTTCTTCAACCGGATCTTGTAATGCCCAATTTAGAGTGAAACGATGATAATTGAAATGGCCACCCTGACAAATACATTCCTGCAACGATTAAATCAGCACAGGGAACCTATGTCCGCCTCCCTCCTTTGTGTTCATCGAGGGATGGCCCAATAATAACTTCTCGACTTACTAGACCCCCACCCACGACTTCTTGAGTGCGTAATCGATCCGGATTCTTTCGTCGGAATTGGCATGGGAGGAACCACTTCATTCCATGGCTGGAGCATTTGTGGCATAAAGGTTCTACCGGGAACCAACCATTTGACTCGATTCGATTTATTCCATTGTAGTGTCGAAGCATTCGTCAGAAGCGAGATGTGGGCAAGGAACGCAATGCATTATGACAAGAACCTATCTCCTTCAAACATCCAAGAGGTGACTACAATTAGGAGGTTGAGCCCTGATGTCGTGTGAATTAGATTTATTCTTTCTCCCTGGTCGATCGAGCGCATAAACGACCTGATCCGATCTCTTTGTCCTGCAGTCATCCAATCAGTGCATAAATGACCTATCCCTTTTCATACGAGAAAGAGTGCCTGACCTGATCTCTTTGTTCAGTTGAGCACATCGGCATATCGATCAAATGCATCCCGATCGGTCCATACACTAGTAGTATAGCTAGGATAGTTTTGTAATGGTAGAGGAGGGACGAAGAGGTGGGATTTTGTAATGGCAGAGGTCGACGGGATGATGAGGCAGGATTTATGAAATGACTTGGTATTTTTTTTTTTTTTTAAGTAATGCCTGTGGTCGTCGGAATTTTGATGAATGCGGGCACTTTTTCTAAAAAAACACAAATGTCATTGCCAATTCCTTCTCCGTCGAAACCAAATGTTGCATTATCGTCGGAATTTCGATGAAAGCGGGCATTTTTTCCAAAAAAAAATCAAATTTGATCACAATATACCTTCTCCATCGGAAACCTCCATCAAAATTTTAGGCCAAATGTATTAGTGGATGGAAGATCCATGATAATCAATGATATTATAGAGAATGATGTTAGATTTGTATCCATGGTGATGGGTTACAAATTTTATCAATCTAGTAGAGAAAACTCAATATTTGGTATGGTCATTTATGTTGCATTTCAAATTTTAAAGGAAGACAAATTGTATGATCTATGTGAAGTGCTCCGGAGTGAGATCTTGAGTAATCTGAAGAAGATTAAGTAGGATTAAAAGCATACATTCAATTTTGGTACCCTGATTATCTGCCTATACTTCTATTTTATGAATGAGGTCCCTAGTGTAGGAAAATTTCAATGGGTCTATGACAGGCTGGTGGTGGCGTAGATAAAGTAAACTCTAAGTGGATTGGGTGATACACAAGCTCAAAGAGCTACTCTGTGGGATTACTTTAAAACTTTCCAAAGTATGATGTAGAGCATTGAAAGGATCCCTAAAGAAATTGTTGAGAATTACGAAGACACCATATGCTTCATGGTGAACACTGATAAATTCTTAATGGAGGTTGTTGAACCCAGGACAGTGTGGATCATGCCCATGGGGTATGAGGTGAGTGGTGAAATTCTTGATGCATATTCTCTACATCTTTTGAGCAATCCAGTAGACACAAATGAGGAAAGGTTTGGAACATATAAGGAGAAAAGATTGAGTCATACACTCTTAGTTCACCAAGCCTAGAATGCAGAGGAGAGTAAGGAAATAAGTAGAGAAACTTGTAGAAGACATGGGAATTACAAAGGAGGCAGTCTGGAGAGCCCAAGAATGAAACATCCTAAAGGAAGAAGACATGGTGAAACCTAAGAAGAGAAAATTGAAATATCCTTCCCCAAAGCCAAAGAAAACAAGGAAGCAAGCACATTCCTTTGATGCTCAAAAGCATGTCCCCCCACCCAAGCCTCAATCAAAACCATCTGATGGAGCTAAGAAGAGAAAGAAAGAAAATTCTGAGAGAGTTTATATAGTAGCCAATGTGGAAGAAGAGACCAAATCAAATGAAGCAGTGAGGGAAATGAAGAAGAGTGCTATTGCTACTAGGTTTGTGAAGCCACAATCCTTTGGTGGAAGTTAGACCAGCAAGAAGCCCAGAGTTGATGTTGATCCATCTGGAATAACTCTTAAGCAAGTGAAGGAAGCAATAATTGAATAAGGTAACAGTAAAGTGGAAAATTGGGAGCTTAGAAAATCCACCAAAGGGGAAAGGAGAATTCACTAAGCTCAATTTTCACTTGGAGGGAGACTTTACATTCAAAAGAGGGGGATGAATCCACTAGATCCAATCCTAAATGATGCAAGGACTGAATACTAAGTAGATTGGTTGTGTTTGGAATGTAATTGATCCTCTTTTGTAAGTTGACTAGTTGAATTAAGACAAAGTGCTGAAAATCAAGACTGTATGTGAAAAAAGTGAGCTATAAATTTGGGATTCAGTCATGCACCTAGATCTTTGAATTTTGAGATGATTGAAGGAAGCTCTGTGAAATCTACCAAAAGTTTCAAGGACCATTTTTTGGACCAGGTCGCCCTCCTATCAGTCCTATGAACTTTTCTTGCATGTTAAAAATAGTTTTTCCATCTTTGCAAATAAATCTTAAATCCAGAAGTACAACTGTGCACCTGCTTTCTGCACATAGAAGGAAAGAAAAATGTGTTGGTAATAGGGGTTTGCCTTTCGGTCAAACCCCGATTTTCAAATTAACCAAGTGGTTGAAATAATGTAATTGAAATGACTAAAAGTAGAAATTCTCCTCTTTGAGGGGATGTTGGATTGCTTAAAAATGAAATGCTTATACCCCCTTGTGAATTTTTTCTTGCCTCCACATGGAATTATGATTTCATGAATTATAATGATGATCTCCTCTTCAATGCTTGAAATCTTAACTCTATTGTTGCTCCAAATCTTGAAGGAAGACTGAAAAATGCTTAATTGCTCTTGAATGCTTTGAGGTTTGATAATGATTGTATGTCATGATGGGGTTTTTAAAAGAGAGGGGAAATGCCTCTTATATACTTGCTAGTAGGATTAATTGATTGATTTTCTGACATGAGCCAACATATGGGTGATTTTTCTAATTCAAATTTTAGGTAGGAGAGGGAGAGGAGTCCAAGATAGGTCCCCATTAAGGGGGACAAGGGCGCCATGCCCTGGTCCTACCACAATTTGGGAGGATCAAGGTGCAGGCAAGGTGCATCACTAAGTTGCATGAATTTTTTGATATGTGTGAGCATAATTAGGTCTCTGATCATGCCAAGGGGCACAAACACTAAGGCAAAGACCCAAATGTAGTTGAAAATTGCAAGGGGTGCAATTTTAGGATGTTACTTAAATTGTTTTCCCAATTTTATGACCATTTGGATGAAAAAGAGAAAATATCTCTAGAGGAAGCTACTATTATATATTTGAATTAGTAGAACACTTATTGAGATAGCTTCTGAAATCCCTAAGAGTTTGTATGATATTTTGGATATAAGAAAAGAAGCTGCAAGAATAGAAGAGGAGAAAAATAGGGAGTATGAATTAGTGCAACTCTATCCAATGATTTCTAAGATAGAAGTTGATAGGATACTTAAGAAAAATAAAGAAAGATTTAGAAGAAAAACCAATGTAAATAAAATAATGATTGCCAAGCATGCAAAGGTTCATAAGGAGACACAAGAAATTTTGAGTAAAATAATAAAAAAATATGATTATGATGTAGTTTCGAAAAATCTCATGGAAGTATTTATAAGTGTTTTGGAAGTCTTTGGGATGCCACCCAAAGGTGAAGAACCAAAAATTATAAAACCACTCGAATAGGCAATTGAACAGGTTACTACAAATGATATTGATGGCAGTCAGTAGATTTCATACTCTAGTGTACCAATTCAGAATCCTTTGGTATTCAATGTTGATTCAGAGAAGGATTCTAAGGAGGTTGGTGATGAGAAGGCAGATGATGTAGAGATGGGAGAGAAGGAGAAGGATGAAAGAAAAATTGAACAGGTTCTGGTGGCAAAAGACCTTGTGGAATCTAACAAGGGCAAGTAGATTATTAGTTGTTGGTAACAACAATGAAGGAAAACTAAGAGGGGCGCAGTGAATCAATTTTCATTGGATTAAACAATTTAAGCACAACTCTCAAATCAGATCAACTGCAACAAGAAAACAGATAAACATGTAATAACAATAACACACATAACACCAATATTTTAACGTAGAAAACCTGATTAAGGGAAAAAACATAGTGGGAACCTACCCACAATAAGATAATACTCTGCAGTAATATGTGTAGATTTTCTAATGGGGAATGCACATGCATTTAGGCACACTGCCTTGATCTCACTGCTCAAAATACAATAACCCAGAAGGCTACAACCCTTAGGAAAGTTTCACCACCTTACAAGAACATTTAGACAACAATCCAATTTAGATGAACTAAAAGAATAGCATCTCCTAATGCCTAATGACAGTTTCAGTTAAGCTCATTTGTCTACCCTACAATATTCTCTCCTTAACACTTCACACCAAAAGATGAATTCACTTGTTTGCTCATACACAACTCTCTAATAATGCAAACACAAAAACAATACCTAAATTACATGAATATAACACCTTTTTATAGAAATCATCAACCTTGACTACAAGGTCAGCTCAACCCTCAAGACCTGATTACAAAATTACATCACACGATACATAAATCAACCACCAAACCAATACAATTTCATTTCCAACATAGAACAAACCCTAATCAAATCCTTCAACATGCAACACCACCATAAATCTTGCCAAGATCATCTGCAACATGCTACACCACTGAAAATACCGCATAACATGAAGAATATCACTGAACCCATAAGATCTTCAATAACGCGCACAAATATCAATGCAAACCATCAAAACAAATAGGACACAATTAGGAAACACCAACAAGCATGTTAGAACCATCCACAATATCTGCACCAACACCACTTAATCAAATCTTCATCAATCAACATGCTAACATTCAAGAACACTCAATAGCAACAACTGGGACATAGAAAGATAACTTGTGGAGCACTAAATCACAAACCATCTGAATTGAAGATAAACTTGAGCATCCCAAACACTCTCCCAAATTTACAACTAAAGGTATAATCATTCTGGAGAAAATTAAATCAAATACTAGAACACTGCAACACTGAACATTGAAAAACTAATCCTCATATAGGAATCCATAACTTGATCAAATCACCACGTAACATCACATAATCAGCTAGAGATACTTCATTATTGAAATCACAAATTCTCACCATCACATCAACATCATACCAATAAAATCAACTCTCTGCAATATCGGGATATAGGAATATGTTGACATCAATGACAACAACATATCCTAGTAGCAACAATATCCAACATTAGTGACACTAATCTTAATCAAGGACCTATCAATCTGAAATCATTATCTCCCATACAGGCATTGAAATTTTCAGCCTTATCCCAAGCAAAACCCAGTGAAGATTAGTTAAAGTTTGACTTTGAGAAAAATGTGTATACACCTAAAAATGGTCTGAAGATAATTAATTGAATAAGCAATTATTTAATTAATCTTCCTTCCCAATTTAATTGAATTCATCAGCAATTTGATTAAATCGTTCCTTTCATCTACTTATTAATAAATCTAAGGATTTATTTAATAGGTTCATTTCAATAGTCCTCTTTGATTAATTAATTCAAATTAATTAATTCTTCCCCATCAAATTCATTTCTTCTAATCTCCTAATTAATTAAAACAAATCAATTAATGAGTTGTTGAGAATTAATTAGTCTTTTCCTATTATTTGAATTTCTAAATTCAAATTTACCCACATGCCACCTAACCTAACCACTTCTAAACCTATCCCATTTCATCTAACCCGGGGTTTAATTAAACCTACCTTAGCTTGCACATCCTAACCTCCTATGGTGTGGATACTCTCCCCTTGAGACACATGGCATTCTTGGGCCACATGTCCCCTCTCTTGGAAGCCTCTTGACACTTGTCACCATAGAGATGACAAATGTTCCCTTTCATCCAACCTCTTCTAGAAGCCTCTTGACACTTGCCACCATAGAGATGACACATGTTTCCTTTCATCCAGCCTCTTTTCCAACCTCCTCCAATTTCACCATTGATATCTTCAGACTTTTGACCGTTGATTCCTGCCACCTCACCCCCTCACCTTGGAAATCCTATAAATAGCCCCCATTTTGGAGCAATAATCATCCCATCATATTTGCATTTTAGGCATTGTTACTATAGGCATAATATCTGAGCATATCATTTGAGCATTGTTAATATAGGCAATTGCAATCTTAGCAAATCCACACTTGCATTTATTAGGAGGTGATAGATCACTTTTCCATGGTTTTATCTTTCTTTGTTTTAAATTTGCTTACCATGCTTGTAATGATCTATTGAGTGTTTTGTGTTGCAGCTGCAGGTATCACACTTCACAGGCGTGACATTTTGGTGCCCACCGTGGGGCCGAAATTATCATTTTGGCCTCTCAAGCTTCATCAACATTCATCTCTACTCGGGTCTAGTTCAGAAACTCGTACGAGCTCCTTTAATGGCTCGTATGAACTTCTTTATTATCTAGGACAAAAATCATTTCTTTATCGTACTAGCTCAGTTCTCTGTCGTGCGAGCCTATTTCTGCATTCTCATGAGATCTAAAGTTTTGTCGTATGGGCTGGTAAATCATGTCGTACGACTTTCTGCTACTGTGTTTTTTAAAATAGATTGCATTTTTAGGGTTTCATGTTTTGATTCGATTATTACTAATGCTAACTTGGTCTGTTTGTGAGATTTTTAGAAGCTTAACTAGTTTTTTGCAGGATGATTGTCGAAGATTACGCTTGTCAAAGGATTATTTCATAAAAACACATCATGATTACTAATGGATCTATTTTGTAGGTTGCCTAAAGGAATTCAACAAAACTTTGTGTATTTCTTAAGTTTTTTTAGGCACACTTGTCTTTTTGGCTAAAAATGAACAATCATATATTATGTGTTTTTGATGATAGGTGAGTATGCTCTTACCTTTCTTAGGTGATCAGAAAGCTAGACTCATCATTTGCTTTCATTAGTGCATATCTTTAGTAGGCCCGCCCTCTTGAGGAGATAATAATTCTTAGCCATTAAGGCCGGTGAGAGGGGAATGACCTAAGTGGGAACAGCTAACGCCAAGTGATCCAACCCACTATAAAATAAATGTGATTTGATGAAAATCAAGTCAATGACAGTGCTCGAGAATAGCTCTCCTCCGTACCTTCGGGTATAGAAAACCTTGGTTTTCAAGGCTGGGAGACCTCTTAATTGAGTTTATGATGAATACTAAGAGGGGGAAAGTGAATTAGTATATCAAAAAATACTGAATAGAAACACTTAAATAGTTTAGCAGTCAACCGGTGTAACAATTTTATAGACAAACCAGTTAAAACAAATGCAAACCAAACAGAAAATAAAGCATTCACCCACAAGAGAAAAAACACCATAACACAAGATATTTGACGTGGAAACCCAAATGGGAAAAACCACAGTGAGCAGAAACTCACAAGTAACTATTTGCAGAATAGAAACCAGACCAGTTAAGGTCTTACAATGTTCTTCACCAGAACAGATCCTGTTAGGAATCTAGATCTCTATTAGGAGATAAGTCCGGTTAAATACTACCTTGTGAGAGGATTTTAGATCCACAGATGTGAACCACCTTGTTAGAGGATTTACGAAGGCTTTGCCAGGCCTACCCAGTTAAGGGTTTTAGACTTGTCGAAGAGGTGAGTAATCAACAAGTGAATGATCTATATACTAGCACAGTATGCTTGGTTAGATCCTTGATAGCTCATTGTTAATACATCTTTGCATTACTTTAGTCTTCGGTCTCTCAACACTTTGTTTCTTCTCAGATCTTCTCTTCAATGATCGCAAAAACTCATCAACCACCTTCAAAACCTAGCAACAACTAAAACCCTAGACATGATGTCCTTATAAAGGAATCTGATTTCATGTCAGTTGAATAGGATTACAATGCAAGTCCCTAGGTTCAGTGCATCTAGACACATTTGGGAACACGACACAAAATCATCGCCAAAGTGTCGGCACTGCCATAGAATCGGTGGATGGTAACTCATCACAGAGTATTACCGATTCAAACAAAATACCGGTTTATGCAAAATACCGATTGTCAGTTTGTCAGAATGAAGAGTAGGAAATATGTGATTATCGCTTTATTCCTTTGTGCTGATTTGGGTCTTTGTACCGCTTGAGATCCTCGAACTGCTTGGGATCGGTAAACACTTTCTACAAAACACCGATAGTCTAAAGACTATAATACATGATTCCAGTTGGAACAAATACCAGTTGAGCTTAGCTCATACATACAAAAGCTAATCTCAAGCCAAGGTGTGTGTCCATCAATGACAATCACAAAATCATCATCAAAAATGCCAACAATCTCCACCTTTGGCATTGATGGCAACACTTAGGAAAATTTTGACATCTAAGTGTTTTACAACAAAAATATGCCATAACCAAAATTAGTCCCCCTAAGCATAAACACTATCCCTTTTGCTGAAAAAAGACATTGTATACTATTCTTTAACAGAAATGAAAGTATACATGACATTCATCAAATCATCAAAATCAAAATTTTATATACTTCTCCTCGTTTGCCAACAATGACAAAAACACTGTAGACTAACCCCTGTTCTTCATTAAAATAATAAAAGTTTATGACAACAAGGAGTAAAACTTATCAAAAATTGATTTATAGTCCTACAGAAAAGTCTTCATGGATACAGACCATGACTCAAGTAGGGAGGTAGCCACCTCATGCTCTGTCTACATCTGGGATACATGTTCTTCCATGGCATCTATTGTGCTCATCTCCTAGACAACTGATAATGCTTCCAAGTTAAGATAGCACTTCTGGAGTATTTGCAATCTTGGCAGTATAACCAATTACAGTTCCTGCAAATCCCTGGACCGGGTGCTAATCTCCAAATCAATTCTGGCAGTCTAGAGTTGAAACTGGTGAATGGTTTTCCCATAGGTGGAGAATGAATCATAGGGCATCTTGAAGGTGCTAATATATTCCTGCATATCAGTTTGTAGTTTGCCTTTTTGAGCAAGCACATTACCACATAATAGATGGGGTTGACATATCTTGTTGAGTAGTAGATTCCCCTCATCCAGAACATCTTTAATGTCCTTTTGTGCCTTTTGCAGATCGGACTGGAGCTCATTTAACTTCTTCACCAGGGCAGTGTTCAAAGTCGTTTGGTGCTTCTTTTTGCATTGGCTTCGGCAACATCTTCCAGACATTGCACTTGGTCTTCCACAACTGAGCATAAGAGCTTCAATTGAGCTAGAGAGGAATCGGTACTTGCAAGATTGGTACTGGGAATCAAATTGGTGAGTGTTTCCACCACAGTTTGAATCACATCTTCCTCCTTTTTCCTCCTTAGTGCATCCAATCTCTCTTGAGCGAGCTTAATGCTCTGCAGTAGCTCCGTTTCATTTGCAAACTGGAGGTCAATGGGACTAGCTATGTCAACTAGTATGGTCTGAGTGCCGGTTGCTTTTGGTGTCTCCACTTGTGTTTTCTTAGCCGCTTCCTTTTCCCTTTTAGCTCTTTTCTTTTCCTCTTTTGTCTTCTTTTGCACTTCTGCTTCTTTCTTTCTCTTTTCTTTCTCCTTTCTTCTTCTCCCTGCTTCTCTTCTTCTTGTTTCCTCTTCTCCTCCTCCTATTTTCTTTTCTCTTCTTCCTATTTCTTCTTTTCCTCTTCCTTTTGCTTCTTCTTCTTTTCTTCCTCATGCTTTCTTTTCTCTGCTTCCTCTTGCTTCTTTTTCTCCTCTTCCTCTTGTTTCTTCTTTTCCTGTTCCCATTTTAGTTTCTTTGCCTCTCTCTCCACTTGTTCTTTATCAACATTCTCTTTTGCTACATCCAGAGTAAAATCCTCTACATCTAGAGCATCAACATCAATAGTGTCTACCGGTTCACTAACCAGGTTTCCTTCATTGTCAAAGACCTCATCTAGTTTTCTGATTTCCGGTTCATTTTCATCTTTTTGATTTGCCTCAGATACTTGATGCAATCTCAGAGCGAATTTGGCATGAGAGTGAGTGTCTTTTACCACTTCAGAGGCTTTACCTTCAAGTAACATGAGTCTTTTTCTTCTCATGAAGAAGAGGCCTTTGTACTTCTCCATGATTTCATAGAGTTTTGAATTAGATACATCAGGAAAATATTGTCCAAATATTTCCTCTCTTATTTCTTGTTCTTTTCCAATGGCAATGCACCATTTGTTGTCTAAAGAATTATACAAAGAATCTAGTGTCACAGATTTGATTTCTGAAGGCGATTGGTCATTAATACATAAATATCTTATAACTTCTTGTTCTACTTCCTCTTTTTCACTAACATTGAAATCATCAAAATAATCAACTAAGTCACTTAGCACTTTCCTCTTGATATTCTTAATGTTTCCTTGACAATGTGTCAAAGGTTTGTAAGAGGAGATATCAATATTTACCAGTGCTGGTTCACTGTTGGTTTCTTGTGACTTCTTCCTCGTTTTCCTAGTCTTCTTAGGTGGTTCTTTAGATATGGTCTCTTTGGAGTCCGGTGTATTGCCTTTTGTCTTTCGCTTGCGTTCAAAGACTTTGGCAGGGGCAGCTTCTGGTTTCTTCTTTGCCGGTGACCGCTTGGTCACTTTAGGGCTCACTGAGGTAACCGGTGCTGATATAGATGGCACCACCTTTCCTTTCTTTTCAAAGGGTTCCTCAACCAATGCCACCCTTTCCAGATAGGTGTTGGTTCTCTTCTTCTTAGGATCAAGGGGAGAGGCGATAAGGGTAGATGCATACCCATCTAGCATGTCATACATGACCTCATAACCCATAGGCTCCACTTCTTCCTTCCTGGGCTCAACAACCTCCATTATGCACTCATCCACTTTGATGATAAAGCAGATGTCCTCTTCATACTTCTTGACAATATCACTGGATATTCTCATCCTTTGGCTCATCTTACGTCTGAACTCATCAAAGTATTTGTTTAGGACTTTAGGGTATCTGGTTCCAACTGCTTGAAGGCTTTCCTTGATTTGCTTTGTTACCGGTTGGTCAGCAGACCACTGAATATCACCTACCCCTGGAAAGAAGCCTTGGAAGTAGAAGAACAATCTAACCAGTAGTTGACCAAATTTAAATCTCAGGGCATTGTCCTATTTAATAGACCTTAGGTTTATGAGTTGTTGACTATGCATACAGGTTCATAGGTCAAATGAGGCATCTTCCATGATCATCCAGTAGGCGGCATTAACCGCTGCAGCTGAGACAGAATTTATTCTGCTAGCAGAGAACGTCTGGTAGCCTATCACCATGTAGGCATACTTGACCAAATCATCCTTGATAGAGTTGACAGTTATTCCTCGTGAGTCACTTACTGAATCGATGAGCTTGGACATTTCAATCTTGCTGATCTTCCTTAGGGCCGGTACTTCCCCAATGTTACAGAAACTGGTGACGACATGAATTGCTTCTAGTGTGATGTCATGCGTCTGCTCTAGATACATTTTATCACCGTGCACTCTGCTTAGTATGATGTGGATGTGATCATCTATGAATTCTTCAAGAAAATAGATGGCATTGTGAAGGTTCTTCTTTTCTAATATGCTAAATTCTAGTTTGATCTTCTTGTCCTTCCTGCAGAACAAACTCAACTAAGAATGGATTACAAGAGATCCTAGGTCTTCAATTTTATAGTCAATGTAATCTGAAATGCCTTCTTCTACTATAACACCAACGGGTATTTGGGATAGGGAATTATACTATGCCTTTCGTTGTATGAAATCAACTGAATCAACTGGTGCACTAGAACTAGAGTGCGATGCGGAAGCCATGATAAGCAGACAAACAAGAATTTCAATAAATACCTTCGAAAGTCGAGAATTAGGGCTTGCAATTACCACTTCGTTGCTCACTACTTCAGTTGCTAGAATACTGCTTGAGTTCTACACTTGACTGATTGATCATATCTTCACAATCTTCTTCTAGGTTTTGAAATCTCTCAGAGTTGCAAGACAAATCACCTTTTGTTGCTCTGCACTTGAAAAATTCTTCGCTCAAAAATTGATAAGTAAAAATGACTTCAAAATCATATTTAAACACATTATTCATCTATCATAATAAATGCTCTATCAGTAGGGCGTAAACCCTAATTTGCCTTTTACCGTTTCCCGTCTTCTGCCAATTGACAGGTATCGCATACCGGTTAGGGTGAACTCACAAAGCTGGTTCCCACTTTTTGGTATGTCCTGATTTTTGTTGAAATCATATATTTTTTTAAAAATATAATGATTTAAGCTTTAAGAGGTCCCATTTGAAGTAATTAATTGAAGAGAGTTAAATCAAAGACTCTTAGATCAAAATTTCTTGGATAGAACCTCTCTACTTCTAAATCATACTTGCAATGGAGTCTCCTTTACATCTATCAAATGCTGATAAAAAACCAATTTTACATTAGCTTTTCGGGGTCAAATTAATTCATTTAAAAGATTTTTTTTAAAAGTATTTAGTCCTTATTATAAGCTTTCCAAATAGTATAACTTTTACTATATTTAATTTCATTAATATATTATTATTTTATTTCTTACGAATGTAGGTTTTTCACTGAACATGAACTTGTTTTTTCATTGCGTTGGGAAAAATAGTAAACTAATTCAAAAAAAATCTGAAAAATATCTATGCACTAGGTATTGGTGTTTTCTTTCTAACAAAAAAAAAGAAAAATGAATTTTGATATATATAGAACAAGTTATGTGTTCAAACGTACACCTATATCCAAATTATAATTAGTCAAACTTCAAAACTTAATAAAATAAAAAATATTCAACATATCACTATCAAACCAAGTGCATGCCCTCGGTATTGATGTTACAAACCAAAATTCAAAATAATTAAGTTTTTATCATTTATAGAAAAAAAATTATGCATTTCGGGATACACATCACTCTTAAAAAAATGTTGTTTGTTGTAAACAACTACTTTTTGAGGGAGATGGAAAAATCAATAAAATTTTATTCAAACAAATTTGCAAAAAATATATTTAGAATCTATGAACAAGATGTTAAAAATCACTAGTTTATATCATCTTCAAATTCTTAACGGTTTAAAACTTATAGGTGTTAGAAAGTGAAGTTTTTTTTTTAAAATATTCATCTAAGTGTCAAAGTTGGTCAAAAAGTGGGAACCAGTATTGTGAGTTCAGTCGTTAAGGTCTTTTACCGGTGTAAACCGGGGGTTCAAAATATTTCACCAATATTCCCCCCCTAAGCTTTTTTGTTTCTTAGTTTGCCGGTTCAACGACTTCCACACTAGGTGCAGAAACTAGTTCTTCTTGAGACACTTCTTCTGGCTTCTTCTTCCAAGTTTTCTTCATATCCACTTGAACAGTTTCAACATCAATCTTTCCTTCCGGAGTGACCGGTATATCATCTAATATGTTCTTTATCATTTTGCAGAATCTGGCACTGTGATCTAGTTTGTTGCAATGATAGCAAACCATTCCAGGTGCTCTCCATGGTCTGTTATTCATGTTTCCATTCTTCCTTTTGCATGTTGTAGCAGTGTGACCACCACCATGATAGATCAAACAGGTTGTTCTCCAACCAATTGCCGCTTGATAGCCACTAGACCGTTGGCCAAAGGTATTATACCGGTTTGGATTCCGGTTCACATGAGGTTCCGAGATGACTCCTTGAGTCCTTTGAGGATATCTTCCAGTGTTGTGCATGACAGACCTACATTCAAATGCTCTATGCCCAAACTTGTTGCATGCATAACAATTACCATTAAATATATTGGTTCTAGGCACATCATTTATAAAGTAAGGAAAATTGTTGTAGGCCTTGCTTCTACACACATTAGCGGTATGTCCTTCTTTGAGACAATTAAAGCAAATAGGTTTAAAATTTCACTTACCTTTATCCTTGGATGTTGGTTGCTTCTTAGGTGCATCAGCTTTTGTACCAAAGGACTCACCTTCCTCATGACCGGAGAAACCAAGTCCACCAGTGTTGTTGACTAGTTTGGCCGATTCAAGCTTTTTCTCTAGCTTAACAGTACTCTTGTTGAACTTAGCAAGTATTTCCTTTGACTCATTGAGTTCCTTGGAAATAGCAGCATTGGATTCCATCAATGTTGCATTCTCAGAAATGGCTATGTTCAGTTCACCTTGCATGTCTTCTTTTTCCACTTTACTCACATGGAGTTGAGCGGTTAGGGCACTGATTTCTTGCTTTAGTTTGGAGATCTCATGATCTCCGTCCTTTACTAGATCTTCAGCTTTTCTTCTATTCTCAAGCTCTTGAGTCATTCTTATAGTCAGTCCTTCCAACTCCCTTCTCAAGTTGGCATTAGACTCATTAAGTTTTTCAACTTCTCCAACTAGGGCTTCCATGTCTACTTCATCAGAGGAACTATTTTCAGTAAGTTCTTTCAGCATGCTCTCTTCTCTTGGCCAAAAAGGCTCTATACTTGACTTTCAGCTCATCATAGGCTTTCTCAGCCTGAGTGAAACATTGAGTAAGTTCCCTCAAAGTGTATTCCCCCATATCTCTTTCCAAGTGGTTAGACTTATAGAAAGGTTGGCTCTGATACCAATTGATGAATACTAAGAGGGGGGGCTGAATTAGTTTATCAAAAAATACTGAATACAAACACTTAAATAGTTTAGCAGTCAACCGGTGTAACAGTTTTATAGACAAACTGGTTAAAATGAATGCAAACCAAACAGAAAATAAAGCATTCACCCACAAGAGCAAAAACACCATAACACAAGATATTTGACATGGAAACCCGAATGGGAAAAACCACGGTGAGCAAAAACTCACAAGTAACTATCTGCAGAGTAGAAACCAGATCAGTTAAGGTCAGACCGGTTAAGGTCTTACAATGTTCTTCACTAGAACAGGTCATATTAAGAATCTAGATCTTTGTTAGGAGATAAGTCCGGTTAAAGACTACCTTGTGAGAGGATTTTAGATCCACAGATGTGAACCATCTTGTTAGAGGATTTACAAAGGCTTTGCCAGGCCTACCTGGTTAAGGGTTTTAGACTTGTCAAAGAGGTGAGTAATCAACAAGTGAATGATCTATATACTAGCACAGTATGCTTGGTTAGATCCTTGATAGCTCATTGTTAATGCATCTCTGCATTACTTCAGTCTTTAGTCTCAAAACACTCTATTTCTTCTCAAATCTTCTCTTCAATGATCATAAAAACTCATCAACCACCTTCAAAACCTAGCAACAACTAAAACCCTAGACATGATGTCCTTATAAAGGAATCTGATTTCATGTCAGTCCAATAGGATTACAATGCAAGTCCCTAGGTTCAGTGCATCTAGACACATTTGGGAATGCGACACAAAATCACCGCCAAAGTGTCGGCACCACCATAGAATCGGTGGATGGTAACTCATCACAAAATGTTACCGGTTGGTAACTCATCACAGAGTATTACCGGTTCAAACAAAATACCGATTTATGCAAAATACCGATTGTCAGTTTGTTAGAATGAAGACTAGGAAATATGTGATTACTGCTTTGTTCCTTTGTGCCGCTTTGGGTCTTCGTACCACTTGAGATCCTCGAACCGCTTGGGATCGGTAAACACTTTCTGCAAAACATTGATAGTCTAAAGACTATAATACATGATATCGGTTGGAACAAATACCGGTTGAGCTTAGCTCATACATACAAAAGGTGATCTCAAGGCAAAGTGTGTGTCCATCATTGACAATCACAACATCATCATAAAAAATGCCAACAGTTTATACCCTGACGTGCCAAACGGATCCCTTACTAGTTTTGGTTAAATTAGAAGCTACCTGATTCAGCTCCGAAAGGGTGATAATCTTTATGCAAGAGAGATAGTAACTCTCCCAAGACACTTGCCATATCATGCCCCAATTAGTGTTTGGATTCAGATAATACGGCGTTGAGAATCCATTGCATGTGACTCAGCAGTCGTATTCCGATTAGCTATTGGGTGTGTACCTAAGTTTGCAAGCAAAGGTTTTCTCTCTCAGGCAACTTCCTTAGGGTTTAGCATGCTTGAGGTCACTTATCATATCACATGTGTTAGGTACTGGAGACAACTTAGAGGGGGGGGTGAATCAGTTGTCAAATAAATTTAAACCAAAAACAACTTATCCAAACTTAATGCTTAAAACTGATGAACCAAACTTTATGCTAGTGGACAGTTTATCAATTAATTGCATTACCGGTAAAGATTAATGCATGAAATAGAAAGACAATAACATCCACAACACATAACACCAATGTTTGTACGTGGAAACCCTATAAGGGGAAAAACCACGGTGGGAAACCTTACCCACAATCAGATGATACTACTGCAGATAGTATATGTATACAAATGGGGTCTGCACATGCAGAAAGGCCAAGCGCCTAGAGCTCACTGCTCAAACACAAATGGGAGTCACACTGATTACAATTGGATGGTTAAATCCAATAATGATATATTGCACAAAATAGCATCTTCATATGTTGGATTCAATACTAGTGTAGTTATGATCGCCTTCACAAAAACCTTCCTTCAACCTTCAAATGATGTTTGTGTGTATAGCTCTGGTTAATCTCACATATAACTTCTTATAAATCTTTTCCTTAATCGCATGTCAATCTTACAAATAAGATCTTGCATATATACCATAACCTAAGACCAATTTTAGTAGGTTGGCTCTAAAAGATATTACAATAAAAGCAATTTACAAATAAATCAATGACTGATGTAATATCCAATTCAACATGTCGGCTTGATGCATTTACAACAATAATAAATCACCTCCAAAGTGTGTTGTGCTGATCTGGAATAGATAAGCCTGTCGGTGCTTATTCTAGACCTATTTGTCAGTAACAACAAATATGAAAACTCGAATATACCAATGAACAATTCTCCAAGACAAAGTGTCCAAATGATGTCTTCGACATAACCAGGTTTTCTTCATGTCATTCCAAGTGCCTGTGAACAATATATCTTACCAGTGGATAAGATACTGGTGACTGTGCATAAGTCACTTGCTTGCCGGTGAACATTGTCTGAGTTGATAAGTGTTAGTAGGTGTTGACATCAATGACAAAACCATATCAACATATCAAAATACCAACAATCTCCCCCTTTGGCATTGATGGCAACACAAGATGGAAAAACCATCAAAGTGCCAAAATAGAAATGCCAAGTACCAAAAACCAACAATCTCCCAAAAGAGATCATAACCAGAAATCAAAATTCAAATACAGAGAGTAATCAATCTCTCCCCAAAGTAACAATCTCTCCCCCTAGGAGTAACATGTGTTTTCCTTGTGTTTTTCCATATCAATCTCTCCCCCTTTGACATCAAATGCCAAAGAAATACAAAAACCAGGTTCCAATACAAAATACCAACCATTGTACTAACTTCTCTATTTTACCAACTTCTCCCCTTGAGAAGTAGCTTCCTCATCAAAGCTGGAGTAAAAGAATTCTCTATTATATCTGTCGGTTGATGACAAACATCAACTGTCTAAGTCTCTATTGGTGGGGGTATGACCCCAAGATGGTCTCTAAGATATTCAAAAGTTTCCTTAGGCAGAGGTTTAGTGAAAATATCCGCAATCTGCTCTTTAGTATTCACATAAACCAGTTTTACTTCTTTTGCTTCAACATTCTCTTTCAAAAAATTCAATTTGATAGAAACATGTTTAGTTTTAGAATGTAGTACCAGATTCTTAGATATATCAATTGTTGCAGTGTTATCACAATAGATAATTATAGGTTCCTTGCATTTTATCTTTATGTCCTTCAACATTTGTTTAAGCCATAATACCTGTGTATAGTTAGGTGCTGCTACAACATATTTGGATTTAGCTATTGATAAAGATGTACAACTTTGTTTCTTACTCAACCAAGAAATTAATCTGTTTCCAAGAAAAGATTCTCCGCCGGTGGTACTTTTTCTGTCATCCACATCTCCTGCCCAGTTTGCATCTGTGTATGCACATAATTCAAAGTTTTCATCTCTAGGATACCATAAGCTAAGATTTTTAGTACCTTGCAAGTACCAAAAAATCCTTTTTACTATTGATTCATGATTTTCTTTAGGATTATTTTGAAATCTAGAAACAAAACATACTGCATTCATAATATCAAGTCTTGTTTGTGTCAAATATAGTAGTCCTCCTATCATAGATTTGTATCTTGTCGGATTAACAGGTTTTGATTCATCCTTCAAAAATAATTTATCAGTTGTAGTCATAGGTGTGCTTACCGGTTTAGAGTTCTCCATCCCAAATTTCTTTAGTAGTTCCTTCAAGTACTTAGATTGACTCAAGAATATACCTTCATCAGTCTGTGAAATCTACAATCCTAAAAAGAATTTTATCTCTCCAATCATAGACATTTCAAATTCTTGTTGCATCTCATTAGAAAAGTCTTTACATAATCCATCTTCTCCTCCAAAGATTATATCATCAACAAAAACTTCTATAACCAAGATGTCATCATTAGTTACTTTATAGTATAAATTACTGTCACCATTACCTTTAGAAAAACCAATCTTCAAAAGATATTTATCCAATCTAGCATACCAAGCTCTTGGAGCTTGCTTCAATCCATACAAAGATTTCCTTAACCTACAAACCATATCTTTGTTATCTGTCAAAAAAAATCCATTAGGTTGCTCAATATAAAATTCTTCTTCAAGATTCCATTTAGAAATACACATTTAATATCCATTTGATATACTTTGTAGTTCTTGTGTGCTGCAAAAGCCAAGAATAATCTAACTACCTCAACTCTAGCTACCAGTGCAAAGGTTTCATTGTAATTAATTCCTTCTTTCTGTGAATATCCCTTACACACTAGTCTTGCTTTATTTCTTATTACCTTACCATCTTCATTAAGTTTTTTTCTAAATACCCATTTTGTTCCAATTACATTTTTATCTTCAGGCTGGGGAACTAATGTCCATGTATTATTTTTCTCAATTTGTTCTAATTCTTCTTCCATAGCTTTAGTCCAGTGTTTATCTTCACATGCCTCATTAATTGATGATGGTTCAATTTGAGAAATAAGACATACCTCTTCATTTGCCAGTTTTCCTCTAGTCATAACTCCTTTATACTTGTCTCCAATTATCTGATCTTCAGAGTGATTCAATCTTACATACTGGGGTGTCTTCATTTGTTTTTGTTCCTCAGTGACTGTGGAATTTTCAAATGATGCCGGTGTAACTGGATCTTCATTTTGTACCGGGGTGTTCAATGTAGGTTCATTTGTTAGTATCTCTGTTGCTGGTTCAGAGTCTATATACCTTGAAGTTCCTCTAAACTGTTCATCAATTTTCACATTTGTACTCTCAACAATTTTTTGCAATCTTTTGTTAAAACATCTATATGCCTTGCTCTTAGATGAATAACCAAGAAATATTCCTTCATCACTTCTAAGATCAATTTTTCCATTATACTCATCTCTTCTAATATAGCATTTACTTCCAAATATTCTGAAATACTTAAGAGTAGGAGTAATACCAAACCATAGTTCATGAGGAGTCTTACCGGTTTCACCTTTGATGTGAACTTTGTTGAATGTGTAGACCGTTGTGCTTACTACCTCTCTCCAATATACATGTGATAGATTTTCTTCTGATAACATACTTCTAGCTGCATCCAAGATAGTTATGTTTTTCCTTTCTATAAGTCCATTCTATTGTGGTGTCTGGGGTGCTAATAACTGTCTTCTGATTCCATTCACTTCACAAAATGTATTAAATTCCTTAGATGTGAATTCACCTCCTTGATCTGATCTTAGACATTTGATTTTCTTGCCGGTTTCATTTTCTACCATTGCTTTGAATAGTTTGAACTTCCCAAGTGCTTCTAATTTTTCTATGAGAAAAGTAACCCAACACATTCTAGAATAGTCATCAATGATTAGCATGAAATATATATCACCTTGTAAGCTTTTAGTTCTAGCTGGACCACATACATCAGTATGAATTAAGTCAAGAGCATTATTGGATTTTTCTGGAATACTTTTAAAAGATGCTCTAACCTGTTTTCCAAATTGACATTCCTTACATACCGGATTGTGAGGTTTAACTATCTTAGGTAAATCTCTAACTGCCTTAGTTGTACTGATTTTCACAATGCAATCAAGATTTACATGACAAAGTCTCTTATTCCATAGCCAATTTTCATCAATATGTGCAATCAAGCATGTCTTTTCATTATTATTCAAATGAAAGATATTACCTCTAGTCTGATTACCAGTGGCAATTTCGAAACCAATTCTGTTCATGATTTTACATTTCCCATTCTTGAACTATAACTGAAATCCTTTTTCAACTAATTGACCAACACTCAGTAGATTATGCTTTAAACCTTCAACATAGTAAACATTATCAGTATTATGCTTACCATCAAGAAATATAGTACCTTTACCTTTGATTAAATAAGCTTTATCATCTCCGAATATTACTAGACCTCCATTATATTCCTGAAAGGATAAGAATTTACTCTTATCTCTAGTCATGTGATGTGAACATCCTGAATCAATGATTCATTCCTCCTTAACTTCAACTTTAGCTGCCAGGGCCTACTCTACCGGTTGAACAGTAGGTGTCGGTTGATCTTCTATTATAGAAACAAAGACCCATCCATTGTCTATCAGATCCTCATCAGAATCATCAGTGACTCCTTCATCAGCAAGATAACAAGATTTATCTTTGTTCTTCTTAAATCTATATCTCTGATACTCAGGGTTAGGCTTGTATGTTCTTCTAGCTTCTTCTCTTAGTCTAGCATGTCTATCAGGGCATCTTGAATCCATATGACCAATCTTATTACAGTTAAAACATTTAAAGGGTGCTTTACCTTCATACTTACTTCGAACTGGACCTTTAGACATTTTTCTTGCAAATAGTGCTTCAAGTTCTTCATTTTCTCTCCTGCTTTCTTCAAGTTCTCTTGCATAAAAGGCTTTCCAATCAGATTTTTCAAATGATGGTGCAGATGATGTTGATGCCTTAAAAGCTAAATCTATCTTTATAGTAGCAACAGGACCAAATTCCTTAATTTCAAAAGCTGAAAGTTTTCCAATCAATGTATCTCTAGTTACTGATGCATTAGGCATTGTTCTTAACTCATTTATAGTAGTAACTTTCATTTTGTACATCGGTGGCAATCCTCTAAAAACTTTTAAAACAATTTCACTTTCACTTAAGGTTCCTCCACAACATTTAATACCCAAAACAATTTCATTTACTCTTTCCATAAAAGTAGAAATCCTTTCATCTTCTTCCATTTTCAGATTTTCATACCTGACTCAGAAGCTTTCAAGTTTTGCAACTTTGACTGTGGAATCTACTTCATTTAGTGTTTCCAAATGATCTCAAATAGCTTTAGCAGTAGATCTATTTGACAATCCCATGATTTGCTGATCTAATAATGCACTCAAAAGTGCTTCTCTTGCCTTGCAATCATTTTCTTCATCTTTAGCCAAGTTAGCTGGACTAGGCTGACCTTGAACAAGAGTAGTATAGCTATTCTTTGTAACTTCCCAGATGTCCTTTCTAATGCAATTTAGATGTGTCTCCATCCTGATCTTCCATATGTCATAGTTGGTTCCATCAAGTTTCAGACTATCCTTCTTGAAATAGTTAGAAGACATTGGATCTCCTCAAGCTGTTAAACTTTTACAAAAAGAGGACTTAGCTCTAATACCAATTGTTAGGTTCCAGAGACAACTGAGAGGGGGGGGGGGAGTGAATCATTTGTCAAATAAATTTAAACCAAAAACAACTTATCCAAACTTAATGCTTAATACTGGTGAACCAAACTTTATGTCGGTGGACAGTTTATCAGTTAATTACAATACCGGTAAAGATTAATGCATGAAATAGAAAGATAATAACATCCACAACACATAACACCAATGTTTGTACATGGAAACCCTGTAAGGGGAAAAACCATAGTGGGAAACCTTACCCACAATCAGATGATACTACTGCAGATAGTATATGTATACAAATGGGGTCTGCACATCCAGAAAGGCCAAGCGCCTAGAGCTCACTGATCAAACACAAATAGGAGTCACACTAACTATAATTGTATGGTTAAATCCAATAATGATGTACTGCACAAAATAGCATCTTCATATGCTGGATTCAGTATCGGTGTAGTTCTGATCGCCTTCACAAAAACCTTCCTTCAACCTTCAAATGATGTCTACGTGTATAGCTCTGCTTAATCTCACATATACCTTCTTATAAATCTTTTCCTTAATCTCATGTCGATCTTAAAAATAAGATCTTGCATATATACCATAACCTAAGACCAATTTTAGTAGGTCAGCTCTAAAAGATATTACAATAAAAGCAATTTACAAATAAATCAATGACCGATGCAATATCCGATTCAACATGTCGGCTTGATGCATTTACAACAATAATAAATCATCTCCAAAGCATGTCATGCTGCTCTAGAATAGATAAGCCTGTCGGTGCTTATTCTGGACCTATTTGCTGGTAACAACAAATATGCAAACTCGAATATACCAATGAACAATTCTCCAAGACAAAGTATCCAAACGATGTCTTCGACATAACCAGGTTTTCTTCATGTCATTCCAAGTGCCTGTGAACAATATATCCTACCAGTGGATAAGATACCGATGACTGTGCATAAGTCACTTGCTTGTCAGTGAACATTGCCTGAGTTGATAAGTGTTAGTAGGTGTTGACATTAATAAAAAAACCATATCAACATATCAAAATACCAACAGCATTTTTTTTGTGTATTCGTCACTAAATCAAAAAATGAGACATCTAAAAATGGAAAACATAAGCAAAACATTAAACTTCATTGATCAAAATTCGACCAAACAAACACATTTACCTCTGTTTTGTTCTCTATCGTATGAGTCATTTATCTTGTCATATGGTTCAGGAAAGTTTGTCATTCTATCTGAACATTTGTCGTATGAGATTTATCATTAGTCATATGGCTCAGTAGGAATTGTCATACGAGCCTCTGCTTTTTCACATGAAAATCCTAGTTTGTCGTATGGTCTTGTATCCTTTGTCATTTGGGGCTGTATAGTTTGTCATGCAAATCTATGTATTTGGTAGTCCAGAGCTATGTATTGCATGCCTTTTTCAAATCTATCATTTTTGCTTGATCAATTTACAGTGAGCATAAACACCGGTTATCTGTCACTTTGTGCTTGGATTATCTCCTTTGTTTGCTTGATCAAGTTATCATCTGTCAAAATTAGACTCTAGAAGATAGACACCTTAAGATTTTCAAGTACTTACCCTCAACAAGTTCAAGATCTAAACATATCAAAGTGTATTATCACCCTCTTTGATAAACTGATCACTCAAACATAGTTTCTCATCAGGATCTATCATCCTCTATCATGAAACTGAAACATTTGGTCAGGATAATCCTGTCCCACGTCGTAGGATGTATCATTCCTATTGGACTTGATTTTTATCAAACCATCATCATTGCACTCCAAAACCAAAGATCAAAAAACTTACAAACTTTTAAACACTTGAATCATCTTTTCGTGTCATATCGCTCTATCATATCTATGTTGACAGTTGATCACTTATCAAAACAACTTTTTAGACAATCAAACCACTGAAATGGAAACAAAAACATTTGAAATAGCTGAAAATCATATCAACATGACATACCAAAGAAAAATACAAGTAACAAGACAACATATTAGAGAAATCAAACAAATCCAAAATCAAAATCCAACTATGTCAAAATCTCACAAGGATTCAAACACATCTCCGAAGAAAGGTGGCTCTTTTATGCAACTCTTAAAGAGATCCCTAAAGGATTTGGTTGAGAAAGATCAAAATCACACACCTATGTCTAGCAATGGCTCATTCCTGCATAAGCAAATTGATTATCCAAAGGCATCTATTCCTACACCTCTTGAAAGCTTGTAAGAACCTTCCATAACATTTGAGACCAAAGAATACATCCAAAGATGAAGTTCCCCAAGGGATATCCATAATGGCCATCAATACTATTTCAGAGGATCATATTCAAATCCCATCTCCTTCACATCCAAGCATTGATTCCTTGCAAATCGAAGTCCTCATTCATAGAATGCTTGTTAAACGTGTCCTAATAGATGGGGGAGCTAGCTTGAACATTTGTTCTTTGTCTTGTTCATGCTCTAGGTTATTTAGAAGATGCAGTTGATCCTCGAAAAAAGATAAAAATCAAAGCCTATGGTGAAGAAGAGCATTCCTCTAAAGGAATTATGATATTACCCCTTAGAGTGGGACCTTTGCAGAAAGACACAGCATGCCAAGTTCTAGACTTGGACCTACCTTACAACATACTCTTAGGAAGACCATGGATACATGACATACAAGTTGTTCCATCAACATGTCATCAATGCTTGAAATTTTCATATAATGGGCAGGAGATCATGATCTCAGCAAACACAAATCCCTTGCTGTGCTATAATAATCTGAAATCGGCTCAAGAGGACATTATTTCACACAATAGAGAGGTAGCATCTTCAAGCACATAATCCAAAGAACAACCATTTGCATCAATTTTGTCAAGTATAAAAAAACAAATGCAACTAAGAGATCGAGGGACAGGAGAATATTTTCTATCATGGACAAACAAACAAGAGCAACTTGAAATGGAAAGGGAAGAAATAGATGTAGATGTTGATGTAGTTCACACGTATGCATGAAAAATGTTAGGAACTAGCTCGCTTGAATTAGAATCACATTCGGCTAACTTGGAATTAATTGAGGACGATCAGGAACTCCTTGCATGAGGTCATTCTGATGAGGGTACCATTCTAGACATCAACATACATATCAAAAGCTCTGACATCTCTATCATGACCCCTAATATCTTTGAAACAATTAAACCTAAAGATCATTTACCTCTAATCCCTCTTGAGCCTATGGACTAGGAAAATGAAGGACATACTGCCATTGATACCTTTGTGAATGATCATGCCATATCCTTATACCTTAATGAAATCAAACTTGCAACAATTTTCACCAGGAATTTCACCAATGCATCTTCTAGTCAAGTGGGTGCCAAATCTCCTAGTCGCAAAAGTGAAAATAAAGAAAACAATATCAGGACTAGTGCTAACAATCATTTATTGGCAACATTAGACCGCAAAAAAGTAAAAATAAAGGATGCATCTAACGGTGAAAACCTCCTCGAGGCACTGAAGGATGGAAGATTTGTCACCTTACCTGAATTTTATCAAGAGAAGTTATCTATCCTAATAGAACCAAGAGAGGTAGTTATCATTGGCACAACTAATCTACATCCAACAATCTCTCTATCAAAACTAGCAAGGCAAAAATATTTGGAACCCTTCAAAAGATGGCAAATCAATTTTACCTGGTCATATACAGACATTCCAGGGTTTGATCCATATCTTACAATACATCACCCAAATATCAATCCAAGAGTAGGCATCAATAATGGAACACAACATAGATCAAGAGCAGGTATTCTCACTAATACATTTGGCCTAAAATTATGACAAAGAAGGTATATTGTGATCAAATTTGATTTTATTTTGAAAAAATGCCCGCTTTCATCAGAATTCCGACAATAATGCAACATTTGGTTTTGACGGAGAAGGAATTGGCAATGACATTTGTGTTTTTTTAGAAAAAGTGCCCGCATTCGTCAAAATTCCGATGACCGCGGGCGTTACTTTATAAATAAAAAAGAAAGACCTAGTCATTTCATAAATCCCGCCTCTCCATTGCGCCTTTGCCATTACAAAATCCCACCTCTTCATCCCGTGGACCTCTGCCATTACAAAAGCTCCAGCTTGGATAAGTGTCCTCTGGCAGGGAACCTGTGGGTTTAATCGCTGTAGGATGTAGGAATGGTCAACTATCCTAGCTATCTACTACTAGTGCTCTAGCCATGGAATGAAGTGGTTCCTCCCATGCCGATTCCGGTGAAAGAATTCGAATCGATTACACGCTCAAGAAGTCGTGGGTGGGGGTCTAGTAAGTCGAGAAGTTATTGTAGGGCCATTCGTCGATGAACACGAAGGAGGGAAGCGGACATAGGTTCCCTATGGGTTTAATTGCTGCAGGTTGTAGGAATGGTCAGCTATCGTAGTGCCGCTTTCCTTTCTTGTTGCATTTGAGCCAAAGGATGTGTTTGTCAGGGTGGCCATTTCAATTATCATCGCTTCACTCTAAATTGGGCATTACAAGATCTGGTTGAAGAAAAAAGGTAGGGTATAATCAGCAAATTCATTTTTATACATATTCAAATATTTAGATTCAAAGTTTATTATAGATTTATCAGATTAATTGCCAATAGAAGAGATGGTGAGGGATTTCTGTAATATGATATGATCGATTTAAAAGAAGAATTTCTTACAAGACCTAAACCATTGAACAATCCTACAATCATGTATTGATTAAACACTGCATTTTAAATAATGAACAATATAGTAAGCTTGAAACATATTAACACTACTTTCCATATGTAAATTATATCCTAATTAAGGAGAGGGATGACCTAAACCTGCATGATCGAGTGCCATTATGTAAAATATATCCTAATTATGGATGCTGGTATATATGGTTGTGACAGAAAATCCTTGTTGCAAAACCGCGAGAGCACTGTGTAGTGATTGAGTGCTATTTTTTGTCGGTGTTTTGGAAGGGAGGATAAGTGTACATTTAGGAAGGTGGTATAAAATGGAATCTGAGAGGTATAAGGTTATGAGGTGTGGGTTAGGATAAGATAGGGAGGTAAGTGATGAAGGATGTAATGGTGAAAGAGTAAGTTAGGATATGTTAGGGGTTTGGAAGGTAGGAAAGTGAATGGGGGGAGATAAAAGGATGTGAAGGATGGAATGGGGTTAGGTAGGTGAAGTAAAAGTAAGTGTGTATGAGGTTAAGGTTTAGGATAGGATGTAGGAAAGTGGAGGAGGTTAAGATAGGGGATATGAAAGGTAGATGGAAGGTAAAAATGATAGGAAGTGAGGTAAAGGTTATGAGGTGTGGGTTAGAAAATAGGGTGTAGGAAATGGAAGGAAGGGTCATATCACTTTGAGAGTTTTCACCAAGATGAGTAGCCTGAGTATGGACCTCAAATATTATAGGCCATGAGGATCCACTTGTAGTAGAGGAGCATATACTTGCATCTTGGGAGCTTATTAGGAGTTCGCCTTGAATTTGGTAAATACACATAGAGGAGATAGAATATTGATCAATACACATTACCTAGCCTCATCATGCATAAATACAAGAGGTATAGACTATAGAAAGAACATATCATGAGCCAAAGGATCATATTCGAGAGTTGCTTCATCTCCAATCCTCTATATTTTTAAGATCCACAAATGGGGTTGAGGATAAGTCTTGGTTACTTAGCTTGGACTTATGCTTTGGGTTGCATCTATATGTGAGTAACCTAAAGGCATAATTTTCAATGCAATTTTTGAGAGGACTTTCTTCCACCTTGTGGTACTAGGAGGATAAAATGCACCAACTCACATTGGAAACCCTCTCCAGATACCATTTTGGAGTGCTTCAAAGTGTGTTCTATTTCAAAATATTTTTGACAGAGATGTATAGATGAGTTTCACAATTTTCATAATAAGGTTTCATAGTGGCTCAACATGAGAGTTAGTTTTTGGAGTTCTTGTAGTTTTTAGATTACATTCAAGACAAGTTACTTGTCAATTATTTCATTAGGGGTGGAAAGCCCAAAATTTCATTTTTCCTACACATGGTCAATCCAAATGACTTTAGGGTTGCTATTTCAAAGTCTCTTATGGAAAAGGAGGTACATGGGAGGACACAAGAGGCATGAGAGAAGTTTGTAACCTTGACGAAGGGACTAAAGTGTCCATAGGCCTCCCATCCTTCAAAGGATAATTTATATTTACTATATGATTTACAAAGAAAAACCCAATAGTATCAATATTAGGGACAAAGATCTAGAGCATACTAGGGGCCATAGGGTCACATGTGACCATCATCGACACAAGGATATTTTAGGTATGAGAGACTATAGGCCTATCAAGCTAGGCCTTCTATGACTCAACAACCTTTTATGGGAGAATCTAGTGTTTTTAGTAGTTAGGATCTTCTAATTATGGTGGGGCCTAGCCAACATAGGGTTATATGAGAGACACATGTTATGTATATGTTAGTATCAGACAGAGAGTACCCACAAGGTTTTAGAGTAGGTGCACACCATCCTAGGATGTCAAAGTAGATAGTTGATATGTGGGTCTTTACCCTCCCAACCACTCAACATATACCACCATGGGTCTTTACCCTCCCAAACACCCAAAGGTCAAAGGAAGATTCACTGCTGCAACACTCACTTTTTGTGACAGTCTCAAGCACTTAGGACAATCACTCCTTTCATGGCCATTCTTCTTCACAAAACACTCTCTAACATTAATTATGATGATAGTGTACCTCCTTAAACCTTCCACCAACACCTAACTCAATACCAAAATCTTTCCCAATCTTTCTAATGGACTAATTAACTCAACTCACTGTGAAATTATGATGGTCAATGCAAGGTTTAGGACTGTAGTAATTAGGATCTTCTAATTATGGTGGGGCCTAGCCAACATAGGGTTATATGAGATAGGGGTAAGTTCAACAGTGATGTGTATTATATTGTCATCAAAGTTTCATGTTAGTGTTACTTTGTATCAGCATTAACCACTTATTGTCATGGGAATCAACTGATAGACAACATAGATATTTATCATCAACCTCCTTTTTTTTCACCAAAGGGATAAAAATTTATTAAACACAATGAGAACTACAGAGCAAGAAAGTAGATACATAACCTAATCTAATCTTCATTTGCATAACCTAAGAAGGTAGATACAACTAAATAATCTTGAAAGAATTGCATATGAAGGGCACTATTAGAAAAGAACTTATGTACCATGCTAGTCTATGTAGCTACTACTAATTATTGCATAGAAATAGATACATGTGTTAGAATGTGTTGAAATAGTAGATAGCTCGAATAGGACAGACTCTATAAATGTAACTTGTAATTTGGTCTGAATGTAACCAAGGATAAATATTCAAAAAGTATAATAATTACACTAATACATATATCACTCTCATGTCTTCCTTAATTTGATATAAGGTCCCTCTATCCTGTTAATGCATGATAGCCTCAGTAAGATAAATGATTGAATGAGAGATAGATGAAGTCGCTCATTCAATCATCTATCCTATTGATAAACTATGATGAAGACTTCAAGCTATTGTTCCTTCATTTGATCAATAATCATTCTTAAATTTGTATATATTCAACCATACTTGAAAAGTTCAATCAATGCTTAACTATCGATAATCATCAGTTGTAAATCTCATAGCATAGAATACCAATTGGTAATGGTTTACATTAAACCAATGCACTTTGATTAATATCGGTTAACATATTAACTATGAACACTGATTGTTATCGGGCTTAACCAATGCACTCTGATTAATATCGGTTAATATATTAACTATGAACATTGATTGTTATCAAGCTTAACTAATACATACCGATTAGTATCAGTTGTCTTGCATATGATAGACACGTCGATTAAGTATCAGGTGGTTTGTTAAGTGATATATACATCGATGAAATATTTGGGCATAAAATAGGTGAAATGCACTCCATACTACTACTGCACAATATTTTGGTCGATGATATTTTTAAAATAGTAAAGGAAGGTGTATGGAACTGGCCTACTCTTCTGCTTTTCATGCCATCAAAATTTGAGTTTGATTGTCATCATTTACTTTGCCAAATTCTTCACACGCAACTCCTGAATCAATTTCCTACACACAAAATGATAAAAATAGGTTTGTTGATGGGGGCTTTCCTAGGTCAAATAGGTTTGAATATACCTTGAAGTGTGCAATATGGAAGGTTTGTATTCTTAATCTCCTACCCATTTCTTAATTTAAAAGATGATATCTTTATTAAATATCTCCTCTACTTTTGGAGGTAGACATCTTTAGGAAAAGATCTCTTCCTCCCTCTTTAAAATGATCCCTTTAGATCTAATATAAAAATGCTTAAAATTGAACATGATACCTTGATGAATCTTTCGTGAATCCTCACACAAGGTCTTAGGATGCCATGCAAAATGGTGTGCTTTAACTTGAATTCTCCTTCAATTCTTGATGAATGCTTGATTGCTTGTTCACTTGGAATTGAATTGATTTTATAATTAAGAGATCACTTGAGTTGTAGGTAAACCCCTTCAAATGACAGGGTAGGCTTCCTTTTATACCTAATATATGTCTTGAAAGCATTTTATCCTGATGGCTTTAAATTTAAGTACTTTCTCTTCTATCTGGTATTGGTGGAGCAAAGGTTGCATTGCATCGACCTAGGATACATATTTCCGTAGATACAACACAAGTTAAATGTATCCCAGGTCGATGCAAAGAAACCTCTGCTCCAGAGATCACCAGAAAATAGAGAAAGAACTTTAATTTAATGTCATCAGGATAAAAGGTTTTAAAGATAGATAAATGGTATGCAACTATATCTATTTGGAATGCATTACCCAAACAACGCAATCAATCAGTCGCCTTTGAAAAGAAAGTGGTATGATGAAATATTTGGGCATAAAATAGATGAAATGCACTCCATACTACTGCTGCACAATATTTTGGTCGATGATATTTTTAAAATAGTAAAGGAAGGTGTATGGAACAACCAAATTCTTATCATTATAAACAATGAATATTTTAAGGTCCTTTTATGATGTGTAAGTTGAGAATATTTTATGAAAGGTCCCTAAATGAATACACTTTAAACTTATTTTAGCAATGACTATCGGATGTAGACAAAATGATGCTTTTTGGATTAGGATGGTACATAGAATCTACTATCAAAAGGTTACTTTGGAAAGTATATGATTCAAAACTAAGGAAATGCAATTATTTACAAGTTTTAACCTTCTTAGATGCAAAATCCCTTAGCCTCTCACAAAACCTTAAACGTAGGGTTTCTCATATACCCGTCTTCCAAACACTATACAATCCAAATGATGATGGATTCACCTTTCATTTGAAATGTCTAAACACTGTCAATCATAAAATGTGACCCTCCTTAAGGCGGATTTGCTACTGTTGCTCCTTAGCAAGCAATTTCTCCACTCTTACATTCGTTGTTTTGGTGATCACCCCGACTCCACCCAATCTGCACATCAACCTATTAGTAATTTATTGTACATGTTAGAGGAGTGCCATCCTATGAATATTAGGCCTTTTACATTCATGGAATGACCATTCTCATTGTAAATCAACCAAATCAAATGCCAAATTGCACAAATCTGTTAGAATAGTCAATGCAACTAGTCTAAAGTCTGAGACAAATGGATTATCAGTGCATCTTCCCTGCAAATAAGATGTTCAAGGTCTTTTCAATGCATTAGGAATTTGAATACACACTCAAGACAAAGTTACCATAAGCCAAAACACCAAAAACTTTCAAGAAAACAAAAATTTATTGTTAGTGCTTGTACTAGTCCATACACCAACATTCTTTGTCGTACAAAGCATTACGTCAACCATTTGATCAAAAACTATTATTTGCTAACACACAAGGTCATGAAATTATTTATTGAACTTGCCTAAACTCTTGTAGACTCCCTAAGCCATAAATTCCTATTACATATTTTTGTTGGTCCTAAGGTCCTTACCAGGCCCTTTAGGACAAATTACAAACTTATTACAATTTTCATCATTAAAGGCCATAATGGACCTTAAGACATCATAATTGATTGGCTCTTCACTCCTAAGACCTTCAAAAGTCTTTAATGGCTTCATTGAGTCCTTTGGTCTTCCAAATGCACCTGCACCAACTTGAATTCTCCTTCAATGCTTGATTGCTTGTTCACTTGGAATTGAATTGATTTTATAATTAAGAGATCACTTGAATTGTAGGTAGACCCCTTCAAATGATAGGGTAGGCTTCCTTTTATACCTAATATATGTCTTGAAAGCATTTTATCATGATGGCATTAAATTAAAGTACTTTCTCTTCTATCTGGTATTGGTGGAGGAGAGGTTGCATTGCATCGACCTATGATACATATTTCCACAAATACAACACAAGTTAAATGTATCCTAGGTCGATGCAAAGCAACCTCTTCTCTAGAGATCATCAGAAAATAGAGAAATAACTTTAATTTAATGTCATCGGGATAAAAAAATTTCAAGACAGATAAAATTTGAGTTTGATTGTCATCATTTACTTTGCCAAATTCTTCACACGTAACTCCTTAATCAATTTCCTACACACAAAATGACGAAAATAGGTTTGTTGATGGGGGATTTCCTAGGTCAAATAGTTTGAATATACCTTGAAGTGTGCAATATAGAAGGTTTGTATTCTTAATCTCATGCCCATTTCTTAATTTAAAAGATGATATCTTTATTAAATATCTCCTCTATTTTTGGAGGTAGACATCTTTATGAAAAGATCTCTTCCTCCCTCTTTAAAATGATCCCTTTAGATCTAATCTAAAAATTCTTAAAATTGAACATGATACCTTGATGAATCTTTCTTGAATCCTCACACAAGGTTTTAGGATGTCATGCAGACTGTTGATCATGAAAGTTGTGCTTTAACTTGAATTCTCCTTCAATGCTTGATGAATGATTGATTGCTTGTTCAGTTGGAATTTAATTGATTTTATAGTTAAGAGATCACTTGAATTGTAGGTAGACCCCTTCAAATGACAGGGTAGGCTTCCTTTTATACCTCATCATACATAAAGTGTTTGAATTTTTTCTCACACATGAGGCAAGAAATGAGGGGTCATATTTTGGGTCCCAATCACAAGTCTTGTCAATTTAGGATTCTAAAGTGGGCATCAATGTCTCAAGATCAGATGGACCTTAAGTGATTGTCTCCCTTGCATATGATTTGTTTGGGTGATAAACTTCACCATTCTACTCACAATAATTTTATTAAGTCTCAAATATAGGGAAACAAGAGGCTTCAAATAGAAAGCTTGTACATGCGACTAAATCCATTGACTAATCAGAAGAACAAAATTAAGAAACGGTTTGATCATCTGAGAGATGTTGTAGACTTGCAACTCACCAGCTACTTAGTTTTTGTGGGTAAGAATTTTGTTTTGTTTTGGTTATGGTTGTGGTGTTTGTAGGGAGACATTTACAAATTTATATCTATTTTCACTATCTAATGGTTTATGGATTTGTAATGGTAATTTAATGTTCTTTCATATTTTTGTATATATTATTTATAACAGCCTATTATATTGATTTGTTCTATTATGGATAATGGTGTGGGTCAGACAGCTTTGCCATCGGTGCATGAAAGCATTGCAGGAGTTCTACTTTTAAAAACTATATGAAACATTTTTAATTTATTTGATTCAGTGTTATTTGCAAAAAAGGATTATCAATGATGTTTCCTTTCTCCAAGAATTGTCTAAAATCTTTCCGTCAAATAATATGTAACATTGAATGACTAAATATTTTCTTTACAAATGCTTATTTTATTTAATTATTATCTGAGTGAGAATTAAAATTTATATATATAGGGAAGCAGAACATACAAGTTGAAGAGTCATGTGCAAGTAAATTTTCTAAAAGAAAGTAAGTAGGCATTATCTTGAATGACATGGAAACAAGCTCATCAGCTGCCTAGAAGAGAGCAATTGGAGAAAAGAAGAGGAAAGTGTTAAAGGGTGATAAATACATAGAGAGTATGCAATACAAACAAACAATGTCTTGAGTGTGCGATGTGACGTCTCTAATTTATGTCCGGACGGACTAACTGGTTTTGGAGTTCCTGTGAAACCTATTGGGCCACGCTTGGAGGAAATCAATGTGTTCATGCAAGGAGCACCTTTTTTCTATTATGAGAATGATGCTTTTGCACCGAAGGATATTTGGAAGGAAATATTCAAAAATTTCTATAGTGTGGAACCAGAGTTGGCAGACTCGAAGTAATTTTCAGCTTTCAGAAGACCAAGAGGTTATGTACACAATCTCCCAATAGAAGGGAGATTTCAAGCATTACCTCTCCCCCCCATGACTATTTAGGAAGTACTTCCTTAGACAAAGGACTATTGGCCTCCATAGGATCAAAGAAAAAAATTGAAGCATAGACTCTAGATGATGTGGTGGTGTCCTTTGTGAAGAACTCTGCACTATAATTGAAAATTCACGAGGGAAACTGCAAGATAGTGAAGAGAAATACATTCTTGAAAAGTGGGAAGAATGGATCTTGGTTTAGGTGGGGCCAAGTCAGGTAGCTCCTCTAGAGGTTGACGACACAGAAATCATATTAGGATTTGAAAAAGATCACACTCGTGGAACTTCATGTGCGACTGATCAATTGCGTTGTTTGGATAATGCATTCCAAATAGATATAGTTGCATACCATTTATCTTTCTTGATTAAAGCCTTTTATCTTGATAGCATTAAATTAAAGTAATTTCTCTTCTATCTAGTATTGGTGGAGAAGAGGTTGCATTGCATTGTATCCCAGGTCAATGCAAAGCAACCTCTTCTCCACCAATACTAGATAGAAGAGAAAGAACTTTAATTTAATGCCATCAGGATAAAAGGCTTTAATCAAGACAGATAAATGGTATACAACTATATCTATTTGGAATGCATTAACCAAACAGCGCAATTGATCAGTCGCACATGAAGTTCCACAAGTGTGATCTTTTTCAAATCCTAATATAATTTCTATCTCATCAACCTCTGGAGGAGCCACCTGACTTGGCCCCATCCAAACCAAGATCCATTATTCCCACTTTTCAAGAGTCTATTTCTCTTCACTATCTTGTAGTTTCCCTCATGAATTTTCAATTATAGTGTAGAGTTCTTCTCAAAGGACACCACCACATCGTCTAGAGTCTATGCTTCAATTTTTTTCTTTGATCCCATGGAGGCCAATAGTCCTTTGTTTGAGTAAGTGCTTCCTGAATAGTCATGGGGGGACAGGTAATGCTTGAAATCTCCCTTCTATTGGGAGATTGTGTACATAACCTCTTGGTCTTCTGAAAGCTGAAAATTACTTCGAGTCCGCCAACTCTGGTTCCACACTATAGAAATTTTTGGATATTGCCTTCCAAATATCCTTTGGTGCAAAAGCATCATTCTCATAATAGAAAAAAGGTGCTCCTTGCATGATCACATTGATTTCCTCCAAGCGTGGCCCAATAGGTTTTGCAAGAACTCCAAAACTAGTTAGTCCCTCCAAACATAAATTAGAGATGTCACATCACACACTCTAGACATTGTTTGTTTGTATTGCATACTCTCTATGTATTTATCACCATTTAACACTTTCCTCTTCTTTTCTCCAATTGCTCTCTTTTGGGCAACTGATGAGCTTGTTTCCATGTCATTCAAGATAATGTTTGCTTGTTTTCTTTTATGAAATTTACTTGCACATGACTCTTCAGCTTGTATGTTCCGCTTCCATACAGATATAAATTTTAATTCATGCTCAGATAATAATTAAATAAAATAAATATTTGTAAAGAAAAGATTTAGTCATTCGATGTTACATATTATCGGACGGAAAGATCCTAGACAATTCTTGGGGAAAGGAAACATCATTGATAATCCTTTTTTGCAAAAAACACTGAATCAAATAAATAATAAATGTTTTATGTAATTTTTAAAAGTAGAACTCATTCAATGCTTTCATGCATCGACGACAAAGCCGTTTGACCCACATCATCTCTCACCGTCGGAATTCCGATGACAACTAAAGAAACATCTGACAAGGATGCTATATATTCGATGTCATTTCCATGTCGGACAGTCATCTAGGAGCAATCATACCATCCGTCGGAATTTCGACGGTAATCCATCAAAATTTGTGGCCAGGGGAGCAAATATAGCCGCTGTTGGAGGAGTTCATAACGTCATCAGATGAATGACGCAAATGGCATCGTTGGGTAGCCCAACGATGAGTTTTCAACGGTAAAGTTGGTCAGAAGTCCGACATGGTGTCATCACAAGTCCGACAATTAGCCGTCAAAAATTAGGCCAAAATGTACTAGTGTCTATTCATCACATCACAAGGTCATACAATTCCAAAAGCATACAAATTAAGCTTTCCATGCACCAACAATACAACAGAATATGAAGCTTTGGTTATAGACATCAAAATGGCTATAGAATGGAACATTACACAACTTCAAGTCTTTGGAGACTCTTAGCTCATCATTAATTAGATCAATGATGATTATCAAATGAAAGATGAAAATCTAATGCCTTATAAAAAGATGGTGGATGATATCAAGAAATACTTGGTAGAAAATTCCAAGAAATGACAACAAAGCAGCAGATGCCATGGCTAAATTTGCTTCTCTACTTTAGACACAAGAAATTCAACAACGTTATGAATTCTTGGTGGAAGAATTGTTTTACCTTGCTCATAATTGTCCTGATTCCCAAACTATCTATCACCTTGTTGGGCATGATTCCTCCCTCTATGGCCAAACTTACACATACCTAAAAGATAATATCCTCCCTCTCGACTTATCGAAAAATCAAAAGAGAAACTTTATTCGCTAATCCTCCCATTATACTCTTGTCACAGATACCCTATTTAAACGAGGTCTAGATGGTACTCTTTTAAGATGTCTCGAACAAGAAGAATCTGAGAAAGCTTTACATGAAGTCCATAACGGTATTTGTGACACTCATTCACGTGGTCTTACCCTTTTGAAAAAACTCATACGCTTGGGCTATTATTGGCGGACTATGGAATGAGATTCTTTTTAGATAGCTAGAACATGCAAAGAATGTCAAATCCATGGTAATTTGATTCATGCACCATCACAAGAACTTCATGCTTTAGCAACATCTTGGTTTTTTTGTCAATGGGGTCTTGATCTAGTAGGAAAGATAAATCCTTCATCTAATGGTCACAAATTCATCCTTGTAGCTACAGAATATTTCACAAAATGGATTGAGGCAGTACCTCTCATAAACATCACAAGAAAACAAATTGTTGCATTTATCTTGAACTACATCATCTATCGCTATGGACTACCAAGGACCATTATCACTAATAGTGGGCGACCATTCAAGAATTAGGATGTACATGAGCTATATGTGAAATTCAAGATCCAGCATAGATTCTTCACACCCTATTATCCACAAGGGAATGGGCAAGCAGAAGCATCAAACAAAACTATTATGAAAATCCTCAAAAAGATAGTGAACGATGCTGGCAAAGATTGGCATATCCAATTAAACCCTGCTCTATGGGCCTACCGTACTAGTATCCACACACCAACATGTACCACACCTTTCTCTCTTGTTTATGGATCAGAAGCAATACTACTAATAGAAGTAGAGATACCTTCTCTACGAGTATCATGAAAAGGTCTTATCCCAAATGAAGAACGACGAGTATCTAGATTATAAGAGTTAGAATTGATTCATGAATGAAGACAAAAATCCTTTGATAATTTAAAGGTATATTAGCAAAGAATGTGTCGGAGTTATAATCACAGGGTCAAACCATGAGTCTTTCAAGTTGGAGAACTAGTACTAAAGGAAAATCCACGCAACCAGGTAGATCAAGAAAAGAATGGAAAGTTTGAACCAAACTGGCTAGGTCCATTTGTCGTCATAGGAGTATTTGGATCAGGAGCATATCAACTATCAACACAGGACGAAGATCAGCTCGAGGAACCTATCAATAGCATGCATCTAAAAAAAAATTGTGTCTGAAAAAGCAGAAAAAATAAAAAATAGTGAAAAAAAATAAAAAAATAAAAAAAAAGTGAAAATGCAGAAAAAATCCCCAAAAAAAAGACAAAGCAGAAATCCAAACAAAAAAAAATCAAATATGAGAAAAAGTGCAATAAAAACAAACGGTGAAAACTTGGCAAACAGGCGCTATCTGTCCACTAGCTCTTCCATCTATTAGTTCATGCATCCTTCTGCTTCTATTCATTCATTTTCCATCAGCATTGTTCATATCCATCATAAAGCCTTTGTACATGGGCAGGCATCTCGGGTGGCTTCTTGCCATGGTTTGGATCATTGGGTCTATCATAATGAATTTTTTTCTAGGCTTGGGGCAAAATCCTACACCTAGTTGGGGGCAAACTTTTTGATCATTTTGAGCTTAATCATATAGGTAGCACAACAGTTAGACAACTCTTATCAAGCAAAAACTAAGCCACATCCAATGTTGAACATGAGATAAAACTATCAACCATCAAGCTATCACACGTCAATCTAAGCACATCACACACTTTTCAATGGATTACATCTTTTGAGTAATAATTTTAACATGATTGTTCAACCTTTCTATGTTGATTTTTGCTATCATGATTTCTGAGTGACTCCAAGACGTCTTTGAATAGAAGAACAAGGAAGGAACATGATATTTTTCTTGTCTACTGTATGTAATTTAATCATTAATATGTGCAAATTTGTCTCAGGATATCTCACATCAGAGTATCATTGAAGACATTTCTAATTTGCATATTGAAATGATTAATAATGTATGTTTTACGCAAGAAACACTCAGGTCATCTTAGTTTAATTATACCTCGATGCTTGTGCTAACTTGCCATATCAAAATCCAAGAAAGTAGTGCTCAGGTCATGGTTTAATTATACCATCAATGTTTGCACTCACTTCCCACATTTAAAAAGCTCAATGATGGCAAAAACACAATAATTCGGTGACTGATTCGGTCGTAGATTTGCATTTTAGGCTTGCATTTCATTCTTACATGGGATCCTGCATGCTCATTTTATCCAAGTTTAAATTTATTGCAGGAATCATCAAGGTATCATCACAAGTGTATATGCAATCAAACTAATAACTCATATCTCTCTAGATAGTGCCGACCCAGCAAAAATCTTATGCTACCCTCTCAACAGAATCAACATCAACATATCTGAATCTTTCTGCAACTTGATATCAACAAACTGTCAGTTCTTTATCTAATCAATCTTATCAATTCAATCAATCAATCAAATTTAATCGATTCTATTATGTCTTATACAGGATTTATCTAACCTGAAACCAAACATTCTGATCTATATCTTATACATGATATATCTTTCCTGAAACTAGATGCTTTGATCATCTTTGTCTTATATAGGAGGTGTCATTACTTAAACCAGACTGGATCTCAATCTAATCAATCTAACCAATCGAGCTTTATCAATAATCAAGAACCACATCACCATGATTGTAGAAAACACACTTTCATCAACCACAATTGCAGGATTCATACAATAATCTATGGGGAAATCAATTTCGCAAAGATCCAAAAACTCCAAAGGTCAATTATCTCAATTGATCTCCCAAGGGGGCATCATCGTATCGCAATTTAGCAATCAAGAGCTGGGGCATCCTATCGAACCAATATCATCATCAAAATGAGATTATTCTTTGAATCAACGCATCATTACACCTCACTTCAAAGAGGGGCAAAATGTATACACCTAAAAATGGTCTGAAGATAATTAATTAAATAAGAAATTATTTAATTAATCCTCTTGCCCAATTTAATTGAATTCATG
This sequence comes from Cryptomeria japonica, assembly GCF_030272615.1. NCBI lineage: Eukaryota > Viridiplantae > Streptophyta > Pinopsida > Cupressales > Cupressaceae > Cryptomeria > Cryptomeria japonica. The sequence goes on along the minus strand of NC_081406.1, from coordinate 171,248,711 downwards.
AGCAATTTTATTAAATCCTTCCTTTCATCTACTTATTAATAAATCCAGGGATTTATTTAATAGGTTCATTTCAATAGTCCTCTTTGATTAATTAATTCAAATTAATTAATTCTTCCCCATCAAATTCATTTCTTCTAATCTTCTAATTAATTAAAACAAACCAATTAATGAGTTGTTGAGAATTAATTAGTCTTTTCCTATTATTTGAATTTCTAAATTCAAATTTACCCACATGCCACCTAACCTAACCACTTCTAAACCTATCCCATTTCATCTAACCCGAGGTTTAATTAAACCTACCTTAGCTTTCACATCCTAACATCCTATGGTGTGGATACTCTCCCCTTGAGACACATGGCATTCTTGGGCCACATGTCCCCTCTCTTGGAAGCCTCTTGACAATTGTCACCATAGAGATGAGAAATGTTCCCTTTCATCCAACCTCTTCTAGAAGCCTCTTGACCCTTGTCACCATAGAGATGATAGATGTTCCCTTTGATCCAACCTCTTTTCCAACCTCCTCTAATTTCACCATTGATATCTTCAGAATTAATCTTGACCGTTGATTCCTGCCACCTCACCCCCTCGCTTTGGAAATCCTATAAATAGACCCCATTTTGGAGCAATAATCATCCCATCTCATTTGCATTTTAGGCATTGTTACTATAGGCATAATATCTAAGCATATCATTTGAGCATTGTTATTATAGGCAATTGCAATCTTAGATCTAGCTTAATTTGATCATTTTCTAGAATAATTGTTGAATCATGTACCTTAATCTTCTCTTTTCTAGCTTAATTGCATCATTATCATTTCAAATCCTCCATCTAGGTGTGGTCAAGTCACTGGAATTTTCTTATCCAAATCTGAGAGAAAATCCTCACTCGCATTTATTAGGAGGCAATAGATCGCTTTGCCATAGTTTTGTCTTTCTTTCTTTTAAATTTGCTAACCATGCTTATAATGATCTATTGAGTGTTTTGTGTTGCATCTCTAATGCCCCGCCAGGAACCTCGAAGGAAAACCCACAACAAGGGTGAAACAATTTTTTTTTTTTTTAAGTATAAACATCATAAGTGCATTTACACAACATGCACGATAACCCAAGAAGAAGACTTACACTAGAATTCCTTAAGGGTTACCAACGACGAATTAACTTCAAGAATAAATTTCAGAACATTATAAATCAACATATGCATCATTAACTCAATGATCACAAGAAGCCATAAGCAAATAAAGATTCATCATAGAAAGATTGAAAGAATACAACATAATTTCCACTTCAATAAGCATTTACTAACATCATCAAGGAAATTTGATAAAAACATCTAAACATAGGATTACATTGCTCTTCCAATACATAGCTTCTCAATAAACATAAATTATAGATCTCATCCGATTACAAGGTTACATAAGATCAATATTACAATGATACAATGACCACATAGGTCTACAAATACCAATAATCTTCAAAACATGAGATGAAGCATGAGTCACGAACTAGAGAAACACCTACGAAGCCAATCCTAGCATGAAGGCACAAATCCGAACATCCAATGGGAAGTGGCACTACCACCCGACCATGTAATTCCCAAAATGGAATCACCCCACCATGCTAGGAGATAGCTGAGGACCCTCAAACAAGCATAAGCATGACATAGTTGACAAAAAATACGACTCCATGACAGTACAAAGGACTCCACAAGAATCTAGGTGACTCAACTTCACAAACACAAGTGAACTGACATCACAAAACACAAGTGAACCAAATGAGAGATTTTCATCGCATAGCTTAAGATGGTTACCCTGGTACAGCCTCCATAGGTCCCGACTCACTATCCTGGTAACCTCTCCCGACCGTCTAGTTCCAACTAAGTCTCATGCGGACCCTACTAGCCTTTCGTGAAGACAAGGTGGTTGGTTTGCCATTCCAGGCCTTCTCGAAACATTATAAGCCCTGTACTAGCACTCACCTATGCACGAGGTACAATTATCTTTATTAATGTTATGATACAACCCACCTAATCAATTCATTAGATTACCAGTTATTATCTGAATTTCGCTGGGTCATAATACCTACCACTTTGGGTACAAACCCCAAGTGAAAGCCACTCTCTCAAAGGACACTACACAAGCATGGTCACTCCCTGAGGACCCTATGGCGAAGCAGATAACCATAACACCACTATCAGAAACAAGTGATCAAACAAGGACATATTGACTCTTGTCTAACCATAAGGCAAAGACACTACATGGTTATGACAATGAAGCCAACATATATCACTTGGTCAAACTTACCAATTACACCACCACAGGATGACTCAACCGGAGACCAAAATATCACAATAAACACTTGAAAGGACAGCTAAATACATCAAATCCACACTCAAAAAACCTTTGAAAATATTAGCATCATAAACACTTGCAATATCATTGATTGAAAATTAAATAAAACACTCCTTTCCAATAGTCCCATCTAATCAATTTTTAAATCAATGTTCCAAATATACCCATTTGAATCTCTAATTCATGCCTTAATTTTCATTAATAAATTTATTAACCACATAATAGAAATCACATGAAAATCACATTACATCATGCAATACCACTTTAAACATTCCATTTATAAAATTTAAGTTCCTAACACAAACCAATTTGGAGACCTGTGAGGGCTCAAAGACAAGCGAGGGTCAAACCTACCTGCGGTTGTGCTACTGCTGGGACAACAGACACCACTTATCGGTAGTGCTACTACCACTGGTAACACTACCGCTACCAACTGGTAACACTTACCACTACCAACCGGTGACACTTACCACTTCCAACCCATGACACTTACCACTTCGAACGGGTAACACTTACCACTTCGAATTGGTAACACTTACCACTTCAAACTCGTAACACTTGATAACTCAATGATGAATGAATAGTACCAAACCGATACTGAGAGAGGGGGTGAATCAATACAGACAAAAACACATTCCTAAAACCGGTTTCTCAGCAGACATTGTGCTTTGGCAGACAAATAGTAACACCAGTCTTAAAAAGAGTACAACCGACAAAACCTAGAATAACTAAGACAAGCATAAACCGGTTGACACTTATCTTTTCATACAATCTAATATTTCATTTCCATTTCACCCTAGTGCATGAACAGGTAATCTATCATCAAAAATATATAAATAGCTAGATCAACATGATTTACCTTCAGACACAAATCACTTAAACCATCACATGAATAACACCACACATGACACATAGATTTTTCATGTGGAAAGCCAACTGGGAAAAACCACTGTGGGGATGAATACCCACAAGCTATTTTTGAACTCTTTAGAAGTCCGCTCTGTCAGGAACCGATCCTGTTAGGGATCACCCGATTAAGGGATGGCTAGAATACCCGGTTAAGGGTTAAACCCCATTAAAGGTTACCTTGTTAGAGGATTTCAAGAACTCAATGGTTTTGAGTCACCCTATCAAAGGATTTTTAGTAAGCCAGTTAAAGCTACCCTGTTAAGGGATTTCCCAATTGTTAAAGTGGTTAGAGATCAACAAGTATTACAATGATCTGGTAACAACACTCAATGCCAATGCAGATCTGCTTTAACTCCTCTTCACCTTCTACACTTACACTTTGCAGGTATCACTTCTCTCCTTTGGTCTGGCAAGAATCACATATCTCTTCACTTGGATACACACACAACTTTTACCAGCCACCTCAGAAAGAAACACAACAACGACCTTATAGGAGACAGATAGGTTGGTAGCATAAACCCTAAACCCTAAACATGTTAGGTTAAGAAATTCAAACGGTTCAATCCTGACCATTGAGCACATTGCATTAAATGCAACAGTCTTGAACCGATCTCAAGATGGTTCTCCATCATTCATTTTCCACCGCTTTCATGGTGGCTGATAACCCATCACGCGTTTTCACCATTTACAAACTTCACGCATTCCTGAGGTAGAAAGGAACAATCTCCTTCATGCAAGATCCTTCACGTGCACAAGGATGACGTGGCAACATGATCTCTTCTTCATTACAATGCTAACTCATCACACAAAGTCACCAGTTGAGTCACACAGGCTTGAAACATTTCAACCGGAAACCTTGAAGTTAAGACTAACAACCAGTAGTCATACAAAGCTTCCATGTACCGGTTCCCATATCAACATGTCGGTTCACCTTGAACAAACACACTGCTTCACTTTGGCACATATACCGATTCACAATGTTATACCGGTTCGCACATATACCGGTTCTCTCTTCTTTAGCATATTGACATCAATGACAACATACAATGTCATCATGTCCTCATACTGGTTCACATAATGCCAACAATCTCCCCCTTTGGCATTGATGGCAATATACAAAGATATCTCTCTGCTTCACATCTTCTCCACCAATTTCTATAGATATCTTCTCTGCTTCACTTCTTCTCCCCCTTTGACAACAATACCAAAGTGGAAGCACAAGCTTCCCTATTCCATTATGCTGCTCCCCCTAAGGAGTAGCATCCTTCAACACATCAATCCTGGAAAAAAAAAATTGACTATGCAATACCTGACTGATGTGGAGCATATACCTTTAGTTCACCTCCTGAAGGGGTAGCACCCCCAATTCACCTCTTAAGTACATAAATGTAGCCTTTGGGAGAGGCTTGGTGAATATGTCTGCTAACTACTCCTTACTGGAAACATGTTCCAGTGCAATCTCTTTGTTCTGAACCTTTTCCCTCAAGAAATGATACTTAAGCTCAAAGTGCTTGGTTCTAGAATGTAAAACTGGATTCTTGGAGATGTTAATTGCACTAGTATTGTCACAAAATATACTTACCGATTCAAATACAAGAACTTTGAAGCCATTTAATACATGCTTCATCCAAATTGTCTGAGTGCAGTTCATGAAAGCTGCAACATACTCTGCTTCCATTGTAGACTGAGAGATACAACTCTGCTTCTTGCTCATCCATGAGACCAGTCTACCACCAAGAAAGAATGCACCACCGGTTGTGCTCTTTCGATCGTCCACATTACCTACCCAATCAACATCTATGAATACTTTCAAGTTGAAATCCTTGTTATATGGATACCACAATCCACAATCAATAGTTCCCTTCAGATACCTAAGAATCCGCTTGACTGCAACCAAGTGGGATTCTCTTGCACTTTTTTGGAACCTTGCAGTAATGCCAACTGCATGTGCAATATCTGGTCTGCTATGCACTACATAATGCAACTTACCAATCATTAATCGGTATTCCTTCTCATTAACTAGTGCTGAGTCATCCTCTTTGGATAGTTTACAACCGGTCACCATCAGTGTACCAACCGGTTTGCTATCTTCCATGCCAAAGGTCTTTAACACCTCTTTGACATACTTGGACTGAGTGATAAAGATTCCATCTTTCATCTGCTGAATCTGCAGTCCAATGAAGAACTTAATCTCCCCTACGAGTGACATCTCAAACTCTTTCTTCATCTCATCTGCAAACTCATGACTCATCTTGTCATCTCCACCAAAGATAATGTCATCAACAAATACCTCACAAATCAGGATCTGATCTCCTTCAGATTTCAAGTAGATATTGCTATCTTTGCTTGTTCTCTCAAATCCAATCTTCACAAGATGGGAATGTAGACATTCATACCATGCTCTAGGTGCCTACTTTAGGCCATATAAGGCTTTATGTAGCCTACACACCATGTCACTATCTTCAGATAGGGCAAACCCATCTGGTTGCTCTATATACAACTCCTCTTCAAGTACACCATTTAGGAATGCATATTTTACATCCATTTGATATACTTTGAATCCTTTAAAAGCTGCATATGCAAGAAGCATACGAACTCCTTCCAATCTGGCTACAGGAGAAAAGGTTTCTCCATAGTCTTCTCCTTCTTCTTGGGCATATCCTTTACACACTAGTCTGGCTTTGTTTCTAATCACTGTGCCATCCTCATTCAGCTTATTTCTGAAAACCCATTTGGTACCGATGACATTTTTATGCTCCGGTCTGGGTACCAAAGACCATGTACCATTTATCTCTATCTGGTCAAGTTCTTCTTCCATTGCCTTGATCCAGTCTTCATCTTTATGTGCCTCTTTGAATGATTTAGACTCAAATTCAGAGATCATACATGAGTTTTCTCTGACCTTTCTTCTTGTAAGGATTCCTGCATCCTTATCTCCTATGATCTTCTTAGGATCATGATTCAGCTTGACATACCGAGGAATGGTCTTAACAGATTCCTCTTTCTTTTCTTCTTCATCCTCATTTCCATCAGTATCAGCATCTACATCTACCAGTGTAGGAACACTGTTACTAGTACTTGGTTGACTGGCAACCGGTTCCCAGAAGGTTACAACCGGTTCATTTACCACTTGCTCATTGCCAGTTTCCTCAGTTTTCTCAGAGGTTTCTTCAACTCTGACATTGATGCTTTCCATAATTCTTTGAGTCCTATTATTGAAACACTTGAGAGCTTTTCTCTTGGTGGAATACCCTAGGAATATTCCCTCATCACATTTCACATCAAATTTTCTCTGGTGTTCACTCCTCTTGATGTAACATTTGCTACCAAACACTCTAAAGTAGCTAACCACAAGTGTCTTACCAGTCCAATACTCATAAGGATTTTTATCCTTACCTTTCTTGATGAGTACCCGATTCATTGTGTAGATTGCAGTGCTCACCGCTTCTCTCCAAAAGGTGTGAGCAACCTTTCCTTGAATCAACATTGTTCTTGCTGCTTCAACCACAGTCCGGTTATTCCTCTCTGCTAGGCCATTCTGCTATGGAGTCTGGGGGGCAGATAGTTGCCTCTTGATGCCATGTTCTTCATAGTACTTGTTGAATTCACCAGAAGTGAATTCCCCTCCTTGATCAGTTCTAAGGCACTTGATCCTTTTATCGCTTTCCTTCTCCACTAATGCTCTGAAATCTTTGAACTTTCCAAAAGCTTCAGACTTATCTTTCAAGAATGTGACCCACATCATTCTTAAGCAGTCATCAGTGAGAATCATGAAGTACCTATCACCCTGCACACTCCTAGTTTTCATAGGACCACACAAATCAGTATGCACAAGATCAAGTAAATTGTCAGCAGTGAAAGGTTTACCTTTAAAGGTTGAGGAAGACATTTTCCCCAGTTGACACTCTCTGCAAAAGGTATTTTCTGGTTTTCTCAGCACCGGCAACCGTCTAACTACCTTGATCTTACTGGCCTTCACAATGTTATCAAAGTTTACATGGCAAAGTCTCCTATGCCATATCTAGCTGTCATCAAACTTGGCCATAAGACATGTACTGATATTTGCATTCAGCTGAAATAGGTTACCTTTGGTCTGCATGCACATGGCCACTAATTCACCATTCTTTCCTTTGATTCTGCACACTCTATTCTTAAATTCCAGAGTGAGACCACTATCATTCAGTTGGGCAACACTCAAAAGGTTGTGTTTGAGACCATCAACTCAATACACATTGTCAGCACCACTCTTTCCATTCAAAGAGATGGACCCTCTGCCTTTGACCATACATGGTGCATCATTACCAAAGCGAACCACACCACCATCATAATCTTCCAAGGATAGAAACTTGCTCCGGTCACCAGTCATATGGTGAGAACAACCACTATCAATAATCCACTCATTGGAATTATCAAAGTGAGAGACAAGAGCCTTCTTGTCTGACACATCTTCCTTGACAACAACAAACACAATATCTTCATTTTCTTCATCTTTTGATTCCTCATCTGCGCCACCTTCATCAACTGCCACAAAATAGTTTCTCCGGTTTCCTCCTTTTAATTTCTTGAACCTTTCTGGTTTGTCCTTGTTGTCACCATTAGGACAGTTTACAACAATATGTCCTATCTGGTTACAAGAAAAGCATTTCAAAGGGATATTACCTCTGTATTTACCGGTTCCTTTAGGAAGTTTCCTAGCAAGAAGAGCTTCAAATTCCATCAGAATCTCCTCATCATCCATTTCTCTATTTTGTCTTGGTTCACCACTGGTGCTTGCTTCTTTTCCTTTTCTGGATGGTACAACAGAAGCTTTAAAAGTTGATTTAGTCTTTTGAACACTGCCATCAAAACTATTTAGCTCATATGTTGTCAACTTTACAATAATGGAGTCTAGGGATACCTTAGTCTTGTCTATTGATCTCAACTCCTGAATAACAACAACCCTTATTGCATAGATCGGTAATAAGGATCTCAAAACTTTGCTTACCACAGTGGAATCTTCCATTTTACCACTTGCACTCTTGATATCTCTAACAATAGTTTTGATTCTTATTCCATACTGTTGAATGGTCTCACCTTCAACCATCTACATGTCTTCAAACTTCCCTCTAAGGCTTTCTTCCTTAGCTTGTTTTACATGCTTATCACCACCATAGATATTTTCAAGAGTATCCCATACTTCTTTGGGATTTACTTTATCTTGGACATCAATAAACTCAATGTCAGATAAACTACTAATTAGGGCTTCCATGACTTGCCCATTCCCCTGCATCTCTCTCTTTTGGTCATCGGTGAGAGTACCGATAGGGGCAACATAAGCATTCTCAACATAGCTCCAGTGTTGAGCACCATGCTTCTAATGTATATCTTCATTCTGTCTTTCCATATATTGAAATTATCTCTATTGAACTCTGGACCTTCCCTCTTCATCATTCGACTGGGATATTTCCCTCAAGCAGTTAAGCTTATAACATAGAGTACTTGGAGGATGCTCTGATACCAATTGATAACTCAAATGATGAACGGATAGTACCAAACTGGTACTAAGAGGGGGGGGTGAAACAGTACAGACAAAAACACATTCCTAAAACCGGTTTGTCAGTAGACACTGTGCTTTGGCAGACAAATAGTAACACTAGTCTTAAATAGAGTACAACTGGCAAAACCCAGAATAACTGAGACAAGCATAAACCGGTTGACACTTATCTTTTCAAACAATCTAATATTTCATTTCCATTTCACCCTAGTGCATGAACAGGTAATCTATCATCAAAAATATATGAACAACTAGATCAACATGATTTACCTTCAGACACAAATTACTTAAACCATCACATGAATAACACCACACATGACACACAATTTTTTCACGTGGAAACCCAACTGGGAAAAACCACCATGGGCATGAAGACCCACAAGCTATTTTTGAACTCTTTATAAGTTCACTCTGTTAGGAGTTTTGTCCGGTTAAAGACTGATACAATAGGTTCTATTAGGAACCGATCCTGTTACGGATCACCCGATTAAGAGATGGCTAGAATACCCGGTTAAGGGTTAAACCTTGTTAAAAGTTACCTTGTTAGAGGATTTCAAGAACTCAATGGTTTTGAGTCACCCTATCAAAGGATTTTCAGTAAGCCGGTTAAAGCTACCCTATTAAGGGATTTCCCAACTGTTGAAGTGGTTAGAGATCAACACGTATTACAATGATCTGGTAACAGCACTCAATGCCAATGCAGATGTGCTTTAGCTCCTCTTCACCTTCTGCACTTACACTCTGCAGGTATCACTTCTCTTCACTTGGATACACACACACAACTTTTTCCAACAACCTCAGAAAGAAACACAACAATGAACTTATAGGAAATAGATAGGTCAGTAGCATAAACCCTAAACGCTAAACCTGTTAGGTTAAGCAATTCAAACGGTTCAATCCTGACCGTTGAGCACATTGCATTAAATGCAATAGTCTTGAACCAATCTCAAGACGTTCTCCATTGTTCATTTTCCACCACTTTCATGGCGGCTGATAGCCCATCATGCATTTTCACCATTTACAGACTTCGCACATTCTTGAGGTAGAAAGGAATAATCTCCTTCATGCAAGATCCTTCACGTGCGCAAGGCTAGCATGGCAACACGATCTGTTCATCGTTACAATGCTAACTCATCACACAAAGTCATCGGTTGAGTCACATAGGCTTGAAGCACTTCAACCGGAAACCTTGAAGTTGAGACTACTAATCGGTAGTCATACAAAGCTTCCATGTACCGGTTCCCATATCAACATGCTGGTTCACCTTGAACAAACACACCGCTTCACTTTGGCACATATACTAGTTCATAATGTTATACCAGTTCTCTCTTCTTCAGCATATTGACATCAATGACAACATACAATGTCATCATGTCCTCATACCAGTTCACATAATGTCCACTAGTAACACTGCCGCTACCAACCGGTAACACTACCACTACCAACCAGTAACACTTACCACTTCCAACCGGTGACACTTACCACTTCCAACTGGTGACACTTACCACTTCCAACCCGTGACACTTACCACTTCCAACCGGTAACACTTACCACTTCGAACTGGTAACACTTACCACTTTGAACTGGTAACACTTACCACTTCAAATCGGTCACACTTACGACTTTGAACCGGTGAAACGGGTAACACTTACCACTTCGAATCAGTAACACTTACCACTTCGAACCGATGACACTTACCACTTCAAATCGGTAACACTTACCACTTCAAAATGGTAACACTTACCACTTCGAAGTGGCTACAATTACCACTTCTAACTAGTAACACTTACCACTTCAAACTGGTAACACTTACCACTTCGAACCGGTAACACTTAGCACTTCAAACCAGTGACACTTACCACTTTGAATTGGTAACACTTACCACTTTGAACCAGTAACATTGGTAACACTTACCACTTCGAACCGCTAACACTTACCACTTCTAACTGGTAACACTTACCACTTCGAACTGGTAACACTTACCACTTCGAACCGGTAACACCTACCACTTTGAACTAGTAACACTTACCAAAAGGAACATTCCATTTCCAAAATTAGTTCACAGGCAGACACATATAGTGCCAATTTCCAAAATTTCAAAGAAGAGTTTACTAGCAAGGTAAATGGTAAAATAAACACACTAGAAAGAATGACTAACCAAATCTTGACAATTAGAAACAAGGAAGCACCTAGCCAACACAATCTAAAGTTCATTCTTTCAAAAGAAGAGGTAAAGCAAGAAATTGATTTCCAAGAACAAAACACATAGTAGATAGAGAAATGAACCATTTCTTTCCTGAATGCAACCATATGATATAGATTTCACAAAACCAGCAGTAATAAACACTAATTCTTTCATTTCAATTATTCCACAAACATCTACAGGAATATTGTATAAATTTCCATGCACATGAAGCAAACTGAAAATTACAAAACAAATTCTAAACAAGAAGGAAACCTCCAACCTTGAAGCAATTAGCAAGCAAAGAGATGAAGAACAACCACTCTTGCAGCCAGGATGAATTTCCAGATCCTCCAGGAAGTTTTTCCAAAATTTTCTCTCAAAAAATCCTCTTCTTCTCCAAAAATCCTCTTCTTCTCCTGCCATGAATCTCCAGAATGGATGCCCAAAAAATATATTTTTAACCCAAGCTTCTAGGTTATAGTTTTTCATCCAATCAAATTTAATTATTTTAAAACTAAAAGGCAATCAGATTTATTTCTTTCCCAAAAATAATAATTCTTTCCAATGATTAAATTAAAATGGCCAAATGGAAAAATCAAAAGGAAAACTTTAATTTATTTCTTTTTCCATAAATATTTCCTTCAACATAAGCATTTTACCTTTTTAAATGGCTAGGCAATTTATTTATTTTACAAAAATATCAATGCAACTTTACACAATAAATTAAGCCATTTAACCATCTAATCTAGCAATTCATCAATTTAAATAAATCAATAATCACAAAGAATATTAATTAAATGATTACGCCAATGCAAGATAGCATCATCCATTTAAATTAAATAAACGGAAACATGCAAAACCAAGACAGATCAAATGACGACTGTCAAATGACCAAACCAAGGCACCATGACATGCATAACAGCCAGATGGGGAAACACAACCGACTGACAACACTCACACGAGTGTAACTGTGGTCAAGCTCAGGTACAACAACTATCTCCTCCACTCCCATCGGATATATAAGGCATGCTCAGACCTGTGAAACCAGGTGGAGTCAATACCCCATACCTACCCATTACTAGTACTTGCAATATCCTGCACCAAAGAACCACACATGCATATAGACCAATTTATATATATATATATATATATACAAACACGACACACACCGATGAAGGAGAATTGTGATGTTCCCTGTCTCACCAAAGTGAGTGAAGGAAAATCATCCCCTCGCATCCCAATACCCTTGCAAACACACAACATATAAATAATGCATCACAATATAAGGGAAAAGTGTCAGTCCATGATAATGATCCATAAAAATAACATTATTCATAAGTACTAAAATACTGCATAAAATCATACACCATAAATCCAAATAAAGCATGAAATAACATAGCATAATATCTGAATCAAAATACCACAATGTTCCATAGAACAGTTACTGAAGTAACTCAAAACATACAAAAGAGGTTGATCGAGGAGGGGTACTACATCCTCCCCCCCAAGCCTAGGCTTACTCCTGGAAGCCTAAAACAGATAAGAATAAAGCTCTCTCATCTTCACTGCATCTTCCCAAGTCGCAGAGGACTCATCACTGGGGTCCCATAGGACCCTTACCTGCTCGATGGTGCGACCCCTGAGGGTCAAATCCTGATGCTGAAGGTTGCACATGGGCTCCATGGATAGCTATCCATCCTTGAATTGCAAAGAATTCCAATCAAAAACATGGGTCACATCACAATGATAAGGATGAAGAATAGAAACATGAAAAACATCATGGATGCAGGATAGACTTGGTGGCAATGCAAGACGGTAGGCAACAGGTCCTATCCTCTCAAGAATCTCAAAAGGGCCTACAAAATGAGGCACCAACTTAGAACCCTTTCCATAATAGATCAGACTCTTCTGCGGATGCACTCTCAAGAGCACACAGTCGCCAACCGAAAACTGGCGATCGACTCTATGAGCATCGACATACTTCTTCTGCCTATTCTGGGCAGTAACCAAATGCCAACGAATCTGCTCAACTTGCTACTCCATCTCACAAAGGAAATCTGGGCCTAAACACACCCTATCCTCCAACGGATCCTAACTCAAAGGAGTATGGAAAGGATGATCATACAATTCCTGGAAAGGCGACATGCCTATAGAGCTGTGATATCCATTATTATAAGAAAACTCCACAAGGTAAAGATATTCCTCCCAACACGACTGCTGATCCATAACATACATGTGAAGCATGTCCTCCAAGACCTGATTCACACGCTCAGTATGACCATCGATCTCTGGGTGATAAGCTAAATTGAAGTTCAACTGGGTCCCCAAAGCATGCTGAAGTGAGGTCCACAAGGCCGATGTAAAGATAGGGTCTCTATCAGAAATGTTTCACCTTGGGATCCCATGCAACCTCACCACATCTTCCAAGAAGACTTGTGCCACCACTGCTGCAGTATAAGAAGATTGAGTAGGCACAAAATGAGCAACTTTAGTCAATCTATCGACAATGACCATGATGGCATCATGACGCCGCGAAGAAATAGGCAACCCTACTATGAAATCCATGGAAATGATATCCCATTTCCAATCCGGTATCAAATTCAGTTGTAAAAGCCTTGTAGGGTGTTGATGCTCTGCCTTCACCCATTGACACTCCAAACACTTGGACACAAAATCAGCAATGTCACATTTCATACCAACCCAATGATATATCTGTCTAAGATCTGTGTGCATCTTCTTGACACTAGGGTGTGCCGAATAAGGTGCATGATGGGCCTCTATCATGATCAAAATGCGAAGACCCTCCAAAGGAGGTACATAGATCCATCCATGATATCTAAGAAGACCATCTAGCTCAAGAGCACATCCAGAAAATCTACCCTCCAATTGTCTTCCAGACTTCGCCATGGACCTAACATCCTGATACCAAGTATCCTGAGGAAGAATTCTGAAAATTCTCTCACTCAAGTCCACACCTAGGGACAATGCTGCAACCTCATGCCGCCTACGGCTCAAAGCATCAGCCACTACATTCTCTTTCCCCTGAATATAACGAACCTCAAAATCATACTCATAGAGGAATTCCATCCATCTTCGCTGTCGAGCATTCAAGTTCAGCTATGTGAAAATATACTGCAAACTATCATGATCACTATGCAGCTCAAACTGATGCCCCAACAGGAAATGTCTCCAACGAACCAATGCATGCACTACAGCTGCCAACTCCAAGTCATGAATTGGATAGTTCAACTCATGATCCTTGAGTTTGCGAGACTTATAGGCAACCACATGTCCATCTTGCATAAGCACTGCACCTATACCTTCCAAAGAGGCACCTGTGCATACCATGAAATCTCTGGATGGGTCAAGAACTGCCAAAATTAGAGCACTAACAAGGAGTTCCTTCAAGGTATGAAAAGCTAATTCACACTACTCTAACCAAATAAAATTCTTCTCTTTCCTCTGAAGAGAAGTAATCGGATGGCCTATCCGAGAAAATCTCTGAACAAAGTGACGGTAATATCTAGCCAAACCCATGAATCTTTAAACTTCAGAAACATTGGTCGGTGCTGGTCAATCAACAATGGCTTGGATCTTAGAAGGATCCATGGATGCACCTTCTCCCGAAACTATATGACCAAGATAGCTCACCTCTGACTGGAAGAAATCACACTTTGCCAAATTCGCAAAAAGTTGATTCTCCCTCAAGCACTGCAATACCTGACGCAAGTGACCCTCATGCTCTTCCATGGATCTAGAATAAATCAATATGTCATCCAAGAACAAAAGAACAAATTGGTCAAGGTAGGTGCGAAAAACCCCATTCATAAGACTCATGAACACCAAAGGCATGTTCATCAACCCAAATGGCACCATTGTGAACTCATAGTGACCATAATGAGTACGAACTGCCATCTTATGAATGTCTGCATCATGAATGTGTAACTAATGATACCTAGAGTTCAGATCTATTTTAGAGAACACCTTGGCTCCCTTCACTTGATCAAAGAGATAATCAATCTGAGGCAATGGATATCGGTTCTGAATGGTTACCTTATTCAACTATCGATAATCAATGCATATTCGAAGAGAACCATCCTTCTTCTTGACGAAGATAACTGGCACACCCCAAGGAGAAACACTAGGGCAAATGAATCCCTTGGCCAACAACTCCTTAACTTACAACTTCAACTCACTCAACTCTTGAGTAGTCATTTGATATGGTGCTCTCGAAATAGGTTTCACACCAGGAACCAAGTCAATGTGAAAATTTATGTCTCATTTCGGAGGCATACTGGGAATATCCAAAGGAAACACATCCACATACTCTCAAAGAATAGGGTGACCATTAAGAGTGATTTCTCAACTCTCTCCTTCATCCACATCCTCAAGAGCAACTGCAAAAAGATGACACCCTTGACGCATGCACCGCTTAAGTTGCACAGCGGAAATCATATGTAAGGATATCAATCGCTGAACTCCAACAATCCCCACTCTCCTGCCATGGTCATCTACACACTCTACTATCTTCTGACGATAGTCTACACGAGTGTTGTGAGATGATAACCAATCCATCCCCAACACAACTCCATAAAACCCCAAAGGAATGACTTGAAGGTCCACTGTAGTGACAAAGGGTCCTAGGTCCAACACATAATTGGGAATGAAGGCATCTACAACCACTTGCACATTGGTAGCCAACTCTACTTGCCACCTATCTACCTGCTTAGCAAACACAATCCAACATCGCTCCATAATGGATGAAGAAACAAAAGAATTTGAAGCACCAAAATCAAAAAGTACAGAGATAAGGGTACCACGCAACACACTTGTGGCCTCAATCATAGTACTATGATGCTCAGCCTGGTTGTCATCCACCACTGCAAAAACTCTATGGGATCTACCTGCATCCCCCAGTGTCGGCTCTGATGTGACTGGCCTCTGACTAACCGACTGATGCGAACGTCGAGGACACTAAGCGGCCTTGTGGCCAAACTAACCACAAGTAAAGAAAGCTCCACTGCCAGGTCCTCTACTTCCAGACGGTCCACTAGACTACTCAAATCTCTCCCCACTAGGGTCCTGAGATACACCCTGAGAAGACTGCCCTGGAAAGGTCTGCCTACCCTTCTTCCAGAACCTACTATTCTGAACCTAAGAGATGCCACCCTACTGGCCCTGAGACTGCTTCAGTCTCGACGGCTTTTGTTGCTATTGCTATCCATCCTTGGTGGGTATTTGAGGACACCTAAAAGGTGCAGCAGTCTTGATTGATTCCCTCTACCTCTAGATCCACTGAAAGGATCACTCCCAATCTGAAATCCAGGCTGGTCGCCATGAGCATGGCTAAGGTTCTGCTCTACCAACCCAACTTTCACCATGGCTATCTCTATCGAGGTAGGCTCAAAAACTCTCACTCCACTGATGCGGTCATTAAGACCCCTCAAGAATTGTTGCACAAGCATAGCCTCATCATCGCTGATCCCGACATACTGTCTGAGCTCATAAAACTTGTGCTAAAACTGATCCACTAACAATCCAAACTAGCGCAGAGCATAGAACTCATCTACTCGCGACTGCCTCCATTGGGGTGAGAGGAATTGCGCCTTGAACCTCTCCAAAAAGATCTCCCAAGATGCGGTGTTAATGCTCACATTGATCCTCTCCTCCTCTAACCTCCACCAGATAGATGCAAAGCTTTCGAGATGCATGATCGCACATCTCACCTTGGTGTTTCTACTATAAGGATACATAGCAAAACATCGGTCCAAACTGATAAGCTAAGTCTCTGCCTCGAGATCAGTACCTCTTCCATCAAACAAGGGAGGATTAGACCTCATCAAGTCCCTCATGTGCCCTAAGATTGCAGGATCCGGGTCCACTAGGACCTCTCTCCTTCTAGGAGATCTCTCTGTCTCTCTCTGGAAACTGTTGAAGTGGTTCCTCTACCCGACCATGGATGGGCTGATCCACCTCCGTTCTGGGGCCTAGTCTAGCTAGCACCTCCTAAAACATTTGACACAGCTCCTCTCTTTCAGGACCCTGCTCTACTAAAGGTGGTTCCTCCTAATAAACTAACTAATCTCTATCCACACTCGTATGAGTGGGTGGTGGCAAAGGACTATGGCAGTTGAAACCTCGACCCCTTCCTCCTCCTCTACCTCTAGTGCGGCCACCAACTAGACCACCTCCCATGGCTTTCCTAGCCATGACCTAACACTCCATAAGAGAAAAAGGTTCAAATCAAAGACAAAGAAAGGCACAAGGAAGTCACACCACAAGACCTACACAAAAAAGTCAAGGTAAATAGGCTCACTACAAACCTAGAGTACCCAGTGTTGAAACATGGGCTCTGATACCAAATGTAATGCCCCGCCAGGAACCCCGAAGGAAAACCCACAACAAGGGTGAAACAATTTTTTATTTTTTTTAAGTATAAACATCATAAGTACATTTACACAACATGCATGATAACACAAGTGAAAGACTTACACCATAATTCCTTAAGGGTTACCAACAAAGAATTAACTTCAAGAATAAATTTCACAGCATCATAAATCCACATATGCATCATTAACTCAATGATCACAAGAAGCCATAAGAAAATAAAGATGCATCATAGAAAGATTGAAAGGATACAACATAATTTCCACTTCAATAAGCATTTACTAACATCATCAAGGAAACTTGATAAAAAAATCCAAACATAGGATTACATTGCTCTTCCAATACATAGCTTCTCAATAAACATAAAGGATAGATCTCGTCCAATCACAAGGTTACATAAGATCAATATTACAATGATACAATGACCACATAGGTCTACAAATACCAATAATCTTCAAAACATGAGATGAAGCATGAGTCACGAACCACAGAAACACTTGCGAAGCCAATCCTCAAATGAAGGCATAAATCTGAACATCCCATGGGAAGTGGCACTACCACCCGACCATGTAATTCCCAAAATGGAATCACCCCACCATGCTAGGAGATAGCTGAGGACCCTCAAACAAGAATAAGCGTGACATGGTCAACAAATAATACGACTCCATGACAACACAAAAGACTCCACAAGAATCTAGGTGACTCAACTTCACAAACACAAGTGAACTGACATCACAAAACACAAGTGAACCAAATGAGAGAGTTTCATCGCATAGCTTAAGATGGTTACCCTGGTACAGCCTCCATAGGTCCCAACTCACTGTCCTGGTAACCTCTCCCAACCGTCCGGTTCCAACTAAGTCTCATGCAGACACTACCAGCATTTCGTGAAGACAAGGTGGTTGGTTTGCCATTACAGGCCTTCTCGAAACATTATGAGCCCTGTACTAGCACTCACCTATGCACGAGGTACAATTATCTTTATTAATGTTATGATACTACCTACCTAATCAATTCATTAGATTACTAGTTATTATCTGACTTTTGCTGGGTCGTAATACCTACCACTTTGGGTGCAACCCCCAAGTGAAAGCCACTCTCTCAAAGGACACTACACAAGCATGGTCACTCCCTGAGGACCCTATGGCAGAATAGATAGCCATAACACGACTATCAGAAACAAGTGGTCAAACAAGGACATACCGACTCTTGTCTAACCATAAGGCAAAGAGACTACATGGTTACGACAACGAAGCCAACATATATCACTTGGTCAAAGGTACCAATTACACCACCACAGGATGACTGAACCACAGACCAAAATATCATAATAAACACTTGAAAGGACAACTAAATACATCAAATCTACACTCAGACAATCTTTGAAATTATGAGTATCATAAACACTTACAACATCATTGATTGAAAATTAAATAAAACACTCCTTTCCAGTAGTCACATCTAATCAATTTTCAAATCAATATTCCAAATATACCCATTTGAATCTCTAATTCATGCCTTAATTTTAATTGATAAATTTATTGACCACCTAATAGAAATCACATGAAAATCACATTACATCACACAATACCACTTTAAACATTCCATTTAAAAATTTTAAGTTCCTAACACAAACCGGTTTGGAGACCTATGAGGGCTCAAAGCCAAGCAGGGGTCAAACCAACCCGTGGTTGTGCTGCTGCCGAGGCAACATACACCACTTACTGGTAGTGCTACTACCACTGGTAGCACTACCACTACCAACCGGTAACACTACTACTACCAACCAGTAACACTTACCACTTCCAACCGGTGAGACTTAGCACTTCCAACCAGTGACACTTACCACTTCGAACCGGTAACACTTACCACTTCGAATTGGTAACACTTACCACTTTGAACTGGTAACACTTACCACTTTGAACTGGTAACACTTACCACTTCGAACCGGTGACACTTAGCACTTTGAACCGGTAACACTTAGCACTTCAAACCGGTAACACTTAGCACTTCGAACTGGTAACACTTACCACTTTGAACCGGTAACACTTACCACTTCGAACCAATGACACTTACCACTTCGAACTGGTAACACTTACCATTTCAAACCGGTAACACTTACCACTATGAACTAGTAACACTTACCACTTCAAACTGGTATGACTTACCACTTCAAACTGGTAACACTTACCACTTCGAACCCGTAACACTTACCACTTCGAACTGGTAACACTTACTACTTAGAACTGGCAACACTTACCAAAAGGAACATTCCATTCCCAGAATTATTTCACAGGCACACACATACAATGCCAATTTCCAAAATTTCAAGGAAGAGTTTACTAGCAAGGTAAATGGTGAAATAAACACACTAGAAAGAATGACTAACCAAATCTTGACAATTAGAAACAAGGAAGCACCTAGCCAACACAATCTAAAGTTCATTCTTTCAAAAGAAGAGGTAAAGCAAGAAATTGATTTCCAAGAACAAAACACACAACAGATAGAGAAATGAACCATTTCTTTCCTAAATGCAACCATATGATATAGTTTCACAAAACCAGCAGTAATAAACACTAATTCTTCCATTTCAATTATTCCACAAACATCTACAGGAAGATTGTATAAATTTCCATGCACAGGAAGCAAACTGAAAATTACAAAACAAATTCTAAACAAGAAGGAAACCTCCAACCTTGAAGCAATTAGCAAGCAAAGAGATGAAGAACAACCACTCTTGCAGCCAGGACGAATTTCCAGCTCCTCCAGGAAGTTTTTTCAGAATTTTCTCTCCAAAAATCCTCTTGTTCTCCTATTGTGAATCTCCAAACTAGATGCCCAAAAAATATCTTTTTAACCCAAGCTTCTAGGTTAAAGTTTTTCATCCAATCAAATTTAATTATTTTAAAACTAAAAGGCAATCAAATTTATTTCTTTCCCAAAAATAATAATTTTTTCCAATGATTAAATTAAAAAGGCCAAATGGAAAAATAAAAAGGAAAACTTTAATTTATTTCTTTTTCCATAAATATTTCCTTCAACATAAGTATTTTACCTTTTTAAATGGCTAGGCAATTTATTTATTTTATAAAAATATCAATGCAACTTTACACAATAAATTAAGCCATTTAACCATTTAATCTAGCAATTCATCAACTTAAATAAATCAGTAATTACAAAGCATATTAATTAAATGATTACGCCAACGCAAGATAGCATCATCCATTTAAATTAAATAACCATTTAAATAAATGAAAACATGCAAAACCAAGACAAATCAAATGACGACTCTCAAATGACCAAACCAAGGCACCATGACACGCATAACAGCCAAACGGGGAAACACAACTGACTGACAACACTTGCGCGAGTGTAACTGCGGTCAAGCTTGGGTACAACAACTATCTCCTCCACTCCCATTGGATATATAAGACATTCTCAGACCTATGAAACCAAGTGGAGTCAATACTCCACACCTACCTGGTACTAGTACCTGCAATGTCTTGCACCAAAGAACCACATGTGCATATAGACCAATATATATATATATACAGACATGACACACACACTGATGAAGGAGAATCGTGATGTTCCATGTCTCACCAGAGTGATTGAAGGAATAGCATCCCCTCGCATCCCAATATACTTGCAAACACGCAACATATAAATAACGCATCTCAATATAAGGGAAAAGTGTCAGTCCATGATAATGATCCATAAAAATAACATTTTTCATAAGTACTGAAATACTCCATAAAATCATACACCATAAATCTAGATAAAGCATGAAATAACATAGCATAATTTCCGAATCAAAATAACATAATGTTCCACAGAACAGTCACTGAAGTAACTCAAAACATACAAAAGAGGCTAATCGAGGAGGGGTACTACAGCATCTATAGGTATCATTCTTCATAGGCATGACACAATGAGCTTGTATCTCTGTCTATAGGTGTTCTTGAGAAAAAATATCCTACATTCAAGCAAGACACTCATGATTCGCCATCAGATAAGCTTCAAAATATGCTTAAGGTAGTAGATACTCATTTTGAATCTCTAGAAAAAGTGACAAATATAAATATTTTGAACAATTTTAATGATATGAGGTTAAGGACGGTTTTGAGAATGGTTGAAGGTGATATGGTTAGTTTGATAATCGATAAGAAGGGCATTCGGGAAGCATTGAACAAAGGCGATAAAATCTACAAGTCATATCTTTTGTTGTTGAAGTTCACCATAGAACTTCATAAGAAAATCAAAGAATATGAATGACAACTAGTTGGTATATCTCAGTCCTATTCACCCCGGATCATTTTTTCTTGTAATTATGAGGATCAGGAATGTCTTTACTAGATAAAATAAAGAGCCTATATCAAGAGAAGGATAGAGTAATTGGTAGTGGGAGAGTTGAGGAACTTGATCACTCCCCAATTGGATACACTACTCAACAAGATGCATTGAGTGCACTAAATAAGAGTTTTCCTTTCAATCTTAGAGGAGAAAAAATGCATGCCTATCTTTTTAGTGTTCTGATAAACACTTTGGAGAACCTAAAGAAAGGATGGGTTGACCACTTGCAGTCTTTGTAGACCATTTTTGCAGATATTTCCAAATTTTTGTAAGTTGTTGTGTATATCCTTGTACATACAATTTTGAGCGAATACCTGTATTTTCCATTGATGTCAAAGTGGGAGAGAGAAGAGTGAAAAATGACATGAATATTCTTAGGGAGAGTCTGTTAGAATCAAAGTTTTGAAATTTTGTAGTGTTTGACATTTTTGGTTTGGCACAATCATTGTTGACTAAGTGTTTCCATCAATACCAAAGGGGAAGATTATTGGCAAGAGACATTGTTCTGGAAGAGATTAGTGCTTGAATATTGTTTAGGGGTTGTCATTGATGGAAACTCAAATTAGATGTGTTATCTAGTATATACAAATTCATTCTACTGAAAGTCCTCAGCCATTTTTACCTAAGTCTGGAAGGTGGAACACAATGTTCAACAGAGTGTGAGTATATTGAGTAAATCTTGATTTTTGGTGTATAATTTTGTTTGCGGTGAATGAGATAGTTGATTTGTTGGTTGATATTGATTTTCCATAATCCTATCTTCCAGTATTGATTCTAGTGCAAGTTTGATGATCCTATATCTGGTATTTCAGAAAGAACAGAGTTATTTTGATTTAGCAGGTTATGCGAAATCTTTGGGATGATTTTGTTGATTGGTTTCATGTTCAAGGTTGATGTACTGATATATGTGAAGCATATAATCAATTTATTTTGGTTTGCATGTATATTTATAATCAGAATGAGCTGACTTCTTATTACATGTTTCATATTTTGTCAATATTTTTGGAGCCGTCATGTTTACGACCTAATCAAGTGACGCATATATATAAGACTGATCTATTTGAGCATTTTCTGAGATTTATGTGAGTATGTGAATATTGTATAATTGTTGGTGCATAGTTTCATGTGCACTATTCTTATATTGATGCTCTAAACTATATGACAGAGCAAAGCAGAATAGAGCAGTGGCACAAAATAGTGAAAGAAGACTTTTTGTTCTTAACCAGAATTGTATTTTGGCATTTGTAGATGCTACTCATTAGTTAAGAAAATTATTTGTAGGGTAGGCATTCCTCTGAGGGTTGTAGCCCTATTCTTTGTAATTGAGCAGTGATCTCTAGGAAGTGTGCTTGAATGCATGTTCATTCCCTTTGTAATATTATTATACTCTTAATCATAGTATTATAATAGTGTGGTTCTCAATCCCATCATGGTTTTTCCCTTTTTGATTTTCCATGTAAAAATTTTGATGTTACGGTTTTGTGCTTGTGTGTGTTGAGTTTCTACATTTTACTTTCATTATTTTGCATCCAGTGGTTTAAGAATCAGATAAAGGAAATTACAAATTGTAAAAACACTAATTCACCCCCCTCTCAATGTTCATTGATTCCAACAATCTATTCTACTTTATATACTAATGAAATATTGTAGGAGTGTAGTGCAATGCAATTTCTAAATTCATCTAGGGACTTCTTAGATATGTTTTCATGTGTTAGAGATGGTGGGTTCTCTTTCATAGAAATGATTGTTTAAATGAGAAGTTTTCACAATGTGGTGGACTATCAAAGTTCATTCCATGTTTTCATGAGGGTAGAAAACACAAATTTGGAAAAATTATTGGTGAGAAAAAAATATATGACATGGTAAAATATAGTTTGAATAGTGGAGGTGAAGGTTCTAGATGTATGTTGCTCTCTCGAGAAGTCAGTGTTGCTAATTATATTTTAAATTTTAAGGAAAATATTTTCTACAAGTATGCAAGGTCTAGCCATAAGTCTCATTGGTTGGATCAACAATTCAAAATGTGTAAAGGACTCTTTTTTTATTGGCACTATTATATTTAAGTGGTTGATTTTGTAGAAAAATACACATTTTAACCATAAAATGAGGTACAATATTTGTATTATAATTCCATTCATATTTCTATTTTTGTTCACACCACATATAGACATACCCTTGATAACTAGAAGAAGAGACAAAGATAATAAAGGAGTACCATTTTTACATGAGTGATGATAGATCTCATTGATGAATACTAAGAGGGGGGGGTGAATTAGTATGCCAAAAAACACTACACTAAAAGACTTAAACAGTCTAAAGATAAACTGGTAAAATAGTTTAACAGACAGACCGGTTATCACACATGCAAACCAAAATGCAAATAAAGTGTTCACCCACAAAAGCAATACAACCATAACACAAGATATTTGACGTGGAAACCCAAATGGGAAAAACCATGGTGAGATGGAACTCACAAGTCACTATCTGCATAATAGAAACCAGACTGGTTAAGGTCTTACAATGTTCTTCACCAGAACAGATCCTGTTAGGAATCTCAATCTCTGTTAGGAGATAAGTCCAATTAAATACTACCTTGCTAGAGGATTTTAGATTCACAGAGGTGAACCACCTTGTTAGAGGATTTTACAAAAGGCTTTTGGGCCTACCTGGTTAAGGGCTACAGACTTGTCAAATATGTGAGTAATCAACAAGTGTTTGATCTATCTAATAGCACAGACTGCTCAGTTAGATCCTTGATAGCTCGTTCTTAATGCACTCCTGCATTACTTCAGTCTTCTACACATTCATATTCTTTTCAACTCCTCAACCACCTTAAACCCTAGTCACAACATAAACCCTTTCAACAACAACATAAAACCCTAGACATGATGTCCTTTTAAAGGAATCTGATTTCATGTCGGTCCAATAGGATTACATTTCAATTTCATAGGTTTAATGAATCTAGACATACTCAATAACACAACACAAAAAGCACCGTCAGTGTGTCGGCACCGTCAGACAATCGATGGATTGGTAACTCATCACAAAATGTCGGTTGGTAACTCAACGCAAAGTATTACCGGTTCATACAAAATACCAGTTGCTAGTTTGACAAAAATGAAGACTGGTAAGAATGTGTTATGCCTCTTTTCTCCCTCATACCGCTTGAGATCTACAAACCACTTGGGGTCGACATGTCGCTTTAGACCGGGAAACACATTCTGCAAAATCACCAATAGTCTAAAGACTAGAATACAACATACCGATTGGAACAGATACCGGTTGAGCTCTAGGTCATACATATAAAGGGGATCTCAATGCAAGTGTGTGTCCATCAATGACAATCACAACATAAACATCAAAAATGCCAACAATCTCCGCCTTTGGCATTGATGGCAACACTTAGGAAAATAAAATTTTGGCATCTAAGTGTTTTACAACAAAAACATGCCATTAACAAAATTGCTCCCCCTAAGCATATACACTATCCCTTAATCAATACAATGTATAGCAATTTTGCATATAGAGCATAAACATTGAGATATCAGAGCATATAGCATATATCAAAGCATATACCAAAATTTTTAAGCCAGATACTTCTCCCCTATACTTCTCCAAAATAGATAGAGTACTTCTCCCCCTTTGCCAACAATGACAAAGTACCACTGAACAACCTTGTTTCCATTTGATATTAAAATAATAAAAGTTTATGACAACAAGGAATAATACTTGCCAAAAACCGATTTATAGTCATGCAAAAATTGTTTCATTGATAGAGACTAGGACTCAAGTAGGGAGGTGGCCACTTCTTTTTCTGTTTGCATCTGGGAGACCTTTTCTTCCATGGCATCAAGTGTGCTCATTTCCTATGTAACTGTCAAGGCATCCAGGTTCAGATAACACTTCTGAAGAATTTTTAAATGTGGGAGTAGAACTAGTTGAATCTCCTGCAAATCTCTAGACCGTGTGCTGATCTCTTGCTCCATTTTGGCTGACTGGGTGTGAAACCGGTGAACAGTTTGCCCATAAGTTGCAAAGGAATCATAAGGTGGCTTAAATGTGCTCAAGTAAGACTGTAAGTCCATTTGAATCTTTTTCTTCTAAGCTAGCACATCATCATAGAATAGATGGGGTTGACAAATTTTGCTTAGTAGCATATTTCCCTCATCCAAAGCGTCCCTTATATCCTTTTGGTCTGTTAGCAGTTCAGACCAGAGTTCATTCAACTTCTTCACCAGAGCAATGTTAAGAACCTTTTGATGCTCTTTCTTGACATTTGCCTCAACTGCTTCCTCCAGGCTCTACACCTGATCATCCACTACTGTACATAGTAGCTTAAGCTTTGCTAGTGATGATTTAGTGTTCTGAAGATTGGTACCAGGGATCAAACCGGTAAGGGTGTCTACAACCGCTTGAATTATATCTTGCTCCTTTTTCCTTCGAATGATTTCAAGGTGCTCTTGAGCAACCTTGATGCTCTGCATTAGCTTTGATTCACTTGCAGACTAGAGATTGATAGGATTGGTGATATCAGTCGGTTTGGCTTGACTCTCGGTTGCCTTCGGAGTCTCCATCTGTGTTCTCTTCACTGCTTCCGCTTCCTTGTCCTCTTCCACTTTCTTTTTCTCCGCTTTGCTTTTCTCCGCTGCTTGTCTTCTTCTTCCTTCTTCTTTTTCTCTGCTTCCTTCTTCTTTTCTTGTTCCTTCTACTTTTCCTTTTCTTTATCTTCCTCTTCCTTCTTCTTCTTTTCTTCCTTATCCTCTTCTTCTTTCTTTTTCCTCTCATCTTCTTGCTTCTTTTTCTCTTCATCTTTTCTTTTCTCCTCTTCCTCTTTTCTCTTCTCTTCCTCTTTCCACTTTTTCTCATCTTCATCCCTCTTCTTCTTCTCTGTCTGTTCCTTAGCTGCTTCCTGTTTGTCCTCGACTTGCTCACTGCCCTGTTTGGCCTATTGCACCTATCCTGTTCCCTCAGAAGGTATGTCCTGAATGACATCTTCTACGTCCAGGGCATCGACATCAATAGTGTCGATTGGTTCTTCAACCAGGTTTCCTTCTTCATCAAAAACTTCATCCAGTTTGGATATGACCGGTTCTTTTTCCGCTTGCAGGTTGGCCATACGTGCTTTGTGAGCATGGATATCATGATCCATATACTGATGAGTGTCTTTTTCAATATCATCAACTCTTCCCTCTAACAGCCAGAGTCTTCTTCTCCTTGTGAAGAAGAGTCCTTTATTTTGGTCCAAAACATCAAATAATTCGAGTTTGAGAGGTCAGGAAAGTACTGTGCAAAGACTTTCTCCCTAATCTCCTGTTCTTTTTCTATGGCAATGCGCCATTTATTATCTAATGCCTTATATAAGGAATCCGGTGTTTGAGATTTAATCTCTAATGGCGACTGATCATTCTTACACAAATAAATAATAATCTCTTATACTACTTCTTTCTCCTCATCACTAAAATCATCATAATAATCTACTAAGTCATGAAGTAATTTTCTCCTAATATTCTTTATTGTTCTTTGACAATGTGTCAAAGGTTTATATGAGAAGATATCAATATTTACCGGTGCAGACACTACCGGTTCATTCTTCTTCATCTTCTTTGTCTGTCTAGCCTTCTTTGGCATCTCCTCAAACTCAGTCTCTTCAGAGTCCAGTTCATTTGACTTAGACTTCCTTTTTCTTTCAAAGACTTTTGCCGGTGCCACTTCCAGTTTCTTCTTTGCAGGTGACTGCTTGGTCACTCTTGGAGTTACAGTAGTAGCTAGTGCTGATGTTGCAAGCACTGCCTTTGCCTTCTTTGTTGTTAGTTCTTTTCCTTTCTTAACAGAGGGTTTCCTCGACCGGTGCAATCCTTTCCAGATAGATTCCGGTCCTCTTTGCCTTAGGATCAAGAGGTGAGGCAATAAGGGTTGAGGCATACCCTTCCAGCATATCGTACATCACCTCATAGCCCATTGGCTCCACTTCTTCCATTCTAAGCTTAACAACCTCCATTAAGCATTTGTCCACCTGGATGGTGAAACAGATGTCATCCTCATATTTCTTGAGGATGTCACCTGAGATCCTCATCCTTTGACTCATTTTCCATCTGAACTCATCAAAATACTTGTTCAGCACATCAAGGTAACCGGTTTTGATTGCTTGAATGCTTTCCTTGATCTGCTTGGTTACCAGTTGGTCAGGAGACCACTGGACATCTCCTACTCTAGGAAAGTAGCCTTGGAAATAGAAGAACAACCCAACCAATAGTTGTCCGAACTTGAATCTCAGTGCATTATCCTGTTTGATCGACTTTAGATTAGATAGGAGTTGCCTCTACATATCGGTGGACAGGTCAAATGATGCATCCTCTTTAATCATCCGGTAAGTGGCATTTACTACTGCAACAGATACATAATTAATTCTGCTGGCAGAGAATGTTTGGTAGCCTATCACCATGCAGGCATGCTTAACTAGATCATCCTTGATGGAGTTGACTGTCATGCCTCATGAATCACTCACTGAACTGGTGAGCCTTGACATTTTTGTTTTGCTTATTGTCCTTAGGGCTGGCACTTCCCCTGTGTTGCAGAAACTGGTGACTGCATGAATTGTCTGTGGCATGATATCATGCGTCCTCTCCAAGTACATCTTGTCACCATGGAATCTACTCAAAATGATCCTAATATGATCCTCTGTAAAGTCTTCCAGAAAGTATACTACATTATGGAGTTTCTTCTTCTCTAAGATACTATATTCCAGTTTGATTTTCTTATCCTTTCCACAAAACAGACCTAGTTGGGAGTGGATGGCTAGAGACCCTAGGTCTTCAATCTTGCAATCAATATAGTCAGAAATTCCCTCTTCTACTATCACTCCAGCCGAAACTTGTGATAGGGTATTATACTTTGACTTCCTTTGAATGAAACTTTCAGACTCAATGGATGCACTAGAACTGGTATGAGATGCGGAAGCCATTGTAGAATATTTTAAGAACTCGAGAAATACCTTTAAAACGTGAATTTAGGGCTTTCTGATTCTCCTTCACTCCACACTCTGTCGGTTGTTGAATCACCACTTTGTGTTCTCCACTTGACCATTTGCAATTTGAATTTGAATCTCCTTCGCGATTTATCAATTTCTTGAAATCTCAGCTCAAATCGCCTTTTCTTCGCTCTGCTCTTTGAAAAACTTTTCTTCGCTCAAAAATAGATAGTGAGAAATGATTTGAAAAATTCTTTTATACATGTCTCTCACCTACTGCCATTAATGCTCCTCTATTAGGGCATAAACCCTAATTTGCCTTTTTTACCATTTTTGGTCTTTTGCCAAGCAACAGGTATCACATACCGGTTAAGGTCTTTTGCCAATATAAACTAGGGGTTCAAAAACATTTTACCATTTACTCCCCCTAAGCCTTTTGAAGCTTAGTTTGTCGGTTCCGATATTTCCACACTAGGTGCAGAAACTGGTTCCTCTTCCAACATTACTAGTTTCTTCTTCTAGGTTTTGTTCATGTTTGCTTGAATTGTTTCAACATCAATTCTTCCTTCCTGAGTGATCGGTATATCATCAGATATACTCTTTCTATTTCTGCAGAATCTTGCAATGTGACCCAGTTTGTTGCAGTGATAGCAAACCAATCTAGGTGCTCTCCAAGGTCCATTGTTCATGTTTCCATTCTTCCTTCTGCATGTTGCAACAGTGTGACCATGACCATGACAGATCATACAATTTTCTCTCCATCCGGTTGTCGCTTGATGGCCACCGCTTCTTGGCTG
This sequence comes from Cryptomeria japonica, assembly GCF_030272615.1. NCBI lineage: Eukaryota > Viridiplantae > Streptophyta > Pinopsida > Cupressales > Cupressaceae > Cryptomeria > Cryptomeria japonica. The sequence goes on along the minus strand of NC_081406.1, from coordinate 171,219,233 downwards.
ATGATTGAAGACATTAAACCGATTGTGGTTCTGGTTCACAAAAGGTTCAGGACCAACTCCTTGGGTCCTTTGAGGATATCTTCCAGTGTTATTCATCACAAACCTACATTCAAATGCTCTGTGCCCAAACTTGTTGCATGCATAACAATGACCATTGAACTTATTGGATCTAGGTACATTGTTAATAAAGTAAGGAAAATTATTGTATGCATTTCTCCTACATACATTGGCAGTGTGTCCTTCTTTAAGACAGTTGAAGCAAACAGGTTTGAATTTTTGCTTACCTTTTCCTTTGAATGCCAGTTGCTTCTTTGATGTTTCAGCATTTGTTCCTAAGAATTCTCCTTCCTCATGACCAGAGAAACCAAGTCCATTGGTATTCTTTGCCAGTCTAGATGACTCAAGCTTTTGCTCTAGCTTAACAGTGCTCTTGTTGAACTTAGCAAGTATTTCCTTTGACTTAGAGAGTTCTTTGGAAATAGCAGTATTTGTCTCCATTAGGCTTGCATTTTTAGAGATGGCTATGTTCAGTTCATCTTGTACTCCTTCTTTTTCCATTCTACTCTCATGAAGGCGAGCAGTCAGTGCACTAATCTCTTGTTTCAACTTGGAGATCTCATGATCTCTATCCTTCACCAGATCTTCAGTTTTCCTCCGATTATCAAGCTCTTAACTAAACTGGATAGTCAGTCCTTCCAACTCCTTTCTCAAATTGGAGTTTGAATCATTCAGCTTATTTACTTTTGCTATCATGGCTTCCATATCTGCTTCATCTGCAGAACTATTTTCAGATAGCTCCATCAGCTTTTCTGCATGTTCTCTCCTTTTTGCTTGAGATGCCTTGTATTTGACCATAAGATCATCATAGGCTTGCTCAAATTGAGTGAGCCATTGAGTAAGTTCCCTCAAGGTGTATTCCCCCATATCTCTTTCCAAGTGGTTAAACTTATAGAAAGGTAGGCTCCGATACCAATTGATGAATACTAAGAAGGGGGGTGAATTAGTATGCCAAAAAACACTGCACTAAAACACTTAAATAGTCTAAAGATAAACCGGTAAAATAGTTTAATAGACAGACCGGTTATCACACATGCAAAACAAAATGCAAATAAAGCATTCACCCACAAAAGAAATACAACCATAACACAAGATATTTAACGTAGAAACCCAAATGGGAAAAACCGTGGTGAGATGGAACTCACAAGTCACTATCTGCAGAATAGAAACCAGACTGGTTAAGGTCTTACAATGTTCTTCACCAGAACAGATCCTGTTAGGAATCTCAATCTCTGTTAGGAGATAAGTCCAATTAAAGACTACCTTGTAGAGGATTTTAGATTCATAGAGGTGAACCACCTTGTTAGAGGATTTTACAAAAGGCTTTTGGGCCTACCCGGTTAAGGGCTACAGACTTGTCAAAGATGTGAGTAATCAACAAGTGTTTGATCTATCTAATAGCACAGACTGCTTGGTTAGATCCTTGATAACTCATTCTTAATGCACTCCTGCATTACTTCAGTCTTCTACACATTCATATTCTTTTCAACTCCTCAACCACCTTAAACCCTAGTCACAACATAAACCCTTTCAACAGCAACATAAAACCCTAGACATGATGTCCTTTTAAAGGAATCTAATTTCATGTCGGTCCAATAGGATTACATTTCAATTTCCTAGGTTCAATGAATCTAGACATACTCAGTAACACGACACAAAAAGCACCGTTAGTGTGTCGGCACTGTCAAACAATTGGTGGATTGGTAACTCATCACAAAATGCTGGTTGGTAACTCAACACAGAGTATTACCGGTTCATACAAAATACCAGTTGCCAGTTTGACAAAAATGAATACTGGTAAGAATGTGTTATGCCACTTTTCTCCCTCATACCGCTTGAGATCTACGAACCGCTTGGTGTCGACATGCCGCTTCAGACCGGGAAACACATTCTGCAAAATCACCAATAGTCTAAAGACTAGGTTGGAACAGATACCGGTTGAGCTCTAGCTCATACATATAAAGGGGATCTCAATGCAAGTGTGTGTCCATCAATGAAAATCACAACATAAACATAAAAAATGCCAACACTCACTTGTCTGAGAATGTGTAGCATTTTTCCAAGATTTTTTTTTATATTTCTTATAGGAAAAAGATATTGCAATATTGCAGTGAGTCAACATCTCATTTGGGCAGATAAGTACATGGGTCAAAACAATAATGCTTGTATGTTTTATTGGTTGAGTAGAATGCATACAAAGAGGGGTGTAGCTCATGTATGGATTTTTTTTTAAGTTGGGTGTAGACACCTAAAATTCATCACTTATGTTTGATCAATTTATTCCCATTTTTTCATCTATTAGATTTATTTCTATTAATTAAATAATTTATTATCATTTAATTAATCTTTTGTATTCCTCTATTTCCTAAGTTAATTAATTTAAAATTAATTTACCTATTCATCACTACCCCTTAGAATATCATCCATTAATCAAATAAATAACATTGTTTATTTAATTAAAATCCTTATCCCACTTTCCTCCAAATTTGAATTAAAATTAATTTAAAAATCCCATTTACCCACATCCACTTGCGTCCTCCTACATCTCCCACTTGCATCCTAATGCTAGTCCTGGTCTCCACCTAATCCGCTCCCTAATCATGTGCACACACTTAATTTTTTATTAAGTGAAATTCAACTCCCCCCATCACATCAAGCATGTGGACTTGTCCACTCAAGTGCCCTAAAAGGATTTTAATTCCTTTTTATTTTTTCTTCATCCTCAACCATTGATCATGATAAATCATTCTTGACCATTCATCTTTTTCATCCCAAATCATATATATTAAACCCTTATCCATTTTGATCTTCTTTTCTCTTCATCCATCTTCATCTATCCTCCTCAATCATCATAGAATATATCTATCTCTTACTCCTTTTCCAATTGAGTGTCGTTATGTTGTCGAAAGTTTGAGTGAGAGAAAATCCAACAAACATAATGGGAAAATATACTCAAAAAGGGATTTAACATACTTTTTTATGCTCTTTTTTACCTTTTTTAAGTCTAGTATCTCGTTGTTGTGTTAATTTGTGTAGTTTTTGGGTATTTACTTTGGTTTTTATGCTCTTTGAAACTCACATTTTGGCTAACATATTCGGCATGGGAAAGGGGAGCATGATGACATAGGTGCTCGTGTGAAGATATATTTGGTTAAAGGGTGGGCATTAGAAGTTGGGTATGAATTACACCCAAATTAGGGGAAAGTGTGTATGTTGTGAATGACACTTCTAGGAATGGGACCCTATTATTCTCTAAACAGGGTCGTGTTTTGGTTCGAGGTCTCGAGATCTAAAAATATCAAAGCACCATTATGCCTTGGGGCATAGATTGAAATGGAGACTCATTTTGTTTCGTAATGGGACCCCATTTTGTGAAAGTATTTTTACAACAAAAAACATAACGAGGCCCCATTATTTAAATAGGTTTTTGTTTATATGATGGGTCCCCATTATTTAAACAAGTTCTTGTTTATATAAAGGGTCCTCGTTATTTGAAAATTTAAAAACTACCCCACCATGTGCCTCAAGATTTGAGTCCAGTAAAGCTTGGAATGCCCAAACCTAAGCCTTGAACTTGTGAGTAAAAGGTTGGAATATGTGAGTAACAAAATAATGACTTCTAGCATATGTTTGATGCCCATTTTTTCAAAATTATCACACAAAATAAAACCCATTCGAGATTACATTGTACAAATCCCAAATATATATATTTTTTAACATTTGATTATTTTTTCTATTTTTTTAATTAATTTCTACTAGATGTGGTCCATAAACTTAAAAAACTAAGTTTTCTTATTTTATTTTATTTTTTGTTTTCATGTTTTTTGAAAAATAAATTACATGACATAAATATGTAGAGAAATATTTTCAATATAATTTTTTTTTCAAAAAATGATATGTTTAGGTCAAATTATGGTGGTCATCCATTAGGGTTTTTTAAAACAACAAATATGACCAATAGAAAATCATTTAAAAAATTAAATATTTAATTAAAAATTACAAAAAATAATCCCCATCAATATTCAATGTGTTAAAAATATTTTTGCAAAAGGGTTTGAAAAAGAAAACTTTTATTTGTGTCAAAAAGTGGTGGTCATACACATACATGGTATGGTCATGAAACAAACATTTTTAATTAGCACATTTTAGAAATCCCTTTTGAAAGTCAATTTCTATTATTTCTATTATCTGGGTATTAAAATAAATTACATATTTGGAAACTACACTCCAAGTGGTACATTTTATATTTCTGACTTTTTTCAAAATTCAATCTCTAAGTGCTTCAAAATTTTAGGTCAAATGTCACAAAATCTAAAAATCGGGAAAAATACTTCCACTTTTTGGCCAAAAAGAAGACTCGACTACTTGCACACACCCTAGAGATGAATTGAGGATTTTAGGTGCTACATCCAATGATGCATGTACTATATTTGATTGGTGTAGTTAAACATTGTCACAAGGAGGGACACTTGATTTAGAAGTGCACAAGTTCTTTTGGTTGGTTGATGAAGGGTCAATAGGAGATAGGTTGGATTGTCAAATAATGAAAGAATATTCAAAGATGTATTCATTTCGAAGCTCAAATGCAAGTAAATGGACCATTTGGGTATGAGATTTGGCTTGTTTTTGTAAAATGTATTTTCAAAGTGATTGGGATCAATGTGAGGCAAGTGAGTGGGTAGATAATTAGATTCCATAGTATCAAATTCCTTTATCTTAGGCAATATCCTCTTTACAATATGACATAGAAAGTTCACTTGACAATGACCATCTTTCAAATATTTTATAGCCATTATGTATTTTTGAAGTTGTTGCATCATAGCATAATGAAGTGGCATTAGAATATTGGTTGACACAATGTGTATGGGGAAAGCATAAGTTAACACAATCGATGATAGATGGTCATGGGTTTATGTATCATATACGTTTAGTTGTTGCTAGAACTTGGTTGCGAACATATGCGATTAGAAAGAATAGCAAACATGTATTTGGAGACTAAGAGAAACACAAAACTATTCTCCTATATTTGCACCTTGTTATAGCGACAAATGTTAAGGCATTAAAGCATCATGCCAAATCAAGGACAAAAGAACTATGAACAATTAGTAGTATAGACCATGAAGAAATTATAGCCACTCTTAAGCTAAGAGATGACCTTTCAAGAATACTTGACTAGCATATCTAGGTCATACCAAATGAGGTAAGTATGTAATCCTACATTTTGATTTTTTATCATGCATTTCATTTCAAAGAATGATCATAAAAATTTATTTTTCATGTTGTTTATGTTTCTTAATGATTATTTAAAAATGTAGGTTTTTTAAATGGACAATACTATTGCATCAACATTTTTCTTCAACATTGTGGGTTCATTAGGTTCATTATTCTTATGTAGAGATCTGCATTTCTTTTGTAACGAAACATACATTTTGTTATGGCTTGGGAATGTAGGAGTTTGGAAAATCATGGGAAAATCTTATTCAACTACCAAATTAAAGACTAGTGAAGTTTTTTTAGTTTGGTTAGAGACTCTAAGGAATGGAAGGTACAATGCATTATTAATATTAACATCCATATGGTTTCTTAGGGTTGTCCTATTTTTATTAGGGTTATCCTAGGTTCATTAGGACTGCCTTATTTTGAAATTAAAGAATGATCACAATACTATGTTGTTCATGTTGCTTATGATGGTCTTCATTTATGTGAAATCATCACTATACAAAATCTTGTAGTAGTATGTGAGAATAATAGACACATGGAGTAGGACATTATATTTGTACGAGTACATTGATATAGCTTTCTATTGATAGTATCAAATGTATTTGTACATGAGTACATTGATGTAGTTGTGTTGATGATATACAATGTATTTGTAAATGACTACATTGATATAGTCGTATTAAAGATATACAACATACTTGTACATGAATGTATTGATGTAGTTGTATTAATGATATATAAAGTATGTGTATATGAGTAAATTCATGTAGTTGCATTGGTGATATATGATCTATGATTACATTGATGTAGTTGTATTGACGATATACAATGTATTTGTACATTACTACATGGGCGATCAAAAGTACATGTAGTTGTAATGTTGATCATGTACATCTAGAATGTATACAAATTATGATGATTCAAAAGATGCATAAACAAACAAATCTTATGCGGACATTAAAATGAGATCGACATGTATAAATTAATATATAGTTTATTTAATAACAATTTAAATAAATTATGCATATACAATATAAAATATGTAAACATGTGTGTGCAACAAACTATACCATGTAACTCTCTAGGCAAAATAAAATGGTTGGTATGGTGCTCTGATGGATCTATTGTAATGTTATAAATACATGTCTTAGTTGTCATTGATGCCAAACACAGTGATTTGGATTGGTCCAAATATGATGTAGAATAGTGGAAGATAGGTATGTATGTTGTAGAATAGTGGACGATAGGTATGTATGTTGCATAATAGTGGAAGATAAGTATGTATGTTGCAAAATAATGGATGATAGGCATGAATGATATAGATTGTAGATTCTAGTATTATTGCAGATATGTTTATTGCTCTAGAAATATGTATTATCAGTATGTGGATACCTTAATCTTGATATGAGAGATTTGGTGTTGGTTGTGGCAAGTGATTTCATGCTCCAGACATTCATTTCAAATTTGTGATCCTTTGCACTTATATCTTGATGCGGATATGGTATTCCAATTTCTTGATATGTTTAAATTGTCATTGCTTGAGATTGATTTATTCATCTTTTGGTACTCCAGAAGTTGTTCTCCGGATGTTGTGCTTCAGAAATGTATTTGTCTTTGTAATATTGAGCATCTCTATGTACTTTAGTTTCCTCTGGTCTTTCAATATTTGATGATAATCCTTTAGTTGATTTGTTATTCATGTCTTTAACATCACAATGTTGAGTTGCACCATGATCATTGTTCTCCGGTAGCATTTTATTATGAAAATTAAATGATATTCTCATTCCAAGCTAGGTTGATCTTGAATGTTTATGTTGTTTTTCTTCGATGATTGTAACATTTTATCTGATTGTTGAAGAATCTTTTAGGAAAATGTTATTGTGGCCGACTTGATGAATTATTTTGGTACACATTCATATAACCTAAGTGTGTGTGTGCATGCACGCATGCGTGTGCGAAAGAGTAAGAAAAAAAAGGTATGGTGATGAAGTGAGCAACAAGTAAGATAGTAAGCGCAAAGAAGGACATATTTAGTGTGACAATATTTTTTAGTACAAATAGATTGGTGTAGGTAGATAATTGTGAAGTTTCTTAACCAGATCTACTACAAGCAGATGGTGTATTATCCGAGCTTAACAGGAACGGATCCCATGCATGTGTAGATGCAATTTTTATCAATTCATTCCTTTATTTTAGTAGTGAGCCTTTCTAGTTGTGGGCCATTATAATCTAGGTACTGAGCGCTCTGGGAAGTGAGCCTCCTTTTGTAGTCACATATAACTAATTATATTATCTTGAGAGTTAACCCTCTTTGTGGTTTCTCCCATTTTGGTCTTCCACATATAAAAGTTTGATGTCTCTCTTATGGTTATGAATGTTGTGCATTTTACTTCTATTGCATATTTAATTTCTTGCTAAGGTTAGTTGAGATTGATTTAAGTTTCAGAATTTTACTTTTAATCATTTAACAAAATATTGATTCACCCCCTCTTAATATTATGGTTTGTTCAACATTGTAAATAATCTACATATGTTAATTTTTAAATAACACATAATCATACATGTTAGTACTAATATCTCTTATAAATATTAATTTCTAATATAATTTAATGAATAATGAAATTACAAGTTAAGTCTTGCCACTATTTCAACTCTAGGACTCAATGAATCTCCAACATATTCTCTCACCCATGATATCTCATCTCCTACATGTGATGTGTGTTGGACCTCAAACTTGGTTGTGTCGATGGGAGACTCAATAGGATTTCCAAGGGGGCCTAAATGCATGGGCTTCCACATAGCGCATGTATGTGGCACACAAATATATGGAGATGATGAGGATACACTACTATTAATCAATCCACCTCGTGTATCAAGACAAACTGATTGAACAACCTAGGAGAATTCCCGGTCTCAGATCCAGATCCAGTTGTAGAGCTAGAAGCAGTTGTGATCAAATGGCGGATTAGAGAATGTATCGTTGTGATGGTATGTGAAGCTTCATCAACAACAATGTCTAGATGGTTGGAGGTGGGAGAGGAATAGTATGAGGGTGAACATATGGACTTTTACCACTCAAATTTCCCCAAGTCTATCCTGAGGCATTCCTCCACCCACACCTTGGAAACTTCTCATGTCAACATAGTTGACTTTCTTACCCAATACAATTTAACATATAGTTTCCTAAGGAAATATAAGGGGACATCAAGATTATTGTTAGGTGGTTTATGAAAAACCATCCACCAATGATCCCAAAACTTATTCAATATACCTTGATGTTGACACCATTTAATTGAATATTTGAGCTTCTACACATCAATAGTTTGTCTTGTTTTTTAATTTTCAAAAAGATTAGCTAATTTAGCTATAGAAATTTTCAAGTCTTTAACTTATTCATATGATAACCCATCAACATATTCTTACCTCATGGCATCTCACCACTGCATAAACACATCATGTTGGGATGTGAGGATTTCCATATTGGAAATTATGATATCTAAACAATTTATCATTGGAGACACATGAGGGTTCCTATGATATAGTTGGGAAATATCCTTCAATTTAGTCAGATTTGGATTAATCAAGTCCTAAATTGAAGAAGGGTTTGGTGGTGCAGGGTTTTCATTGTCATCCATGGATAGACCTACTTGAAGCACAAAATTTTAAAAAATAATAAAAATTCAACTACAAACTACATTTTATATTAGAGAACCTAATTTTTCATGCAATTCCAAAAAAAATGAAAACCCCCCCCAAAAAGGTAAAAGGGGTATGCAATCAACATACCTTGTTGAATTTGGCAAGAAAATTCGCTAGATTGAAATAAATATCAAATTTTTTTTTATATTCATTATTTGTGCTCTCCTTTGTCACCCAAAATACTACTTTGATTGGTGAAAATGACCCTCTTGGGTCAGGTTTGGTTTTTTAATTTTTCAATAGGTTATAGATATCCGTTACGTGACAGTTAATTTTTTTCTTATATATGCACTTTTTTATATTAAAAAGTGGCAAAACTAGGATTTTGGCCCTCTACACAAACATCCCACTGGCAACATTAACTATAACAACACTCTATCAACATACTAATAGCATCATACATATAGTAAATCAAAAAAAGTTGAAAATCTTAGTAATAGTAACAAAACGATATTGAGTCTTAGAAATAGCAAATAAAAACAAAGATCCTAAACTAGAACTAGTCAAATCACAACTACTTGAGCATATTGCTCCAATCTTTAGTAAGAAATTTAAAAGGTTCCTTGTAATTTCCTTCATTGTCAACATCCTTTCCTAGAACCTTTTTTCTAGATGTGACACATGGAGGTAGTTGAGTTGTGCATGACATGTAAGCTAAATTATATATGTGCTTTGTTATAATAATATAACATACTATATACTATAATATGTAATATGTTGTATTATTGTACATATTATAATATTTAATATATCATAACATATAATATATATTATATATTATAATTTATTTATTTTTAAAATTCTCAAAAACACAAATATCCATTTATGTTTGGGTTTTACCATGGAAACATGTACTTTCTCCCAACCCAAGCAAAAAGTCAAAGTTGTTTTTTGTCTTTTTGGCAAATGAAAAATATATTTTTGGCTACCATGATCCTACACATACCCTAATAACCATTAATATTCATGTATTGGAATCTTGAGTTCTCATGAGTTTGGTCCTCTTCGCCCCTATCCTTTTGGGCCCATAGACTTCCCCTTCCCAATTCACCTTGACTATCTTTATAATATCCCCTAACTCATAATTCTCCATGGCGTTTATACATCCTAGCACATTATTTCCTAATATTTTAATTGTTAGGCTTGCAAATTATTTTGTACCCATACACATTATTTGGGCTTGCATCTTTGTGGATCACATTACTTTGGATAGAGACTCCACTTACCTCCTTGCATGACCTAAGGAAATACTCATTTTCTAAATCTAATAGAATTGAACCTATGCAACCCTCCAGATCCTACCAAAATAACATTGATCCCATTAAAATAATTGATTCACCTATAAGGCCATGTGAGGTGATGAATATAGGTATAGGTGCCTAAATGTTAATAATACAAGCCATATCTACTTCAAGTCTACAAATAAGCACTAAGATACTTTTTGAGCTAAAGAGGAATGTTTCAATTGTTATACTTCATCCTACACTATATCTAAGGTATGATTCCTCCCTAATTGAATCTCAAGTGAAGAATTTAATGAGTTGATTGATGATAAAAAATGGCTACTCTCCATAACTTATCAAAGTAGCTATAAAAAGAATGGTAAAAAATATAATATTGAAAGATATAGCAAGGGTTTATCATTCTTCTTCTTTCTTGACTACAAGCATCTTTGATCAATTTTTGGTTTCAATCTTTGAAAGTCTAGTCTACAAGTGATAAAATCATTTGAAGTGTTGCAATGGGAGGTGTGTTTGTATCTAACTATATCCAATGGTAAACTATAATGATTCGAGGAAACAGTCAAACCTAGCTATTGGTTTTCTCTTGCCATATTTACTAGTATGAATGTTTTGAGAGATAAAAAAATATGACACTATTTTAAAGCACTACCAAGTCTTTGTAATGGTCTCTCACTGATTTCATGTGGGTTATTGTCTAGCTTTAAAGCAGAATATTAAGACTGTTGAAATCCATAAATCCTTAATAATGATTTCTATATGCAAGTTTATTTTCAAATTTTATTTGTATGTGTCCTCTTTTCTTCCTTACAAGTTGTGACTTTTTCCCAGTCAGAGTAGGCATGAGTATTGAATGGTATATGATTAAATACATTTTCATTCGAATAGTCTAGGAATATTCTCAAGCATATTTTAATTATTAAAACCTCTATTGTAACTATTTAAATTAAAGGAACATACATCTATATGGTTGAGTCAAATTAAACCCATCCATAGGAATATATGTATTTTTTATATCTAGATGCATGTATAAAAATGTTACTATCAAATTAAGAAGATATTTCACAAGTATCCAACATGTAATAGGATTAATGAGAGTGTTTTAACCCTATCACATATTGGCTATAGTTGATTTTTTTTGTTTCCCTATCATTATCTTGCAAAACTCTTTTTGAGGACACTTCGGGAAAAAACTTCCAGATCTAGTTGAGCCCAATGTAAAGGTGAGTTTACCTACTTACAAGAAGAAATCCATCTATTTCATTGTCTAAACATAAGTCTTACCCGTAATCTTTGTTCGTATTATCCTCGATCTTAGGAGTTGGTGCTAGTCTTTAGGAATTGTGGTTGTACATATTTCAAAGGTAAAAGGTTGAAAAGAATATAATGAAATCCAAAAATATGTAACTTAATTGAGGCCTTCCCAATTTTAAATATTAGATCAAATTCAATGAGGAGTAATGGAATTGCGTTAAAATCTTTAACAATTTACGGAATTCTAAGTGAATTATCTTAAGAAAAGGTTGGCGAAAATTGAATGTAATTAGCATAATATAAGTTCTTATTAAATAAAGTTATCTAATTGAGTGTGTGTGTGTGTGTGTGCGCGCATATATATGTGTATATACATACATACATATAGACACATACATATGCATATGCATATACGCATACACATACACATACACATACACATACACATACACATACACATACCCATATGCATACACATACACATACATGTACATGTACATATACATATGTATATACACACATATACACATTACACACATACACACACACACACATACATACATACATACATACATACATACATATACATATACATATACATATACATATACACATAGACACATACACATACACATACACATACACATACACATACACATACACATACATACATACATGCATGCATGCCTACGTATCACAAAATAATACAATAATTTAATGAAATGAAACTATATCAAACCCCTTGTCGAGTAAATTTTTTTAATATGATTGTTTGAATGTATGCTCACTAGAAAATCTAGCAATATAAGGATGCTCAAATGGAAAATGAGTGAGAGAGGTTGAAACATGACTAAGTTATAGATATGTAGGATTTTGGATGAAAGTCGATTGGTGGTTGAGATTTCTTGATGAAGATCAAAGATGGAGGATAGATGGAAAGGAATAAAGGAATAGAAAAATTATTTTGGGTACTTGAGGGGACAAGCCCATGTGTCTGATGTGATGGGAGGAGTTGACTTCAATATACTTAAGAAGGGGATTAGGTGGAGATTAGGAGGCAAGTTGGAACTGTAGAAGGATGCGACATATGAGGGAGAATTAAATAAAAAAGAAATTGTTTATATAATTGTTGGAAAAAGGGGATAAGGGTTGGAGGTAAATAATTAAAGGTAATTATTTACCTTGGGCTAAGACTTAGGAAGATTAAAGGAAAGTAGATAATATTAATTAAATAATAAGATATTATTAATTAATATAGAAGGATGAGGAATTGGATGAAATTGGGGTAAATTTACCAAACACAAGTGATCAATTTTTGGTATCTACAAGTATGGATTTTGTCCATCGATATTAGAATGCTTCATTACAACTCCTTGACAAAAAGCAAAGAGGCCATGCAAAAGGACTAAGTCTCAAACGAAGCAAAAGGAAAGAATGGTAACTGTTTTAGATAGCAAGACTCTAGGGAGCATCCAAGTTTCCTATGAGAAAGAGTGGAAAACTATTGATGGCTTGAAGTAACTCTCATCTACTTCGTCATATTTTATAATTTTCTTTGTTGTTGGTTTTCTTGTTTTCAATCTCTTGTTCTATTTGTTGGTCACTTATACATTTTGCTTCCTGCTTCTTATGGCAAGATCTTTTTTTATTTTTTGGAACTTAGTGAGGTATCTTAGTTAATCTTGTGCTTGTTATCCAAGGGTTTAGGCCCCTTCGAAAGCCCACTTTACTAATAATATCAAAATGACATAAAGATAATATAATAGTCTATCTTTTACAATGTCGACCTATTATAAACACAACACAAATTTATTGAAATTTAGAAAAATATAAAATATAAAATTTGATTATTTTATAATTACCTTATAAATTATAGAAAATTATATGATTTCATCATTAAACTAATACTTAATACTTTTTTCATAAATCATAAATTATCTTCTAACTCAAATTATTTTAAATATATATCTTATTTAATCCTCATAAAGTTGAACTTATTCTTCAACTATTATGTAAGAACACCTCAAAGTCAAACAAATAAATAAATTAATTAATTAAAAAATTGATGAAGCAAATGAATAATACTCATGAACAATTCAGGGCACTTAAAGACAAAAGCAAAAGATTGCTAAATAAAAGATCCTATTGAAAAATCCCATATCAGAACTGATAATCAAAGTTGATTAAAGTGGGACCCATGTGAATGTATGCCACGTGTCACACGTCATCATTTAGCTTAAGGACGCACCTTCCAAATGGCTTCGCACTGCAATTGATGGGCACACCAGCAGAAATAGTCTTCCACTAAACGAATAGAATATAATTCTTTGGTGGATTTTACGTACTAATCAAAGTGGAGGATATGAAATTAGGTAAATGATGTGACCAAGGGCTCCACCTGCGACTTCAACGAAATTCTATTTTATAAGTTTATGCTTCCCAAAGGTGATGTTGTATGCAGCGATGGGCTACAATGCCACGTCACAATGCTTATCATCTGTAATGGGTAGCATTAAATTAATAAATAAAAAATTGTATATATTTTATAAATTATTGTGGGTTTGAGTTTAATATTTCAAATGTAGATTTCAATAGAGTAAATTTATATGGTAGAAGACATGGATGTTTTTAAAATTATAATAATATTCAATAATTACAAATAATAATTTCTTTCATTTTGTCTTTCTGATTTTGTTTAAAACAATAATTTCTATGCTTTTGTTCTTTTGGCTGTCTTGATAGGTCCATTCCAAATAATAAGTGACAAACTTCATTATTTTAAATAAATCATAGATAGTTGTTTTCTCACATGAAAGAATAATGTTGCAATGGAGGTGAGAGAACAACCAGCGATGACTTAAACTTAAATTTGGAGTTGCTTACCAAGTGTTTCCAAACTCTAACCTTGAGATGATTAATTAATCATTTTATTATCAAACCAAACCATGTAAAAGCTAAATGTCTAGTGTAACATTCTTCATCATTGACAAATACTTTTGAATTGGCTATGTTAAGGATTGTTCAAGTCAAATTATAAATATTTTGGAAAAACATATAAATAAATATAAGGAGATCAATTAAGCATGCACTAGATATCAAATTTATACATTAAAAGCCTATAATAAAAATAAATAACCATAACCATAACCATAAGTGAATAGTAATCTTAACTAAACTAACAGTTTTATCCTTATTAAACACCAACTAGTATTAACCACTAACCTTGATCAAACTATTCCCCTAATTAGACCCTAAACCTAACCAGAAGTTAATAGAAACCCTAATTAAACTCAAATTTTTATTATAATTAAATTTAATCCTTTATAAACCTAATCTATATTAAAGTCTAAACCTAACCCTAATTACACATTGACCCTAATTAAGTTAAATCCTAACCCTTATTAAACTATTACCTTAATTGATCACTAACCCTATTCTTAATTGAACCTTAACCCTTAGCATGATGCTAAAATTTATTGAACCTTTGTCCTAAATAAAACTTAGCCCTAATTTAACCCTATGCCTCACTCTAATCCTCATTAGATCCTAACTTAAATTGAATCCTAACCATAATCATAATTGAACACTGACCCTAATTTAGTTTAAAACATAACCCAATTAAACCCTAGCCTTAATTACACTCTAATTGAGTAAGTGCATGGAAATGGTAGACCAAAGGGGGGTCTCAAATAGCCACTTTTTTCTAAAATAAAAAAATCTTGATCCTAGATGAGAAATGAAAGATAGTGTATACACATAAAATTGGCTATGAGCAATTAAATAAATATTTAATATTTATTTAATAATTACTCTTCTATTAAATAGTTAATTTGAAAAGATTAATTTATTTAATTCATTTCATGTCCTTCTATTAATAAATATATTTGAAACATTTTATTAATTAATCTGTTCTATCCTTTTCTTCTATTCAATTAATTAAATATCTAATATTTAATTATTCCTCTATCTACTATCCTATAGTCTCATTAATTAAATAAATTCTTAATTATTTAATCCCTTTTCTAGCTCACCTTTTATTCTTCACATCACTTCCTCTTTGCCAATTCATCCATCATGTGGCTAAATTAATTCAACAAAATAAAATAAAATAAAATCATTTATTCGCCACTTATCTCTAACCTCCAAAATAAATGAAATATTGTGTACGTACACATATTTCTTAACCTTCTTCTATATTCTCTCCAATATCCCTATATCTTAGGAGGACTTGAGTCCACTTGTCCTCTCATTCCTACATCTGCTCCAACTATCCTATATCCTCTCAAGTCTTCCTCTCAATCAAGGTGAGATGAGTGACACTTGTCTTCGCCTTCCCCCTTTCTCTCAACCTTCAACTTCTAGCTCATAGCCATCTAATCTGCAAGATTCGATCATTATTGTTGATCTCTGCCACCTAAGCTCATGCACTCAAAAATATATAAAAAGAGGTCTCCTAGGCCATTTTGAAACTAATAGATTAATAGCTAATCATATAGTCATTCTAGGAGTCTTTATCTTGCATCCGAGAGTTTGAGTTTGAAGCAATTAGCAATTTTGGAAATCTCATCATATCTTAATATCATGTTAACTTAAATCATTTGCATATGCATATCATAGTATCAATTAACTATTAGTTCATTCTTCATATGCCAGCTTGGATGCTACCAGTGCTTGTCTAAGAGAAAATTATATGCAACCAGAAACAATGGAGTTAGGACACAATGAAGTTTAAATCATGAAAGGTATAACCTTATTTATTTCATTTACTTCATGCTACTTCATTGGTTGAAGTTAAGTTTCCTATAGCTTTCATTTTTTATATTGTATGATGGACTAACAAGTTTCATGACATTTCTTTGGAGTTGAACTTTAACCTTGACGTTTTTGGTGCCCATCGTGGGGCTCAACCTTCGAACTTATCTTTCTAATATCATGTCTTATTCTCACAAAACTAGTTTAATGCTTTTGTAAATCAGTTTCACTCATCTGTGAAATTTGATAGCGCTTTTGTTTGATAGGTTAGCATTTTTTTTGCTTAAATTAACACCTGTGTTAAATAAAATAGTGCTTTTAAACATGAATTCATGCAATCAAGCAATAGGCCAGTGCTTTCGTCACATAGGCTAGTGCTTTTGTCACACAGGTTAGCGCTTTGTTGTCTAGGATGACGTGTTTGCTGATTAGGAGAGCACTTTTGTTGTTTTAGCGCTTCTATCTTGACAGTGCTCAAATTTAATTTTTTACAAACTAAAAGCTAACAATTTTTGCAAGTCTGAATGTCCAAGTCTTAAAATTTTGCAAACTACTAACATTTGTGTGTGCAGGGTTATTTTGAAGCAAATTTCATGCATTTCTCAGGAGTATTTTGGAAAGTAAAACATCATATCTTTCTCATCTAGCTTAACTAGGAGGATAAATCAACAACATGCAACTTGCATTTGAGTGTTTTCCTTAAAGTAGTTGCACATAGATTCTTAGAAGGCTTAAAATAAACCTTTGTCTTTCATGCTTGTTGAAGTAGAAGGCAAGTATGCTCTCATCCTCATATGGTGATCAGAAAATCAGACCTACTTTCTTTTATGTGTAATCTTTAGAGAGCTTGACTCTTTGAGATGCCTTGAGGGGCCTAGTGAGACAGGAATGACCCAAGTGGAAATGGGCTAATACTGAGTCCTTCCAATCCACTCTAAATAAATCATTTTTGTGACAAAAGTCATAAATAACATGTATTGATTATTTCATACCAACACTATGTTTCCTCGTAAACCCTATGGAGTGTAACCTCTATAGGCTGGGAACCTTGTAAATTTATAGAGTGTATATTGTCACATGTATGGCCACATGAACATAAGCCTTTACTAAAAAACCAATTGTACTAGTTGCCAAAATCCTTCTAATTATTGACACAAGAAGTCAGACCTCTGAAGTGGCTCACACACATATAGTTCTTAGTAGATATATGAAGTTTTCCATGGGGATTTTTCATGGAAACTGGTGCTTGCCTTCCCCAGAGAAGTGAGTGCCAAGGGTGGAGCCACTGGGGTCAAGCATCTAAATATCTATTTTAAATAGCGTAGCCTTGGGGGAAACCCAATGTGAGATTCAACAATTATTGTCTTGGCCTACCATAGGATTTGTGCTTTCTTGTGCATTTTGTGTTTCAAACAGTGTGTCTTTAATGTCTACAACATGCTTAGAATGGTCAAAAACTTTTTAAAAAAAACATCTACAAATGAGCAAAAATCCAACAAATTGCGGGAAAAATTGAAAATCCTTGTAACACATTTAAACAACATTACAACACTTTTATGTCATAAGTTCATGCATTTGATCAGTAGATTAGCACTTTTAAGCATAAAACAACGCTTTTGTACCATAGTTTTCCATTTTTAGTACCACAAAGCAGCGCTTTCAAACAATAGAACAACGCATTTGTCCCATAGGTTAGCACTTTTGACAAAAAGGTTAGCGCAAACATTTTCTCGCATCTTAGACAAAGGGCATTTCTACATATCAGACGAAAATTTCAAAACTAGTTTTAGATACCCTTTTCGAGTAAAGTTCTCTTTAGACTATCACAGACCTTCAAACTAGTCCAATAATCAGGTTTATCAATCAAATAGGCTACTTCCAAAGGCTTCATAAGCATACAATTCACAAAAAGTTAGCGATTCAACCATCTTAAGTTCAAACATCAACATCATTATCAGTTTTTCATCATGATATATTGAATCCTCTATCAAGAAACTTGATCATATCCACCTTTGTTTATTATCTTCGATATATCGCTCCTATTTTGAACTTAGGTTATATCAAGATCATAATTGCACTCACATTGGAATCAAGTAAACTTGTAAACCATCATATGCTTATATGATTTTTAAATATTTCCTTAAGAAATGAAAACCCAATTATAAGGCTACTCAGAAGAGGATAAGATTCTTGTATATCAATCGCAAGATCTTGTTAAAACATCCAATAACAATGGTAAAATCAACAAAGCTTATCTTCCGAAACCAATAATAACTTATTGAGTTGTTTTTAGAAAGTCAAAACTTTAGAATTTTTTGAGTCAATCGCATGCCAGTTTGGACTAGATCTCAATATGAGCAATTTAGAAAATGACAAAAACAAATGGAAGAAGATAATTCAATGTTTCAAACTTTTTGATACACAGATGTTATTGAAGAAGCGGTCAATAACGCCATTAAAGACCTTGAACAAGATGGTACATTCGACAAACTAATAAAAAAGTTATTGGAGAAACAAAAGGAAAAATACCTTCTAATGTTGGCAAAATCAGGAGCTAAACTGCCATTAAACTTTAACATAGAAAGTTTGAAACAATATGCAAAGATGAGTAACAATTAAAACACAGCTGATCCAAATAACAAGGATGTAAATCGAGTAAATCATGAGGAAACAAGAGGAGATAAAATTAAAAAATACCATGATGATACAAGAAGAGAGCGCGTTGATAGAAAAACTTTCGAGGATACAAGAAAAACCTGTATGGATAATCCTTTGATAACTCTCGCTCAACAAATGCAAACCTTACAACAACAAATTCAGGATATGCAGAATGGAACAAGTTACAAGAAATATTCATTGGAGGACATCTACCCATATCCTTTTTAAAAAAATTTAAACATGATACCATTCCCACAACATTGTGAAATCCCTAAATATGATAAATACGATGGGAAATCTGATCCTCAAGATCACATTAGGGAATTTTGCACTATGAGTATGGAATTTGCACACGATGAAACTTACTTGATGTGTCTATTCCCTAGTAGCTTAAATGGACAATCAATGGAATGGTTCTCAAGGCTACCATCTGGAATTAAATCTTTTGAAGAACTTGTGAACAGATTTATCTCACAATACTCCTACAATGTAAGAAATGAGATAACAATGCTAGATTTATGTAATGTCAAGAAAAAGGATGGTGAATCTTTTATGGTCTTTTTACAATGATGGAATCAAATGTTCAATAGATATCTAAGAGATACACACTCAATCAAGAGAAAATGGGCGTATTCATTGATAACCTTATCAATGAAATGAGTCACCGCCTTAAAATGCAATGTCCTCATTTTTCTATGATGATTGAAAATGGTCTAAAGATAGAAGATGCAATGGTAAAGAAAGGAGAGTTAGAATTTTACAATAGTTCCTAAAACAAATTTTACAATAGTTCCTAAAACAACAATAACAACAATCACAATAGAAACAACAATAACAATAACAAATCTAAATTTTGGTCAAAGAATAGGAATGTTACCAATGAAGGAAATGACGATGACAATGCTACCGAGCAACAACCAATCTTCAACTTATCAAGTCAAGTACCAAACAAAAACAATCAAGAGAACAATAAATCCAAGTCTTTCTTCTCCAATCCTCACAGGAAATTCACAAACATTGGAGAACCCTTGAAATCAACTTTAAAAACTCTTGTTGTAAATAAATTAATTACTTTACCAGAAGCAAGGAATTATGAACCTCAAGTCAAACCTAATTGGTGGAATGACAATCATTTTTGCAATTACCATCGAAACAAAGGACAACAAACTAATTATTGTCAAAGATTGAAGCACCTTCTTCAAGATTTAATCAATAATGGAACTATCACAGTGGATAGTCATAAGACGAATGAATCACATGTAGCATTCAAAACTCTACTTCCAAACTATGAAAAAGGTGATCAATCTAAATCAAAAGATGACAAAGGAAAATCTAAAGTAAACTAGGCTTATATGTATGATGATGTGGTCAATTTCATCATCGTTAAAGACAACACACCTTCAAAACCAATCAACATCATTACAAGAAGAAAAGAGAAGGTCACATTTCTAGGTATAACAAGTGAAACAACATCCACTTCAACACAATACAGCTTAGTGGAACAATTGCAAATAATACCCACTCAAATATCAATTTTGGAACTCCTAGAAGTTTCACCTATGCATAAGGAAATATTGGAGAAAGCTCTAACAGAAACAACAGTTTCAAAAGATCTGGATGTGGATTAGTTCTAAAACATGGTGGGACACCTTATAGCCCCTCATTTCTTATCATTTTCTAAAAATGATGACGCATCCTTGCAACACCCTCACAATTCTCCCTTACATGTTGAAGTCACCATTCATAAAACTCGTGTCAAATGCATACTCATAGATAGTGGAGTTGGCTTAAACATTTGTGCATTAAGTTTAACAAAAGATTTAGGATATTCAAAAAATGCAGTAGATCCAAAGAAGAAAATAACCATTAAGGCTTATGATGAAGAAGAGCATTCTTCTAAAGGAACTGTGGTATTACTAATCAAAATAGGAACTATGGAAAGGAATACATTATGTCATGTTTTAGACTTGAATTTATCTTATAACATTCTTCTAGAAAGACCATGGATTCATGACATGCAAGTGGTTCCTTCTACATATTACCAGTGTGTAAAGTTTCCTCATAATGGACAAGAAGTTACTGTAGTCATAGACTCTATTAAATATTGCAATAATCTGAAACCGACACAAGATGCAAGAGTTCCACATAGCAGAGAATCAGTCTATGCCACCAAAGAAATTCAAGAAAAAATATGGGAAACCTTTGAGAAAAATCTCAAACTAAATGATGAAGGAATGGGAAAGTATTCTTTACATAGCTTGCCACTTTCACATAAATCATATGGAAAGCCTACAAATGTTCAACCATGGATCTCGAAAAAATTAGTAGAAATGTTTGGAGCATTTATTAGAGCTGGAACACTTGTAGAAGAAACCAAAGACAAAGACATTCTTAGTTGGTGGTATAGAGATGAAAATGAAACTATAACAACAACTGCATAAGTTAATATTCCCATAGAACAATATGGCAATGGTTATAAGTGTTAGATAATTCAAATAACTGGAAGACAACTGAGAGAGGGGGGGTGAATCAATTGTCACAGATTATAGGACCCATTAGCAATTAAAACTTTAATACCATAACCCAAAATATTAATCCCAAAATTCTTAAACCAAATAATAGAATAGCAGTTAAACCAATTAAGCATAAACAATAATCACAGAATAAATACCATCCACATGACACTGAGATTTATACATGGAAAACCCGGTAAAGGGAAAAACCATGGTGGGAAGCTTGCCCATAGTTAGATAATACTTCTGCAGTAAGTGTGTGAATTATAATTAAGGGGCATGCACTTGCAATAAGGCTTATAGCCTAGAGCTCACTTCTCATCACAAAATGAGTCTCACTGACTACATAGAAATTTAGACTACAATCCAGAGAAGTGTTGAACTATGAAGATAGCATCTCCAATGCCTGAGTACAGTTCTAGTTAAGCTTAATATTGGAGGAATAAATCCTCTTACATAAACCCAATTCAATCTCCAATGATCGACTATTTCTTCTGCCTGAATGATATTACATTATTCACACATTACATATCCATATCGCATAGCAAGATCTATAATGAGATCTTACATCATATATATACAAACCGTCAACCATAAATAATTAGGTCGGCCACTAGACAATAAACCAATTACATAATTACAAAACATGTCGTCCTTAGACCAAACAAATATCAATGCCAGAAATATGACATAAATATCAAAACAAAAATATAAACCATTGGATCACAAAGCTGACTACTCCCCCTCAGTAGTAGCATCCCCACATTAGTGCCAAAATGAATAGTATCTCTGATAATGCTTACCAAACTGATGTCAAACCACATCACTCAAGTCTCTACTAGAGGGGTAGAAACCCCCAATCTATCTCTCAAGTACTCAAACGATTCTTTAGGCAAAAATTTATTAAAAATATCTACAATCTACTCTTTAGTGTTCACATAAACTAGTTTAACTTCATTTGCTTCCACCTTTTCCTTCAAAAAGTTGTACTTGATAGATATGTGCTTTGTTTTAGAATGAAATACCTAATTCTTTGATATATCAATAGCAGTAGAGTAATCATAGTGAATAACTACCAGTCCATCATAATCCACCTTTATATCCTTCAACATTTGCTTCATCCATAAAAATTGTGTATAATTAGTAGCATCAACAATATACTCAGCTTCAATAGTAGATAAAGAAGTACATTATTGTTTCTTGCTGATCCATGAAACCAACTTCTTTTCAAGAAAGAAAGCTCTATCAGAAGTAATTTTTCAGTCAACAACATCTCTAGCCCAATTAGCATTTGTATATGCACATAAAGTAAATTCATCATCCTTAGGGTACCACAAACCATATTCTGATGTACTTGTATGTATCTAAAAATCATTTTCACCGTACTCTCATGACTTTCTCTAGGATCACTCTAAAATCTTGATACAATACAAACATCATTCATTATGTCAGGCCTAGTCTAAGTCAAATAAAGAAGACCTCCAATCATAGATTTGTATCTTGTAGAATTTACCGGTGCAGAAACATCTTTCCTTGTCAATTTCTCACTTGTAACCAAAGCAGTACTTACCGATTTAAAATCTCCCATACCAAATTTCTTCAACAATTCCTTAGCATACTTAGTTTGACAAATGAAAATACCTTTGTTAGCCTGCCTAATCTACAAACCTAAGAAATTTTTTATCTCACCAATCATAGACATCTCAAACTCATTCTCCATATTGTTAGCAAATTCCTTACACAACTTATCTTCACCTCCAACAATAATGTCATCAACAGATACTTCAATAATCAATATTGTAGACACCTAAAATTGTCATGTCTAATTAAATAAATATTTTATTTATTTAATTATCTAAGCCTAATTCTTCTATTAATTAAATAAATCTTTATTTATTTAATTAATTCATTTATCCTCTTCTAGCCTTATTTCTCATTTAAATAAATACATTTATTTATTTAAATTATCCTTTTCCTAAATTAAATAAATATCTTATTTATTTAATTGATCCCTATGCTTCTATTAATTAAATGAATCTTTATTTATTTAATTAAGTCATTAGCCTTTTCTACCCATGACACATGTCATTCATCTCTTAATTCCTACACTACCTACCCCTTTCATTATTTTCTTATTTTCTCTACCTACCCTCTAATCATAGCCGACCTCCTTTTACACCTCTCAATCTTATCCCTCCATTTCATATTGTGTCTTCTATATAAGGAGATGCTTCCTTCATTGTCAAACCCTAACTACTTGATCAATTGACTACTTGACTACACTACGCTTTTGAACTTTCATATGCAATCCTACATGCAACCACATTCCATTCTTTGTTGAGCTCTTGTACACATATAAAATCTAAGACCAAATATATCAAGCAAGATCAATGGAGATAGGAAGAATGGAGATTCAAACCATATTGGACATGTGATGGTATAATCTTTGTGATTTCATTTGATTTGCATTGTCTTAGGTAATCTTCATATGTTATGGTGGATCTTTGTTGTTGTTAGGCTAGGGTTTTTGTGGTTGAATCCATTTGGTCTTTCAATATTATCATTGTTGTATCCATTTTCACCGTAAACATTTTGGCATGCCCGGTGGGACCCTTGTCCCTTTTGCATTTAACATCCTTGTTGCAGATATTGTATTTTGAAGTTGCAGATCTAACGTTTTCGACAACATTTTGGTATTTTCGCGTCTGCGTACTTTCGAATCGCGTTTTTGGTTTTCTGTCGCGTTTTTGACATCTTGGATCACGTCTACATCCTTGACAGTATTTTATTTTTGCAGATTCTGAAAACCACGTGTGTTCCTTAGTCACATCTGTGGTGTTTTTAGACATGTCTGTGTCCTGAAGCCGCATTTGAGTTCTGAAACTGCGTCTGTGTTTCACAGACGCACGTCTGCATCAGAGAGTTGCATCTGTGTTTGGGGTAACCACGTCTATGTGCATTGATTTCATTTTTGGAGTTTTATTGATTCGGTTTTTAGTCATTCAGTTTTATTTTTTTTTAGATTTGGATTATTTTGAGCTAACATTTGTAAATCTAGCTAACGAAATTGGTGCAGCTTGTCTTGAAAGAAAAATTGTTTTGTTGAAGGCCCCTATTTTCACAAAGTCTTTTGGATCTAAAAATTACCTAACCTATGTGCTTGCAGGAAGGGATAATTATTTCAAACAATCCAAACTACTAATAAATCTTTGTTGCAAGTCCTTGGCAAGGGTTTTGGATTTTTATTGTGTGCCTTGTTTTCATAGACTAGCAAACACTTCAATTTGTGCACTAAAATTGAACCATTGTCTTTTGTGTCTTGAGCAATAGGCTCTTTTTGTTTCATCTTTAGAGGGCCTGTCTCCCCGTGTGGTCATTAGGACTATTAGTGAGGAGAGAATGACCCAAGTGGTAGCAAAAGAAAATGCATCTTCTTCCAAACCACTATAAATAACTGTATTCATGGTGAAAACTATGAATAACGTGTGCTGATTAGTTCATACCGACACTATGTCTCCCCATAAACCTGTTTGATCAAATTTATTTGATCATTTATAGGGCGTAACCCCTACTGGCTAGGAGCCTTTTGTATTTACAGAGCTGAAAGTGCTGCATGTATGGCCACACAAGCGGATGCCCTTACTAGCACCTTTTTGTTTTAGAAGCCCAAATCCTTCTAGTTGTTGGGGCAGGAGGTCAGACCTCTGGTAGCGGCCCACACACATATGGTTCTTAGTAGAGATACAAAGTTTGCCACAGAGAGTTTTCATGGGGACTGATGCTTGGCTGACCCAAGAAGTGAGTGCCGAGGGTGGAGCCAGTGAGGTCAAGCATCTAAGTATCCACTCTGAATAGCATAGCCTAGGGGGTAAAACCTCATGTGGGATCAACAACTATTGTCTTCGCCAGCCATAAGAATTGTGCTTGACTTATTTTAAACATTCAAACATTTAAAACCAAACAACAAAACATTGTGTCTTTTGTGTCTTCAAGTGTATGCAAAACAATTTTACATCAAACAACACACTTTTCTTTGAGCCATTTTGTCTAGACACTTGCAAACATTGAGTCCTCATCAACATTGTGCCCTCTTGTCACGAAAAACAGTCAAACATTCAAATTTGGTCACAAAATAACTTCACAGATTGGAAAAAATTGCACAAATTTTGCAGAAACGTGTCTGTGTCTGATATAACTGTGTCTGTGTTGTATAGTCACATCTGTGAAGGGCAGCAACGCATCTAGGTTCTTGGTATCAACATTGCATTTACAAAGTCTCAGAATCGCATTTGGGTTAAGCAAAACCATGTCTGTGTCAGGAAATCGCATCTATGCAGTATAAAGACACGTCTGTGTTCAAAATTGAAAAAACCTTTACAGTCCAGCAAACAAACATAGTCAGTTTCAGAATTCTTGAGCTTCCTAGGTTGTTTCTCCAAGTTTTCATCTAGCATTCAACCTGTCTTTGGGTCTCACACAGTCCATCATTGCTTTACACCTTACATTACATTCACATTTGTCTAAACTTGAGTCAAATGGTCACTTTCCTATCCTCATCATACTTTGTCAACACACTACATACAACAACATTTTTCTAAGTGGTCCCTCATCAAGGTCTATCACCTTTGGGTCTTAGTTGGTCTTACTTAGAGTCAAGGTCAACTTACCTCATCAAGAGAAACTATCCTCTCTTTGGAAGCCACACCTACTCTACTACATACATACTTGGTCTTACACTTTGGACATTGCAAGTAAACCTCATATTCATTTACATTCCATCCAACTCTTGGTCTTTCATACTCTTTTTCATTTTCATCTAGTCTCACACATCTTGGTCAATACCTAGTTCATGGTTGAAACTCATTCCCAAAAATCTAGGAGAGAAGCTAAAGAGGCTCAAGAGTCCACAAACATGAGTTCCTATGAGTATGACAATGATATATTTTTCAATTCTGATCATACTACATTACCTGACATGGATGCCTATAGAAACATTCCAAATGTTGAGCACATGAACACTATTAACAACAATGATACACACAATGACAATATGGACAACATTTCAATACATTCAGCAGAAGTGGAAGACTCCATTATGGATCCCTGTTTCAATAGATTGGTTGAGGAAATAATGAGGAGGGATAGACAATATTTCTTACAAATGATGGCACAAAGTGAAGTGGAGCCAAGATACCTCATGATTTTGACATG
Organism: Cryptomeria japonica; assembly: GCF_030272615.1. NCBI lineage: Eukaryota > Viridiplantae > Streptophyta > Pinopsida > Cupressales > Cupressaceae > Cryptomeria > Cryptomeria japonica. Next base: position 171,192,628 of record NC_081406.1, on the reverse strand, counting down.
TCTCAAATAATGGAAAATCGACCTTTGCAAAAAACTCGCTCCAACATGGATCAAAGGAGGCCTAATAGTGGAGGCAATAGAGGACCACATCTTGTGTCTGAATCACCATCATCTTTGTTTCAAAAACCAGAGGTCCCACATACACATGGTCAAGCATATGATACTCACCTTCGCAGACCATTATAGAAGTCTTATGCAGAAAAATACACTCAAGCACATGCTAATGCTAAAGACCTACCACCAAAGAAATTGGATATCCAAAGGCATGCTCAAAATTTGGACATAAGGAAACCCCATGTCAAATTTGGGGGCAACACACTAGAACAAACTCATGACATTCCTATAGAGTATGGTATACATGGACAAAGTAGATATTTTGTTCCTCAACATGACTCTATACCAAGTGGTCCATATATGCAACATCATTATAGACCTCCTCCATATGAACATGTGTATGATCAATATCATCCATTTATGCAACATGCTCCTCCTCCAATTGGTGCCTCAAGCATGGGGTATGGTCCAAGAAGTTGATCTCCACCTAAGAGCAATTTGGAGCAACAAATCAGGGACTTGCAAAAGAAAATGGAGGACATAAATACACCAAAGCCAACATACACAATGAGAGACATATGTCCTTATCCTTTTGACAAGAGCATTCCAATGCCTCCATTTCCTACACGCTTTGTGACACCTAAATTTGATAAGTACAGAGGCAAAGGGGATCCTAAGGCACATATAAGACAATTTTTCATAGCTTGCATTGAGGTAGCAACAGAAGAGACATATTTGATGAGATTATTCCCACAAAGCTTAGGTGATCAAGCTATAGAATGGTTCTCCCAACTTCCACCTGGAATTAAGTCATGGGGTGACTTAGCAGAGGCATTTATTCAACATTTCTCCTACAACATAGAGACAGACATATCAGTCACTACTTTGTGCAACACCAAGCAAAGGGATGGAGTCTTTTTCATCATTTTTACAAAGATGGAGAAATCTAGCCAGCAGATGCTCTTGTGAAATTCCACAAAAACAAATGGTAGAGATGTTCACCCAAAATGTTAACAAAGACAATAGCTATGATCTAAGGAAAGCTTGTTTGTCTACCTTCAAGGACGTCATTGAAAAAGGATTAGTGACAGAAAAGGTCCTAATCGAACAAGGAGTCATTAAGATATTCAAGGAAAACAAAGATGACTTTAAAGGAAAAGATAAGCCGAGATTTTGGAATAAAAATAAGAACACAGTCAATGATGGTGTTGTTGACACCAATTCAGTATGAACCAAAATCATTTTTTCTGGATCAAGCTCTACAAACAATCAGGTGAATACTCAAACAACTTCCAAATCGCGAAGGAAGTACACTCCATTGGGAGAACCACTTGAGTCGGTTTTCAAAAAGCTAGTGGCAAACAAGGTAATCACTATTCCAGATTTTCCTCCATATGAGCCAAAGGTGAAACCAAATAGGTGGAATGATGATGAGTATTGTGAATTCCATAAGTGCAAGGGTCATAAGACAAGAAATTGCCATCAACTGAAGAACATCATACAAGATCTCATTGATAGAGGTGACATTGAAATTGAAGGACACTCAGCCAATCAAGAACATGAAATGTTTAAGGAACCATTCCCAAAGCATGACAAGGGAAAAGCTAAAGCCACAGATGACCAAACCAACTATACCAGAGCATCTTATAACTATGATTCAACCATCAATCACATTTCAATGGATAATTATGTCTCTACCATTATCATAAAGGACAAAACCCCTAAGAATTCTACCCAAAGACCCAAGATTGTCCTAAAAGGCATTGGATCTTCTTCCGAACCTACCTCTGAATGCAATGTTACCACTCATCGAGGTAAATTCACTTTGCAAGGTGCTCCAACTAAAAACATAGCTCCCTCATCAACTAAGCCCGAGTATGACCTTGTAGAACAGTTAGGGAAGACACCCGTGCTCATCTCCATTCTTGAGCTCTTATGCATATCCCCTGCACATAAAGCCATTCTTGAAAAAACTTTGAGAGACATTTTCATCCCTACTAATCTAAACGTGGACCAATTTCAAGCCATGGTGGGATACCTTTCCATTCTAGACTCCCTTACATTCACAAAAGCTGATGACACCTCCGTAAGTCAGCCACATAATGCACCACTACACATTGAAGCCTTCATACACAAACATTGAATAAAATGAGTCCTGATAGATGGAGGAGTAGGTCTAAACATTTTTACATTGAGCACTATTAAACAACTGGGATATTCTGATAAAGCTATGAATTCTACAAACAAAATCACCATTAAAGCATATGATGACGAAGAGAGTTCATCCAAAGGCACAGTCACCTTACCTCTTTAAGTTGGGCCAGTTACAAAGGATGTGGTTTGTCAAGTCCTTGATTTAGATCTCACATACAACATACTTTTGGGACATCCTTGGATTCATGAGATGAGCGTAGTACCATCTACATATCATCGATGCATCAAGTTTCCACACAATGGAGTTGAAGTGACTGTCAAAGCTGACCCAAATCCATTCATATATTGCAACAATCTATGACCTAGATCAGAAATAACGATTCCAGTCAATCGTGAAGTTGTTCCTTCATTGACATATGTGGATCCTAAATCCTTAAAAGCTTCTACATCCAAACAAGCGGAGCTAAAAGAAAAGTTCAAGATTAAAGACCTAGGATGTGGTGAGTATATATTTCATGTTGACTAACTCCCATTATCTCCTAAGGTATTCAGTCAATAGGAACAACCTACAAACAATTTTCAATGCCAAGGAATTGGGTGTGAACCACCTAGTGTTGTGGCTACTAAGTCTGAATGCAAATCTCCTCTAGTGGTGCAAGCATCTCTTGATATCAATACTCCTAAGAATGGTTCCAACAAAGAATCTATTGAGTGCATCGCTAGCCCTCTTGATAACTCACATAGCCTTACCATATCATCCACTCATTCCATTTCCACTCCACTTCCAAACTTGGATCAACAAGAATTACAAAAGCCCTTACTCATTGGGGATCAAAAATCAAGCTTTGAAAAGAAAAATCTAAAATTCAAAAATAAAGAGAAGTCCTTTAGTCCAAATCAAAATCAAAAGGTATTGGAATCTACAAAAATCAAAGTCAAGGATAAAAATCCTAGGAAAGAAAAAGAACAAGAGTTGATCTCCCCTAATATCAAAATAACCGGGGGCAAAAGTTCTAAAATTTTAAGTCAAAAAGCATACTTGTTGATCCTAAGTCTCCATCATGCTATCATACTTTCACTTCTTTTTGCAATCATAAGCCTTCATAACTCATCCACTTGTTCCACACATCATTTCCCTTTTGGCGATACATCATGGACCTTTAATGGAGCTTCCTTAAAGAACTTTGTTATCAGGGATGCCCAACTTCTTCAAGTGACACGCATAAGGGCCTATGTAGTCCACACACTAGTAGTTCTATCCCAGTTCCTTTATCAAGGAAGACAGTCACTCAAGCTACACATCATTCAGTCAAGGAACATTGTAGCTACAATCATAAAGTCAAGCCTCACACATTTGAGGTAGGTGACTTGGTCCTCAGAGAAAATCCTAAAAATCAACAAGACAGAGAGAAGAAAGGCAAGTTCGAACCAAATTGGCTTGGTCCTTACATCATTACAACAACATATGGATCTAGAGCATATCAACTTTCAACCACAAAGGGTGAATCTTTGGAGGATCCTATCAACAGCATGCACCTTCGCAGGTTCTACACATAGCTCTTTGGAATATCCTAATTCAAAAATACAAAAAAATCAAAAATTTCAAAAATACAAAAAAATCATAAAAAATGAAAAATCGTTACTTGGTGAAAACCTGGCAAACAGGCACCTTGTGACAACAAAAAAATAAAAAAATAAAAAAAAGTAAAGAAAAACATTTCGTCCAACGGTGAAAACCACTTCGATGGCACCCTGGGCAATTACCATGGTGAAAACTGGGTCACCAGCACCATGTGTAGAGACATTGCTCCTCCCTCCTTTGGGATTCAATTTCATCCTCTCACTTTGCACACACTCACAGCATATCCATCAATAACAAACTTACCCATTCCCATCATGGCTTATTATTGATCTACCCAAGATTGGCTATCTACTCATAATAACCCCCTTTTCACCTCTTTCCATTCATAATAAATCAGCTCCTATCTGTGGCTGAGGCAAATCCTACATCTAGTGATGGGTGTGGAACTAAGAACATCACATGTTTTGAGGAGTATAGTTTCTTCCACTTTTCTTCAGTCTATTCGCGCACAATCTGCAATAAAACAACACTTGCATCGCCAATCCACAATAAAGTTCCATCTTCTTCGCAATAAAGTATTAGTTTCATGGATTCAATCAGTTTCAGATGAGACACAACAACAACAACAATGGGTTTCAACAAATCAAATCTTTCAACAGACTCAGACAACATTATGGTTTAGTGTTATCTATCATTTTTGTGAAAGTAAACATTATTACTACAATCAAATAAGACTTATACAAGTGACAAGAGACACTAACCTTGAGGACTACAGTGGATGTTGGTGTCGAGTCTTGGTTTTCTTTTGATTTTTATCTTTTGGTGACATGTCTTTTAGCTTTTTTGGGATGTCTTTGACTAGAGATTCTATCTCCAGGATGTCTTGGACTAGAAAGGCGAGGATGGGGTATCGTCACCTATTTTTCTTTGTTGTCTGTGGATTGTCTCTTAGTAATGCTATGACTTGTCCAAGGATATGAGGACACTATGAGTCTAGTATGAACTGGGGTATTCCTTGTTTGTGACTGTCTTATCTCCATGCAAATGGGTACAATGACTTTCTGGGTCGAACATACGCCTCGATTGTCATAACCTACTTGCCATAATAAAGCTCAATGATGATAATGCACAAGAAGCTCTTTCATTTTCATATCTTCTATCTTCCATCCCCATTTCTTGATTGACTTCCATCGTCCTTCTCAAGTCCGAGTAGCCTGCTATCACATGATTGAGTATAATGACACCAAAAATATTTGCATTTCATGTAGTTGCACCTACATTACCACATATAAGAATTTCATACATACATATAGATATCACAATTGCATCACATCTTGTACACAACACATGTTAGCACATCTTACATTGTCATCACAGTTATCTATATTATCATATTCATCTGCATTTCATACATTCACAAGTGCATGCATAACATATTAAAAACATAAAAGAACAAAAATATTGCATTTCCTCATGTACATATTTGCATCCATATCATAAGCATTCATCACATAAGAAACAGGCACCATGAAACATCTCATCACATAGGTACACATGCATATAGCTACCGCAAAGATGAATCATCTCATATATATATAAATAGTATCATGATACAATGATGTCAAAATCATATGGCTACAAAATCACTCAAAGGTGTCTACATCATAATACAAAATGGTACAATACTGATACATAGGGAGCCCTCTATGACTATGATGAACTCCCTCCCTCAGAGCCGCCTGGCCTCGACGGAGTTTGAGCACTAGAAGGACCCACCCCAGGATCATCCCTCCTGTCCCCTCTATCTAGTGGTGGTGGAGGACCCATAACCCCACCGCTAGATGCCTGTCTCCTCTGGCTCCCTCCTATAGCTATCATTGTCCACGATGATCTACGAAAGCTCCTCGCCCGTTGATCTGGTGGCACTACAACATAATATAGATCCCACCAGTAGCCTATCTCCTCTCCTGCTCACAGGACATAGGGATATCCAACCCCTGTGTCCTGTGCCGCCTGTCTCCTAGCCCTCAATGTTGTCTCAGCCTCAGTGTAGTGCTATATAGCCTGGTCTCACTCCCGCTCAATATCTCTGAGCCGCCTCCTGAGTCGATCCCTCTCCCTCTCCAAGTCTTGAATCTCATCTGCCTATCCCTAGCAGATCTCCCTTAGCTCAACCAGCTCATCCTCCTCTGCCTCGACCCCCTGTGCCTCTGCCTATGGTTCCCCCTATATGGGTGCCTATGCCTGTACCGGTGGCTGTACCTATACCTGCCTCTGTCCCTGTCCCTGCACCTGTCTGGGACCCTATGCTGCTGGCATCTGAAGCGGCAATCCACCGCGACCCCTCACAATCCGAGCTTGTCTATCCTCTCCACCCTCCCTCCGTGGTGCCACCCTCCTCTCTCCAACTACACCACACCTCCTCCATCAGCCTCTACCCCCATCATCTCCATCATCATCACCATCCCCACCACCATCTTCATCTAGCGGCTGTCCTGGATCTGTCAAGCGTGGGAATGGATGCTCAGCCCATTACACTATGTCCTCTGCATCCATGTCGGCATCCTCGATCTCTGGCCACATATCCTAGGGTAAGGGCATCATCTCCACTAGCTATGTAACAACCTAATCATATGATAGTAATAGCCCAAAGTGCACCTGATCCCTGACCATCCGCGCGTACATGCCTGAACCCCGTGGCATCCGCTGGATCCTACCAAACTGCCTGCCCACCCTGTCAACTAGCTGCCTCTCCAGTACATAGGGTGTCCACCCAATCAGATACCTACTCCAGAAGGTGTATGGTAGCTCTACTGCATCAGCCTTCCACTGCTCGCATCCCAAGTATGGCCTCCATATAACCATATCAATCTCATCTATAGCCCGCCGCCAATACTCCAACCTACCAATCCATGGCTGCGAGGTGATCATATCATACAAATGCACGAAACTGCATCCATGACCTCTACCCTTGAAATGTATCGATCGTGTAACCGATAGATGCTCATAGGCCCACACCTATAACAATGTGACTCTGCAGCCCAATCCCACGAATCCATGGTAAACAAACTGATGCAGCTCATAGTATAAGTGTGCCAGCACACAGAGTCCCCAGTCATATCTGGTGTGATGTGTCACCAGTGTCTCTAATGTGCTCCCCCAGCCCACAGCCAACTCTCGTGTCACTCTATCTAGACACAAGTACCCACTGATCACTCCTCCTACCACTGTTGGTAGTGCCAACCCTATCGCTGTCATGGTGTCCCATGCCACGTGTCCTGCCCTCATCTCCAGTCCTGGATCCTGGAACACTAATCTCAAGGCATCCCTGTCTCCCTCTCGATTGTATGGAATCAGCTCCCCATTGATCAGTATCTATAGAATCCTGTATACATCCTCCAGGGTGACTGTCATCTCCCCCATCGGCAAATGAAAAGTGCAAGTCTTAGAGTGCCACCTCTCCACCAATGTAGTCAGAAATCCCATGTTCACCCGAAACGCAGGCACATACAGAATATGTCTCAATCCCATAGCCTCAATCACAGCTCTTTCCTCGAACGTCAACTCAGTTCGCAACCTCTGAGTCAATGGGAATCTCTCTCGTGACTCTAGCATAGGCAGATACTCTTGCAGTCAAGCAAATCAATCATGTCAGTCATAGTGGCATTCACTGTTCATCACAAAATGCTACTTTTTATCTACATATATATGATACTCTATCCTAATGACACTCATTGTCCATCACAAAGTATTGCTTTTTATCCTAGTGGTACTCACTGTTCATCACAAAGTACTACATGTTTTGCACTCACTGTTCATCACAAAGTGCTGCTCATATTTGTACTCCCTGTTCATCACAAAGTACTCTCTATGTCTTGGTACTCATTTTTCATCACAAAGTGCCTCAACTTATCCTAGTCTTCCCTAGAAGACCTACTTGAGTGTATCCTCTCAGCAGCTTATCCAATCGACAGCGTATGTTCATCAAAGAACTGTCGATTTGACCTTGAAGACATAAACGTGCCTTCATGACATAAACGTGCTTATAGACTACATAGACGTGCCTACTCTGCACAGATGCATCTGAAAAACATAGACATGCCTATGCTCTTCACAGACATGCCTACCTTCCACAGACATGCTTGAATTTCACAGATGCGCCTGCATGACACAGATGCGACCGCATTCTGCACAGACGCTTTTCCTAACACAGACGCACCTGGCACCAACGCAGATGCGCTTGGACATTTTTGACACTTTTTGACATTATCCTAAAGCGCATTTATTACCCTATCTAGCATGCATTAATGACAACAATAAATGCAACAAAGTACAAGGAGGTTTTGTGGTACTTATTGGCTCTCCCGTCTCTGCTGCCCTCTGATATCAGCGAATGAGATCGAATCTGTGAACCAAAGCCATCGCTGCTAACTACTGCTACTTTATCTCCCTCTGCACTCTGATCTCGTGGATGTGTGGATGACAATGAGGATGTATTTCCCTCGTGGTCTATCTTATAGCTTGCCCTAGTCCTAGCCCTCATCTCCCAAGTCAGTCTTCTTTATTCCATGACTCTATCACTCTATCCTATCTGGTCAGTCCATTCTAGACTTTCTTTCTTATTGAGAGCTTCTCTGTGATCTTTTCAGACATTTTTCATCCAATCTCTCGAGGGGGCATATCATTCCCATCTTGGGGCAACTTTGTATCAGTTCATATTATCTTCCTTGAAACAACGCGACAAGCCGCATTGTCTCAAAGAGGGGCAAAATTTAGACACCTAAAATTGTCATGTCTAATTAAATAAATATTTTATTTATTTAATTATCTAAGCCTAATTCTTCTATTAATTAAATAAAACTTTATTTATTTAATTCATTCAATTATCCTCTTCTAGCCTTATTTCTCATTTAAATAAATACATTTATTTATTTAAATTATCCTTTTCCTAAATTAAATAAATATCTTATTTATTTAATTGATCCCTATTCTTCTATTAATTAAATGAATCTTTATTTATTTAATAAAGTCATTAGCCTTTTCTACCCATGACACGTGTCATTCATCTCTTAATTCCTATACTACCTACCCCTTTCATTATTTTCTTATTTTCTCTACCTACCCTCTAATCATAGCCGACCTCCTTTTACACCTCTCAATCTTATCCTTCCATTTCATATTGTGTCTTCTATATAACGAGATGCTTCCTTCATTATCAAACCCTAACTACTTGATCAATTGACTACTTGACTACACTACGTTTTTGAACTTTCATATGCGATCCTACATGCAACCACATTCCGTTCTTTGTTGAGCTCTTGTGCACATATAAAATCTGAGAGCAAATATATCAAGCAAGATCAATGGAGATAGGAAGAATGGAGATTCAAACCCTATTGGATATGTGATGGTATAATCTTTGTGATTTCATTTGATTTGCATTGTCTTAGGTAATCTTCATATGTTATGGTGGATCTTTGTTGTTGTTAGGCTAGGGTTTTTGTGGTTGAATCCATTTGGTCTTTCAATATTATCATTGTTGTATCCATTTTCACCGTAAACATTTTGGCACACCCGGTGGGACCCTTGTCCCTTTTGCATTTAACATCCTTGTTGCAGATATTATATTTTGAAGTTGCAGATCTGAGATTTTCAACGGCATTTTAGTTTTTTCACGTCTGCGTACTTTCAGATCACGTTTTTGGTTTTCTGTTGTGTTTTCGAGATCTTGGATCGCGTCTACATCCTTGACAGTATTTTATTTTTTGCAGATTCTGAAAATTGCGTCTATGTTCCTTAGTCACGTCTGTGGTGTTTTTAGACACGTCTGTGTCCTGAAGCCGCGTCTGAATTTTGAAACCGCATATGTGCTTCATAGAAGTGCGTCTATGTCAGAGAGCCACGTCTGTGTTTGGGGTAACCGCATCTGTGTGCATTGATTTCATTTTTGGAGTTTTATTGATTCGGTTTTAGTCATTTGGTTTTAATTTTTTTTAGATCTGGATTATTTTGAGCTAACATTTGTAAATCTAGCTAACGAAATTGGTGCAGCTTGTCTTGAAAGCAAAATCATTTTGTTGAAGGCCCCTATTTTCACAAAGTCTTTTGGATCTAAAATTTACCTAACCTATGTGCTTGCAGGAAGGGGTGATTATTTCAAAAAATCCAAACTACTAATAAATCTTTGTTGCAGGTCCTTGGCAAGGGTTTTGGATTTTTATTATGTGCCTTGTTTTCATAGACTAGAAAACACTTCAATTGGTGCACTAAAATTGAACCATTGTCTTTTGTGTCTTGAGCAATGAGCTCTTTTTGTTTCATCTTTAGAGGGCCTGTCTCCCCGTGTGGTCATTAGGACTACTAGTGAGGAGAGAACGACCCAAGTGGTAGCAAAAGAAAAGCCATCTTCTTCCAAACTACTATAAATAACTGCATTCATGGTGAAAACTATGAATAACGTGTGTTGATTAGTTCATACTGACACTATGTCTCCCCATAAACCCGTTTGATCAAATTTATTTGATCATTTGTAGGGCGTAACCCCTACCGGCTGGGAGCCTTCTATATTTACAGAGCTAAAAGTGCCACATGTATAGCCACACGAGTGGATGCCCTTACTTGCACCTTTTTGTTTTAGAAGCCCAAATCCTTCTAGTTGTTGGGGCAGGAGGTCGAACCTCTAGTAGCGGCCCACACACATACGGTTCTTAGTAGAGATACAAAGTTTGCCACGGGGAGTTTTCGTGGGGACTGATGCTTGGTTGACCTGAGAAGTGAGTGTCGAGGGTGGAGCTAGTGAGGTCAAGCATCTAAGTATCCGCTCTGAATAGCGTAGCCTCGGGGGTAAAACCTCATGTGGGATCAACAACTATTGTCTTGGCCAGCCATAAGAATTTTGCTTGACTTATTTTAAACATTCAAACATTCAAGACCAAATAGAAAAACATTGTGTCTTTTGTGTCTTCAAGTGTATGCAAAACAATTTTACATCAAACAACACACTTTTCTTTGAGTCATTTTGTCTAGACACTTGCAAACATTGAGTCCTCATCAACACTGTGCCCTCTTGTCACAAAAAACAATCAAACATTCAAATTTGGTCACAAAATAACTTCACAGATTGGAAAAAATTGCACAAATTTTGCAGAAACGTGTCTGTGTCTGATATAACCGCGTCTGTGTTGTATAGCCGCATTTGTGAAGGGAAGCAACGCGTCTGTGTTCTCAGTATCAACATTGCATTTACAAAGTCTCAGAATCACGTTTGGGTTAAGCAGAACCATGTCTATGTCAGGAAATCGTGTCTGTGCAATATAAAGACACGTCTGTGTTCAGAATTGAAAAAACCTTTACAGTCTAGCAAACAAACACAGTCAGTTTCAGAATTCTTGAGCTTCCTAGGTTGGTTCTCCAAGTTTTCATAAACTCTGATTTGACCTCTATTCAGCTCATCCACTTTGACATTATTACTCTGCACAATTCTCTATAATATTTTGTTATAACATCTATATTCTTTTCTTTCATTAGAATAACGAAGAAATATGGCTTCATCACATCTAGGATCAAATTTTCCAATGATATCATATGTCCTAATATAACATTTACTACTAAAGATCTTGAAATACTTAGTTGTAGTTGTAATGCCAAACCATAATTCATAAGGTGTCTGACCGGTTTCTCCTTTGATATGTACTCTATTGAATATTTAAATCACTTTGCTTACTTCTTCTCTCTAGTATATATGAGGTAGACTAGCTTCCATAATCATTGTTCTAGCAACATCCAAAATAGTTATGTTCTTCCTTTCCACAACTCCATTCTGCCAAGGTGTCCGGGGAGCAGAAAATTGTCTTATTATTCCATGCTTCTCACAAAAGTTATTAAACTCATCGAATGTGAATTCTCCACCATGATCTGACCTAAAACATTTAATCTTCAATCTTGTCTCAATTTCCACTTTAGCCTAAAAGATTTTAAACTTTTAAAATGCTTCAAATTTTTCCTTGAGAAAAGTAACCCACATCATTCTAGAATAATCATCAATGATTAGCATGAAATACCTATCACCTTGAAAATTTTTAACTTTACCAGGGCCACACAAATCAGTATGAATAAGATCAAGAACATCATTAGATTTATCTTCTATACTCCTAAAAGAGTTTCTGACTTGTTTACCCATTTGAGATTATTTTCATACCGGATTATAGGGCTTCATAATCTTAGGTATATCTCTAACTGCCTTAGTTGAATTGATCTTCACAATGAAATCAAAATTCACATGACACAACCTTTTATGCCATAGCCAACTCTCATCAATTTGTGTAATCAAACATGTCTTCTCACCAGAATTCAAATGAAATATATTACCTTTTGTCTGTGTATCGGTCGCAATCTCCAAACCAAATCTGTTAATAATTTTGCATTTTCCATCCTTGAACTGTAATTGAAATCCTTTATCCACCAATTGTCCTACACTCAAAACATTATGCCTTAAACCTTCAACATAATAAACATTGTCAGTATTTCTCTTACCATCCAATGATATAGTTCCTTTTCTTTTGATCATACATGCTTTGTCATCTCCAAATTTAATCAAACCGCCATCAAATTCTTGCAAAGATAGAAACTTCCCTTTATCTCCAGTCATATGATGTGAACAACCATTGTCAATTACCCATTCATACTTGTCTGAAATTTTAGTAGCAAGTGCCTTCTCTTCAGGTACATTCTCTTCAAGTTCCGAAACATCTTCCCTGATAGCCACAAACACCCATTCCTTCCCATTTCTAGAACGACTAGCAGAGTTTTATGTCAGCTCATCATCAGAATCAGTAATGCCTTCCTCATCTACTATGTAGCATTATTTGTCTCTATTTTTATTGTACTTATACTTGTTCTGATATCCAGGGTTAGGCTTAAAAGATCTTCTAACTCTTTCTTCAAATCTTGAATTCCTTTTAGGACATCTAGATACAAAATGACCAATCTTATTACATTCAAAACATTTAAAAGGTGTTTTTCCTTCATACTTACTTCCTACAGGTCCTTTAGGTACTCTTCTAGAAAATAGTGCTTCAAGTTGCTCAAATTATTCATCTTCTCTCTTCATATCATCCAATTCCTTTGCATACAAATCTTTCCAATCTTGCTTACCAGTTGCAAATGTAGATGCATGAAAAGCAGGTTCAGTCTTCACAACTCCAGAAGGTCCAAATTCTTCAAGCACAAAAAAAGATAATTTACCAATCAAAGTATCCCCGTTGATAGATGTATTAGCCATTGTTCTCAACTCATTAATAGTTGTAGACTTCATTTTTTAGGCTAGTGGTAGGGCTCTTAGGACTTTAGAAACAATTTCATCTTCACTCAGAGTTCCACCACAACATTGAATTCCCATAACAAAATATCATTTAATCTTTCCATGAATGCAGTAATCCTTTCATCTTCTCCCATCTTCAGGTTTTCATATCTCACCCAGTAACCATCAATTTTAGCAATCCTCATTGTAGGGTCATCTTTATTAAGAGTCTCCAACTTATCCCATATAGCCTTTTGAGATGATTTGTCTGTTAATCCCATTATTTGTTGATCAGAAAGTGCACACAAGAGGGCTTCTCTTTCTCTACAATCATTCCCAAGATCCTTATCTAGGTTTGTCAGAGGAGGATTGCCAGATACCAAATTATTAGGTGTAACATCATTATGTGTGATCTCCCATATCTCCTTGCCAAGGCATCTCAAATGAGTCTCCATCTGAATCTTCCATACTATGTAATTTGTTCCATCAAGCTTAGGAATATCTCTCCAAAAGATAGCTCCAGATGAACTGGATGAACTTGACCTATTAGTCACCATAGGATCTTCCTCAAGTGGTTAAGATTTCTGTAGAGAGGACCAAAGCTCTAATACCAATTGTTAATCAATTCAAATAACCAAAGGCAAATAAGAGGGATAGGGGTGAATCAGTTGTCACAATTGAGGGTCCTACACTTGCAGGAAGGCCAATAGCCTAGACCGCACTACTCATCATAAAAAGAGTCTCACTCACTGTGTAGAAATCCACATTACAATTCCGAGAAGTGTTGAACTGCATTTACATAGCATCTCCTATGTCTGAGCATAGTTCCAGTTAAGCTCAATACTGAAGGAATAAATCTGCTTACATAAACCCCATTCAATCTCCAATGATTGACCAAATCTTCTACCTGAATGATATTACATTATTCATACATTACATATCTATATCCCATACCATATGATCTACAATGAGATCTTACATCATATTTATACAAACCCTCGACCATAAACAATCAGGTTGGCCACAAGACAATAAACCAATTAGATAATTACAAAACATGTTGGTGTTAGACAAAACAAATAATATCCAACACATAAGATATATTGGAAACACATAGAGAGGTCCAATCCACATGTTAAATTAAGTCGGCCCATAACCTAGATCAATCGGGACCCAATATAGGTCCACATGCTAAAGCAATGATCTCCATCGCAAAAGTCTCAAACATTATCACCATAAGCATCCTAAAACTCCACTAGAAGCTGCACCAACACCATTTATGCATATCACCAAAGATATTCATCAAAAGCTCTGCTGGTGAAACCCTCATAGGAACTAGAAGCCAAACTTCCAAGCAAACAGGACAACATCCCCAAAACTAATTGATTGAATATGAGCATGAGTATCATGAGCAAGAAAATTCTATAACCAAACCATACCAGATCATGCCAAATCCAAACCAACCAGAAAATCACTCATCCTACTAGGACCAGAAGGGTGTTGGTAAAGCATCAAAACAACTAGTGTTGACATCAATGACAAAACATCTATGCAACACATAATCAATTCCTCCAAATGGCCAACAAGAAGATCATGCAAAAAATGGGATGTGAAAGAAAAGGACCAACTGGTAAGTGATAAGAAGGTATTTCAAAACCTATTTGTCCTCACACAAAATCTAAAGAAGATAAATTAGGACTTGGATATCATAAATCAAAGAAAAAATCACACAATTATTAACATCCAAGGTGGAGAAACAAAGAAATCCCTAAAGAAGAACCATGGCAAGAAAGGCTACACCAACCAAAGAGAAGAAGAATCTTGCAAATAAGTTAAAGGAATACAAACAAGTGTTGAACCTAATCAAGATATTCCAAAAGTAATGAAAGAACAGATGGCCAAAATCAAAGAACTTTTCTCACCATATAATATTCATGTTAGATATAGTGGTGTGATTCTAGACAATGGCTCAAAAATAGATTCAAACGAATATGAATGGGGTCCACATCTATCATCTGGTGCATCAAGTGAAGAAAAGGATGAAGAACAAGCATATATTATAAATAAAGACTCATATTTCACAAAACAAAGAATAGAATTGGAAAGGAGACTAGAAGAGATCAAATTTCAGAGGAAAGGGGCATATGCAGAACAACAAAAGAAAGAGGATGAAAAAGAACAAGAAGTAACACCACAAGAAACACAAATAATTATTGATCAATCACCAGAAGATCAAAAAAATAACAAATCTCTATCAAATATTGACAAAGAAATACCAAGGTATGGAAGAACTAATAGATAGTCAAGCAGGATTGACTATTAGTCCAGAAGAAGCTAAGTTCGAGAGAAGACAAAAGATAGAAAAAGAATCCTCTATGTCATGTGCATGAGTATGCCAACTTCAAGATACAAATGAATCTATTGAAATTAATCAAGAAGGAACTTATAGTACCAAAGATGTATATGTTGATATAATCTATTTGTTTGAGGGACAAATGTCAGATGATGAGTCACTTGATTGTGAATCACAAAATACCAATCCTAATTTTGTTAGAGCTTATTGGAGAGCACTTTGGAGAGACTATACTCAAGAGATTTCTATCTATGACATTACCTACTCTAGTCATTAACCTTGAAACACCTAACAATGACAATGACTATGACTTACCCCTACTTCATCCAAAATTGATTGATTGGGATAACCTAGAACACACTAAATTAGATGTATTTTCGAATGATCATGATTTAGTCGTATATCTTAATATTGTTGAACCCATAACACCTAAGATATATTCTACCACAGAATCAAGTAACGCTTCTTGCAATCAGGAGAATGTCAAACTTTTTGGTCACAAAATTGAAATAAAACAAGGAAAAAGACCTAGTGTTGAAAACCATTTCATGTCAACACTACATCCATCAAGAGGAAAAATAAAGGCCGCATCTAATGGTGAAAACCTCTTTGAGGTTCTGAAAGATGGAAAGTTTGACATCCTCCTGCATATTTTCAGGAGAGATTTTCTATTTTAATAGAGCCAACGAAACCAATAAACATTGGCACAACAAAGGATACCAAGGTCCTTCATCCTACTGCATCATTATCAAATGAAGAAAAAGAAAGAATACATAGAATTATTCAAAAAAAGACATATAAATTTTTCTTGGTCCTATCCAGACATGCCAAGACTTGATCTAGATCTTACCATGCATCATCTCAATATGGATCCAAAAGAAAAACCAGTTAAGCAAAAGCTAAGGAAGATGCATCCACACATCGCTCTCCTTGTAAAATATGACCTAAAGAAACTATTGGATATGGGTTTCATAAGACCTGTAGCCTATCCAAAATGGGTCTCCAATATTGTGCTAGTGTCAAAGCTAGATAAAATCATAAGAGTTTGCACTGGCTTCAGGGACTTGAACAAAGGATGTCCCAAAGATGATTTCCAACTGCCCAACATTGATATAATTGTGGACTTATCAACAAGACGTGAGATGTTTTCATTAATGGATGGATTCTCGGGGTACAATCAAATAAGAATTGCCCCTTAAGGTCAAGAAAAGACAACATTCTATTGGTATTATGGATGTGTTGCATTTGTTTTGTCATTGATGTCAACACTTGTCAACACTTATCCTTCTAGAGGTCTATGGTTATGTTGAACCAACACATCATGTTCACCAGCAATGATCAGTGACTTATGCACAGTCACTGGTATATTGTTCACCGGCACTGAGGATGGCTTATTACCATCTATAGATCACTTGGTTATGTCGAAGAAATAGTTTGGACACTTGGTTTTGGTATTTTGGTTATTGGTCTAATCAATTTGACATATTTTTTGTTACTGGCAAATTGGTCTAGGTTATGCATCAGCATACATTACCTATTCCAGATTAGCATGACACGTTATGGAGATGACTTATTAATTGGATATTGTTGTAAATGTATTAAGCTGACATGATACATCACATCTTGACTTATTTGTAATTGATTTAATTGTAATATTCTTAGTAAGCTGACCTACACATTTGGTCTTAGGTTTTGGTATACATGCAAGATCTCATTTGTGAGATAAATCTAGCAATAAGAAGATGAACATACAGGTATATGGTTTTATGACATGGTATGTGCAAATATTGAAGATCATATGAGAAAACCATAGAGAAGGTTCAAGGAAGGTTTGAAGGTGATTATCAAAGCTTAACTGGTAATGAATCTAGCATTGGAGATGCTACTTTGAGCAGTACATTATCATTGGATCTAACCATCCAATTGTAGTCAGCGTGACTCCTATTTTGTGATTGAGTAGTGAGCTCTAGGCAGTTGGCCTTTTTGCATGTGCAAACCCCATTTGTATACACATACTATCTACAATAGTATCATTTGACTGTGGATAAGGTTTCACACCATGTTTTTTCCCCTTACAGGGTTTCCTCATACAAATCTTTGTGTTATGTATTGTGGATGTTGTTTCTCTTTCTGTTTTATACATTGAGTTTCATTGGTATTAATATTAACTGCTAATCTGTCAACCTGCATTAAGTTTGGTTTACCGGTATTAAGTATCAAGTTTGAGTAAGTTATATTTGGGTTGAAATTAATAAGACAACTTATTCACTCCCCCCCTCCCCCCCTCTCAGTTGCCTCTAGATCCTAACAATTAGTATTGGAGCTAAGTCCTCTTTTGTAGAAGTTTAACAGCTTGAGGAGATTCTATGGCAACTAAGTTTTTCAGGAAGGACAATCCAAAACTTGATTGAACTAACTATGGTATATGGAAGATCAGAATGGAGACACATTTGAATTTCATTGGAAGAGACATATGGGATGTAACAAAGAATGGCTATGTTGGTCCTACACCGAATCAACCTAATCCACCAACATTGGGTAAGGATCAAGCAAATGATTGCAAAGCAAGAGAAGCACTTTTGAGCGCCTTGTTAGATCAACAAATTATGGGATTATCAGACTGATCTACTACTAAAGATATTTGGGATAAATTGGAGACATTGAATTAAGGAGATACCACTATCAAAATTGCAAAACTGGAATGCTTCTGGGTCAGGTATGAAAATCTGAAAATGGAAGAAGATGAAAGAATTTCTGCTTTTATGGAAAGGGTTAATGAAATTGTTTTGGGAATACAATATTGTGGAGGGTCCTTGAGTGAAGATGAAATTGTTTCTAAAGTTTTAAGAGCATTGCCACCGACATATAAAATGAAAGTAACTACTATTAATGAATTGAGAACAATGCCTAATACATCAATATCTAGAGATACCTTGGTTGGAAAACTTTCAGCATTTGAGCTTGAGGAATTGGTCTTGTTGCTACAATCAAGATAGATTTATCCTCCAAAGCATCATCATCTGACAAATCTAATTGGAAAGCACTTTATGCAAGGGAACTTGAAGATATCAGAAAGGAAAATGAAGAATTGGAAGAACTTGAAGCAATGTTTACAAGAAAAATGCCTAAAGGTCCTATTGGAAGTAAGTATGAAGGTAAAGCACCATTTAAATGTTTTAACTGCAATAAATTTGGTCATATGGCATCTAGATGTCCTGATAGACATGCAAGATTGAGAGAAGAAGCTACAAGAACATATAAGCCTAACCCTGAATATTAGAGATACGGATTTAAGAAGAATAGAGACAAATCATGCTACTATGCTGATGAAGGAGTTACTAGTCATTCTGATGAGGAACCGACAGACAATGGATGAGATTTTGTTGCAATAAAAGAAGATCAACCGACACCTACTATTCTACCGGTAGAGTAGGCCCTGGCAGCTAAAATTAAAGAAAAAGATGAATGGATTATAGATTCCAAACGTTCACATCATATGACTAGTGATAAAAGTAAATTCTTATCTTTTCAAGAATACAATGGAGGTCTAGTAAGATTTGGGGATGGTAAAACTTGTTTGATCAAAGGAAAAGGCACTATATCTTTTGATGGTAAGCACAATACTGACAACGTTTATTATGTTGAAGGTTTGAAGGATAATCTTTTGAGTGTTGGTCAATTAGTTGAAAATGGATTTCAGTTATAGTTCAAGAATGGTAAATGCGAAATCATGAATGGAACTGGTTTGGAGATTGTAACTGGTAATCAGGCTAGAGGTAATATTTTTCATTTGAATAACAATGAAAAGACATGCTTGATTGCACATATTGATGAAAGTTGGTTATGGCATAAAAGACTTTGTCATGTGAATTTTGATTGTATTGTAAATATTAGTTCAACTAAATCAGTAAGGGATTTACCTAAGATTGTGAAAACCTCATAATCTGGTATGTAAGGAATGTCAAATGGGAAAGCAAGTTAGAACAACTTTTAAGAGTATTTCTGAGAAATCCAATAATGTTCTTGATTTAATTCATACTAACTTATGTGGTCTGGAAAGAACAAGAAGTCTACAGCGAGATAGATACTTTATGCTAATCATTGATGATTATTCTAGAATGTGTTGGGTTACTTTTCTCAGGGAGAAATCAGAAGCTTTTGGGAAATTCAAACTATTTAAGGCAATGGTAGAGAATGAAACCAGTAAGAAAATAAAACGTTTGAGATCATATCAAGGAGGTGAATTTACATCTAAGGAGTTTAATACATTTTGTGAATTGAATGGAATCAAAAGACAACTATCAGCACCTCGAACACCTTAGCAAAATGGAATTGTTGAAAGAAAGAACAAAACTATTATGGATGCAACCAGAAGCATGATATTAGAAGTAAATCTACCTCATGTGTATTGGAGAGAAGCAATGAACACAACGGTTTACACTTTCAACGGAGTTCACATCAAGGTGAAACCGGTAAGACCCCTTATGAACTATGGTTTGGTACTCCTACTCTTAAATATTTCAGAATATTTGGAAGCAAATGCTATATTAGAAGAGATGAGTATATTGGTAAATTTGATCCTAGAAGTGATGAAGGAATATTTCTTGGTTATTCATCTAAGAGAAAGGCATATAGATGTTTCAATAAAAGATTGTGGAAAATCATTGAGAGTGCAAATGTGAAGATAGATGAACACTTTAGAGAAAATTCAAGGTCTATAGATTTTGAACCAGTAGTAGAGATGATCATTAATGAACCTATACAAAGTGCACCGGTACAAAATGTGGATCCAGTCACATCGGCATCATCAGAGAATTCCATAGTGACTAAAGAACAACAACAAGTGAACACACCCAGGTATGTAAGACTGGGTCACTCTGAAAATCAGATAATTGGGAATAAGTATCAAAGCATAATGATAAGAGAGAGACTGGAAAATGAAGAGGTATGTTTAATTTCTCAAATTGAACCAGCATCTGTTGTTGAGGCATGTGAAGATAAACATTGGATTAAAGCAATGGAAGATGAATTAGAACAAATTGAAAAGAACAATACATGGACATTGGTTCCCTAGCCTAAAGACAAAAATGTAATTGGAGCTAAGTGGGTATTCAAAAATAAACTTAATGAAGATGGTAAGGTAATTAGGAGCAAAGCAAGATTAGTGTGTAAAGGATATTCACAAAAAGAGGGAATTAATTACAATGAAACCTTTGCACCGGTAGCTAGAATTGAGGCAGTCAGATTATTTCTTGCATTTGCAACAGACAAGAACTATAATTTATATCAAATGGATGTCAAATGTACATTTCTGAAAGGTGATCTTGAAGAGGAAGTTTACATTGAACATCTTGATTGATTTTCATTGAAAAATGATAAAGATATGGTTTGCAGATTAAGGAAAGCTTTGTATGGATTGAAGCAAGCTCCTAGAGCTTGGTATGCTAGATTGGACGAATATCTTTTGAAGCTTGGTTACACTAAAGGTAATGCTGACAACAACTTATATTTCAAAGTAACTAATGAAAACATCTTGGTTATTGGAGTTTTTGTTGATGATATCATTTTTGGAGGAGAAGATGGATTGTGTAAAGACTTTGCTAATAAGATGCAGGAAGAATTTGAAATGTCTATGATTAGGGAGATAAAATTATTTTTAGGATTGAATATTTCACAAACTGATAAAGGTATATTCATATGTCAAACAAAGTACTTGAAGGAACTACTAAAGATATTTGGTATGGAAAATTCTAAACCGGTAAGTACTCCTATGACTACAACTAATAAATTGACATTGAAGGATGATTCAGACCCTGTTAATCTGACAAGATACAAATCTATGATTGGAGGTTTATTGTATTTGACACAAACAAGACCTGATATAATGAATGCAATATGTATTGTTTCAATATTTCAAAGTAATCCAAGAGAAAATCATGAATCAGCAGTGAAAAAGATTTTCCGGTATCTACAAGGCACAACAAATCTTGGTTTATGGTATCCTAAAGATGAAAATTTTGATTTACGTGCATACACCAATGCAAATTGGGCAGAAGATGTAGATGAAAAAAAGAGCACCACTGGCAGGGCATTCTTTCTTGGTAGTAGATTGATTTCATGGTTGAGAATGAAACAAAGTTGTACATCATTATCAACAGCAGAATCAGAATATGTTGTAGCAGCAACTAACTGTACTCAGGTATTAGGGATTAAGAAAATGTTGAAAGACATAAAGGTAAAATGCAAAGAACCAATAATCATCTATTGTGATAATTCAACAGCAATTGATATATCAAAGAATTTGGTATTTCACTCTAAAACTAAACATTTTTCTATCAAATATAATTTTCTGAAAGAGAATGTTGAAGCAAAAGAAGTGAGATTGGTTTATGTGAATACTAAAGAGCAGATTGTAGATATCTTAACTAAGCCTTTGCCTAAGGAAACTTTTGAATATCTTAGAGAGAAGCTTGGGGTAATACCCTCACTGGTAGAGACTTAGATAGTTGATGTTTAGCATCAAACCGATAAAACTAACAGAGAAACCTTTTTCCGGCTTTCATGGAGGAGATCTACTTCTCAGGGGGAGTAGTTGGTTATAATAATTGGTTCTATAAATTGGTTGTATATTCTGGTATTTGTATTGCTTTGGCATTTGATGTCAAAGGGGGAGAGATATCTACGGAAAAACCTTATATTTAGAAAATAGTATCCTATGGAGAGAGGGGGAGAGATATATACTCTCTGCATTTGTATTTTGATTTCTGGTATTGATCTATTCTATAGATTTTTAGTTTTTTATTTTTGGCATTTTTATTTTGGCACTTAGATGTTTTTCCATCTTGTGTTTCCATCAATGCCAAAGGGGGAGATTGTTGGTATTATCGATGTGTTGCATTTGTTTTGTCATTGATGTCAACACTTGTCAATACTTATCCTTCTAGAGATCTATGGTTATGTTGAACCAACACATAGTGTTCACCGGCAATGATCAGTGACTTATGCATAGTCACCGGTATATTGTTAACTGACAGGTTATATTATTCATCGATACCGAGGATGACTTGTTACCATGTAGAGATCACTTGGTTACATTGAAGACATAGTTTGGACACTTGGTTTTGGTATTTTGGTTATTGGTCTAATCAGTTTGGCATATTTGTTGTTACCGGAAAACTGGTCTATGTTATGGACTGGCATGCATTATCTATTTCAGATCAACACGACCTGTTATGGAGATGAATTATTAATTGGATATTGTTGTAAATGTATTAAGCTGACATGATGCATCACATCTTGACTTATTTGTAATTGATTTAATTGTAATATTCTTAGTAAGGTGACCTACACATTTGGTCTTAGGTTTTGGTATATATGCAAGATCTCATTTGTGAGATAAATGTAGCAATAAGAAGAGGAACATACAGGTATATGGTATGAGTGAATATTGAAGATCATATGAGCAGACCATAGAGAAGGTTCAAGGAAGGTTTGAAGGTGATTATCAGAGCTTAACCGGTATTGAATCCAACATTGGAGATGCTACTTTGAGCAGTACATTATCATTAGATCTAACCATCCAATTGTAGTCAATGTGACTCCTGTTTTGTGATTGATCGGTGAGCTCTAGGCAGTTGGCCTTTCTGCATGTGCAGACCCTATTTGTATACACATACTATCTACAGTAGTATCATCTGATTGTGGGTAAGGTTTCCCACCATGGTTTTTCCCCTTATAGGGTTTCCACGTATAAATCTCTATGTTATGTGTTGTGGATGTTGTTTCACTTTTTGTTTTATGCATTGAGTTTCACCAGTATTAATATTAGCTGCTAATTTGTTAATCGACATTATTTTTGGTTTACCAGTATTTAAGTATCAAGTTTGAGTAAGTTATATTTGGGTTGAAATTAATAAGACAACTGATTCACCCCCCCCTCTCAATTGCCTTCGGGTCCTAAAACATTCACCTGTGCATGGGGTACTTACTGCTGGAATGTTATGTCATTTGGGCTTAAGAATGTAGGAGCAACTTATCAGAGAGCCATGACAATAATTTTCCATGATATGATGCATACATTTATGGAAGATTATGTAGATGACATACTTGCAAAATCTAATACAAGGAAAGAACACTTGAATATCTTGGGAAAGATCTTTGAAAGGCTTGAACAATATTAGTTAACATTGAATCCAAAAACATGTGCATTTGGAGTAACCTTTGGAAAACTTCTTGGGCACATTATATCAGCTCGTGAAATTGAAGTAGATCTAGAAAAGGTCAAAGCCATCATGGAAATGGAGTCACCTCGGAACATAAGTCAATTGCGTTCTCTACAAGGGAGATTGCAATCAATCAGAATATTTGTCTCTCAATTAGCAGATAGATGTCATCCACTCACTCATCTTTTATACAAGAATGTTCCATTCAAATGGGATCAGAAGTGTGAAGAAGATTTTATGCAAATCAAATAATATTTGATGAATCCTCTAGTACTTGTATCACCAATCAAAGGGAAACCATTGTTACTTTACATCTCAACAACAAATGTATCATGAGGAGCTCTTCTAGCACAACATGATGAAGAAGGGAAAGAAAGAGCAGTGCATTACATCAGTATAATACTTGTAAGCTATGAATTGAACTATACATTGGTTGAGAAGACATTCCTAGTAGTTGTATTTGCAACTCAGAAATTACGACATTATATGCTGACTCATTCTATGAAACTGATAACAAAAATGGATCCGCTAAAGTATTTGTTGAGAAAGTCAACTTTGACAAGCAGACTGGGAAAATGGGTTATGGTACTAAGTGATTTTGATATAGAATATGTTGATCGAAAATGTATCAAAGGATAGGTCATTGTTGATCAATTGGTTGAAGCACCCTTACAAGACGACACACCATTGCACATTGAATTTCCTGATGCAGACATTCTGACAATAAGCACAAAATTTTGGGTGTCTTACTTTGATATTTTCTAGACACAATATGGATAAGGTGCTAGAATTTTGTTCATCACACCTCAAGGACACATAATTTCAAAATCATAGAGACTGTGGTTTCCATGCACAAACAATATTGTAGAATATGAAGCATTGGCTATTGGGCTCAAACTGGCTATTGAATGGAACATTAAGGAATTTCATGTTTACGGTGTTTCACATCTTGTAATCTCCCAAATAAATGATGATTATAAAACTAAGGATGACAAGATCATGGCTTACAAATAGTTGGTTGAAGATTTTAAAGAACATTTTAAAGAAATATCATTCACTCAGATCCCAAGAAATAAGATCAAAGTAGCAGATGCAATGGCTACAATAACATCTCTTTTACAAAATCAAGAGAATCAACAACATTATGAATTCCTGGTGGAAGATATCTAGAAGATATCTTAAATCCTACCATTGAATTATAGCATACCCATATGATTTCCCATATATTTGGAACTGATCAATCCTTATACGGACAAACTTATCAATACTTAAAAGTGAATATCCTTCCTCCCGACCTATCCTATAATCAGAGAAGAAATTTTATCCATCAGTCATCCCACTATACTATCATTGCTTATACCTTATATAGGTGAGGTCTAGATAGCACTTTGTTGATATGTCTCAAACAAGAACAATCTAAGAAAGTTCTTAACGAAGTTCACATAAGTATTTGTGGCACACACTCAAGTGGATTAACACTGGCTAAGAAATTTATTCGTTTGGGTTACTATTGGCCTACTATGAAGAGAGATTCATTTACATATGCCAAGAAATGAAAACAATGCCAGATCCATGGGAATCACATCCACATACCAATACGAGAATTGAATCCTATGACAAGTCCATGGCCATTCTCCCAAAGGGGTCTTGATTTGATAGGTAAGATAAACCCTTCATCCTCTAGTGGACACAAGTTCATTATGACTACTACTGAGTATTTCACTAAGTAGATTGAAGTAATGCCTTTGATGAAAGTGACAAGAAAATAAATATCATCATTCATCCTAAATTATATAATCGGTCGCTATGGAGTCCCTATGACCATTACCACTGATAATGGTCGACCATTTAAGAATCAAGATGCGAAGGAACTATGTGACCGATTTCATATTTAGCATAGATCTTTTACTCCATATTATCCATAGGGAAATTGTCAAGCTAGGTAATCAAATAAAACAATCTTGAAAATCCTGAAGAAAACAGTCGATGAAGTTGGTAAAGACTGTAACATTTAGCTAAATCATGCTCTTTGGGCATACCAAACTAACATTCACACACCAACAGGGAAAATCCGTATTTCTTAGTCTATGGATCAAAATGCATATTACAAGTAGGAGTAGAGATACTGTCTTTATAATTATCCTTGAAAGGTCTTATACCAGAAGAAGAACAATGAGTCTCTAGACTTCAAGAGCTTGAACCAATTCAAGATCATCACCAAAATTCTATAGATAATTTGAAGGCATATCAACAAAGAATAGAAATAATTTATAATCACAGAGTGAAGCCACACATTTTTCAGATTGGAGATCTAGTTCTAAAAGAGGATCAAAGAAATCAGCAAGACCGAGAAAAGAAGGGAAAGCTTGAACCAAACTAGTTAGGTCCTTTTATTATAGTAATAACGTATGGCTCAGGAGCCTACAAGTTATCTACCCCTGAAGGTGATTGGTTTGATGAGCCCATCAATTTCATCCATCTCAAGAAGTTCTATGCTTGAGATATAAAGTCCTGAAGAAATCAGTAAAAATAAAAAAAGTAGAAAATCCCTAAAAAGCATAAAACAGTGAAAATAGAACAAAAAAATCAAATATGGAAAAAAAGCAATAAATTTAGATAGTGAAAACCTAGTAAACAGGTGCTATCTAAAAGTGGGTTCTTCCATCTATGAGATCGCTTTGTGCATCTATCCAGCCTATCATATCTATTGCTTCGATCCATCCTAGCCTTTCCATTTATCTTTTGCATCCATTGCTCTGAACCATTAGCAGGAAATATGCAGCTTACCAACAATTATCAATCTTTGACATACTTAGTGTAGTGACTGTCTTGGAATTAATCAATCATATATGTATTTATCCCACCATGGTTTGGATCATCCTTTCGTACATCCATAATAAATTTTGTTTCCATTGCGGGCAAAATCCTAATTCATTTTGCTAAGGTGATCTTTTAAATCTTTGAAATTCCAAAACATTCAAAAAACTTTGAAAAAAACCAAAACACCTAGGGTTTTGAAACAGATAACGAGAAACAAAGCAACAAAGATCAAGGCATTTTGTAACAAGTGAATCGTGAAACTCAGAATACAAGGAATAAACCAACAAGTAATGAAGAATTACCAATTATCATTCATCAAGATGATTATATAAGTTAATGACCATGAGAACATGTGAATGATGTACAAGATTCATTGTTTATATCTTGATTTATTGCTATTCATGTACTCTATGCAACTCAAGGATGTCCATGACTAGAGACGCTATGATGGGGCATGATTATTTTCTTTATTTGTTGTCTGTGGTTTATCTCTTATTAAGGTATGTACCTGTCTAGGAACATGATCAACAAAAGATCAAGGAGGATTTTCTGTGTCATACATGAAATGAGATAGCCCATACTCAGGTCGGCTTGATTCATCATATCAAGTTGCTTGTATTAACTTTCTATATCAAAATCCATGTAAGAAATACTTTGGTCAACTTGAATAATTATGTCAAGTTTCTTGTATTTTCTTACAACATTTAAAAGCTCAACAATGAAATCAAGCATTGTTATAAGACATCATTTGAAGAATGTAAGTATCATTTTAGATTATCTCATTATCATCTACATTATAAGAATTCATTATTAGTTGAATTTCATTCCATTCAGAGATCAATGGCTATAAATAAATATTGAGTATATTTGGACAAACAAAAACAATTTGCATTTGATCATTGTAGGTTATTTCATCTTTAGAATCATTTAAGTTATTGTCATTCATTTCATTTAGTTGCATTCAATCATTTCATTGGTTTGCATTTCATTAAGTGAATTTCACAATCATGTAGTATATCATCATTATTATTTGCATTAGGTTTATTATCATTTTAGTTCATTTTTATCCATTAAGGTCATTTAGTTGCATCTTTGCACTTAGATTCATTATAATCATAAGCATTACATATTAGCATCCATAAATTGAATTTCATAATCATCATTTGCATTTTAAAAATCATCAAACTTGACATCAAATACATTTCATGTAGATCATTTTGCATTTAAAATCATTTCATCATATGCATGCACATTAACAATAAAAAAATCAACATTCATTTATCATTAGAAGCATTCTCATATAGATCATTGCATTTGCATCATTTAAGTAACACATTATAGAATCATTTGCATTTGCATCCATGATCATCAAAATAAAAAGTCAAATTCATTTTCATTTCAATCATCATATAAAACATCATCATCATAAAAATAAAGGAAAAAGAAGATCATCAAATCTGCCTCCATCTAATCACTGCATATATATCATCAATGCATATAGATCATCATCATATAGAGTAACATGCATAATAAATCATGAATCATTAACATCATATAGAGTCCATGTATGCATATAGATCATCATAAAACAATAAAAAGTCCAAGTATACAAGGATATCAAATTAATAATAAAATATAGTGCCTCATCAATATAAATCACATCTGCAAGTCAAGGCTGTCCCGTGCCACTACCACCTCAATTTGTCCATCTGTGTGGCTGTGGGTGAGAAAATCCTCTAGGAGAATGCCCCCCCCCACTCGATCTCCACTCCTCTGAGGAGGTCCCATGACCCCACCACTGTTGGTAGCCATCCTCACAATAGTCTGATAGCTCCCTTCTCTCTAGCTCTCTGAGACTAAATCCTCATATAGTTGTCACCAATGTGTTGTCTCCTTCCTAGCCTAAAATAATGCTCTGATGGTACTGGTTGGGAGAGTACCAGATCCATCCTGTTGAATGTGATAAAGTGGGGCCTGAGTATCCTACTGTCTCCTAATAGCCCTGTCTCTCTCTATCATAAGTGTATGTACTTGTTCCCTCAGTTGATCTATCTACGCTCTGAGATCATCCAAGGTCTCCTACTCTGGCATATCCTACATCCCCTCATCTCCACCTCTCTCTCCCCCTACTGGAATCTCAACCTGAGTAGCCCTCAAGACCTGTCATCTAATGAGACAAACATGATCCTCTTAGTCCTCCTCCACTTCATCCCCTCCATCATGAGCTACAATAACCCTAGGATTTGACCGAATCTGACCAAAATCAATGCCTCTCCCTTGACCTCTATCCAATTAGTACTCCTACCTCTTCTAGTAGAGGGTAATCCTCTCACTTCTCTCATCCCTGTCCTGCCTGTATCCCTCCCAATCCTTCCTACATCTCTCCCTCCCATGGGAAGTGGTCTCCCAACCCTGCCAATCAGTCCAAAAGGCCCTCCATCAAATCTCAATAGACCTCCTCTCTTCCTAGGGCCCCTACCTCCTTCGTCTCCATCTCCTCCCTCACCCCCCTCATCTTTGGCCTCTCGAGCAGCTCTAAGATCTCACCTACGTCTCTATCTTGTAATGATGAGATCATCTGAATCCTCCTCCTCATCTCCTGAGTTGGGAGGAGGGTATGATGGATCAGTGATATGAGGAAAAGGGTTTGCAAGTATGTACTGAGCATAATCCACAATAACCCAGGGATCCAAAATGTGTAATCTCAAATTATAAGCAACCATAGGAGCAACCAAAAACTTTGTGTGTGCTATCTCTAAAGAAAAAGAAGGTCCCCAATCTCGCCTATCCTTGTATCATTTTGCATACATGGCGACACCAGTAGGCATGTGCAGAATAATCCCAAACTATTCTCAAAATGCAACCAATCAATTGTTGCTCAATAATGTAAGGAGTACGACCATTCAAATATCTACTTTGCAAAATATATGGTAATATCTATGCATAATCCATCCATGGCTCACAGGTGATATAGGGTCTCCAAATGATGGTATCCACTAAATCCAGAACCTAGTACCAATACTCCATCTTACCCAACTTATTTTGAGTAAGGATACCTGTGTATAAATAGACATATGGTTGCCTTTCACCATGAACTCTATGATGGATAGGTTAGGTAACAACAATGCGCTTCCAACACCAGATCTGTAAAAGTGTACATACTGTAGACATAATAGCATCGTCATCAAAGACAACCCAATGAAGATCATGATATAAATGAGCAAGCATGCAAAAACCCCATGCATATCGAGTCCGATGTTGCATCATGCTATTTATAATCCCACCCCAACCAATGGAAAAACCTCAAGATCTCCTATCTGGATAGATGAATCCACCAATCAATCCTAAAAGAATAACTGGGAGAGTCTCATAGTACATGATCATATCCTCCCATTGGATATCTCCTCTATAAATGCTCTCATCACTAAATACGGCTCTGGAAGCCTCTATCCCTCCAAGATCTTGAAAATCATACTAGACTAACTCGCCAGTCATAGGATGTGTAGAATCTTGTACACATCCTCGAGTGTAAAATTGATCTCACCAGTGGGCAGGTGGAAAGTGTTATGTTCACTATGTCATCTGTTTTCTAAGGTAGTCAACAAACCCCTATTATGAGTAATACCAGACATATACAACAAATGGTATAATCCATAGACATCTATAATATGTCTAATCTCATCCTATGTAAGCTCTGACGCTAAATGGCGCATGACTGGGAATTTCTCCCAACATTGGAGAACATCAAGCTTCTCCTATTTAATAAGAGAATTTGATCTCTATCAATCATCTATCTATCAAATCTAAGAGATCACTAATCTATCAATCTACCAAACAAACAATCAATCACATCAACAATCGATAAAATATTTTCGAACAAACAAATTAGGCTATCAAAAAAAACCTAAAACTAACAATCATGGTTATCTATCAATCAATGAGTTCAATCAAACTGTATCGCACTCTTCATTAGAGACTAAATCAATGTCTTAGAGCTAATCTATCAATCCATCAATTATCAATCATTTATTTATCTTATCAATCAAAATTTTTAGAATCCTTATCAATCAGACATTAATTGAATACTTTTAATCAAATTCACACATTTAAATGTCTAAATCAAATCATATGACATAATTTTAACATAGTCAAAATCTGACAAATTCATTTCTTACCAATTGCGTTATTCCTTAAAGAAAATACACTATTCTATTAAGCACAAGCACTGAAACACACATATGCATGAACCCAAATAATATTTAGCGATAACACTTGGAGTAAAAGCATGAAAATAGTCGAATGCGCTAACCTTTTTAACATATGCGCGAACACTCAAAGCATAAGTGCTAACATAATGAAAGCACTAATATACATTGCAAAAGCATGAACAAAATAGACAATTGTGTTAAACTATCAAAAGTGCTAACATAAGATGCATGTGCACTAACATACGAGACAAAAGTGCTAAAATGCAATGGCGAAAATTGCAAAAAAAATCAAAATATCCTAACACGTGCCGAAAAACAAGGAAATTTGTACGGAAAGTTGTAAACAAGCTCGGGATAAGGTACATATCAGATAACCATACTCAAGAGGTCGCTACTAACGTTGTACATGCTCAAATCAATGGTTCTTGAATGGAATCATCATTTTGATAGCTCAACAAAACAATTCTTTAAGCTGACAAGGATGCAAATGAGGATAAAATTAACCTAGGTTAATTTTATAATTACCATTTGAAAGGGTAATTAATGATTTTAAGTGGGGAAATTTAATTTATTTTTCACAAATGAATTTCATTGAGGGGCCTTTTTATTATTGAGAGATTAATCATTCAATTTTTCAAAGAATTTCACGATCAATCTCCCGAGTGGGCACACAATCAAGATTTTTATCTTCATCAAGTGCATTATCGAGACTTAATTTAATCTTGGAAACAATGTTGTCTCAACATCATTTCAAAGAGGGGCAAAATGTATACACATAAAATTGTCTATGAGCAATTAAATAAATATTTTATATTTATTTAATAACTATTCTTCTAATAAATAGTTAATTTGAAAAGGTTCATTTATTTGATTCATTTCATGTCCTTCTATTAACTAATTTAATTAAAACATTTTATTAATTAATTTGTTATATCCTTTTATTCTAATCAATTAATTAAATATCTGATATTTAATTATTCTTCTATCTACTATCCTATAGTCTCATTAATTAAATAATTTCTTAATTATTTAATCCATTTTCCAACTCCCATTTTATTCTCCACATCACTTCCTCTTTGCCAACTCATCCATCATGTGGCTAAATTAATTCAGCAAAATTAAATCATTTATTAGCCACTTATCTCCAACTTTCAAAATAAATGAAATATTGTGTACGTCCACATATTTCCTAACCTTCTTCTATATTATCTCCAACATCCCTATATCTTAGGAGGAATTGAGTCCACTTGTCCTCTCATTCCTACATCTTCTCCAACTATATTATATCCTCTCAAGTCATCCCCTCAATCAAGGTGAGATGAGTGACACTTGTCTTCTCCTTCCCCCTTTCTCTCAACCTTCAACTTCTTGCTCATAGCCATCCAATCTGCAAGATTTGATCATGACTGTTGATCTCTGCCACCTAAGATCATGCACTAAAAAATCTATAAAAAGAGGTCTCCTAAGACATTTTGAAACTAATAGACTAATAGCTAATCATATAGTCATTCTAGGAGTCTTTATCTTACGTCCGTGAGTTTGAGTTCGAAGCAATTAACAATTTTAGAATTCTCATCATAGCTTACTATCACGTTAGCTTAAATAATTTGCATATGCATATCATAGTATCAATTAACTATCAATCCATTCTTTATATGCCATCTTGGAAGCTACTAGTGCTTGTTTGAGAGCAAATCATCTGCAACCAGGAACAATAGAGTTAGGACACAATGAGGTGTAAATCATGAAAGGTATAATCTTGTTTATTTCATTTACTTCATGTTTCTTCATTTTTTGAAGTTAAGTTTCTCGTATCTTTCATTTTTATATTGTATGATGGACTAACAAGTTTCAGGGCATTTCTTTGGAGTTCAACTTTAACCTAAAGAGACAGTTACACTCAAAATTTGAAGACTGAATAAGAACAAGAGTCATAGTGCTTTGAATCTACTTTCTAAATTTCTATTTTTTTAAATGGTAGAGATTAAGGGGTTCAAATAAGGGACACAATTTTTTTTCCCTTTTTATTAAAAAAAATATAATAGAGCATTTTAAAATATCAACTTTTTTCAGTATTTCAAAAATCACTTGCATGAAAAAATTAGCTAATGCCATGTACTTTATGCTCTATTATTCTACAAATTAGTTACTAAATAGATGATTTTTATAGGTTTTCAAAATGGACACGTCTATAAAAAATAAAAAATTGAGCATGCATGCCCCTAAGTTTTCTGGAAACTAATAAAAAATCTATTACTAAATTTGTAAAGAATAGAGTCTAGTTTGTAAAAATATGATTTATTTTAAATTTTTGATGAACAACAAAAGATGAAACAAAAAATATCATACATAGGTTGTTGAAAAAAAATAGAGGTCCAACAATAAAGGAAATTAAAGATCAAAACCTTAACATATAAAAAATTGCTTGGTTAGAACACTAAGAGAGATTTCTCAACATAATTGCGGTATTTTTTAAATTGACATTGAAACATTATGCAAACTTGATAAATAACATGCTCAAGATTGTATTTTTGTTTGAAATTGTAAAATACCACTTGTGGACATTGACACATCAATCCAACTCTTTGGGTTTGATGCCTAAGACAAATCTAAATTAGAGGGTTGAAAATACACAAATTAAATAATAACATGAGCTTGTTATAATGGGCTCATATTATGCGGAGAAAAATGATCTCTCACTGTCATCTTCTCTCCCTTTCTATACCTATCTCACCTCCCCCTCACTTTCATTATATGTTTCTCTATCTCACATCTCTCTCTCTCTCTCCCTATCCCTCTCTAGACCTATCTCTCTACCACTCTCTTCCTATCCTTCACTAGACCTATCTATCTACCACTCTCTCCATCCTTCCTCTTTCTACTTCTCTATAACACATCTCTCACTATCTCTCTCCTTTTCTCTACATCTCCCTATATCTTAATATCCATTTCTCTACCTCTCTCTATCCTACTTTCTCTCCACCAAGATCTAGACCTATTTCATGAACTCTCCCTCCCTCCCTCTCTTTGGCCATTTTTAGACCCCTCTCTTACCAAGCTCTAGACCTCTCTATTGACCAAAAAATGAGATATAGACACTAATATGGAGAGATAAGGATGTAATTGTTGGCATTATGTGAACTAGTATGAGAGCCGGTATTAACATTGTATGTTTTCATTAATGTCAATATGCTGAAGAGGTGTCAACAGGCATATGTGAGAACTAGTACAACACTGTGAACCGACATTTGTGCCAAAGTGAAGTGGTGTTTTTGGTTCAAGGTGAACCAGCATATGACTATGGGAACTGGAACATGGAAGCTTTGTATGACTACCGGTTGGTAGTCTCAACTTCAGGGTTTCTGGTTGAAGTGCTTCAATTCTGTGTGGCTCAACCGGTGACTTTGTGTGATGAGTTAGCATGGCAACAAAGAATAGATTGTGTTGCCATGTAAGCCTTGTGCGCATGAAGGATCTTGCATGAAGGAGATTGTTATTATCTACCTCAGGAATGTGTGAAGTCTATAAATGGTGATAACATGTGATGGGTTATCAGCCGCCAAGAAATCGGTGGAAAACAAACGATGGAGAATGACTTGAGATTGGATCAAGACTGTTGCATTTAATGCAATGTGCTCAACGGTCAAGATTGAACCGTTTGAATGCCTTAACCTAACAGGTTTAGGGTTCAGGGTTTATGCTACCAACCTATTTGTTTTCCTATAAGGTCAAAGTTGTGTTTCTTTCTGATGTTGTTGGCAAAAGTTCTGTGTGTGTATCCAAGAGAAGAGATACGTTATTCTTGCCAGACCAGAGGAGAGAAGTGATACCTGTAAATTTTAAGTGCAGAAGGTGAAGATGAGCTTAAGTGGATCTGCATTGGCATTGAGTGCTATCATCAGATCATTGTTATACCTTTTGATCTTTAACCACTTCAACAGTTGTGAAATCTCTTAACAGGGTAGCTTTAACCGGCTTGTTGTAAATCCTTTAACAGGGTAACTCAAAGCTATTGATTTATTGAAATCCTTTAGCTATTGAGTTCTTGAAATCCTCTAGCAAGGTAACCTTTAACAGGGTTTAACCCTTAACCGGGTATTCTAGCCATCCCTTAACCGGGTGATCCCTAATAGGATCGGTTCTTAACAGAACCTATTGTATTAGTCTTTAACCGGACAAGGCTCCTAACAGAGCGGACTTCTAGAGAGTTCAAAAACAAGCTTGTGGGTATTCATCCCCACCGTGGTTTTTCCCAGTTGGGTTTCCACATGAAAAATATGTGTGTCATGTGTGATGTCTTCTTCATGTGATGCTATGTTGTTTTCTGTCAAGAGGTGAATCATGTTGATCTAGTTGCTTATATGTATATCTTTGATAGTAGATTACCTATTCATGCATTAGGGTGAAATGGAAATGAAGTGTTAGATTGTATGAGAAGATACATAAGTAACCAGTTAATGCTTGTCTCAGTCATTCTTAGTTTTACCGGTTGCACTCTGTTTCAAACTAGTATCACTGTTTGCCAGTCATTTGAAGTGTCTATTGTCAAACCGGTTTAGGACTGTGTTTTTGTTTGTACCGATTAACCCCCCCCCCTCTCAGTACTGGTTTGGTACTATTCGTTCATCATTGAGTTATCAATTGGTATCAGAGCGTCCTCTAGGTACTCTATGTTATAAGCTTAACCACTTGAGGTAAATATCCCAGTCAAATGATGAAGAGGGAAGGTCCAAAGTTTAACAGAGAAAATTTCAGTATATGGAAAGATAGAATGAAGATATTCATCAGAAGCATGGGTGCTCAACATTGGAGCTATGTTGAGAATGCTTATGTTTCTCCTACCAGTACTCTCACCGATGACCAAAAGAGGGAGATGCAGGAGAATGGGCAAGTTATGGAATCCCTAATTAGTATTTTACCTGACATTGAGTTTATTGATGTCCAAGATAAGGTAAATCCCAAAGAGGTATGGGATACTCTTGAAAATATCTATGGCGGTGATGAGCATGTAAAACAAGCTAAGGAAGAAAGCCTTAAAGGGAAGTTTGAAGACATGTGGATGGTTGAAGGTGAAAAATTCAATAGTATGGAATAAGAATCAAAACCGTTGTTGGAGATATCAAGAGTGTAGGTGGTAAAATGGAAGACTCCACTATGGTAAGAAAAGCCCTGAGATCCCTATTGCTAGTCTATGCAATAAGGGTTGCTGCTATTCAGGAGCTGAGATCAATAGACAAGACTAAGGTATCCCTAGACTCCATCATTGCAAAGTTGACAGCCTATGAGCTAAATAGTTTTGATGGCAGTGTTCAAAAGACTGAATCAGCATTTAAAGCTTATGTTGTACCTTCCAGAAAAGGAAAAGAAGCTAGCACCAGTGGTGAACTAAGACAGAGCAGAGAAATGGATGATGAGGAGATTTTGATGGCATTTGAAGCTCTCCTTGCTAGGAAACTTCCTAAAGGAACCAACAAATACAGAGGTAAGATTCCTTTGAAATGCTTTTCTTGTAACTAGATAGGACATATTGTTGTAAACTATCCTAATGGCGACAACAAGGACAAACTAGAAAGGTTCAAGAAATTCAAAGGAGGAAACTAGAGAAACTGTTTTGTGGTAGTTGATGAAGGTGTCATAGATGAGGAATTAGAACATGAACAAAATGAAGATATTGTGTTTGTTGCTATCAAGGAAGATGTGTCAAACAAGAAGGCTCTTGTCTCCCAGTTTGATAATTCCAATGAGTGGATCATTGACAATGGTTGTTCTCACCATATGACTGGTGACCGGAGCAAGTTTCTATCCTTGGAAGAGTATGATGGTGGTGTGGTTCACTTTGGTAACGATGCACCATGTATGGTCAAACGTAGAGGGTCCATCTCTTTGAATGGAAAGAGTAGTGCTGACAATGTGTATTGGGTTGATGGTCTCAGACACAACCTTCTGAGTGTTTCCCAGCTGAATGACAGTGGTCTCACTCTGGAATTCAAAAATGGAGTGTGTAGAATCAAAGGAAAGAATGGTGAATTGGTGGCCACTAGCATGCAGACCAAAGGTAACCTATTTCAGCTGAATGCAAATATAAGTACATGTCTTATGGCTAAATTTGGTGATAGCTAGATATGGTATAGGAGACTCTGCCATGTAAACTTTAATAACATTGTGAAGGCTAGTAAGATCAAGGCAGTTAGAGGGTTGGCGGTGCTGAGCAAACTAGAAAATGCCCTGTGCAGAGAATGTCAACTTGGGAAAATTTCCTCCTCAACCTTTAAAGGTAAACCTTTCACTGTTGACAATTTCCTTGATCTTGTGCATATTGATTTGTGTGGTCCTATGAAAACTAGTAGTGTGCAGGGTGATAGGTACTTCATGATTCTCACTGATGACTGTTCAAGAATGATGTGGGTCACATTCTTGAAAGATAAGTCTAAAGCTTTTGGGAAGTTCAAAGCCTTCAGAGCATTAGTGGAGAAGGAAAGCGGTAAAAGGATCAAGTGCCTTAGAACTGATCAAGGAGGGGAATTCACTTCCGGTGAATTCAATAAGTACTATGAAGAACATGGCATCAAGAGGCAACTGTCTGCCCCTCGGACTCCGCAATAGAATGGCCTAGCAGAGAGGAATAACCAGACTGTGGTTGAAGCAGCTAGAACCATGTTGATTCAAGGAAAGTTAGCTCACACCTTTTGGAGAGAAGTGGTGAGCACTGCAGTCTATACTATGAACCAGGTACTCATCAAGAAAGGTAAGGATAAAACTCCTTATGAGTATTGGACTGGTAAAACACCTATTGTTAGCTACTTTAGAGTGTTTGGTAGCAAATGTTACATGAAGAGGAGTGAACATCAGGGCAAGTTTGAAGCTAAATGTGACGAGGGAATATTCCTAGGATATTCCACCAAA
This sequence comes from Cryptomeria japonica, assembly GCF_030272615.1. Taxonomy (NCBI): domain Eukaryota; kingdom Viridiplantae; phylum Streptophyta; class Pinopsida; order Cupressales; family Cupressaceae; genus Cryptomeria; species Cryptomeria japonica. The sequence goes on along the minus strand of NC_081406.1, from coordinate 171,155,034 downwards.
AGTAAACCTTTGAAGTGTTACAACAATAAGACTCAGAGAATTATGGTGAGTATCAATGTGAGAATTGATGAAACCTCTGAGAAAACTGAGGAAACCGGCAACGAGCAAGCAGTAAATGAACCAGTTGTAACCTTCTGGGAACCGATTGTCAGTCAACCAAGTACCAACAATAGTGTTCCTACACTGGAAGATGCAGATGCTGATAATGATGGAGAAGAGGATGAAGAAGAAAAGCAAGAGGAATCTGTTAACATCATTCCTCAGTATGTCAAGTTGAATCATGATCCTAAGCAGATCATAGGAGATAAGGATGCTGGAATCCTTACAAGAAGAAAGGTTAGAGAAAAATCATGTTTGATCTCTAAATTTGAGCCTAAGTCATTCAAAGAGGCACATAAAGATGAAGACTGGATCAAGGCAATGGAAGAGGAACTTGACTAGATAGAGAAAAATGGTACATGGTCCTTGGTACCTAGACTAAAGCATAAAAATGTCACTGGCACCAAATGGGTTTTCAGAAATAAGCTAAATGAGGATGGCACAATGATTAGAAACAAAGCCAGAATAGTGTAAAGGATATGCCCAAGAAGAAGGAGAAGACTATGGAGAAACCTTTGCTCTTGTAGCCAGATTGGAAGGAGTTCGTATGCTTCTTGCATATGCAACTTTTAAAGGATTCAAAGTATATCAAATGGATGTAAAATCTGCATTCCTAAATGGTGTACTTGAAGAGGAAGTGTACATAGAGCAGCCAGATGGATTTTCCCTATCTCAAGATAGTAACATGGTGTGTAGGCTACATAAAGCCTTATATGGTCTAAAGAAGGCACCTAGAGCATGGTATGAACGCCTGCATTCCCATCTTGTGAAGATTGGATTTGAGAGAACAAGTGAAGATAGCAATATCTACTTGAAGTCTGAAGGAGATCAGATCTTGATCTGTGAGGTATTTGTTGATGACATTATCTTTGGTGGAGATGACAAGATGAGTCATGAGTTTGCAGATGTGATGAAGAAGGAGTTTGAGATGTCACTCATAGGGGAGATTAAGTTCTTCATTGGACTGCAGATTCAGCAGATGAAAGATGGAATATTTATCACTTAGTCCAAGTATGTCAAAGAGGTGTTGAGGACCTTTGGCATGGAAGATAGAAAACTGGTTGGTACACCGATGGTAACCAATTGCAAACTATCCAAAGAAGATGACTCAGCATTGGTTGATGAGAAGGATTACCGATCAATGATTGGTAAGTTGCATTATGTAGTGCATAACAGACTAGATATTGCACATGCATTTGGCATTACTGCAAGGTTCTAGAAAAGTCCAAGAGAATCTCACTTGGTTGTAGTCAAGCAGATTCTTAGGTATCTGAAAGGAAGTATTGACTATGGGTTATGGTATCCATACAATAATGATTTTAACTTGAAAGTGTTCACAGATGCTGATTGGGAAGGTAATGTAGATGACCGGAAAAGCACAATTGGTGGTGTATTCTTTCTTGGTGGTAGACTGGTCTCATGGATGAGTAAGAAGCAAAGTTGTATCTCTCAATCTATAGTGGAAGCGGAGTATGTTGCAGCCTTCATGAACTGCACTCAAACAATCTGGATGAAGCATGTATTAAATGGCTTCAAAGTTCCTGTATCTGAACCATTAAGCATATTTTGTTATAACACGACTGCTATTAATATTTCAAAGAATCCGATTTTACATTCTAGAGCCAAGCACTTTGAACTCAAGTATCATTTCTTGAGGGAAAAGGTTCAGAACAAAGATATTGCACTGGAACATGTTTCCAGTAAGGAGCAGTCAGCAGACATATTCACCAAGCCTCTCCCAAAGGCTACATTTATGTACTTAAGAGGTGAATTAGGGGTACTACCCCTTCAGGAGGTGAACTAAAATTATTTGCTCCACATCAATCAGGTATTGCATAGTTAATTTTTTTTTTGGATTGATGTGTTGAAGGATGCTACTCCTCAAGGGGAGTAGCATAATGGAACGGGGAAGCTTGTGCCTCCACTTTGGCATTGTTGTCAAAGGGGGAGAAGATGTGAAGTGGAGAAGATATCTGCAAAAATTTGGGGAGAAGATGTGAAGCCGAGAGATATCTTTGTATTATCTTTTATATTGCCATCAATGCCAAAGGGGGAGATTGTTGGCATTATGTGAGCCGGTATGAAAACCGGTATTAACATTGTATGTTGTCATTGATGTCAATATGTTGAAGAGGTTTCAACTGGCATATGTGAGAATTGGTACAACACTGTGAACTGACATTTGTGCCAAAGTGAAGCGGTGTGTTTGTTCAAGGTGAACCGGCATATGACTATGGGAACTGGCACATGGAAGCTTTGTATGACTATCAGTTGGTAGTCTCAACTTCAGGGTTTCTAGTTGAAGTGCTTCAAGTCTGTGTGGCTCAACCAGTGACTTTGTGTGATGAGTTAGCATGGAAACGAAGAACGGATCATATTTCCATGTAAGCCTTGTGCGCATGAAGGATCTTGCATGAAGGAGATTGTTCTTATCTACCTCGGGAATGTGAGAAGTCTGTAAATGGTGATAACATGTGATGGGTTGTCAGCCGCCAAGAAATTGGTGGAAAACAAATGATGGAGAATGACTTGAGATTGGATCAAGACTGTTGCATTTAATGCAATGTGCTCAACAGTTAGGATTGAACCGTTTGAATTCCTTAACCTAACAGGTTTAGGGTTTAGGGTTTATGCTACTGACCTATCTATTTTCCTATAAGGTTGAAGTTGTGTTTCTTTTTGATGTTGTTAGCAAAAGTTCTGTGTGTGTATCCAAGAGAAGAGATACGTGATTCTTGCCAAACCAAAGGAGAGAAGTGATACCTACAGAGTGTAAGTGCAGAAGGTAAAAAGGAACTTAAGTGGATCTGCATTGGCATTGAGTGCTATCATCAGATCATTATTATACATGTTGATCTTTAACCACTTCAACAGTTGTGAAATCTCTTAACAGGGTAGCTTTAACTGGCTTGTTGTAAATCCTTTAACAGGGTAACACAAAGCTATTGAGTTCTTGAAATCCTCTAACAAGGTAACCTTTAATAGGGTTTAACCCTTAACCAGGTATTCTAGCCATCCCTTAACCAGGTGATCCCTAACAGGATCAGTTCCTAATAGAACCTATTGTATTAGTCTTTAACCGGACAAGGCTCCTAACAGAGCGGACTTCTAGAGAGTTCAAAAACAAGCTTGTGGGTATTCATCCCCACCGTGGTTTTTCCCAGTTGGGTTTCCACGTGAAAAATATGTGTGTCATGTGTGATGTCTTCTTCATGTGATGCTATGTTGTTTTCTGTAAAGTGGTGAATCATGTTGATCTAGTTGCTTATATGTATATCTTTGATAGTAGATTACCTGTTCATGCATTAGGGTGAAATGGAAATGAAGTGTTAGATTGTATGAGAAGATAAGTAAGTAACTGGTTAATGCTTGTCTCAGTCATTCTTAGTTTTACCAATTGCACTCTGTTTCAAACCGGTATCACTGTTTGCCAGTCATTTGAAGTGTCTGTTGTCAAACCGGTTTAGGACTGTGTTTTTGTCTTTACTGATTCACCCCCCCCTCTCAGTATCGGTTTGGTACTATTCGTTCATCATTGAGTTATCAGTAATAAAATAGTAGAGTTCTAGAATATGTAACTTAGGAAATAGATTTGTCTTTAGGGATATTACCTAATTATTATGTCCCTAATAGGAGATATAAGTATAAATAAGATATCTAGTCACCAAGTGATGACGAGAGATATAGAATAGTGAGAAGAATGGTGATGGAAGATAGAACGTGTAAAGTAGATATGAGGAATGTATTTAATATAATGAGATATTAATACAAGAGATATGATTACCAAGCTTAGACATATGTATGATGTTTTCTTTCTATTTAAGTGCCATGATTAGATTTAAAATAAGTCTATTTACAACCTCAATAGGTTCGTGCCTGGGGTTATTGGAACACAACTAGCATAAATCCTTTTGGAGGAAAACTTTGGTATGTCTCCTTCATATATCTTGCTAATATTGGTTTCATTGTGGGGGCCTTGGATAGGTTTTGTTAAGGTTTTTACTAGGACAAAAAATTTTAATTATACCCTGTAGACACATAAATCTATCCACTAAATTAAATAAATATTTAATATTTATTTAATGCACTATTTTTCTTCTATTAATTAAATTCACATTTTATTAAATCATTTCAATCCCATTCTATTAATTTAATTAAATAAATTTCATAAATTTATTTAAATTAAAGTTTCTAACTATAGTCCAACTATTAAATAAATCTATCAATTTATTTAATTCCCCCTTTCATCTTATTTGAATAAATTAAACGTTTATTTAAAATGCCTAACCAAATTCCCTATTTAAATAAATTAAATATTTATTATAAAACCTTATGCACTTGTATTCTCCTACAAATGCAAGTCACGCCACTATTTTATTTAAATAAATTATTTAATTAAAAGGCTATTTATCCTCACTCACTTGCTCACTAACCATTCTTCTAGATTATTATAATTAATCCTTTCTAAAATATCCTAAACCCCCTTCTAATCATTTGCACAATCCTAAACCATAATTAACCCTCAACCCATCATCTCACCCATTTAATACTCTTACAAAGTCTTAAAGGCTTCCCTTCTTCAACACACTAACTCACATGGGTCTTGTCCCCTTGACAAAAGCTTAACCATGGGTAACCCTTCCACAAGAGTTTACCCATTGGGTAATAGCTTTACCTCATGAGGTTACCCTCATGTCCTCTCAAGCATTTAATGCTTCTTCCATCTCCTCTCAAGCCCTCTCATGATGCCACTTGTCACCATTGCATTGGTGAAAGTTCCAAGCATGGTTTTAGGATCATGCATCTCTCATTCAATCCGAGGCCTTCTAAGCTAGATCAATCTTGACCCTCCAATCAACCATTTTTCCTATAAATAGAACTCATATCCTCAAGAAAAAAAGAAGCATTTTTAGCATTGTTATTATAGTTGTATGAGCATTCACACTTAAGATTTATCATATCAATCTTAGCTTGAGAATTTTCATAGAAATAGAATTTGATTCTCAACCACATTCAATCCTTCATTTGGCATCCATGGCTTCATGCTAAAATCTAAGGGCTACACTCAAGCGAGCTAGGGATATTGGAGAGGAGAAGAAAAAGGAATAGCCATCAAGTGCACAAAGGGAGAATCTTAGGGAGTCTTCTTACTCCTATTTCATTTGTTTATGCTTCTTTTTGTATGCTTTAATTTCTTTTGATATGTATATGAAGGATTTTAGTTCATTTTTTTTGGTTTTTGGTTGAAGAATAACATATTAACACATAAACTTTGTTTTTGGCTATGTTCCCCTTTCATGTGCATTATAACCAATATCATATCAAAAAGAAAATAGGAAATGAAGAAAAACTAACAAAATTTGTCTTCTTGAAATCTAGCCTATGAGAGGGGATCAACACTAAGGAGATGAAAAAAGAAAAGGGGTAAAATGTTTCGAAAGTAATGAAAATGCATGTGATTGTTGAAGGAACTAAACAAACATGGGATGAAATATAGGAGTAATGCAAGACCAAATCTAGATAACCAATGGAAAAAGGTGACAATAAAAATTCAATAGAGATCAAGGAGTAGACTAAGACGAGAAGAATAGACATTTAATGGTCATCCTTAGTAGAGAGGAAAGGAGACTCGGACAAATAATACAGGGATAAGAAATATATAGAAAAGAGATGAGCATGCCAATTAGGGTTTTGTTGAGGATACTCTTTGAGCTAAAGAGGAATGTTTCAATTGTTATACTTCATCCTACACTATATACAAGGTATGATTCTTCTCTAATTGAATCTCAAGTGAAGAATTTAATGAGTTGACTGGTGATAAAAAAAAATGGCTACTCTCCATAACTTATCAAAGTAGCTAAAAAAGAATGGTAAAAAATATAATATTGAAAGATATAGAAAGGGTTTCTCATTCTTCTTATTTCTTGACTACAAGCATCTTCGATCAATTTGTGGTTTCAATCTTTGAAAGTCTAGTCTGCAAGTGATAAAATCACTTGAAGGGTTTCAATGGGAGGTGTGTTTGTATCTAACTGTATCCAATGGTAAACTATAATGATTCAACAAAACATTCAAACCTAGCTATTGGTTTTATCTTGCCATATTTACTAGTATGAATGTTTTGAGAGTTAAAAAAAATTGACTCTATTTTAAAGCACTACCAAGTCTTTGTAATGGTCTCTCATTGATTTCATGTGGGTTATTGTAGCTTTAAAGTAGAATATTAAGACCATTGAACTCCATAAAGCCTTATTAAGGCTTTCTATATGCAAGTTTATTTTCAAATTTTATTTGTATGTGTCCTCTTTTCCTCCTTGCAAGTTGTGACTTTTTTCCAATCAAAGTAGGCATGAGTCTTGAATGGTATATGATTAAATACATTTTCATTGTAACAAACTAGGAATATTCTCAAGCATATTTTCATTATTAAAACCTCTCTTGTAACTATTTAAAGTCTAAGAACATACATCTATTTATTGACTCAAATTAAACCCATCTGTAGGAATATACATGTATTTTTTATATTTAGATGCATGTAGATGCATGTATAAGAATGTTACTATCAAATTAAGAAGATATTTCACAACTATCCAATGTGTAATAGGCTTAGTGATAGTGTTTGAACCCTATCACATATTGGGTGTAGCTGATTATTTTTGTTTCCCTATCATTATCTTGCAAAAATCTTTTTGAGTACACTTCGGGAACAAACTTCTAGATCTAGTTGAGCCCAATGTAAAGGTGATTTTACCTACTTACAAGAAGCAATCCATCTATGTCATTGTCTAAACATAAGTCTTACCCATAATATTAGATCGTATTATCCTCGATCTTAGGAGTTGGTGATAGTCTTTAGGATTTGTGGTTGTACATATTTAAAAGGTGGGTAAGTGCACAAAGATGGTGGTCAAAAAGGGGGGTATATGTGGACACTTTTTTTCTGAAATCAGGTGAACCTGAACTTGGAGGCAAAATTTGAAAGTCATCCACTCAAGATATGAAGATAATCAAAGAACAAATATTGTAGTACTCTGAATCTAGTGTCTAAAATACTAAACTTTTTCAAAATTGGATAAGATTAAGGGGGTCAAATCCTTCACGCACGAAAAACTGACCCTGATTTTTTCTGAAAAATATAACATAGTGTCTGACGTGCGCATCAAAAAATTCATAGCTAGATTTAGTATTTTGACAAATCCTTTGGCAGAAAGATAGCTAAGAGTGAGCACTAGAAGATGTGTATTTGTTTGTAATTTTTTGTTGAGTATTTTTTTTTATGATTTTTCCAATCGAGCACATCTTGAAAATTAGGTACATGTTTGTACGCAAAGCATAAGTTGCACTAAACAAATCAAAAATATAATTTTATTTTTTTTTAATTGTAAAGAATCAAGTGCACTACAATAATATATAAAGTTTTTAAAATTTGGATAAGTATATCAAAAGTTATTCAAAAAATGGTGCACCTATGTCTGTGAGAACTATGGAGACATTGGTAAAAGAAATTCAATAATAATATGTTATTGTTGTTCAAAGTGAAAAAAAAAAATATGGTTAGAAAGCTCAGAAGAAAGGTGAAAATATGGTGTCAATTTTAGAAATACCCACTTGATGAAGTGTAAACCTGATGATGACAAAGTTGATAAACCAAGTTGATAAAATAAAACATGTCAAAAATGAGAGAAATGGAGGGAAATCAAACTTCCAAACCGTAGCTTTGTCATCCAAGCCTATTTCCAAGCCTAAACAGTCAAAAGCACGTACAAGGTACTTATAGTGTAGGCATCGCATACGCACTACCTTTACTATAAACAGCGCATGCGCGCTATTGTATAATATGATATTCTATATATAATATGTGTATAATATGATATTGTATATATAATATGTTTATATACATATAATATATGTATATATATAATATATTAAACATATATATACAAATGTAAGTGTATTGTCTCCCCCTCTCAAATGCATACAAGGTGCCTCTCTCTCTCTAACTCTCTCTCTCTCTCTCCCTCCCTCTCTCCCCTTATCCCTTCCTCAATACCCCATCCCTCTTTCTCTTCTTCTCTCCCTCCCACCCTCCATGCCCCACTGCAACCGTGTCTGCACTTCTATAGAAGTAAGTGAATTTATTTCTTGTCTCCAACTTCCTCTTTGATTTTTATCATGTATGCTCTCCTAAGAAAATTGACTGCTGGATTTGTTTGTGTATATTTAATAGGAGGAATAGGGTTTGAAATTGAACCACGGGTGTATTACCGTGAAAAACAAGGAAACCTATAGCAATATTCTTCTCGAATGTGTTTTTAATGAGCAGAGCAGATGTGGAAAATAGTGTCAACAAAGTAACATGATGAGTCAGAGTACCTGCAATATGTTTTTCAGAAGGAAACAATAGGTAGGAAGAGAAAGAGGGAGAGTAACACAGATGATGTCATGTAGAATGATAGTGGTGGGTATGTGAGAGTTCTCATATTGTTACACAATGCCTGTCACCTAAAGAAATTAAAGTTTGTTGTATGCATGGCAGTGGTAGTATATGATGACCATCACTTGTCAAACAGCTTGAATGGTACATTCCCATGAAATAAATCAGGTGTGTAATTCCTATAGTCACAATTGAGATCAGTCTTATAACCTTGCAAATTTAATAGCATCATATGTTTTAGAACTTAGGCAATACTCTTAGGGTTAGGTCAAGCTCTTACACTTGCTTTTTAGCGAAGCCTCATTGTTTGTTCGCTTGGGGTCTCGATGACTGATGGATTTGTGTGTGTATATTTAATAGGAGGAATAGGGTTTGAAATTGAACAATGGGTGTATTACCGCGACAAATAAGGAAACCTGTAGCAATATTCTTCTTGAATGTGTTTTTAATGAGCAGAGCAGATGTGGAAAATAGTGTCAACAAAGAAACATGATGAGTCAGAGTACCTGCAATATGTTTTTCAGAAGGAAACAACAGGTAGGAAGAGAAAGAGGGAGCGTAACACAGATGATGTCATGTAGAATGATAGTGGTGGGTATGCGAGAGTTTCCATGTTGTTACACAACGCCTATCACCTAAAGAAATGAAAGTTTGTTGTATGCATGGCAGTGGTAGTATATGATGATCATCACTTGTCAAACAACTTGGAACGGTACATACCCATGAAAGAAATCAAGTGTGTAATTCCTATAGTCACAATCGAGATCAGTCTTATAACCTTGCAAATTAATAGCATCATATGTTTTAGAACTTTGGCTGTACTCTTAGGGTTAGGTCAAGCTCTTACTCTAGTGGGTTTAGCGAAGTCTGGTGGTTGGTTCTCTTGGTGTCTTGGTTGTATGATGTTCTATTCATAACTTTATAATTTAATATAGCATTGGATTAGCCCTCATGTGACCCCTGTGGGGGCATGTTGTGGGCGTAATTTTTTTCTAAGAGGTCATATGGGTCTTGGGGTACCTGTAGACCCGCCTCTTTCCTTCCCCCTACTCTCGCCTCTCTCTCTCTCTCCCTTCTCCATACCTCTCATCTCCCTCTCCCCTCTCCTCTCCTCACCTCCCCCCTACTCTCTCTCTCCCGTCTCCCTCACCCTGCCACCATACCCCTTCTTCTCTCCCCCCCTCTTCTCTATACTCACCACCCCTCCCGCTCCTACCTTCCCTCCCCCCTCTTCTCTCCCTCTCTCCCTCCTCTACCCTCTCCCACCCCCCCTCTTCTCTCTCTCTCTCATCTCTCGTCTCTCTCTCTCTCTCTCTCTCTCTCCTCTCTCATCTCTCTCTCTCTCTCTCTCTCTCTCTCTACCTCTCTCCCTCTCTCTACCTTCCCTCCCCCCTCTTATCTTCCTCTCTCCCTACCTCTACCTCTCCCTTCCCCCCCTCTTCTCTCCCTCTCTCTCCCTCTCCCTCCTTCCCTCTCTCCCTCTCCCTTCCTCCATACCCTTCTTCTCTCCCACCCTCTCTCTCTCTCTCTCTCTCTCTCTCTCTCTCTCTCTCTCTCTCTCTCTCTCTCTCTCTCTCTCTCTCTCTCTCTCTCTCTCTCTCTCTCTCTCTCTCTCTCTCTCCTTCCTCCATACCCCTTCTTCTCTCCCACCCTCCCCCCTCTTCTCTCCCTCTCTCCCTCCCTCTCTCTACCTTCCCTCCCCCCTCTCTCTCTCTCTCCCTCTCTCTCCTTCTCTCTCTCCCCTCTCTCTCCATACCCCTTCTTCTCTCCCACCCTCCCCCCTCTTCTCTCCCTCTCTCCCTCCCTCTCTCTACCTTCCCTCCCCCTCTCTCTGTCTCCCTCTCTCTCCTTCCCTCTCTCCCCTCTCTCTCCTTCCATCTCTCTCTCTCCCTCCCCCCTCTCTCTCTCCTCTCTCCTCTCCCTCCCCCCTCTTTCCCTCCCTCTCTCTCTCTCTCCCTCCCCCTCTCTCTCTCCTCTCTCTCTCTCTCTCTCTCTCTCTCTCTCTCTCTCTCTCTCTCTCTCTCTCTCTCTCTCTACCTTCCCTCCCCCTCTCTCTCTCCCTCCTTCCCTCTCTCTCTCTCCCTCTCCCTCTCCCTCTCCCTCTCCTCCCTACCCCCTACTCTCCCTCTCCCTTCCTCCATACCCATTCTTCTCTCCACCCCCCTCTTCTCTCCCTCTTTCCCTCCCTCTACCTCTCTCTCTTTGTCCCTCCCTCTACCTCTCTCTCTCTCTCCTCTCTCTCTCTCTCTCTCTCTCTCTCTCTCTCTCTCATCTCTCTCTCTCTCTCCTCTCCCTCTCCCCTCTTCCTTCCTCCATACCCCTTCTTCTCTCCCACCATCCCCCCTCCTCTCTCCCTCCTCCCTACTCTCCCCCCTCTCCATCTCTCTCTCTTTCTTTCTCTCTCCCTCCCTCCCTCCCTTTTCATTCACATCTTTTCTACTACCAATAGCATGTATAGGGTACTGGAAACTATTAGTTCATTGCCCTACCTACATAACTTTTTTAAGGCAAAGGAGCCCGTACGCGGGTACTTATTACTCATAAGCATGTACGGGGTACTATTCCCATTATTTGTTACCCTGCGATAACATTTTTTATGATACACGCTACTTATCAGTCTAGAATGGGAAAAAAGAATACCGTTGGGCTTGTCAACATTTTATTGTCTAATAGCGCGTATGCGATTTATAGACATATTTTAAGTTACCCAAGAGCCTCAATGGCCTCAAAAGAAGCTTTTGAGGTTGTTGAAGGCCCCACTAGAACTGTGTTTGCACTTCTATCACTATTGTATACATAAAAGTAAGTGAATTTTTTGTTTTTGTATGATTTCAAATGATTGAATTATTGTTTTTATTAGTTTTTTGTTTTTGAATGATTTCAAATGATTGAATTATGATTGTTTAATAGTTTGATTCCAAAAAATAGTGATAAGATGCATATTTATGGTTACTTATGACTCTTGACGTTCCGACGCTTTGGGATGCATGACAGAGGCATGCCTAGCATAAACCTGCCCACCCGAATGCGCTCGCGATGTCGGTTTGTGCACATGACAAACCGAATCAACTCTAGCCAATCTTGCAACTTTGCATTGAATGCAACTGACGGTTTTTGCAGCAGGCGAAAAAATGCTAATAATTGAAAATGGCTCCGAGTTGTCGAAAATCGAGATAGGCCATTGTAGAGGAGCCTCACATGACCCCATGAGTTCAAAAGGATTGACCATATGTGTCCTAGATTTTAAGAAATAGTCCATCAAATTTTGACAATTTTTTGGACTCAGGACACTTGAGAGATCACACCGGTATAGTATGACTCTCAATGTTCTGACACTTTGGGATGCATGACAGGGGCATGCCAAGTGTAAACCTGCCCATCCGGATGTGCTTGTAGTGTCAGTTTGTGTACACGATGAACCAAATCAATTCTATCCAATCTTGCAACTTTGCATTGCATGCAACTGACGGTTTTTGGAGCAGGCAAAAAAATGCTACCAATTGAAAATGGCTCCGACTCATCAAAAACCAAGACAGTCCATTGTAGAGGAGCCTCACGCAACCTCATGGGATCAAACAGATTGACCATATGTGTCTTGGATTTGAAGAAACAGTCCATCAAATTTTGACAATTTTTTGGACTCAGGGCACTTGAGAGACGCACCAGTACAGTATGACTCTCGATGTTCTAGTGCTTTGGGATGCACAACAGGGGCATGCCTAGCGTAAACCTGCCCACCCAAATGTGCTTGTGACAAAGGTTTGTGTACACGATGAACCGAATCAATTCTAGCCAATCTTGCAACTTTGCATTGCATGCAACTGACGGTTTTTGGAGCATGCAAAAAAATGCTAATAATTGAAAATGGCTCTGAGTTGTCGAAAACTGAGATAGGCCATTGTAGAGGAGCCTCACACGACCCTACAGGATCAAATGGATTGACCATATGTGTCCTGGATTTGAATAAATAGTCCGTCAAATTTTGACAATTTTTTGGACTCAGGGCAATTGAGAGATCGCATTGGTATGGTATGACTCTCGACATTCTAGCACTTTGGGATGCACGACAAGGGTGTGCCTAGCATAAACCTTCCCACCCAAATGTGCTCGCGACGTCGGTTTATGCACATGATGAACAAAA